>NC_136057.1:8655329-9855329 GCF_964261635.1 Lissotriton helveticus | reverse complement strand
AGGGGTCATATTCCTTTGCTAACTAGACTTGCCTTGACCGAGTTGAAATCCAGTGAGTACAGGGTGGCTACCACAGGTGCAACTCTCTTCGTGGAGTCCTGCTACGTTGTGTAACGGGTCTCTTGGTATCATGATGAACCTGAGGTTCTGGTGTCTGGGGTGCCCCTTAAATCCTAGATTCAGGGAATGTTAGTGGGTGTGAGGCCTCATAGCCAATAGGAATCATGTCCTGTGGCTAATCCGCCTCAGTAGTAACAACATCCTGATGTTGTATGTCACTAAAGTTAGTCAGAACCTGTTTCAGCCTAAATTCAAGATTGCCAGAACCATCATCAGTGGTTCACCTCAGCTGCCAGCCCCTATAGGTGGGGTCAGCCTTGTGGAGGTGCATGCCTCCTGCATAGTGAATTTCCCGTCTGCCCATGAAATACAGTGCCTGGGGCAGGGGAAGGGTTTGTCCTCGAGCTGGGGACTGTTACATTGACCAGTGTCATGAATGAAGCCTGTGAGGCTCACTGCATTGCCAGCTCAATTCACTAATCATCCTGTGTGGTTGATGGTGTCAGCTCCGGCTCACACAGGTCCATTGTCTCTGACCTCCGGGAGCAACACAAACTTCCAAGCATGAGGTCAGACTTATGTGTGGGCAGCAAGGCTTCGAAAGGGTCAGCCAAGACATGGGAACACTGGTTAAATTAGGTGGGCAGTTTCTGAAGTGTCACCTAAGTAGACGCTGGTTACACCTCACCACCACCAGTGTGTCAAGGATTAAAAAGCACACACTTGAAAGAAATCAGATGGGCCATCGTGGAGCTGGACATAGAGGTAATGTCCCAATGCCAGCCCATGTTATCTGATGGGACACCAATCACTTGCGGTGGAATTACGTTTAGAACACTACCACTTGGCACTATTTTAATACCGATAAATATGATGTTGAGATACACCAAGATATATGTATATTACATTTCACCTTTGTAGACACACTATTGTGAAACCTTAAATAAGGGATAAAGTTCACTGCACAAATCTAATTATTATTATTGTCCTGTAAACGACAAAGCTATCAAACTAGAAAAAATCGTTGCAACCTGACTGGGGTTTCGACATGGTCATATGGGTGCTGTTTAACACCAATTGTTGTATGTCAGTTGTGCTTAACTTTCAATCGAATGCAGAACATTCACAGTCACTTCAAACCGGGACCCAATCCTTCACCCCGATAAAAGTACAAAATCATAAAACTCCACCACATGTATATGGGCTGACATCCTCGTGGGACGGACTCCAACGATGCAGACTCTCCAGCTCCCCTCAGGTGCACTAGGCAACTGTTCACAGCACACCAACGCAGGATCATTTCACAGATCTGATGACAGCACTTTCAAACACAAGTGGATTGTGCAAAAGTCAGATATCCACATACCTTTTTAGACAAGTAGCAGGCAGATTCCAAGTTAATCAAATCAAATCACCTCCTTTTGTAGGATGCGTGTAAGGCAGAGAGTCTCAACATCAAGTTGTAAATTCCATGTAATAGCAGCTTTAAGGAAGCAGGTGACAACATAAACATCCAACGTTTAGGTGTACTGTAAGATGTCCTAAACCCAACTTACTTCTGGCCGTCAGTTGTTGTAGACACCGGTGGGGCTCTCAAGAGGTTGGGCATGAGGTTCAGATAGTTTCTTCTGTTGCAATATCTTTTTGATCACGCGTGCTTTCTTTCCTTAAATCGTCGCCAGTGTAAAATCCAATAATTGAAAGGTGACTTCTTATTTGCTGTGTCAGGATGTATGTTTATTCTTGGTAATCAAATAATCAAGTAGAGTATTTAGATAAGGTAGTAATCCAGGTTCCAGTAAAGGTTAAGATAAAGGCCCCACCGGGAGCAGCTGCCCTGCTGCTCAGCCTCCAAGGTAACTGACAGTACACTTCAAGATACACAGATAGAGCTAAGGATGACATCATAGAGACAGGCTGAGCAGCAGAGTACAAGAGACTAAGAAAGGACAAGACAGAGAGAAGAGCAGGGAGAAGCAGGATACAACACAGCTGCAGAGGTGCACTTTCAGCTGTCAAACGGAGCTGTAAATCAGAATTGCGGTGTTGAAATAGTTTCTTTAGCACAATAGTACTTGCATGGGTGAGATGAGCAAAACCCTTTAGAATTAAAGCAAGGAGCTGGTCCTTGACCAATATACCTCACGCAGGGGCTCGGTGTAGAGGTGCTCTTGGCTACCCGTGGTGCTGAACAGGATCTCTGGCCAGAAGAACTAGCAGGTGTGCCAAGAAAGGGTCAAAACTAATGCAGAATCTTTATGATAGAGCCACAGGAGTGGTTGTGATTGAGCAAGGATTCGCACGTAGAGCGACTTGCTTGTACTCAGCCCTCTCCATTAACTCATAATGTACTAATAAACATGTTTTGTGTACTAATATTTGCACCCCACAAAGACACTTGTATCTATGGGAAGCTTTTCAATGTGCTTTTACTAAGGTTAATCCGCCCGCATTAAAATGGCTGCTGCTATGCGGGATTTCTCACTGCGCATGTGTCTGTCACATTCACGTGACATGACGAATTCTCTGCTTTGGAGGGAATCTTTTGCTTCTGCGCACTGGAACTGAGATGGCTGCTCTGTGTTACAGCATGCATGAAGCTTGCACTGCGGATTTTACTAAGATGTTCGTTCTGCCTAACCTATAATGCAATAGTTAAAATAAAGTAATGGGAATAGAGTAGAGATAAGTGGTATACAGTGCATTCATTTATTCCGTGTCCTAAAACTGTTTCTTTTCTATTTTTATGAAACGACAATCTTGGGCCTGGGAGGTGCTATTACTCCATCTTGAAAGCCCACATCGCGCATGTCCAATTTCAGAAGGAACTGAAGTCGTTTCACCTTGAAGCAATGCCAAGCTACAGTACACTGGAAGATGCGCCTGGGAAAATGACCGGCTGACCCTAGGCGGAAGAAAATTATTAACAATGTATTTCTATAAGAACATCCATTGTTGGGTGGAAAAAAGATGCATGGGAAAATTAAATTTGATGGGCAGGAACGTTATTAAAATATTCAGAAGCAGAAGTTTCATTTTGGTATGGTGTGATGACCTCTCCCCGTCTCTTGTCCAATCAAATTTGAGTATCCTTATACTTGCAACATTGGGTGTGGTACACTGACCTGGAAAATAGTATAACTAGGTTAGGCTTAGTTAGTTAATTTGTCCGACTTGTCCGAATAGCTGACCTGTCACTGACCCAACGCACTCAATAGGTGACCAAGAGCAGAGGTGCTGCGGAGCACTCTGTCAGAAGATTCGATAACCCAATTGGGATTTGGGAGTAAAGGTGCTGGCGGAGAACTCTGTCGGAATGTTCGATGACCCAATCAGGGTTCTGGCTGTTAGCTGCAGAGAGGGTTGTAGCGCTGGCGTAGCAACTTTAACTGTGGGTGCTAGTCTTAGCCTGTGGAGGTCCTGTCCTGATCCAAATCTGGTTGCCACTGTCCTGATTTCTGGTCAGCACCTGTCGTCTATGCTGGCACTTGCACTTTGTGCTCTATCCTTTGACTAATCCGTGGCCAGGGTTAGTTCTTCACACCATTCTAGGTAAATATTCAATGTGGGTATGTCATTGTACTGTTTCCTTTTCTCTTCCCACTCTAATGTCAAATGATAAAAGTTTTCACATAATTTCATATGCTATTTCCTTTTCTCTCCCCACCCTTTAATTGTCAAATGTATTTTCATTTTAATCGTTCATCTTCCCGATTGAAAACCTTCTATTGCTCAATGCTTGGATTAAGACATTTAAAGTATTTTAGATAAAGAGTTTAAACACTTCCCGAGTTTGTGGTTATTATATGAGTGCAATGTTATTTTCTACCTATGATTCTAACTCCCTTGATCCCGTAGGACTTTAGGTATCGTTGACAAGGATTGGTAAGTCAATGGTATAGGTCCTAAATGAAATTCATAGATCACTGATTAGAGTAAAAGTGCGCAGGTTATCTGATTGAACTCACTACACGTTTATGTTGTTTTATGGGTCCAGGTGAGTATGGTAATCGGAGTCTGGTGACCTGTGCGCTCTATCAGTTGCTTCTTTAAGCAGATATATCTCTGCTTTCTAAGCATTCAATCAAGAAGGTTGTCATTGAACTAAAAAACAGCAAGCCTTGGTATCTTCAAGCACTCTGGTTAGAGAAATCTTTATCCAGAGGACCAGGGGAATGATGTAGAAAGCTGAGCCTCACTGAGGGTTGGGACAACAGTTCCCAGAAGCCCCCTACACAAGGACATGGAGCAGCCATGTCAGGAGGCTTGGGGTGCAAGACTTTAAGGTTGTGGACTTTGTAATTTGAGCGAGCCAACTGCGGGGGACTAGATCCTATAAACCAAGGGAGTTCTTGTGATGTCTGGGGTTTGTAGAGGGGTCATATTCCTTTGCTAACTAAACTCTTGCCGTGACCGAGTTGCAATCCAGCGAGTACTGGGTGGCTACCACAGGTGCAACTCTCTTCGTGGAGTCCTGCTATGTTGTGTAACGGGTCTCTTGGTATCACGATGAACCTGAGGTTCTGGTGTCTGGGGTGCCCCTTAAATCCTAGATTTAGGGAATGTTAGTGGGTGTGAGGCCTCATAGCCAATAGGAATCATGTCCTGTGGCTAATCCGCCTCAGTAGTAACAACATCCTGATGTTGTATGTCACTAAAGTTAGTCAGAACCTGTTTCAGCCTAAATTCAAGATTGCCAGAACCATCATCAGAGGTTCACCTCATCTGCCAGCCCCTGGAGGTGGGGTCAGCCTTGTGGAGGTGCATGCCTCCTGCATAGTGAATTTCCCGTCTGCCCATGAAATACAGTGCCTGGGGCATGGGAAGGGTTTGTCCTCGAGCTGGGGACTGTTACATTGACCAGTGTCACGAATGAAGCCTGTGAGGCTCACTGCATTGCCAGCTCAATTCACTAATCATCATGTGTGGGCGATGGGATGTATGACGCTACAACGCATACTATTACAACGCATGGTTTTACAACGCATTTTTTACAACGCAAATACTTTTACGACGCATATTTTTACAACGAATACTGTTTCAACGCGAAATATTATTATTAATAGTAAAGTGCTATTACAACGAAATCATTTACAACGCATACCTTTACAACGCAAAAATCTCAAAATTATAATATATTTTTTTTTTGTAAAATAAAACCTGGCACGGGATGCAGGGAAATTAGGGGTTTTGGGTGGGGAAGTGTATTAAAATGTGGGTAAAAACTGAATGCAAATATAACGAAATGTAACAAATGTAGGAGAGTAGGGTCTGCTATCCTATGGTCACGCCAAATTTTTGCTTTTTGCTTCACTGGTTTATGACTTAATGTGGCTGTGGGCCTGCTAATCAGACCCACAGCCTGCTGTTCTCTCTCTAAATTGTTACCCATGTACTTTAGGTGCATAACGACATTGGAACTGGTTCACCTTATTGGCCCCTGTAACAGTGTACCCAGGTACCCAGGGCATAGGTGCTTCCAAGGCCTACCAGGGGCTGCAGCATGTATTGTGCCACCCCTGGCCTGGCCTGGCCTCCATATTTGACACAACTGGCTGCTCACTCAGCTGGGGTAAGTCGGTGTAATCACCCCTTACTTAGGTGTAGTATGCCTATACCTAACCTAAAATGGACACATATGTTCCTATCAGTCACTCCTATGGAAGGCCTCATCAATCCTGGAGGCAGAGTGCTTGGAAATATGTGAGATGGTGCTCTGGCATGAGCTGAGCCTGTCTGCAGCTTTCGGAACCATGTCCTTTAGCTGTTTCATGATACTGCGATACCATATACTCTTAAGTGCATTATAATCCTCGCGGTTAAATGCTATCTTGGGTTTGGCTTTATCAAAACATATCGAGTAAGGTGTCATACGAATTGGAATACTACCCCCTCGCCAGTTCTGGCGACGGGGGTAGCATTCCACCCTTCTAGAGGGACACAACATGTACCTAGCCTGAACCCCGGTTAAAGTTAAACAGAGCCTCAGCATCACAAAATGGATGCTGCCACCACAGACACAAGTCTGACCTCCTGCTGCTGGGAGTCCTTCCAGCGAGGGCAGCTTGGACAAAGGGTTTCCTGCCTTGGGAGGTGCTAGCACCACCCCAGACAGGATTTTGTGTATTGGGTAGGACAGGGCTGAATAGAATCAGACATGCCTGGGGCACACAAGGTGTCCCTGTGCATAGGCCAGTTCAAACCGGTGCTGGGGCCTTCCAGCCCCAGTACTGGCGCAAAACTGGACAAAGGAAAGGGGGTGTAACCACTCCCCTTCCTGGTCCCACCCAGAGGAAGGACCTAGTAGGTGATCCGGCCCCCCAGATTCGAATAAGAGTGGGAGCTGTGTCCTGAGACTTCAGATCATCCTGAATCAACTTGAAACTAAGAAGACGACTGGACTTCGACATTCTGCTGCACAGAAGACTGAAGAGCATCTCCCTTGTGGCCTAGGAGTGGCCACCCTGTGAACACAGGCACCATCCAGCAACTCGACATCTGCTTTGCCGCCGCCTCCCACCGGAGCCCGAGCCCAGAGCCTGACAAGACCCAGACTCCCAGACTTCTCACAGCCCGATCCACAGTCCCTGCAAAGAAGGGACCCGTGGAGGCACCGAGAGATGTGGGACCGGACCGCTTGAAAGACCCCCGAGAAGCTGACTGCACAGTATTCGAGGCACCCTTGACACTGTGCTTTGATGTTTGGAAGCCCCAACCCCGAGCAGCCCTTGCACCGAAGATCAGCCCCCCAGCATCTCCACGATCTGCGTGGGGCCCTTTTGCACCATGCCACTCGACGCGCCATCCCGGCCACTTGCCACGTGGCTAGCGGCCATCTTGGGACGACAAACTACACCACTGGTCTGGTTGCTCCAGATTGGCCCTTGCTCCCCTGAAAAGGAGCACCCACTCTGACCTTGCTGGTCCGAGTGAGAAGCTTGAATCACTTCCTGCGTGGCTTGCTTTAGCCAAGGCTTGTTTGCTCCAATCAAGTTGCCAACACCGCCATCAGCGAGAACCTACGTGGCACAGCTCGTGACCAATGCCTGGACGTCCTTGACCTCTTCGTGTCCACGTGGCTGCAGAGACAATCTTCACAACATCACCTGGTTGCACCCGACATCGCCTGGTTCCCTCTGCTTTCAGGTCTTCACCTCTTCAGATCCACCCTTGGATCCCCGGGAACTCTTCACATCGAGCCGCCTGCAGCATCTTCAGCTCCAAGCACCATCGACCTGCGTGACGAAACCCGACACAACTTCGACCCTGTGCACCCGCTTCCTGTGGGTGAGGTAACTCAGCAACGCCGGTGTTCCCACACTGGTACACACCTCTAGTGTCAGTGTCTAAAGTTTCATCCTTCTAGGTCACTCGGAAGGTTCCTTAATAACTAACTTTGTAACTTTTACGCACCATTGACATTGCATTGGTATTGCGTGCACTTTCCACACTGCACCCGAGTCCCGCGGGCCTTTCCCGACTTCTTCACTGCTAGTCCCGAACAGCTCCAGCGATTTCCCAGGCCCTAGGCCTCTTCACTTTCCCCATAGTGGTTCTTATACCACTATTTTAGTATATGGTTTAGGTGGCCCATAGGGCTCATCCATAATTGTGCAACTTTTGTATATTTAAACTGTGTTTTGTTTTAACGCATTTGCTTCTGTGCTCATAAAGAGTATCAGGGATATTTGTAGAAATAAATCTATATATATTTTCAATATATATCTGTGTGGTGTCCTTTCATTTGGTATTCAAGGGATTGTGTATGGTAAAACAGCTTGCTTCACATGCCTTTACAGAGTTCAGCCTAAGACTGCTTAGTCCATGGTACCCCTAGGATAGCTTGTCTATAAGGTTGACTTTACAACCTGCACCATAAGGGTTGCTTGGCATGGTACAAGGTGATCACTAGAACTAGTGAGCATCATATACCAGGCCAACTTCTCACAACGAATTTATTAAAATTAATTAACACCAGAGTATTAAAAATTAATACTCATGTATTCGTAACTATTAACATTTTTTACACAGGCAACGATTTTAAATATATTTGAAACTTATAATATAAGACTACAAAATAAAATTATTATTCGTAAATATAAACATTATTTTTTTGTTGTGTAAAATAAAGCCTGGCACGGGATGCAGGGAAATTAGGGGTTTTTGGTTGGGGAAGTGTCTTAAAATGTAGAGAAAAACTGAACGTTAATTCAAAGAAATGCAACGATTTTATTAGAATTAATACCCGAGTACTAAAATTAATACCCGAGAATTAAAAATAATTTCTCATGTATTCGTAACTATTGAAAAATTTAACACAAGCAACGAATTTAAATATATAATTAATTTACAATATATTATTATGAAAGAAAATAATTATTCGTAAATATAAACATTATACATACACATAGTCGCCATTTTAAAATGTGTAGTTCCTTAATATGTCCTACA
Source organism: Lissotriton helveticus (assembly GCF_964261635.1). Lineage (NCBI taxonomy): Eukaryota > Metazoa > Chordata > Amphibia > Caudata > Salamandridae > Lissotriton > Lissotriton helveticus. The sequence continues at coordinate 9,846,818 of NC_136057.1, read as the reverse complement.
ACTCTTTCCATGAAAATAATACCACAACACTACTTCCAAAATGGATGCCAAAATGGAACGAATAAGCGAAAACAATAACTCTTTATACGAAGTTTTAAATTATAACTTTCCACAGAAGTAATTTGTACTTAAAAAAAGAATGCCAACGCTGTGTTTCTTAAAAATAACAATGACACTGTCAAAAACTTATAAATACAAGCCAGACACCATTTTTAAAACAGTTGATTCTCAACTCCCAGAGTGACCAGACGACAAAAGCTGACCCTCTGACCTGTTTATGAAGATAAAACCCGAATATATATCAGGAGCATTATTTCTCGTAAAACAAGTGAGTTACTAAAACTAATGTCTGCAATGTTTTCTAGAAACAAGTAAAAGCCTGCTCCTATTAAATTTGTTTTTCTTATTTAAAGATAATAATATAGCACCAAGATATTACTATATTTATGGATACATATATCCATAAATAAAATACTTAAATAAATAATTAAATAAAGTGTGTATTATTTAAAATTATTTTTAATGAAATAAACAAATATTATTTTCCACACATCACAAAATATTACCTTTTTTTTATTAGTCGAACTACTATAAACTGCTACGAAAAAGGCCAGTTTACAAAAATTGGATTTTGCTACAGAAGCGACACTCCTCTTCAAGATTAATTTGAAGGTACTTTTCGATTTGTTTAAAATTCACAATTCTAAACAAATGAAACGGAAATACATTTTTAAATCCATATATATTTAATTTGATTTTCACAGAGAAATTCTATTTCGATAAAATAAAGAGCTACTCTCTACTTGGAAAATTAAAACGTCAACTTTTAAAGAAGGTAAATATTTTATTATTTACATTACTGATTTTTTAAATTTAGTCGTTAATAAAGAAGAGATTCATAAAGAATAAAAAGTGTAGACATAACGATAATTTAGAGAAGTCAATAAAAATGCAACACAAAGGAAAGTGTGAAATAGTGTAGGGGTAAGAATAATTATTCTTACTCCAGGAAGGTGTAGCAGTAGAAATAGCATGGAATAGTGTCATGGTAACAAATACTATTCTTACTTTAAAAAGGTGTAGTAGTCAACAAAGTGTGGGATGTTGTAGGAGTAAAAATGACTAATCAAATTTCTGGAAAATGCTGCAGTAGGCAAAGTGTGGGATGTTATAGATGTTATATTTACTATTATAACTCCCGGAAGGTTCAGCATAATGAAAAGGGTAAGATGGTTTAGGGGTATCAAATACTATTCTAACTCCATGGTTGGTGCAGCAGTGGGTAAATTGTAGGATGATGTAGGGGTATCAATTTCTATTCTAACTCCAGGTAGTTGCAACAGTAGGGAAAGTGTGGGATGGTGTAGGAGAATAAAATACTATTCCAACATCTGAAAAATACTATAACAGGAAAAGGTTAGTATGGTATAAAACGCACAATAAAGACAAATATAAATTATACACAATATTGTTGTCATTTTTAACTGCATCAGAAACAATTTACATTTAAATAACATTTCCTTTTCCTTATTTTTTTTTTTGAAATTCACTTTAATCTTCTTATCAGCAAATATCAATCAGAATCCCAAAGGGGCAACAACTCAAAATCCAACCAAGAAAACAAAAAGCAGAGAATAAACAAGAGCACAAAGAAAGAAACCAAACGAAAAGGTAAGTCTCCTATAGTATAGGGTATCAATTACTACTCTAACTCCAGGTAAGTCCAGACAAAGGGAAAGTGTATAATGGTAAAGGGGTATTATTTTCTATTCTACCTCCAGGTAGGTGCAGCATTAGGGAAAGTGTGGGATGGTGTAGAGGTATCAATTACTATTCTAACTCCAGGTAGGTGCAGCAGTAGGGAAAGTGTGAGATAGTGTAGGGGTATCAATTACTATTCTAACTCCAGGTAAGTGCAACAGTAGGGAAAGTGTAGGATAGTGTAGGGGTAAGAATTACTATTCTAACTCCAGGTAAGTGCAACAGTAGGGAAAGTGTAGGATTGTGTAGGGGTAAGAATTACTATTCTAACTCCAGGTAAGTGCAAAAGTAGGGAAAATGTGGGATAGTGTAGGGGCAGGATTTAGTACTCTAACTCCAGGAAGGTGCTGCAGTAGGGAAAGTATGGGATAGAGTAGTGGCAGGATTTACTATTCTAACTCCAGAAAGGTATTGCAGAAGGGTAAGTGTGGGATAGTGTAGGAGGAGGATTTACTACTGTAACTCCAGGAAGATGCTGTGGTAAGAAAAATGAGAGATAGTGTAGGTTGTTATTTATTAAGTGAAAAAAACATATTAAAATGTATCTATTTTTCCCCCACAGAAAATGTCAACTCAGGCAACAGCATCATATATGAAATCTAGGAAAGGAAACCGTCTATTAAAACATGCAGGATATATATATTGTAAAGAAAGGATAAGTTTTCCACGGAATCATTGGAGGTGTGTGCAATATTATTCATCACGTTGCAGCGGCAGAGCGGTTACCCTTGATGATATCATAATAAAAACAACTGATCATAACCACTCTGCCTCTGCAATGGATATTGAAGTAAGGGAAACCTTAAACGAAATGAAAGAAATTGCATCCACCTCCAATGATTCTACAGGAACAATTTTAAGAGAGGTTGCACAGCATGTTCCCAGTCATGTTGCTAGTAATATGCCTATTATTCCTAATTTGAGAAGAATTATACAAAGACAAAGGCAGGCAAGTAATATAAATACTGCAACACCTCAAACCTTTTCTGATATTGTAATTCCTGAGGAGCTGACTATTTCTTTTGCTAATGAACCATTCCTTTTGCATGATAACAAAAACCCTCAAAAACGTATTATTATTTTTAGTACACCCCGTAACCTTGTGAAGTTAGAAAATTGTGAAATTTGGATGATGGATGGGACGTTTAAAAGTACACCCCATCCATTCACCCAAATGTATACAATTCATGGAAAAATTAACAATAATGTGATCCCCTTAATATATAGTTTGCTACCAGATAAGCAATCTGCAACCTATACTGAATTATTATCAGTTATTAAAAACATTACCAAAAAAAGTCCTAGGAAAATTATTGTTGATTATGAATTGACTATGATCACTGTGATCACTAAAACGTACACGGATACCCAAATTCAGGGATGTTTTTTCCATTTTTCCCAGGCATTTTGGCGTAAACTACAAAAAACATCCCTGGTTACCGATTACTCATCTGATAGCAAACTACAGTTTGAATTAACAAAATTAACTGCTCTTTGTTTTGTTCCTCCCGAAAGTGTAGATGAGTACTACACTGCTATTACTGAATCAGAATATTTTAATCAAAATGAAGACAAATTGGCACCCATTCTAAATTATTTTGAAGACACATGGATTGGACACCTAAGCAGATCAGGTCGCAGAAGGAAGCCACGTTACCATGTGGAGTGATGGAACTGTTACACGAGCTGTTTAGAGGGAGAAGCAAAAACAAATAATGCCATAGAGGGATGGCATAACTCCTTCAACCATACAATTGGCAAACCACACCCTAACTTCTACTCATTTCTTGAAACTTTGAAGAAGGAGCAAAGTTTTCAAAAATTGAGACTTTCTCAAACATTAACTGGTAGCCTAAACCCACGAATTTCTACCAAATCAAGGGAAATGTCTGAGAGACTATTGGGTGTACTACAACAGTTTTCGTTGTGTGTGGCTCTGTACTACCTAGAAAATGTTGCTAACATTCTCCATTTCTAAAATATAAATTACTTTCCTGCTTTGACCTAAATTTATCCTAATACAAAATTCAATTGGCTTTTTAATTTTTCTAAATCATTTTTTCAAATTTTACGTTGGGTCACCCCACTTCTAATTAACTATTTTTTTTTCCTTTCCTCTATTTTTGCCCATATTAAAACCATTTGATGCATTGTTAATAAACACAAAAATCCCCAAATTTACTCCTGTTCATCAAACAAACCATTCAAATTAATGACTTATATTTTAAAATGCATTTATTAATATAAAATGGAATATTTTTTTTTCTTTCAAAATACATTTTCTTTTCGAAAAAGCTTCTTTACAAGCCATTATTTTTATAATATTCATTTGGAAAACATAACCTGAAAAAATAATTTTTTGTTTGTTTAATAAACAAAAAATAAATAATTTAACATTTGGAACTTTTTTGAAAGTAAAAAAGTGGGAATAGAATTTTTTAACAAACACCATGTGTAATAAACTCTAAAGTTTTAAAACTTAGATGAACCAAAAATCCATTTTACACTTTGTCAAAATATCTTTCATTTTGTTGTACAGGAAAATGCAAAGTTTTTCAAAACTGAATGCCCTCCAAAATTTGAAGAATGTTCTATTTTTTTTTTAATTTGTCTAATTCCTTCATAATTTTAATAATTATTTCTGGAAATCCAATTTCAATTTTTTATTTTTCTTATGAAACAAACATCCATTAAATCTAAATTATCAAAATTCCTTCTGGATATAGAAAATTATCCATGGAAAAGCACTTTTCAAAAGCAATATTATTTGCTATTAAAATCTTTCACCTTACCTCCTAGCAAAACATATTCTCACTATATGTCCCTTGCTAGTTTGTAACACGTTTAAAAGTATGCCTAATACAAAACGTCTACTTCCTACCGAACAATTTTCTGACTATTGCACCTTTATTATATACCTAACACCATTTTTTCAAATTATATACTATTACAGAAATAATTGTACAATTTCTACCTCCTAGCAAAACATATTCTCACTATATGTCCCTTGCTATTTTGTAACACGTTTAAAATTATGCATAATACAAAACTTCTACCACCTACCTAACAATTTTCTCACTATTTCACCTTTATTATAATCAAAAAGTTCCAAAACTATAAAAATGAATATTTAATTAAATAAAACTCAACCAAAATCAACTTGTAAATCAAAGATGCTTTTTTACTAAGTCATTGTATTCTATCTCTACCTTTCATTGCTATTAAAAGTCAAAAAGATATTTCTAGACAATGCATTTTCAAATATACAGTTGCGTTTCAAAAACATTAGTCATATAACATTTTTTTTCATTATTATCTATATTTAACATTAAATACAACAAATAACATTTCCCTATTATTTCTAACGACCAAACATAGTAATATTCTACTAACATTATCGGCGACATGCTGTTTTCACATAAATAACAATCTTTTTATAATCCGCAACCTCTCCTTATCCTTTCTTTACAATATATATGTACTTATTTTCATTCTAATATGTTTAAATAAAGTAAAAAAGTGTTTCCAACCTGAGTGCAGATCAGCTTCCTGCTGCTTGCTCCATCGATGCTCTTCAAAATGGCCGCTTACGTGAACGTGAACGCGTCGACGTCATCTGAGCCTGCAAACATTGAAAAAGGACTATTTAATATCATAATATTTTAATAAACTTTTTTTATAATCATATATATTATTTATTTAAATTTGCAAAAATATGTATAAATTAACTTGTTATTTTTACTTATAAATATATTTGTAATAAAAATCAAAAAATTACAAACATGTATCTTTTTTCTACAAATCTTTTAATTTAAACACAATCCTAAAAATTAATGTTTAAACTTGTAAAATACTGTTTTATTCTTCTTACCTCTTTACTTATTCCATTTCTTTTCTTAACTTCTCAATTCATCCTTTTTCTTTACTTCAAAAGTCGTTCCGCGGGACCCATTGCTTCAATTCTAAAAATAAAAGAAGGACAAATGTTCCCATTGATTTCAAAGGTAAAGCGTGGGAAAATCTTTTAAGTAATATAAAAGTACATACATTTTCAACATATTTAATTATGTAGAAAATTCTTAAAGGTTCCAAAAAATGTTTTTAGTTTTTCTTAATTGTAATTTTATAGAAATTAAATAAAAAATTGTAAAATATTTTTTATAACAATAGTTTATGTACCCTGATTAAATTTTTTTATTACATTTATGTATTAATTATAATTAAATACATTAAATATTTATTTAATAATGATTTCATATTTAAATAAATTATACATTAAAACATGAGTATTTTTATATAATATAATCACTAAAATGTATAACTTTTTAATAAATACCTGAGTATTAATTTATTTACATGTATTCCCAATCAATATATACATTCATACCTGAGTATTAATTTAATTACAATATATTCCCAATTAATATATACATTAATACCTGAGTATTATTTTAGCATATAATCCATAAATGTAATTATTTTTATTTACACCTGAGTATTAATTTTAAAAAAACATACTCCATTTACTTTCATTTTAATCCTTTTATAAAATAATGTAATAATGTAATAAATCTATTTTAATTTTGTTTATTAAATTTTTTAATAATGAACTTCAAAATAAATCTATTTATTTTACTAATAACAAAAAAATAAAACAATATCATTTAATACTTACTTTTTAAAGGCATTTGCGTTGTAAAGGCACTTGCGTTGTAAAGGCACATGCGTTGTAAATGCATGCGTTGTAAAAACATGCGTTGTAAAAGTACTTGCGTTATAAAAGTTGCGTTGTAAAGGTAGTGCGTAGTAAAAGTTGCGTTGTAAAGGATGTTTCCCACCAGGAGGCATCGACGACAACCAGGAGCTGGATACAGACTGTCCCATGAAAGATCTCGCTGTTGGCAGTGTCGGCTTCCAGATTGGAGTCAACAAGCCTTGGCAAAAGCAACCCACGCAGAAAGGGAAGATCGGCTTTTGTTCAGACCAGGAAGGTCTGGGGAGCTTCCCCTTTACAGGAAACAGGAGCAAGCCCGGAGCAACCAGGCAAGCGATGTTAATTCAAAATGGAGTCTTCAGGAGGACCACTAGCCAACAGGCTAGCAACCATGAAGACTCGTCAAGGAGAAATGCAGGCACAGGCCCCATGTGGCACTCGTGGAGTGTGGAGGGCTGAGCTTCGGTGGACTTACTGCTCGGGGCAGGGGCTTCTCAAACCCCAATGCACAACTTCGAGGAAGCCTCAGAAGCTGCACGGTTAACAAGATGTAGGTAGTCCAGGGAATCTGGTCCCACGTCTCTTGTGTCCGTCAAGGGTCTCAGCTTTGCTGTGGGTGTGGGTCGGTGTCAGAAAAGTCTGGAAGTCCAGTCCTGCATGCTGGGTCATCGGGTTCCGGAGGGAGCGGTGATGAAGCAAACCGGCAAGTTGCTGATGGTGCCTGACTTTGCACAGGGTGGTCACTCCTTGGCCACAAGGGAGATTTCTTCAGTCTTCTAGTTGCAGTAGAATGTCGAAGGACCAGAGTTTCATTTCAGAGTTTCAGTCAGGATAATCTAAAGTCTCTAGACTCTGCTCCTACCTATATACTGATTTGAGGGGCTGGTTTACCTGCTAGGTCCTCCTATGGGTGGGACCAGGGAAGGGGGTGGTTACACCCCTTTCCCTTTGTCCAGTTTCGCACCAGAGCTGGGGCTGGAGTGCCCCAGCAACTGGTTTGAACCGGTCTATGCATGGGGCACCTTGTGTGCCCCAGGCAGTGTCTCATTTCTTTCAACCCACCCTGCCCCAATACACAAGAGCCTGTCTGGGGAGGTGCTCGCACCTCCCGAGGCAGGAAACCTATTGTCCAGGCCTCGCCTGCCAGAGTTTCGTCCAGCAGCAGGAGGTCAGACTCGTGTCTGTGGCAGCAGCATCCATTTTGTGATGCTGAGGCTCTGTTTAACTTTAACCGGGTAAAGCAGTAACCAACATGTCTTCTCCCTCTAGAAGGGTGGAATGCTACCCACGCCACCAGAATTGGCCGGGGGGGGGGGGGGTAGTATTACAAAGCGTATGACACCTTACACGACATGTTTTGATAAAGCCAAACCAAAGTTAGCAGTAACCGCGAGGATTATAATGCACTTAAGAGTATATGGTATGGCTATATCATAGAACAGCTATGAGGACATGGTTCCGAAAGCTGCAGGCAGGCTCAGCTCATGCTAGAGCACCATCTCACATAAAACCAAGCACTCTGCCTCCAGGATTGTCGAGGTCTGCCATAGGAGTGACTTGTAGGTGTCTATGTGTCTATATATAGGGTTAGATATAGGTATACTATATCTAGGCAAGGGGTGATTACACGACCTTGCCCAAGCTGAGTGATCAGCCTGTAGTGTCAGTTTGGATGGCCAGCCAGGGGTGGCATATTTCATGCTGCAGCCCCTGGTAGACATTGAACGCACCTATGCCCTGGGTACCTATGGTGCACTATACAGGGGCTCACAAAGGTGACCCAATTAGGCATGTACCTAAAGTACATGTTGTCCATTTTACAGGGAGAGCAGTTAGCCTGGGGCCCTGATTAGCAGGATCCCAGGCCAACTAAGTCGAAAACCAGCTAAACACTAGGCAAAACGTTGGGGGTAACCATAGTCAGATATCCATCCTCGTACAAGCCCCACCCAAACGAAATGAGATAAGCCTACACTAGACCAGGTATGCCTATATCATCTGAGTGGCCATATAAGGAGGAACCTGCACTGGCATGGTTATCCCCTGTCTCATGGTCCACTGAGCAATCCCTCACCCTAGGGGTATCAGAGGGTCTCCACCATAGGGAATCTCTACCTGTGGTGTGTTTTGGCAAAGTAAAAGGCTGGTGTTGGGATGGAGTACTGAAGTGAGGCTCCACTACTGTTGGGCTCAGCTTCCTCCAATCACTCTCCACCATATAGGCCTTTCTTTCCTTAACTGAGTTGCACTGTGCTCTCAGGGTCAACCTCTTGCTACCTACAGCTGGAGGTTGGTTCCCTTTGGTTGGACTTCTGGAGGGACAGGACAGGTTTGGGGCCACTGAGCTCCAGGTTTGCCTGTGTCCAACAGAGTCCACCTGGGGAGGTTCCTACCTAAGGTTAAGGGAGTTCCCTCAGAGGTTTGAGGAATTTTCACCTGGCTACGGCTGCTAGACTGGGTGCCCCTAATCTGCTGATGGGGGGGTTCCTCTGGACAGGGGGGCCTTTGGGGTCCACTGGCCTCCCTGACCTCAACAGCCCTGGGCTGACTGAGGCAGGGTAGAGAGGGGCAGGTTACCTGCTCCAGACTGGGTCCCACCTTGAAAGGGTCCACTGACATCACAGGCTCTGTCATGATAGGCCTGGCTACCTCTGGGGCAGTTTCTTCACAAGGGGTAGGATCAGTTCCCTGAGGAGGCTGAACCATACCTAAAGTTTGGTTGAAGGGAGACTTTTCTACCTCCACAATGCTCTCTGTTTGTGTGGATTGATCCGTAGTTTCAGGCTTCACAACACATGCATCTGTTTGAGTTTGGGCTGTGACCATCACAGCCCTACCAACCTCTTCGGGAAGGAACTCGGTTTGAGTTTGGGCTGTGACCATCACAGCCCTGTCAATCTGTTCAGGGAAGGAATCTGCTTGAGATTGGGCTGGGACCAGCACAGCCCTACAAACCTTTTCAGGGAGGAAATCTTGAGCTGGGGCCATCACAGCCCCACTAACCTTTCCAGGGAGACCTACCATTTTGGAATGGGTTTCTTGTTCTACCTTAGCCCAGGCTAAGATCTCTAGATCATTCCCAGTAGACAATCTAAAGGCAAGTTTGTAGACACTGCCACTCTTTTTGTGCCAGTGACACCTCCCCAGCTGAGATTTACTACTGCCATGGGATGATCTGTCTGCACTCCATCAATATTGATCACCTGGTATGGGAAGCCAGGTAAAAGTTGCCTTGAAGGGACTAGACTCTCAGTCAACATAGTGATGCTAGCCCTTGTGTCTCTAGAGGCCTCAACTTTCTGACCATTGATGAGGAGCTCCTGTCTGTACTTGCCCTAAATGTTGGGACAAGCAGTGAAGTTGGCAAACCCCATGCCATTTTCACAGACATGAGTAGCTAGGGTAGGGGACATGGTTAGGCCAGAGTCCACCTGAGTTCCCCAAGTAAACCCAGCAAAATACTTGGGGCACTCCCACCACCTGGGGGATTACTACTAGTAGTAACGGGAGGTGTTGGAGTACTGCTTGGAGGAACATGTTCCTTTTTGTTGGCTTTTGGGCAACTGCTGTCAGTTTTCCAATGGCCAAGTTATCTACATACATGACAATAAGGCTTTTTAGGGTTAGAGGAAGGAGTTTGGGACCCACCCTCCTCAGAGGATTTTTGGGGTCCTGTAGTGGACTTATCTTTAGATTTATCCCCACCTTTCTCTTGAGGCTTGGTATTATCTTTCTTTTGGTCACCACCCTGATTTTTAGGCCTAACCCTGGTTCTGACCCATTTGTCTGCCTTCTTACCCAATTCTTGGGGAGAGGTCAGATCAGAGTCCAGCAGGTGTTGATGTAGAAGCTGGTTCTGACAATTATTAAGGATCTGCTCCCTCATAATCAAATTATACAATCCTGTATAGTCTTTGACCTTACTGCCCAGTAACCAGCCCTCCAGAGCCTTAGTAGCACAGTCTCTAAAATCAGTCCAGTCCTGAGTCTGTGTTTTCCGGGTATCCCTAAACAGCAACCTATACTGTTCAGTGGTTAAGCCAAACCCATCAATCAGAGCACTCTTCAGGACTGAGTAGTTATCAGCATCTTTATCATTAACTGTGAGGAGCTTGTCTCTACCTTTTTCCGAAAAGGAGAGCCATAAGATTGCTGCTCACTGACTTTGGGGTACCTGCTGTACTTTGCAAGCCGTCTTCAAAGCAGTTATCCACTTGTGGATGCCATCCCTACTTTTGTAGGGAGGGACAATATTACTTAGGTTTTTATGGTCATCTGACCTCTCCCTACCTCTAGGGATGTTGCTGCCACCAGTGAAATCTAATCCACTTAACTTTTGCTCTCTTGCAAGAGCAAATCTCTCTTTGGCTAGGACAAGTTTTTGCCTCTCAATCCTCAGATTGACTTCTTCCATTCTGGCCTGATGTTCTCTTCTGTCAGGGGAAGACATTCTCCTGATAGCATCTGACCCTATGGAGACACCAGAGTGATGGGATTCCCTGGATCGGGATCTCCTCCTTCTGTGGTCAGTGTTAAGCCTGCTTGGGGGTCTGTAAGGTACTAGGCCCTTCCAGGCCCATGTAGGCTTAGGTTAGCCGGGCTAAGTACTCCCACTTGGACCTGGCCATTGTCATCCCCCTCAGAGTCCTCCTCTACTACACTTTCATCAACTAGGTTGTGATCAGGGGAATCCTCTGCTGAGGGCCGACCCTCTTCTGCATTGCCTGTAGGACCTGGGTTAGCTGCTTTCTTAGCATCATATTCTTCCACGAGATCTATCAGGTGCTTGAGGGTAGGGTTGGAACTAACGGTGGGCATAGTATGCGTAGTGGGGCTACGTGAAGCTACGTGAAGTGGGCATGATGCTATGCCCACTCACACGCTTTGCGTAGCCCCTCTACGCGCCGCCCGCCTCCCTCCCACCCTCTTCTACATACATAATTTCAAGTAACAACTACAGTAAAAGTACATTAAAAGCACTTACCTGGTCTGCGGCATCCCGGGGCTCCCTCTTCTATTTCGCGCTGACTTCTCCCATCCAAATGCGCATGCGCGGACACCCGTGCATGCGCATTTCTCGCGAGAGCCCTTTCTTTTGGAAAACGGGCGCAGCCCGACATCGATCTCGACTGCCATAGAGGGTCCGCCGTCCATGGGGATTTCAATTATGAGGATCCGGTAAAGAAGTCACCGTCTCATGTAGCGGACTTCGTTATAAGAATAAGTGCCAAAAAACAAATTGCAGCACACGAGAGCGTTTAAATTGTAGATTAACCGAAGTTATTCACAGATTTAAGACCTGTTTGTTTACACAGGAGAATAACAACACAGGAGAATAAGACAGCTCCCACAGGGACATCATGACAGTGCCCGCACAGTGGATCAGTTGCTCTTAGTACGACGCAGATGGTCCATTATTCACAAGAAGGATTTTGACAATTCCCCACGTAGTGATCAAATTTTGGCATTACTCAATTTTCATGATGAATTTTTATCGAAACATTGGTTGAACAAGAGACATAATGAAATTTTAGTCTTGATAAAGGTGGTGCATACAAAGCAATACACCGAAAGGCGTCGACGCAACCCACGCTAGCTAAATTCACGGAACAATTTGTCAGGACGGGTCTATGTGATTCTGACTCTCAGATAAAGATTCCATTGAATTAACATTCCGATGTGTTAGTCTCAACATCACGGACCTTGAGTTTCTTTCTCTTTTTTGCATTGTGGATATATATATTTTTTTATGTGTTTCTGTATTACTTGGATTGTTTTTAATGTTTTTAATTGATTATATGATATAAATAAATTTACACTTTGTGATAATAGCTATTTCAGGTTTTTATGATTTAGTGGTGTTCTTGTATTAATAACCACTGTATCCTTATGCCAAATTATTCAAGTTTGAAGGGTGATGTGTGAGTGAAAGACTGTTATTGAAATGTTAGTTGTACCCAAGGGATTTTTTCTTGTTGATACTTGTTGGTACCCTGTCCCTTGGATAGTTGGGCCATTCCCTTCTTTCTCACATTTACCATATACAATCCCTTGAATACCAAATGAAAGGACACCACACAAGGTATATATCAAATATATATGTATTTATTACTAACACAACCCCTCTGTACTCTTTATGAGACCAGAGTTTGAGATACAGCACAAGTTACACAATAAGCATACTATAAGTTGCACAAATACAATTCTGCCCGAGGGGCCTCACGATCCATATACTAAAGAAGTGGTATAAGAACCACTTCAGGAAAGGTGAATAGGCCTAGGGCCTAGAGAATCGCTGGGGCTACACGGGACAACCAAAGGCTTAGAAGTAGGAGGCCCACAGGATGCGTGTGCAGTGTGTAAACACACATGCGGGTTACCATAGAAAGTCAATGGGAACGTAAAGTTAACAAAGTAGTTGATTTCGGACACTTCCGGGTGGACTACGGGAAAACCCAGTTACACTAGGACACTTGGATAGTTGTTACCCACGGGAGAACCGGAGTGCTCGAATTAACTCGCCCAGGGAAGCCGGGTGCTTAGGTGTGAAGTCGTGTCGGGTTTCGTCGTCGAATCCTATGGAGAGCTGCAAGAAGATGCTGCAGCCGACCAGAAGGAAGATGTCCTGGTGGATCCAAGAGTGGATCGATGTCGTGAAGAACCTGGAAGCAGAGGGGACAGAGTCTGGGTTACTAGCCAGTGACCAGGATGGAACCAGGAAGGAACCAGGCGATGTTGGGAGCAATCAGGTGAAGATGCGAAGCTTGTCTCTGCAGCCATGTGGACCAGGAGGCGTCGATGACAACCAGGAGCAGGATACGGACTGTGTCACAAAGGATCTCGCTGTTGGCAGCGTCGGCTTCTGGATTCGAGTCAACAAGCCTTGGCAAAGGCAACCCATGCAGAAAGGGAAGATCGGCTTCTGTTCAGACCAGGAAGGTCTGGGGAGCTTCCCCTTTACAGGAAACAGGAGCAAGTCCGGAGCAACCAGGCAAGCGGTGTTAATTCAAAATGGAGTCTTCAGGAGGGCCACTAGCCAATAGGCTAGCAACGATGAAGATGCGTCAAGGAGAAATGCAGGCACAGGCCCCACGCGGCACTCGTGGAGTGTGGATGGCTGAGCTTCGGTGCACTTACTGCTTGGGGCTGGGTCTTCTCAAACCCCAATGCACAACTTCGAGGAAGCCTCAGAAGCTGCAAGGTTAACAAGATGCAGGTAGTCCAGGGAATCTGGTCCCACGTCTCTCGTGTCTGCCAAGGGTCTCAGCTTTGCTGTGTGTGTGGGGCGTAGTCAGAGAAGTCTGGAAGTCCAGTCCTGCATGCTGGGTCATCGGGTTCCGGCTGGAGCGTCGACGAAGCAAACTGGCAAGTTGCTGATGGTGCCTGACTTTGCACAGGGTGGTCACTCCTTGGCCACAAGAGAGATTTCTTCAGTCTTCTAGTTGCAGTAGAATGTCGAAGGTTCAGAGTTTCATTTCAGAGTTTCAGTCAGGATAATCTAAAGTCTCTAGACTCAGCTCCTACCTAAATACTGATTTGAGGGGCTGGATTACCTGCTAGGTCCTCCTATGGGTGGGACCAGGGAAGGGGGTGGTTACACCCCTTTCCCTTTGTCCAGTTTCGCGCCAGAGCGGGGCTGGAGTGCCCCAGTGTTAGACCTGTCTGGCCTTTTGCGTAGTCCCTCTAATTTATTATTTATTTTGTCCCCTTTTAGCCCCTCATGCCTTTATTTATTTTTGTGTCCACTAGATTTTTCAAGGTGTTGGTCTAGGGGATAGGTGCTCTTTCGCCCTCATAGTTCTTCACCTCAGGCCTAGAGGCCTTTCCTGACAGAAATTCCCTTGGAGTCACAAAATGGTGGCCACCAACTGTCACCACTGACAAACCTAGAACCTGTCCCATAGGATAGAGTAGGGCATTCCAGAACCTTCTGGTCCCTTCTGGACCTCTGAGAGTCAGCCTATAAAAGGCGGAATGCTGGTCAGCCATTTTGTCTTACCAGAGAGAGTCAGCAGGAGGACAGGCTGTAGCAGAAGGTGGGGGTAGGATAGTCAAAGGGTTGACCTCCTAGTCTAAGGACGCTGCCTTATTGATTCACCACCCTTCCTCCCTTGGGTTACTTGACTTGTCCCCGCTGCGTGGGATTTCTGGAGACCCTGGGCACCTGACCAACCCCTAGTCTGGAAGTACGGGGGTGTGAGGAGAAGGAGACTGCGGCGCTGTGGAGCGCAGTCCTCTGCCTAGCTGGAAAAGACTGTAGACAGACTCTGCTGAGGGTTGCTAAGAAGAAGGGGAGTACCATCTAGCCCTTCCAATCGATCCCCCCTCCTCTGATAACGTGGGTCTGAACTGTCTTGAGATCTCCAGAGTGATAATCCTGCACTGGGACGATATTAAGGATAGTGCCCGAGAGCAACTCGACTCCCGAATTTCTCCTTACCCTCGCTTGTGTCAAAATCCTGTGGGTACTGACGGAAATTATCGTGCCCCTGCCGGGCGCCCCCTGCCTTCACCTCCAGCGGATTCCTGGTTTATGGCAGAGAGGCTCGGAGAAGCCGTCGAGCGGTAGTGTCCTGGTACCGCTTCTGCGTGGAGCAGAGGGAGAAGCGTCTCTCCTTGGTGCCAGTGCAGTGGAGACGGGTCCGGTGGGAGTGTCCTGAGGCCCGAGGTGAGAGGCGGCGCCAGCGTGGGTGTCCCGCGCATGTCAGGAGGAGTAGTGCTTCCCCCGACCGGCTCGAAGGAGAGGTGAGGAGAAGCACCGGAGGAGTCTGTGGGGAAATCCCCTCGCGGGAGCTCCGCAGGAGGAGCGGCTGACTGGGGACGGGAGCGGAGCCCTTCCCACCCCCGGGAGAACCAACGCCGAGATCCCTGGCACTTGTGGTAAAAGGACTGAACCCTCCCGCTGGCAGGGCCGATTCACTGGCCCGAAGCCAGTCAAAGTAGCGGAATAGGTGAGGAGAGGGAGGGAAAGTAACGGAGGAGATCTGAAAACCTTTTGGTAACTGGTGAGAGTGAAGATTCTCCCCCAAAGCTTGGAGTGGGGAGGACTTATAAACAGCGACTAAACTGTCCTCATGTAGTCAGGCCTACAAGGAATTGGGCTAGGTAACAGTCGATGACTAAGAGAGGTTGATTGCATATACTCTGTAAAACCTTGGTAAACAGCTAAAGATTGAATTAAACTCTTGAAAATTACTGCCAGAAGTATCTGAAGTGGCCAAATAGCCCTGTTTACAGGCAGAAGGAGGGAAGTTAGAGTTGAGAAGCTGTATATGCTAGCCTGTATTTATGAAGGAGCCAAATCTAGAAAATATTCCTTTAAAAGTATAAAACACTTCACAGAAGTCAAGTCTAACACATTTTGGAGTCTAATGTAATGTGCTGTTGGTGCTGATTAATGATTTAAGTTAGCAACTTTAAAAGTATTATTATTTCCATGTCAAACTGTAATGTACTAAGCTGTGAATTCTAAAGACAAGAGAGCAAAGATTATTTTTATAAACAAGCTCATATTTTTCCAAACATTGGTGTAGCGTCCTTTTTGAGTGAAATTGCGTTGATTTACTGCTGGGTGGTTTGCAACCTTTACACATGTGCCTCTAAGTGATAGTGTCTTACCCTAGGCCAGGCTACCCTAGGTGACCTGACATATTTAGGTTCCAACAAGTTGGTGGCAGCCGTGGGATCCTGACTGTGGTTGCAACTACTCTGTAGTAATTGAGCGTAATTCACTAGCCTACACCAGGAGTTTTCTCCTAGCGGCCCTCCTAATTCTTATTTTTGTTTTTTTCAAATTTGTTCCTGGTGGTGGGGTGGAGGTAGCTTCAGGTTGCCTTGCAACTCTATTCTTCTTGTGTGTGTAGCTTTGAATTGCCTGTGGTAAAATGGAGTTTGCACTAGAAAAACTAGACACCTATTCGGTGGCTCAGCTAAAAGATTTCTGTCAACAATTGGGAGTGTTCTTTAAGAGTGGTGCCAAGAAGGGAGAACTCCAGACCAGTTTGAGGGCTTGGGTGGAAGCACGCAATGAGGAGGGAACGGTGGAAGAGGAGGAATCGGACAGAGGTACTGTCATTGATAGGACTGCGGAATGTTCCCCAGGGGTGGGTGAGATGTCAATCAGCCCCAAGGCAACCTCACGGGAGGGCAGCAGTGTGTCATCGAGAGGGTTGTCAGACACCGAGTTAGCTGACAGGAGAGAGGATAGACTGTTAAGGTGGGAAATAGCAAAAATGGAGTTGGAAGAAAAGAGGGAGGGGAGGAGGTTAGAACAGGAGAAGGAAGAGCGGAGAATGGCTCATGAATTCAAACTAAAAGAGTTAGAACTCCAGGCCCTGCAACGGGGACCCTTTCCAACTCCAAATGGTGGCAGCGAAACCAGAGAACCAACCAGGGAGTCCAGACCCTACCTGCCTAAGGATATAATTGCCAGCTATAGACAGGGGGATGACATAGCCAAGTGGCTGGCAGCCTATGAGGTCTCCTTAAGAGCCCATGGGATCCAGGAGAAGCATTGGGGGGGTGGGTTGTATAAGAACATGCCTCCTACTGGTCGGGACACTTTGCTGGCCTTGGAATCAGAGGAGCAGACCAACTACCCCACCATGAAGCTAGCATTGGTTAGGAAGTTTGGGCTTACCCCGGAAAGGTATCGCCAGAAGTTCAGGGGTAGCCACAAGTTAAGCACCCAGAACTGGGTGGACTTCCTTGATTATGCAAGAAAGGCATTGGAGGGCTGGGTAAAGGGCAGTGAGGTGAGGGATTATGTGGGGTTGTATGATCTATTTTTGAAAGAGCACCTCCTCGAGAAATGCTTTCCCGAGCTGCTCCAACACCTGGTGGACAGCAAGCTGACCAATCCCCGGAAGCTTGCAGAGGAGGCGGACATCTGGGCAAGTACCCGGGTGTCCTCAAAGGGGACTGGAGGGGATTCCCAAAAGGCCGGACAGGGCGCCCCCTAGAAGAAGGAGGGGGGAGATAAAAAGAGGGAGTTCTCTAAAGGTCCCCAAAACAATTTCCAGGGAAAGGGAACAGGTTTCACCCCTAAGGCAAACCCGCCCAGGAACCCTAATCCTGGCCAAAGCCAGCAGCCAAGGGTTCTCCACTGCTTCGAATGTGGTGGTGTTGGACATTATAAGGGAGATGTCAGATGCCCAAAAAGACCACCCCCTCCCACCGGAGGAAAACCACCGGGAGTAGCTAGTGTAGCGCTCGGGGAGGAGTTGCCCTTACATAAGGGGGGTGAGTGGGCGGGTGTCACCTTAGTGTCCCTGGGAGAACGGGAGATGGTTCCAAAGATCCAGGTGCCCCCAAATACTGTTAAGTATGGGCAATGGATCACCATCAATGGCCAGAGAGGGGAGGCTCTGAGAGATACAGGAGCCAGTATGACTATGGTGAGAAGTCAACTGGTGTCTCCAGAGCAGGTGGTTCCCAATGTACTCCACCCCGCCGCGATGGCTGACGGCAGAATGGGCCACTATCCCGTGGCTGAGGTTCCCTTTGAGTGGGAAGGGGTTGCAGGTTCACTTCGAGTTGCCGTAAGCCCTGCCGTGCCAGTTGATTGTCTGCTGGGGAATGATATGGAGCACAACGCTTGGAGAGAGATAGAATACCGGACGCATTCTGCGATGCTGGGTACACCTGACTGGGCCTGTGTGAGCACAAGGTCTGCGACTACCCGGAGAGGGAGTTCGCTTGGGTTGGAGCCTGGAACAATGGCCCAACCCGCTGCCAAAAAGGGACAGACCCGAAGACAGGAAGAGCCTGCTTCGGCTTCCGCACCCCATGTGACAGATCGGCCACCTGCGGTGGTGGACCAGGAGTCCGTGGAGGGGGAAGTAGACTCTCTGGAGGATTTACCCATCCCTGCTGAGTGGCATGTGGAGGGAGGACCTACCAGAGAGGAATTCTGTAAGGGGCAGAGGGAGTGCCCTACCCTTGAGGGACTGAGGCGTCAGGCTGAAGCCCAGGCAGCAGGTGATGTTACGGGACACTACCATATTTACTGGGAGGATGGACTCCTCTACAGTGAACCCAAGGTACCCTTACCTGGTTCATCAAGGGCCTTGGTAGTCCCGCAACAATACCGAGCCTTTCTGCTGGAATTGGCTCATGCTATACCCTTGGCAGGACACTTAGGTCAGGACAAGACCTTTGCTCGGCTTGTCCTCCACTTTTACTGGCCTCAGATGAAAGTGGCGTCCAACACCTACTGTCGGACATGTGTATCCTGCCAGGCCAGTGGGAAAACAGGGGTGAAGCTGAAAGCTCCTCTGGAACCACTTCCCGTCGTTAGCACCCCCTTTGAAAGGGTGGGCATCGACATTGTAGGGCCATTGGATCCACCAACAACAGCTGGTCACAGGTTCATCCTGGTTCTGGTGGATCATGCCACACGGTATCCAGAGGCAATTCCCCTAAGGACTGTCACTGCACCTGTGGTGGCTAGGGCCCTAATGGGGATCTTTACCCGAGTGGGTTTCCCCAAAGAAGTTGTGTCTGACAGGGTGACCAACTTTATGTCAGCTTACATGCGGGCAATGTGGAAGGAGTGTGGAGTGACCTACCGGTTCACCACTCCTTATCACCCCCAGTCGAATGGACTGGTTGAGAGGTTCAACAAAACCTTGAAGGGCATGATCAGAAGTCTGCCCGAAAGCCTGCGGAGGAAATGGGACGTCCTCCTACCCTGTTTGGTATTCTCCTACAGGGAAGTGCCACAGAAGGGAGTGGGCTTCAGCCCCTTTGAACTTCTGTATGGGCACCCTGTACGTGGTCCTCTCAGCCTGGTGAAGGATGGTTGGGAGAAGTCTCCCAGGAAACCCCCCCAGGATGTGGTGAGCTACATGCTGGCCTTCAGGAGCCAAATGGTGAAGTTGTGGAAGCAAGCTTCTGACAACTTGGAGGCCAGCCAGGCAGTCATGAAAGAGTGGTATGACCACAACGCTCACCAGGTGGAATTGGAGCCTGGCCAGAAAGTGTGGGTGATGGAACCTGGAGAGCTTAGTGCCCTCCAGGATTGCTGGACAGGCCCATTTGAAGTGTTGGAAAAGAAGGGTAAGGCCACATACCTGGTGGACCTTAAGACCCCTCGACAGCCCCTACGGGTACTGCATGCCAACCGACTCAAACCCCACCATGAGAGGCCCGAGGTCATCTTAATGATGGTGACTGATGGGGGAGAGGAAGCGGAAATCGAACCTCTCCCAGACTTGTTCTCGTCTCAAGATAAGGATGGATCAGTGGAGAGAGTGATTCTCTCTCCCACTCTAACTCCTAAACAGCGGGAGGACTGCCGCCAGATACTGGAGCAGTACTCTACGTTGTTCTCCCTTGTCCCGGGAAGGACTCACCTGTGTACCCATGATGTGGACACAGGGGACAGCCCACCAGTGAAGTCAAAGACCTACCGGCTGTCCGACAAGGTGAAGGCTAGCATCCATGGAGAGGTTGCCAAGATGCTAGAGCTAGGAGTTATAGAACCTTCCAGCAGCCCTTGGTCCAGCCCGGTATTGCTAGTGCCAAAAGCCGCTCCACCAGGCACCACACCAGAACTGAGGTTCTGTGTGGATTACCGGGGACTGAACTCAGTTACAAAGACTGATGCCCATCCGATCCCTAGGGCGGATGAATTAATTGACCGGCTAGGAGCTTCCCAATACCTAAGTACCTTTGACCTCACTTCAGGGTACTGGCAGATCTCCTTGACAGATGGAGCAAAGGAAAGGTCAGCCTTCTCCACGCCTGAGGGACACTTCCAATTTTGTGTGATGCCCTTTGGGCTAAAAAATGCCCCTGCCACATTTCAGCGGCTGGTGAATCAGGTCCTCTCTGGAATGGAGAGTTTCTCCGCTGCCTACCTGGATGACATTGTTGTCTTCAGTAGCAGTTGGGAGGACCATTTGCAACATTTGCAAGCCGTTCTCCAGGCCCTGAAACAAGCTGGATTGACAATCAAGGCCAGCAAATGCCAGATTGGGCAGGGGTCGGTTGTGTACCTTGGACACTTGGTGGGTAGGGGGACAGTGCAGCCCCTGCAGGCAAAGATTGAGGCAATCATGGCCTGGGAACCCCCCAAGACACAGACTGAGGTCCGAGCTTTCCTGGGCCTCACAGGCTACTACCGTCGCTTTGTGAAGGGGTATGGCACTATTGTAGCGCCCCTCACAGAGCTCACCTCCAAGAAACAACCTCGACGGGTAGTTTGGACGAACGCTTGTCAGCAAGCTTTTGAGAAACTGAAGCAGGCAATGTGTGCAGCACCGGTCCTGAGGGCCCCAGACTTCTCCAAGGAGTTCATTGTCCAGACAGATGCATCAAAACATGGCATTGGGGCAGTGTTATCGCAACTGAATCAAGAGGGCCTGGATCAGCCTGTAGTCTTCTTATCCAGGAGACTACTTCCCCGGGAACAGAAGTGGAGTGCAATTGAGAGGGAAGCTTTCGCGGTGGTGTGGGCTCTGAAGAAGCTGCGGCCATACCTGTTTGGCTCGCACTTCCTGGTTCAGACTGACCACCGACCCCTTTGTTGGCTAATGCAGATGAAGGGGGAGAATCCAAAGCTGTTGAGGTGGTCCATCTCCCTACAGGGAATGGACTTCCGGGTGGAACATCGACCTGGAGTGGACCACGCCAATGCAGACGGTCTTTCCAGGTATTTCCGCCTTAGTGATGAGGACTCCCAAGGGGTTGGGTAGCTCTCCCCACTTTCAGCTGGGGGGGACGCGTGTTAGACCTGTCTGGCCTTTTGCATAGTCCCTCTAATTTATTATTTATTTTGTCCCCTTTTAGCCCCTCATGCCTTTATTTATTTTTGTGTCCACTAGATTTTTCAAGGTGTTGGTCTAGGGGATAGGTGCTCTTTCGCCCTCATAGTTCTTCACCTCAGGCCTAGAGGCCTTTCCTGACAGAAATTCCCTTGGAGTCACAAAATGGTGGCTACCAACTGTCACCACTGACAAACCTAGAACCTGTCCCATAGGATAGAGTAGGGCATTCCAGAACCTTCTGGTCCCTTCTGGACCTCTGAGAGTCAGCCTATAAAAGGCGGAATGCTGGTCAGCCATTTTGTCTTACCAGAGAGAGTCAGCAGGAGGACAGGCTGTAGCAGAAGGTGGGGGTAGGATAGTCAAAGGGTTGACCTCCTAGTCTAAGGACGCTGCCTTATTGATTCACCACCCTTCCTCCCTTGGGTTACTTGACTTGTCCCCGCTGCGTGGGATTACTGGAGACCCTGGGCACCTGACCAACCCCTAGTCTGGAAGTATGGGGGTGTGAGAAGGAGAAGGAGACTGCGGCGCTGTGGAGCGCAGTCCTCTGCCTAGCTGGAAAAGACTGTAGACAGACTCTGCTGAGGGTTGCTAAGAAGAAGGGGAGTACCATCTAGCCCTTCCAATCGATCCCCCCTCCTCTGGTAACGTGGGTCTGAACTGTCTTGAGATCTCCAGAGTGATAATCCTGCACTGGGACGATATTAAGGATAGCGCCCCAGAGCAACTCGACTCCCGAATTTCTCCTTACCCTCGCTTGTGTCAAAATCCTGTGGGTACTGAGGGAAATTATCGTGCCCCTGCCGGGCGCCCCCTGCCTTCACCTCCAGCGGATTCCTGGTTTATGGCAGAGAGGCTCGGAGAAGCCGTTGAGCGGTAGTGTCCTGGTACCGCTTCTGCGTGGAGGAGAGGGAGAAGCGTCTCTCCTTGGTGCCAGTGCAGTGGAGGCGGGTCCGGTGGGAGTGTCCTGAGGCCCGAGGAGAGAGGCGGCGCCAGCGTGGGTGTCCCGCGCATGTCAGGAGGAGTAGTGCTTCCCTCGACCGGCGCGAAGGAGAGGTGAGGAGAAGCACCGGAGGAGTCTGTGGGGAAATCCCCTCGCGGGAGCTCCGCAGGAGGAGCGGCTGACTGGGGACGGGAGAGGAGCCCTTCCAACCCCCGGGAGAACCAACGCCGAGATCCCTGGCACTTGTGGTAAAAGGACTGAACCCTCCCGCTTGCAGGGCCGATTCACTGGCCCGAAGCCAGTCAAAGTAGCGGAATAGGTGAGGAGAGGGAGGGAAAGTAACGGAGGAGATCTGAAAACCTTTTGGTAACTGGTGAGAGTGAAGATTCTCCCCCAAAGCTTGGAGTGGGGAGGACTTATAAACAGCGACTAAACTGTCCTCATGTAGTCAGGCCTACAAGGAATTGGGCTAGGTAACAGTCGATGACTAAGAGAGGTTGATTGCATATACTCTGTAAAACCTTGGGAAACAGCTAAAGGTTGAATTAAACTCTTGAAAATTACTGCCAGAAGTATCTGAAGTGGCCAAATAGCCCTGTTTACAGGCAGCAGGAGGGAAGTTAGAGTTGAGAAGCTGTATATGCTAGCCTGTATTTATGAAGGAGCCAAATCTAGAAAATATTCCTTTAAAAGTATAAAACACTTCACAGAAGTCAAGTCTAACACATTTTGGAGTCTAATGTAATGTGCTGTTGGTGCTGATTAATGATTTAAGTTAGCAACTTTAAAAGTATTATTATTTCCATGTCAAACTGTAATGTACTAAGCTGTGAATTCTAAAGACAAAAGAGCAAAGATTATTTTTATAAACAAGCTCATATTTTTCCAAACATTGGTGTAGCGTCCTTTTTGAGTGAAATTGCGTTGATTTACTGCTGGGTGGTTTGCAACCTTTACACATGTGCCTCTAAGTGATAGTGTCTTACCCTAGGCCAGGCTACCCTAGGTGACCTGACATATTTAGGTTCCAACACCCAGCAACTGGTTTGAACCGGTCTATGCATGGGGCACCTTGTGTGCCCCAGGCAGTGTCTCATTTCATCCAACCCACCCTGCCCCAATACACAAGAGCCTGTCGAGGGAGGTGCTCGCACCTCCCTATGAAAGGAAACCTATTGTCCAGTCTCCCCTGCCGGAGTTTCGTCCAGCAGCAGGAGGTCAGACTCGTGTCTGTGGCAGCAGCATCCATTTTGTGATGCTGAGGCTCTGTTTAACTTTAACCGGGTAAAGCAGTAACCAACATGTCTTCTCCCTCTAGAAGGGTGGAATGCTACCCACGCCACCAGAATTGGCGGGGGGGGGGGGTGTTGTATTACAAAGCGTATGACCCCTTACACGACATGTTTTGATAAAGCCAAACGAAAGTTAACATTAACCTAGAGGATTATAATGCACTTAAGAGTATATGGTATGTCTATATCATAGAACAGCTATAAGGACATGGTTCCGAAAGCTGCAGACAGGCTCAGGTCATGCTAGATCACCATCTCACATAAAACCAAGCACTCTGCCTCCAGTATTGTCGAGGTCTGCCATAGGAGTGAATTATAGGTGTCTATGTGTCTATATATAGGGTTAGATATAGGTATCCTATATCTAAGCAAGGGGTGATTACACGACCTTGCCCAAGCTGAGTGATCAGCCTGTAGTGTCAGTTTGGATGGCCAGCCAGCGGTGGCATAATTCATGCTGCAGCCCCTGGTAGGCCTTGAACGCACCTATGCCCTGGGTACCTATGGTACACTATACAGGGGATCACAAAGGTGACCCAATACCCAATTAGGCATGTACCTAAAGTACATGGTGTCCATTTTACAGACGGAGCAGATAGCCTGGGGCCCTGATTAGCAGGATCCCAGGCCAACTAAGTCGAAAACCAGCTAAACACTAGGCAAAAGGTTGGGGGTAACCATAGTCAGATATCCATCCTCCTACAGTACCAATAGTGCTCTGTGGGCTGGCAGGATTACAGCCAGCATATCCTGGGGGTGTGCATAGAATCAATCTGGCACAATCCTGACGTTTATGTTGTCCAATAGACACACAGTTTTTACTAGGAAGTATAAAGCCGTTCGACAATATTGGAACATCTTAGAACATACATTTTCTATTACTCCAGTTTACTTTTTCATACTTTCCGTTCTTGATGGCTGAAGCTCACTTTTCTTTTCCCTTCGTATATGTACTTTTTATCCTTGCACTCCATTCCTTTTCCATACTTTTTTTCTAATGAGTTTTTTGCCCTAAATTTCTCCTTGCCAATCTTTCAGGTTAGCTCGCTTTCCTCTTTCTGCAATAGATTTCTTGTTGTTACTATCAAATGTGTCTACAGCCATCCTCCTAAGCATATGGTCTCTCCAAATACCCTCCGTACTCCATCTTGTCTTCTTTGCTCGGCTCCATAAGTTCTCCTAGATGAGATAAATGAATGATCATCTATTTCCTGTGAGCCCTAGTCATAGCCTCTGAATTATAAAAGCAAATCATGTATTTAATTAAAATAAGATGATTTTAATTAATCCCTAGTCAGCATCTCTAGTATAAAAGCAAATTATTAATTAAATTAAAATAAGATGATTTTAAACAAGGGAATATATATATATATATATATATATATATATATATATTGGGGAGATCTAGTTGGCGCATAATAAGGATCGCACCTGCATATATGTATTGTAATTGCCACAATTGAAATATAATAGGCTTGTTGAATTTTCTTCTAGAGTAAGGTGCTTATCGTATTCCGATATTGATCCTGGGTTGTCGATATAATCGAAATTTCCCTCTTGGACCTACGGTGGTTATTAATCTTCCCACTGTCTACTCTAACCCAGTGAATGCCACTTTGTATATATATTTTTATCACTTGTTTGGGATGGGAGGCGCACATACACAGGAATTGATTAGCCTCATAAAACTATTCATGGACTAAAGTTCATTCCATGCTCTTACTGTACAATAATATTTCCCTCCAGCTGTTATATGCAGAAATCTGTTTCAGTACATTAATGTTGCCAAAGCTGTTCCATTTTACCCAGCATGACTCGCTTCTGGATTTCTGTTCCAATTATGATTGCTTTAATTATATGTTATTCATTTTTATTCATTTGTATTCACGATTGAGCTCTAGATTTGGAATGTATCTAGCGCGTCGATTAGCTTAGTAGTATTTCTTCCATGTTAATTACAGGCTTATGGAATGATTGCATTGGCGATTCAAATGTGATTTTATTCCACTCATTTTCTGCATCTTCAGACATTTTAAATTGATGTATTTACAAGTATTGAGGACATAAGACAATCATTTTTGCAATTGCAGTCTATTGTTTTGGTATTTGTTCCAAAACTATAGTATTTTGTTCGTGTTCATGAATCAAGAGGTTACTTCTATAGGAGATAGAGCGCAATTCCTCAACTTGAGAAAGGCATTGCCGAAACGCATTGTTCTTTATGTGCACAAATAAAATCTGTGTACTGTCCTCTGTTTGTGGCGCTGGACTTCTAGGTGGGATTTCCTACTTTGTTCCTGCTTTCTGCAATATATATATATATATATATATATATATATTCACTGAAAAAACCATAGGTTATAGACCATATATAGTTAGGAATTAGCATTTACAAAACCTTGAAAATTCACTGAAAAAACCACAGGTTATAGACCATATATAGTTAGGAATTAGCATTTACAAAACCTTATTTTACTCACACAAAACCATTGAAATTCGTATATATAGTTAGTTGCACTAACTATATATCGCGCATCCGCAATCCACTGCTGATCATGTCACATATTACATCATTCATGACATGGTCAGTGACATCACTGATGACAATACTGATGACATCTCAAATGACATCACTGATGACATCACTGATGACATCTCAAATGACATCACTGATGACATCAAATGTGATTTTATTGCACTCATTTTCTGCATTTTCAGACATTTTAAATTGAAGTATTGTGGACATAAGACAATCATTTTTGCAATTGCAGTGTATTGTTTTGGTATTTGTTCCAACACGATAGTATTTTGTTCATGTTCATGAATCAAGAGGTTACTTCTATAGGAGATAGAGCGCAATTCCTCAACTTGAGAAAGGCATTGCCGAAACGCATTGTTCTTTGTGTGCACAAATAAAATCTGTGTACTGTCCTCTGGTGTGCCGCTGGACTTCTTGGTGGGATTTCCTACTTTGTTCCTGCTTTCTGCAATATATATATATATATAGATATATATATATGAATGACCTAGCCTGGGCAGCGTAGTTCCAATAGTACCCTGTCATGCAGAACCTAGGCTGTTTACAGATAACATATACCATGGGTCAGGGGGCGGACTGACTGTGTACACCCCCGCTGAATATGCTAGCCTTTAGGGGAAAGGTTTAGTCCATAAAAGGCTGCAGTCCTTATAAGGCGTAATGTACTTATAAGTCATTCTGTCCTTATTTGGAGTTATGTCCTTATAAGGCTCGTTCATATGAAACAACTGGTGTTGATTTAGGGAAAGTGTGCGATGTTCCTTGGAGCTATATTAGGGTACCGATATGAAATATAACATCTGTTCTTACTGGATCTGAAAAGAGCGAATTAATATGAATGAGTTGGTTTTGTGTGTTCCATATAGCGGTAACACGAAGGCCCTATATCATTCCATCTCCCATTGACCATCCCATTCCCTTTCCCTTTTGTGTGATCAGTTGAATGGTCCTGTACCTGTCCAGCCTCTTCTTGGTGAAGAAGTTGACTGAGAGAACATTGTGAATGTATGACTGTGTGACGGCTCCTTGACTGGCAAATGCTATTGATAGAGCAAGATTTCGCATCGCGACTTGCTCGATTCATGAACCTCGATTTTGCCATAACCTCATAATAAACATACGTTATTATTAATATCTTTATTTTGGAGATGCGTGAAAGGTAGCGAAGCTTGCCTATGTGTTCTACTAATACGATTAATCCTCGTCCCTAAAATGGCCGCTGCTTGGCTTTTCGTTTCTGCGCATGCGTGAGGCATAGTCAGCTGACATGACGCAGTCAGAATTCGAGAGGGAAAAGGTGCGCATGCGTAATAGCAATAACGTGCTGAAGCTTTGTGCTGCTGCTCCTGTGATGTTATTCGTTGCACTTATTCACTAATGCATAGTATATTTTTATAATGATGAAACTAAAGTACGAACTTATAACATGTAATACATTCATTTATTTCCATGTATTAATTTGTTTTCGCTTACTTTTCATGTATCCTCGACACTGAGGGGTAACGGGGCTGGGGAGTCCATCTTGGAGGGTATTTCTGCGCAGAATCACTCGATGGTGCGGTGACATTGAAACCAAGCCAAAGAAGGTTGATGCCAGCGCCAGCATGGGAACGTGCACCTTTACCCAGCCAAGGCATCATGATTGTATTCTATTTGTTTCAAATTGTATTCTTTCCATTGTATTCTCTGCGACTTCTCGTGGGAACCCCAATCTTGCTAGGCGGCACCCTAGGATGCTAAGTAGGGCTTGTAATAGACTGTTCTGATTGGTGTGTTAACCAAATCCTACCTTAGGACCAATCGAAATTGGGGATTCTGACACTTTGCAACATTTGGGGGGTGGTACCCTGTCCCAAAACAGTATATCTACCCTGGGTTCACCTAGGGAAATTGTCCGACTTGTCTGAATAGCTGACCTGTCACTGACCCAACGCACTCAATAGGTGACTTGATACAGAGGTGCTGCGGAGCTCTCTGTCCGAATTTGACCATAGACTAAGGTTTACTAAACCTTAAGTGCTGGCGGAGCACTTTGCTGGGAGTTCGCTGACCCAATCGGGGTCTTGACTGATAGCTGCAGAGAGGGTGGAGCGCAGGCGTTGCTTCCAAACTGCGGGTGCTGGTCGTGTCCTGGTGGTCCTGTCCTGATCCTAATCTGAGGGTTTCCTGTCCTGTCCTGGGTGTCCATTCTGCACCTGCTGTCCATTGAGGGGTATCCTTCCTTGAGGGTTTCCTGTCCTTAACTGACCCGTGGCCAGGGTTTGGTTTTTCACACCAGTCTAGGTAAATATCGCTCTGAATCTCTTGAAACTGCACCTTTCTATTTTTCTGTCTTTGCTTCAATAAAGACATATCTTTGCATATGATAAGTTTTCCATGCTTTCCGCAACTCATTGCATCTCATGAAACGTATGCATTTATTTTCATAACGTGTTTTCTATGTTACCCTACATTTTAGAAATTATTTTCGCCATTGCAGTTTGCTATTTCTTGATATGGTCTCTAATTTTCTCTCACAAAACTTTACCGAAGAAACCTTGAATTTGTCTAATTTCTCTCTCAGTTGGTTTTCTATTGCAGTAGCATTTTTAAACATAAGTGATTGCCCTTAGAGTTCTTTTATACAGATATGTACTCTTTGCAAAATTGATTTTAGACTGTCTCCTTGTAATGGAGTGTATGTTCTAAAGAATTTAAAACTGAGATAAATCTTTTAAAACTTTCAGTTGTCCGTGGTCATTTTATGAAAAGTAAAGTCATTTATTGAAGAGTATATTATTTTTGCTGCCTCTCCTTTACAGCTAGCTCCCTGATCCATGGTGGTCATAGGTACCTGTAACAGTGGATGGTAAGTCGGGTACACTAGAAATAATCGAAAGGAATCCCACAATTATTGGTAGTAGATTGTGACGTCATCCGATCAATGTATCTGGTGATTTGAAATATATGGGCCCGAAGCCGGAAGTGGCGAAATTATTGGTCGGGTGACCCGCGATCTCTAGCAGTAATTTTCTGGTAGCAGAGTTATGGTTAGGGAATAGTTAAAGGTTAGGCAGGACTAGTTAGTCTAGCTAAGTCGGAAGCTGCTAGTATTGATGCTGCTATAGGAGCAAGCACTTCAGGAGATCTGATCAGTCACTTGAAATGTTTGCTTTGAAAAATTATGAAATGTTTTAAAGTGTTTTTCTTATTGTTGTATTGATATATGTATTAACCTATTTTCGTCCGTAATTGTTAAATGTTTTGTTTAGAATCCCCGGGGAATTGAATAGCGAGTGGTGAATAGAATCCATTCGTGTGAGGTCACTGGCTTTTAGGAAAGTTGGTGCAGGTTAGGTAGAACTGGAAGCACTAACTAGGGTTTTTTTTCTGGATATATGATTGAATAAATGTTAGTAACGAGGTTCATTGGCAAAATTCCTACTGTGGCATAACCTAGTGAGGGTCGCACCGGAAGAGTAGCAGGTTCATCGGAGCTCGAGTGAAAGCAAAGGGGTTCGCTAGGGAAACCTTAGTCTCGGATATATCCCGGTAAAGTGGATGGGGCTAGGGGAGTAACAGGTTCTCCAATGCTAGTGTGAAGGGTAGGCAGGAGAGATCTATTCGTAGTGAGTGAAAAGTAAATGGAAGTAGTTTACTTGCAGTAAAACAAATCTTTCCTGTCTAGACACTTGAGCACATTGGCGAATGTGTATTTGTTGTTAAATAAGCAAGCACTAAGCACTTTAGAAAGTAAGAAAGTTTCCGTTACCTTGTGAAGGAGGGAGTCAGTCGCGAAGCCGCTCTGATGTCACTCCGTGCCGCGCTGGGATTGGTAGACGCAGCGGGCTGGTAGTGGAGCTGGAATTGTAAGGGAGGGGTGAGCGCCGGAGCGTGGGAACTGTCTCACGAAAGGGCCGCGCACCCATTGGCCGGAAAATATTTGAACTCGTGCACCTCATTGGTCGCACGAAATTACAAGACGCATTCTGATTGGGAGTAATTTTGTAAACAAAGTTAAGCGTAGGAATCGTATGTGGCACACGTATACTCCGGAGACTAGACCCGATCCAAGATACCTAGGCTTTGGAAGAGATCAGTGGAAGACTAATAGATACGACATTATGTACGGAAATAAGAGAAAATTGTCCCTTGTAAATAAAGTAAAGAATTACTTCAAAAAAGATAAGCAGATTAAAACTAGAGAAGGTGTTGTCATTCCACCACCAAATACTCCCGCATCTTTCATGATGTTCGATAAAGGGTACAATACCTGTGTATGGTTGGAAAATTGGGCGGAATACACGAAAGATGACGGAGTATTGGCGTTTCCGTTAGACGGAACATTTAACAGCAGAATTCTATTCAATTTGAGAACCCGAATGAATGATTTACATCCCAGACCTAGGTTAACGCAGTACGAATCACTAGAGGAATGGGAAATCGAGGCTTTCGAGAGGGACAAGCCCCGAATGGATAAAGGGTTAACTAAGTTTTACCCAAAATTAAAGCAGGAAGCCCGAGCCAAAAAGATGAAACAGTGGAGACAGAGTATGATTGTTGAGGGACTGTTTCCCATGATGCCAGCAGAGGATCCTCCTGGGGGGGGGGAAAGGACAGAGAAATCCAAACACTGGGGGCCCCTCGTAGAATCAGATGACGAATTATTAGATGACATATGCATGAGAAGTCCGCCTCCTTATAATGAAGGACACCGACCTTCAAGTGCAGGGGATATTCCCAGGAGATCTCTGCAAAGGGAAGAGGTCAGGTCCGCAAGTGTAGGAGGGGATTATCCAATTCCTCCTTATACTGAGAGTCTAGGACCCATAGAAACCAGAAGTATTTACCCAAGGAGACCAATTGGTGGGGAGATGGGATATTCACGTGAAGGAGATTTTTGCTCTCGTCCCCCCTACGGAGGTGAGGTGAGGTCCTTAGGTTCAGGAATACCGTTATTACAGCCACGGGATGAGGAAGAGCCGAGGATTCTAGGCACAGGAAGTTTGTTCCCAAGACCTAATTATGGCGGAGGACCAAGTGAAACACATCCCACTGCCCCGAGTTATGCTCCAACTCTAACCCCACAGGTATTACATGAAAAATCTTTGGACAGGTTATTAGAAGAGAAAGAGCGAGAAGCGCTAGCAAAGCAGAGAGCTGAGATAATACAGAAAATGTCACAGCTAAATACAAGTCCTGAAGCCTTAACGATCCCAGTGACTATCGGACCAGTGGTTCCATTGTACGGGGACCGTCAAGGGACTCCAAACCCTCCAGTCATTACTCCCGTTATAGCACAGCCCAGACCAGAACCCTTAATTGTAGATGACCAGACAAGTGAGTGCGAGTCGGAGGTCTCGCTACTAGATCTGCCCGTTAGAAATGTCGGAAAAAGGATACAGAAAAGACATAATCCTTTTAATGCGAGGGAAATTCAAATGGAATCGACCTCAGGTACTAAGAGTGTCACATTGGTGACTCCTGAAGAAATCGAAAGATGGAGTCAAGAATTTGAAAAACAAACGTCCCCAACAAAACCTTTAGATCTCTACAAGCTGAGAATAGAAATAGAGGAATTAATGGCAGGAAACGTAGGATTAGACAGATTAAATACCTACTCCGAAGACGAAATGCTGTTTATCTGCAAGTCTCACCCGAAATACCTGAGTACTTCATGAAAGGCTGACAGACACTGCTGCTAGCATGGGAATAGATATTTCAAAATCGAAACCTCTGCAGAAACCATACAGAGCAGATTTCTCAGACAAGGATTTGGAAAACTTGAATGTTTCAGGGAAGAAAGCACAAAGAACTATTGACAGTATTACAAAAATGGGGAGACGTGGAAAGATGGAAAGCCAGATGGACCAAGAAAAAGGATGAGGCCAGGTCTAGGCAGGCAACTCCCGAATTTGTTCTAAAGGAAGCTGACAAACCAGAACAGTTATGCCCTATGCGTGAAGTACCAGGTGGAAAATATGTACATGTTCCATGGTCCAGGCAGGATATTGTATCCTTTACTAATGATTTTCCGAAATTACGAGAAAAGCTCGTGGATTGGTATAGGCAGGTAGAAAGATTCGTAAAAGTGCAAAAATGCCTGTGGAAGGACCTGGATGGGTTCTTCGACATAGTGGTCCCTGTAGATCTGTGGACCGAATGTAAAATAGCCATAGCTTGGCCTAGTGAGGAATACGCGAGAGATGAAAGAACAGGGGAACCATCGAAGGAAGTAATGAGAAAATATGATCAGGTAATTCAGCATCTGAAACTAAAAGTGCCAGCAAAGGAAACTGATTGGACCAAGATAGATAGAACCACGCAAGAAAGGGACGAGACA
This sequence comes from Lissotriton helveticus, assembly GCF_964261635.1. Taxonomy (NCBI): domain Eukaryota; kingdom Metazoa; phylum Chordata; class Amphibia; order Caudata; family Salamandridae; genus Lissotriton; species Lissotriton helveticus. The sequence goes on along the minus strand of NC_136057.1, from coordinate 9,814,476 downwards.
GTGCACTCCTTTTATGAAAGGCTGTTGCAGGTGTTCAAAACATACAGCGGTATAGATAACATCGAGATGAAGGATATGACACACTTCATTTACAGGTTTGTAAACGGTTTAAGGCCCGAAATCTGTCAGTGGATAAAGGATAATAAAATCTGTTGGCATACAAAAAAAATAGATGAGGTCCTACGGTACGCAAAGTACTGTGAGGACGAGATGGCAGAAAAGAAAAAGGCTCTCAAGGAGAAGGTTATGTGGGCTCAAGTAAAGCTCGCAGAACAGCAGGAAAAGCAGTTAAACAAGATGAACAAAACTACCCCGAACCAAAGCACTGGGGGTGGGGGTGGAGGAAAACCTAGACCGAAAATGAGTAGAGAGGAAGCTAAGAAGAAATTTCCTTGCCATCAGTGCGGGGAAATTGGACACTGGAGAGACGAGTGTCCCTATTTACAAGATGATAATGCCCAAACACCTGATTTAATTCCACAGACGCAGAATGAAAAACAAAGAAAGACCCAGCAGCAGGTAAAAACAATCCAAGTGCCCAGAGCGCCAAAGCCTATTTTTAAAGGAAAATCACCACAGGGTGATGACGTAGAAATCTGGGGAGGCAATGAAAATAGAAATACAGCAACTTCGCAGTATTTGTTGAACGACACTTTCTTCTGTGACGACCAGTACTGACGGGGCCTGAGAGGGGAGGACAAGGAGTGCGTACTTGGCGCCTCCTTGCCGGTAGACCAGTCAGGGCCATACATTGAAGGAAAGGTTGATGGAAATGATGTCACCTTCCTGTTGGACACTGGTGCTACCCGTTCTACTGTAAGAACAGTGGACGTTCCAAACCTACCCCTCTCGGGAGAAGCCATCCAAGTAGTGGGTGTATCTAATCAATTGATTAGTACACCTGTTACCGAGCCCATGGAGATCTCAATTGGAAATTTCAAACAAATGCACAGATTTGTTGTCTGTGATACCAGTCCGGTAAACTTACTGGGACGTGATTTGCTGTGCAAAATGAATTGTACCATCTTTTGCACACCAAAGGGCGACGAAATTCAAACCCCAGATGAAGACGGTATTTACAAGCTAATGTTAATTAGGCCTGACTCAGAAATAAAACGAATGACTATACAAGACTTACCTGAAGAACTCCAACAGACAGTGAAACCAGAAGTGTGGGACTTTACAGGGAAGGATGTAGGATTAATGAAAAACGTAGACCCCATACAAATAGCCATGAGAGAAAATGCAGTATACCCCAATACCAAGCCTTACAGAATGAGTGCAGAAGTGAGAGCAGGTGTTGCCATTGAAATACAGAAATTGCTAGAAGCAAACATCATACAGGAAGTAATGAGTAGCCCATGCAACTCACCCATTATGGGCATCAAAAAGCCTAATGGCAAGTACAGAGTAGTTCAGGACCTAAGAAAGGTAAACAAGATAGTGGTTCCTTGCTGCCCTATTGTCCCGAACCCAGCAGTGATCCTGTATCAGATTCCCTGGGATGCTGAATGGTTCACTGTGATAGACCTATGTCATGCATTCTTTTCGATTCCATTGCATCCAGACAGCAAATTTCTTTTCTCATTTGCTTTCAACAGTAACGTGTATGTCTGGAATAGGGTCCCCCAGGGGTACACAGAGAGCCCCTCTATCTTTAATCAGATCTTGAAAAAATGTCTGGAAACTTTGGTCTTACCTGGAGAGTCTGTTTTAGTACAGTACATAGACGACCTATTGGTGGCGTCTAAAAGCCATAGGGATTGCGTGGTTGACACCATTGCCCTACTGAATCACCTGAGTGAAAAGGGACATAAAGTGGCCCCTGAGAAATTACAGTTCTGTTCGAAATCTGTGAAATATCTGGGACATCAGATAGAAAAAGGCATAAGAAAAGTTACCTCAGAAAGAGTTAGGATAATTCAAAATATGCAGTTACCCCATACTCAGAAAGAAATCAGAATGTTCCTCGGAGTTGTAGGTTACTGCAGGCAATAGATTGTGGGATTCGCAGTCCTTGCAAAGCCCTTGATTCAGATGACAAAGAGAGGAGCGAAAGACCCAGTTGAATGGAATGACGAGAGCTTGACAGCTTTCACAAAATTACGAAATTGTCTGTGTACAGCTCCTGCTCTAGGGATGCCTGACTACTCCAAGGAGTTTGGCCTATTCTGTGACACTCGTGACAATTGTGCATTGTCAGTCCTAACTCAGGAACATGGCACGACCAGAAGGCCTGTGGCATATTTCTCTGCCACTTTGGATCCAGTGGCTGCTGGATTACCTGGATGTCTGAAAGCAGTAGCTGCAACATGCACCAGTTTAGAACAAAGTGAGTCCATTATCATGGGACATCCTGTAACTGTGTATGTTCCACATGCAGTTGTGATTCTATTGACTCGAACAAAAACTCAGTATCTCACCCCTAGTCGGCTGACTAAATATTAGAGGATTCTCATGGGTGCTGCAAACATTGTCATCACCAGATGCAATATTTTAAACCCCGCCACTCTACTCCCTGAATCAATGGTAATGGAAGGTAAGGGAGATGATGAGCATGACTGTATTGATCTGACAGAGTTCAGTACTAAACCTCGCCCAGACATTAACCCCTTCGACGCTCATGACGAGCTGGGCTCGTCATGAGGTAGCCTCCTCGCACGCTCATGACGAGCCCAGCTCGTCAAGAATAATGGGTTTTTTAAAACATGAGCACAGGAGGGGAATTTCGCTAGCGCTCATGTGGTTAAAGAAACTCCTTTGCCTGTGCATGATGAGGAATCGTTTGTGGATGGTTCGTGCCTGAGGCATGAACTAGGGGGCCTAAGTGCTGCCTATGCTGTGGTCACTTTATACAAAATTGAGGAAGCAGCTTATTTATTTGGAGTAAAGTCTGCACAAGTAGCTGAATTGATCGCTCTGATTAGAGCTTGCAAATTGGGAAAAGACAAAAGAATAACAGTGTATACTGACAGCCAGTACTGTTATGGGGTGGTGCATGACTTTGGCCAGTTATGGCTACATAGAGAATTCCTGACTTCGTCAGGTACCCCCATACGAAATGGAAAAGTGGTTCAAGACCTTTTAGAGGCAATCCAATTACCAAAGGAATTGGCAGTGGTCAAGTGTATTGCTCATAAGAAGGGCCTTGACCCTGTATCTTTGGGAAATGATTTTGCTGATCGAGTGGCAAAACAATGCGCCATGGAACAGATGCGAATAAATCCGAAGCGGGGTGGGACTGGAAACAGCTGCCAACTTAGGATGTTTGAGGAAGTGCCTACATGGGATGAAGTGAGAGAATGGCAGCATGTGACGCCCTGGGAGGAGAAAGAGAAGTGGAAGGAGGAAGGTTGTAAACCAAGACGTGAGGATGGTGTCATTGTGGGCCCGAATGGTATGCCTGTGTTACCCAGACAACTACTTGCCCCAATGGCCAGACTGATACATGAAGGATCACACATTGGTAGGGATGCCATGATTCTGGTATTTCAACAGACTTGGTACAACAAGAAATTCAGGAAAGTAGCAGAGTCCCTTTGCCAGAGGTGCTTGACATGTCAGCAGTTCAACGCTGGCAAAAGAACCGTAGTTGAACTAATGAAAATTGGGAGATCAGGCGGTCCCTTTGTCAGAATACAAATTGATTTCATCACCATGCCACGATGTGAGGGAAAAAGATATGTCCTTGTCATTATCTGCCTATTTTCAAAGTGGGTGGAAGCTTACCCTGCCACACAGTGTGACGCCATAACAGTAGCCAAGCTCCTACTAAAAGAGTTGATACCTAGGTTCGGGGTTCCAGTCTTTATTGACTCAGATAGAGGCACCCATTTTCAGAATGAAATTTTGGCCCAGCTTTGCCAAGCATTCGGGATCACACAAAAGCTGCACTGTGCATATAATCCAGAGGCTTCTGGAGTGGTAGAACAAATAAATGGCACCATAAAGAACAGATTGGCAAAAATATGTGATTCTACTGGCTTGAACTGGATAAATGCCTTGCCTCTTGTCCTGATGGGACTCAGAAGCATTCCAGATCGGAGAACAGGCCTGAGCCCCCATGAGATCTTGATGGGAAGAGTGATGAGACAAGCATGGGTACCAGGATACAAACTGTTAAGCATTTCTGATGATTTGGTACTTGAATACTGCAAGCAACTGGGTGACCAAGTGCGTTCTATCTCTCGCCAGATTGGGGCAGACGCCGTCGCCAACCCGACAACACCAGTTCACAAATTGGTTCCTGGTGACTGGGTTAAAATAAAGAAGCACACTCGTTCAAGTTGCCTTGCACCAAGGTGGGGAAAAAAGCGGCAAGTAATCCTGGTAACGACGACCGCTGTGAAGTGCGCCGGCGTTCCCAAGTGGATCCATGCCAGCCATACCCAGAAGGTGATACCCGACGAGGAGCCTGGAGCAGAAGGTCGTCCAGCTGAGGGGTCTGCAGATGTTGGTCCTGTAGTAGCTGACGACAGACGACCGAGCACCAGCCCAGCTGAGGGTCCCACAGACGTTGGCCTCGAGGTAGCTGATGACGCGCGGCCAAGCACCAGTACTGCTGAACATCCAACGGAGGCTGGTCCAGAAGTAGCTGATGACGAGCTGCCGGGAATCTGGCCAGAGGATTGGATACCCATAGTCGATCTCTCTGGAGATCCACTCAGAACAAGAGAGCGAATAAGAGAAGAAAGAGAGTGGAATAGTGAGGTCGAGCAAGGCACAGGCGAAGACCCTCAGATCATTGAGATTCACATCAAGTCTGAGGACGAAGAAGAAGGTCAGACAGGGACAGATCAGGTGATTGACACACCTCCACTAACTCCTGAAATAGAAAAGGGACAGACTAGAAAAAGTGTAATAGTTCGAGCAGAAGAAAATCAAGGGATCGAAGTGCTTGAACAGGATCAGTTAGAATTAGAAGAACGTGTTCAGGACAAAGAAATAGAGACATTCAAAAGCAAAAACAAAAATTCACCTGAACCAGGCCAGCTTAGTAACCAGGCAGAAGAAATAGATACAAGACCTGGGACTAGTCAGACAGGAAGGGAAGAAACAGAAATTGAAGTGCCCCAAACAAGTGAAAATAAAAGGACGTTAGAAGAAAGCCAAGTCACAGCGCCAGCTAAAAGACTAAAGAAAAAGAAACACCTTGAGCCAAGGTATGTTAAGAGACTGAAATTGAGACTAAAAACAGTCCAAGAGAAACTTGCAGATATAAGAAGAAGTCCCCGAATTGCAGAAATACCTGAAGATACCTCCAAGAGAAGGAGTGAGCGAATAAAAAGACAAAACGAAAAATACCATGACCCGGAGTGGACCTACTTAATCTTGGAAAATTTTGAGGAACTTGATATCACTGACGAAAGTGACGGAGAACAGGTTGCTGAGTACTCTGAAGAAGAGGAAGACGAGCTCACCTGAGGTTGCACAGAATAGGCTATCTGTGTAAACTTACAAAGAGGGGTTGAGAAATTTCTTCTGAGCCAAAATGTCTGAGTCAAGAACGAATGGAAGACCTAGTTGCAGTTGTTGCAAAACATGCTGCAAAGTATGTATATGCAGTATAGTTATAGTTATATTAGTTTGGATAGGACTAACAGTTTTCATTCCCTTTATGGTTAGTAAAAATACTAATATTGACCCTACACAGATTACTGACACTGAAGAACTGACAACACGAAGTGTAGAAAGACGTGAGAAAGCACTCAGACAAACAAAACGAGACTTAGATGTATCAGATGAGGAAGGTCAACATTACCACGGAATTAGGAATCAGACACACTTAAATGTTTTTGCAAACTTGTTAGTACACTATGTAGAGACTATGGAAATAGAGGATTGCTATGTCTGCATGAAGCTACCTACCTCTGTAGCTGAAGGCGTGACATACCATCACTTGCCTCTGACATATGGAATTTCCTGTAGTATTTTAGCAAGCTTATTTTATAAAAGAGGACCGTTACAGTATTATTACTCTAACAATGACGTGATCTTTTCTGAACTTCCCATTCGTGGAAATCTGAATCCTGTACATACCAAAAGTGACGTAATACGTTATATGGGAGACTACTTTCTGACTATAGGCAATATAGACATAGCTGAAGCACATAGAGACAACTTGACCTGTTCATTGCATGAACAAGAGAAAATATTTTTAAACATGGCAGAGAAGAGAAGGGAGAGTTTCCAAAGAAAGGCAAATGACAAAGGGCAGAAAACGCCTAAATGGGCTGAGAACATGCAGAGCACCTCAACTGGCGGGGCGGGACCTACTCTGTTGCTGGATTTCGAAAAGAAAGGGAAACTCTGTCTTCACCGCGAGAAGACTGATTATTATAATAACATTTTCATTGGTTCCAGTCAATGTGAGCACAATTACAAGGTAATTGGAGGTTGGGGATTCAAAAATGGGTCAGAGCCTGTGTTTCCTGGAATTTATTATATATGTGGAGACAAGGCTTATTTCAAATTGCCGGATCACTGGTATGGAAGCTGCTACTTTGGCATTGTTTTCCCGAAAATATACCATGTGAATGAAATTGCTGGAAGTAATGAAAACACTAATGGCTTAGTGCGTAGTAAAAGAGAAAGTGTAGGTGAAATAATGGGTAGTATTTTTAGTGCACTGATACCTGGAGTGGGAGTGGTTCTGAACACTCACAGAATTTGCAAATTGTCCACAGTAGTGGATGTGCTGTCTACTGACACAGCTCATGGATTTCTACTGGTCAATACCGAAATGGTTGCGATCAGATCAATGGTTTTACAGGACAGACTTGCTCTTGACACCTTATTAGCAAAAGAGGGCGGAGTCTGCCGGATGTTGAAGGCGCAACATTGTTGCACTTACATTCCGGACAAAAGCGTGCAGCTCAAAAGATATGTGAAAAACATTACTAATTTGGAAAAGGAACTCAAACCACTCGAGGTTGACAGTGCTTGGAAGAGACTAGTTGATGGTCTCTCAAATGTAGGTCACTGGTTTGCTAACATAGGTAGAAGCTTACTGTTCAAAGTACTGATGCCAATTGGAATTATAGGTCTTATCATATTTTTCATATTCCTCTGTTGCAAATGCCGAAGGCATACTAAGAAGTATCAGGTGAATGCAAGAGGAGTGAAACGGAATGCGGATGAGCTTGAATTGGAGGAAATGAATAATCAGATTTACAAAAGGGTGAAAAATTCTCACCCTACCAAAAATGAAAAGGAAAAACTGAATCGCATGTTGGAAGAGATAGAGTTGTACAAAGTGTGAAAGAAAGTTGGCATCTGGTTCCATTTATGTGTGATGATAGTAAATATCATCAAAGAGGGGATTGATAGAGCAAGATTTCGCATCGCGACTTGCTCGATTCATGAACCTCGATTTTGCCATAACCTCATAATAAACGTACGTTATTATTAATATCTTTATTTTGGAGATGCGTGAAAGGTAGCGAAGCTTGCCTATGTGTTCTACTAATACGATTAATCCTCGTCCCTCAAATGGCCGCTGCTTGGCTTTTCGTTTCTGCGCATGCGTGAGGCATAGTCAGCTGACATGACGCAGTCAGAATTCGAGAGGGAAAAGGTGCGCATGCGTAATAGCAATAACGTGCTGAAGCTTTGTGCTGCTGCTCCTGTGATGTTATTCGTTGCACTTATTCACTAATGCATAGTATATTTTTATAATGATGAAACTAAAGTATGAACTTATAACATGTAATACATTCATTTATTTCCATGTATTAATTTGTTTTCGCTTACTTTTCATGTATTTATTTATTTATTTATTTATTTATTTATTTTATGCGATTTTTAGAGCGCGCAAATGCCCGTGAGGGTGTCTCGGCGCTACATCCTCGACACTGAGGGGTAACGGGGCTGGGGAGTCCATCTTGGAGGGTATTTCTGCGCAGAATCACTCGATGGTGCGGTGACATTGAAACCAAGCCAAAGAAGGTTGATGCCAGCGCCAGCATGGGAACGTGCACCTTCACCCAGCCAAGGCATCATGATTGTATTCTATTTGTTTCAAATTGTATTCTTTCCATTGTATTCTCTGCGACTTCTCGTGGGAACCCCAATCTTGCTAGGCGGAACCCTAGGATGCTAAGTAGGGCTTGTAATAGACTGTTCTGATTGGTGTGTTAACCAAATCCTACCTTAGGACCAATCGAAATTGGGGATTCTGACACTTTGCAACATTTGGGGGGTGGGACCCTGTCCCAAAACAGTATATCTACCCTGGGTTCACCTAGGGAAATTGTCCGACTTGTCTGAATAGCTGACCTGTCACTGACCCAACGCACTCAATAGGTGACTTGATACAGAGGTGCTGCGGAGCACTCTGTCCGAATTTGACCATAGACTAAGGTTTACTAAACCTTAAGTGCTGGCGGAGCACTTTGCTGGGAGTTCGCTGACCCAATCGGGGTCTTGACTGATAGCTGCAGAGAGGGTGGAGCGCAGGCGTTGCTTCCAAACTGCGGGTGCTGGTCGTGTCCTGGTGGTCCTGTCCTGATCCTAATCTGAGGGTTTCCTGTCCTGTCCTGGGTGTCCATTCTGCACCTGCTGTCCATTGAGGGGTATCCTTCCTTGAGGGTTTCCTGTCCTTAACTGACCCGTGGCCAGGGTTTGGTTTTTCACACCAGTCTAGGTAAATATCGCTCTGAATCTCTTGAAACTGCACCTTTCTATTTTTCTGTCTTTGCTTCAATAAAGACATATCTTTGCATATGATAAGTTTTCCATGCTTTCCGCAACTCATTGCATCTCATGAAACGTATGCATTTATTTTCATAACGTGTTTTCTATGTTACCCTACATTTTAGAAATTATTTTCGCCATTGCAGTTTGCTATTTCTTGATATGGTCTCTAATTTTCTCTCACAAAACTTTACCGAAGAAACCTTGAATTTGTCTAATTTCTCTCTCAGTTGGTTTTCTATTGCAGTAGCATTTTTAAACATAAGTGATTGCCCTTAGAGTTCTTTTAGACAGATATGTACTCTTTGCAAAATTGATTTTAGACTGTCTCCTTGTAATGGAGTTTATGTTCTAAAGAATTTAAAACTGAGATACATCTTTTAAAACTTTCAGTTGTCCGTGGTCATTTTATGAAAAGTAAAGTCATTTATTGAAGCGTATATTATTTTTGCTGCCTTTCCTTTACAGCTAGCTCCCTGATCCATGGTGGTCATAGGTACCCGTAACAGTGGATGGTAAGTCGGGTACACTAGAAATAATCGAAAGGAATCCCACAATTATTGGTAGTAGATTGTGACGTCATCCGATCAATGTATCTGGTGATTTGAAATATATGGGCCGGAAGTGGCGAAATTATTGGTCGGGTGACCCGCGATCTCTAGCACTATGCTCTGCAGGGACAGATATGTGACAGCTGTGCTCTTGCACTGGAGAATTATAGTGACGTCCACCTTTATGCCCTGATTTTGACAGACTTATCCCAAGTTCCCTGCAGTTTTCCATTGACACGTTCCACAAGCTCTACCTGGCCAAATGTATCCATGACAAACCCTGAGAGGGCAGTAGTGTTACTTTGTTTGGCAGTACCCGTTAGATCAGAAATTTAGTTTTTGTGCAAAATCAAATGTACATCAAGACTTGCAATGAAGGTGTCTGTGGTGTCACAATGAAGCCACTATGTGATGTTCAGGCCTTGCTAATATGAAATTTGAGATCTAATTTAGAATGAGTTCTACTTTGTAAATGACATTCTACGTTTGGAATGAGAGTTCTAATTAGGAAATGAAAGAATTCCATTAGAATGCAGATTGGAACCACACTTCTAATTTGGATAGTCAGAACTATGTTTGGAATGCAAATTCTACCCTTGGAATGCCTCTTGCGCAAAACATAAGATGGTTTTTCAGGTTCAAGTAGCAGCTGTGTATGATGTCTAAGGTTCATTTTGTGAGTAGTAACGAGCGGATTCTAAGGCTACAGTTTTGTTGGGCACCTCGTCGCCCCGGTGTACCCAGAACTACCTTCTATTGACTGGATGGGTGCAATGCTCTTGAAGCTGTGTAGAGTCACCCAAGGAGTCTAGGGCAGGCCAGGCCAGCACAGAGGCATTCACACAGATGAAGACTCCGAGCCCAGTCCTAAGGCCACCGTCAGGCTCTGCCAGTCAGTGCAGAAGAAAGATGCAGGGTGTCTTCTAATTCCTAGATCCCACCCTGCCATTTGAATACCTGAATCACACCTGTGAAATGGGCAGAGCAGATAGGAGGGAACAGAATGAAACGCTGCGCATTCCTGTGCCGGGCACGAGGCCCGTCTCACCAGCGCCTTCACAGATTCTGTCGCGATGGGTTTGAAGGACATTCTTTTTGGCAGCGACATTGATAGATGACTATTGTTAATTATTGACCACAGTGGCTACAACATCTGTAGAATAATTAAGACAAAGAGAAATGAAATTCTGAAACAAATCCTCTGACAGCTTCTGTCTGTCTAGGCAGGTTCAAAATAAAAATCTGTAAGCAAATAAGAGAACACAGGAACCCTTAATAATGAGTTCATTGCAACTGACTTCCTTCCCTGAATCTCTTGCTTCTGTGATGTCATGTTACAGACGGGCTGACACCTATCAACATACTGTAACACGGGTCTCTCCATGCAGCCTTGAGTGTCATCAGCGTTTCCATCAATCCCTTGTGACATCAGGTACTACGTCACATCCCGGGTCCTGGCAGGCTTGTGACATCATGGACCTCATCACCCCCCTGGCAGATATTATGACATCATTCACCCCTTAGCTATATATAGAGCCCTAGCCAGGGCTGCCTGCAGTGTGTGGGCTAGCCTAGGAATGGTGTGAGTGCCTATGAATGGTGTGAGTGCGGTGTGAATGAGGGCACTCAGACTGACATCAGACAGACAGGATGGCCACAACAGCTCTACTTCTCCGAGGACTGAATGGTGGCTTGCCTGGTTCCTTCAGGGGGGGGGATCAGGAAGAACCTCGTGTCTGCCCAGTGATTGCTTGGTTCCTTCAGAGAGGAGAAATCGACAAACACCAGGCAGGGCGCAGTACCGATGAGAAGACAGTCATGCACTGTGAGTTGGGGGTGCACGGACCAGTCGGTGTGGTATGGCCAAACAACAAGCTATTTTCCAGGTTCTCCAGTAGGCAAATTGAGTTTTGCCCTGAGCTCGACGAACCCAAGCACCACCTTATCTGGAGCTGGTCACCGGTTGTCAACAGGTCTGATGGGAAGAAGGGTAGCCCTTGAATGACGTGTGAATGGTATGAATGCAGCCGCGGGGTAGTGGGAGTACCGGCCGGGCGGTGACGTGGGGAGGGGGAGGGGCATGGTGCGAGGTAGTAATGTATGGATCACGGAGTTTAACAGGTAAGTAAACATATACATAAATAAAAATAATTTTGTTGCATGCACTGCATCACCAAATGCGATGCAGTGCACGCAACAAAATGAGTTTTATTTATTTCTATGTTTACTTACCTGTTAAACTCCGTAATACATGCATTACTACCCCCCACCCTGCCCCTCCCCCTCCCACGTCACCGCCAGGCCGGTACTCCCACTACCCCACGGCTGGTGTGAATGTCCAGTAGCAAAGGTCAAAACCTTGGCGTGGTGCTACTGCTCACAAGTTTACCCATGAACTTGTGCTAATTTGACCTATTTTGGATGAAAGTGGATGGTGCATTGGCTTTGATTTCTTTGTCTTTCTGTTCTGTGTTTTTCTCCTAACTGCTTTCTTCTCCTTTCATGTTGCCTTTCTCACTTTTGCTTTCTAAATCTCACTTCATTCTCTTCATACAGTCTTTTATTCCTTCATTGTTCAATTCTATGGGTTTTGCCTTCTCATTTGTTTAGTCTTATATTTTATTCTTTCATCCTGTATAGGCTTCCAACTTTCCTCATTGCTTTTTATTCTATTTTGTATCTTGGACTTTCTCATGTCCAGAATATTTTCTTTCCTTATTCTTACTGTATCCTTTCTCTTATTCCAACTTCCATACTTTCTCTTTATTTCCTGCTTCTTTATGTTGTCTTTATATTTTATCCTTTCTGACATTTTATTTGTTTTCATATTGTTCCTTTTATCACTCTTTACTTCATTACCTTCTGGCATCAATACTTCTCAATTTGTTTTATTTTAGGTGTTTCTTTTTACAAATGGGACGATGATATTTTAATTTGTATGGGGATGACTTTTGAATCCCCAATAGAATGGGGCACCTAGAAGATGTGATAGCAATGTTAGATGTTGCCACTACCTTGTGAGCAGTGACCCTGTCCTGGCACCATTGAGCTGTATATTATATCTGTTCTGCATCTTACCAGAGTAGCTGTTTGAGTTACATGAATCAAGAAGACGAAACTGGACAAAAGGACCTACTTAAGACCTTGTGTTCAACAGAAGTAGTAAGACACTGAAAAATGCTAAGACCAAAAATACATTTTTGAAAGCCCTGCACTTGTCCTTAGAGGGGACAATATCTGAGAGGAGCTTCTCGGCACTGCAAGAACTGTGAGGTATAAAGAGGAGTGGACAGTAAACCTTTGAGCTATTCTGAGTCTGCAGTGAAGGTGGCCACTTACACTTTTTTATTGTATAGCCTGCTTTGATTTTTAGACCATGTGTAGAGTCTCATTGCTGTAATGAGAAATGTGTAGAGGTGTTGGAACCTCTGTAAAGCAAGTCGGGATTAGGCCCTGATACAGTATCCAGGAAATAAGCACTGGTAAAGCCAATCGGTCTGACACTAGCTGGCAGTCTTTTGATTTTGCCATTTCTTATTTTGTTTTCTTATTTTTGTTTTATAGTAGGGAGTGTTTTTTTTCTTACTCTCACCACTTTTCTTACTTCTGTTTTCTTGTCTTCCACCTCGGTTCAAACCTGGTTTGTTTGTGTTTGCCTTCAGAGAGGACATAGTCTGGCAGTTCAACTGGATGGTTCCCATGAGGAGCAGGGTCAAGACTGATTTGCCAAAGGCAAGGTCTAAACCGAGGTGGCATGGTGAGCAAAAGAATCATTGGTGGGAATGCTACCCGCATGAGTGCCCGTGGTTAGATTACTTTCAAGCATTCCTCCCATCACCTTTTGAGAGAACTTTACAGGGACCAATTGCACGAAGCTTATATTTTCAATCCTAGATACCCACATAGCCATAAATTGAAAATGTTGCTTCAGTATATTCATAATGATTTTGATATTTGGAGGGGAACTGAGGAAATACTTTTGGCATTAGTTTTATCGCTCAACTTCAATCCTGACTTACAGATCGCACTTGAATGCAGAAATAAAAAGACAATTGTATGAAAAAAAGTATCTTAAGAACAGGACCAAAAGCAGAAAGTTTCAGTACTGTCTTTTGCAAACCTGCCAAGTAAAACTCAATCGCAATATGGAAGCTTTCATTCCAGGGCGGGGAGAGGTAACTTGTCCTTGTTCTGCTTCTCTGGTTTGGTGGATGTGATTAATTATGAGTGACGTCTTGGATTGAGATTACTGTGTGATAAAGTGTGGTTTCTGTATGGTAGAAGTATGTGGTCTTGCAGGGGTGCCTTACAGTGCAATACCGATAAAATATGCAAAGATGGAACCCGGGTACTCTCTCAGTAGACCTCCTCTCAGTATACTCTCCAAGTAAACCTTTTATCAGTCCTGGTGGAGTGACAAAGAGCATACAGGCTACTTGGAGGAACAATTGTGAAGCTTTTCAAATCGGCAACATGGACAAAAGTTATTGACACACATTGAGATAATTCCAACACAACTTTAGAAAAATTGCTCTGATTTTGATATTGTTTTAGATACAAAAATGAAATTAATACATACAGTATGACCGGAGCTATCAGTTTTCAAGCAATAAATAAATCAATACTTTGCAATGCGAAAAATATTAACGTTATGTTCAGTGGGAAAAACATATATGCCGTTGATACTTTAAAGGGTGAGTTCAATGGAACCCACTCGGAGTTAAGGTCTCTGAAGGTCTAAGGTCAGTTCATAACAGCTAGCACAATTTTACTTCTTTAAAGTGAATGAGGGCAGAGGTGCAGTTTCAGCTGTCAAACGGAGCAGTAAATCAGAATTGCGCTGTTGAAATAGTTACTTTAGCACAATGGTACTTGCACGGGTGAGTTGAGCAAAACCCTTTAGAATTAAAGCAAGGAGCTGGTCCTGGACCAATCTACCTCACTCAGGGGCTCGGTGTAGAGGTGCTCTTGGCTACCCGTGGTGCTGAACAGGCTCTGTGGCCAGAGGAACTGGCAGGTGTGCCAAGAAAGGGTCAAAACTAATGCAGGATCTTTATGATGGAGCCACAGGAGTGGTTGGTTCTTTGAGCAGATATATCTCTGCTTTCTAAGCATTCAATCAAGCAGGTTGTCATTGAACTAAAAAACAACAAGCCTTGGTATCTTCAAGCACTCTGGTTAGAGAAACCTTTATCCAGAGGACCAGGGGAATGGTGTAGAAAGCTGAGCCTCACTGAGGGTTGGGACAACAGTTCCCAGAAGCCACCTACACAAGGACATGGAGCAGACATGTCAGGTGGCTTGGGGTGTAAGACTTTAAGGTTGTGGACTTTGCAGTTTGTGCGTGCCAACTGCGGGGGACTAGATCCTCTAAACCAAGGGAGTTCTTGTGATGTCTAGGGTTTTTAGAGGGGTTCACATTCCTTTGCTAACTAAACTCTTGCCATGACCGAGTTGAAATCCAGCGAGTACAGGGTGGCTACCACAGGTGCACCTCTGTTTGTGGCGTCCTGCTATGTTGTGTAACGGGTCTCTTGGTATCATGATGAACCTGAGGTTCTGGTGTCTGGGGTGCCCCTTAAATCCTAGACTTAGGGAATGTTAGTGGGTGTGAGGCCTCATAGTCAATTGGAATCATGTCCTGTGGCTAATCCGCCTCAGTAGTAACAACATCCTGATGTTGTATGTCACTAAAGTTAGACAGAACCTGTTTCAGCCTAAATTTAAGATTGCCAGAGCCATCATCAGTCGTTCACCTCAGCTTCCAGCCCCTGGAGGTGGGGTCAGCATTGTGGAGGTGCATGCCTCCTGCATAGCAAATTTCCCGTCTGCACATGAAATACAGTGCCTGAGGCAGGGGAAGGGTTTGTCCTCGAGCTGGGGACTGTTGGATTAACCAGTGTCATGAATGAAGCCTATGAGGCTTACTGCATTGCTGAATCAATTAACTAGTCATCATGTGTGGGCGGAGGTGTCACTTCCGGCTCACACAGGTCCATTGTCTCTGACCTCCGGGAGCAACACAAACTTCCAAGCATGAGGTCAGACTTATGTGTGGGCAGCAAGGCTTCGAAAAAGTCAGCCAAGACATGGGAACACGGGTTAAATTAGGTGGGCAGTTTCTGATGTGTCACCTAGGTAGACGCTGGTTACACCTCACCAACACCAGTGTGTCAAGGATTAAAAAAGTACACACTTGAAAGAAATCAGCTGGGCCATCATGGAGCTGGACATAGAGGTAATGTCCCAATGCCAGCCCATGTTATCCGCTGGGCCATCAATCACCTGCGGTGGAATTACGTTTAGAACACTACCACATGGCACTATTTTAATACCGATAAATATGATGTTGAGATACATCAAGATATATGTATATTACATTTCAACTTTGTAGACACACTATTGTGAAACTTTAAATGAGGGATAAAGTTCACTGCACAAATCTAATTACTATTATTGTCTTGTAAACGTTAAAGCTATCAAACTAGAAAAAACAGTTGCAACCTGACTGGGGTTTTGACATGTTCATATGGGTGCTGTTTAACACCAATTGTTGTATGTCAGTTGTGCTTAATTTTCACTCGAATGCAGAACATTCCCAGTCACTTCAAACCGGGACCCAATCCTTTACCCTGATTAAAGTATGAAATCATAAAACTCCTCCATATGTATATGGGCTGACATCCTCGTGGGACGGACTCCAACGATGCAGACTCTCCAGCTCCCCTCAGGTGCACTAGGCAACTGTTTACAGGACACCAACGCAGGATTATTTCACAGATCTGATGACAGCTCTTTCAAACACAAGTGGATTGTGCAAAATACAGATATCCACATACCTTTTTAGACAAGTAGCAGGCAGATTCCAAGTTAATCAAATCAAATCACCTCCTTTTGTAGGATGCGTGTAAGGCAGAGAGTCTTAACATCAAGTTGCAAATTCCTTGTAATAGCAGCTTTAAAGAAGCAGGTGACAACATAAACATCCAACGTTTAGCTGTGCTGTAAGATGTCCTAAACCCACCTTACTTCTGGCCGTCAGTTGTTGTAGACACCGGCGGGGCACTCACGAGTTTGGGCATGAGGTTGAGATAGTTTCTTCTGTTGCAATATCTTTTTGATCACGCGAGCTTTCTTTCCTTAAATCGTCGCCAGTGTAAAATCCAATAATTGAAAGGTGACTTCTTATTTGCTGTGTCAGGATGTATCTTTATTCTTGGTGATCAAATAATCAAGTAGAGTATTTAGATAAGGTAGTAATCCAGGTTCCAGTAAAGGTTAAGATAAAGGCCCCACCGGGAGCAGCTGCCCTGCTGCTCAGCCTCCAAGGTAACTGACAGTACACTTCAAGATACACAGATAGAGCTAAGGATGACATCATAGAGACAGGCTGAGCAGCAGAGTACAAGAGACTAAGAAAGGACAAGACAGAGAGAAGAGCAGGGAGAAGCAGGATACAACACAGCTGCAGAGGTGCAGTTTCAGCTGTCAAACGGAGCTGTAAATCAGAATTGCGCTGTTGAAATAGTTACTTTAGCACAATAGTACTTGCATGGGTGAGATGAGCAAAACCCTTTAGAATTAAAGCAAGGAGCTGGTCCTGGACCAATCTACCTCGCTCAGGGGCTCGGTGTAGCGGTGCTCTTGGCTAACCGTGGTGCTGAACAGGATCTGTGGCCTGAAGAACTGGCAGGTGTGCCAAGAAAGGCTTAAAAACAAATGCAGGATCTTTATGATGGAGCCACAGGAGTGGTTGTGATGGAGCAAGGATTCGTACGTAGAGCGACTTGCTTGTACTCAGCCCTCTCCTTTAACTCATAATGTATTAATAAACATGTTTCGTGTACTAATATTTGCACCCCACAAAGACACTTGTATCTATGGGAAGCTTTTACTAAGGTTAATCCGCTCGCATTAAAATGGCTGCTGCTATGCGGGATTTCTTACTGTGCATGCGTCAGTCACACTCACGTGACATGACGTACTCTTAGCTTTGGAGGGAATCTTTTGCTTCTGCGCACTAGAACTGAGATGTCTGCTCTGTGTTACAGCATGCATGAAGCTTGCACTGCTGCTTTTGCTAAGCTGTTCGTTCTGCTTAACCTATAATGCAATAGTTAAAGTAAAGTAATGGGAATAGAGTAGAGATAAGTGGTATACAGTGCATTCATTTATTCCGTGTCCTAAAACTGTTTCTTTTCTATTTTTATGAAACGACAATCTTGGGCCTGGGATGTGCTATTACTCCATCTTGAAAGCCCACATCGGCGCATGTCCAATTTCAGAAGGAACTGAAGTCGTTTAACCTTGAAGCAATGCCAAGCTACAGTACACTGGAAGATGCGCCTGGGAAAATGACCCGCTGACCCTAGGCGGAAGGAAATTATTAACAATGTATTTCTATAAGAACATCCATTGATGGGTGGAAAAAAGATGCTTGGGAAAATTAAATTTGATGGGCGGGAACGGTATTAAAATATTCAGAAGCAGAAGTTTCATTTTGGTATGGTGTGATGACCTCTCCCCGTCTCTTGTCCAATCAAATTTGAGTATCCTTATACTTGCAACATTGGGTGTGGTTCACGGACCTGGAAAATAGTATAACTAGGTTAGGCTTAGTTAGTTAATTTGTCCGCCTTGTCCGAATAGCTGAACTGTCACGTTGCACTTGTGGAGTGTGGAGGGCTGAGCTTCGGTGGACTTACTGCTCGGGGCAGGGGCTTCTCAAACCCCAATGCACAACTTCGAGGAAGCCTCAGAAGCTGCACGGTTAACAAGATGTAGGTAGTCCAGGGAATCTGGTCCCACGTCTCTCGTGTCCGCCAAGGGTCGCAGCTTTGCTGTGGGTGTGGGTCGGTGTCAGAAAAGTCTGGAAGTCCAGTCCTGCATGCTGGGTCATCGGGTTCCGGAGGGAGCGGTGACGAAGCAAACCGGCAAGTTGCTGATGGTGCCTGACTTTGCACAGGGTGGTCACTCCTTGGACACAAAGGAGAATTCTTCAGTCTTCTAGTTGCAGTAGAATGTCGAAGGCCCAGAGTTTCATTTCAGAGTTTCAGTCAGGATAATCTAAAGTCTCTAAACTCAGCTCCTACCTATATACTGATTTGAGGGGCTGTATTACCTGCTAGGTCCTCCTATGGGTGGGACCAGGGAAGGGGGTGGTTACACCCCTTTCCCTTTGTCCAGTTTCGTGCCAGAGCTGGGGCTGGAGTGTCCCAGCAACTGGTTTGAACCGGTCTATGCATGGGGCACCTTGTGTGCCCCAGGCAGTGTCTCATTTCATTCAACCCACCCTGCCCCAATACACAAGAGCCTGTCTGGGGAGGTGCTCGCACCTCCCAAGGCAGGAAACCTATTGTCCAGGCCTCCCCTGCCGGAGTTTCATCCAGCAGCAGGAGGTCAGACTCGTGTCTGTGGCAGCAGCATCCATTTTGTGATGTTGAGGCTCTGTTTAACTTTAACCGGGTAAAGCTGTAACCAACATGTCTTCTCCCTCTAGAAGGATGGAATGCTACCCCCGCCACCAGAATTGGTGGGGGTGGGGGGTAGTATTACAAAGCGTATGACACCTTACACAACATGTTTTGATAACGCCAAACCAAAGTTAGCATTAACCGCGAGGATTATAATGCACTTAAGAGTATATGGTATGGCTATATCATAGAACAGCTATAAGGACATGGTTCTGAAAGCTGCAGACAGGCTCAGCTCATGCCAGAGCACCATCTCACATAAAACCAAGCACTCTACCTCCAGGATTGTCGAGGTCTGCCATAGGAGTGACTTGTAGGTGTCTATGTCTCTATATATAGGGTTAGATATAGGTATACTATATCTAAGCGAGGGGTGATTACACGACCTTGCCCAAGCTGAGTGATCAGCCTGTAGTGTCAGTTTTAATGGCCAGCCAGGGGTGGCATAATTCATGCTGCAGCCCCTGGTAGGCCTTGAACGCACCTATGCCCTGGGTACCTATGGTACACTATACAGGGGATCACAAAGGTGACCCAATACCCAATTAGGCATGTACCTAAAGTACATGGTGTCCATTTTACAGAGAGAGCAGATAGCCTGGGGCCCTGATTAGCAGGATCCCAGGCCAACTAATTGTATTTATTTATTTTATTTTATATTCTTATATAGCGCCTGAATAGACCCCCGAAGGGGTATCTCCGCGCTTTTGCCAGTAAGAATATGACTCCAGATAGTCGTGTTCAGGGGGGGGTAGTACATATTGCAAAGGAAGCGTTAATTACTAGTGAATAAGTGTGTTTTTAAGGTCCTCCGAAAGGCCAGATGGCTAGTGAGTGATCTCAACTCAAGAGGTAGAGAGTTCCAGAGCACTGGTCCCGCATGGGCCAGCGCTCGGCCTCCTTGTCTGGATTTCTTTATTCTGGGTACCTGCAATAGCTGCAGATTGCTGGATCGCAGGGAACGCCCAGGAGCATATGGCTGAAAGATTTTGGCCAGATATTTTGGGCCTTCGCCTATCACACTTTTGTGAATGGTACATAGAGTCTTAAACTGTACTCGCTTCCTCACTGGTAACCAGTGGAGTCTAGTCAGCAGGGGGCGAGAAGGAGTCCTAGGGGGAACATTCAGGACAGTCCTTGCAGCCGTGTTTTGGATTACTTGTAACTTATTAAGTTGACCTTCATTAGCTCCTAAAAGAAGACCGTTACAGTAATCCACTCTGCTGAAGACTAGCGCCTGCACAAGTGTTTTCCTGTGACAATCTGGCAGATAGGGAAACACTCTTCTTAGCATTCCAATTGCCCGAAAGCAGGTACCAGCCACTTGGTTTACGTGGTCTTTAAATGTGAGTGTCTGATCAAATAACACTCCCAAGTTTTTTACCGTGCTCTTGGGGCTGGGAACAGGTCCTAATTCTAAAGGCCACCATTCAGGTGACCAGTGTGTTGCCGCTTGTCCAAACAGCATGACCTCTGTTTTTCCTACGTTACACTGAAGACAGTTTGATGACAGCCACTCTGATATTGCTCTCATTCCATCTGCAAATGATCTTTTTATTGCAGGTGTCAGACTTTTAAAAGGAAAGAGGAGTTGGGTGTCGTCGACATACGACACCGGGGTAAACCCAAATGATCTTGCTAAGTTGGCCAAGGGGGCCACATACACATTAAATAGTGTCGGGCTTAAACATGAGCCCTGTGGCACTCCCTTGTTGAGCTCCCTGTAGGTGGATTTGTGGGAGCCCAGCCAAACTTCTTGGGAGCGGCCAGATAGAAAACTCTTCATCCATGACAGAGCCACTCCCTCCAAGCCTACGTCCCTTAAACGATCGAGAAGCACCGGGTGAGACACCGTATCAAAAGCAGCGGAGAGATCCAACAGCACCAGAATCATAGAGCTGCCCTCATCCAGTGCCATTTTGATGTTATTGGTCACTGTTTGAAGGGCTGATTCGGTGCTGTGGTTTGGCCTGAACACAGATTGCGAGTAGTCCAGGCCCTCCGTCGCTTCAAGATGCCCTGATAGATAGGTGTTCACGTGCTTCTCTGCTATTTTGCCGATATAAGGCAAGAGTGAAATAGGACGCAGGTTTGAGAGGTCTGTCCATGGAGATGCCGCTTTTTTCCTTATTGGGTTTACCACCGCTCTTTTCCAGTCTGCCGGGACCTGCCCTTTCGCAAAAGAGATGTTAATGACGCTCTGTATAGAGGGTCCCAAGAGAGAAATCAGAGGGGCAACCATCTTGGCAGGGAGGAGGTCATTTGGGGACCCAGATTTAATATGGACGATGAGAGGAAGGAGCTCTGCATTGTCAATTGGAGGGAAGGATAGCAGGGGATGTTTATTGTGCTTTAGCGGGATCGGGGATAGGGGCTTATTAATGTCACCCATGTTGTTGTTAGCCGCCACTATTCTTTCGTAAATGATGTTTATTTTGTCCTCAAAGAATAGCGAGATTTCATCGCATAGAGTCTGTGAGAAATCATCAGAGCTCTCACATGCGGCGGGTTTTACAAAATTTTGCAGAATTTTAAAGAGCTCCTTAGGACAAAGTTGTTGCATTAGGCGGTGTTTTCTAGCTTGCTTTATGTTTTTATAGTATATTGATTGAGCATCTAGGAAAATTGCTCGGGTCTCCTCAGTTTTACTTCTTCTCCATAATTTCTCTGCTCGTCTGCATTTCCGCTTCTCTTCTCTTAGCTCAGCTAAGTCGAAAACCAGCTAAACACTAGACAAAACGTTGGGGGTAACCATAGTCAGATATCCATCCTCCTACAAACCCCCCTCCCCCAAACGAAAGGAGATAAGCCTACCCTTGACCAAGTAAGTCTATATTACCTTAGTGGCCATATAAGAAGGAACCTGCACTTCCATGGTTATCCCCTGTCTCATGGTCCACTGAGCAATCCCTCACCCTAGGGGTATCAGAGGGTCTCCACCATAGGGAATCTCTACCTGTGGTGTGTTTTGGCAAAGTAAAAGGCTGGTGGTGGGATGGAGTACTGAAGTGAGGCTCCACTACCGTTGGGCTCAGCTTCCTCCAATCACTCTCCACCATATAGGCCTTACTTTCCTTAACTGAGTTGCACTGTGCTCTCAGGGTCAACCTCTTGCTACCTACAGCTGGAGGCTGGTTCCCTTTGGTTGGACTTCTGGAGGGACAGGACAGGTTTGGGGCCACTGGGCTCCAGGTTTGCCTGTGTCCAACAGAGTCCACCTGGGGAGGTTCCTACCTAAGGGTAAGGGAGTTCCCTCAGAGGTTTGAGGAATTTTCACCTGGCTACAGCTGCTAGACTGGGTGCCCCTAATCTGCTGATGGGGGGTTCCTCTGGACAGGGGGGCCTTTGGGGTCCACTGGCCTCCCTGACCTCAACAGCCCTGGGGTGATTGAGGCAGGGTAGAGAGGGGAAGGTTACCTGCTCCAGACTGGGTCCCACCTTGGAAGGGTCCACTGACATCAGAGGCTCTGTCTGGCCAGGCCTGGCTACCTCTGGGGCAGTTTCTTCACAAGGGGTAGGATCAGTTCCCTGAGGAGGCTGACCCTTACCTAAAGTTTGGTTGAAGGGAGACTTTTCTACCTCCACAATGCTCTATGTTTGTGTGGATTGATCCGTAGTTTCAGGCTTCACAACACATACATCTGTTTGAGTTTGGGCGGTGACCATCACAGCCATACCAACCTCTTCGGGAAGGAACTCGGTTTGAGTTTGGGCTGTGGCCATCACAGCCCTGTCAACCTGTTCAGGGAAGGAATCTGCTTGAGATTGGGCTGGGACCAGCACAGCCCTACAAACCTTTTCAGGGAGGAAATCTTGAGCTGGGGCCATCACAGCCCCACTAACCTTTCCAGGGAGACCTACCATTTTGGAATGGGTTACTTGTTCTACCTTAGCCCAGGCTGAGATCTCTAGATCATTCCCAGTAGACAATCTAAAGGCAAGTTTGTAGACACTGCCACTCTCTTTGGGCCAGTGACACCTCCCCAGCTGAGATTTACTACTGCCATGGGATGATCTGTCTGCACTCCATCAATATTGATCACATGGTATGGGAAGCCAGGTAAAAGTTGCCTTGAGGGGACTGGACTCTCAGTTACCATAGTGATGCCAGCCCCTGTGTCTCTATAGGCCTCAACTTTCTGACCATTGATGAGGAGCTCCTGTCTGTACTTGCCCAAAGTGTTGGGACAAGCAGTGAAGTTGGCAAACCCCATGCCATTTTCACAGACAAGAGTAGCTAGGGTAGGGGACATGGTTAGGCCAGAGTCCACCTGAGTTCCCCAAGTAAACCCAGCCAAATACTTGGGGCACTCCCACCACCTGGGGGATTACTACTAGTAGTAACGGGAGGTGTTGGAGTACTGCTTGAAGGAACATGTTCCTTTTTGTTGGCTTTTGGGCAACTGCTGTCAGTTTTCCAAAGGCTTTTTAGGGTTAGAGGATGGAGTTTGGGATCCACCCCCCTCAGAGGATTTTTGGGGTCCTGTAGTGGACTTATCTTTAGATTTATCCCCACCTTTCTCTTGAGGCTTGGTATTATCTTTCTTTTGGTCACCACCCTGATTTTTAGGCCTAACCCTGGTTCTGACCCATTTGTCTGCCTTCTTACCCAATTCTTGGGGAGAGGTCAGATCAGAGTCTTCCAGGTGTTGCTGTAGAAGCTGGTTTTGACAATTATTAAGGATCTGCTCCCTCATAATCAAATTATACACTCCTGTATAGTCTTTGACCTTACTGCCCAGTAACCACCCCTCCAGAGCCTTAGTAGCACAGTCTACCACAAAATCAGTCCAGTCCTGAGTCTGTGTCTTCTGGGTATCCCTAAACAGCAACCTATACTGTTCAGTGGTTAAGCCAAACCCATCAATCAGAGCACCCTTCAGGACTGTGTAGTTATCAGCATCCTCATCACTAACTGTGAGGAGCTTGTCTCTACCTTTTTCTGAAAAGGAGAGCCATAAGATTGCTGCCCACTGACTCTGGGGTACCTGCTGTACTTTGCAAGCCCTCTCCAAAGCAGTTACCCACTTGTGGATGTCATCCCCACTCTTGTAGGGAGGGACAATCTTACTTAGGTTTTTATGGTCATCTGACCTCTCCCTACCTCTAGGGATGTTGCTGCCACCAGTGGAATCTAATCCACTTAACTTTTGCTCTCTAGCAAGAGCAAATCTCTCTTTGGCCAGGGCAAGTTTTTGCCTCTCAATCCTCAGATTGACTTCTTCCATACAGATACAGCACAAGCTACTCAATAAGCATACTATAAGTTGCACAAATACAATTCTGCCCTAGGGGCCTCACGAACCATATACTAAAGAAGTGGTATAAGAACCACTTCAGGAAAGGTGAATAGGCCTAGGGCCTAGAGAATCGCTGGGGCTACACAGGACAACCAAAGGCTTGGAAGTAGGAGGCCCACAGGACACGTGTGCAGTGTCTAAACACACACGCGGGTTACCATAGAAAGTCAACGGGAACGTAAAGTTAACAAAGTAGTTAATTTCGGAGTTCGGACACTTCCGGGTGGACTACGGGAAAACCCAGTTACACTAGGACACTTGGATAGTTGTTACCCACGGGAGCACCGGAGTGCTCGAGTTACCTCACCCAGGGAAGCCGGGTGCATAGGTGTGAAGTCGTGTCGGGTTTCGTCGTCGAATACTATAGGGAGCTGCAAGAAGATGCTGCAGGCGACCAGAAGGAAGATGTCCTGGTGGATCCAAGAGTGGATCGATGTCATGAAGAACCTGAAAGCAGAGGGGACAGAGTCTGGGTTACTAGCCAGTGACCAGGATGGAACCAGGAAGGAACCAGGCGATGTTGGGAGCAATAAGGTGAAGATGCGAAGCTTGTCTCTGCAGCCACGTGGACCAGGAGGTGTCGACGACAACCAGGAGCTGGATACGGACTGTGTCACAAATGATCTCGCTGTTGGCAGCGTTGGCTTCTGGATTGGAGTCAACAAGCCTTGGCAAAGGCAACCCATGCAGAAAGGCAAGATCGGCTTCTGTTCAGACCAGCAAGGTCAGGGGAGCTTCCCCTTTACAGGAAACAGGAGCAAGCCCGGAGCAACCAGGCAAGCGGTGTTAATTCAAAATGGAGTCTTCAGGAGGGCCACTAGCCAACAGGCTAGCAACCATGAAGACGCGTCAAGGAGAAATGCAGGCACAGGCCACACGTGGCACTCGTGGAGTGTGGAGGGCTGAGCTTCAGTGCACTTACTGCTCGGTGCAGGGGCTTCTCAAACCCCAATGCACAACTTCGAGGAAGCCTCAGAAGCTGCAAGGTTAACAAGATGCAGGTAGTCCAGGGAATCTGGTCCCACGTCTCTCGTGTCCGCCAAGGGTCTCAGCTTTGCTGTGGGTGCGGGTCGGTGTCAGAAAAGTCTGGAAGTCCAGTCCTGCATGCTGGGTCATCGGGTTCCGGCTGGAGCGTCGACGAAGCAAACCGGCAAGTTGCTGATGGTGCCTGACTTTGCACAGGGTGGTCACTCCTTGGCCACAAGGGAGATTTCTTCAGTCTTCTAGTTGCAGTAGAATGTCGAAGGTCCAGAGTTTCATTTCAGAGTTTCAGTCAGGATAATCTAAAGTCTCTAGATTCAGCACCTACCTATATACTGATTTGAGGGGCTGGATTACCTGCTAGGTCCTCTTGTGGGTGGGACCAGGGAAGGGGGGGGTTACACCCCTTTCCCTTTGTCCAGTTTCGTGCCAGAGCTGGGGCTGGAGTGCCCCAGCAACTGGTTTGAACCGGTCTATGCATGGGGCACCTTGTGTGCCCCAGGCAGTGTCTCATTTCATTCAACCCACCCTGCCCCAATACACAAGAGCCTGTCTGGGGAGGTGCTCGCACCTCCCAAGGCAGGAAACCTATTTTCCAGGCCTCCCCTGCGGGAGTTTCGTCCAGCAGCAGGAGGTCAGACTCTTGTCTGTGGCAGCAGCATCCATTTTGTGATGCTGAGGCTCTGTTCAACTTTAACCGGGTAAAGCTGTAACCAACATGTCTTCTCCCTCTAAAAGAGTGGAATGCTACCCCCGCTGCTAGAAATGGCGGGGGGGGGGTAGTATTACAAAGCGTATGACACCTTACGCAACATGTTTTGATAACGCCAAACCAGAGTTAGCATTAACCGCGAGGATTATAATGCACTTAAGAGTATATGGTATGGCTATATCATAGAACAGCTATAAGGACATGGTTCCGAAAGCTGCAGACAGGCTCAGCTCATGCTAGAGCACCATCTCACATAAAACCAAGCACTCTGCCTCCAGGATTGTCGAGGTCTGCCATAGGAGTGACTTGTAGGTGTCTATGTGTCTATATTTAGGGTTAGATATAGGTATACTATATCTAAGCAAGGGGTGATTACACGACCTTGCCCAAGCTGAGTGATCAGCCTGTAGTGTCAGTTTGGATGGCCAGCCAGGGGTGGCATAATTCATGCTGCAGCCCCTGGTAGGCCTTGAACGCACCTATGCCCTGGGTACCTATGGTACACTATACAGGGGATCACAAAGGTGACCCAATACCCAATTAGGCATGTACCTAAAGTACATGGTGTCCATTTTACAGAGAGCAGATAGTCTGGGGCCCTGATTAGCAGGATCCCAGGCTAACTAAGTCGAAAACCAGCTAAACACTAGGCAAAAGATTGGGGGTAACCATAGTCAGATATCAATCCTCCTACAGTACCAATAGTGCTCTGTGGGCTGGCAGGATTACAGCCAGCATATCCTGGGGGTGTGCATAGAATCAATCTGGCACAATCCTGACGTTTATGTTGTCCAATAGACACACAGTTTTTACTAGGAAGTATAAAGCCGTTCGACAATATTGGAACATCTTAGAACATACATTTTCTATTACTCCAGTTTACTTTTTCATACTTTCCGTTCTTGATGGCTGAATCTCACTTTTCTTTTCCCTTCGTATATGTACTTTTTATCCTTGCACTCCATTCCTTTTCTATACTTTTTTTCTAATGAGTTTTTTGCCCTAAATTTCTCCTTGCCAATCTTTCAGGTTTTCTTGCTTTCCTCTTTCTGCAATAGATTTCTTGTTGTTACTATCAAATGTGTCTACAGCCATCCTCCTAAGCATATGGTCTCTCCAAATACCCTCCGTACTCCATCTTGTCTTCTTTGCTCGGCTCCATAAGTTCTCCTAGATGAGATAAATGAATGATCGTCTATTTCCTGTGAGCCCTAGTCATAGCCTCTGAATTATAAAAGCAAATATTGAATTAAATTAAAATAAGATGATTTTAATTAAGCACTAGTCATAGCATCTCTAGTATAAAAGCAAATCATGAATTAAATTAAAATAAGATGATTTTAAACAAAGGAATATATATATATATTACTAGTTGGCCCATAATAGGGATCGCACCTGCATATACGTATTGTTATTGCCACAATTGAAATATAATAGGCTTGTTGAATTTTCTTCTAGAGTAAGGTGCTTATCGTATTCCGATATTGATTCTGGGTTGTCGATATAATCAAAATTTCCCTCTTGGACCTACGGTGGTTATTAATCTTCCCACTGTCTACTCTAACCCAGTGAATACCACTTTGTATATATATTTTTATCACTTGTTTGGGATGGGGGACGCACATACACAGGAATTGCCTACTCCGTTGTATGTTATACTACTGACATATGCATAATTACAACATTTGAGATTGTCGCCCTTACAGTAAGGTACATTACCTTTTATAGCTCTTAGTTTAGATGCAGAATTAGAATGGGGTACATTACCCTGTCGTGGCACTGGAATTGTTCTGTGCATAATGTGACATGTGTTGATTGCATCTATGATATACAATTGATTAGCCTCATAAACTATTCATCTACTAGAATTCATTCCATGCTCTTATTGTACAATAATATTTCCTTCCAGCTGTTATATGCAGAAATCTGTTTCAGTACATGAATGTTGCCAAAGCTGTTCCATTTTACACAGCATGACTCGCTTCTGGATTTCTGTTCCAATTATGATTGCTTTAATTATATGTTATTAAGTTTTATTCATTTGTATTCACAATTGAGCTCTAGATTTGGAATGTATCTAGTGCTTCGATTGGCTTAGTAGTATTTCTTCCATGTTAATTACAGGCTTACGGAACGATTGCATTGGCGATTCAAATGTGATTTTATTCCACTCATTTTCTGCATCTTCAGACATTTTAAATTGATGTATTTACAAGTATTGAGGACATAAGACAATCATTTTTGCAATTGCAGTCTATTGTTTTGGTATTTGTTCCAAAACTATAGTATTTTGTTCGTGTTCATGAATCAAGAGGTTACTTCTATAGGAGATAGAGCGCAATTCCTCAACTTGAGAAAGGCATTGCCGAAACGCATTGTTCTTTATGTGCACAAATAAAATCTGTGTACTGTCCTCTGTTTGTGGCGCTGGACTTCTTGGTGGGATTTCCTACTTTGTTCCTGCTTTCTGCAATATATATATATATTCACTGAAAAAACCATAGGTTATAGACCATATATAGTTAGGAATTAGCATTTACAAAACCTTGAAAATTCACTGAAAAAACCACAGGTTATAGACCATATATAGTTAGGAATTAGCATTTACAAAACCTTATTTTACTCACACAAAACCATTGAAATTCGTATATATAGTTAGTTGCACTAACTATATATCGTGCACCCGCAATCCACTGCTGATCATGTCACATATTACATCATTCATGACATGGTCAGTGACATCACTGATGACAATACTGATGACATCTCAAATGACATCACTGATGACATCACTGATGACATCTCAAATGACATCACTGATGACATCACTGATGACATCTCAAATGACATCACTGATGACATCACTGATGACATCTCAAATTACATCACTGATGACATCACTGATGACATCTCAAATGACATCACTGATGACATCACTGATGACATCTCATTTGACATTACTGATCACATCACTGATGACATCATTCATGTGATAATACGATGAACCTCTTCAGACTCTAATATAACCTTAGATACACTCAGTGTAAACAGACACTCACAGACTGTCACTCATCCATGGAGTTACTCACACACCTAGTCAGTCATGCAAAGAATCAATCAGACCTCCATTTCCTCAACTATACAGTTATACACACCTTACTTATTCAAACATATACTAACACATATTTACTCTCTTATACAATCCCTGATACAAGTTCACAATGATCCATACAGCCACTCACACATTCACTGGCTCTTATGCACAGTTATTTATATATGTCAACTCTCACATGTACTGTGTTTTACATATGTACTTACTTTGACATGTAGCACTGAGATATCCATTCACTCACCAATACACTCATGCACACAGTCAACCGCCCATACAGCTGTTTCCACATGCACTTTTGAACCCATACATCTAGTGAATCTACTGCTCACACATCTATGCACAGAGTCATACACCTCCCAGCCACCCACACACACACTCAGTCTCCCATACAAATACTTGGGCAACCAATCAATAACCCATATTGTTACTCATATAGCTACTGATCAACACATGCAGCAGTTTACAGAACAACAGACATAATGATGCACAAATTAAGACAGTTTAGTCACTAACCCATGCACTCAGTGAAACACATTTAATCACTCACTCATACAGTCAGTCATGCACCTACTAAATCCTTCATCCAGACACTTATACATCCACTCATTCTTCAATATGTAAGACATATTTTAACTTTACAGAAACATACAGTCAGTGGATGTTGTCATCAGTGATGTCATCAGTGATGTCATTTGAAATGTCATCAGTGATGTCATCAGTGATGTCACTGACCATGTCATGAATGATGTAATATGTGACATGATCAGCAGTGGATTGCGGGTGCGCGATATATAGTTAGTGCAACTAACTATATATGCGAATTTCAATGGTTTTGTGTGAGTAAAATAAGGTTTTGTAAATGCTAATTCCTAACTATATATGGTCTATAACATGTGGTTTTTTCAGTGAATTTTCAAGGTTTTGTAAATGCTAATTCCTAACTATATATGGTCTATAACCTATGGTTTTTTCAGTGAATTTCAATGGTTTTTTAATAGCAAATATCAAAAGCTGTAAAATGTATTCTTCTTTTAAAGGAAAAATATATTTTATATGTATTTAATATAATTTTTCTATGTATATACATTTTTTGAGGGAACGAATTTATCAACTATCATGCTGAAGAAGAGTGTGGGGGAAAAAAACCAAAGAGGAGGACTAAGAGGAAAGAACAATCAGTTCAAAAATACAATTGCTTTAAAGCATGAAGTGCTTTTCCACACATTTACATTTAAATAACCCATATTAGAACATACAAAATATCTACAGAGGAAACGGTGTACATTGAATTTTAGACTCTTCATTGGTACCTACATGTTGGTACTTACATCACCCACACAACACAACAACCGGGACGCTGTCACAGATATATATATTTTTTTGAACGTTAATTTCTCAAAATCCACTGGAGCACCTATCATGAGACCTAGCAAAGGCACATCGGGCAAACAGTCTCTACAATTTTGCCAAGTTTCATAGAAATCCATTCAGCCGTTCGAGCTAAAAGTGAGTCCAACCGCCCTATGGAAAACTCAATGTTAAAAACATGTTTTGGGACCCCCCTTTTTTCTCGGCTCCCGCTCGACGAACCCCCCCCCAACCTTTCAGGGGACGCTCAGAAACAGAATGTGCCATTTTCCTGAAAATTTCAGCCAATTCCGTCCATCAACGCCAAAGTTATTCAACATAGAATTTTCAGAAATCCCTATTCAAAAAAATCCTAACTATATATACCTACTGGCGACCGCCAGTAGGTTATATATATATATATATATATTCACTGAAAAAACCATAGGTTATAGACCATATATAGTTAGGAATTAGCATTTAGAAAACCTTATTTTACTCACACAAAACCATTGAAATTCCATATATAGTTAGTTGCACTAACTATATATCGCGCACCCGCAATCCACTGCTGATGATGTCACATATTACATCATTCATGACATGGTCAGTGACATCACTGATGACATCACTGATGACATCATCTAGTGTCTGTGTGTTTTTGTAAAGTTTAAATACGTTTTACATATTGAAGAATGACTGGATGGATGGAAGACTGAGTGTGTGTGTGGCTGGCTGGGAGGTGTGTGACGCTGTGCATATCAATGTGTACTTGTATCAGTGATTGTATAAGAGAGTAAGTATGTGTTAGTATATGTGTGAAAAGTATGGTGTTCTGTGTTTAACTATAGATGAGGAAATCGAAGTGTGATTGATTCTTCACAGGACTGACTAGGTGTATGAGTGCATATGATAGTGTTCTAATAATAACTGACTGTATGTATGAGTAATTGTATGGGTGAATGAGTGAATGTGTGTGTAGACATACGAATCAGTGAGTGCGTATGTAGTAACTGGTATTGGTGTGTCATGATGTCATCAGTGATGTCATTTGAGATGTCATCAGTGATGTCATTTCAGATGTCATTAGTGATGTCATCAGTGATGTCACTGAAGTATGGTGTTCTGTGTTTAACTGTATAGATGTAGAAATGGAAGTGTGATTGATTCTTTACAGGACTGACTTGGTGTGTGAGTAACTCCATGGATGAGTGGCAGTGTGTGACTGTCTGCATAGGTGTATGAGTGCATATGATAGTGTTGTAATAATGAGTGACTGTATGTATGAGTGATTGTATGGGTGAATGAGTGAATGTGTGTGTAGACGTAGGAATCAGTGAGTGCGTATGTAGTAACTGGTATTGGTGTGTCATGATGTCATCAGTGATGTCATTTGAGATGTCATCAGTGATGTCATCAGTGATGTCATTTGAGATGTCATCAGTGATGTCATCAGTGATGTCACTGACCATGTCATGAATGATGTAATATGTGACATCATCAGCAGTGGATTGCGGGTGCGCGATATATAGTTAGTGCAACTAACTATATATGGAATTTCAATGGTTTTGTGTGAGTAAAATAAGGTTTTCTAAATGCTAATTCCTAACTATATATGGTCTATAACCTATGGTTTTTTCAGTGAATTTTCAAGGTTTTGTAAATGCTAATTCCTAACTATATATGGTCTATAACCTATGGTTTTTTCAGTGAATTTCATTGGTTTTTTAACAGCTAATATCTGTAGCTGTAAAATGTATTCTTCTTTAAATCCAAAAATATATTTTTTATGTTTATTAATAATTTTTTTTTTTTATATATTTTTTTCTTCGTTCCCGCTTCGCGAATCGGGAAGCTTCCCGTTAGCTGACCTTGATGCCGCGAAATAGACCGCGAGCCGGTAAACGTTTCTTTACCGCAACTGCCGCGTTAGAAAACAACATCGTGACGCCTCCCGTCCGCATGACGTTTCGCGTTGTCGCGTGATACGTCATATGACGTGCTACGTTAGCGAACTGGTACGCTTACCGAGTCGCAAAGCACAGGTTTCTGGAAGCAAACCTGGAGGCCCTGCAAAGCGCTTAACGTAAACACAGCAGGTCATGTGACTTGGTAATAACACTTTTCATTGGTTCATTTCGCTTTTGGTTTCCTAATGATGTAAGACTAGGTCATATAATCTAAAATGAACACTTTTCATTGGTTGAGAACTATTGTTTTTCCCAAATGATGAAAACCCCTCCTTCTTTCCTCACTCTGACTTTCATCTTTGTGAGAGAAAGACCCTTTGTTACCAGTGAGCAATGGCTTCTTTAGTAGCTTCAGCTGGTGCTTCCCCACCACCTCCACCACATCCAAGGAAGAGTGGACCACCTGCTCAAGTTATAATTCAGCAAGAAGAGGAAGAAGAAGAACAGGACGACGAGCACGAAGAGAGGCACTTTTTGCCTGAGGAGCCCAGGACGTCTCACCGGAAAGAAAACTTCATTTGGCAATTTTTTAAAATTCCCAAAGGTCAGAAAAAAGTAAATGCAAGATACGTAACTTGCCTTATATGTCAAGATAGACTGTCCAGAGGGACCGACAAAAAATACAGTTTCGGAAACTACACAATGCATCGCCATATGACTAGGTGGCATCCTAACAACTACAGTGCTGCACAGTTTCGTAACGACCTAGATAATCTCCCTATTATGGCCAGAAGATCTGTTGTACCGGAAGTAACGGGACCAGAGGGCAGGGAGATGGTGCCAAATATTCAAACGAGATTTCATGAAGTAAAACACGTCTGCGTACATTGCAATGGATTCATTTGCTACGGAGAAAGAAGCATCACTCTGATCAACAGAGCTATTGACTATCATATGCAAGTTTGTACGAAACGCCCCAAATAATAAATACTTTTTGTTTGTTTTGTTGCTCCTGTTGAGCCCTTTACAATGAATCGTTTTCATTGCCCCCTGCAAGAAAAACCCCAAAAAATATAAAACTGTTCAGAAAAATTCAAAAAAAGTAAAAAAATGTTCAGAAAAATAATAAAAAAAATATAAAACAACAAAAACAATAAAAAAAAAAGTTCTTTTCAGAACTACCTCCCCGTTATTAAAAAATTGGTACAATATTTGGAACTGTGCCAACCTCTATTTCTCGTAGTTCGCTTCCCAGTTCGCTCGCCGGTACGCGAACCGGAAGTGAACCAAAAAAAATAAATAAAAAAAAAAACAGTAAGTATAAGGGAAGGAAACAGACACTTATGTTAAAAGAAAGACAGCTATAGGGGAGTAAACTAGAGATACTATTACCCGTAATCCACTGCTGATGATGTCACATATTACATCATTCATGACATGCTCAGTGACATCATCAGCAGAGGATTGCGGGTTTTTTGGCAACGTGCCTTATCCACGGTTTAATAACGCTGCCTTTTGCTTTATATAAGTTTTCAAATTGTATGAAATATATACCAATAGGTCGTTATGAACCTTTAGGTAGTGCTTTTCTTCATGAGGTCTGGTCGCTTCCATACACATACAGATGTTTCAAAGATGATCAAGAAGTTTATCTGAATGGAGAGGAATGCACTGAGACGCCAGATCATTCACTAATGTGTAGGCACATACAGTTACACGGTTCATGCAACAAACACCGACCAAATATGGCTTGCGTGTTGCAAGGCACGCCAGTTCCTGCTATCATCCCCACGTTCAAGTTGTTGGAAAATGGTAGTTATTTGATGCTCAATAATGAAGATTGTTCTGGGTTAATTAAAAGTATTCCTTTTATCGTAACAGTAAGTGAACGGGTTATTTGCTGCAGAAATGTTCTATTTCCTCCCACACATTAACATAGGGAGTTTTCAATCTGGCCACAAATACCAACCTTGGGAGCACATTTCAACGGCATGGCAAGAATAAGAGCTCTTTTGTCTCAGAGAGAGGTGGCCTTGAGTTCGGCCCGTGAAACTTTCGCGCTTCACATAGCGAACACCCGTACAGAGGTGCAGACCCTTTTAAATACTAATTCGCCTTTGCATTTCAGCGACATGGTTCGGACTATCTTTGACGCGTCCTCCACAAAGGCCCTGGCGCACTTTTTTAAAGTTGTTACCAGTGGTCTCGTGACTTCATTTGAGAAAATCTTTGGAGTCATCCCTGCTTTCTTTCATTCTATTTTTTCCACTCTGCTTCGTGGATTCCCATTTTTACTTGCATTACCAGCGGACGCTCTTGTGCTTTTTTACATTTTTAAATATGGATGTCCCTCCTGTGCAAGCTCCCGCCCTGCAGCTGCTGACACTGTTCCGCAATCGCATGCTAGAATATTATGGCACAATGCCGTTGGCGATATTAAGCACGGCATATGGATTATCTTTTCGATTCTCCTACTTCACCTGTGTCCAGCCTGTATTTCACTGCCTGACCTGTGATTTCGATTGGGCCATTGATTTGTGTCTCTGCGGACCGGTTTCTCCTGACGTCGACTTTAATCAGCTGATGACTCCTATCATTACTCACGAGTTGGTTTGTCCTGGCGAAAGGATTATGGCTGTGGCATTGATGCATGGACTAATTGGTCCCTGGAATTTACTGGCGGCAACACAGTCTTTCTTGGAACAGAGCTTTCTTGAAAACCCACCGAGCTGTCCTCTGATGGTGATAGAGGATCCGGTGCTGGAAGAGCACGTATGTTCTTTTCCGCTTTTAAATTGGATGGCTGAACTCTTTTCGGATGAAGACGGTGACTTCCTATTGGAGGCTGTTGCAGCTTATTTTGCATACACAGTTATGTCATAGACCTTTTTCATGTTTGATATGCTGAGTACTAGCATTTCATTGACAATTCATTGACTTATTTGTCAAGTTTTTATTATTTAGCTTGCCTATTGGCTTAAGACTCGATAAAGTACTTGGCTGTTTTATTTTTCTTTAGCATTAAATTTTCCTAGTTTTTAATGTTTTACCTTGCGGACCGTCCACATATAAAGTTGCAATCTGCTCTCATGAGATGGCACTTCTATTATCTTATTCAGTTCGTTTCCGGATCATGGGGAGGTGTCATCTAGGTCCTGGATATCTTTACACCGTGTTAAGTTAGCATGGGCTCATTACCGGTTTAAACGCCATTTTTCCTTTTTTGCAACTTCTGCACACGACACTTAGTTGTTGCTTTAGCTTTCAACCTAGTAGTTCATCGTGGTTTACATGAGAATAATATGTTATTGCTCTACTATCTGCTTTGCTTGTTAAACTATATCTGTACAGCGAGTGCTGAAGTTTCAAGAACAACACGATACAGAATTGTTATGAGGTCTGATCTCCACGACTTCATACTCATAACATAAGTGCAGCTTCTGCCAATTCTGGGCATGAGGCGGGTTTTATATTGCTTTGCCGAACACACATACACAACAGTTGATGCGGTTCACATGAAGAGAGAGCTGGTGTATGCTGATGTGATTCCTTCAAATCTAAGACACTAAAGTATGGGCACGCCCTAAACCAACACAAACAGACCTTCTTAGAAAATAATATAATATGTGTATTAGGGAGGGTGAGATATAAGCAGCCGCGGGCCGTGGAGGGAGTTACGGTGGGGCAGGGAGGCGGGGAGGGGGAGGGGCAGGGTGGAGCCCTCTCCACCCTGCCCCTCCCCCTCCCCGCCTCCCTGCCCCACCGTAACTCCCTCCACGGCCCGTGGCTGCTTATAAGTGTTGCTAACTCTTATTCATTTACAGCATGTTAACATACTGTCACCATACGCTTTTTATGTACTAGTAACTATGCTGGTAATTTTGCTACTGATAATATGTGTACTTGTATTATCTAAGATACTACGCCTGAGAAGACGGCATTAGTAAATAAACATTTCAAATACACATGTGTTCTTCTTAACTCCATGTTCTGGTTTCTAAGAAATATATAACGACCGACTGTTCATGAGTTCCACGTATCCTGAGGTACTATAAGTTCATATTCTGGATTGTCTAAACATTGAGAGTTTGTTATATCCAATGTGACACTGTACCTAGCTTGCTAAGGGGTTTTTGATTACTAAGGTGAGTTTTGGGACACCCTAATTCGCCGAGGTTCCAATCCTCTGTCCACAGTTCTGTGTGAGAACAGAAACCCTGCGACATGGGCACCCCCGACCCTTGCTGGAGCTTCATCACACTTGCGATACAACTCCAGCAATGCGCCACCTTTACGGCACAGATACATCACGCATCTGTGCTGTTTTTGCCCCATGATGCGCCGCATTGTAAATGCAGCACACCATAGGTGACGGAACAGCGGCACAGAATGACTAACACATCCCTGGTGATGCGCCAGTCATCATAAATCTATCCCTATGCCTCTTATCTTGTTAGAGATGAACCGCCATATGTATCATCAAAGTTTTTTGCATTTCCTAAATAGCGAACTTTAAGGAATAAATAGCGATTCTTTACCATTCCTAGTTTGCGATGAGCTATTTGCTAATTACAAATTACCCATTAATTTCCTTCATTTCCATAGGGCGGTTGGACTCACTTTTAGCTCGAACGGCTGAATGGATTTCCACGAAACTTGGCAAAATTGTAGGGACTGGTAGCCCGATGTGCCTTTGCTATGTCTCAAGATATATGCTCCAGTGGTTTTTACGAAAATTAACTTTGAAAAATATATATTGGGCTACATTGGCCTATATATATGTTGGAGCCCAAATGTAGCCCAATGTAGCCCAATGAAGCCCAATGAAGCCCAATGTAGCCCAATGTAGCCCAAAGATGGCCGCCAGAGACAAAAAAAACAAATGTAGCCCAAATATCAGCCAGATGTAGCCCAACTATAGCCCAGTGACAGAATGACCAATCAGCTTCGCAAACCTCCGTTACGCGAAGCGGAGCGCTGTTACAGATATATATCTTTTTTTGAACGTTAATTTCTCAAAATCCACTGGAGCACATATATTGAGACCTAGCAAAGGCACATCGGGCTACCAGTCCCTAATATTTTACCAAGTTTCGTGCAAATCCATTCAGCCGTTCGATTATTATTATTATTTATTTATTTTGCCCCGCGGGGCCCTTTTAAAACCTCCACATCAAACCTAGGGGGTCAGCGAGGATCTACTATGCCCCCTTATGGTCATTTGCCCCTTCGCTTTGGCCTCCTCTTCTCTCTCGATCCTACCGAGAGACAAGATGGCGGCCGCTACGGACTGTTTGGAATGTTTACAGACGCCGGAGAACCAATCAGCTTCGCTTCACAAAGCTCCGTTGCGCGAAAAGTACGCGTACTGGAGCGCTGCCCGGTCCGCTGTTACAGATATATATCTTTTTTTAAATGTTAATTTCTCAAAATCCACTGTAGCACATATATTGAGACCTACAAAAGGCACATCGGGCTACCAGTCCCTACAATTTTGCCAAGTTTCGTGCAAATCCATTCAGCCGTTCGGGCTAAAAGTGAGGCCAACCGCCCTATGGAAAACTCAATGTTAAAAACACGTTTTGGGACCCCCCTTTTTTCTCGACCCCCCCTGGACGCACCCCCCCCCCAATTTTCAGGGGCTGCTCAGAAACAAAATGTGCCATTTTCCTGAAAATTTCAGCCAATTCCGTCCACAAACGCCAAAGTTATTAGACATAGAATTTTCAAAAATCCCATAGAGAAAAAATCCTAACTATATATACCTACTGGCGACCGCCAGTAGGTAATATATATATATATATATATATATATATATATATATATATATATATATATATATATATATATATATATATATATATATATATATATATATATATATATATATATATATATATAACATTTCTATGGCAAAATGAAACCCCTCATTTTGTTCCTTTTCAAATTAAATGTATTAAGTGTTACCACTTTATTCCAATCAAGATGACTTCAGGTGTGCCATACTTTTGTCATAAGTAAGACTGTTAGCGTTCTAGTTGTTCTTTATAACACTCTGGGACATTCTGTCATTGGGCTATAGTTGGGCTACATCTGGCTGATATTTGGGCTACATTTGTTTTTTTGTGTCTCTGGTGGCCATCTTTGGGCTACATTGGGCTACATTGGGCTACATTGGGCTACATTTGGGCTCTAACATATATAAAGCCCAATGTAGCCCAAGATATATTTTTCAAAGTTAATTTTCGTAAAAACCACTGGAGCATATATCTTGAGACATAGCAAAGGCACATCGGGCTACCAGTCCCTACAATTTTGCCAAGTTTTGTGGAAATCCATTCAGCCGTTCGAGCTAAAAGTGAGTCCAACCGCCCTATGGAAAACTCAATGTTAAAAACACGTTTTGGGACCCCCCTTTTTTCTCGGTCCCCGCTTTACGAAACCCCCCCAAACTTCCGGGGGACGCTCAGAAACAAAATGTGCCATTTTCCTGAAAATTTCAGCCAATTCTGTCCATCAACGCCAAAGTTATTCAACATAGAATTTTCAGAAATCCCTATTCAAAAAAATCCTAACTAAATATACCTACTGGCGACTGCCAGTAGGTAATATATATATATATATATATATATATTACCTACTGGCGGTCGCCAGTAGGTAATATATATATATATATATATATATATATATATATATTACCTACTGGCGGTCGCCAGTAGGTATATATAGTTAGGATTTTTTCTCTATGGGTTTTTTGAAAATTCTATGTCTAATAACTTTGGCGTTTGTGGACGGAATTGGCTGAAATTTTCAGGAAAATGGCACATTTTGTTTCTGAGCAGCCCTTGAAAATTTGGGGGGGGTTCGTCAAGGGGGGGCTGAGAAAAAAGGGGGGTCCCAAAACATGTTTTTAACATTGAGTTTTCCATAGGGCGGTTGGCCTCACTTTTAGCCCGAACGGGTGAATGGATTTGCACGAAACTTGGCAAAATTGTAGGGACTGGTAGCCCGATGTGCCTTTTGTAGGTCTCAATATATGTGCTACAGTGGATTTTGAGAAATTAACGTTTAAAAAAAGATATATATCTGTAACAGCGGACCGGGCAGCGCTCCAGGACGCGTACTTTTCGCGCAACGGAGCTTTGTGAAGCGAAGCTGATTGGTTCTCCGGCGTCTGTCAACATTCCAAACAGTCCGTAGCGGCCGCCATCTTGTCTCTCGGTAGGATCGAGAGACAAGAGGAGGCCAAAGCGAAGGGGCAAATGACCATAAGGGGGAATAGTAGATCCTCGCTGACCCCCTACGTTTGATGTGGAGGTTTTAAAAGGGCCCCGCGGGGCAAAAAAAAAAAAAATAATAATAATCGAACGGCTGAATGGATTTGCACGAAACTTGGCAAAATATTAGGGACTGGTAGCCCGATGTGCCTTTGCTAGGTCTCAATATATGTGCTCCAGTGGATTTTGAGAAATTAACGTTCAAAAAAAGATATATATCTGTAACAGCGCTCCGCTTCGCGTACTTTTCGCGTTACGGAGCTTTGCGAAGCGAAGCTGATTGGTTCTCCGGCGTCTGTCAACATTCCAAACAGTCCGTAGCGGCCGCCATCTTGTCTCTCGGTAGGATCGAGAGACAAGAGGAGGCCAAAGCGAAGGGGGAAATGACCATAAGGGGGCATAGTAGATCCTTCGTGACCTCTTAGGTTTGATGTACCATTTTGCCAAGTTTGGTGTAATTCCGTTCAGCCATTCAGGCTGTAGACGTATGTAAATGTCCTATGGAAAATTGCATGGGGAAAACACATTTGAAAGTGTTGAAATTTAGAACCAATTAAAATGTTACTTTGGTTTTGTATTTGTGTGTGATGAAAGTTAATTGGTTATGTATATATGTCAAATGAGAGGAAACCACAGCCATTTTGTGATACTACTGTCTGAGGTACATTTGTGAGGAATTTTTGGTGGTGAATTTCTGGTGTTTGATTTACACAGTACTAACACTTCTCCTACTTTTAAAAAGGTGAGTTGTTAATTTGTAAGGGGAACTATGTTGTACACTTGAAGATAATTTGAAAAATGTTTTCTGTTATTTATTTGCAGTCCTTTCTGTTATACTAAATACTTGATAAAGTTAGTTTTATATTATGTATTACTAAAAACGATAAATGAAAGTGATTATTTTTTTCTGCAATTTACAGCAAGCAATTTCAAAATAAAATGGCTCACAATGAAGAGACCGTGGCAATTTCTTTTGAATTGTCCACTACATTGATTGAAATTGAGAGCACCAATAATGAAATATTGTCACAAGGAGGACATGACTTGTATGATTCCATTAGATTGATTGAAATGGACAGCACCAAGAATGAAATATTGTCACAAGGAGATGACTTGAATGATTCCACTACATTGATTGAAATTGAGAGCACCAATAATGAAATATTGTCACAAGGAGGAGATGACTTGTATGATTCCATTAGATTGATTGAAATGGACAGCACCAATAATGAAATATTGTCACAAGGAGGAGATGACTTGAATGATTCCACTACATTGATTGAAATTGAGAGCACCAATAATGAAATATTGTCACGAGGAGATGACTTGAATGATTCCACTACATTGATTGAAATTGACAGCACCAATAATGAAATATTGTCACAAGGAGGAGATGACTTGAATGATTTTTTTGATCAATCTCTTGATGGCGAATTTATCGAGTGTTTGGAGACCATAGAGTTACAAGAATCATCATTGGAGACTTTTCATGAGGACATTGCTGACGAGGACATGTTACTAGTTCTTTCAAATTTAGAAAATTCTGAAGAATAAATTTATATTTAGAAATCAAAAATTGTTTGAGACATTATTCATTTTTATTTTTAATTTATGAGGTTGTAGCGAAGTGATTGTAGTATAAAATGAGACTTATAGTATAGAGTGCAACATTTTTATGTTACATGGTAAGTTTACTCATATTTACTTCCCTTCTGCCACTATATTATCTCCAATGTGTATTTGACATCTCTTCTTCATCTCCGGCCTCCTTTCTCTCACTGTGTGTCTCCGATGCATCTTATCGCTGCTATTTTGTGTAATTACAGAAGAGAGTAAAATAAAATAGTTCGGAACGTGAAAAGGGGGCAAAGTAGAGTACTCCTCACCCCCTAGGCCTTTTTAGGCGGTCCCAAAAGGATCAGTTTCTGCTTTCCTGAGAGATTATGGTATGAGTTCCATATACCACAATAACTTGCATTACAACATGCAAGATATCTATCTCCTATTACCAACTTTTGGAGATATTCGCGCTAAGCGCGAATATCTCCAAAAAGTAACACCTGCCCTGAGCAGTTCTTAGCCATGTTATCCAATGGGAGGTGGATAACATGGCTAAGAGCATTAGCTCGGTAATGCATGAATATCGCTGAGTTTTTAGCGATATTCATGCATTGCGGCCGTTTATTATCGCATTTGCGATAAACCTTGATAATAGCAAGGTTTATCTTCGATAATTTCTGACGATGCTTAGTGGTAAAAAATTCGTTGGTAAGCATCGTTAGCGATAAATATCGCTTAACTTTGGTAATATGCCCCAACGTCTGTTAACGTTCGATTCGAAGGAAATGAGGAAGTGTTGAAAAACATTGTCTGCGCCATCTTGCCTTTTTTGAAATGCCACACTTTTGTCGTGCACGGCAGCCATTTTAGATGTCTTGACCAGACCCACTCTCTGCACGCTGTCGATTCGTAGCATGGCTCCTCACCCACGCAAGCATCTTCCCCAGGCACTGGTCACCACCGCTCTCTGTCTTATGCATGGGCAATAAACCTCCACCCATCTGCGCTGCTCTTCCCTGAGAATCACACTCTGTGCCCGCCCGACACCTCCCTTTCGCCCTATTCACTACCGCACCCTCTGACACTCCTCTTCCTCTGTGTCCGATTGTCCAGGCTATCAGCTAGCCCTGCAGATGTAGTTTATGGCCCCAGCTGTAAAGAATCACCCCTCTTCAAAGGAGTTATAGTAGATCAAGGCCCACACCCGATGAGATCCGTCACACCACACGTGTTCCTACTATCTGAAAACCATCCTGTATTGTGATTGGGGAGGGGACCGAGCCTGAAGCGGAAGATTCCAGGAATGACTCTTTGTACATCAAAGTTTTTACAATTATGTGTCACATTAAAAATATATAGCACTCCAACAAAGTAGTAGGAATATAAAACTTTAATAACATATAAATATATACAACAAAACAAAAACAGTAAAAACATTTAAACAACGAAGAGACCGTGGCAATTTCTTTTGAATTATCCAATAGATTTATTGAAATTGACAGCACCAATAATGAAATATTCTTGTCAGTAGCGGTCTGTTGTGCGAATAGTTCCAAGGCAGCAGAACGCGCTGAAATCTAGATGGCACGAAGGTGATGTCTAGTAAGTTGCCGCCCAGCAAATAACGGCGTGGGGCGCCGCGGGGGTGAGTGAGTCCAGTAGGCACCACAGCTATTCTTACCGGCATTGCAGAATTACTGCTGGGGACAATGCCTGTGCTGTAGCAGGGTCACAGCAGAAACAAAAAGGATTCTGTTGAAGATGTTGTTGGTTTTCAATTTGAAAACAGTTCTGGTGTCAACTGCTATGCTAATGTAGTGGTTAATGTTTTGTTTTCTCTAGAAAATGTAAAAGAGGGGGAGGCAGTCCAAAGTTCCGTTAAAAGGGCAAAGGAAAGGATCGGTGGTTTGAACTATCAGTCAAAAAGGGGAGGGGGTGCAATAATTTTTCCTACCGGGTCACACTGTGCTTTCACCGGAAGTGAGGTCTGCAGGATTCTAGTAATTCAAAGTGAGGCTGGCGCCAGCATGGGAGCGCCGACGTCCCGCGGATACAGTTTCGTCACTCCACGGGCGATCATGGCAGTCATTCCCCATCGGGGGTCGGAGACTCCCGCGGCTCCTCTAGAATCTTCAAGGTCGTGGAGGACTACGTTGGTGGAGTCAACCAGTGACCGGGCCATTTCTTTATGCTGGGCCCGCTCTTGCCAGGTCGACCGCCATTTTGAGAGTTCGGCAGCTACGGGCGATCGCGGGGTCACATGAGCGGACGGGCTCCACCCTGCCGGGCGAGACGTTGCAGCATGGCCACAGTGGAAGAACCCTTTTCCGGGCGCCTGGAGCGCTGAGGGTGCAGCTGGGAAGCCTCCACCTGGGGAGGCGGGAGAGGCCTGTTCGCACCGTCTCTCCCTCCCAGTGCACCCCACGGCGTCTCGCTTGAGATTTGTTATGGCCGGACCAGGCGATGAGGACGAGGGGGGGGTCGGAGGCATGTGCAAGACATCCCCCCCCCAGTGTTGTCGCAGCCATTATTCAAGAAAGAAGAAGTGTCCCGTCCGTCTTCGGGCCGGGCTTCCGGTAGATGTCGGCCGGACGCCCCTGGCTCTGGCCCCATGAACGGGTTTCTTGGTTTATCGGCTGCAGCCGGATCCCGTCGGCCTCGGCCCCCCGACCGTTGGTGGCCGGACCGGAAGAGCATGTGGCGGGACTATCTGCAACTCTCAAGGGCCACCGCGGCCGGACTGGGAGAGAGAGGGGAGGGTCGAGGAGACATTCCCCCCCCTGCAACTGTTCAGCGTTGTAAAGGCAATCCCCTGGCCGGGTCCCGCTGGCCTGGGCCTCTCCTCCGGCTACACCCTACGTTAGGATCTCCTGGCCGAGGCGTGGCAGCAGGACCTGCCTTATATGGGCTGCTCCCGGCTGGGCGTAGCCGGAACCCTGCCCCACCTTGGAAGTTTCCAGAGTGGGGGCGGATGTTCTACTGACTTGCATTTTCCCTAGTCTATCGATTTTTTTGGCGTGGCAGGTGGTGGGACAGCGAGGGGTGATTTGGTTTCTCTTACTGTTTTTCGGGTCTCTCACCACTGGCATATTTTAACGTTTTCTTGTTTCTAGGACATTAATAGGTTTTATCATTACGTTATGTTATCGTTTCTTTGTTCGTTGTTTAATAAAAGTTCATGTTCATCAGTGGCCTACTGATTTTCGTTTTCCTATTTTTTTCTTTCCAGGTTGTTTCA
Organism: Lissotriton helveticus; assembly: GCF_964261635.1. Classification (NCBI taxonomy): domain Eukaryota; kingdom Metazoa; phylum Chordata; class Amphibia; order Caudata; family Salamandridae; genus Lissotriton; species Lissotriton helveticus. The sequence goes on along the minus strand of NC_136057.1, from coordinate 9,770,321 downwards.
TGGTAAAGTTTCTGTTAACAGGATACAGTGATCACTTCGTTATTATTGCATATGTCCTTTTCACTAGGGGTGCTCTCTGGTCGGGCCAGATGACGTATCTCTAGTAAATGGTCCGGGTGAAACAGGTGCATCAATCAGTGGGGAGTAGATAGGCATGACAGATTACAACGGGGGAGAAAGGTCCGCATTACGTACCCTTTCACTACTTGCAAAGATTTTCCTACGTTTATTTGCAAACAGGGAATACCTCCAAAAAGAACTAATTCCCAAACAGTCAATGTTCGGACAATCAATCAATCAATGAGGAATGAAATAGGTACGACGTGTTAAAGGCTTGAGTTACCTACCCTTCACTATCTGCAAAGGGAGAGAGAATTTTCCTATTCTTCCTCGTTTGCAGGCAGAGAAGATCCTTAAGAGAATTAACTTCGAACAATTCAATGCTTGATTCAAACAATCAACAAGGGGTACTGTGAACACAAATGAACGCTGCTTATGTACATACGCATTGCTATTTTCAACAGGTTGTTCCTAATGTTTCTATTTTAGCGAGGTCAAAAAGAGATCCCATTAGTGGCCTACTGATTTTGCTCGATTCCTTTTGTTTTTTTACACGATTTTTCGCTATCTGCAAAGACTAAACAGAGTATTGCGACTCTGTGCTTGTTTGTAAATAGAGAATGAACCAAAGAGAACAATCAATCAAATGGAGAGAGAAGCAGGCACGACGGATTACAAAGGGGGCAAAGGGCTGCGTTAACTACCCTTCACTATCTGCAAAGAGAGAGTACTCCTAATAGAAATGAGGGGTGGGGGGCAGCGTTCAAAGCAGATCAGTGTGCATAAACACGAAAATGTTTTTACTTACCACGTACTTGACATTCGACAGCTTATGATATTTGCTATTAAAAAACCATTGAAATTCACTGAAAAAACCATAGGTTATAGACCATATATAGTTAGGAATTAGCATTTACAAAACCTTGAAAATTCACTGAAAAAACCATAGGTTATAGACCATATATAGTTAGGAATTAGCATTTACAATACCTTGAAAATTCACTGAAAAAACCATAGGTTATACACCATATATAGTTAGGAATTAGCATTTAAAAAACCTTATTTTACTCACACAAAACCATTGAAATTCCATATATAGTTAGTTGCACTAACTATATATCGCGCACCTGCAATCCACTGCTGATCATGTCACATATTACATCATTCATGACATGGTCAGTGACATCACTGATGACATCACTGATGACATCTCAAATGACATCACTGATGAGATCACTGATGACATCTCATTTGACATCAATGACCACATCACTGATGATATCATTCATGTGACAATACAATGCATCTCCTCACGTTTTAATATAACCTCTGTTTCACCCAGTGTTAAATACAGAGTATAATTTTTGAAACCATTGACACACCAATACTAGTTACTACATACGTACTTACTGATTCCTACGTCTACACACACATTCACTCATTCACCCATACAATCATTCATACATACAATCACTCATCTTTACAACACTATCATATGCACTCATACACCTATACAGACACTTACACTCTGCCACTCATCCATGGAGTTACTCACACACCTAGTCAGTCCTGTAAAGAATCAATCACACTTCCATTTTCTTGTCTATACAGTTAAACATAGAGCACCTTACATTTTCAAACATATACTAACACATACTTACTTTCTTATACAATCATTGATACAAGTACACATTGATCTGCACAGAGTCACACACCTCCCAGCCAGCCACACACACACTCAGTCTCCTACACAAATACTTGGACAATCAATCAATAACCCATATAGTTAATCATATAGCTACTGATCAACACATGCAGCAGTTTACAGAACAACAGACATAATGATGCACAAATTAAGACAGTTTAGTCACTAACCCATGCACTCAGTGAGACACATTTAATCACTCACTCATACATTCAGTCATGCACCTACTAAATCCTTCGTCCAGACACTTATACATCTACTCATTCTTCAATATGTAAAACATATTTAAACTTTACAGAAACACACAGTCACTGGATGATGTCATCAGTGATCTCATCAGTGATGTCATTTGAGATGTCATCAGTGATGTCATCAGTGATGTCACTGACCATGTCATGAATGATGTAATATGTGACATGATCAGCAGTGAATTGCAGGTGCGCGATATATAGTTAGTGCAACTAACTATATATGGAATTTCAATGGTTTTGTGTGAGTAAAATAAGGTTTTTTAAATGCTAATTCCTAACTATATATGGTGTATAACCTATGGTTTTTTCAGTGAATATATATATATATATATATATATATATATATATATATATATATATATATATATATATATTACCTACTGGCGGTCGCCAGTAGGTATATATAGTTAGGATTTTTTCTCTATGGGATTTTTGAAAATTCTATGTCTAATAACTTTGGCGTTTGTGGACGGAATTGGCTAAAATTTTCAGGAAAATGGCAAATTTTGTTTCTGAGCAGCCCTTAAAAATTTGGGGGGGGTTCGTCAAGGGGGGGCCGAGAAAAAAGGGGGGTCCCAAAACGTGTTTTTAACATTGAGTTTTCCATAGGGCGGTTGGCCTCACTTTTAGCCCGAACGGCTGAATGGATTTGCACGAAACTTGGCAAAATTGTAGGGACTGGTAGCCCGATGTGCCTTTGCTAGGTCTCAATATATGTGCTCCAGTGGATTTTGACAAATTAACGTTCAAAAAAAGATATATATCTGTAACAGCGGACCGGGCAGCGCTCCGGTTCGCGGACTTTTCGCGGTACGGACCTTTGTGAAGCGAAGCTGATTGGTTCTCCAGCGTCTGTGAACATTCCAAACAGTCCATAGCGGCCGCCATCTTGTCTCTCGGTAGGATCGAGAGACAAGAGGAGGCCAAAGCGAAGGGGCAAATGACCATAAGGGGGCATAGTAGATCCTCGCTGACCCCCTAGGTTTGATGTGGAGGTTTTAAAAGGGCCCCGCGGGGCAAAAAAAAAATAATAATAATAATAATCGAACAGCTGAATGGATTTGCACGAAACTTGGTAAAATATTAGGGACTGGTAGCCCGATGTGCCTTTGCTAGGTCTCAATATATGTGCTCCAGTGGATTTTGAGAAATTAACGTTCAAAAAAAGATATATATCTGTAACAGCGCTCCGCTTCGCGTAACGGAGGTTTGCGAAGCTGATTGGTTCTCCGGCGTCTGTAAACATTGCAAACAGTCCGTAGCGGCCGCCATCTTGTCTCTCGGTAGGATCGAGAGACAAGAGGAGGCCAAAGCGAAGGGGCAAATGACCATAAGGGGGCATAGTAGATCCTCCTTGACCTCTTAGGTTTGATGTGGAGGTTTTAAAAGGGCCCCACGGGGCAAAAAAAAAAATACTAATAATAATCGAACGGCTGAATGGATTTGCACGAAACTTGGCAAAATTGTAGAGACTGGTAGCTCGATGTGCCTTTGCTAGGTCTCAATATATGTGCTTCAGTGGATTTTGAGAAATTAACGTTCAAAAACAAGATATATATCTGTAACAGCGCTCCGCTTTGCGGAGATAAAATTATATCTGTATTACCTAGCTGTTGCTAACACCAGTTAGCGACGGCTGGTAGGAGATAGAGACCATCTTGGGCCCCACTTTGCATGTGAGTGATATTTATCACTAATGACATGCAAAGTGGGCATGCCAAGATGTTAGCGACTGGAAACAGTCGCTAACATCGCTATCTCCTATTATCAACTTTTGGAAATATTCGCGATAAGCGCGAATATCTCCAAAAGCTAGCACCTGCCCTGAGCAGTTCTTAGCCATGTTATCCAATGGGAGGTGGATAACATGGCTAAGAGCATTAGCTCGGTAATGCATGAATATCGCTGAGTTTTCAGCGATATTAATGCATTGCGGTCGTTTTTTATCGTATTTGCGATAAACCTTGATAATAGCAAGGTTTATCTGCGATAATTTCTGACGATGCTTAGCGGTAAAAAAATCGTTGCTAAGCATCGTTAGGGATAAATATCGCTTAACTTTGGTAATATGCCCCAACGTCTGTTAACGTTCGATTCGAAGGAAATCAGGAAGTGTTGAAAAACATTGTCTGCGCCATCTTGTCTTTTTTCAAATGCCACACTTTTGTCGTGCACGGCAGCCATTTTAGATGCCTTGACCAGACCCACTCTGTGCACGCTGTCGATCCTTAGCATGGCTCCCCACCCTCGCAAGCATCTCCCCCAGGCAGTGGTCACCCCCGCTCTCTGTCTTATGCATGGGTAATAAATCTCCCCCCATCTGCGCTGCTCTTCCCTGAGAATCACACCCTGTGCCCGCCCGACACCTCCCTTTCGCCCTATTCACTACCGCACCCTCTGACACTCCTTTTCCTCTGTGTCCGATTGTCCAGGCCGGTCCTAGGGTATCAGCTAGCCCTGCAGATGTAGTTTATGGCCCCAGCTGTAAAGAATCACCCCTCTTCAAAGGAGTTATAGTAGATCAAGGCCCACACTCGATGAGATCCGTCACAGCAGACGCGTTCCTATTATCTGAAAACCATCCTGTATTGTGATTGGGGAGGGGACCGAGCCTGAAGCGGAAGATTCCAGGGATGACTCTTTGTACATCAAAGTTTTTACAATTATGTGTCACATTAAAAATATATAGCACTCCGACAAAGTAGTAAGATTATAAAACTTTAATAACTTATAAATATATACAAGAAAACAAAAACAGTAATAACATATAAACATTTTTAGGGAAAAACAACGAAGTAGCGGTCGGCTGTGCGAATAGTCCCAACGCAGCACAACGTCCAGATTTCTGGCGTGGGGCGTCGCGGGGGGTGGGTCATCAGTAGCAAACTGTTGTGCGAATAGTTCCAAGGCAGCAGAACGATGGCACCAAGGTGATGTCCAGTAAGTTGCCGCACTGGTTTTGGTATCCTACAATGCTGCTCCGAATAACGGCGTGGGGCGCCCCGGGGGAGGCGGCGTGAACGGGCCTCTCCAGATGGAGTCTCATCTGTTGTAGTGGGGCGCCCCTTTACCGTTTCAGTTGCCATTCCGTCCGTTTTTGGTCCACTGTGTCAAAAGCCGCAATTCAGCGAGTTGCGCCCACTCTTGCGGTGCAGCGATAGGCGGCTGTCACAGGACTCTCAAAATGGCGGCAGGCTGTTTCCTTTTTGGGCCTGGTCCACTGAAATGGCCCTGGGACACCTTGGAAATCGGACGCTTGTCTGCTAGGTCTTGGACCCCATTCTCGAAAGCGTCCCCTCCGCCTTGAGGATTCATCAAAAGTTTTGGGGGCCCCCGACTCCTGTAGGCTTCTGGTGGGGAGCGGCTGCCATGATTGCTCGCGGAATGACCACGACGGAGCTACGAGATGGTGGTGCTCTCATGCTGACGCCAGCTTCAGTCTGAAACATCCAGAAACAAGGTGGGACTTTCATCGTTTGGGGAAAAAAAAAGTTTTCATCCAATGAAAAGTGTTGTTTTTAGGTCATATGATCAAGCCTTCCATCATTAGGAAACCAAAAGTAAAATGAACCAATGAAAAGTTTTATAAACAAGTCACATGACCTGTTATGCGGCATAGGTTATAAAATGCAGTGAAAATACGTTGGCACGTGAGGCGGCGTCAGTAGCGGACCAATGTGCGAATAGGCCGAAGGCAACACAACGCGCCAAGATCCGGATGGCACCGAGGTGGTGTCTAGCAAGTTGCAGCACTGGTGTGGCCATCCTACAATGCTGAAAGTCGGCGTGGGGCGCCCCGTTGGCCTGTGAGTTTGCGTCAGTAGCGGACCGATGTGCGAATAGGCCGAAGGCAGCACAACGCGCCAAGATCCGGATGGCACCGAGGTGGTGTCTAGTAAGTTGCCGCACTGGTGTGGCCATCCTACAATGTTGAAAGTCGGCGTGGGGCACCCCGTTGGCCTGTGAGATGGCGTCAGTAGCGGACCGATGTGCGAATGGGGCCAAAGGCAGCGCAACAATATTTTCGGAATAGAAGACACCACAAGGCGCTGAGATGCCAAGATCCGGATGGCACCGAGGTGGTGTCTAGCAAGTTGTGGCACTGGTGTGGCCATCCTACAATGGTAAAAGTCGGCGTGGGGCACCCTGTTGGCCTGTGAGATGGTGTCAGTAGCGGACTGATGTGCGAATGGGGCCAAAGGCAGCGCAACAACATTTTCTGACTGACACCACAAGGCGCTGAGATGCCAAGATCCGGATGGCACCGAGGTGATGTCTAGCAAGTTGCTGTACTGGTGTGGCCATCCTACAATGGTAAAAGTCGGCGTGGGGCGCCCTGTTGGCCTGTGAGATGGTGTAAGTTGTGGACCGATGTGCGAATGGGGCCAAAGGCAGCGCAACAATATTTTCTGTATGGAAGATACCACTAGGCGTTGAGATGCCAAGATCCGGATGGCACCGAGGTGATGTCTAGCAAGTTGCTGTACTGGTGTGGTCATCCTACAATGCTGAAACTCGGCGTGGGGCGCCCCATTAGCCTGTGAGATGGCGTCAGTAGCGGACCGATGTGCGAATAGGCCGAAGGCAGCACAACGCGCCAAGATCCGGATGTCACCGTGGTGGTTTCATAGTTGAGAGGCACTTCATCTGCAGTGGGGCGCCGAGATCCGGATGGCACCGAGGTGATGTCTAGCAAGTTGCTGTACTGGTGTGGTCATCCTACAATGCTGAAACTCGGCGTGGGACGCCCCATTAGCCTGTGAGATGGCGTCAGTAGCGGACCGATGTGCGAATAGGCCGAAGGCAGCACAACGCGCCAAGATCCGGATGGCACCGAGGTGGTGTCTAGTAAGGTGCACTGGTGTGGCCATCCTACAATGTTGAAAGTCGGCGTGGGGTGCCCCGTTGGCGTGTGAGATGGCGTCAGTAGCGGACCGATGTGCGAATGGGGCCAAAGGCAGCGCAACAATGTTTTCTGAATAAAAGACACCACAAGGCGCTGAGATGCCAAGATCCGGATGGCACCGAGGTGGTGTCTAGCAAGTTGTGGCACTGGTGTGGCCATCCTACAATGGTAAAAGTCGGCGTGGGGCGCCCTGTTGGCCTGTGAGATGGTGTCAGTAGCGGACCAATGTGCGAATGGGGCCAAAGGCAGCGCAACAATATTTTCCGAATAGAAGACACCACTAGGCGTTGAGATGCCAAAATCCGGATGGCACCGAGGTGGTGTCTAGCAAGTTGCTGTACTGGTGTGGTCATCCTACAATGCTGAAACTCGGCGTGGGGCGCCCCATTAGCCTGTGAGATGGCGTCAGTAGCGGACCGATGTGCGAATGGGGCCAAAGGCAGCGCAACAATATTTTCTGAAGAGAAGACACCAAAAGGCGCTGAGATTCGGTTACCACCGAGGTGATGTCTAGCAAGTTGCCGCACTGGTGTGGCCATCCTACAATACTGCTCCGAATAACGGCGTGGGGTGCCCGAAGGGGGGGGGGGGGCGGCGTGAACGGGCCTTCCTAGGTGGAGGCTCGTCTGCTGTAGTGGGGCGCCCCTTTACCGTTTCAGTTGCCATTCAGCTGAGTTTCGGCTGCTCTTGATGCTACAGCGACAGGCGGCTGCAACAGGACTCTCAAAATGGCGGCCTGTTCTTTGGATTTGGGCCTGGTCCACTAAAATGGCCTTGGGACACCTTAGAACTTGGACGCTCGTTTTTTTTTTCCTTTCCTGTACATGCAAAAAAAGGTAAATGCCCGGTACGTTACACGCTTCATCTGCCACGATGAACTCTCCAGAGGAACCGAAAAAAAATATAGTTATGGTAACTATACCATGCATCGTCATATGGAGAGGTGGTACCAATTAATTATAGTGCTGCATAAAAGAGAGATTTGGAGGAGAACCCCTGACCTGCTAGTACATTCATCAAAGAAGTGGCACTGACAGCATCAGAGGCAAGGGAAACGGTCCCAAATATTTAGAAGAACTTTGGAAAGATTAAAATGACATGTTTAGATTGTGGCAAATTAATTTCATGTGGACAGATGAGTGTTACTCTAATAAATACAGCATATGAACATCATCATAGTCGATGGTTGGTAGAGACATTTTGACTATATCCTGGACCTGCCCGTCCTCGCCCAAAATGGCGCCGGAATAAAAGGGACTCGTAACTCCTTGTTGTGTACTGGTTGCAGAACCTTGAAATCACGAGATACGTATGCAGTTTTGAAGCACATGGCGGGCGGGGACGAGAATTGATTGAATATTTCGACATCCCTATTGATATTAAGTTCTGATGTGTTATTGATTACTGTACTATTGAAAGTTCGAATTAACGTCACCCATGGTACTTGCCCGCAAATGTATATCTAGATAATTTTATTGTAACTGGCCCTGTCGTATTTTAATTATAAAATGTACGTCCACCGATTCCCAAACTGTTAGACACCTTAGTTCTTGCAACCTAATGGCCCGCCCGTTACGTTCCTCTACAGTGTAAATGTCTATTCATCATATACGATTACAGTTTGCTCCGTGGCAGGCCCACGTGGTTATAGGCTCGTATTTGTATAATGAAATTTTCACAATAAAGGTTTTTAAAAGAAAACATGGTAGTAGTATATACATTGGTAAAGTTTTTAATAATAGTCACTGTTTTAGAATCATTAAAAGGCAAGTGAAATAAAGCAGACCAATTACATGAAGGGTAAAAGGTATAATACGAAGGAACGCAGTAAAGATAAATGGTCAAGGGCTGTTGTGTTTTCTATTCCTGCAACATAAAGTGATCGATAAGAATCTCATATTCAGGTGTATCGGCGACTAAGACAGCAGGTCGACCCTCTTTTGCTCAACGGCTCCGTCATGGGACGAAGAAACGCTCTTTTTCTCGAAAAAAGAATATATTTTACTTGCAGGACAGTTGTAAATTTTCCGGGAAAGTACATTAGCCTGGAACATTATAACATATATTTAAGAAAAAATAATGTTCGGAAGTAATAAAAAGCGTAATTTTTAGGTCATATGACCAAGCCTTTCATCATTAGAATAAGAAAAGTAAAATGAACCAATGAAAAGTTTTATTAACAAGTCACATGACTTGTTATGCTTACGTTACGCGCTGCGCGCCCCGGATGACTTCCGGATGCGCTAACGCGGCGCATCATATGACGCATTACGTGACAACGCAGGTCCAGAATATAGTCAAAATGTCTCCACCAACCAGCGGTCGGAACACAACCCCTTTCAGCAGGCTAAATAGTTCTGTTAAATGACAACAGAAGGGACAGGCAACAAGAACCATTAGTCAAAGAGGGGAGGGCTAGTTCTTCTCTACCGGGTTACATTGGGGCGCTACCGGAACTGATCGAATTGGTAGTCTACAGTGTTTCTGGATGTTTCAGACTGAAGCTGGGGTTAGCATGAGAGCAGCACCATTTCGTAGCTCCGTCGTGGCCATTCCGCAACCAATCATGGCAGCCGCTCTTTATCGTTATTTTGGGCGGGGTGGGTGGCGGAGCCGAGCTGTTTTGCAGCCATCATTGTGTGGAGTTCAGTTCATTTCACTAGTTTTGTATTTGTCATGAGGGGTTGTTCCTAATGTTTCTATTTTAGCGAGGTCAAAAAGAGATCCCATTAGTGGCCTACTGATTTTGCTCGATTCCTTTTCTTTTTTTTTACACGATTTTTCGTTATCTGCAAAGACTAAACAGAGTATTGCGACTCTGTGTTTGTTTGTAAATAGAGAATGAACCAAAGAGAACCAATTCTAAAACAGTAAATACTTGGATAACAATCAATCAAATGGAGAGAGAAGCAGGTACGACGTATTACAACGGGGGCAAAGGCCTGCGTTAACTACCCTTCACTATGTGCAAAGAGAGAGTACTCCTAATAGAAATGAGGGGGGGGGGCACCATTCAAAGCAGATCAGTGTGCATAAACACGAAAATGTTTTCACTTACCACGTACTTGACATTCCACAGCTTATGATATTTGCTATTAAAAAAACATTGAAATTCACTGAAAAAACCATAGGTTATAGACCATATATAGTTAGGAATTAGCATTTACAAAACCTTGAAAATTCACTGAAAAAACCATAGGTTATAGACCATATATAGTTAGGAATTAGCATTTAAAAAACCTTATTTTACTCACACAAAACCATTGAAATTCCATATATAGTTAGTTGCACTAACTATATATCGCGCACCCGCAATCCACTGCTGATGATGTCACATATTACATCATTCATGACATGGTCAGTGACATCACTGATGACATCACTGATGACATCTCAAATGACATCACTGATGACATCACTGATGACATCTCATTTGACATCAATGACCACATCACTGATGATATCATTCATGTGACAATACAATGCATCTCCTCACATTTTAATATAACCTCTGTTTCACCCAGTGTTAAATACAGAGTATAATTTTTGAAACCATTGACACACCAATACTAGTTACTACATACGTACTCACTGATTCCTACGTCTACACACACATTCACTCATTCACCCATACAATCATTCATACATACAATCACTCATCTTTACAACACTATCATATGCACTCATACACCTATACAGACACTCACACTCTGCCACTCATCCATGGAGTTACTCACACACCTAGTCAGTCCTGTAAAGAATCAATCACACTTCCATTTTCTTGTCTATACAGTTAAACATAGAGCACCTTACATTTTCAAACATATACTAACACATACTTACTTTCTTATACAATCATTGATACAAGTACACATTGATCTGCACAGAGTCACACACCTCCCAGCCAGCCACACACACACTCAGTCTCCCATACAAATACTTGGACAATCAATCAATAACCCATATAGTTAATCATATAGCTACTGATCAACACATGCAGCAGTTTACAGAACAACAGACATAATGATGCACAAATTAAGACAGTTTAGTCACTAACCCATGCACTCAGTGAGACACATTTAATCACTCACTCATACATTCAGTCATGCACCTACTAAATCCTTCGTCCAGACAGTTATACATCCACTCATTCTTCAATATGTAAGACATATTTAAACTTTACAGAAACAAAAAATCACTGGATGTTGTTATCAGTGATGTCATCAGTGATGTCATTTGAGATGTCATCAGTGATGTCATCAGTGATGTCACTGACCATGTCATGAATGATGTAATATGTGACATCATCAGCAGTGGATTGCGGGTGCGCGATATATAGTTAGTGCAACTAACTATATATGGAATTTCAATGGTTTTGTGTGAGTAAAATAAGGTTTTTTAAATGCTAATTCCTAACTATATATGGTCTATAACCTATGGTTTTTTCAGTGAATATATATATATATATACATATACATATGTATATGTGTATATATATATATATATATTACCTACTGGCGGTCGCCAGTAGGTATATATAGTTAGGATTTTTTCTCTATGGGATTTTTGAAAATTCTATGTCTAATAACTTTGCCGTTTGTGGACGGAATTGGCTGAAATTTTCAGGAAAATGGCACATTTTGTTTCTGAGCAGCCTTTGAAAATTTGGGGGGGGTTCGTCAAGGGGGGGCCGAGAAAAAAGGGGGGTCCCAAAACGCGTTTTTCCCATGTTAATTTCCATAGGGCGGTTGGCCTCACTTTTAGCCCGAACGGCTGAATGGATTTGCACGAAACTTGGCAAAATTGTAGGGACTGGTAGCCCGATGTGCCTTTTGTAGGTCTCAATATATGTGCTCCAGTGGATTTTGAGAAATTAACGTTTAAAAAAAGATATATATCTGTAAGCGCGGACCGGGCAGCGGCCTAGGACGCGTACTTTTCGCGCAACGGAGCTTTGTGAAGCGAAGCTGATTGGTTCTCCGGCGTCTGTCAACATTCCAAACAGTCCGTAGTGGCCGCAAACAGTCCGTAGTGGCCGCCATCTTGTCTCTCGGTAGGATCGAGAGACAAGAGGAGGCCAAAGCGAAGGGGCAAATGACCATAAGGGGGAATAGTAGATCCTCGCTGACCCCCTAGGTTTGATGTGGAGGTTTTAAAAGGGCCCCGCGGGGCAAAAAAAAAAAATTATAATAATAATCTTACGGCTGAATGGATTTGCACGAAACTTGGCAAAATTGTAGGGACTGGTAGCCCGATGTGCCTTTGCTAGGTCTCAATATATGTGCTTCAGTGGATTTTGAGAAATTAACGTTCAAAAAAAGATATATATCTGTAACAGCGCACCGCTTCGCGTACTTTTCGCGTTACGGAGCTTTGCGAAGCGAAGCTGATTGGCTCTCCGGTGTCTGTAAACATTCCAAACAGTCCGTAGCGGCCGCCATCTTGTCTCTCGGTAGGATCGAGAGACAAGAGGAGGCCAAAGCGAAGGGGCAAATGACCATAAGGGGGCATAGTAGATCCTCGCTGATCCCCTAGGTTTGATGTGGAGGTTTTAAAAGGGCCCCGCGGGGCAAAAAAAATAAATAATAATAATAATCGAACGGCTGAATGGATTTGCACGAAACTTGGTAAAATATTAGGGACTGGTAGCCCGATGTGCCTTTGCTAGGTCTCAATATATGTGCTTCAGTGCATTTTGAGAAATTAACGTTCAAAAACAAGATATATATCTGTAACAGCGCTCCGCTTCGCGGAGATAAAATTATATCTGTATTACCTAGCTGTTGCTAACACCAGTTAGCGACGGCTAGTAGGAGATAGCGACCATCTTGGGCCCCACTTTGCATGTGAGTGATATTTATCACTAATGACATGCAAAGTGGGCATGCCAAGATGTTAGCGACTGGAAATAGTCGCTAACATCGCTATCTCCTATTATCAACTTTTGGAAATATTCGAGATAAGCGCGAATATCTCCAAAAAGTAACAGCTGCCCTGAGCAGTTCTTAGCCATGTTATCCTATGGGAGGTGGATAACATGGCTAAGAGGATTAGCTCGGTAATGCATGAATATCGCTGAGTTTTCAGCGATATTAATGCATTGCGGTCGGTTTTTATCGTATTTGCGATAAACTTTGATAATAGCAAGGTTTATCTGCGATAATTTCTGACGGTAAAAAAATCTTTGCAATGCATCGTTAGGGATAAATATCGCTTAACTTTGGTAATATGCCCCAACGTCTGTTAACGTTCGATTCGAAGGAAATCAGGAAGTGTTGAAAAACATTGTCTGCGCCATCTTGTCTTTTTTCAAATGCCACACTTTTGTCGTGCACGGCAGCCATTTTAGATGCCTTGACCAGACCCACTCTGTGCACGCTGTCGATCCTTAGCATGGCTCCCCACCCTCGCAAGCATCTCCCCCAGGCAGTGGTCACCCCCGCTCTCTGTCTTATGCATGGGTAATAAACCTCCCCCCATCTGCGCTGCTCTTTCCTGAGAATCACACCCTGTGCCCGCCCGACACCTCCCTTTCGCTCTATTCACTACTGCACCCTCTGACACTCCTTTTCCTCTGTGTCCGATTGTCCAGGCTGGTCCTAGGGTATCAGCTAGCCCTGCAGATGTAGTTTATGGCCACAGCTGTAAAGATTCACCCCTCTTCAAAGGAGTTATAGTAGATCAAGGCCCACACTCGATGAGATCCGTCACAGCAGAAGCGTTGCTATTATCTGAAAACCATCCTGTATTGTGATTGGGGAGGGGACCGAGCGTGAAGCGGAAGATTCCAGGGATGACTCTTTGTACATCAAAGTTTTTACAATTATGTGTCACATTAAAAATATATAGCACTCCGACAAAGTAGTAAGATTATAAAACTTTAATAATTTATAAATATATACAAGAAAACAAAAATAGTAATAACATATAAACATTTTTAGGGAAAAACAACGAAGTAGCGGTCGGCTGTGCGAATAGTCCCAACGCAGCACAACGTCCAGATTTCCGGCGTGGGGCGGGTCATCAGTAGCAAACTGTTGTGCGAATAGTTCCAAGGCAGCAGAACGCGCTGAAATCTAGATGACACGAAAGTGATGTCTAGTAAGTTGCCACCCAGCAAATAACGGCGTGGGGCGTCGCGGGGGGTGGGTCTTCAGTAGCAAACTGTTGTGCGAATAGTTCCAAGGCAGCAGAACGATGGCACCAAGGTGATGTCCAGTAAGTTGCCGCACTGGTTTTGGTATCCTACAATGCTGCTCCGAATAACGGCGTGGGGCGCCCCGGGGGAGGCGGCGTGAACGGGCCTCTCCAGGTGGAGTGTCATCTGTTGTAGTGGGGCGCCCCTTTACCGTTTCAGTTGCCATTCCGTCCGTTTTTGGTCCACTGTGTCAAAAGCCGCAATTCAGCTGAGTTGCGCCCACTCTTGCGGTGCAGCGATAGGCGGCTGTCACAGGACTCTCAAAATGGCGGCAGGCTCTTTCCTTTTTGGGCCTGGTCCACTGAAATGGCCCTGGGACACCTTGGAAATCGGATGCTTGTCTGCTAGGTCTTGGACCCCATTCTCGAAAGCGTCCCCTCCGCCTTGAGAATTCATCAAAAGTTTTGGGGGCCCCGACTCCTGCAGGCTTCTGGTGGGGAGCGGCTGCCATGATTGCTCGCGGAATGACTACGACGGAGCTACGAGATGGTGGTGCTCTCATGCTGACGCCAGCTTCAGTCTGAAACATCCAGAAACAAGGTGGGGCTTTCATCGTTTGGAAAAAAAAAAAGTTTTCATCCAATGAAAAGTGTTGTTTTTAGGTCATATGATCAAGCCTTCCATCATTAGGAAACCAAAAGTAAAATGAACCAATGAAAAGTTTTATAAACAAGTCACATGACCTGTTATGCGGCATAGGGTATAAAATGCGGAGAAAATACGTTGGCACGTGAGGCGGCGTCAGTAGCGGACCGATGTGCGAATAGGCCGAAGGCAACACAGCGCGCCAAGATCCGGATGGCACCGAGGTGGTGTCCAGCAAGTTGCAGCACTGGTGTGGCCATCCTACAATGTTGAAAGTCGGCGTGGGGCGCCCCGTTGGCCTGTGAGTTTGCGTCAGTAGCGGACCGATGTGCGAATAGGCCGAAGGCAGCACAACGCGCCAAGATCCGGATGGCACCGAGGTGGTGTCTAGTAAGTTGCCGCACTGGTGTGGCCATCCTACAATGCTGAAAGTCGGCGTGGGGCGCCCTGTTGGCCTGTGAGATGGTGTCAGTAGCGGACTGATGTGCGAATGGGGCCAAAGGCAGCGCAACAATATTTTCTGACTGACACCACAAGGCGCTGAGATGCCAAGATCCGGATGGCACCGAGGTGATGTCTAAGTTGCGGACTGATGTGCGAATGGGGCCAAAGGTAGCGTAACAATATTTTCTGTATGGAAGATACCACTAGGCGTTGAGATGCCAAGATTCGGATGGCACCGAGGTGATGTCTAGCAAGTTGCTGCACTGGTGTGGTCATCCTACAAT
This sequence comes from Lissotriton helveticus, assembly GCF_964261635.1. Lineage (NCBI taxonomy): Eukaryota > Metazoa > Chordata > Amphibia > Caudata > Salamandridae > Lissotriton > Lissotriton helveticus. The sequence continues at coordinate 9,754,888 of NC_136057.1, read as the reverse complement.
GCTGAAACTCGGCGTGGGTCGCCCCATTAGCCTGTGAGATGGCGTCAGTAGCGGACCGATGTGCGAATAGGCCGAAGGCAGCACAACGCGCCAAGATCCGGATGTCACAGTGGTGGTTTCATAGTTGAGAGGCACTTCATCTGCAGTGGGGCGCCGAGATCCGGATGGCACCGAGGTGATGTCTAGCAAGTTGCTGTACTGGTGTGGTCATCCTACAATGCTGAAAGTCGGCGTGGGGCGCCCCATTAGCCTGTGAGATGGCGTCAGTAGCGGACTGATGTGCGAATGGGGCCAAAGGCAGCACAACGCGCCAAGATCCGGATGGCACCGAGGTGGTGTCCAGCAACTTGCCGCACTGGTGTGGCCATCCTACAATGCTGCGCCGAAAGTCGGCGTGGGGCGCCCCGTTGGCCTGTGAGTTCGCGTCAGTCAGTGGGGGCTGTTTGAGGATCTGACTGCATTGGAAAGCAATGTGATGCTGTGCGTCGCCCCCAAGATGGAGGTTCCTCGGCTGCAGTGGGGCGCCCCTTGGTGTTTCACTCGCTATGCAGCTGAGTTGCGTGCGCACTTGTGGCGAATAGGCCGAAGGCAGCACAACGCGCCGAGATCTGGATGGCACCGAGGTGGTGTCCAGCAATTTGCCGCACTGGTGTGGCCATCCTACAATGCTGCGCCGAAAGTCGGCGTGGGGTGCCCCGTTGGCCTGTGAGGTGGCGTCAGTAGCGGACCGATGTGTGAATAGGCCGGAACCAGCACAAGGCGCCAAGATCCGGATGGCACCGAGGTGGTGTCATAGTTGAGAGTTCTGAGCAGCGCTTGTAACACTGTCTGAAGCTTATTTGCACCTGCTGCAGCTTCACTATTGCCCTGGTGTGGCCTAAGATCGCCCATGACATAGGCGGCCATCTCCCGGGGTCCGGCGGAACTTTTTTCCTTTTCCTTTCTGCATCTTGTCCCAAATTCGTTTGACCTGAAGACACGACCAGGTCCCTGAATGTGTGCAGGGGGACGCTATTGATTGAATCAAAATGGCGGCTTCACACAAAGCTGACTCAAGCGTTTTCTGGTGGTTTCATAGTTGAGAGGCACTTCATCTGCAGTGGGGCGCCGAGATCCGGATGGCACCGAGGTGATGTCTAGCAAGTTGCTGCACTGGTGTGGTCATCCTACAATGCTGAAACTCGGCGTGGGTCGCCCCATTAGCCTGTGAGATGGCGTCAGTAGCGGACCGATGTGCGAATAGGCCGAAGGCAGCACAACGCGCCAAGATCCGGATGTCACAGTGGTGGTTTCATAGTTGAGAGGCACTTCATCTGCAGTGGGGCGCCGAGATCCGGATGGCACCGAGGTGATGTCTAGCAAGTTGCTGTACTGGTGTGGTCATCCTACAATGCTGAAAGTCGGCGTGGGGCGCCCCATTAGCCTGTGAGATGGCGTCAGTAGCGGACTGATGTGCGAATGGGGCCAAAGGCAGCACAACGCGCCGAGATCTGGATGGCACCGAGGTGGTGTCCAGCAATTTGCCGCACTGGTGTGGCCATCCTAAAATGCTGCGCCGAAAGTCGGCGTGGGGTGCCCCGTTGGCCTGTGAGGTGGCGTCAGTAGCGGACCGATGTGTGAATAGGCCGGAACCAGCACAAGGCGCCAAGATCCGGATGGCACCGAGGTGGTGTCATAGTTGAGAGTTCTGAGCAGCGCTTGTAACACTGTCTGAAGCTTATTTGCACCTGCTGCAGATTCACTATTGCCCTGGTGTGGCCTAAGATCGCCCATGACATAGGCGGCCACCTCCCGGGGTCCGGCGGAACTTTTTTCCTTTTCCTTTGTGCATCTTGTCCCACAATCCGTTTGACCTGAAGACACGACCAGGTCCCTGAATGTGTGCAGGGGGACGCTATTGATTGAATCAAAATGGCGGCTTCACACAAAGCTGACTCAAGCGTTGCTGCTGATGCTATACAGAGAAAAACTGGTTTTCAGTTTGTACATTCTTCAGGATTTTTCCATCCAAGGCTGGTTGAGAGTTTGTATAACAATGGCTTCAGATTTTCAACATACTACTCTTCAACATTCTTCCTAAATGTAACAATGTGAGACTCACTAGGAGAACGGTGTAGTGAGGGCCACAAACGGCTGTTTGTCTTTCCTTTCAAAATGCTGCCAACAATATTTTCGGAATGGAAGACAACACAAGGCGCTGAGATTCGGTTGGCACCGAGGTGGTGTCCAGCAAGTTGCCGCACTGGTGTGGCCATCCTACAATGCTGCGCCGAAAGTCGGCGTGGGGTGCCCGAAGGGGGGGGGGAGGCGGCGCAAACGAGCCTCTCCCGCTTCTCCATGTGGAGGCAGTTCATCTGCAGTGGGGCGCCGAGATCCGGATGGCACCGAGGTGGTGTCTAGCAAGTTGCCGCACTGGTGTGGCCATCCTACAATGCTGCGCCGAAAGACGGCGTGGGGTGCCCGAAGGAAGTGTCCTTATCCAGGGCATTATCGCTGTATCATGTCCTCCACTAAAATGGCCCTGGGACACCTTAGAACTCGGACGCTCGATTTTTTTTTCCTTTCCTGTACATGCAAAAAAAGGTAAATGCCCGGTACGTTACACGCTTCATCTGCCACGATGAACTCTCCAGAGGAACCGAAAAAAAATATAGTTGTGGTAACTATACCATGCATCGTCATATGGAGAGGTGGCACCAATTAATTATAGTGCTGCATAAAAGAGAGATTTGGAGGAGAACCCCTGACCTGCTAGTACATTCATCAAAGAAGTGGCACTGAGAGCTTCAGAGGCAAGGGAAACGGTCCCAAATTTTTAGAAGAACTTTGGAAAGATTAAAATGACATGTTTAGATTGTGGCAAATTAATTTCATGTGGACAGATGAGTGTTACTCTAATAAATACAGCATATGAACATCATCATAGTCGATGGTTGGTAGAGACATTTTGACTATATCCTGGACCTGCCCGTCCTCGCCCAAAATGGCGCCGGAATAAATGGGACTCGTAACTCCTTGTTGTGTACTGGTTGCAGAACCTTGAAATCACGAGATACGTATGCAGTTTTGAAGCACATGGCGGGCGGGGACGAGAATTGATTGAATATTTCGACATCCCTATTGATATTAAGTTCTGATGTGTTATTGATTACTGTACTGTTGAAAGTTCGAATTAACGCCACCCATGGTACTTGCCCGCAAATGTATATCTAGATAATTTTATTGTAACTGGCCCTGTCGTATTTTAATTATAAAATGTACGTCCACCGATTCCGTAACTGTTAGACACCTTAGTTCTTGCAACCTAATGGCCCGCCCGTTACGTTCCTCTACAGTGTAAATGTCTACTCATCACATACGATTACAGTTTGCTCCGTGGCCGGCCCACGTGGTTATAGGCTCGTATTTGTATAATGAAATTTTCACAATAAAGGTTTTTAAAAGAAAACATGGTAGTAGTATATACATTGGTAAAGTTTGTAATAATAGTCACTGTTTTAGAATCATTAAAAGGCAAGTGAAATAAAGAAGACCAATTACATGAAGGGTAAAAGGTATAATACGAAGGAACGCAGTAAAGATAAATGGTCAAGGGCTGTTGTGTTTTCTATTCCTGCAACATAAAGTGATCGATAAGAATCTCATATTCAGGCGTATCGGCGACTAAGACAGCAGGTCGACCCTCTTTTGCTCAACGGCTCCATCATGGGACGAAGAAACGCTCTTTTTCTCGAAAAAAGAATATATTTTACTTGCAGGACAGTTGTAAAATTTCCGGGAAAGTACATTAGTCTGGAACATTATAACATATATTTAAGAAAAAATAATGTTCGGAAGTAATGAAAAGCGTAATTTTTAGGTCATATGACCAAGCCTTTCATCATTACAATAAGAAAAGTAAAATGAACCAATGAAAAGTTTTATTAACAAGTCACATGACTTGTTATGCTTACGTTACGCGCTGCGCGCCCCGGATGACTTCCGGATGCGCTAACGCGGCGCGTCATATGACGCATTACGCGACAACGCAGGTCCAGAATATAGTCAAAATGTCTCCACCAACCAGCGGTCGGAACACAACCCCTTTCAGCAGGCTAAATAGTTCTGTTAAATGAGAACAGAAGGGACAGGCAACAAGAACCATCAGTCAAAGAGGGGAGGGCTAGTTCTTCTCTACCGGGTTACATTGGGGCGCTACCGGAACTGATCGAATTGGTAGTCTACAGTGTTTCTGGATGTTTCAGACTGAAGCTGGGGTTAGCATGAGAGCAGCATCATTTCGTAGCTCCGTCGTGGCCATTCCGCAACCAATCATGGCAGCCGCTCTTTATCGTTATTTTGGGCGGGGTGGGTGGCGGAGCCGAGCTGTTTTGCAGCCATCATTGTGTGGAGTTCAGTTCATCTCACTAGTTTTGTATTTGTCATGAGGGGTTGTTCCTAATGTTTCTATTTTAGCGAGGTCAAAAAGAGATCCCATTAGTGGCCTACTGATTTTGCTCGATTCCTTTTCTTTTTTTTACACGATTTTTCGTTATCTGCAAAGACTAAACAGAGTATTGCGACTCTGTGTTTGTTTGTAAATAGAGAATGAACCAAAGAGAACTAATTCTAAAACAGTAAATACTTGGATAACAATCAATCAAATGGAGAGAGAAGCAGGCACGACGGATTACAACGGGGGCAAAGGCCTGCGTTAACTACCTTTCACTATCTGCAAAGAGAGAGTACTCCTAATAGAAATGAGGGGGGGGGGTACCATTCAAAGCAGATCAGTGTGCATAAACACGAAAATGTTTTCACTTACCACGTACTTGACATTCGACAGCTTATGATATTTGCTATTAAAAAACCATTGAAATTCACTGAAAAAACCATAGGTTATAGACCATATATAGTTAGGAATTAGCATTTACAAAACCTTGAAAATTCACTGAAAAAACCATAGGTTATAGACCATATATAGTTAGGAATTAGCATTTAAAAAACCTTATTTTACTCACACAAAACCATTGAAATTCCATATATAGTTAGTTGCACTAACTATATATTGCGCACCCGCAATCCACTGCTGATCATGTCACATATTACATCATTCATGACATGGTCAGTGACATCACTGATGACATCACTGATGACATCTCAAATGACATCACTGATGACATCACTGATGACATCTCATTTGACATCAATGACCACATCACTGATGATATCATTCATGTGACAATACAATGCATCTCTTCACATTTTAATATAACCTCTGTTTCACCCAGTGTTAAAAACAGAGTATAATTTTTGAAACCATTGACACACCAATACTAGTTACTACATACGTACTCACTGATTCCTACGTCTACACACACATTCACTCATTCACCCATACAATCATTCATACATACAATCACTCATGTTTACAACACAATCATATGCACTCATACACCTATACAGACACTCACACTCTGCCACTCATCCATGGAGTTACTCACACACCTAGTCAGTCCTGTAAAGAATCAATCACACTTCCATTTTCTACTCTATACAGTTAAACATAGAGCACCTTACGTTTTCAACCATATACTAACACATACTTACTCTCTTATACAATCATTGATACAAGTACACATTGATCTGTACAGAGTCACACACCTCCCATCCAGCCACACACACACTCAGTCTCCCATGCAAATACTTGGGCAATCAATCAATAACCCATATAGTTACTCATATAGCTACTGATCAACACATGCAGCAGTTTACAGAACAACAGACATAATGATGCACAAATTAAGACAGTTTAGTCACTAACCCATGCACTCAGTGAGACACATTTAATCACTCACTCATACATTCAGTCATGCACCTACTAAATCCTTCGTCCAGACACTTATACATCCACTCATTCTTCAATATGTAAGACATATTTTAACTTTACAGAAACATAGTCACTGGATGTTGTCATCAGTGATGTCATCAGTGATGTCATTTGAGATGTCATCAGTGATGTCATCAGTGATGTCACTGACCATGTCATGAATGATGTAATATGTGACATGATCAGCAGTGGATTGCGGGTGCGCAATATATAGTTAGTGCAACTAACTATATATGGAATTTCAATGGTTTTGTGTGAGTAAAATAAGGTTTTTTAAATGCTAATTCCTAACTATATATGGTCTATAACCTATGGTTTTTTCAGTGAATTTTCAAGGTTTTGTAAATGCTAATTCCTAACTATATATGGTCTATAACCTATGGTTTTTTCAGTGAATATATATATATATATATATATATATATACATATATTCCAATAGTACCCTGTCATGCAGGACCTAGGCTGTTTACAAATAACATATACCGTGGCTCTGGTGGCAGACTGACTGTGTACACCCCCGCTGAATATGTTAACCTTCAGGTGAAAGGTTTAGTCCATAAAAGGCTGCAGTCCTTATAAGGCGTGATGTACTTATAAGTAATTCTGTCCTTATTTGGAGTTATGTCCTTATAAGGCTCGTTCATATGAAACAACGGGAGCTGATTTAGAGAAAGAGTGCGTTGTTCCTTGGAGCTATATTAGGGTACCGATATGAAATATAACATCTGTTCCTACTAGATCTGAAAAGAGCTAATTGATATGAATGAGTTGGTTTTGTGTGTTCCATGTAGAGGTAACACGAAGGCCCTATATCATTCCATCTCCCATTTACCATCCCATCCCCTTTCCCTTTCGTGTGATCAGTTGAATGGTCCTGTACCTGTCCAGCCTCTTCTTTGGTGACGAAGTTGACTGAGAGAACATTGTGAACATTGTGAATGTGTGACTGTGTGACGGCTCCTTGACTGGCAAATGCTATGCTGTGCAGGGACAGTTATGTGACAGCTGTGCTCTTGCACTGGAGAATTATAGCTGACGTCCACCTTTATGCCCTGATTTTGACAGACTTATCCCATGTTCCCTGCAGTTTTCCATGGACACGTTTCACAAGCTTTACCCTGCCAAATGTATCCATGACAAACCCTGAGAGTGCAGTAGTGTTACTTTGCTTGGCAATACCCGTTAGATCAGAAGTTTAGTTTTTGTGCAAAATCAAATGTACATCAAGACTTGCAATGAAGGTGTCTGTGGTGTCACAATGAAGCCACTATGGGATGTTCAGGCCTTGCTAATATGAAATGTGAGCTCTAATTTAGAATGAGTTCTACTTTGTAAATGACATTCTACGTTTGGAATGAGAGTTCTAATTAGGAAATGAAAGAATTCCATTAGAATGCAGATTGGAACCACACTTCTAATTTGGATAGTCAGAACTATGTTTGGAATGCAAATTCTACCCTTGGAATGCCTCTTGCGCAAAACGTAAAATGTTTTTTCAGGTTCAAGTAGCAGCTGTGTATGATGTCTAAGGTTCATTTTGTGAGTAGTAATGAGCGGATTCTAAGGCTACAGTTTTGTTGGGCACCTCGTCTCCCCTGGGTACCCAGAACTACCTTCTATTGACTGGATGGGTGCAATGCTCTTGAAGCTGTGTAGAGTCACCCAAGGAGTCTAGGGCAAGCCAGGCCAGCACAGAGGCATTCACCCAGATGAAGACTCAGAGCCCAGCCCTAAGGCCACTGCCAGGCTCTGCCAGTCGGTGCAGAAGAAAGATGCAGGGTGTCTTCTAATTCCTAGATCCCACCCTGCCATTTGAATACCTGAATCACACCTGTGAAATGGGCAGAGCAGATAGGTTAAACAGAATGAAACTCTGCGCATTCCTGTGCCGGGCACGAGGCGCGTCTCACCAGCGCCTTCACAGATTCTGTTACGATGGGTTTGAAGGACATTCTTTTTGGCAGCGACATTGATAGATGACTATTGTTAATTATTGACCACTGTGGCTACAACATCTGTAGAATAATTAAGACAAAGAGAAATTCTGAAACAAATCCTCTGACAGCCTCTGTCTGTCTAGGCAGGTTCAAAATAAAAATCTGTAAGCAAAGAAGAGAACACAGGAAACCTTAATAATGAGTTCATTGCAACTGACTTCCTTCCCTGAATCTTTTGGTTCTGTGATGTCATGTTACAGACGGGCTGACACCTATCAACATACTGTAACACGGGTCTCTCCATGCAGCCTTGAGTGTCATCAGCGTTTCCATCAATCCCTTGTGACATCAGGTACTACATCACATCCCGGGTCCTGGCAGGCTTGTGACATCATGGACCTCATCACCCCCCTGGCAGATATTATGACATCATTCACCACTTAGCTATATATAGAGCCCTAGCCAGGGCTGCCTGCAGTGTGTGGGCTAGCCTAGGAATGGTGTGAGTGCCTATGAATGGTGTGAGTGCGGTGTGAATGAGGGCACTCAGACTGACATCAGACAGACAGGATGGCCACAACAGCTCTACTTCTCCGAGGACTGAATGGTGGCTTGCCTGGTTCCTTCAGGGGGGGGGATCAGGAAGAACCTCGTGTCTGCCCAGTGATTGCTTGGTTCCTTCAGAGAGGAGAAATCGACAAACACCAGGCAGGGCGCAGTACCGATGAGAAGACAGTCATGCACTGTGAGTTGGGGGTGCACGGACCAGTCGGTGTGGTATGGCCAAACAACAAGCTATTTTCCAGGTTCTCCAGTAGGCAAATTGAGTTTTGCCCTGAGCTCGACGAACCCAAGCACCACCTTATCTGGAGCTGGTCACCGGTTGTCAACAGGTCTGATGGGAAGAAGGGTAGCCCCTGAATGACGGTGAATGTTGTGAATGCAGCCGCGGGGTAGTGGGAGTACCGGCCGGGCGGTGACGTGGGGAGGGGGAGGGGCATGGTGCGAGGTAGTAATGTATGGATCACGGAGTTTAACAGGTAAGTAAACATATACATAAATAAAAGAATTTTGTTGCGTGCACTGCATCACCAAACGCAATGCAGTGCACGCAACAAAATGAGTTTTATTTATTTCTATGTTTACTTACCTGTTAAACTCCGTAATACATTCATTACTACCCCCCACCCTGCCCCTCCCCCTCCCACGTCACCACCCGGCCGGTACTCCCACTACCCCACGGCTGGTGTGAATGTCCAGTAGCAAAGGTCAAAACCTTGGCGTGGTGCTACTGCTCACAAGTTTACCCATGAACTTGTGCTAATTTGACCTATTTTGGATGAAAGTGGATCGTGCATTGGCTTTGATTTCTTTGTCTTTCTGTTCTGTGTTTTTCTCCTAACTGCTTTCTTCTCCTTTCATGTTGCCTTTCTCACTTTTGCTTTCTAAATCTCACTTCATTCTCTTCATACATTCTTTTATTCCTTCATTGTTCAATTCTATGGGTTTTGCCTTCTCATTTGTTTAGTCTTATATTTTATTCTTTCATCCTGTATAGGCTTCCAACTTTCCTCATTGCTTTTTTTCTATTTTGTATCTTGGACTTTCTCATGTCCAGAATATTTTCTTTCCTTATTCTTACTGTATCCTTTCTCTTATTCCAACTTCCATACTTTCTCTTTATTTCCTGCTTCTTTTTGTTGTCTTTATATTTTATCCTTTCTGACATTTTATTTCTTTTCATATTGTTCCTTTTATCACTCTTTACTTCATTACCTTCTGGCATCAATACTTCCCAATTTATTTTATTTTAGGTGTTTCTTTTTACAAATGGGACGATGATATTTTAATTTGTTAGGGGATGACTTTTGAATCACCAATAGAATGGGGCACCTAGAAGATGTGATAGCAATGTTAGGCGTTGCCACTACCTTGTAAGCAGTGAACCCTGTCCTGGCACCATTGAGCTGTATATTATATCTGTTCTGCATCTTACCAGAGGAGCTGTTTGAGTTACATGAATCAAGAAGACGAAACTGGACAAAAGGACCTACTTAAGACCTTGTGTTCAACAGAAGTAGAAAGACACTGAAAGATGCTAAGACCAAATATACATTTTTGAAAGCCCTGCACCTGTCCTTAGAGGGGACAATATCTGAGAGGAGCTTCTCGGCACTGCAAGAACTGTGAGGTCTAAAGAGGAGTGGACAGTAAACCTTTGAGCTATTCTGAGTCTGCAGTGAAGGTGGCCACTTACACTTTTTCATTGAAAAACCTGCTTTGATTTTTAGACCATGTGTAGAGTCTTATTGCTGTAATGAGAAATGTGTAGAGGTGTTGGAACCTCTGTAAAGCAAGTCGGGATTAGGCCCTGATACAGTATCCAGGAAATAAGCACTGGTAAAGCCAATCGGTCTGACACTAGCTGGCAGTCTTGTGATTTTGCCAATTCTTATTTTGTTTTCTTATGTTTGTTTTAAAGTAGGGAGTGTTTTCTTTTCTTACTCTCACCACTTTTCTTACTTCTGTTTTCTTGTCTTCCACCTCGGTTCAAACCTGGTTTGTTTGTGTTTGCCTTCAGAGAGGACATAGTCTGGCAGTTCAACTGGATGGTTCCCATGAGGAGCAGGGTCAAGACTGATTTGCCAAAGGCAAGGTCTAAACCAAGGTGGCATGGTGAGCAAAAGAATCATTGGTGGGAATGCTACCCGCATGAGTGCCCGTGGTTAGATTACTTTCAAGCATTCCTCCCATCACCTTTTGAGAGAACTTTACATGGACCAATTGCACGAAGCTTATATTTTCAATCCTAGATACCCACATAGCCATAAATTGAAAATGTTGCTTCAGTATATTCATAATGATTTTGATATTTGGAGGGGAACTGAGGAAATACTTTTGGCATTAGTTTTATCGCTCAACTTCAATCCTGACTTACAGATCGCACTTGAATGCAGAAATAAAAAGACAATTGTATGAAAAAAAGTATCTTAAGAACAGGACCAAAAGCAGAGAGTTTCAGTACTGTCTTATGCAAACCTGCCAAGTAAAACTCAATCGCAATATGGAAGCTTTCATTCCAGGGCGGGGAGAGGTAACTTGTCCTTGTTCTGCTTCTCTGGTTTGGTGGATGTGATTAATTATGAGTGACGTCTTGGATTGAGATTACTGTGTGATAAAGTGTGGTTTCTGTATGGTAGAAGTATGTGGTCTTGCAGGGGTGCCTTACAGTGCAATACCGATAAAATATGCAAAGATGGAACCCGGGTACTCTCTCAGTAGACCTCCTCTCAGTATACTCTCCAAGTATACCTTTTATCAGTCCTGGTGGAGTGACAAAGAGCATACAGGCTACTTGGAGGAACAATTGTGAAGCTTTTCAAATCAGCAACATGAACAAGAAGTTATTGACACACATTGAGATAATTCCAACACAACTTTAGAAAAATTGCTCTGATTTTGATATTGTTTTAGATACAAAAATGAAATTAATACATACAGTATGACCGGAGCTATCAGTTTTCAAGCAATAAATAAATCAATACTTTGCAATGCGAAAAATATTAACGTTATGTTCAGTGGGAAAAACATATATGCAGTTGATATTTTAAAGGGTGAGTTCAATGGAACCCACTCGGAGTTAAGGTCTCTGAAGGTCTAAGGTCAGTTCATAACAGCTAGCACAATTTTACTTCTTTAAAGTGAATGAGGTGCAGAGGTGCACTTTCAGCTGTCAAACGGAACGGTAAATCAGAATTGCGCTGTTGAAATAGTTACTTTAGCACAATGGTACTTGCACGGGTGAGTTGAGCAAAACCCTTTAGAATTAAAGCAAGGAGCTGGTCCTGGACCAATCTACCTCACTCAGGGGCTCGGGTGTAGAGGTGCTCTTGGCTACCCGTGGTGCTGGACAGGCTCTGTGGCCAGAGGAACTGGCAGGTGTGCCGAGAAAGGGTCAAAACTAATGCAGGATCTTTATGATGGAGCCACAGGAGTGGTTGGTTCTTTGAGCAGATATATCTCTGCTTTCTAAGCATTCAATCAAGCAGGTTGTCATTGAACTAAAAAACAACAAGCCTTGGTATCTTCAAGCACTCTGGTTAGAGAAATCTTTATCCAGAGGACCAGGGGAATGGTGTAGAAAGCTGAGCCTCACTGAGGGTTGGGACAACAGTTCCCAGAAGCCACCTACACAAGGACATGGAGCAGACATGTCAGGTGGCTTGGGGTGTAAGACTTTAAGGTTGTGGACTTTGCAGTTTGTGCGTGCCAACTGCGGGGGACTAGATCCTCTAAACCAAGGGAGTTCTTGTGATGTCTAGGGTTTTTAGAGGGGTTCACATTCCTTTGCTAACTAGACTCTTGCCATGACCGAGTTGAAATCCAGCGAGTACAGGGTGGCTACCACAGGTGCACCTCTCTTTGTGGCGTCCTGCTATGTTGTGTAACGGGTCTCTTGGTATCATGATGAACCTGAGGTTCTGGTGTCTGGGGTGCCCCTTAAATCCTAGACTTAGGGAATGTTAGTGGGTGTGAGGCCTCATAGTCAATTGGAATCATGTCCTGTGGCTAATCCGCCTCAGTAGTAACAACATCCTGATGTTGTATGTCACTAAAGTTAGACAGAACCTGTTTCAGCCAAAATTTAAGATTGCCAGAGCCATCATCAGTCGTTCACCTCAGCTGCCAGCCCCTGGAGGTGGGGTCAGCATTGTGGAGGTGCATGCCTCCTGCATAGCAAATTTCCCGTCTGCACATGAAATACAGTGCCTGGGGCAGGGGAAGGGTTTGTCCTCGAGCTGGGGACTGTTGGATTAACCAGTGTCATGAATGAAGCCTGTGAGGCTCACTGCATTGCTGAATCAATTAACTAGTGATCATGTGTGGGCGGAGGTGTCACTTCCGGCTCACACAGGTCCATTGTCTCTGACCTCCGGGAGCAACACAAACTTCCAAGCATGAGGTCAGACTTATGTGTGGGCAGCAAGGCTTCGAAAAAGTCAGCCAAGACATGGGAACACGGGTTAAATTAGGTGGGCAGTTTCTGATGTGTCACCTAGGTAGATGCTGGTTACACCTCACCAACACCAGTGTGTCAAGGATTAAAAAAGTACACACTTGAAAGAAATCAGCTGGGCCATCATGGAGCTGGACATAGAGGTAATGTCCCAATGCCAGCCCATGTTATCCGCTGGGCCATCAATCACCTGCGGTGGAATTACGTTTAGAACACTACCACTTGGCACTATTTTAATACCGATAAATATGATGTTGAGATACATCAAGATATATGTATATTACATTTCAACTTTGTAGACACACTATTGTGAAACTTTAAATGAGGGATAAAGTTCACTGCACAAATCTAATTACTATTATTGTCTTGTAAACGTTAAAGCTATCAAACTAGAAAAAACAGTTGCAACCTGACTGGGGTTTTGACATGTTCATATGGGTGCTGTTTAACACCAATTGTTGTATGTCAGTTGTGCTTAATTTTCACTCGAATGCAGAACATTCCCAGTCACTTCAAACCGGGACCCAATCCTTTACCCTGATTAAAGTATGAAATCATAAAACTCCTCCATATGTATATGGGCTGACATCCTCGTGGGACGGACTCCAACGATGCAGACTCTCCAGCTCCCCTCAGGTGCACTAGGCAACTGTTCACATCACAACAACGCAGGATAATTTCACAGATCTGATGGCAGCACTTTCAAACACGAGTGGATTGTGCAAAATTCAGATATCCACATACCTTTTTAGACAAGTAGCAGGCAGATTCCAAGTTAATCAAATCAAATCACCTCCTTTTGTAAGATGCGTGTAAGGCAGAGAGTCTCAACATCAAGTTGCAAATTCCTTGTAATAGCAGCTTTAAAGAAGCAGGTGACAACATAAACATCCAATGTTTAGCTGTGCTGTAAGAGGTCCTAAACCCAACTTACTGCTAGCCGTCAGTTGTTGTAGACACCGGTGGGGCACTCAAGAGTTTGGGCATGAGGTTGAGATAGTTTCTTCTGTTGCAATATCTTTTTGATCACGCGTGCTTTCTTTCCTTAAATCGTCGCCAGTGTAAAATCCAATAATTGAAAGGTGACTTCTTATTTGCTGTGTCAGGATGTATGTTTATTCTTGGTAATCAAATAATTAAGTAGAGTATTTAGATAAGGTAGTAATCCAGGTTCCAGTAAAGGTTAAGATAAATGCCCCACCCGGAGCTGCTGCCCTGCTGCTCGGCCTCCAAGGTAACTGACGGTACACTTCAAGATACACAGATAGAGCTAAGGATGACATCATAGAGACAGGCTGAGCAGCAGAGTACAAGAGACTAAGAAAGGACAAGACAGAGAGAAGAGCAGGGAGAAGCAGGATACAACACAGCTGCAGAGGTGCCGTTTCAGCTGTCAAACGGAGCTGTAAATCAGAATTGCGCTGTTGAAATAGTTACTTTAGCACAATAGTACTTGCATGGGTGAGATGAGCAAAACCCTTTCGAATTAAAGCAAGGAGCTGGTCCTGGACCAATCTACCTCGCTCAGGGGCTCGGTGTAGCGGTGCTCTTGGCTACCCGTGGTGCTGAACAGGATCTGTGGCCTGAAGAACTGGCAGGTGTGCCAAGAAAGGCTTAACAACAAATGCAGGATCTTTATGATGGAGCCGCAGGAGTGGTTGTGATGGAGCAAGGATTCGTACGTAGAGCGACTAGCTTGTACTCAGCCCTCTCCATTAACTCATAATGTATTAATAAACATGTTTCGTGTACTAATATTTGCACCCCACAAAGACACTTGTATCTATGGGAAGCTTTTACTAAGGTTAATCCGCTCGCATTAAAATGGCTGCTGCTATGCGGGATTTCTTACTGCGCATGCGTCAGTCACACTCACGTGACATGACGTACTCTTAGCTTTGGAGGGAATCTTTTGCTTCTGCGCACTAGAACTGAGATGGCTGCTCTGTGTTACAGCATGCATGAAGCTTGCACTGCTGCTTTTGCTAAGCTGTTCGTTCTGCTTAACCTATAATGCAATAGTTAAAGTAAAGTAATGGGAATAGAGTAGAGATAAGTGGTATACAGTGCATTCATGTATTCCGTGTCCTAAAACTGTTTCTTTTCTATTTTTATGTAACGACAATATTGGGCCTGGGAGGTGCTATTACTCCATCTTGAAAGCCCACATTGCGCATGTCCAATTTCAGAAGGAACTGAAGTCGTTTAACCTTGAAGCAATGCCAAGCTACAGTACACTGGAAGATGCGCCTGGGAAAATGACCGGCTGACCCTAGGCGGAAGAAACTTATTAACAATGTATTTCTATAAGAACATCCATTGTTGGGTGGAATAAAGATGCTTGGGAAAATTAAATTTGATGGGCGGGAACGTTATTAAAATATTCAGAAGCAGAAGTTTCATTTTGGCATGGTGTGAAGACCTCTCCCTGTCTCTTGTCCAATCAAATTTGGGTATCCTTATACTGGCAACATTGGGGGTGGTACACTGACCTGGAAAATAGTATAACTAGCGTAGGCGTAGTTAGTTCATTTGTCCGACTTGTACGAATAGCTGACCTGTCACTGACCCAACGCACTCAATAGGTGACCAAGAGCAGAGGTGCTGCGGAGCACTCTGTCAGAGGATTCGATAACCCAATTGGGGTTTGGGAGTAAGGGTGTTGGCGGAGGACTTTGTCGGAAAAGTCGATGACCCAGTTGGGGTTCTGGCTGTTAGCTGCAGAGAGGGTTGTAGCGCTGGCATAGCAACTTTAACTGTGGGTGCCGGTCTTAGCCTGTGGAGGTCCTGTCCTGATCCAAATCTGGTTGCACCTGTCCTGATTTCTGGTCGGCACCTGTCGTCTATGCTGGCACTTGCACTTTGGGCTCTATCCTTTGACTAATCCGTGGCCAGGTTTAGTTCTTCACACCATTCTAGGTAAATATTCAATGTGGGTATGTCATTATACGGTTTCCTTTTCTCTTCCCCCTCTAATCTCAAATGATAAAAGTTTTCACATTATTTCATATGCTATTTACTTTTCTCTCCCCACCCTTTAAATGTCAAATGCGTAAAGACTGCCTTATAAAATATTTGCATATTTTCATTTTAATCGTTATCTTCCTGGTTGAAAACTTTCTATTGCTCAATGCTTGGATTAAGACATTTAAAGAATTTTAGATAAAGAGTTTAAACACTTCCCGAGTTTGTGGTTATTATATGAGTACAATGTTATTTTCTACCTATGATTCTAACTCCCTTGATCCCTTAGGACTTTAGGTATCGTTGACAAGGATTGGTAAGTCAATGGTATAGGTCCTAAATGAAATTCATAAATCACTGATTAGAGCAAAAGTGCGCAGGTTATCTGGTTAAACTCACTACAAGTTTATGTTGTTTTATGGGTCCAGGTGAGTATGGTAATCGGAGTCTGGTGACCTGTGCGCTCTATCAGTTGCTTCTTCGAGCAGATATATCTCTCCTTTCTAAGAATTCAATCAAGCAGGTTGTCATTGAACTAAAAAACAACAAGCCTTGGTATCTTCAAGCACTCTGGTTAGAGAAATCTTTATCCAGAGGACCAGGGGAATGGTGTAGAAAGCTGAGCCTCACTGAGGGTTGGGACAACAGTTCCCAGAAGCCACCTACACAAGGACATGGAGCAGACATGTCAGGTGGCTTGGGGTGCAAGACTTTAAGGTTGTGGACTTTGTAATTTGTGCATGCCAACTGCGGGGGACTAAATCCTCTAAACCAAAGGAGTTCTTGTGATGTCTGGGGTTTGTAGAGGGGTTCACATTCCTTTGCTAACTAAACTCTTGCCATGACCGAGTTGAAATCCAGTGAGTACAGGGCGGCTACCACAGGTGCACCTCTCTTCGTGGAGTCCTGCTACGTTGTGTAACGGGTCTCTTGGTATCATGATGAACCTGAGGTTCTGGCGTCTGGGGTGCCCCTTAAATCCTTGATTTAGGGAATGTTAGTGGGTGTGAGTCATAATAGCCAATTGGAATCCTGTCCTGTTGCTAATCCGCCTCAGTAGTAACAACATCCCGATGTTGTATGTCACTAAAGTTAGTCAGAACCTGTTTCAGCCTAAATTCAAGATTGCCAGAACCATCCTCAGTGGTTCACCTCAGCTGCCAGCCCCTGGAGGTGGGGTCAGCCTTGTGGAGGTGCATGCCTCCTGCATAGTGGATTTCCCGTCTGCCCCTGAAATACAGTGCCTGGGGCAGGGGAAGGGTTTGTCCTCGAGCTGGGGACTGTTACATTGACCTGTGTCATGAATGAAGCCTATGAGGCTCACTTCATTGCCAGTTCAATTCACTAATCATCCTGTGTGGGCGTCGGGTGTCACCTCCGGCTCACACAAGTCCATTGTCTCTGACCCCTGGGAGCAACACAAACTTCCAAGCATGAGGTCAGACTTATGTGTGGGCAGCAAGGCTTCAAAAAAGTCAGCCAAGACATGGGAACACGGGTTAAATTAGGTGGGCACTTTCTGAGGTGTCACCTAGGTAGACGCTGGTTACACCTCACCAACACCAGTGTGTCAAGGATTAAAAAAGTACACACTTGAAAGAAAACAGCTGGGCCATCATGGCGCTAGACATAGAGGTAATCCCAATGCCAGCCCATGTTATCCGATGGGCCATCAATCACCTGCGGTGGAATTACGTTTAGAACACTACCACATGGCACTATTTTAATACGGATAAATATGATGTTGAGATACACCAAGATATATGCATATTATATTTCAACTTTGTAGACACACTATTGTGAAACCTTAAATGAGGAATAAAGTTCACTGCGCAAATCTAATTATTGTTATTGTCCTGTAAATGACAAAGCTATCAAACCAGAAAAAACAGTTGCAACCTGACTGGGGTTTCGACATTGTCATATGGGTGCTGTTTATTATATATGCAGAACCACTTCCTTGATGAGGTCAGAGGAGCACTGACACTGCGAGGTCACTGCATGCCAGAATTCCTGCTCAGCTGTTTTCTGTTTTCTGACACGTCCACAAGATGGACAGCTTGATGGCACTTACTCGGAGGGAATGGGAAAGTTAGACCACCCAGCAGGGATTTTGCACATCACCCACCCTAGACAAGACTAGGTTACGGAGCACTATGTAGGAGCACTGTTTGAGCACAATGGTGGACTTGTTCATCTTTTTAGCTATTCTCTTAATGATAATGGCATTATTCTGTTTCCTTTCATTGCTCATTACAGCACACATCTTATACTCAAGAATCGTAATGCTGTAACATATAGTGAAACTGCAGGTTGTGTATTACTTTGGGTATGCATGAGAGTCCAAACAAATAGCTCTAGATTTGTTACCACGATTCCTTGGGAAATCTGGTTGGTCATTTCCTGAGGTTGCACAATCTATCTCCTACCTGGTTAGGTTTGGGTTACCTGTGAGAAGTTGGCCTGTATATGATGTCCACTATTCTACTGGGCATCCTGCACCCGTCCAAACAACCCTTATGGTGATGGTTTTAAAGTCAACCTTATAGACCAGCTATCCTAGTGGTAGCATGGACAAAGCAGTCTTAGGCTAAAACTTCAGAGAGCATGTGAAGCGAGCTCTTTTACCATATATAATCCCTTGAATACCAAATGAAAGGACACCACACAAGGTATATATCAAATATATATGTATTTATTACTAACACAACCCCTTTGTACTCTTTATGAGACCAGAGTTTGAGATACAGCACAAGTTACTCAATAGGCATACTATAAGTTGCACAAATACAATTCTGCCCTAGGGCCCTCACGAACCATATACTAAAGAAGTGGTATAGGAACCACTTCAGGAAAGGTGAATAGGCCTAGGGCCTGGAGAATCGCTGAGGCTACACAGGACAACCAAAGGCTTGGAAGTAGGAGGCCCACAGGATGCGTGTGCAGTGTCTAAACACACATGCGGGTTACCATAGAAAGTCAAGTGGAACGTAAAGTTAACAAAATAGTTGATTTCTGAAACTTCCGGGTGGACTACGGGAAAACCCAGTTACACTAGGACACTTGGATAGTTGTTACCCATGGGAGCACCGGAGTGCTCGAGTTACTTCACCCAGGAAAGCCGGGTGCATAGGTGTGAAGTTGTGTCGGTTTTCGTCGTCAAATCCTATGGCGAGCCGCAAGAAGATGCTGCAGGCGACCAGGAGGAAGATGTCTGGGTGGATCCAAGAGTGGGTCGATGTCGTGAAGAACCTGAAATCAGCGGGGAAAGAGTCTGGGGTATGTTGTTATGTTATGTTATGTTACAGTTGCTTATATAGCGCAACGGCTGCCCCAGCGAAGGGGCGTCCCGGCGCTGGACCAGACAGGAGAGAGCGCAACATACCACAAGCTTTAGGGTCAGCTTAGCAGAACAAGTGGGTCTTAATTGCCTTTCTAAAGGATAAAAGGTAATTTATGCTTCGAATCCACAGTGGTAGTGCGTTCCATAGTTTAGCAGCCATATATTGGAAGGAGCGTCCGCCCGTGCGGGCGAGTCTGACACGAGGAATCGTGGCCAATTTTTGTCCTTCTGATCTGAGGGGTCTATTGGGAGTGTAATGTGTTATAAGATGACATAACATGGGGGGTGAAGATTTTATTAGGATCTTAAAGGCCAAGCACAGGGCCTTGAAATTGATTCTTTTTTCCACCGGTAGCCAGTGCGATTTTACCAGAGTGTTGATTACGGACTCAAACCGGGGAAGCCCTGTTAGGGCCCGTGCTGCCGCGTTTTGGACATGCTGCAGACGTTTTTTTTCCGCTTGATTGGCTCCCAAGAGTAAGGAATTGGCATAATCTATGCGAGAGAGGTTTGCGGCTTGAATAATCAACTGACGTGTGGAGGGGTCAACATTTTTTAGTATAGGTCGCAGGTTACGCAGGATACCAAAACTAGTGGCAGCAATTTTTTGGGTGTTGCCGACAAAGCTCAAGGCTGAGTCGAACCACACCCCCAAGTTCTTTACCTCTGTTTTGGGGTCAGGGGGAGGGCCAAGAATCTCCGGCCACCATTCCTTTCCCCAGGCTTTGGTATCTTTTCCTACTATTAGCACCTCTGTTTTGTCTGCATTAAGTTGTAAATAATTGGCCGTCAACCATTCAGTTACTGCAGCGAGGCCATGTTTAAAATTCAGCGCTCCTGCTCCGTTATCATCACTCAATGTCACCACCAGCTGAGTATCGTCAGCATATGAGACGATGGACAGGTCCCACTCCTTGGCGACCTCAGCTAGTGGTTGGACATATAAATTAAAGAGTGTGGGGCTGAGCGCTGAACCCTGGGGTAGTCCCTGCATTATGTTACTCTTTTTTGAGAGGAATGGGGGGATAGCTACCTGAAAAGATCTGTCTGTCAGAAATGCTTTAAACCAGGCCAGGGCTGAGCTCTTCACCCCTGCTGCCTCCAGTCTGTACAGAAGCACCTCGTGTGAGACCGTATCATAGGCAGCGCTGAGGTCGAGCAGGATCAGCGCTGCCGTTTGACCGGAGTCTCTAATGGACCTAAGATGTTCTGTCACACTGAGAAGTGCCGTCTCTGTGCTATGGTCTGCACGGAAACCATGCTGGGAGGCGTCTAAGATGTTATTGGCATAGAGGTGTTCCGTTAAGATGGTGTTCACGTAAGACTCAGTAACCTTGGCTGGCCATGGTAGCAAGGATATAGGTCTGTAGTTTTCGGGTTTTGTCGGATCTAAATTTGGTTTTTTAATTATGGGATTTACCCACGCCTGTTTCCATTTAGTGGGAATTTCTGAATTCATCAGTGACGTATTAATAATGGTTCTCAAAGGTTCAAGGAAAGCATCTGCTTTCCTGAAATGTTCGGGCTTTAGGGGGTCTAGAGGCGAACCTGATTTGACTTTTTGACAGAGCCTGTCAAAGACTTCCTGGTCTAATTCTGGGATGCTAGTAAGTTCAGATATAATTTCTATTTTTGAAGGACTAATCGTGGGCTTTACAGGGAATAGATTATACATTAATTTTTTCTACAAAAAACAGGGCCAGATTATCGCAAAATATCTGTGATGTAGAGGTATTCACTTCTACTTTTTTTGCGCTCAGATCTTTCAGGATTTTAAAAATAATTTTGGAAGGGTTGGGGCTTGCATTAATTTCATTGGCATAATATGTCGCACGTGTCTTACAAATCTGCCTGTGGTATTTTTTGTGGATTTCGCTGTATTGAGCCTTTAAGTTAGGATCTTACCGTTTTCTCCATTCACGTTCCGCTATTTTGCAGCTTTTTTTCAGGGCTAGTAGCTCTTCGTCAAACCAGGGGCTCGACTCTTTAGCGCGTGTTTGGATCCAGGATGTTGGGATCAATATATCTAAGGCCCGGGTTATCCAGTTGCAGTGATTTTCGTAACATTGATTAGTATCTTTGGGGTAGGTTAGCGGGAGTTTTTTTAGCAGGTTATCAAAGTCTTCTAGCCGTAATTTCCTCCAAGGTCGCTTATACACCTTGTGGGTTGGTCTGGGCTGGGATTTAGCCCAGCTGGGAATGCACATAATGGTTAACATGTGGTCCGTCCATATCATAGGTATGGGCACGGACGCCTCAGCCTCTTCTATATTTGTAAAAATAGGGTCCAGGAGATGTCCTCCATTGTGAGTTGCTCCCTGGACCAGCTGCCTTAGTTGAAACCCTGCTAAATCTGCAAGCAGATTGGTTATTTTTGCCTCATTGCTGCGATCAAAATGTATATTCAGATCTCCGAGAATATTGAAATTTGCCGTTCCGGCTGCCAATGAACAGACTGTCTCCAATAACACTTTTACGAAGTTACTTTCAGTTCCCGGCGGTCTATAAATTAGAATACCTGAGAAGGACAGGTGCGGGTTTATTTTAATAGTATAGCGAGCGCTCTCGCAACCCGCAATTTGTAATTTGGTAAATGTGCATTCGAGATGGGATCTGGTCATAACCGCTATCCCACCTCCTCTAGTTTGTCTGTTTAAGGAGTGGATGGTATAGCCTGAGGGAGTGGCCAAATTAGCTACAGATATTGTCTTATCTTGCATCCATGTTTCAGTAATAAATAGAATGTCAAGGGAGTGGTCAATGACTAAATCATGTATTTGTGAATAGTGTTTTCCTAGGGATCTTACACTCAGTTGTGCTATTCTTACAGAGTCATGCGGTGAGGTAGTCGAGAGTAGTTGTGGGGCTGATATTTTAGGGAGCATATATCCACATTCACATCGAGTGATACTCTGCAGCAATTGAGGGTCTATTTTTTCACAGGTCAAGTGTATGGAGTTGATGTCCATCAGCTGCGTCTGGGTATATACAAGATCAGTTACCTCGATTTGGCCAGGGTTCCTGGCGAAAGGCGACATCCTGGCGCGGACGGGCGCAGACGGGCTTCTCTTAGGTGCGTCTTCGGTGCGCCCTTCGTGTGCCCGCTGCGCTCGTCCGCTGCGCTCCCTCGCCCTTGCCGGTAAATATACTGCCGGCTGTCTAGGTTAGAGCGGAGCAACTAGACCGCTCACCCAACCAAGATGGCGGTTCTAATCAGCACAATCAGGAAGTGGGTGAGTGGCTCTGTAATTCGGGCTGTCCCCCGAGTCTCCCTCCACTACGAACAGTCAGCTGCTGACTGGCGGTGGAACCGAGGAGTCTGCGGGTGCCGAGTCAACTCAGGGGTAGGTGGCGTATGCAGTATTAAAATCACAGCATAAGTATAAGAGTATATTTAAAATCTATACAAATGTTAAAATAATCGCCCCGTGAATGATAAGCTCCAATTCACCCCCTGAGACGTTTAAAGTGCAGTTTTTGTAAATTAAAAGTGCAGAGCTGCTAATCTGGCCGGCGAGCTATAGAGTATGGCCCGCTTCTCAGCCTAGTCTTCAATCAATGCGCTCCCTCGCCCTTGCCGGTAAATATACTGCCGGCTGTCTAGGTTAGAGCAGAGCAACTAGACCACTCACCCAACCAAGATGGCGGTTCTAATCGGCACAATCAGGAAGTGGGTGAGTGGCTCTGTAATTCGGGCTGTCCCCCGAGTCTCCCTCCACTACGAACTGTCCCCCGAGTCTCCCTCCACTACGAACAGTCAGCTGCTGACTGGCGGTGGAACCGAGGAGTCTGCGGGTGCCGAGTCAACTCAGGGGTAGGTGGCGTATGCAGTATTAAAATCACAGCATAAGTACAAGAGTATATTTAAAATCTATACAAATGTTAAAATAATCGCCCCGTGAATGATAAGCTCCAATTCACCCCCTGAGACGTTTAAAGTGCAGTTTTTGTAAATTAAAAGTGCAGAGCTGCTAATCTGGCCGGCAAGCTATAGAGTATGGCCCGCTACTCAGCCTAGTCTTCAATCAAGTGGGTCACTAGCCAGTGACCAGGATGGAACCAGGAAGGAACCAGGCGATGTCGGGACCAATCAGGTGAAGATGCGAAGCTTGTCTCTGCAGCCACATGGACCAAGAGGCGTCAACGACAACCAGGAGCTGGGTACGGACTGTCCCATGAAGGATCTCGCTGTTGGCAGTGTCGGCTTCCGGATTGGAGTCAACAAGCCTTGGCAAAGGCAACCCACGCAGAAAGGGAAGATCGGCTTCTGTTCAGACCAGCAAGGTCTGGGGAGCTTCCCCTTTACAGGAAACAGGAGCAAGCCCGGAGCAACCAGGCAAGCGGTATTGATTCAAAATGGAGTCTTCAGGAGGGCCACTAGCCAACAGGCTAGCAACCACGAAGACGCGTCAAGGAGAAATGCAGGCACAGGCCCCACGTGGCACTCATGGAGTGTGGAGGACTGAGCTTCGGTGCACTTACTGCTCGGGGCTGGCGCTTCTCAAACCCCAATGCACAACTTTGAGGAAGCCTCAGAAGCTGCACGGTTAACAAGATGCAGGTAGTCCAGGGAATCTGGTCCCACGTCTCTCGTGCCCGCCACGGGTCTCAGCTTTGCTGTGGGTGTGGGTCGGTGTCAGAAAAGTCTGGAAGTCCAGTCCTGCATTGCTGGGTCATCGGGTTCTGGAGGGAGCGGTGACGAAGCAAACCGGCAAGTTGCTGATGGTGCCTGTTTGCACAGGGTGGTCACTCCTTGGCCACAAGGGAGATTTCTTCAGTCTTCTAGTTGCAGTAGAATGTTGAATAATCTAAAGTCTCTAGGCTCAGCTCCTACCTATATACTGATTTGAGGGGCTAGATTACCTGCTAGGTCCCTCCTATGGGTGGGACCAGGGAAGCGGATGGATATACCCCTTTCCCTTTGTCCAGTTTCGCACCAGAGCTGCTGCTGGAGTGCCCCAGCAACTGGTTTGAACCGGGCTATGCATGGGGCACCTTGTGAGCTCCAGGCAGTGTCTCATTTCTTTCAACCCACCCTGCCCCAATACACAAGAACCTGTCTGGGGAGGTGCTTGCACCTCCCAAGGCAGGAAACCTTTTGTCCAGGCCTCCCCTGACGGAGTTTCGTCCAGCAGCAGGAGGTCAGACTCGTGTCTGTGGCAGCAGCATCCATTTTGTGATGCTGAGGCTCTGTTTAACTTTAACCGGGTAAAGCAGTAACCAACATGTCTTCTCCCTCTAGAAGGGTGGAATGCTACCCCCGCCACCAGAATTGGCGGGGCGGTAGTATTACGAAGCGTATGACACCTTACACGACATGTTTTGATAAAGCCAAACCAAAGTTAGCATTAACCGCGAGAATTATAATGCACTTAAGAGTATATGATATGGCTATATCATAGAACAGCTATGAGGACATGGTTCCGAAAGCTGCAGACAGGCTCAGCTCATGCTAGAGCACCTTCTCACTTAAAACCAAGCACTCTACCTCTAGGATTGTCGAGGTATACCATAGGAGCGACTTATAGGTGTCTATGTGTCTATATATAGGGTTAGATATAGGTATACTATATCTAAGCAAGAGGTGATTACACGACCTTGCCCAAGCTGAGTGATCAGCCTGTAGTGTCAGTTTGGATGGCAAGCCAGGGGGATCATAATTCATGCTGCAGCCCCTGGTAGGCCTTGGATGCACCAATGCCCTGGGTACCTATGGTGCACTACACAGGGGCTCACAAAGGTGACCCAATACCCAATACCCAATTAGGCATGTACCTTAAGTACATGGTGTCAATTTTACAGAGAGAGCAGATAGCCTGGGGCCCTGATTAGCAGGATCCCAGGCCAACTAAGTTGAAAACCAGCTAAACACTAGGCAAAAAGTTGGGGGTAACCATAGTCAGATATCCATCCTCCTACATAACCCCCCCCCCAAACAAAAGGAGATAAGGCTATCCTTGACCAGGTAAGCCTATATTACCTGAGTGGCCATATAAGGATGTACCTGCACTAGCATGGTTATCCCCTGTCTCATGGTCCACTGAGCAATCCCTCACCCTAGGGGTATCAGAGGGTCTCCGCCCTAGGGAATCTCTACCTGTGGTGTGTTTTGGCAAAGTAAAAGGCTGGTGTTGGGATGGAGATAAGCATGGGCGTAAAATTCGTTCCGCTCGCGGAATTTGCGGATTTTTTCTGCAATTTCGCAATTCGCGAATCTCGCGAAATTGCAGAAAACTCCGCAAAATCGTGCGGAATGAATTTTGCAAAACTGAAAGCACTTACAGGGTTACAGCAGGTGCAAAAGTTCAAGCTAATTTCTTTGTAACCATTTGGTTACAAAGAAATTAACTTCAACTTGTGCACCTGCTGTAACCCTGTAGTGCTTCCTGAGGGGCCCTCCAGAGTTTGTTGCCTACTTGCAACTATTCTCTGACCCTGCGCTGACCCTCAAAGCAGGGTCAGAAAATAGTTACAAGTATGGCACAATGCTCCTGTCACAAAAATTAAACTGCAACAGGAAGCATTTACAGATAAGGAAGCAGGTGCCAGACTTGAAGCTCAAATTCAGTGACACATTACCCCAGCCCCAAATTAATTCATCTCAGTTGAGGCTGGGCAGGTGTGATTTCCCCCTATAATCTACAGTGGTGAAACAGAGGGTGCTGTTATGAACCAGAATGTGCAGTGGTGAACCAGAGGGTGCTGGCTGTGATTAACCAGAGGGTGACAGTGTTGAACCAGAGGGTGACAGTGTTGAACCAGAGGGTGTTGTGATGAACCAGAGGGTGACAGGGGTGAACCAGAGGGTGACAGTGGTGAACCAGAGGGTGGCAGTGGGGGACAGTGGTGAACCAGAGGGTGACAGTGGTGAACCAGAGGGTGCTGTGATGAACCAGAGGGTGACATGGGTGAACCAGAGGGTGACAGTGGTGAACCAGAGGGTGACAGGGGTGAACCAAAGGGTGACAGTGGTGAACCAGAAGGTGCTGTAATGAACCAGAGGGAGACAAGGGTGAACCAGAGGGTGGCATTGGTGAACCAGAGGGTGGCAGTGGGTGACAGTGGTGAACCAGAGGGTGACAGTGGTGAACCAGAGGGTGACAGTGGTGAGCCAGAGGGTGATGTGATGAACCAGAGGGTGACAGGGGTGAACCAGAGGGTGACAGTGGTGAACCAGAGGGTGGCAGTGGGTGACAGTGGTGAACCAGAGGGTGACAGTGGTGAACCAGAGGGTGCTGTGATGAACCAGAGGGTGACAGTGGTGTACCAGAGGGTGACAGTGGTGAACCAGAGGGTGCTGTGAGGAACCAGAGGGTGGGTGACATGTGTGAACCAGAGGGTGGCAGTGGTGAACCAGAGGGTGACAGGGGTGAACCAGAGGGTGACAGTGGTGAACCAGGGGGTGATGTGATGAACCAGAGGGTGACAGGGGTGAACCAGAGGGTGACAGGGGTGAACCAGAGGGTGACAGTGGTGAACCAGAGGGTGACAGTGGTGAACCAGAGGGTGCTGCGATGAACCAGAGGGTGACAGTGGTGAACCAGAAGGTGGCAGTGGGTGACAGTGGTGAACCAGAGGGTGACAGGGGTTAACCAGAGGGTGAAAGTGGTGAACCAGAGGGTGATGTGATGAACCAGAGGGTGACATGAGTGAACCATAGGGTGACAGTGGTGAACCAGAGGGTGGCAGTGGGTGACAGTGGTGAACCAGAGGGTGACAGTGGTGAACCAGAGGGTGTTGTGATGAACCAGAGGGTGACAGTGGTGAACCAGAGGGTGACAGTGGTGAACCAGAGGGTGCTGTGAGGAACCAGAGGGTGACATGTGTGAACCAGAGGGTGGCAGTGGTGAACCAGAGGGTGACAGGGGTGAACCAGAGGGTGACAGTGGTGAACCAGAGGGTGACAGTTGTGAACCAGGGGGTGCTGTAATGAACCAGAGGGTGACAGGGATGAACCAGAGGGTGACAGTGGTGAACCAGAGGGTGACAGTGGTGAACCAGAGGGTGCTGTGATGAACCAGAGGGTGACAGTGGTGAACCAGAAGGTGGCAGTGGGTGACAATGGTGAACCAGAGGGTGACAGGGGTTAACCAGAGGGTGACAGTGGTGAACCAGAGGGTGATGTGATGAACCAGAGGGTGACAGGAGTGAACCATAGGGTGACAGTGGTGAACCAGAGGGTGGCAGTGGGTGACAGTGGTGAACCAGAGGGTGACAGTGGTGAACCAGAGGGTGACAGTGGTGAACCAGAGGGTGCTGTGATGAACCAGAGGGTGACAGTGGTGAACCAGAGGGTGACAGTGGTGAACCAGAGGGTGCTGTGAGGAACCAGAGGGTTACATGTGTGAACCGAGGGTGGCAGTGGTGAACCAGAGGGTGACAGGGGTGAACCAGAGGGTGACAGTGGTAAACCAGAGGGTGACAGTGGTGAACCAGGGGGTGCTGTAATGAACCAGAGGGTGACAGTGGTGAACCAGAGGGTGACAGTGGTGAACCAGAGGGTGCTGTGATGAACCAGAGGGTGACAGTGATGAACCAGAGGGTGGCAGTAGGTGACAGTGGTGAACCAGAGGGTGACAGGGGTGCCAGAGGGTGACAGGGGTGAACCAGAGGGTGACAGTGGTGAACAAGAGGGTGCTGTGATGAACTAGAGGGTGACAGGGGTGAACCAGAGGGTGGCATTGGTGAACCAGAGGGTGGCAGTGGGTGACAGTGGTGAACCAGAGGGTGACAGTGGTGAACCAGAGGGTGACAGTGGTGAGCCAGAGGGTGATGTGATGAACCAGAGGGTGACAGGGGTGAACCAGAGGGTGACAGTGGTGAACCAGAGGGTGGCAGTGGGTGACAGTGGTGAACCAGAGGGTGACAGTGGTGAACCAGAGGGTGCTGTGATGAACCAGAGGGTGACAGTGGTGAACCAGAGTGTGACAGTGGTGAACCAGAGGGTGCTGTGATGAACCGGAGGGTGACATGGGTGAACCAGAGGGTGACAGTGGTGAACCAGAGGGTGACAGGGGTGAACCAAAGGGTGACAGTGGTGAACCAGAAGGTGCTGTAATGAACCAGAGGGAGACAAGGGTGAACCAGAGGGTGGCATTGGTGAACCAGAGGGTGGCAGTGGGTGACAGTGGTGAACCAGAGGGTGACAGTGGTGAACCAGAGGGTGACAGTGGTGAGCCAGAGGGTGATGTGATGAACCAGAGGGTGACAGGGGTGAACCAGAGGGTGACAGTGGTGAACCAGAGGGTGGCAGTGGGTGACAGTGGTGAACCAGAGGGTGACAGTGGTGAACCAGAGGGTGCTGTGATGAACCAGAGGGTGACAGTGGTGTACCAGAGGGTGACAGTGGTGAACCAGAGGGTGCTGTGAGGAACCAGAGGGTGGGTGACATGTGTGAACCAGAGGGTGGCAGTGGTGAACCAGAGGGTGACAGGGGTGAACCAGAGGGTGACAGTGGTGAACCAGGGGGTGATGTGATGAACCAGAGGGTGACAGGGGTGAACCAGAGGGTGACAGGGGTGAACCAGAGGGTGACAGTGGTGAACCAGAGGGTGACAGTGGTGAACCAGAGGGTGCTGCGATGAACCAGAGGGTGACAGTGGTGAACCAGAAGGTGGCAGTGGGTGACAGTGGTGAACCAGAGGGTGACAGGGGTTAACCAGAGGGTGAAAGTGGTGAACCAGAGGGTGATGTGATGAACCAGAGGGTGACATGAGTGAACCATAGGGTGACAGTGGTGAACCAGAGGGTGGCAGTGGGTGACAGTGGTGAACCAGAGGGTGACAGTGGTGAACCAGAGGGTGTTGTGATGAACCAGAGGGTGACAGTGGTGAACCAGAGGGTGACAGTGGTGAACCAGAGGGTGCTGTGAGGAACCAGAGGGTGACATGTGTGAACCAGAGGGTGGCAGTGGTGAACCAGAGGGTGACAGGGGTGAACCAGAGGGTGACAGTGGTGAACCAGAGGGTGACAGTTGTGAACCAGGGGGTGCTGTAATGAACCAGAGGGTGACAGGGATGAACCAGAGGGTGACAGTGGTGAACCAGAGGGTGACAGTGGTGAACCAGAGGGTGCTGTGATGAACCAGAGGGTGACAGTGGTGAACCAGAAGGTGGCAGTGGGTGACAATGGTGAACCAGAGGGTGACAGGGGTTAACCAGAGGGTGACAGTGGTGAACCAGAGGGTGATGTGATGAACCAGAGGGTGACAGGAGTGAACCATAGGGTGACAGTGGTGAACCAGAGGGTGGCAGTGGGTGACAGTGGTGAACCAGAGGGTGACAGTGGTGAACCAGAGGGTGACAGTGGTGAACCAGAGGGTGCTGTGATGAACCAGAGGGTGACAGTGGTGAACCAGAGGGTGACAGTGGTGAACCAGAGGGTGCTGTGAGGAACCAGAGGGTTACATGTGTGAACCGAGGGTGGCAGTGGTGAACCAGAGGGTGACAGGGGTGAACCAGAGGGTGACAGTGGTAAACCAGAGGGTGACAGTGGTGAACCAGGGGGTGCTGTAATGAACCAGAGGGTGACAGTGGTGAACCAGAGGGTGACAGTGGTGAACCAGAGGGTGCTGTGATGAACCAGAGGGTGACAGTGATGAACCAGAGGGTGGCAGTAGGTGACAGTGGTGAACCAGAGGGTGACAGGGGTGCCAGAGGGTGACAGGGGTGAACCAGAGGGTGACAGTGGTGAACAAGAGGGTGCTGTGATGAACTAGAGGGTGACAGGGGTGCCAGAGGCACACCACACACTAGCGCTATGCTAGTGTGTGGTGTGCAGGGCTTCATGCGAGTTCACATGCCTCTTGTTTTAAAGGGTAGTGTGTGGTGTACAGGGCTCAATGCGAGTTCACATGCCTCTTGTTTTAAAGGGTCAGACGCCGAGAAGGGCAGCAGAAGAGGAGAAAGCAGGTTCCTGGTCACAGGAACTACACGGGGATGGCGCTCGAGAAACTCATGGATACACAGACTTCCTCAAGGAATACAGCTCATTTAAGAGGGCTGATATGGGGATAAAGGACACTTGCCCAGCCTCGACCTTGCTCACAATTTTTTAGGGCTGATTTACTACGTTACTGAATTTGAGCTTCAACTCGGGCACCTGCTTAATTTGTATCTGTAAGTGCTTTCGGTTGAGGTTTAATTTTTGTGACAGGAGCATCGTACCGGAATGAATCCCGCCCTGCGTGTTTGTCCACGAAGATACCACTGTTTTGTGCAATACCTCTACTCAACTGGAGTACTTTCTACTGTCCAATCAGTAAGTGCTCCCTCGTTGGCTAAATGTATAGGGGCAGATTTACAATATCTGGTGCATCCCCAGGGATGCGCTAGATATTGTGCGCCACAGCTCCGCCACCCATGGTGCACCGCATTTACAATGCGGCGCACCACGTGGCAAAAACGGCACAGATGCGTCACGCATCTGTGCCGTAAAAGCGGTGCATTGCTGGAGATGCGTCGCAAGTGCGACGCAGCTCCAGCAATGCTCTGGGGGGCCCTATCTCCCTATCTCCCCAATGCTGCGTCAAGCCTTACGCCTGCTTCAAGCAGGCGCAGGGTTTTGACGCAGCATTGGCCTGAAAGTGACTGAGTGAAATCTTGTAGATTTCACTCAGCCACTTTTAGGAGGACGTTGTTAATACCCAGCACCATGGCGCATCTTTTGTGCAGCCGCTGCGTCACAAAAGTGATACAACAGCGGTGCAAAAGAGGCGCAAGGGGCTTCTAAATCTGCCCCTCAGTGCTTTTACTACACTGCAGCTGCGTAAAGAGCCGGAAGATGTGTCTCCAGTGACCATCTGTGCTTGTAACTTTGCACCGCGCCAAAAGGCTCTGAGGTCCCTTGAGTGAGCTGTCCATCATAGTGGGGAAAGGACGGGAAGACATTTCATAGTGCTAGTGTGTGGCATCCAGTGCAAATTGCAAAAAAATCCGCGATTTCACTGGAAATTCCGCGAATTCGCTGATTTTCTTTTGCGATTTTGCAGGGAAATCCGGGAATTCGCGGAATGCGAATTCGCAAATTTTGCCCATACTTAGATGGAGTACTGAAGTGAGGCTCTACTACTGTTGGGCTCAGCTTGCTCCAATCACTCTCCACCATATAGGCCTTTCTCTCCTTAAGTGAGTTACACTGTGCTCTCAGGGTCAACCTCTTGCTACCTACAGCTGGAGGTTGGTTCCCTTTTGTTGGACTTCTGGAGGGACAGGACAGGTTTGGGGCCACTGGGCTCCAGGTATGCCCTTGCCCAACAGAGTCCACCTGGGGGAGGTTCCTACCTAAGGGTACGGGAGTTCCCTCAGAGGTTTGAGGAATTTTCACCTGGCTAGGGCTGCTAGACTGGGTGCCCCTAATCTGCTGATGGGGGGGTTCCTCTGGACAGGGGGCCCTTTGGGGTCCACTGGCCTCCCTGACCTCTATAGCCCTGGGCTGACTGCGGCAGGGTGGAGAGGGGCAGGTTGCCTGCTCCAGACTGGGTCCCACCTTGGAAGGGTCCACTGACATCAGAGGCTCTGTCAGTGTCAGACTTTAAAGGATACAAGCCAGATTCCACGGGAGCGAAGATAAATCCCCCTAACCTCCAAAAAACAGTACCAAGAATGCAATAGTAAACACACTCATGATAGCTGTTCTCTAAAAGTATGGGGGGAAAACCCAAGGAGTGTCCACAACTCTCACCATACAAGGGGTTAAACAACAGGGATGATAATGCAGGTCTGGCTGGTGTATTCAGAGCTGTAAGAAAACAGGACAGGATAGTAATACTACTAAACAATATCCAAAGAGCACCCACTTCGTTACATTGACATGTGTTTTATACAGAGGTCACTTACCCCAGTGAAGCCCATGGGCTGCCTTGGTGAAGGGGGCCCTTGCTGAAGAGCGTTGCCTGGGAATTATGATACCAGGCCTAATAAAGCTGGACTCAGGAAAGGACGCACACATACACCAATCATACACTAAATAAATGGGAAGAGGAATTGAGGTGCACTGGCCGGGTCTCCGGGGGGACAAAGAGTGGAGCAGCTACACACTCAAGAGGAGTGCTGCCCGGCCCGGGAAAACGTTTCCAGGCGGAGCGAGCACTCTCTCAGCAGGGCATAAGAAAATAAATATGATCCCCGAAATGACCGTCAGGTCAAGCAGGAGCCAAAAAGTGGGGACAATGAACAGCCCAAGTTAAAAGGACGGAGGGTAAACCCTCCGAGGAACTCCAAGCTCCGAGGGCGAGGAAAATGGTTTCAGGGGAGAGCGGGGAGAGTGGAGGTCCTAGATAACCTCCTCGCAACTAATGGTTGGGTCTATGGCGCGAATGGAGATTTTCAAAGGACTCTCCATGCTGAATGATTGTCGGTTGATAAGGGCGTTTTCCGGCTACAGTTGAAGGTCGGAAGAGAAGTTCTTCCAGGGTATAAGAAGAAACGGAAGCAAAGTAGAGACGCCAAGGGAAGGCGCCTGTCGCAACTAGGAAGGAAAGAAGGGGGCGTGGTACCGGAACAGTAAGCCAAGCAATGGCTACGTTCAGACGCGTCCCTTTATGTGAATAAGGGAGCGTCTCAAAAGACCACTATCGTGTAGGGAAGTTCAGTAAGCATTAGGGAACATGTGTAAAGGACATAGGGGAGACCAAAGATAAACACATGTCAAGGTCTTCTGCGCAGCCCATGCCGCAAAACCATAACAGTCAGGCCAGGCCTGGCTACCTCTGCGGCAGTTTCTTCACAAGGGGTAGGATCAGTTCCCTCAGGAGGCTGACCCTTACCTAAAGTCTGATGGGAGGGAGACTTTTCTTCCTCCCCAATGCTCTCTGTTTGTGTGGAGTGATCCATAGTTTCAGGCTTCACAACAGATAAATCTGTTTGAGTTTGGGCTGTGACCATCACAGCCCTACTAACCTCTTCTGGAAGGAACTCGGTTTGAGTTTGGGCTGTGACCATCACAGCCCTGTCAACCTGTTCAGGGAAGGAATCTGCTTGAGATTGGGCTGAGACCAGCACAGCCCTACCAACCTTTTCAGGGAGGAAATCTTGAGCTGGGGCTGTGGCCATAACAGCCCCACTAACCTTTCCAGGGAGACCTACCATTTTGGAATAGGTTTCTTGTTCTACCTCAGCCCAGGCTGAGATCTCTAGATACCACCAGGGGGATTACTACTAGTAGTAACAGGAGGTGTTGAAGTATTGCTTGTAGGAACATTTTCCTTATTGTTGGCTTTTGGGCAACTGCTGTCAGTTTTCCAATGGCCAGGTTGTCTACATACATGACAATAGGGCTTTTTAGGGTTAGAGGAAGGAGTTTGGGACCCACCCCCCTCAGAGGATTTTTGGGGCCCTGTAGTGGACTTATCTTTAAATTTATCCCAACCTTTCTATTGAGGCTTGGTATTATCTTTCTTTTGGTCACCACCCTGATTTTTAGGCCTAACCCTGGTTCTGACCCATTTGTGTGCCTTCTTACCCAATTCTTGGGGAGAGGTCAGATCAGAGTCCACCAGGTGTTGATGTAGAAGCTGGTTCTGACAATTATTAAGGATCTGCGCCCTCATAATCAAATTATATAATCCTGTATAGTCTTTGACCTTACTGCCTAGTAACCAGCCCTCCAGAGCCTTAGTATCACAGTCTACAAAATCAGTCCAGTCCTAACTATGTGTCTTCTGGGTATCCCTGAACAGCAACCTATACTGTTCAGTGGTTAAGCCAAACCCATCAACCAGAGCTCTCTTGAGGACTGTGTAGTTATCAGCATCCTCATCACTAACTGTGAGGAGCTTGTCTCTACCTTTTTCTGAAAAGGAGAGCCATAAGATTGCTGCCCGTTGACTTTGGGGTACCTGCTGTACTTTGCAAGCCCTCACCAAAGCAGTTATCCACTTGTGGATGTCATCCCCACTCTTGTAGGGAGGGACAATCTTACTTAGGTTTTTATGGTCATCTGACCTCTCCCTACCTCTAGGGATGTTGCTGCCACCAGTAGAATCTAATCCACTTAACTTTTGCTCTCTAGCAAGAGCAAATTTCTCTTTGGCTAGGGCAAGTTTTTGCCCCTCAATCCTCAGATTGACTTCTTCCATTCTGGCCTGATGTTCTCTTCTGTCAGGGGAAGACATTCTCCTGACAGCATCTGACCCTATGTAGACACCAGAGTGATGAGATTCCCTGGATAGGCATCTCCTCCTTCTGTGGTCAGTGTTAAGCCTGCTTGGGGGTCTGTAAGGTACTAGGCCCTCTCCAGTCCCATGTAGGCTTAGGTTAGCCTGGCTAAGTACTCAAACTTGGACCTGGCCATTGTCACCCCCCTCAGAGTCCTCCTCTACTTCACAGTCATCAACTAGGTTGTGATCAGGGGAATCCTCTGCTGAGGGCTGGCCCTCTTCTGCATTGCCTGTAGGACCTGGGTTAGCTGCTTTCTTAGCATCATATTCTTCCATGAGTTCTATCAGGTGCTTGAGGGTAGGTTTGGAACTAACGGTGGGCATAGTATGCGTAGTGGGGCTCCGCGAAGCTACGTGAAGTGTGCATGAGGCTACGCCCACTCACACGCTTCGCGTAGCCCCACTACGCACTGCCCGCCTCCCTGCCATCCTCTTCTACATACATAATTTCAAGTAACAACTACAGTAAAAGTACATTAAAAGCACTTACCTGGTCCACGGCGTCCCGGGGCTCCCTCTTCTAATTCGCGCTGACTTCTCCCATCCAAATGCTCCTGCGCGGACACCCGTGCATGCACATTTCTCGCGAGAGCCCTTTCTTTTGGAAAACGGACGCAGCCCGACATTGATCTCGACTGCCATAGAGGGTCCGCCGTACATGGGGATTTCAATTCTGAGGATCCGGTAAAGAAGTCACCGTCTCATGTAGCGGACTTCGTTATAAGAATAAGGGCCAGATGTAGGTAATTCTATTTTACCGACTCATAAATACCGAATTTTACCGATTCGGTATTTATGAATCGGTAAAATAGAAGGTGGGAGATGTAGGTAAAATCGGTATTTGAAATACCGATTCTGTAAAAATCGGTATTTACCGATTCTGTAATTACAGAATCGGTATTTCCCATTGATTCCTATGGGCTTTGAAGCCCATAGGAATCAATGGGAAATACCGATTCTGTAATTACAGAATCGGTAAATACCGAATCCTGCAAGGGTGCAGAGGGTGTCACTTTGACACCCTCTAGCACCCCAAATACAGGCATGTGTGCCATGTGGCACACAGACATGCCCTAAGAGAACGTCTGTCTGTCACATGGCATAGGTGTGCATGCACACATGTGCATGCACACCTGAATTCTGTATTTTACCACCCAATTGGATTGGGTGGTAAAATACCGAATCTGTAAGGCCTTTGGGACTCAGAAGAGTCCCACCTACATCTGGCAGTTACAGAATCGGTAAAAATACCGATTCTGTATTTTACCGATTCAGTAAATTTACCGAATGGTAAAATTGGCCCCCTACATCACAAATACCCATTTACCGGTCGGTAACAGCCGAAATCGGCCGTTACCGGTCGGTAAATGGCCTCCTACATCTGGCCACAAAGTGCCAAGAAATAAATTGCAGCACAGGAGAGCGTTTAAATTGTAGATTAACCAAAGTTATTCACAGATTTATGACGTGTATATGTACACAGGAGAATAACAACACAGGAGAATAAGACAGCTCCCACAGGGACATCATAACAGTGCCCGCACAGTGGATCAGTTGCTGTTAGTACGATGCAGATGGTCCATTATTCACAAGAAGGATTTTGACAGTTCCCCACGTAATGAGCAAATTTTGGCATTACTCAATTTTCATGATCAATTTTTATCGAAACATTGGTTGAACAAGAGACATAATGAAATTTTAGTCTTGATAAAGGTGGTGCATACAAAGCAATACACCGAAACGCGTCGACGCAACCCACGCTAGTTAAATTCACGGAACATTTTGTCAGGACGGGTCTATGTGATTCTGACTCTCAGATAAAGATTCCATTGAATTAACATTCCGATGTGTTAGTCTCAACCTCATGGACCTTGAGTCTCTTTCTCTTTTTGCATTGTGGATATATATTTTTTTGTGTTTCTGTATTATTTGGATTGTTTTTAATGTTTTTAATTGATTATATGATATAAATAAATTTACACTTTGTGATAATAGCTATTTCAGGTTTTTATGATTTAGTGGTGTTCTTGTATTAATAACCACTGTATTCTTATGCCAAATTATTCATGATTGAAGGGTGATGTGTGAAGGAAAGACTGTTATTGAAATATTAGTTGTACCCAAGGGATTTTTTCTTGTTGATACTTTTTGGTACCCTGTCCCTTGGATAGTTGGGCCATTCCCTTCTTTCTCACATTTACCATATATAATCCCTTGAATACCAAATGAAAGGACACCACACAAGATATATATCAAATATGTATGCATTTATTACTAACACAACCCCTCTGTACTCTTTATGAGACCAAAGTTTGAGATACAGCACAAGTTACTCAATAAGCATACTATAAGTTGCACAAATACAATTCTGCCTTAGGGGCCTCACAAACCATATACTAAAGAAGTGGTATAAGAACCACTTCAGGAAAGGTGAATAGGCCGAGGGCCTAGAGAATCGCTGGGGCTACACAGGACAACCAAAGGCTTGGAAGTAGGAGGCCCACAGGACGCGTGTGCAGTGTCTAACACACACGCGGGTTACCATAGAAAGTCAATGGGAACGTAAAGTTAACAAAGTAGTTGATTTCGGACACTTCCGGGTGGACTACGGGAAAACCCAGTTACACTAGGACATTTGGATAGTTGTTACCCATGGGAGCACCGGAGTGCTCGAGTTACCTCACCCAGGGAAGCCGGGTGCATAGGTGTGAAGTCGTGTCGGGTTTCGTCGTCGAATACTATGGAGAGCTGCAAGAAGATGCTGCAGGCGACCAGGAGGAAGATGTCTGGGTGGATCCAAGAGTGGATCGATGTCGTGAAGAACCTGAAAGCTGAGGGGACAGAGTCTGGGTCACTAGCCAGTGACCAGGATGGAACCAGGAAGGAAACAGGCGATGTTGGGAGCAATCAGGTGAAGATGCGAAGCTTGTCTCTGCAGCCACGTGGACCAGGAGGTGTCGACAACAACCAGGAGCTGGATACAGCCTGAGCCACAAAGGATCTCGCTGTTGGCAGCGCTGACTTCCGGATTGGAGTGAACAAGCCTTGGCAAAGGCAACCCATGCAGAAAAGGAAGATCAGCTTCTGTTCAGACCAGCAAGGTCTGGGGAGCTTCCCCTTTACAGGAAAGCAGGAGCAAGCCCGGAGCAATCAGGCAAGTGGTGTTGATTCAAAATTGAGTCTTCAGGAGGGCCACTAGCCAATGGGCTAGCAACTGCAAAGACGCGTCAAGGTGAAATGCAGGCACTGGCCGCACGCGACACTCATGGAGTGTAGAGGGCTCAGCTTTGGTGCACTTACTGCTCAGGTATGGGGCTTCTCAAACCCCAATGCACAACTTCGAGGAAGCCTAAGAAGGTGCACAGTTAACAAGATACATGTAGTCCAGGGAATCTGGTCCCACATCTCTCGTGTCTGCCAAGGGTCTCAGCTTTGCTGTGGGTGTGGGTTGTAGTCAGAGAAGTCTGGAAGTCCAGTCCTGCATTGCTGGGTCATCGGGTTCCAGAGGGAGCAGTGACGAAGCAAACCGGCAAGTTGCTGATGGTGCCTGTTTGCACAGGGTGGTCACTCCTTGGCCACAAGGGAGATTTCTTCAGTGTTCTAGTTGCAGTAGAATGTCGAAGGTCCAGATTTTCATTTCAGAGTTTCACTCAGGATAATCTAAAGTCTCTAGACTCAGCTCCTACCTATATATGTTATTCATTTTTATTCATTTGTATTCACGATTGAGCTCTATATTTGGAATGTATCTAGCGCGTCGATTGGCTTAGTAGTATTTCTTCCATGTTAATTACAGGCTTACGGAATGATTGCATTGGCGATTCAAATGTGATTTTATTGCACTCATTTTCTGCATTTTCAGACATTTTAAATTGATTTATTTACAAGTATTGTGGACATAAGACAATCATTTTTGCAATGGCAGTGTATTGTTTTGGTATTTGTTCCAACACGATAGTATTTTGTTCATGTTCATGAATCAAGAGGTTACTTCTATAGGAGATAGAGCGCAATTCCTCAACTTGAGAAAGGCATTGTCGAAACGCGTTGTTCTTTGTGTGCACAAATAAAATCTGTGTACTGTCCTCTGGTGTGCCGCTGGACTTCTTGGTGGGATTTCCTACTTTGTTCCTGCTTTCTGCAATATATATATATAGATATATATATATGAATGACCTAGCCTGGGCAGCGTAGTTCCAATAGTACCCTGTCATGCAGGACCTAGGCTGTTTACAGATAACATATACCGTGGGTCTGGTGGCAGACTGACTGTGTACACCCCCGCTGAATATGCTAGCCTTCAGGTGAAAGGTTTAGTCCATAAAAGGCTGCAGTCCTTATAAGGCGTGATGTACTTATAAGTCATTCTGTCCTTATTTGGAGTTATGTCCTTATAAGGCTCGTTCATATGAAACAACTGGAGCTGATTTAGGGAAAGTGTGCGATGTTCCTTGGAGCTATATTAGGGTACCGATATGAAATATAACATCTGTTCCTACTGGATCTGAAAAGAGCGAATTAATATGAATGAGTTGGTTTTGTGTGTTCCATGTAGAGGTAACACGAAGGCCCTATATCATTCCATCTCCCATTGACCATCCCATTCCCCTTTCCCTTTCGTGTGATCAGTTGAATGGTCCTGTACCTGTCCAGCCTCTTCTTGGTGAAGAAGTTGACTTAGAGAACATTGTGAATGTGTGACTGTGTGACGGCTCCTTGACTGGCAAATGCTATGCTGTGCAGGGACAGTTATGTGACAGCTGTGTTCTTGCCCTGGAGATTTATAGCTGACGTCCACCTTTATGCCCTGATTATGACAGACTTATCCCAAGTTCCCTGTCCTTTACCATGGACATGTTCCACAAGCTTTACCTGACCAAATGAATCCATGACAAACCCTGAGGCCTTGCTAATATGAAATTTGAGCTCTAATTTAGAATGAGTTCTACTTTGTAAATGACATTCTAGGTTTGGAATGAGAGTTCTAATTAGGAAATGAAAGAATTCCATTAGAATACAGATTGGAACCACACTTCTAATTTGGATAGTCGGAACTATGTTTGGAATGCAAATTCTACCCTTGGAATGCCTCTTGCGCCAAACATAAAATGTTTTTTCAGGTTCAAGTAGCAGCTGTGTATGATGTCAAAGGTTCATTTTGTGAGTAGTAACGAGCGGATTCTAAGGCTGCAGTTTTGTTGGACACCTCGTCTCCCCTGGGTACCCAGAACTACCTTCTATTGACTGGATGGGTGCAATGCTCTTGAAGCTGTGTAGAGTCACCCAAGGAGTCTAGGGCAATCCAGGCCAGCACAGAGGCATTCACACAGCTGAAGACTCAGAGCCCAGCCCTAAGGCCACTGTCAGGCTCTGCCAGTCAGTGCAGAAGAAAGATGCAGGGTGCCTTCTAATTCCTAGATCCCACCCTGCCATTTGAATACCTGAATCGCACCTGTGAAATGGGCAGAGCAGATAGGAGGGAACAGAATGAAACGCTGCGCATTCCTGTGCCGGGCACGAGGCCCGTCTCACCAGCGCCTTCACAGATTCTGTCACAATGGGTTTGAAGGACATTCTTTTTGGCAGCGACATTGATAGATGACTATTGTTAATTATTGACCACTGTGGCTACAACATCTGTAGAATAATTAAGACAAAGAGAAATTCTGAAACAAATCCTCTGACAGCTTCTGTCTGTCTAGGCAGGTTCAAAATAAAAATCTGTAAGCAAAGAAGAGAACACAGGAAACCGTAATAATGAGTTCATTGCAACTGACTTCCTTCCCTGAATCTCTTGCTTCTGTGATGTCATGTTACAGACGGGCTGACACGTATCAACATACTGTAACACGGGTCTCTCCATGCAGCCTTGAGTGTCATCAGCGTTTCCATCAATCCCTTGTGACATCAGGTACTACGTCACATCCCGGGTCCTGGCAGGCTTGTGACATCATGGACCTCATCACCCCCCTGGCAGATATTATGACATCATTCACCACTTAGCTATATATAGAGCCCTAGCCAGGGCTGCCTTCAGTGTGTGGGCTAGCCTAGGAATGGTGTGAGTGCCTATGAATGGTGTGAGTGCTGTGTGAATGAGGGCACTCAGACTGACATCAGACAGACAGGATGGCCACAACAGCTCTACTTCTCCGAGGACTGAATGGTGGCTTGCCTGGTTCCTTCAGGGGGGGGGATCAGGAAGAACCTCGTGTCTGCCCAGTGATTGCTTGGTTCCTTCAGAGAGGAGAAATCGACAAACACCAGGCAGGGCGCAGTACCGATGAGAAGACAGTCATGCACTGTGAGTTGGGGGTGCACGGACCAGTCGGTGTGGTATGGCCAAACAACAAGCTATTTTCCAGGTTCTCCAGTAGGCAAATTGAGTTTTGCCCTGAGCTCGACGAACCCAAGCACCACCTTATCTGGAGCTGGTCACCGGTTGTCAACAGGTCTGATGGGAAGAAGGGTAGCCCTTGAATGACGTGTGAATGGTATGAATGCAGCCGCGGGGTAGTGGGAGTACCGGCCGGGCATTGACGTGGGGAGGGGGAGGGGCATGGTGCGAGGTAGTAATGTATGGATCACGGAGTTTAACAGGTAAGTAAACATATACATAAATAAAAAGAATTTTGTTGTGTGCACTGCATCACCAAATGCGATGCAGTGCACGCAACAAAAGGAGTTTTATTTATTTATATGTTTACTTGCCTGTTAAACTCCGTAATACATGCATTACTACCCCCCACCCTGCCCCTCCCCCTCCCATGTCACCGCCAGGTCGGTACTCCCACTACCCCACGGCTGGTGTGAATGTCCAGTAGCAAAGGTCAAAACCTTGGCGTGGTGCTACTGCTCACAAGTTTACCCATGAACTTGTGCTAATTTGACCTATTTTGGATGAAAGTGGATGGTGCATTGGCTTTGATTTCTTTGTCTTTCTGTTCTGTGTTTTTCTCCTAACTGCTTTCTTCTCCTTTCATGTTGCCTTACTCACTTTTGCTTTCTAAATCTCACTTCTTTCTCTTCATACAGTCTTTTATTCCTTCATTGTTCAATTCTATGGGTTTTGCCTTCTCATTTGTTTAGTCTTATATTTTATTCTTTCATCCTGTATAGGCTTCCAACTTTCCTCGTTGCTTTTTATTCTATTTTGTATCTTGGACTTTCTCATGTCCAGAATATTTTCTTTCCTTATTCTTACTGTATCCTTTCTCTTATTCCAACTTCCATACTTTCTCTTTATTTCCTGCTTCTTTATGTTGTCTTTATATTTTATCCTTTCTGACATTTTATTTGTTTTCATATTGTTCCTTTTATCACTCTTTATTTCATTACCTTCTGGCATCAATACTTCCCAATTTGTTTTATTTTAGGTGTTTCCTTTTACAAATGGGACGATGATATTTTAATTTGTTAGGGGATGACTTTTGAATCCCCAATAGAATGGGGCACCTAGAAGATGTGATAGCAATGTTAGATGTTGCCACTACCTTGTGAGCAGTGACCCTGTCCTGGCACCATTGAGCTGTATATTATATCTGTTCTGCATCTTACCAGAGTAGCTGTTTGAGTTACATGAATCAAGAAGACGAAACTGGACAAAAGGACCTACTTAAGACCTTGTGTTCAACAAAAGTAGAAAAACACTGAAAGATGCTAAGATCAAAAATAATTTTTTGAAAGCCCTGCACCTGTCCTTAGAGGGGACAATATCTGAGAGGAGCTTCTCGGCACTGCAAGAACTGTGAGGTCTAAAGAGGAGTGGACAGTAACCCTTTGAGCTATTCTGAGTCTGCAGTGAAGGTGGCCACTTACACTTTTTTATTGTATAGCCTGCTTTGATTTTTAGACCATGTGTAGAGTCTCATTGCTGTAATGAGAAATGTGTAGAGGTGTTGGAACCTCTGTAAAGCAAGTCGGGATTAGGCCCTGATACAGTATCAAGGAAATAAGCACTGGTAAAGCCAATCGATCTGACACTAGCTGGCAGTCTTGTGATTGTGCCAATTCTTATTTTGTTTTCTTAGTTTTGTTTTATAGTAGAGAGTGTTTTCTTTTCTTACTCTCACCACTTTTCTTACTTCTGTTTTCTTGTCTTCCACCTCGGTTCAAACCTGGTTTGTTTGTGTTTGCCTTCAGAGAGGACATAGTCTGGCAGTTCAACTGGATGGTTCCCATGAGGATCAGGGTCAAGACTGATTTGCCAAAGGCAAGGTCTAAACCGAGGTGGCATGGTGAGCAAAAGAATCATTGGTGGGAATGCTACCCGCATGAGTGCCCGTGGTTAGATTACTTTCAAGCATTCCTCCCATCACCTTTTGAGAGAACTTTACATGGACCAATTGCACGAAGCTTATATTTTCAATCCTAGATACCCACATAGCCATAAATTGAAAATGTTGCTTCAGTATATTCATAATGATTTTGATATTTGGAGGGGAACTGAGGAAATACTTTTGGCATTAGTTTTATCGCTCAACTTCAATCCTGACTTACAGATCGCACTTGAATGCAGAAATAAAAAGACAATTGTATGAAAAAAAGTATCTTAAGAACAGGACCAAAAGCAGAGAGTTTCAGTACTGTCTTATGCAAACCTGCCAAGTAAAACTCAATCGCAATATGGAAGCTTTCATTCCAGGGCGGGGAGAGGTAACTTGTCCTTGTTCTGCTTCTCTGGTTTGGTGGATGTGATTAATTATGAGTGACGTCTTGGATTGAGATTACTGTGTGATAAAGTGTGGTTTCTGTATGGTAGAAGTATGTGGTCTTGCAGGGGTGCCTTACAGTGCAATACCGATAAAATATGCAAAGATGGAACCCGGGTACTCTCTCAGTAGACCTCCTCTCAGTATACTCTCCAAGTAAACCTTTTATCAGTCCTGGTGGAGTGACAAAGAGCATACAGGCTACTTGGAGGAACAATTGTGAAGCTTTTCAAATCAGCAACATGAACAAGAAGTTATTGACACACATTGAGATAATTCCAACACAACTTTAGAAAAATTGCTCTGATTTTGATATTGTTTTAGATACAAAAATGAAATTAATACATACAGTATGACCGGAGCTATCAGTTTTCAAGCAATAAATAAATCAATACTTTGCAATGCGAAAAATATTAACGTTATGTTCAGTGGGAAAAACATATATGCAGTTGATACTTTAAAGGGTGACTTCAATGGAACCCACTCGGAGTTAAGGTCTCTGAAGGTCTAAGGTCAGTTCATAACAGCTAGCACAATTTTACTTCTTTAAAGTGAATGAGGGCAGAGGTGCAGTTTCAGCTGTCAAACGGAGCAG
The DNA here is from genome assembly GCF_964261635.1 of Lissotriton helveticus. Classification (NCBI taxonomy): domain Eukaryota; kingdom Metazoa; phylum Chordata; class Amphibia; order Caudata; family Salamandridae; genus Lissotriton; species Lissotriton helveticus. The sequence continues at coordinate 9,711,295 of NC_136057.1, read as the reverse complement.
TAAATCAGAATTGCGCTGTTGAAATAGTTACTTTAGCACAATGGTACTTGCACGGGTGAGTTGAGCAAAACCCTTTAGAATTAAAGCAAGGAGCTGGTCCTGGACCAATCTACCCCACTCAGGGGCTCGGGTGTAGAGGTGCTCTTGGCTACCCGTGGTGCTGAACAGGCTCTGTGGCCAGAGGAACTGGCAGGTGTGCCACGAAAGGGTCAAAACTAATGCAGGATCTTTATGATGGAGCCACAGGAGTGGTTGGTACTTTGAGCAGATATATCTCTGCTTTCTAAGCATTCAATCAAGCAGGTTGTCATTGAACTAAAAAACAACAAGCCTTGGTATCTTCAAGCACTCTGGTTAGAGAAATCTTTATCCAGAGGACCAGGGGAATGGTGTAGAAAGCTGAGCCTCACTGAGGGTTGGGACAACAGTTCCCAGAAGCCACCTACACAAGGACATGGAGCAGACATGTCAGGAGGCTTGGGGTGTAAGACTTTAAGGTTGTGGACTTTGCAGTTTGTGCGTGCCAACTGCGGGGGACTAGATCCTCTAAACCAAGGGAGTTCTTGTGATGTCAGGGGTTTGTAGAGGGGTTCACATTCCTTTGCTAACTAGACTCTTGCCATGACCAAGTTGAAATTCAGCGAGTACAGGGCGGCTACCACAGGTGCACCTCTCTTTGTGAGTCCTGCTACGTTGTGTAACGGGTCTCTTGGTATCATGATGAACCTGAGGTTCTGGTGTCTGGGGTGTCCCTTAAATCCTAGACTTAGGGAATGTTAGTGGTTGTGAGGCCTCATAGTCAATTGGAATCCTGTCCTGTGGCTAATCCGCCTCAGTAGTAACAACATCCTGATGTTGTATGTCACTAAAGTTAGTCAGAACCTGTTTCAGCCTAAATTCAAGATTGCCAGAACCATCCTCAGTGGTTCACCTCAGCTGCCAGCCCCTGGAGGTGGGGTCAGCCTTGTGGAGGTGCATGCCTCCTGCATAGTGGATTTCCCGTCTGCCCCTGAAATACAGTGCCTGGGGCAGGGGAAGGGTTTGTCCTCGAGCTGGGGACTGTTACATTGACAAGTGTCACGAATGAAGCCTGTGAGGCTCACTTCATTGCCAGTTCAATTCACTAATCATCCTGTGTGGGCGGAGGTGTCACCTCCGGCTCACACAAGTCCATTGTCTCTGACCCCTGGGAGCAACACAAACTTCCAAGCATGAGGTCAGACTTATGTGTGGGCAGCAAGGCTTCGAAAAGGTCAGCCAAGACATGGGAACACGGGTTAAATTAGGTGGGCACTTTCTGAGGTGTCACCTAGGTAGACGCTGGTTACACCTCACCAACACCAGTGTGTCAAGGATTAAAAAAGTACACACTTGAAAGAAAACAGCTGGGCCATCGTGGAGCTAGACATAGAGGTAATCCCAATGCCAGCCCATGTTATCCGATGGGCCATGAATCACCTGCGGTGGAATTACGTTTAGAACACTACCACATGGCACTATTTTAATACCGATAAATATGATGTTGAGATACACCAAGATATATGCATATTATATTTCAACTTTGTAGACACACTATTGTGAAACCTTAAATGAGGAATAAAGTTCACTGCACAAATCTAATTATTGTTATTGTCCTGTAAATGACAAAGCTATCAAACCAGAAAAAACAGTTGCAACCTGACTGGGGTTTCGACATGTTCATATGGGTGCTGTTTATTATATATGCAGAACCACTTCCTTGATGAGGTCAGAGGAGCACTGACACTGCGAGGTCACTGCATGCCAGAATTCCTGCTCAGCTGTTTTCTGTTTTCTGACACGTCCACAAGATGGACAGCTTGATGGCACTTACTCGGAGGGAATGGGAAAGTTAGACCACCCAGCAGGGATTTTGCACATCACCCACCCTAGACAAGACTAGGTTACGGAGCACTATGTAGGAGCACTGTTTTAGGACAATGGTGCACTTGTTCATCTTTTTAGCTATTCTCTTAATGGTAATGACATTATTCTGTTTCCTTTCATTGATCATTACAGCACACATCTTATACTCAAGAATCGTAATGCTGTAACATATAGTGAAACTGCAGGTTGTGTATTACTTTGGGTATGCATGAGAGTCCAAACAAATAGCTCTAGATTTGTTACCACGATTCCTTGGGAAATCTGGTTGGTCATTTCCTGAGGTTGCACAATCTAGCTCCTACCTGGTTAGGTTTGGGTTACCTGTGAGAAGTTGGCCTGTATATGATGTCCACTATTCTACTGGGCATCCTGCACCCGTCCAAACAACCCTTATGGTGATGGTTTTAAAGTCAACCTTATAGACCAGCTATCCTAGTGGTAGCATGGACAAAGCAGTCTTAGGCTAAAACTTCAGCGAGCATGTGAAGCGAGCTGTTTTACCATATATAATCCCTTGAATACCAAATGAAAGGACACCACACAAGGTATATATCAAATATATATGTATTTATTACTAACACAACCCCTCTGTACTCTTTATGAGACCAGAGTTTGAGATACAGCACAAGTTACTCAATAGGCATACTATAAGTTGCACAAATACAATTCTGCCCTAGGGCCCTCACGAACCATATACTAAAGAAGTGGTATAGGAACCACTTCAGGAAAGGTGAATAGGCCTAGGGCCTGGAGAATCGCTGAGGCTACACAGGACAACCAAAGGCTTGGAAGTAGGAGGCCCACAGGATGCGTGTGCAGTGTCTAAACACACATGCGGGTTACCATAGAAAGTCAAGTGGAACGTAAAGTTAACAAAATAGTTGATTTCTGAAACTTCCGGGTGGACTACGGGAAAACCCAGTTACTCTAGGACACTTGGATAGTTGTTACCCATGGGAGCACCGGAGTGCTCGAGTTACTTCACCCAGGAAAGCCGGGTGCATAGGTGTGAAGTTGTGTCGGTTTTCGTCGTCGAATCCTATGGAGAGCCGCAAGAAGATGCTGCAGGCGACCAGGAGGAAGATGTCTGGGTGGATCCAAGAGTGGGTCGATGTCGTGAAGAACCTGAAATCAGCGGGGAAAGAGTCTGGGTTATGTTATGTTATGTTATGTTATGTTACAGTTGCTTATATAGCGCAAGGGCTGCCCCAGCGAAGGGGCGTCCCGGCGCTGGACCAGACAGGAGAGAGCGCAACATACCACAAGCTTTAGGGTCAGCTTAGCAGAACAAGTGGGTCTTAATTGCCTTTCTAAAGGATAAAAGGTCATTTATGCTTTCGAATCCACAGTGGTAGTGCGTTCCATAGTTTAGCAGCCATATATTGGAAGGAGCGTCCGCCCGTGCGGGCGAGTCTGACACGAGGAATCGTGGCCAATTTTTGTCCTTCTGATCTGAGGGGTCTATTGGGAGTGTAATATGTTATAAGATGACATAACATGGGGGGTGAAGATTTTATTAGGATCTTAAAGGCCAAGCACAGGGCCTTGAAATTGATTCTTTTTTCCACCGGTAGCCAGTGCGATTTTACCAGAGTGTTGATTACGGACTCAAACCGGGGAAGCCCTGTTAGGGCCCGTGCTGCCGTGTTTTGGACATGCTGCAGACGTTTTTTTTCCGCTTGATTGGCTCCCAAGAGTAAGGAATTGGCATAATCTATGCGAGAGAGGTTTGCGGCTTGAATAATCAACTGACGTGTGGAGGGGTCAAAATTTTTTAGTATAGGTCGCAGGTTACGCAGGATACCAAAACTAGTGGCAGCAATTTTTTTGGTGTTGCCGACAAAGCTCAAGGCTGAGTCGAACCACACCCCCAAGTTCTTTACCTCTGTTTTGGGGTCAGGGGGAGGGCCAAGAATCTCCGGCCACCATTCCTTTCTCCAGGCTTTGGTATATTTTCCTACTATTAGCACCTCCGTTTTGTCTGCATTAAGTTGTAAATAATTGGCCGTCAACCATTCAGTTACTGCAGCGAGGCCATGTTTAAAATTCAGCGCTCCTGCTCCGTTATCATCACTCAATGTCACCACCAGCTGAGTATCGTCAGCATATGAGACGATGGACAGGTCCCACTCCTTGGCGACCTCAGCTAGTGGTTGGACATATAAATTAAAGAGTGTGGGGCTGAGCGCTGAACCCTGGGGTAGTCCCTGCATTATGTTACTCTTTTTTGAGAGGAATGGGGGGATAGCTACCTGAAAAGATCTGTCTGTCAGAAATGCTTTAAACCAGGCCAGGGCTGAGCTCTTCACCCCTGCTGCCTCCAGTCTGTACAGAAGCACCTCGTGTGAGACCGTATCATAGGCAGCGCTGAGGTCGAGCAGGTTCAGCGCTGCCGTTTGACCGGAGTCTCTAATGGACCTAAGATGTTCTGTCACACTGAGAAGTGCCGTCTCTGTGCTATGGTCTGCACGGAAACCATGCTGGGAGGCGTCTAAGATGTTATTGGCATAGAGGTGTTCCGTTAAGATGGTGTTCACGTAAGACTCAGTAACCTTGGCTGGCCATGGTAGCAAGGATATAGGTCTGTAGTTTTCGGGTTTTGTCGGATCTAAATTAGGTTTTTTAATTATGGGATTTACCCACGCCTGTTTCCATTTAGTGGGAATTTCTGACGTCATCAGTGACGTATTAATATTGGTTCTCAAAGGTTCAAGGAAAGCATCTGCTTTCCTGAAATGTTCGGGCTTTAGGGGGTCTAGAGGCGAACCTGATTTGACTTTTTGACAGAGCCTGTCAAAGACTTCCTGGTCTAATTCTGGGATGCTAGTAAGTTCAGATATAATTTCTATTTTTGAAGGACTAATCGTGGGCTTTACAGGGAATATATTATAAATGTTCTTAATTTTTTCTACAAAAAACAGTGCCAGATTATCGTAAAATATCTGTGATGTAGAGGTATTCACTTCTACTTTTTTTGCGCTCAGATCTTTCAGGATTTTAAAAATAATTTTGGAAGGGTTGGGGCTTGCATTAATTTCATTGGCATAATATGTCGCACGTGTCTTACAAATCTGCCTGTGGTATTTTTTGTGGATTTCGCTGTATTGAGCCTTTAAGTTAGGATCTTACCGTTTTCTCCATTCACGTTCCGCTATTTTGCAGCTTTTTTTCAGGGCTAGTAGCTCTTCGTCAAACCAGGGGCTCGACTCTTTAGCGCGTGTTTGGATCCAGGATGTTGGGATCAATATATCTAAGGCCCGGGTTATCCAGTTGCAGTAATTTTCGTAACATTGATTAGTATCTTTGGGGTAGGTTAGCGGGAGTTTTTTGAGCAGGTTATCAAAGTCTTCTAGCCGTAATTTCCTCCAAGGTCGCTTATACACCTTGTGGGTTGGTCTGGGCTGGGATTTAGCCCAGCTGGGAATGGACATAATGGTTAACATGTGGTCCGTCCATATCATAGGTATGGGCACGGACGCCTCAGCTTCTTCTATATTTGTAAAAATAGGGTCCAGGAGATGTCCTCCATTGTGAGTTGCTCCCTGGACCAGCTGCCTTAGTTGAAACCCTGCTAAATCTGCAAGCAGATTGGTTATTTGTGCCTCATTGCTGCGATCAAAATGTATATTCAGATCTCCGAGAATATTGAAATTTGCCGTTCCGGCTGCCAATGAACAGACTGTCTCCAATAACGCTTTTACGAAGTTACTTTCATTTCCCGGCGGTCTATAAATTAGAATACCTGAGAAGGACAGGTGCGGGTTTATTTTAATAGTTTAGCGAGCGCTCTCGCAACCCGCAATTTGTAATTTGGCCAGGGTTCCTGGTGAAAGGCGACATCCTGGCGCGGATGGGCGCAGACGGACTTCTCTTAGGCGCGTCTTCGGTGCGCCCTTCGTGTGCCCGCTGCGCTCGTCCGCTGCGCTCCCTCGCCCTTACCGGTAAATATACTGCTGGCTGTCTAGGTTAGAGCGGAGCAACTAGACCGCTCACCCAACCAAGATGGCGGTTCTAATCGGCACAATCAGGAAGTGGGTGAGTGGCTCTGTAATTCGGGCTGTCCCCCGAGTCTCCCTCCACTACGAACAGTCAGCTGCTGACTGGCGGTGGAACCGAGGAGTCTGCGGGTGCCGAGTCAACTCAGGGGTAGGTGGCGTATGCAGTATTAAAATCACAGCATAAGTACAAGAGTATATTTAAAATCTATACAAATGTTAAAATAATCGCCCCGTGAATGATAAGCTCCAATTCACCCCCTGAGACGTTTAAAGTGCAGTTTTTGTAAATTAAAAGTGCAGAGCTGCTAATCTGGCCGGCGAGCTATAGAGTATGGCCCGCTTCTCAGCCTAGTCTTCAATCAAGTGGGTCACTAGCCAGTGACCAGGATGGAACCAGGAAGGAACCAGGCGATGTCGGGACCAATCAGGTGAAGATGCGAATCTTGTCTCTGCAGCCACATGGACCAAGAGGCGTCAACGACAACCAGGAGCTGGGTACGGACTGTCCCATGAAGGATCTCGCTGTTGGCAGTATCGGCTTCCGGATTGGAGTCAACAAGCCTTGGCAAAGGCAACCCATGCAGAAAGGGAAGATCGGCTTCTGTTCAGACCAGCAAGGTCTGGGGAGCTTCCCCTTTACAGGAAACAGGAGCAAGCCCGGAGCAACCAGGCAAGCGGTGTTGATTCAAAATGGAGTCTTCAGGAGGGCCACTAGCCAACAGGCTAGCAACCACGAAGACGCGTCAAGGAGAAATGCAGGCACAGGCCCTACGTGGCACTCATGGAGTGTGGAGGGCTGAGCTTCGGTGCACTTACTGCTCGGGGCTGGCGCTTCTCAAACCCCAATGCACAACTTCGAGGAAGCCTCAGAAGCTGCACGGTTAACAAGATGCAGGTAGTCCAGGGAATCTGGTCCCACGTCTCTCGTGCCCGCCACGGGTCTCAGCTTTGCTGTGGGTGTGGGTCGGTGTCAGAAAAGTCTGGAAGTCCAGTCCTGCATTGCTGGGTCATCGGGTTCCGGAGGGAGCGGTGACGAAGCAAACCGGCAAGTTGCTGATGGTGCCTGTTTGCACAGGGTGGTCACTCCTTGGCCACAAGGGAGATTTCTTCAGTCTTCTAGTTGCAGTAGAATGTTGAAGGTCCAGAGTTTTGTTTCAGAGTTTCAGTCAGGATAATCTAAAGTCTCTAGGCTCAGCTCCTACCTATATACTGATTTGAGGGGCTGGATTACCTGCTAGGTCCCTCCTATGGGTGGGACCAGGGAAGGGGGTGGTTATACCCCTTTCCCTTTGTCCAGTTTCGCGCCAGAGCTGCTGCTGGAGTGCCCCAGCAACTGGTTTGAACCGGGCTATGCATGGGGCACCTTGTGAGCTCCAAGCAGTGTCTCATTTCTTTCAACCCACCCTGCCCCAATACACAAGAACCTGTCTGGGGAGGTGCTTGCACCTCCCAAGGCAGGAAACCTTTTGTCCAGGCCTCCCCTGACGGAGTTTCGTCCAGCAGCAGGAGGTCAGACTCGTGTCTGTGGCAGCAGCATCCATTTTGTGATGCTGAGGCTCTGTTTAACTTTAACCGGGTAAAGCAGTAACCAACATGTCTTCTCCCTCTAGAAGGGTGGAATGCTACCCCCGCCACCAGAATTGGTGGGGCGGTAGTATTACAAAGCGTATGACACCTTACACAACATGTTTTGATAAAGCCAAACCAAAGTTAGCATTAACCGCGAGATTTATAATGCACTTAAGAGTATATGGTATGGCTATATCATAGAACAGCTATAAGGACATGGTTCCGAAAGCTGCAGATAGGCTCAGCTCATGCTAGAGCACCATCTTACATAAAACCAAGCACTCTACCTCTAGGATTGTCGAGGTCTACCATAGGAGCGACTTATAGGTGTCTATGTGTCTATATATAGGGTTAGATATAGGTATACTATATCTAAGCAACAGGTGATTACACGACCTTGCCCAAGCTGAGTGATCAGTCTGTAGTGTCAGTTTGGATGGCAAGCCAGGGGTGTCATAATTCATGCTGCAGCCCCTGGTAGGCCTTGGATGCACCAATGCCCTGGATACCTATGGTGCACTAAACAGGGGCTCACAAAGGTGACCCAATACCCAATACCCAATTAGGCATGTACCTTAAGTACATGGTGTCCATTTTACAGAGAGAGCAGATAGCCTGGGGCCCTGATTAGCAGGATCCCAGGCCAACTAAGTCAAAAACCAGCTAAACACTAGGCAAAAAGTTGGGGGTAAGCATAGTCAGATATCCATCCTCCTACATAACCCCACCCAAACAAAAGGAGATAAGGCTATCCTTGACCAGGTAAGCCTATATTACCTGAGTGGCCATATAAGGATGTACCTGCACTAGCATGGTTATCCCCTGTCTCATGGTCCACTGAGCAATCCCTCACCCTAGGGGTGTCAGAGGGTCTCCGCCCTAGGGAATCTCTACCTGTGGTGTGTTTTGGCAAAGTAAAAGGCTGGTGTTGGGATGGAGATAAGCATGGGCGTAAAATTTGTTCCGCTCGCGGAATTTGCGGATTTTTTCTGCAATTTCGCAATTCGCGAATCTCGCGAAATTGCAGAAAACTCCGCAAAATCGTGCGGAATGAATTTTGCAAAACTGAAAGCACTTACAGGGTTACAGCAGGTGCAAAAGTTCAAGCTAATTTCTTTGTAACCATTTGGTTACAAAGAAATAAACTTCAACTTGTGCACCTGCTGTAACCCTGTAGTGCTTCCTGAGGGGCCCTCCAGAGTTTGTTGCCTACTTGCAACTATTCTCTGACACTGCGCTGACCCTCAAAGCAGGGTCAGAAAATAGTTACAAGTATGGCACAATGCTCCTGTCACAAAAATTAAACTGCAACAGGAAGCATTTACAGATAAGGAAGCAGGTGCCAGACTTGAAGCTCAAATTCAGTGACACATTACCCCAGCCCCAAATTAATTCATCTCAGTTGAGACTGGGCAGGTGTGCTTTCCCCCCATAATCTACAGTGGTGAAACAGAGGGTGCTGTTATGAACCAGAATGTGCAGTGGTGAACCAGAGGGTGCTGGCTGTGATTAACCAGAGGGTGACAGTGTTGAACCAGAGGGTGAAAGTGATGAACCAGAGGGTGTTGTGATGAACCACAGGGTGACAGGGGTGAACCAGAGGGTGACAGTGGTGAACCAGAGGGTGGCAGTGGGGGACAGTGGTGAACCAGAGTGTGACAGTGGTGAACCAGAGGGTGCTGTGATGAACCGGAGGGTGACATGGGTGAACCAGAGGGTGACAGTGGTGAACCAGAGGGTGACAGGGGTGAACCAAAGGGTGAAAGTGGTGAACCAGAAGGTGCTGTAATGAACCAGAGGGAGACAAGGGTGAACCAGAGGGTGGCATTGGTGAACCAGAGGGTGGCAGTGGGTGACAGTGGTGAACCAGAGGGTGACAGGGGTGAACCAGAGGGTTACAGTGGTGAGCCAGAGGGTGATGTGATGAACCAGAGGGTGACAGGGGTGAACCAGAGGGTGACAGTGGTGAACCAGAGGGTGGCAGTGGGTGACAGTGGTGAACCAGAGGGTGACAGTGGTGAACCAGAGGGTGCTGTGATGAACCAGAGGGTGACAGTGGTGTACCAGAGGGTGACAGTGGTGAACCAGAGTGTGCTGTGAGGAACCAGAGGGTGGGTGACATGTGTGAACCAGAGGGTGGCAGTGGTGAACCAGAGGGTGACAGGGTTGAACCAGAGGGTGACAGTGGTGAACCAGGGGGTGCTGTGATGAACCAGAGGGTGACAGGGGTGAACCAGAGGGTGACAGGGGTGAACCAGAGGGTGACAGTGGTGAACCAGAGGGTGACAGTGGTGAACCAGAGGGTGCTGTGATGAACCAGAGGGTGACAGTGGTGAACCAGAAGGTGGCAGTGGGTGACAGTGGTGAACCAGCGGGTGACAGGGATTAACCAGAGGGTGACAGTGGTGAACCAGGGGGTGATGTGATGAACCAGAGGGTGACAGGAGTGAACCATAGGGTGACAGTGGTGTACCAGAGGGTGGCAGTGGGTGACAGTGGTGAACCAGAGGGTGACAGTGGTGAACCAGAGGGTGACAGTGGTGAACCAGAGGGTGCTGTGATGAACCAGAGGGTGACAGTGGTGAACCAGAGGGTGACAGTGGTGAACCAGAGGGTGCTGTGAGGAACCAGAGGGCGACATGTGTGAACCAGAGGGTGGCAGTGGTGAACCAGAGGGTGACAGGGGTGAACCAGAGGGTGACAGTGGTGAACCAGAGGGTGACAGTGGTGAACCAGGGGGTGCTGTAATGAACCAGAGGGTGACAGGGGTGAACCAGAGGGTGACAGTGGTGAACCAGAGGGTGACAGTGGTGAACCAGAGGGTGCTGTGATGAACCAGAGGGTGACAGTGGTGAACCAGAAGGTGGCAGTGGGTGACAGTGGTGAACCAGAGGGTGACAGGGTTTAACCAGAGGGTGACAGTGGTGAACCAGAGGATGATGTGATGAACCAGAGGGTGACAGGAGTGAACCATAGGGTGACAGTGGTGAACCAGAGGGTGGCAGTGGGTGACAGTGGTGAACCAGAGGGTGACAGTGGTGAACCAGAGGGTGACAGTGGTGAACCAGAGTGTGACAGTGGTGAACCAGAGGGTGCTGTGATGAACCAGAGGGTGACAGTGGTGAACCAGAGGGTGGCAGTTGGTGACAGTGGTGAACCAGAGGGTGACAGGGGTGAACCAGAGGGTGACAGTGGTCAACCAGAGGGTGCTGTGATGAACTAGAGGGTGACAGGGGTGCCAGAGGCACACCACACACTAGCGCTATGCTAGTGTGTGGTGTGCAGGGCTTCATGCGAGTTCACATGCCTCTTGTTTTAAAGGGTAGTGTGTGGTGTACAGGGCTCAATGCGAGTTCACATGCCTCTTGTTTTAAAGGATCAGAGGCCGAGCAGGGCAGCAGATGAGGAGAAAGCAGGTTCCTGGTCACAGGAACTACACGGGGATGGCGCTCGAGAAACTCATGGATACACAGACTTCCTCAAGGAATACAGCTCATTTAAGAGGGCTGATATGGGGATAAAGGACACTTGCCCAGCCTCGACCTTGCTCACAATTTTTTAGGGCTGATTTACTACGTTACTGAATTTGAGCTTCAACTCGGGCACCTACTTAATTTGTATCTGTAAGTGCTTTCTGTTGAGGTTTAATTTTTGTGACAGGAGCATCGTGCCAGAATGAATCCCGCCCTGCGTGTTTGTCCACGAAGATACCACTGCTTTGTGCAATACCTCTACTCAACTGGAGTACTTTCTACTGTCCAATCAGTAAGTGCTCCCTTGTTGGCTAAATGTATAGGGGCAGATTTACAATATCTGGTGCATCCCCAGGGATGCGCTAGATATTGTGCGTCGCAGCTCTGCCACCCATGGTGCACCGCATTTACAATGCGGCGCACCATGTGGCAAAAACGGCACAGATGCGTCACGCATCTGTGCCGTAAAAGCGGTGCATTGCTGGAGATGCGTCGCAAGTGCGACGCAGCTCCAGCAATGCTCTGAGGGGCCCTATCTCCCTATCTCCCCAATGCTGCGTCAAGCCTTACGCCTGCTTCAAGCAGGCGCAGGGTTTTGACGCAGCATTGGCCTGAAAGTGACTGAGTGAAATCTTGTAGATTTCACTCAGCCACTTTTAGGAGGACGTTGTTAATACCCAGCACCATGGCGCATCTTTTGTGCAGCCGCTGCGTCACAAAAGTGACACAACAGCGGTGCAAAAGAGGCGCAAGGGGCTTCTAAACCTGCCCCTTAGTGCTATTACAACACTGCAGCTGCGTAAAGAGCCGGAAGATGTGTCTCCAGTGACCATCTGTGCTTGTAACTTTGCACCGCGCCAAAAGGCTCTGAGGTCCCTTGAGTGAGCTGTCCATCATAGTGGGGAAAGGACGGGAAGACGTTTCATAGTGCTAGTGTGTGGCATCCAGTGCAAATCGCAAAAAAATCCGCGATTTCACTGGAAATTCCGCGAATTCGCTGATTTTCTTTTGCGATTTTGCAGGGAAATCCGGGAATTCGCGGAATGCGAATTCGCAAATTTTGCCCATACTTAGATGGAGTACTGAAGTGAGGCTCTACTACTGTTGGGCTCAGCTGGCTCCAATCACTCTCCACCATATAGGCCTTTCTTTCCTTAAGTGAGTTACACTGTGCTCTCAGGGTCAACCTCTTGCTACCTACAGCTGGAGGTTGGTTCCCTTTGGTTGGACTTCTGGAGGGACAGGACAGGTTTGGGGCCACTGGGCTCCAGGTATGCCCTTGCCCAACAGAGTCCACCTGGGGGAGGTTCCTACCTAAGGGTACGAGAGTTCCCTCAGAGGTTTGAGGAATTTTCACCTGGCTAGGGCTGCTAGACTGGGTGCCCCTAATCTGCTGATGGGGGGTTCCTCTGGACAGGGGGCCCTTTGGGGTCCACTGGCCTCCCTGACCTCTATAGCCCTGGGCTGACTGTGGCAGGGTGGAGAGGGGCAGGTTGCCTGCTCCAGACTGGGTCCCACCTTGGAAGGGTCCACTGACATCAGAGGCACTGTCAGTGTCAGACTTTAAAGGATACAAGCCAGATTCCACGGGAGCGAAGATAAATCCCCCTAACCTCCAAAAAACAGTACCAAGAATGCAATAGTAAACACACTCATGATAGCTGTTCTCTAAAAGTATGGGGGAAAAACCCAAGGAGTGTCCACAACTCTCACTATACAAGGGGTTAAACAACAGGGATGATGATGCAGGTCTGGCTGGTGTATTCAGAGCTGTAAGAAAACAGGACAGGATAGTAATACTACTAAACAATATCCAAAGAGCACCCACTTCGTTACATTGACATGTGTTTTATACAGAGGTCACTTACCCCAGTGAAGCCCATGGGCTGCCTTGGTGAAGGGGGCCCTTGCTGAAGAGCGTTGCCTGGGAATTATGATACCAGGCCTAATAGAGCTGGACTCAGGAAAGGACGCACACATACACCAATCATACACTAAATAAATGGGAACAGGAATTGAGGTGCACTGGCCGGGTCTCCGGGGGGACAAAGAGTGGAGCAGCTACACACTCAAGAGGAGTGCTGCCCGGCCCGGGAAAACGTTTCCAGGCGGAGCGAGCACTCTCTCAGCAGGGCATAAGAAAATGAATATGATCCCCGAAATGACCGTCCGGTCAAGCAGGAGCCAAAAAGTGGGGACAATGAACAGCCCGAGTTAAAAGGACGGAGGGTAAACCCTCCGAGGAACTCCAAGCTCGAGGAAAATGGTTTCAGGGGAGAGCGGGGAGAGTGGAGGTCCTAGATAACCTCCTCGCAACTAATGGTTGGGTCTATGGCGCGAATGGAGATTTTCAAAGGACTCTCCATGCTGAATGATTGTCGGTTGATAAGGGCGTTTTCCGGCTACAGTTGAAGGTCGGAAGAGAAGTTCTTCCAGGGTATAAGACGAAACGGAAGCAAAGTAGAGACGCCAAGGGAAGGCGCCTCTCGCAACCAGGAAGGAAAGAAGGGGGCGTGGTACCGGAACAGTAAGCCAAGCAATGGCTACCTTCAGACGCGTCCCTTTATGTGAATAAGGGAGAGTCTCAAAAGACCACTATCGTGTAGGGAAGTTCAGTAAGCATTAGGGAACGTGTGTAAAGGACATAGGGGAGACCAAAGATAAACACATGTCAAGGTCTTCTGCGCAGCCCATGCCGCAAAACCATAACAGTCAGGCCAGGCCTGGCTACCTCTGCGGCAGTTTCTTCACAAGGGGTAGGATCAGTTCCCTCAGGAGGCTGACCCTTACCTAAAGTCTGATGGGAGGGAGACTTTTCTTCCTCCCCAATGCTCTCTGTTTGTGTGGAGTGATCCATAGTTTCAGGCTTCACAACACATAAATCTGTTTGAGTTTGGGCTGTGACCATCACAGCCCTACCAACCTCTTCTGGAAGGAACTCGGTTTGAGTTTGGGCTGTGACCATCACAGCCCTGTCAACCTGTTCAGAGAAGGAATCTGCTTGAGATTGGGCTGAGACCAGCACAGCCCTACCAACCTTTTCAGGGAGGAAATCTTGAGCTGCGGCTGTGGCCATAACAGCCCCACTAACCTTAACAGGGAGACCTACCATTTTGGAATAGGTTTCTTGTTCTACCTCAGCCCAGGCTGAGATCTCTAGATACCACCAGGGGGATTACTACTAGTAGTAACAGGAGGTGTTGAAGTATTGCTTGTCGGAACATTTTCCTTATTGTTGGCTTTTGGGCAACTGCTGTCAGTTTTCCAATGGCCAGGTTGTCTACATACATGACAATAAGGCTTTTTAGGGTTAGAGGAAGGAGTTTGGGACCCACCCCCCTCAGAGGATTTTTGGGGCCCTGTAGTGGACTTATATTTAAATGTATCCCAACCTTTCTATTGAGGCTTGGTATTATCTTTCTTTTGGTCACCACCCTGATTTTTAGGCCCAACCCTGGTTCTGACCCATTTGTCTGCCTTCTTACCCAATTCTTGGGGAGAGGTCAGATCAGAGTCCACCAGGTGTTGATGTAGAAGCTGGTTCTGACAATTATTAAGGATCTGCTCTCTCATAATCAAATTATACAATCCTGTATAGTCTTTGACCTTACTGCCTAGTAACCAGCCCTCCAGAGCCTTAGTATCACAGTCTACAAAATCAGTCCAGTCCTAAGTATGTGTCTTCTGGGTATCCCTGAACAGCAACCTATACTGTTCAGTGGTTAAGCCAAACCCATCAACCAGAGCACTCTTGAGGACTGTGTAGTTATCAGCATCCTCATCACTAACTGTGAGGAGCTTGTCGCTACCTTTTTCTGAAAAGGAGAGCCATAAGATTGCTGCCCGTTGACTTTGGGGTACCTGCTGTACTTTGCAAGCCCTCACCAAAGCAGTTATCCACTTGTGGATGTCATCCCCACTCTTGTAGGGAGGGACAATCTTACTTAGGTTTTTATGGTCATCTGACCTCTCCCTACCTCTAGGGATGTTGCTGCCACCAGTGGAATCTAATCCACTTAACTTTTGCTCTCTAGCAAGAGCAAATTTCTCTTTGGCTAGGGCAAGTTTTTGCCTCTCAATCCCCAGATTGACTTCTTCCATTCTGGCCTGATGTTCTCTTCTGTCAGGGGAAGACATTCTCCTGACAGCATCTGACCCTATGGAGACACCAGAGTGATGAGATTCCCTGGATAGGGATCTCCTCCTTCTGTGGTAAGTGTTAAGCCTGCTTGGGGGTCTGTAAGGTACTAGGCCCTCTCCAGTCCCATGTAGGCTTAGGTTAGCCTGGCTAATTACTCAAACTTGGACCTGGCCATTGTCATCCCCCTCAGAGTCCTCCTCTACTTCACAGTCATCAACTAGGTTGTGATCAGGGGAATCCTCTGCTGAGGGCTGACCCTCTTCTGCATTGCCTGTAGGACCTGGGTTAGCTGCTTTCTTAGCATCATATTCTTCCATGAGTTCTATCAGGTGCTTGAGGGTAGGTTTGGAACTAACGGTGGGCATAGTATGTGTAGTAGGGCTCCGCAAAGCTACGTGAAGTGGGCATGAGGCTACGCCCACTCACACGCTTCGCGTAGCCCCACTATGCGCTGCCCGCCTCCCTCCCACCCTCTTCTACAAACATAATTTCAAGTTAACAACTACAGTAAAAGTACATTAAAAGCACTTACCTGGTCCACGGCGTCCCGGGGCTCCCTCTTCTATTTCGCGCTGACTTCTCCCATCCAAATGCGCATGCGCGGACACCCGTGCATGCGCATTTCTCGCGAGAGCCCTTTCTTTTGGAAAACGGACGCAGCCCGACATTGATCTCGACTGCCATAGAGGGTCCGCCGTACATGGGGATTTCAATTCTGAGGATCCGGTAAAGAAGTCACCGTCTCATGTAGCGGACTTCGTTATAAGAATTAGGGCCAGATGTAGGTAATTCTATTTTACCGACTCATAAATACCGAATTTTACCGATTCGGTATTTATGAATCGGTAAAATAGAAGGTGGGAGATGTAGGTAAAATCGGTATTTGAAATACAGATTCTGTAAAAATCGGTATTTACTGATTCTGTAATTACAGAATCGGTATTTCCCATTGATTCCTATGGGCTTTGAAGCCCATAGGAATCAATGGGAAATACCGATTCTGTAATTACAGAATTGGTAAATACCGAATCCTGCAAGGGTGCAGGGGGTGTCACTTTGACACCCTCTAGCACCCCAAATATAGGCATGTGTGCCATGTGGCACACAGACATGCCCTAAGAGAACGTCTGTCTGTCACATGGCATAGGTGTGCATGCACACATGTGCATGCACACCTGAATTCTGTATTTTACCACCCAATTGGATTGGGTGGTAAAATACCGAATCTGTAAGGCCTTTGGGACTCAGAAGAGTCCCACCTACATCTGGCAGTTACAGAATCGGTAAAAATACCGATTCTGTATTTTACCGATTCAGTAAATTTACCGAATGGTAAAATTGGCCCCCTACATCACAAATACCCATTTACCGGTCGGTAACAGCCGAAATCGGCCGTTACCGGTCGATAAATGGCCTCCTACATCTGGCCACAAAGTGCCAAGAAATAAATTGCAGCACAGGAGAGCATTTAAATTGTAGATTAACCAAAGTTATTCACAGATTTATGACCTGTATATGTACACAGGAGAATAACAACACAGGAGAATAAGACAGCTCCCACAGGGACATCATAACAGTGCCCGCACAGTGGATCAGTTGCTGTTAGTACGATGCAGATGGTCCATTATTCACAAGAAGGATTTTGACAGTTCCCCACGTAATGAGCAAATTTTGGCATTACTCAATTTTCATGATCAATTTTTATCGAAACATTGGTTGAACAAGAGACATAATGAAATTTTAGTCTTGATAAAGGTGGTGCATACAAAGCAATACACCGAAACGCGTCGACGCAACCCACGCTAGTTAAATTCACGGAACATTTTGTCAGGACGGGTCTATGTGATTCTGACTCTCAGATAAAGATTCCATTGAATTAACATTCCGATGTGTTAGTCTCAACATCATGGACCTTGAGTCTCTTTCTCTTTTTGCATTGTGGATATATATTTTTTTTGTGTTTCTGCATTATTTGGATTGTTTTTAATGTTTTAATTGATTATAGGTTATAAATAAATTTACACTTTGTGATAATAGCTATTTCAGGTTTTTATGATTTAGAGGTGTTCTTGTATTAATAACCACTGTATTCTTATGCCAAATTATTCATGATTGAAGGGTGATGTGTGAGGGAAAGACTGTTATTGAAATATTAGTTGTACCCAAGGGATTTTTTCTTGTTGATACTTTTTGGTACCCTGTCCCTTGGATAGTTGGGCCATTCCCTTCTTTCTCACATTTACCATATATAATCCCTTGAATACCAAATGAAAGGACACCACACAAGATATATATCAAATATGTATGCATTTATTACTAACACAACCCCTCTGTACTCTTTATGAGACCAAAGTTTGAGATACAGCACAAGTTACTCAATAAGCATACTATAAGTTGCACAAATACAATTCTGCCTTAGGGGCCTCACAAACCATATACTAAAGAAGTGGTATAAGAACCACTTCAGGAAAGGTGAATAGGCCGAGGGCCTAGAGAATCACTGGGGCTACACAGGACAACCAAAGGCTTGGAAGTAGGAGGCCCACAGGACATGTGTGCAGTGTCTAACACACACGCGGGTTACAATAGAAAGTCAATGGGAACGTAAAGTTAACAAAGTAGTTGATTTCGGACACTTCCGGGTGGACTACGGGAAAACCCAGTTACACTAGGACATTTGGATAGTTGTTACCCATGGGAGCACCGGAGTGCTCGAGTTACCTCACCCAGGGAAGCCGGGTGCATAGGTGTGAAGTCGTGTCGGGTTTCGTCGTCGAATACTATGGAGAGCTGCAAGAAGATGCTGCAGGCGACCAGGAGGAAGATGTCTGGGTGGATCCAAGAGTGGATCGATTTCGTGAAGAACCTGAAAGCTGAGGGGACAGAGTATGGGTCACTAGCCAGTGACCAGGATGGAACCAGGAAGGAAACAGGCGATGTTGGGAGATATCAGGTGAAGATGCGAAGCTTGTCTCTGCAGCCACGTGGACCAGGAGGTGTCGACAACAACCAGGAGCTGGATACAGCCTGAGCCACAAAGGATCTCGCTGTTGGCAGCGCTGACTTCCGGATTGGAGTGAACAAGCCTTGGCAAAGGCAACCCATGCAGAAAAGGAAGATCAGCTTCTGTTCAGACCAGCAAGGTCTGGGGAGCTTCCCCTTTACAGGAAACAGGAGCGAGCCCGGAGCAATCAGGCAAGTGGTGTTGATTCAAAATTGAGTCTTCAGGAGGGCCACTAGCCAATGGGCTAGCAACTGCAAAGACGCGTCAAGGTGAAATGCAGGCACTGGCCGCACGCGACACTCATGGAGTGTAGAGGGCTGAGCTTTGGTGCACTTACTGCTCAGGTATGGGGCTTCTCAAACCCCAATGCACAACTTCGAGGAAGCCTAAGAAGGTGCACGGTTAACAAGATACAGGTAGTCCAGGGAATCTGGTCCCACGTCTCTCGTGTCCGCCAAGGGTCTCAGCTTTGCTGTGGGTGTGGGTTGTAGTCAGAGAAGTATGGAAGTCCAGTCCTGCATTGCTGGGTCATCGGGTTCCAGAGGGAGCAGTGACGAAGCAAACCGGCAAGTTGCTGATGGTGCCTGTTTGCACAGGGTGGTCACTCCTTGGCCACAAGGGAGATTTCTTCAGTGTTCTAGTTGCAGTAGAATGTCGAAGGTCCAGAGTTTCATTTCAGAGTTTCATTCAGGATAATCTAAAGTCTCTAGACTCAGCTCCTACCTATATACTGATTTGAGGGTCTGGATTACCTGCTAGGTCCTCCTATGGGTGGGACCAGGGAAGGGGGTGGTTACACCCCATTCCCTTTGTCTAGTCTCGCACCAGAGCTGGGGCTGGAGTGCCCCAGCAACTGGTTTGAACCGGGCTATGCATGGGGAACCTTGTGTGCCCCAGGCAGTGTCTCATTTCATCCAACCCACCCTGCCCCAATACACAAGACCCTGTCTGGGGAGGTGCTCGCACCTCCCAAGGCAGGAAACCTATTGTCCAGGCCTCCCCTGCCGGAGTTTCGTCCAGCAGCAGGAGGTCAGACTCGTGTCTGTGGCAGCAGCATCCATTTTGTGATGCTGAGGCTCTGTTTAACTTTAACTGGGTAAAGCAGTAACCAACATGTCTTCTCCCTCTAGAAGGGTGGAATGCTACCCACGCCACCAGAATTGGCAGGGCAGGTAGTATTACAAAGCGTATAACACCTTACATGACATGTTTTGATAAAGCCAAACCAAAGTTAGCATTAACCGCGAGGATTATAATGCACTTAAGAGTATATGGTATGGCTATATAGTAGAACAGCTATAAGGACATGGTTCCGAAAGCTGCAGACAGGCTCAGCTCATGCTAGAGCACCATCTCACATAAAACCAAGCACTCTGCCGCCAGGATTGTCGAGGTCTGCCATAGGAGTGACTGATAGGTGTCTGTGTGTCTATATATAGGGTTAGATTTTGGTATACTATATCTAAGCAAGGGGTGATTACACAACCTTGCCCAAGTTGAGTGATCAGGTTGTAGTGTGAGTTTGGATGGCCAGCTAGGGGTTGCATAATTCATGCTGCAGCCCCTGGATGCACCTATGCCCTGGGTACCTATGGTACACTATACAGGGGCTCACAAAGGTGACCCAATACCCAATTATTTACAACAAGGGGTGGTGATGGACAGAGTCTCTGAATTAAGCAGAGTACTCTCACCCAGTCAAGAGATCAGGGCTAGATCCAACACCGTTTTTTAGCTCATTGCACCATCCCAGTTTCAGAACCTGGCTGTATGCCAATTAGTCTGTCCCTGGCCCAGTGCATCATGGGAACAGGGCAGACCAGACTACAAAAGCCAATTCTTACACTGGGAAGGAAACAAGCTTCCGGGGACCGGTTTCTGCCATTTCAGGCGTCTTCGGCCCGGCTTGCTTGAATCCTGATGGTGCAATGAGCATGGGACTCATGTCTGAGTATACCCTTCCACGCTTAGGGTGGACAAAATTATTTACAACAAGGGGTGGTGATGGACAGAGTCTCTGAATTAAGCAGAGTACTCTCACCCAGTCAAGAGATCAGGGCTAGATCCAACACCGTTTTTTAGCTCATTGCACCATCCCAGTTTCAGAACCTGGCTGTATGCAAATTAGTCTGTCCCTGGCCCAGTGCATCATGGGAATAGGGCAGACCAGACTACAAAAGCCAATTCTTACACTGGGAAGGAAACAAGCTTCCGGGGACCGGTTTCTGCCATTTCAGGCGTCTTCGGCCCGGCTTGCTTGAATCCTGATGGTGCAATGAGCAAGGGACTCATGTCTGAGTATACCCTTCCACGCTTAGGGTGGACAAAAATATTTACAACAAGGGGTGGTGAGGGACAGAGTCTCTGAATTAAGCAGAATACTCTCACCCAGTCAAAAAGATCAGGGCTAGATCCAACACCGTTTTTTAGCTCATTGCACCATCCCAGTTTCAGAACGGTGATGGATCAAGCCCTGATCTTTGGACTGGGTAAGAGTGGTCTGCTTACTTCAGACACTCTGTTCATCACCACCCCCTTTTCTGAATCGTTTTTGGCCACTATAGGTGTGGCAGGGTATACTCAGACATGAGTCCCTTGCTCACTGCTCCATCAGGATACAAGCAAGCCGGGCCGACGAGGCTGAAATGCCAGAAACCGGTCCCCGGTAGCTTGTCTCCTTTCTGGTGAAGAATTGGCTTGGTAGTTTGGTCTGCCCTGTTCCCACGATGCACTGGGCCAGGGACAGACTAATTTGCATATAGCCAGGTTCTGAGCTGGGATGGGGCAGTGAGCTAAATAACGGTGATGGATCAAGCCCTGATCTTTGGACTGGGTAAGAGTGGTCTGCTTAATTCAGACACTCTGTTCATCACCACCCCCTTTTCTGAATCGTTTTTGGCCACTATAGGTGTGGCAGGGTATACTCAGACATGAGTCCCTTGCTCACTGCTCCATCAGGATACAAGCAAGCCGGGCCGACGAGGCTGAAATGCCAGAAACCGGTCCCCGGTAGCTTGTCTCCTTTCTGGTGAAGAATTGGCTTGGTAGTTTGGTCTGCCCTGTTCCCACGATGCACTGGGCCAGGGACAGACTAATTTGCATATAGCCAGGTTCTGAGCTGGGATGGGGCAGTGAGCTAAATAACGGTGATGGATCAAGCCCTGATCTTTGGACTGGGTAAGAGTGGTCTGCTTAATTCAGACACTCTGTTCATCACCACCCCCTTTTCTGAATCGTTTTTGGCCACTATAGGTGTGGCAGGGTATACTCAGACATGAGTCCCTTGCTCACTGCTCCATCAGGATACAAGTAAGCCGGGCCGACGAGGCTGAAATGCCAGAAACCGGTCCCCGGTAGCTTGTCTCCTTTCTGGTGAAGAATTGGCTTGGTAGTTTGGTCTGCCCTGTTCCCATGATGCACTGGGCCAGGCACAGACTAATTTGCATATAGCCAGGTTCTGAGCTGGGATGGGGCAGTGAGCTAAATAACGGTGATGGATCAAGCCCTGATCTTTGGACTGGGTAAGAGTGGTCTGCTTAATTCAGACAGTCTGTTCATCACCACCCCCTTTTCTGAATCGTTTTTGGCCACTATAGGTGTGGCAGGGTATACTCAGACATGAGTCCCTTGCTTACTGCTCCATCAGGATACAAGCAAGCCGGGCCGACGAGGCTGAAATGCCAGAAACCGGTCCCCGGTAGCTTGTCTCCTTTCTGGTGAAGAATTGGCTTGGTAGTTTGGTCTGCCCTGTTCCCACGATGCACTGGGCCAGGGACAGACTAACTTGCATATAGCCAGTTTCTGAGCTGGGATGGGGCAGTGAGCTAAATAACGGTGATGGATCAAGCCCTGATCTTTGGACTGGGTAAGAGTGGTCTGCTTAATTCAGACACTCTGTTCATCACCACCCCCTTTTCTGAATCGTTTTTGGCCACTATCGGTGTGGCAGGGTATACTCAGACATGAGTCCCTTGCTCACTGCTCCATCAGGATACAAGCAAGCCGGGCCGACGAGGCTGAAATGCCAGAAACCGGTCCCCGGTAGCTTGTCTCCTTTCTGGTGAAGAATTGGCTTGGTAGTTTGGTCTGCCCTGTTCCCACGATGCACTGGGCCAGGGACAGACTAATTTGCATATAGCCAGGTTCTGAGCTGGGATGGGGCAGTGAGCTAAATAACGGTGATGGATCAAGCCCTGATCTTTGGACTGGGTAAGAGTGGTCTGCTTAATTCAGACACTCTGTTCATCACCACCCCCTTTTCTGAATCGTTTTTGGCCACTCTAGGTGTGGCAGGGTATACTCAGACATGAGTCCCTTGCTCACTGCTCCATCAGGATACAAGCAAGCCGGGCCGACGACGGCTGAAATGCCAGAAACCGGTCCCCGGTAGCTTGTCTCCTTTCTGGTGAAGAATTGGCTTGGTAGTTTGGTCTTCCCTGTTCCCACGATGCACTGGGCCAGGGACAGACTAATTTGCATATAGCCAGGTTCTGAGCTGGGATGGGGCAGTGAGCTAAATAACGGTGATGGATCAAGCCCTGATCTTTGGACTTGGTAAGAGTGGTCTGCTTAATTCAGACACTCTGTTCATCACCACCCCCTTTTCTGAACCAATACCCAATTAGGCATGTACCTAACGTACATGCTGTCCATTTTACAGAGGGATCAATTAGTCTGGGGCACTGATTAGCAGGATCCCAGGCCAACTAAGTCAAAAACCAGCTAAACACTAGGCAAAAATTTGGGGGTAACCATAGTCAGATATCTATCCTCCTACAGTACCAATAGTGCTCTGTGGGCTGGCAGGATTACAGCCAGCATATCCTGGAGGTGTGCATAGAATCAATGTGGCACAATCCTGACGTTTATGTTGTCCAATAGACACACAGTTTTTACTAGGAAGTATAAAGCCGTTCGACAATATTGGAACATCTTAGAACATACATTTTCTATTACTCCAGTTTACTTTTTCATACTTTCCGTTCTTGATGGCTGAATCTCACTTTTCTTTTCCCTTCGTATATGTACTTTTTATCCTTGCACTCCATTCCTTTTCCATACTTTTTTTCTAATGAGTTTTTTGCCCTAAATTTCTCCTTGCCAATCTTTCAGGTTTTCTTGCTTTCCTCTTTCTGCAATAGATTTCTTGTTGTTACTATCAAATGTGTCTACAGCCATCCTCCTAAGCATATGGTCTCTCCAAATACCCTCCGTACTCCATCTTGTCTTCTTGGCTCTGCTCCATAAGTTCTCCTAGATGAGATAAATGAATGATCATCTATTTCCTGTGAGCCCTAGTCATAGCCTCTGAATTATAAAAGCAAATCATGAATTTGATTAAAATAAGATGATTTTAATTAAGCACTAGTCATAGCATCTCTAGTATAAAAGCAAATTATGAATTAAATTAAAATAAGATGATTTTAAACAAGGGAATATTTATATATATATATTGGGGAGATCTAGTTGCCGCATAATAGGGATCGCACCTGCATATATGTATTGTTATTGCCACAATTGAAATATAATAGGCTTGTTGAATTTTCTTCTAGAGTAAGGTGCTTATCGTATTCCGATATTGATCCTGGGTTGTCGATATAATCGAAATTTCCCTCTTGGACCTACGGTGGTTATTAATCTTCCCACTGTCTACTCTAACCCAGTGAATACCACTTTGTATATATATTTTTATCACTTGTTTGAGATGGGAGGCGCACATACACAGGAATTGCCTACTCCGTTGTATGTCATACTACTGACATATGCATATTACAACATTTGAGATTGTCGCCTGTTAGACCTGTCAGCCCTAGGGTGGTCTTTCCCTGTGATTTTTTGGCCCTGGCCTCATTTTTTCCACCTATTTTTTTGTTGGCCCTTAGGTCTTCGGGCCCCTTTTCACAGCTAACCTATGTTAGGGTGCAGGTGCTCTCTACTTTCAACATGGCTGCCACTGGCCCCTGCTACTGCAGCGTGGTCTTTTTAGTGTAGCACCCTAGTTGCCAGGAGCAGGCTGGGTCCCCATACAATGTTGCAACACCAGCCACCCAGCCCCTGTCCATAGTTAGAGTGGGGAAGCTCCTGGAACCTTCCAGAAGGAAGGCGGACCTGACTGTTCCCGCCTTAGAGAGTGGTTACCTGACCTGGGCATATATAAGCCAGGGAGGGAACTTTTCCCAGTCAGTTGGGGCATCACTGACCTGGGGAACCCACGCAGGAGTTTTAGGCGGGAGGGCCTAGTGAGGAACCTATGCTACTGGGAGTAACAGGATTTAGGTGCTGCCTCTTAAGCTCAGTGAGGTGTCCAAAGCTAGCCCCCTGATCTGGCCCAGTGGTAGGGAACCCCAGGGCCCATCTGCAGTGACTGAGGAGAAATTCTTCAAGCCTTCAACTCATCACCCCCCCCCTTTCTGCAACTTCAAGAAACAAACAACTAAGGGCGCAGAACCATCCAAGCGCCAAGAAACCTACTTTCTGGGACCAGGTACTGGACTGAGCTGCCCTGCACATTCCCTGCCTCCAGCTGGGCCTACCTGTCTCCCCTTGCCTGAACTGTGTGACAAGCGCTACAATTTGTCCCCATCCTGCCTGCAGTTCTGACTAACTAACGTGCAGAGCGCTGTAATCTGCTCTTCTGTCAAGCGCTGTGACTCTGAGGCGCTTTTCACCTCAGAACACCTTCTGCTGCTGTTGCCCCCAAAGCGCTCTCCTGAGCTGACTGATCGATCCCCCCTCACGAGTAGTGCTGCGGCGCCCGACACTGTCTCCACGAGGCGCTAATCTGATCCCCACTCACCGCCGCAGCCCGGAGCTGTGGGAAACCATCTGAGGCTTTCGCGCTGCCCCGCGACGCCCCTGAGGTGAGGCTGCCTGGTCGGTGTGTGGCGCCTCGCGCCTGTGTCAATTGCCCTCATCGGCGGCCCGCATATGTGAGGAGAGGGCCGCCGTTCTTCGTCGTGCTGGGCCGCAGTAGGCCGAAGCTGAGCTGTCCCCGATCATGTGACCGGGGAGCTCCTCCGCCCTGCCCCCGGGCGCCGCGCTGCCATTGGTCCCGGCAGGCGCGCCCTCGAGGTGGGCCACGCGGTTGGCTGGAGCCTCCGCGGCCACATCCTGCAGCGTCCCTGGCCCGGAACCTTGCCGGTAGGCCCCGAGAAGGCCCAACAATAACGCGGAGGGGGCCATGGAGCCTGAGTGCCCCCTCCCCTTTTAGACCCGCATATCGCCTTTGCCACGGCCCCGGCGCGGGTGCCCCGAGGCCGCCCCTACCCCGTGCCGGGCCGAGGAAGGCCCAGGGAGGGACGAACACCCCCTTCCCTCTGCCAGACCCAGCGTCTCCGCAAGGGCCCCGGAGGGCCGAAGAAGTGAGGTAACCCCCTGGGGAGGAGGGCGGTAGGCCGAGTGTGCCCCGAGGTCGCCCCTCCCCCGGGGTTAACTGTGACTGGGCCCTGTTGGCCCCTTTATGAATGTGCCTCAGTTTATTGTCTTGCTTACATATTTACAAGCCTGAGTTATTCTTCGTGAACCATATTTACAAGCCTGAGTTATTCTTCGTGAACCATATTTACAAGCCTGTTAAATGAGTGGGAGAGTCACTTCACTGTACTGAATTTTCTTGCAGAGGTGGACTTCCATAACACTTTTGATGGTCTGATCTGGGTCGCAGCCGACCGGTATTCACAAGAAGAAAGGCTTGTCACAGATGACTAAAGGCTGTGTTCTTTGAAGTTCTTTGTTAGACTGATAAGAACTTGCTGATATGTTTTATTCCTTTCTAGGAAAAGCGACCATGAGAGGTTTGAGGTGCTACTTAGATGCATTATAATTGTCGCTTCTTGTAGGATCCTCCAGGTTTATACCATTACCCCTTTGCCTGTCAAAGAGTCTGATGCGACAGGCGGGGTCAGTTAATGTTTCTTTGCATAGATGAGCTGGCTGTAGTTTTAATGAAAAGCCTTAATGAAATGCTTACTCTTCACAGGAAATGCAACCTGCACATGATACATGAAATGTCTCAATGAAATGCTCATTTGAAATGCTAGTGAATTACCAATGCCTTGCTCTAATTGAAAGCCTATATAAAAGATCTTGATTTTTCAAATACAACATCTGGTGTGGTCTCCATTATTGCGCCACTGTGTTTTATTGGATGTGTGTGTTAAGTAGCTGCTTTACACATAAGCCCCCGGCCGCCTTCCTGCTCAAGCCATGCTACCCCCCAGGGAACTGGCGGTCCCAGTTCCTACATCACCCTTAAAGTAAGGTACATTACCTTTTATAGCTCTTAGTTTAGATGCAGAATTACAAAGGGGTACATTACCCCGTCGTGGCACTGGAATTGTTCTGTGTAGAATGTGACATGTGTTGATTGCATCTATGATATACAATTGATTAACCTTATAAAACTATTCATGTACTAAAGTTCATTCCATGCTCTTACTGTACAATAATATTTCCTTCCAGCTGTTATATGCAGAAATCTGTTTCAGTACATTAATGTTGCCAAAGCTGTTCCATTTTACACAGCATGACTCGCTTCTGGATTTCTTTAATTATATGTTATTAATTTTTATTCATTTGTATTCACGATTGAGCTCTAGATTTGGAATGTATCTAGCGCGTCGATTGGCTTAGTAGTATTTCTTCCATGTTAATTACAGGGTTACGGAATGATTGCATTGGCGATTTAAATGTGATTTTATTGCACTCATTTTCTGTATCTTCAGACATTTTAAATTGATTTATTTACAAGTATTGTGGACATAAGACAATCATTTTTGCAATTGCAGTCTATTGTTTTGGTATTTGTTCCAAAACTATAGTATTTTGTTCATGTTCATGAATCAAGAGGTTACTTCTATAGTAGATAGAGCGCAATTCCTCAACTTGAGAAAGGCATTGCGAAACGCGTTGTTCTTTGTGTGCACAAATAAAATCTGTGTACTGTCCTCTGGTGTGGCGCTGGACTTCTTGGTGGGATTTCCTACTTTGTTCCTGCTTTCTGCAATATATATATATATATATATATATATATATATATATATATATATATATATATATATATTCCAATAGTACCATGTCATGCAGGACCTAGATAACATATACCGTGGGTCTGGTGGCAGACTGACTGTGTACACCCCCGCTGAATATGTTAGCCTTCAGGTGAAAGATTTAGTCCATAAAAGGCTGCAGTCCTTATAAGGCGTGATGTACTTATAAGTCATTCTGTCCTTATTTGGAGTTATGTCCTTATAAGGCTCGTTCATATGAAACAACGGGCGCTGATTTAGAGAAAGTGTGCGATGTTCCTTGGAGCTATATTAGGGTACCGATATGAAATATAACATCTGTTCTTACTGGATCTGAAAAGAGCGAATTAATATCAATGAGTTGGTTGTGTGTGTTCCATATAGAGGTAACACGAAGGCCCTATATCATTCCATCTCCCATTGACCATCCCATTCCCCTTTCCCTTTCGTGTGATCAGTTGAATGGTCCTGTTCCTGTCCAGCCTCTTCTTGGTGAAGAAGTTGACTGAGAGAACATTGTGAATGTGTGACTGTGTGACGGCTCCTTGACTGGCAAATGCTGTGCTCTGCAGGGACAGTTATGTGACAGCTGTGCTCTTGCACTGGAGAATTATAGCTGACGTCCACCTTTATGCCCTGATTTTGACAGACTTATCCCAAGTTCCCTGCAGTTTTCCATGGGCACGTTCCACAAGCTCTACCTGGCCAAATGTATCCATGACAAACCCTGAGAGTGCAGTAGTGTTACTTTGCTTGGCAGTACCCGATAGATCAGAAATTTAGTTTTTGTGCAAAATCAAATGTACATCAAGACTTGCAATGAAGGTGTCTGTGGTGTCACAATGAAGCCACTATGTGATGTTCAGGCCTTGCTAATATGAAATTTGAGCTCTAATTTAGAATGAGTTCTACTTTGTAAATGACATTCTACGTTTGGAATGAGAGTTCTAATTAGGAAATGAAAGAATTCCATTAGAATGCAGATTGGAACCACACTTCTAATTTGGATAGTCAGAACTATGTTTGGAATGCAAATTCTACCCTTGGAATGCCTCTTGCGCAAAACATAAGATGGTTTTTTCAGGTTCAAGGAGCAGCTGTGTATGATGTCTAAGGTTAATTTTGTGAGTAGTAACGAGCGGATTCTAAGGCTACAGTTTTGTTGGGCACCTCGTCTCCCCGGTGTACCCAGAACTACCTTCTATTGACTGGATGGGTGCAATGCTCTTGAAGCTGTGTAGAGGCACCCAAGGAGTCTAGGGCAAGCCAGGCCAGCACAGAGGCATTCACACAGCTGAAGACTCAGAGCCCAGCCCTAAAGCCACTGTCAGGCTCTGCCAGTCAGTGCAGAAGAAAGATGCAGGGTGTCTTCTAATTCCTAGATCCCACCCTGCCATTTGAATACCTGAATCACACCTGTGAAATGGGCAGAGCAGATAGGAGGGAACAGAATGAAACGCTGCGCATTCCTGTGCCGGGCACGAGGCGCGTCTCACCAGCGCCATCACAGATTCTGTTACGATGGGTTTGAAGGACATTCTTTTTGGCAGCGACATTGATAGATGACGATTGTTAATTATTGACCACAGTGGCTACAACATCTGTAGAATAATTAAGAGAAAGAGAAATTCTGAAACAAATCCTCTGACAGCTTCTGTCTGTCTAGGCAGGTTCAAAATAAAAATCTGTAAGCAAAGAAGAGAACACAGGAAACCTTAATAATGAGTTCATTGCAACTGACTTCCTTCCCTGAATCTCCTGCTTCTGTGATGTCATGTTACAGACCGGCTGACACCTATCAACATACTGTAACACGGGTCTCTCCATGCAGCCTTGAGTGTCATCAGCGTTTCCATCAATCCCTTGTGACATCAGGTACTACGTCACATCCCGGGTCCTGGCAGGCTTGTGACATCATGGACCTCATCACCCCCCTGGCAGATATTATGACATCATTCACCACTTAGCTATATATAGAGCCCTAGCCAGGGCTGCCTGCAGTGTGTGGGCTAGCCTAGGAATGGTGTGAGTGTCTATGAATGGTGTGAGTGCGGTGTGAATGAGGGCACTCAGACTGACATCAGACAGACAGGATGGCCACAACAGCTCTACTTCTCCGAGGACTGAATGGTGGCTTGCCTGGTTCCTTCAGGGGGGGGGATCAGGAAGAACCTCGTGTCTGCCCAGTGATTGCTTGGTTCCTTCAGAGAGGAGAAATCGACAAACACCAGGCAGGGCGCAGTACCGATGAGAAGACAGTCATGCACTGTGAGTTGGGGGTGCACGGACCAGTCGGTGTGGTATGGCCAAACAACAAGCTATTTTCCAGGTTCTCCAGTAGGCAAATTGAGTTTTGCCCTGAGCTCGACGAACCCAAGCACCACCTTATCTGGAGCTGGTCACCGGTTGTCAACAGGTCTGATGGGAAGAAGGGTAGCCCCTGAATGACGGTGAATGTTGTGAATGCAGCCGCGGGGTAGTGGGAGTACCGGCCGGGCGGTGACGTGGGGAGGGGGAGGGGCATGGTGCAAGGTAGTAATGTATGGATCACGGAGTTTAACAGGTAAGTAAACAAATACATAAATAAAAAGAATTTTGTTGCGTGCACTGCATCACCAAACGCGATGCAGTGCGCGCAACAAAATTAGTTTTATCAATTTATATGTTTACTTACCTGTTAAACTCCGTAATACATTCATTACCACCCCCCACCCTGCCCCTCCCCCTCCCACGTCACCACCCGGCCGGTACTCCCACTACCCCACGGCTGGTGTGAATGTCCAGTAGCAAAGGTCAAAACCTTGGCGTGGTGCTACTGCTCACAAGTTTACCCATGAACTTGTGCTAATTTGACCTATTTTGGATGAAAGTGGATGGTGCATTGGCTTTGATTTCTTTGTCTTTCTGTTCTGTGTTTTTCTCCTAACTGCTTTCTTCTCCTTTCATGTTGCCTTTCTCACTTTTGCTTTCTAAATCTCACCTCCTTCTCTTCCTACATTCTTTTATTCCTTCATTGTTCAATTCTATGGGTTTTGCCTTTTCATTTGTTTAGTCTTATATTTTATTCTTTCATCCTGTATAGGCTTCCAACTTTCCTCATTGCTTTTTTTCTATTTTGTATCTTAGACTTTCTCTTGTCCAGAATATTTTCTTTCCTTATTCTTACTGTATCCTTTCTCTTATTCCAACTTCCATACTTTCTCTTTATTTCCTGCTTCTTCTTTATGTTGTCTTTATATGTGATCCTTTCTGACATTTTATTTGTTTTCATATTGTTCCTTTTTTCA
Organism: Lissotriton helveticus; assembly: GCF_964261635.1. Classification (NCBI taxonomy): domain Eukaryota; kingdom Metazoa; phylum Chordata; class Amphibia; order Caudata; family Salamandridae; genus Lissotriton; species Lissotriton helveticus. Next base: position 9,680,892 of record NC_136057.1, on the reverse strand, counting down.
CTCTTTATTTCATTACCTTCTGGCATCAATACTTCCCAATTTGTTTTATTTTAGGTGTTTCTTTTTACAAATGGGACGATGATATTTTAATTTGTTAGGGGATGACTTTTGAATCACCAATAGAATGGGGCACCTAGAAGATGTGATAGCAATGTTAGGCGTTGCCACCACCTTGTAAGCAGTGAACCCTGTCCTGGCACCATTGAGCTGTATATTATATCTGTTCTGCATCTTACCAGAGTAGCTGTTTGAGTTACATGAATCAAGAAGACGAAACTGGACAAAAGGACCTACTTAAGACCTTGTGTTCAACAGAAGTAGAAAGACAATGAAAGATGCTAAGACCAAAAATACATTTTTGAAAGCCCTGCACCTGTCCTTAGAGGGGACAATATCTGAGAGGAGCTTCTCGGCACTGCAAGAACTGTGAGGTCTAAAGAGGAGTGGACAGTAAACCTTTGAGCTATTCTGAGTCTGCAGTGAAGGTGGCCACTTACACTTTTTCATTGAAAAACCTGCTTTGATTTTTAGACCATGTGTAGAGCCTTATTGCTGTAATGAGAAATGTGTAGAGGTGTTGGAACCTCTGTAAAGCAAGTCGGGATTAGGCCCTGATACAGTATCAAGGAAATAAGCACTGGTAAAGCCAATCGGTCTGACACTAGCTGGCAGTCTTGTGATTGTGCCAATTCTTATTTTGTTTTCTTATTTTTGTTTTATAGTAGAGTGTTTTCTTTTCTTACTCTCACCACCTTTGTAACTTCTGTTTTCTTGTCTTCCACCTCGGTTCAAACCTGGTTTGTTTGTGTTTGCCTTCAGAGAGGCCATAGTCTGGCAGTTCAACTGGATGGTTCCCATGAGGAGCAGGGTCAAGACTGATTTGCCAAAGGCAAGGTCTAAACCGAGGTGGCATGGTGAGCAAAAGAATCATTGGTGGGAATGCTACCCGCATGAGTGCCCGTGGTTAGATTACTCTCAAGCATTCCTCCCATCACCTTTTGAGAGAACTTTACATGGACCAATTGTATGAAGCCTGTATTTTCAATCCTAGAAACCCACATAGCCAAAAGTTGAATGTTGCTTCAGTATATTCATAATGATTTTGATATTTGGAGGGGAACTGAGGAAATACTTTTGGCATTAGTTTTATCGCTCAACTGCAATCCTGACTTACAGATCGCACTTGAATGCAGAAATAAAAAGACAATTGTATGAGAAAAAGTATCTTAAGATCAGAACTAAAAACAAAGAGTTTCAGTACTGTCTTATGCAAACCTGCCAAGTAAAACTCAATCGCAATACCGAAGCTTTCATTCCAGGGCGGGAGAGGTAACTTGTCCTTGTTCTGCTTCTCTGGTTTGGTGGATGTGATTAATTATGAGTGACGTCTTGGATTGAGATTCCTGTGTGATAAAGTGTGGTTTCTGTAGGGTAGAAGTATGTGGTCTTACAGTGGTGCCTTACAGTGCAATACCGATAAAATATGCAAAGATGGAACCCGGGTACTCTCTCAGTAGACCTCCTCTCAGTATACTCTCCAAGTATACCTTTTATCAGTCCTGGTGGAGTGACAAAGAGCATACAGGCTACTTGGAGGAACAATTGTGAAGCTTTTCAAATCAGCAACATGGACAAAAGTTATTTGCAAGACGATTGTGCAACACAGAAGCCGCTGGACTTCTTGGTGGGATTTCCAACACAGAAGCCGCGTTCATGGCGTCTTGAATCTCTGAAACAACAGAAATCTACCAGTCAATATAAAACTTCAAAAACTCTCAAAAGATACAGACAGGCATCGTTATTCCCTGATGAAGGGCTCCATAAGCAGCCCGAAATGCATTTGATGTTATGTACCATAATGATGCCCTAAACGAGGATGTTATGTATCATAATGATGCTCTAAATGATGAATAATATGAAGTTATATGACATAAAATATATCTTGATTAATATCTACAAAAACATGAACAGTGATAAATAAAAGAAAGTATAAACTGAACGAACTGTGGAATCCTCTGTCATTAAGAGGAGTGAACAGTGTTCCCAAGGGGATGGTCCCAGTGATCCACTGGCATCACATTCTTATTAGCAAAAGTTATTGACACACATTGAGAGGATTCCAACACCACTTTAGAAAAACTGCTCTGATTTTTTTATATTTTTAAATACAAAAATGAAATCAAAACATACAGTAAAGTGAGATACGTTGTGCAGATAACATGTGTTTAATATATATAAAAAAATGACCGATTACGTAAAGGTGGTAGTGGTTTGTTATTAATGATTTGCTAAAACATCATGAAAAAAATATGTACTGATTACGATTTCATTGTCAATTTTCAGTGACCCCTGACGAAGGGCTGTTTCAGCCCGAAATGCATTGGGTTTTTACTTGAATAAATGCTGCCAGAGATGAACAAAGCGTCAGTCGTGTTCTTATATTCGAGGTCCGGATGGACACATTGGGAACATAAGAAACCTTGAAAAATGGCTAAATACTCCGACTGTGGGCTACAAAGCAGAATAACTTAACACAAAAAGATGGAGAAACGCGAGAAAAAAATGAATAAACTTTGGAACATGGAGTAAAACCGCCACAATGGCACAACACGCTGTGCCCTGGTTTGGGGTTAAATTGTGCCCCATCTCTTGGAGCTAATGGTTAAAGGGTGTCTTTGGGCATGGCATCCAGCCAGTTTGCACGCAATCTTGGAATAGTAATTTGGATAGATGTGAGTGATTTCGAAATAAAAGGTTGCATTCCATTCTTCGTAGACAATAAGTTATTGACACACATTGAGAGGATTCCAGCACCACTTTAGAAAAACTGCTCTGATTTTTATACATTTTTAGATACAAAAATGAAATCAAAACATACAGTATGACCGGAGCGATCAATTTTCAAGCAATAAATAAATCATTACTTTGCAATGTGAAAAATATTAACGTTATGTTCAGTGGGAAAAACACATTTATGCAGTTGAAACTTTAAAGGGTGAGTTGAATGGAACCCACTCGGAGTTAAGGTCTCTGAAGGTCTAAGGTCAGTTCATAACAGCTAGCACAATTTTACTTCTTTAAAGTGAATGAGGTGCAGAGGTGCACTTTCAGCTGTCAAACGGAGTGGTAAATCAGAATTGCGGTGTTGAAATAGTTACTTTAGCACAATGGTACTTGCACGGGTGAGTTGAGCAAAACCCTTTAGAATTAAAGCAAGGAGCTGGTCCTGGACCAATCTACCTCGCTCAGGGGCTCGGTGTAGAGGTGCTCTTGGCTACCCGTGGTGCTGCACAGGATCTGTGGCCAGAAGAACTGGCAGGTGTGCCAAGAAAGGGTAACAACTAATGCAGGATCTTTATGATGGAGCCACAGGAGTGGTTGGTTTGTTTGAGCAGATATGACTCTGATTTCTAAGCATTCAATCAAGCAGGTTGTCATTGAACTAAAAAACAGTAAGCCTTGCTATCTTCAAGCACTCTGGTTAGAGAAATCTTTATCCAGAGGACCAGGCGAATGGTGTAGAAAGCTGAGCCTCACTGAGGGTTGGGACAACAGTTCCCAGAAGCCACCTACACAAGGACTTGGAGCAGCCATGTCAGGTGGCTTGGGGTGCAAGACTTTAAGGTTGTGGACTTTGTAATTTGTGCGTGCCAACTGCGGGGGACTAGATCCTATAAACCAAGGGAGTTCTTGTGATGTCTGGGGTTTGTAGAGGGGTTCACATTCCTTTGCTAACTAAACTCTTGCCATGACCGAGTTGCAATCCAGTGAGTACAGGGCGGCTACCACAGGTGCAACTCTCTTCATGGAGTCCTGCTACGTTGTGTAACGGGTCTCTTGGTATCACGATGAACCTGAGGTTCTAGTGTCTGGGGTGCCCCTTAAATCCTAGATTTAGGGAATGTTAGTGGGTGTGAGGCCTCATAGCCAATAGGAATCATGTCCTGTGGCTAATCCGCCTCAGTAGTAACAACATCCTGATGTTGTATGTCACTAAAGTTAGTCAGAACCTGTTTCAGCCTAAATTCAAGATTGCCAGAACCATCATCAGAGGTTCACCTCAGCTGCCAGCCCCTGGAGGTGGGGTCAGCCTTGTGGAGGTGCATGCCTCCTGCATAGTGAATTTCCCATCTGCCCATGAAATACAGTGCCTGGGGCAGGGGAAAGGTTTGTCCTCGTGCTGGGGACTGTTACATTGACCAGTGTCACGAATGAAGCCTGTGAGGCTCACTGCATTGCCAGTTCAATTCACGAATCATCAAGTGTGGGCGGAGGTGTCAGCTCCGGCTCACACAGGTCCATTGTCTCTGACCTCCGGGAGCAACACAAACTTCCAAGCAAGAGGTCAGAATTATGTGTGGGCATCAAGGCTTCGAAAGGGTCAGCCAAGACATGGGAACACTGGTTAAATTAGGTGGGCAGTTTCTGAAGTGTCACCTAAGTAGACGCTGGTTACACCTCACCACCACCAGTGTGTCAAGGATTAAAAAGCACACACTTGAAAGAAATCAGATGGGCCATCATGGAGCTGGACATAGAGGTAATGTTCCAATGCCAGCCCATGTTATCTGATGGGACACCAATCACTTGCGGTGGAATTACATTTAGAACACTACCACTTGGCACTATTTTAATACCGATAAATATGTTGAGATACACCAAGATATATGTATATTACATTTCACCTTTGTAGACACACTATTGTGAAACCTTAAATGAGGGATAAAGTTCACTGCACAAATCTAATTATTATTATTGTCCTGTAAATGACAAAGCTACCAAACAAGAAAAAATCGTTGCAACCTGACTTGGGTTTCGACATGGTCATGTGGGTGCTGTTTAACACCAACTGTTGTATGTCAGTTGTGCTTAACTTTCAATCGAATGCAGAACATTCACAGTCACTTCAAACCGGGACCCAATCCTTCACCCCAATAAAAGTACGAAATCATAAAACTCCACCACATGTAAATGGGCTGACATCCTCGTGGCAAGGACTCTAACGATGCAGACTCTCCAGCTCCCCAAAGGTGCACTAGGCAACTGTTCACAGCACACCAACGCAGGATCATTTCACAGATCTGATGACAGCACTTTCAAACACAAGTGGATTGTGCAAAAGTCAGATATCCACATACCTTTTTAGACAAGTAGCAGGCAGATTCCAAGTTAATCAAATCAAATCACCTCCTTTTGTAGGATGCGTGTAAGGCAGAGAGTCTCAACATCAAGTTGCAAATTCCATGTAAAAGCAGCTTTAAAGAAGCAGGTGACAACATAAACATCCAACGTTTAGGTGTGCTGTAAGATGTCCTAAACCCAACTTACTGCTAGCCGTCAGTTGTTGTAGACACCGGTGGGGCACTCAAGAGTTTGGGCATGAGGTTGAGATAGTTTCTTCTGTTGCAATATCTTTTTGATCACGCGTGCTTTCTTTCCTTAAATCGTCGCCAGCGTAAAATCCAATAATTGAAAGGTGACTTCTTATTTGCTGTGTCAGGATGTATGTTTATTCTTGGTAATCAAATAATCAAGTAGAGTATTTAGATAAGGTAGTAATCCAGGTTCCAGTAAAGGTTAAGATAAATGCCCCACCCGGAGCAGCTGCCCTGCTGCTCAGCCTCCAAGGTAACTGACAGTACACTTCAAGATACACAGATAGAGCTAAGGATGACATCATAGAGACAGGCTGAGCAGCAGAGTACAAGAGACTAAGAAAGGACAAGACAGAGAGAAGAGCAGGGAGAAGCAGGATACAGCACAGCTGCAGAGGTGCACTTTCAGCTGTCAAACGGAGCTGTAAATCAGAATTGCGCTGTTGAAATAGTTACTTTAGCACAATAGTACTTGCACGGGTGAGTTGGGCAAAACCCTTGAGAATTAAAGCAAGGAGCTGGTCCTGGACCAATCTACCTCGCTCAGGGGCTCAGTGTACCCGTGGTGCTGGACAGGACCTGTGGCCAGAAGAACTGGCAGGTGTGCCAAGAAAGGGTCAAAACTAATGCAGGATCTTTATGATGGAGCCACAGGAGTGGTTGGTTCTTTGAGCAGATATATCTCTCCTTTCTAAGCATTCAATCAAGCAGGTTGTCATTGAACTAAAAAACAGTAAGCCTTGGTATCTTCAAGCACTCTGGTTAGAGAATTCTTTATCCAGAGGACCAGGCGAATGGTGTAGAAAGCTGAGCCTCACTGAGGGTTGGGACAACAGTTCCCAGAAGCCACCTACACAAGGACTTGGAGCTGCCATGTCAGGAGGCTTGGGGTGCAAGACTTTAAGGTTGTGGACTTTGTAATTTGAGCGAGCCAACTGCGGGGGACTAGATCCTATAAACCAAGGGAGTACTTGTGATGTCTGGGGTTTGTAGAGGGGTTCACATTCCTTTGCTAACTAGACTCTTGCCTTGACCGAGTTGCAATCCAGCGAGTACTGGGTGGCTACCACAGGTGCAACTCTCTTCGTGGAGTCCTGCTATGTTGTGTAACGGGTCTCTTGGTATCACGATGAACCTGAGGTTCTGATGTTTGGGGTGCCCCTTAAATCCTAGACTTAGGGAATGTTAGTGGGTGTGAGGCCTCATAGTCAATTGGAATCATGTCCTGTGGCTAATCCGCCTCAGTAGTAACAACATCCTGATGTTGTATGTCACTAAAGTTAGTCAGAACCTGTTTCAGCCTAAATTCAAGATTGCCAGAACCATCCTCAGTGGTTCACCTCATCTGCCAGCCCCTGGAGGTGGGGTCAGCCTTGTGGAGGTGCATGCCTCCTGCATAGAGAATTTCCCGTCTGCCCATGAAATACAGTGCCTGGGGAAGGGTTTGTCCTCGAGCTGGGGACTGTTACATTGACCTGTGTCATGAATGAAGCCTGTGAGGCTCACTGCATTGCCAGTTCAATTCACTAGTCATCATGTGTGGGCGGAGGTGTCAGCTCCGGCTCACACAGGTACATTGTCTCTGACCTCCGGGAGCAACACAAACTTCCAAGCATGAGGTCAGACTTATGTGTGGGCAGCAAGGCTTCGAAAAAGTCAGCCAAGACATGGGAACACTGGTTAAATTAGGTGGGCAGTTTCTGAAGTGTCACCTAAGTAGACCCTGGTTACACCTCACCACCACCAGTGTGTCAAGGATTAAAAAGAACACACTTGAAAGAAATCAGATGGACCATCGTGGAGCTGGACATAGAGGTAATGTCCCAATGACAGCCCATGTTATCTGATGGGACACCAATCACTTGCGGTGGAATTACGTTTGGAACACTACCACTTGGCACTATTTTAATACTGATAAATATGATGTTGAGATACACCAAGATATATGTATATTACATTTCACCTTTGTAGACAGACTATTGTGAAACCTTAAATGAGGGATAAAGTTCACTGCACAAATCTAATTATTATTATTGTCCTGTAAACAACAAAGCTATCAAACTAGAAAAAATCGTTGCAACCTGACTGGGGTTTCGACATGGTCATATGGGTGCTGTTTAACACCAATTGTTGTATGTCAGTTGTGCTTAACTTTCAATCGAATGCAGAACATTCACAGTCACTTCAAACCGGGACCCAATCGTTCACCCCTATAAAAGTACGAAATCATAAAACTCCACCACATGTATATGGGCTGACATCCTCGTGGCAAGGACTCCAACGATGGAGACTCTCCAGCTCCCCAAAGGTGCACTAGGCAACTGTTCACAGCACACCAACGCAGGATCATTTCACAGATCTGATGACAGCACTTTCAAACACAAGTGGATTGTGCAAAAGTCAGATATCCACATACCTTTTTAGACAAGTAGCAGGCAGATTCCAAGTTAATCAAATCAAATCACCTCCTTTTGTAGGATGCGTGTAAGGCAGAGAGTCTTAACATCAAGTTGCAAATTCCATGTAATAGCAGCTTTAAAGAAGCAGGTGACAACATAAACATCCAACGTTTAGGTGTGCTGTAAGATGTCCTAAACCCAACTTACTTCTGGCCGTCAGTTGTTGTAGACACCGGCGGGGCACTCAAGAGTTTGGGCATGAGGTTGAGATAGTTTCTTCTGTTGCAATATCTTTTTGATCACGCGTGCCTTCTTTCCTTAAATCGTCGCCAGTGTAAAATCCAATAATTGAAAGGTGACTTCTTATTTGCTGTGTCAGGAGGTATGTTTATTCTTGGTAATCAAATAATCAAGTACAGAATTTAGATAAGGTAGTAATCCAGGTTCCAGTAAAGGTTAAGATAAATGCCCCACCGGGAGCAGCTGCCCTGCTGCTCAGCCTCCAAGGTAACGGACAGTACACTTCAAGATACACAGATAGAGCTAAGGATGACATCATAGAGACAGGCTGAGCAGCAGAGTACAAGAGACTAAGAAAGGACAAGACAGAGAGAAGAGCAGGGAGAAGCAGGATACAGCACAGCTGCAGAGGTGCACTTTCAGCTGTCAAACGGAGCTGTAAATCAGAATTGGGCTGTTGAAATAGTTACTTTAGCACAATAGTACTTGCATGGGTGAGATGAGCAAAACCCTTTAGAATTAAAGCAAGGAGCTGGTCCTGGACCAATCCACCTCGCTCAGGGGCTCGGTGTAGGGTGCTCTTGGCTACCCGTGGTGCTGAACAGGATCTCTGGCCAGAAGAACTAGCAGGTGTGCCAAGAAAGGGTCAAAATTAATGCAGGATCTTTATGATGGAGCCACAGGAGTGGTTGTGATTGAGCAAGGATTCGTACGTAGAGCGACTTGCTTGTACTCAGCCCTCTCCTTTAACTCATAATGTACTAATAAACATGTTTTGTGTACTAATATTTGCACCCCACAAAGACACTTGTATCTATGGGAAGCTTGTCAATGTGCTTTTACTAAGGTTAATCCGCCCGCATTAAAATGGCTGCTGCTATGCGGGATTTGTCACCGCGCATGTGTCTGTCACATTCACGTGACATGACAAATTCTCTGCTTTGGAGGGAATCTTTTGCTTCTGCGCACTAGAACTAAGATGTCTGCTCTGTGTTACAGCATGCATGAAGCTTGCACTGCTGCTTTTGCTAAGCTGTTCGTTCTGCTTAACCTATAATGCAATAGTTAAAGTAAAGTAATGGGAATAGAGTAGAGATAAGTGGAATACAGTGCATTCATTTATTCCGTGTCCTAAAACTGTTTCTTTTCTATTTTTATGAAACGACAATCTTGGGCCTGGGAGGTGCTATTACTCCAACTTGAAAGCCCACATCGCGCATGTCCAATTTCAGAAGGAACTGAAGTCGTTTAACCTTGAAGCAATGCCAAGCTACAGTACACTGGAAGATGCGCCTTGGAAAATGACCCGCTGACCCTAGGCGGAAGAAAATTATTAACAATGTATTTCTATAAGAACATCCATTGTTGGGTGGAAAAAAGATGCTGGCAAAATTAAATTTGATGGGCGGGAACGTTATTAAAATATTCAGAAGCAGAAGTTTCATTTTTTATGGTGTGGTGACCTCTCCCCGTCTCTTGTCCAATCAAATTTGAGTATCCTTATACTTGCAACATTGGGGGTGGTACACTGACCTGGAAAATAGTATAACTAGGTTAGGCTTAGTTAGTTAATTTGTCCGACTTGATCGAATAGCTGACCTGTCACTCACCCAACGCACTCAATAGGTGACCAAGAGCAGAGGTGCTGCGGAGCACTCTGTCAGAAGATTCGATAACCCAATTGGGATTTGGGAGTAAGGGTGCTGGCAGAGCACTCTGTCGGAATGTTCGATGACCCAATCAGGGTTCTGGCTGTTAGCTGCAGAGAGGGTTGTAGCACTGGCGTAGCAACTTTAACTGTGGGTGCTAGTCTTAGCCTATGGAGGTCCTGTCCTGATCCAAATCTGGTTGCCCCTGTCCTGATTTCTGGTCGGCACCTGTCGTCTGTGCTGGCACTTGCACTTTGGGCTCTATCCTTTGACTAATCCGTGGCCAGGGTTAGTTCTTCACACCATTCTAGGTAAATATTCAATGTGGGTATGTCATTGTACTGTTTCCTTTTCTCTCCCCACCCTTTAATTGTTAAATGCGTAGAGACTACCTTACTAAATCTTTGCATATTTTCATTTTAATCGTTATCTTCCTGATTGAAAATGTTCTATTTAAGGTATTTTAGATAAAGAGTTTAAACACTTCCCGAGTTTGTGGTTATTATATGAGTACAATGTTATTTTCTACCTATGACTCTAACTCCCTTGATCCCTTAGGACTTTAGGTATCGTTGACATGGATTAGTAAGTCAATGGTATAGGTCCTAAATGAAATTCATAGATCACTGATTAGAGTAAAAGTGCGCAGGTTATCTGATTAAACTCACTACACGTTTATGTTGTTTTATGGGTCCAGGTGAGTATGGTAATCGGAGTCTGGTGACCTGTGCGCTCTCAGTTGCTTCTTTGAGCAGATATATCTCTGCTTTCTAAGCATTCACTCAAGCAGGTTGTCATTGAACTAAAAAACAGCAAGCCTTGGTATCTTCAAGAACTCTGGTTAGAGAAATCTTTATCCAGAGGACCAGGGGAATGATGTAGAAAGCTGAACCTCACTGAGGGTTGGGGCAACAGTTCCCAGAATCCACTTACACAAGGACTTGGAGCAGCCATGTCAGGTGGCTTGGGGTGCAAGACTTTAAGGTTGTGGACTTTGTAATTTGTGCGTGCCAACTGGGGGGGACTAGATCCTCTAAACCAAGGGAGTTCTTGTGATGTCTGGGGTTTGTAGAGGGGTTCACATTCCTTTGCTAACTAAACTCTTGCCATGACCGAGTTGAAATCCAGTGAGTACAGGGCGGCTACCACAGGTGCAACTCTCTTCGTGGAGTCCTGCTACGTTGGGTAACGGGTCTCTTGGTATCATGATGAACCTGAGGTTCTGGTGTCTGGGGTGCCCCTTAAATCCTAGATTCAGGGAATGTTAGTGGGTGTGAGGCCTCATAGTCAATTGGAATCATGTCCTGTGGCTAATCCGCCTCAGTAGTAACAACATCCTGATGTTGTATGTCACTAAAGTTAGTCAGAACCTGTTTCAGCCTAAATTCAAGATTGCCAGAACCATCCTCAGTGGTTCACCTCATCTGCCAGCCCCTGGAGGTGGGGTCAGCCTTGTGGAGGTGCATGCCTCCTGCATAGTGAATTTCCCGTCTGCCCATGAAATACAGTGCCTGGGGCAGGGGAAGGGTTTGTCCTCGTGCTGGGGACTGTTACATTGACCAGTGTCACGAATGAAGCCTGTGAGGCTCACTGCATTGCCAGCTCAATTCACTAATCATCATGTGTGGGCGATGGGATGTATGACGCTACAACGCATACTATTACAACGCATGGTTTTACAATGCATTTTTTACAACGCAAATACTTGTACGACGCATATTTTTACAACGAATACTGTTTCAACGCGAAATATTATTATTAATAGTAAAGTGCTATTACAACGAAATCATTTACAACGCATACCTTTACAACGCAAAAATCTCAAAATTATAATATATTTTTTTTTGTAAAATAAAACCTGGCACGGGATGCAGGGAAATTAGGGGTTTTGGGTGGGGAAGTGTATTAAAATGTGGGTAAAAACTGAATGCAAATATAACGAAAAGTAACGAATGTAGGAGAGTAGGGTCTGCTATCCTAAGGTCACGCCAAATTTTTGCTTTTTGCTTCACTGGTTTATGACTTAATGAGGCTGTGGGCCTGCTAATCAGACCCACAGCCTGCTGTTCTCTCTCTAAAGTGTTACCCATGTACTTTAGGTGCATAACGACATTGGAACTGGTTCACCTTATTGGCCCCTGTAACAGTGTACCCAGGTACCCAGGGCATAGGTGCTTCCAAGGCCTACCAGGGGCTGCAGCATGTATTGTGCCACCCCTGGCCTGGCCTGGCCTCCATATTTAACACAACTGGCTGATCACTCAGCTGGGGTAAGTCGGTGTAATCACCCCTTACTTAGGTGTAGTATGCCTATACCTAACCTAAAATGGACACATATGTTCCTATCAGTCACTCCTATGGAAGGCCTCATCAATCCTGGAGGCAGAGTGCTTGGAAATATGTGAGATGGTGCTCTGGCATGAGCTGAGCCTGTCTGCAGCTTTAGGAACCATGTCCTTTAGCTGTTTCATGATACTGCCATACCATATACTCTTAAGTGCATTATAATCCTCGCGGTTAAATGCTATCTTGGGTTTGGCTTTATCAAAACATGTCGAGTAAGGTGTCATACGAATTGGAATACTACCCCCTCGCCAGTTCTGGCGACGGGGGTAGCATTCCACCCTTCTAGAGGGACACGACATGTACCTAGCCTGAACCCCGGTTAAAGTTAAACAGAGCCTCAGCATCACAAAATGGATGCTGCCACCACAGACACAAGTCTGACCTCCTGCTGCTGGGAGTCCTTCCAGCGAGGGCAGCTTGGACAAAGGGTTTCCTGCCTTGGGAGGTGCTAGCACCACCCCAGACAGGATTTTGTGTATTGGGTAGGACAGGGCTGAATAGAATCAGACATGCCTGGGGCACACAAGGTGTCCCTGTGCATAGGCCAGTTCAAACCGGTGCTGGGGCCTTCCAGCCCCAGTCCTGGCGTGAAACTGGACAAAGGAAAGGGGGTGTAACCACTCCCCTTCCTGGTCCCACCCAGAGGAGGGACCTAGTAGGTGATCCGGCCCCCCAGATTCGAATAAGAGTGGGAGCTGTGTCCTGAGACTTCAGATCATCCTGAATCAACTTGAAACTAAGAAGACGACTGGACTTCGATATTCTGCTGCACAGAAGACTGAAGAGCATCTCCCTTGTGGCCTAGGAGTGGCCACCCTGTGAACACAGGCACCATCCAGCAACTCGACGTCTGCTTTGCCGCCGCCTCCTGCCGGAGCCCGAGCCCAGAGCCTGACAAGACCCAGACTCCCAGACTTCTCACAGCCCGATCCACAGTCCCTACAAAGAAGGGACCCGTGGAGGCACCGAGAGATGTGGGACCGGACCGCTTGAAAGACCCCCGAGAAGCTGACTGCGCAGTATCCGAGGCACCCTCGACACTGTGCTTTGGGGTTTGGGAAGCCCCAACCCCGAGCAGCCTTTGCACCGAAGATCAGCCCCCCAGCATCTCCACGATCTGCGTGGGGCCCTTTTGCACCGTGCCACTCGACACGCCATCCCGGCCACTTGCCACGTGGCTAGCGGCCATCTTGGCGACGAAAACGACAAACTACACCACTGGTCTGGTTGCTCCAGATTGGCCCTTGCTCCCCTGAAAAGGAGCACCCGCTCTGACCTTGCTGGTCCGAGTGAGAAGCTTGAATCACTTCCTGCGTGGCTTGCTTTAGCCAAGGCTTGTTTGCTCCAATCAAGTTGCAGACACCGCCATCAGCGAGAACCTACCTGGGACAGCTCGTGACCAATGCCTGGACGCCCTTGACCTCTTCGTGTCCACGTGGCTGCAGAGACAATCTTCATGACATCACCTGGTTGCACCCGACATCGCCTGGTTCCCTCCTGGTTCCACGGTAGTCACTGGCTTGTGACTTTGAACATTGTCCCCTCTGCTTTCAGGTCTTCACCTCTTCATATCCACCCTTGGATCCCCCGGAACTCTTCACATCGAGCCGCCTGCAGCATCTTCAGCTCCAAGCACCATCGACCTGCGTGACGAAACCCGACACAACATCGACCCTGTGCACCCGCTTCCTGTGGGTGAGGTAACTCAGCAACGCCGGTGCTCCCACACTGGTACACACCTCTAGTGTCAGTGTCTAAAGTTTCATCCTTCTAGGTCACTCGGAAGGTTCCTTAATAACTAACTTTGTAACTTTTACGCACCATTGACATTGCATTGGTATTGCGTGCACTTTCCACACTGCACCCGAGTCCCGCGGGCCTTTCCCGACTTCTTCACTGCTAGTCCCGAACAGCTCCAGCGATTTCCCAGGCCCTAGGCCTCTTCACTTTCCCCATAGTGGTTCTTATACCACTATTTTAGTATATGGTTTAGGTGGCCCCTAGGGCTCATCCATAATTGTGCAACTTTTGTATATTTAAACTGTGTTTTGTTTTAACGCATTTACTTCTGTGCTCATAAAGAGTATCAGGGATATTTGTAGAAATAAATCTATATATATTTTCAATATATATCTGTGTGGTGTCCTTTCATTTGGTATTCAAGGGATTGTGTATGGTAAAACAGCTTGCTTCACATGCCTTTACAGAGTTCAGCCTAAGACTGCTTAGTCCATGCTACCCCTAGGATAGCTTGTCTATAAGGTTGACTTTACAACCTGCACCATAAGGGTTGCTTGGCATGGTACAAGGTGATCACTAGAACTAGTGAGCATCATATACCAGGCCAACTTCTCACAACGAATTTATTAAAATTAATACTCGAGTATTAAAATTAACACCAGAGTATTAAAAATTAATACTCATGTATTCGTAACTATTAACATTTTTTACACAGGCAACGATTTTAAATATATTTGAAACTTATAATATAAGACTACAAAATAAAATTATTATTCGTAAATATAAACATTATTTTTTTGTTGTGTAAAATAAAGCCTGGCACGGGATGCAGGGAAATTAGGGGTTTTTGGTTGGGGAAGTGTCTTACAATGTAGAGAAAAACTGAACGTTAATTCAAAGAAATGCAACGATTTTATTAGAATTAATACCCGAGTACTAAAATTAATACCCGAGTATTACAAATAATTTCTCATGTATTCGTAACTATTGAAAAATTTAACACAAGCAACAAATTTAAATATATAATTAATTTACAATATATTATTATGAAAGAAAATAATTATTCGTAAATATAAACATTATACATACACATAGTCGCCATTTTAAAATGTGTAGTTCCTTAATATGTCCTACAACTCTTTCCATGAAAATAATACCACAACACTACTTCCAAAATGGATGCCAAAACGGAACGAATAAGCGAAAACAATAACTCTTTATACGAAGTTTTAAATTATAACTTTCCACAGAAGTAAATTCGCACTTAAAAAAAGAATGCCAACGCTGTGTTTCTTAAAAATAACAATGACACTGTCAAAAACTTATAAATACAAGCCAGACACCATTTTTAAAACAGTTGATTCTCAACTCCCAGAGTGACCAGACGACAAAAGCTGACCCTCTGACCTGTTTATGAAGATAAAACCCGAATATATATCAGGAGCATTATTTCTCGTAAAACAAGTGAGTTACTAAAACTAATGTCTGCAATGTTTTCTAGAAACAAGTAAAAGCCTGCTCCTATTAAATTAGTTTTTCTTATTTAAAGATAATAATATAGTACCAAGATATTACTATATTTATGGATACATATATCCATAAATAAAATACTTAAATAAATAATTAAATAAAGTGTGTATTATTTAAAATTATTTTTAATGAAATAAACAAATATTATTTTCCACACATCACAAAATATTACCTTTTTTTTATTAGTCGTACTACTATAAACTGCTAGGAAAAAGGCCAGTTTACAAAAATTGGATTTTGCTACAGAAGCGACACTCCTCTTCAAGATTAATTTGAAGGTACTTTTCGATTTGTTTAAAATTCACAATTCTAAACAAATGAAACGGAAATACATTTTTAAATCCATATATATTTAATTTGATTTTCACAGAGAAATTCTATTTCGATAAAATAAAGAGCTACTCTCTACTTGGAAAATTAAAACGTCAACTTTTAAAGAAGGTAAATATTTTATTATTTACATTACTGATTTTTTAAATTTAGTCGTTAATAAAGAAGAGATTCATAAAGAATAAAAAGTGTAGACATAACGATAATTTAGAGAAGTCAATAAAAATGCAACACAAAGGAAAGTGTGAAATAGTGTAGGGGTAAGAATAATTATTCTTACTCCAGGAAGGTGTAGCAGTAGAAATAGCGTGGAATAGTGTCATGGTAACAAATACTATTCTTACTTTAAAAAGGTGTAGTAGTCAACAAAGTGTGGGATGTTGTAGGAGTAAAAATGACTAATCAAATTTCTGGAAAATGCTGCAGTAGGCAAAGTGTGGGATGTTATAGATGTTATATTTACTATTATAACTCCCGGAAGGTTCAGCATAATGAAAAGGGTAAGATGGTTTAGGGGTATCAAATACTATTCTAACTCCATGGTTGGTGCAGCAGTGGGTAAATTGTAGGATGATGTAGGGGTATCAATTTCTATTCTAACTCCAGGTAGTTGCAACAGTAGGGAAAGTGTGGGATGGTGTAGGAGAATAAAATACTATTCCAACATCTGAAAAATACTATAACAGGAAAAGGTTAGTATGGTATAAAACGCACAGTAAAGACAAATATAAATTATACACAATATTGTTGTCATTTTTAACTGCATCAGAAACAATTTACATTTAAATAACATTTCCTTTTCCTTATTTTTTTTTTTGAAATTCACTTTAATCTTCTTATCAGCAAATATCAATCAGAATCCCAAAGGGGCAACAACTCAAAATCCAACCAAGAAAACAAAAAGCAGAGAATAAACAAGAGCACAAAGAAAGAAACCAAACGAAAAGGTAAGTCTCCTATAGTATAGGGTATCAATTACTACTCTAACTCCAGGTAAGTCCAGACAAAGGGAAAGTGTATAATGGTAAAGGGGTATTATTTTCTATTCTACCTCCAGGTAGGTGCAGCATTAGGGAAAGTGTGGGATGGTGTAGAGGTATCAATTACTATTCTAACTCCAGGTAGGTGCAGCAGTAGGGAAAGTGTGAGATAGTGTAGGGGTATCAATTACTATTCTAACTCCAGGTAAGTGCAACAGTAGGGAAAGTGTAGGATAGTATAGGGGTAAGAATTACTATTCTAACTCCAGGTAAGTGCAACAGTAGGGAAAGTGTAGGATAGTGTAGGGGTAAGAATTACTATTCTAACTCCAGGTAGATGCAACAGTAGGGAAAGTATGGGATGGTGTAGGGGTATCAATTGTTACTCTAACTCCAAGTAGGTGCAGCAGTAGTGAAAGTGTAGGATGGTGTAGGGGTATCAATTACTATTCTAACTCCAGGTAGGTGCAGCAGTAGGTAAAGTGTGGGATGGTGTAGGTGTATCAATTACTATTCTAACTCCAGGTAAATGCAGCAGTAGGGAAAGTTTAAAATAGAATAGAGACAATATTTAAAAAAATTAAAGTTTTTGAACAGAAATGTAGACATTTTCCATTTTTCATCAAACATTTAAACCAAAAAATACATAATCATATTTTTTTCTGTTTGCAGATTATCAAACAACACGTCAAAGACCAAAAGAAAATCAAATCCAAGGGAATCTGAGAACCAAACAAAGAAAACACACCAGACTCTGAAGGTAAATCACATAAAGAAGTACAAGCATAGGGGTAACATTTACTATTCTAACTCAAGGAAGGTGCAGCAGGAGAGAAAATATGGGAGAGAGTAGGGGTAAGAATTACTATTCTAACTCCAGGTAGGTGCAGCAGTAAGGAAAGTGTGGGATGGTGTAGGGGTAAGAATTCCTATTCTAACTCCAGGTAGGTGCAACAGTAGGGAAAGTGTGGGATGGTGTAGGGGTATCAATTACTATTCTAACTCCAGGTAGGTGCAGCAGTAGGGAAAGTGTGGGATGGTGTAGGGGTAAGAATTCCTATTCTAACTCCAGGTAGGTGCAACAGTAGGGACAGTGTGGGATGGTGTAGGGGTATCAATTACTATTCTAACTCCAGGTAAGTGCAACAGTAGGGAAAGTGTGGGATGGTGTAGGGGTATCAATTACTATTCTAACTCCAGGTAGGTGCAGCAGTAGGGAAAGTGTGAGATAGTGTAGGGGTATCAATTACTATTCTAACTCCAGGTAAGTGCAGCAGTAGGGAAAATATAGGATGGTGTAGGGGTATCAATTACTATTCTAACTCCAGGTAGGTGCAGCAGTAGGGAAAGTGTGGGATGGTGTAGGGGTATCAATTACAATCTAACTCCAGGTAAGTGCAGCAGTAGGGAAAATATAGGATGGTGTAGGGGTATCAATTACTATTCTAACTCCAGGTAGGTGCAACAGTAGGGAAAGTGCGGGATGGTGTAGGGGTATCAATTGCTATTCTAACTCCAGGTAAGTGCAACAGTAGGGAAAGTGTAGGGTAGTGTAGGGGTAAGAATTACTATTCTAACTCCAGGTAGGTGCAACAGTGGGGAAAGTGTGGGATGGTATAGGGGTATCAATTACTATTCTAACTCCAGGTAGGTGCAGCAGTAGGGAAAGTGTGGGATGGTGTAGGGGTAAGAATTCCTATTCTAACTCCAGGTAGGTGCAACAGTAGGGAAAGTGTGGGATGGTGTAGGGGTATCAATTACTATTCTAACTCCAGGTAAGTGCAACAGTAGGGAAAGTGTGGGATGGTGTAGGGGTATCAATTACTATTCTCACTCCAGGTAAGTGCAGCAGTAGGGAAAGTGTGGGATGGTGTAAGGGTATCAATTACTATTCTAACTCCAGGTAAGTGCAGCAGTAGGGGAAGTATGGGATGGTGTAGGGGTATCAATTATTACTCTAACTCCAAGTAGGTGCAGCAGTAGTGAAAGTGTAGGATGGTATAGGGGTATCAATTACTATTCTAACTCCAGGTAGGTGCAGCAGTAGGGAAAGTGTGGGATGGTGTAGGGGTATCAATTACTATTCTAACTCCAGGTAAGTGCAGCAGTAGGGGAAGTATGGGATGGTGTAGGGGTATCAATTATTACTCTAACTCCAAGTAGGTGCAGCAGTAGGGAAAGTGTGGGATGGTGTAGGGGTATCAATTACTATTCTAACTCCAGGTAGGTGCAGCAGTAGGGGAAGTATGGGATGGTGTAGGGGTATCAATTACTATTCTAACTCCAGGTAGGTGCAGCAGTAGGTAAAGTGTGGGATGGTGTAGGGGTATCAATTACTATTCTAACTCCAGGTAAGTGCAGCAGTAGGGAAAGTGTGGGATGGTGTAGAGGCAGGATTTAAAAAACATTAAGCTTTTGAACAGAAATGTAGACATTTTCCATTTTTCATCAAACATTTAAACCAAAAATTACATATTCATATTTTTTTCTGTTTGCAGATTATCAAACAACTCATCAAAGACCAAAAGAAAATCAAATCCAAGGGAATCTGAGAACCAAACAAGGAAAACACACCAGACTCTGAAGGTAAATAAAATAAAAAGTACAAGCATAGGGGTAAGATTTAATATTCTAACTCCAGGAAGGTGCAGCTGTAGGGAAAGTGTGGGATAGTGTAGGGGTAACAATTACTATTCTCACTCCACGAAGTTGCAGCAATAGGGAAAGTGTGGGATAGTGTAGGGGCAGGATTTACTATTGTAACTCCAGGAAGTTGCTGCAGTAGGGAAAGTGTAGGATAGTGTAGAGGCAGGGTTTTAGAAACATTAAGCTTTTGAACAGAAATGTAGACATTTTCCATTTTTCATCAAACATTTTAACAAAAAAATACATATTCATATTTTTTTCTGTTTGCAGATTATCAAACAACTCTTCAAAGACCAAAAGAAAATCAAATCTAAGGGAATCTGATAACCAAACAAGGAAAACACACCAGACTCTGAAGGTAAATCAAATAAAAAGTACAAGCATAGGTGTAACATATACTATTTTAACTCCAGGAAGTTGCAGCAGTAGGGAAAGTGTGGGATAGTGTAGGGGTAAGAATTACTATTCTAACTCCAGGAAGGTGCAGCAGTAGGGAAAGTATGGGATAGTGTAGGTGTAAGATTTACTATTTTAACTCCAGGAAGGTGCAGCAGTAGGGAAAGTATGGGATAGAGTAGGGTTAAGAATTACCATTCTGACTACAGGAAGGTGCAGCAGTAGGGAAAGTGTAAGATAGTGTAGGGGTATCAATTACTATTCTAACTCCAGGTAAGTGCAACAGTAGGGAAAGTGTAGGATAGTGTAGGGGTAAGAATTACTATTCTAACTCCAGGTAAGTGCAAAAGTAGGGAAAATGTGGGATAGTGTAGGGGCAGTATTTAGTACTCTAACTTCAGGAAGGTGCTGCAGTAGGGCAAGTATGGGATAGAGTAGGGGCAGGATTTACTATTCTAACTCCAGAAAGGTATTGCAGAAGGGAAAGTGTGGGATAGTGTAGGAGGAGGATTTACTACTGTAACTCCAGGAAGATGCTGTGGTAAGAAAAATGAGATATAGTGTAGGTTGTTATTTATTAAGTGAAAAAAACATATTAAAATGTATCTATTTTTCCCTTACAGAAAATGTCAACTCAGGCAACAGCATCACATATGAAATCTAGGAAAGGAAACCGTCTATTAAAACATGCAGGATATATATATTGTAAAGAAAGGATAAGTTTTCCACGGAATCATTGGAGGTGTGTGCAATACTATTCATCACGTTGCAGCGGCAGAGCGGTTACCCTTGATGATATCATAATAAAAACAACTGATCATAACCACTCTGCCTCTGCAATGGATATTGAAGTAAGGGAAACCTTAAACGAAATGAAAGAAATTGCATCCACCTCCAATGATTCTACAGGAACAAATTTAAGAGAGGTTGCACAGCATGTTCCCAGTCATGTTGCTAGTAATATACCTATTATTCCTAATTTGAGAAGAATTATACAAAGACAAAGGCAGGCAAGTAATATAAATACTACAACACCTCAAACCTTTTCTGATATTGTAATTCCTGAGGAGCTGACTATTTCTTTTGCTAATGAACCATTCCTTTTGCATGATAACAAAAACCCTCAAAAACGAATTATTATTTTTAGTACACCCCGTAACCTTGTGAAGTTAGAAAATTGTGAAATTTGGATGATGGATGGGACGTTTAAAAGTACACCCCATCCATTCACCCAAATTTATACAATTCATGGAAAAATTAACAATAATGTGATCCCCTTAGTATATAGTTTGCTACCAGATAAGCAATCTGCAACCTATACTGAATTATTATCAGTTCTTAAAAACATTACCAAAAAAAGTCCTAGGAAAATTATTGTTGATAATGAATTGACTATGATCACTGTGATCACTAAAACGTACACGGATACCCAAATTCAGGGATGTTTTTTCCATTTTTCCCAGGCATTTTGGCGTAAAATACAAAAAACATCCCTGGTTACCGATTACTCATCTGATAGCAAACTACAGTTTGAATTAAAAAAATTAACTGCTCTTTGTTTTGTTCCTCCCGAAAGTGTAGATGAGTACTACACTGCTATTACTGAATCAGAATATTTTAATCAAAATGAAGACAAATTGGCACCCATTCTAAATTATTTTGAAGACACATGGATTGGACACCTAAGCAGATCAGGTCGCAGAAGGAAGCCACGTTACCATGTGGAGTGATGGAACTGTAACACGAGCTGTTTAGAGGGAGAAGCAAAAAACAAATAATGCCATAGAGGGATGGCATAACTCGTTGAACCATACAATTGGCAAACCACACCCTAACTTCTACTCATTTCTTGAAACTTTGAAGAAGGAGCAACGTTTTCAAGAATTGAGACTTTTTCAAACATTAACTGGTAGCCTAAACCCACGAATTTCTACCAAATCAAGGGAAATGTCTGAGAGACTATTGGGTGTACTACAACAGTTTTCGTTGTGTGTGGCTCTAGACTACCTAGAAAATGTTGCTAACATTCTCCATTTCTAAAATATAAATTACTTTCCTGCTTTGACCTAAATTTATCCTAATACAAAATTCAATTGGCTTTTTAATTTTTCTAAATCATTTTTTCAAATTTTACGTTGGGTCACCCCACTTCTAATAACCTATTTTTTTTTCCTTTAATCTATTTTTGCCCATATTAAAACCATTTGATGCATTGTTAATAAACACAAAAATCCCCAAATTGACTCCTGTTCATCAAACAAACCATTCAAAGTAATGACTTATATTTTAAAATGCATTTATTAATATAAAATTGAATATTTTTTTTTCTTTCAAAAGACATTTTCTTTTCGAAAAAGCTTCTTTACAAGCCATTATTTTATAATATTCATTTGGAAAACATAACCTGAAAAAATAATTTTTTGTTTGTTTAATAAACAAAAAATAAATAATTTAACATTTGGAACTTTTTTGAAAGTAAAAACACCATGTGTAATAAACTCTAAAGTTTTAAAACTTAGATGAACCAAAAATCCATTTTACACTTTGTCAAAATATCTTGCATTTTGTTGTACAGGAAAATGCAAAGTTTTTCAAAACTGAATGCCCTCCAAAATTTGAAGAATGTTCTATTTTGTTTTAAATTTGTCTAATTCCTTCATAATTTTAATAATTATTTCTGGAAATCCAATTTCAAATTTTTATTTTTCTTATGAAACAAACATCCATTAAATCTAAATTATCAAAATTCCTTCTGGATATAGAAAATTATCCATGGAAAAGCACTTTTCAAAAGCAATATTATTTGCTATTAAAATCTTTCACCTTACCTCCTAGCAAAACATATTCTCACTATATGTCCCTTGCTAGTTTGTAACACGTTTAAAAGTATGCCTAATACAAAACTTCTACTTCCTACCGAACAATTTTCTGACTATTTCACCTTTATTATATACCTAACACCATTTTTTCAAATTATATACTATTACAGAAATAATTGTACAATTTCTACCTCCTAGCAAAACATATTCTCACTATATGTCCCTTGCTAGTTTGTAACACGTTTAAAATTATGCATAATACTAAACTTCTACCTCCTACCGAACAATTTTCTCACTATTTCACCTTTATTATAATCAAAAAGTTCCAAAACTATAAAAATGAATATTTAATTAAATAAAACAACCAAAATCAACTTGTAAATCAAAGATGCTTTTTTACTAAGTCATTGTATTCTATCTCTACCTTTCATTGCTATTAAAAGTCAAAAAGATATTTCTAGACAATGCATTTTCAAATATACAGTTGCGTTTCAAAAACATTAGTCATATAACATTTTTTTTCATTATTATCTATATTTAACATTAAATACAACAAATAACATTTCCCTATTATTTCTAACGACCAAACATAGTAATATTCTACTAACATTATCGGCGACATGCTGTTTTCACGTAAATAACAATCTTTTTTATAATCCACAACCTCTCCTTATCCTTTCTTTACAATATATATGTACTTATTTTCGTTCTAATATGTTTAAATAAAGTAAAAAAGTGTTTTCAACCTGAGTGCAGATCAGCTTCCTGCTGCTTGCTCCATCGATGCTCTTCAAAATGGCCGCTTACGCGAACGTGAACGCGTCGACGTCATCTGAGCCTGCAAACTTTGAAAAAGGACTATTTAATATCATAATATTTTAATAAACTTTTTTAATAACGATATATATTATTTATTTAAATTTGCAAAAATATGTATAAATTAACTTGTTATTTTTACTTCTTATAAATATATTTGTAATAAAAATCAAAAAATTACAAACATGTTGTATCTTTTTTTTACAAATCTTTTAACCCCTTCGCTGCTAGGCCTTTCCCCTCCTGTGCTGAGGCTTTCTTTGGCGTTTTGGAGTAGTGCGCGCTTAGGCCCTTGTAACTTTTTGACCACATAAGGTATCCACGCCAAATTTGCGTCCTTTTCTTCCAACATCATGTGGATTCTAAAGGCGCCCAGGGTTTGTGGATTCCCTTGGAGGGGGCCCAGAAATTAACCAAAATATAGTGATTGTTTTGTTTTTTTCAGAAAAATTGGAAAAACGGGCTGCAAATGAAAGCCTCTGGGTGTTTCCCTGAAAATGGTATCACAAAAGGGTTTGTGGGGCTGAAATCTCCATTTTCTCAGCTTTCAGGGAATGACAGACTTTTGTCAGAGAACCGAAATTTTTCACTCAGTTTTGTCATTTTTCTGGGACATAGCCTATTTTTGCTATTTTTAGAGCTTTCCACCTCCTTCCAGTTAATGGTAGAAATGAGTTTGAAAGCAATAATGGATCCTGGAAAGCTTTACATTTTCAAAAAGTAGACAGAATTCTGAATTCAGAAAGGGGTCATTTGTCTAAATCCATGAAGGTTTCATTATAGAAACTAACAGTTAGATATTGGAATATTTGAAATTTTGTTGAAAAAAATAGCCTTTTGTCTCAACGTTTTCACCTATAACTTTTTCTAATTTTGACAGCTCTTGGAAAGCAATATACCGTTACATCCGTTAGACCTTCCTGGTTGTGGGGATATATAGGACTTGTAGTTTCACCAAGAACCCGACGAACCCAGATCCAAAAACTGAGCAGCAACTTGCAATGGTATTTTTTCATTTACTGGGTATAGTGCACTTTGTCTTGGAAAATGTATACATGGAATAATCTGTATGAAAGACACCTATGTATTTCTGAATTGGGTACAAATTATAGAGTTCAGAAACAGTATATAATTGCACATTTTCAAAGTTGGGAATACTCATACTAGCATGAGAATTATTGGTCATTTTTCATAAAGATTTTTTTTTTACACAATGTCTTTCATTCAAAGGGAGAAATGCATGAAAGCTCAATTGGTAATAACAGTTGATTTACAAATCTGAATTACCCCAAGTGTCCCGATAAAAACGGTACCTCACTTGAGTGGGTTGGCCTTGTGCCTGCGACAGGAAACGGCGCAAAATGCAACGTGGTCACACCTAAATTTAGCAGTTACAAATTGACCCTTTTTTGGCAAAGTGCCTACCTGTAGTTTTTGCACCCTAGCTCTGCCAGCACCTAGGGAAACCTAGCAAACCTATACATTTTTGAAAAGTAGACACCCAGGGAAATTCAGGATGGGGTGACTCGACTGCCTACCACCAGGTTTTGTTACCCAGAATCCCTTGCAAAGCTAAGATTTTCACAAAATAAACACATTTTCCTCACATTTCTGTGGTGGAAAGTTCTGGAATCTGCGTGGATCAACAAATTTCCACCTACCCAGCGTGACCCCAGGTCTCCCGAAAAAAATGGTACCTCACTTGCGTGGGTAGGCATAGTGGCTGCGACATGAAACAGCGCAAAACGCAGCATGGTCGCACCTCAATTTCCCAGTGAAATTTAGTACGATTCGGACAAAAAGACTACCTTTTGTTTTTGCGCCGTAGCTCTGCTAGCACCTAGGGAAACCTAGCAAACCTATACATTTTTGAAAACTAGACACCCAGGGCAATTCAGGATGGGGTGACTCGTCTGCCCACTCCCAGGTTTTGTTACCCAGAATCCCTTGCAAACATAAACATTTGACCAAAAAAACACATTTTCCTCACATTTCTGTGGTGGAAAGTTCTGGAATCTGCGTGGATCAACAAATTTCCACCCACCCAGCGTGCCCCCAGGTCTCCCGAAAAAAATGGTACCTCACTTGCGTGGGTAGGCATAGTGGCTGCGACATGAAACAGCGCAAAACGCAGCATGGTCGCACCTCAATTTCCCAGTGAAATTTAGCACGATTCGGACAAAAAGACTACCTTTTGTTTTTGCGCTGTAGCTCTGCCAGCACCTAGGGAAACCTAGCAAACCTATACATTTTTGAAAACTAGACACCCAGGGCAATTCAGGATGGGGTGACTCGTCTGTCCACCTCCAGGTTTTGTTACCCAGAATCCCTTGCAAACATAAAAATTTGACCAAACAAACACATTTTCCTCACATTTCTGTGGTGGAAAGTTCTGGAATCTGCGTGGATCAACAAATTTCCACCCACCCAGCGTGCCCCCAGGTCTCCCGAAAAAAATGGTACCTCACTTGCGTGGGTAGGCATAGTGGCTGCGACATGAAACAGCGCAAAACGCAGCATGGTCGCACCTCAATTTCCCAGTGAAATTTAGTACGATTCGGACAAAAAGACTACCTTTTGTTTTTGCGCCGTAGCTCTGCCAGCACCTAGGGAAACCTAGAAAACCTATACATTTTTGAAAACTAGACACCCAGGGGAATTCAGGATGGGGTGACTCGTCTGCCTACCCCCAGGTTTTGTTACCCAGAATCCCTTGCAAACATAAACATTTGACCAAAAAAACACATTTTCCTCACATTTCTGTGGTGGAAAGTTCTGGAATCTGCGTGGATCAACAAATTTCCACCCACCCAGCGTGCCCCCAGGTCTCCCGAAAAAAATGGTACCTCACTTGCGTGGGTAGGCATAGTGGCTGCGACATGAAACAGCGCAAAACGCAGCATGGTCGCACCTCAATTTCCCAGTGAAATTTAGCACGATTCGGACAAAAAGACTACCTTTTGTTTTTGCGCCGTAGCTCTGCCAGCACCTAGGGAAACCTAGCAAACCTATACATTTTTGAAAACTAGACACCCAGGGCAATTCAGGGTGGGGTGACTCGTCTGTCCACCTCCAGGTTTTGTTACCCAGAATCCCTTGCAAACATAAAAATTTGACCAAAAAAACACATTTTCCTCACATTTCTGTGGTGGAAAGTTCTGGAATCTGCGTGGATCAACAAATTTCCACCCACCCAGCGTGCCCCCAGGTCTCCCGAAAAAATTGGTACCTCACTTGCGTGGGTAGGCATAGTGGCTGCGACATGAAACAGCGCAAAACGCAGCATGGTCGCACCTCAATTTCCCAGTGAAATTTAGCACGATACGGACAAAAAGACTACCTTTTGTTTTTGCGCCGTAGCTCTGCCAGCACCTAGGGAAACCTAGCAAACCTATACATTTTTGAAAACTAGACACCCAGGGGAATTCAGGATGGGGTGACTCGTCTGCCTATCCCCAGGTTTTGTTACCCAGAATCCCTTGATAACATAAAAATTTGACCAAAAAAACACATTTTCCTCACATTTCTGTGGTGGAAAGTTCTGGAATCTGCGTGGATCAACAAATTTCCACTCACCCAGCGTGGCCCCAGGTCTCCCGAAAAAAATGGTACCTCACTTGCGTGGGTAGGCATAGTGGCTGCGACATGAAACAGCGCAAAACGCAGCATGGTCGCACCTCAATTTCCCAGTGAAATTTAGCACGATTCGGACAAAAAGACTACCTTTTGTTTTTGCGCCGTAGCTCTGCCAGCACCTAGGGAAACCTAGCAAACCTATACATTTTTGAAAACTAGACACCCAGGGCAATTCAGGATGGGGTGACTCGTCTGCCCACCCCCAGGTTTTGTTACCCAGAATCCCTTGCAAACATAAAAATGTGACCAAAAAATCACATTTTCCTCACATTTCTGTGGTGGAAAGTTCTGGAATCTGCGTGGATCAACAAATTTCCACCCACCCAGCGTGCCCCCAGGTCTCCCGAAAAAAATGGTACCTCACTTGCGTGGGTAGGCATAGTGGCTGCGACATGAAACAGCGCAAAACGCAGCATGGTCGCACCTCAATTTCCCAGTGAAATTTAGCACGATTCGGACAAAAAGACTACCTTTTGTTTTTGCGCCGTAGCTCTGCCAGCACCTAGGGAAACCTAGCAAACCTATACATTTTTGAAAACTAGACACCCAGGGAAATTCAGGATGGGGTGACTCGCCTGCCTACCCCCAGGTTTTGTTACCCAGAATCCCTTGAAAACATAAACATTTGACCAAAAAAACACATTTTCCTCACATTTCTGTGGTGGAAAGTTCTGGAATCTGCGTGGATCAACAAATTCCACTCACCCAGCGTGGCCCCAGGTCTCCCAAAAAAAATGGTACCTCACTTGCGTGGGTAGGCATAGTGGCTGCGACATGAAACAGCGTAAAACGCAGCATGGTCGCACCTCAATTTCCCAGTGAAATTTAGCACGATTCGGACAAAAAGACTACCTTTTGTTTTTGCGCCGTAGCTCTGCCAGCACCTAGGGAAACCTAGCAAACCTATACATTTTTTAAAACTAGACAGCCAGGGGAATTCAGGATGGGGTGACTCGCCTGCCTACCCCCAGGTTTTGTTATCCAGAATCCCTTGAAAACATAAAAATGTGACCAAAAAAACACATTTTCCTCACATTTCTGTGGTGGAAAGTCCTGG
Organism: Lissotriton helveticus; assembly: GCF_964261635.1. Taxonomy (NCBI): domain Eukaryota; kingdom Metazoa; phylum Chordata; class Amphibia; order Caudata; family Salamandridae; genus Lissotriton; species Lissotriton helveticus. The sequence goes on along the minus strand of NC_136057.1, from coordinate 9,652,933 downwards.
AATCTGCGTGGATCAACAAATGTCCACTCACCCAGCGTGGCTCCAGGTCTCCCCAAAAAAATGGTACCTCACTTGCGTGGGTAGGCATAGTGGCTGCGACATGAAACAGCGCAAAACGCAGCATGGTCGCACCTCAATTTCCCAGTGAAATTTAGCACGATTCGGACAAAAAGACTACCTTTTGTTTTTGCGCCGTAGCTCTGCCAGCACCTAGGGAAACCTAGCAAACCTATACATTTTTTAAAACTAGACACCCAGGGGAATTCAGGATGGGGTGACTCGCCTGCCTACCCCCAGGTTTTGTTACCCAGAATCCCTTGCAAACATAAAAATTTGACCAAAAAAACACATTTTCCTCACATTTCTGTGGTGGCAAGTTCTGGAATCTGCGTGGATCAACAAATTTCCACCCACCCAGCGTGCCCCCAGGTCTCCCGAAAAAAATGGTACCTCACTTGCGTGGGTAGGCATAGTGGCTGCGACATGAAACAGCGCAAAACGCAGCATGGTCGCACCTCAATTTCCCAGTGAAATTTAGCACGATTCGGACAAAAAGACTACCTTTTGTTTTTGCGCTGTAGCTCTGCCAGCACCTAGGGAAACCTAGCAAACCTATACATTTTTGAAAACTAGACACCCAGGGAAATTCAGGATGGGGTGACTCGCCTGCCTACCCCCAGGTTTTGTTACCCAGAATCCCTTGAAAACATAAACATTTGACCAAAAAAACACATTTTCCTCACATTTCTGTGGTGGAAAGTTCTGGAATCTGCGTGGATCAACAAATTCCACTCACCCAGCGTGGCCCCAGGTCTCCCAAAAAAAATGGTACCTCACTTGAGTGGGTAGGCATAGTGGCTGCGACATGAAACAGCGCAAAACGCAGCATGGTCGCACCTCAATTTCCCAGTGAAATTTAGCACGATTCGGACAAAAAGACTACCTTTTGTTTTTGCGCCGTAGCTCTGCCAGCACCTAGGGAAACCTAGCAAACCTATACATTTTTGAAAACTAGACACCCAGGGCAATTCAGGATGGGGTGACTCGTCTGCCCACCCCCAGGTTTTGTTACCCAGAATCCCTTGCAAACATAAAAATTTGACCAAAAAAACACATTTTCCTCACATTTCTGTGGTGGAAAGTTCTGGAATCTGTGTGGATCAACAAATTTCCACCCACCCAGCGTGCCCCCAGGTCTCCCGAAAAAAATGGTCGCTCACTTGCGTGGGTAGGCATAGTGGCTGCGACATGAAACAGCTCAAAACGCAGCATGGTCGCACCTCAATTTCCCAGTGAAATTTAGCACGATTCGGACAAAAAGACTACCTTTTGTTTTTGCGCCGTAGCTCTGCCAGCACCTAGGGAAACCTAGCAAACCTATACATTTTTAAAAACTAGACACCCAGGGGAATTCAGGATGGGGTGACTCGCCTGCCTACCCCCAGGTTTTGTTATCCAGAATCCCTTGAAAACATAAAAATTTGACCAAAAAAACACATTTTCCTCACATTTCTGTGGTGGAAAGTTCTGGAATCTGCGTGGATCAACAAATTTCCACCCACCCAGCGTGCCCCCAGGTCTCCCGAAAAAAATGGTAGCTCACTTGCGTGGGTAGGCATAGTGGCTGCGACATGAAACAGCGCAAAACACAGCATGGTCGCACCTCAATTTCCCAGTGAAATTTAGCACGATTCGGACAAAAAGACTACCTTTTGTTTTTGTGCCGTAGCTCTGCCAGCACCTAGGGAAACCTAGCAAACCTATACATTTTTAAAAACTAGACACCCAGGGGAATTCAGGATGGGGTGACTCGCCTGCCTACCCCCAGGTTTTGTTACCCAGAATCCCTTGCAAACATAAACATTTGACCGAAAAAACACATTTTCCTCACATTTCTGTGGTGGAAAGTTCTGGAATCTGCGTGGATCAACAAATTTCCACTCACCCAGCGTGGCCCTAGGTCTCCCAAAAAAAATGGTACCTCACTTGCGTGGGTAGGCATAGTGGCTGCGACATGAAACAGCGCAAAACGCAGCATGGTCGCACCTCAATTTCCCAGTGAAATTTAGCACGATTCGGACAAAAAGACTACCTTTTGTTTTTGCGCCGTAGCTCTGCCAGCACCTAGGGAAACCTAGCAAACCTATACATTTTTAAAAACTAGACACCCAGGGGAATTCAGGATGGGGTGACTCGCCTGCCTACCCCCAGGTTTTGTTACCCAGAATCCCTTGAAAACATAAAAATTTGACCAAAAAAACACATTTTCCTCACATTTCTGTGGTGGAAAGTTCTGGAATCTGCGTGGATCAACAAATTTCCACTCACCCAGCGTGGCCCCAGGTCTCCCAAAAAAAATGGTACCTCACTTGCGTGGGTAGGCATAGTGGCTGCGACATGAAACAGCGCAAAACGCAGCATGGTCGCACCTCAATTTCCCAGTGAAATTTAGCACGATTCGGACAAAAAGACTACCTTTTGTTTTTGCGCCGTAGCTCTGCCAGCACCTAGGGAAACCTAGCAAACCTATACATTTTTGAAAACTAGACACCCAGGGCAATTCAGGATGGGGTGACTCGTCTGCCCACCCCCAGGTTTTGTTATCCAGAATCCCTTGCAAACATAAAAATTTGACCAAAAAAACACATTTTCCTCACATTTCTGTGGTGGAAAGTTCTGGAATCTGCGTGGATCAACAAATTTCCACCCACCCAGCGTGCCCCCAGGTCTCCCGAAAAAAATGGTACCTCACTTGCGTGGGTAGGCATAGTGGCTGCGACATGAAACAGCGCAAAACGCAGCATGGTCGCACCTCAATTTCCCAGTGAAATTTAGCACGATTCGGACAAAAAGACTACCTTTTGTTTTTGCGCCGTAGCTCTGCCAGCACCTAGGGAAACCTAGCAAACCTATACATTTTTGAAAACTAGACACCCAGAGAAATTCAGGATGGGGTGACTCGCCTGCCTACCCCCAGGTTTTGTTACCCAGAATCCCTTGAAAACATAAAAATTTGACCAAAAAAACACATTTTCCTCACATTTCTGTGGTGGAAAGTTCTGGAATCTGCGTGGATCAACAAATTTCCACCCACCCAGCGTTCCCCCAGGTCTCCCAAAAAAAATGGTACCTCACTTGCGTGGGTAGGCATAGTGGGTGCGACATGAAACAGCGCAAAACGCAGCATGGTCGCACCTCAATTTCCCAGTGAAATTTAGCACGATTCGGACAAAAAGACTACCTTTTGTTTTTGCGCCGTAGCTCTGCCAGCACCTAGGGAAACCTAGCAAACCTAAACACTTTTGAAAACTAGACACCCAGGGCAATTCAGGATGGGGTGACTCGTCTGCCCACCCCCAGGTTTTGTTACCCAGAATCCCTTGCAAACATAAAAATTTGACCAAAAAAACACATTTTCCTCACATTTCTGTGGTGGAAAGTTCTGGAATCTGCGTGGATCAACAAATTTCCACCCACCCAGCGTGCCCCCAGGTCTCCCGAAAAAAATGGTACCTCACTTGCGTGGGTAGGCATAGTGGCTGCGACATGAAACAGCGCAAAACGCAGCATGGTCGCACCTCAATTTCCCAGTGAAATTTAGCACGATTCGGACAAAAAGACTACCTTTTGTTTTTGCGCCGTAGCTCTGCCAGCACCTAGGGAAACCTAGCAAACCTATACATTTTTGAAAACTAGACACCCAGGGGAATTCAGGATGGGGTGACTCGCCTGCCTAGCCCCAGGTTTTGTTACCCAGAATCCCTTGAAAACATAAAAATGTGACCAAAAAAACACATTTTCCTCACATCTCTGTGGTGGGAAGTTCTGGAATCTGCGTGGATCAACAAATTTCCACCCACCCAGCGTTCCCCCAGGTCTCCCGAAAAAAATGGTACCTCACTTGCAAGGGTAGACATAGTGGCTGCAACAGGAAACGGTTCAAATCGTACGGTGGTGAATTTACATTACCTTATTGCAAAACTACCTTGATTTTGGGGGGGGGGGCATCTGAGTTTGTGGCCCGGGGCTCGGTGGTATTCTTTGCAAAGTAGCAAACCCAAACAGTTCTGAAAACTAGACACCCGGGGGAGTCCAGGGAGGTATGGCATGCATGGGTCCCCCAATGTTTTCCTACCCAGAACTCTCTGCAAACCTTAAAATTAGGTAAAAATTGCACTTTTCCAAACTTTTTGGCGTGGGATCGCCGGGCCGGCAAAAAAGTCCTACCACCCTGCGTTCCCCTTGTTCTTCCGAGTAAAAGGATACCTCACTTGTGTGGGTGCCCCAAAGCAGAACACGCCAAAAATGAATTTTGAAAAAAGTAGTTTTTACTCATATTTACGTTTTACAAATTAAGCACCCCAGCCTAAGTCACATGCCTTTGGCCCACCCACACAAGTGAGGTATCATTTTACTCGGGAGAACAAGGGAAACACTGGGTGGTAGGACATTTGTTCCGGCAGCGAGATCCCACCCAAAAAAGTATGGAAAAGTGGGTTTTTTGACCAAAATTTCAGGATTGCAGGGGTTTCTGGGTAGGAAAACATTGGGGGACCCACGCATGCCATACCACCCTGGACTCCCCCGGGTGTCTAGTTCTCAGAACTGTTTGGGTTTGGTAGTTTCCAAAGATGCCTGCCAAGCCCCGGGCCAAAAGCTCAGGTGACCCCCTCAAAAAATAAGATTATTTGGCTAAAGGTAATGTTTTCGTCTCCACAGTATGAATTGGGCCTTTTCCTAAAGCAGCCGCTATGCCTACCCACGCAAGTGAGGTACCATTTTTATCGGGAGACCTTGGGGAACGCTGGGTGGGAGGTAATTTGTGTGTGCCCAGTGATGCCACGCTTTCCCACACTAAAACGTGTGAAAAAACTGATTTTTTCCATGCAAAAAATGAGGTTTGCAAGGGATTCTGGGTAAAGGAACGTTAGAGGATCCACGCAAGCCATACCTCCTTGGAAGCCCCCGGGTGTCTACTTTTCAGAAATGTGTGGGATTGGTAGGTTTCCCTAGATGGCTGTCTTGCACGGGGCCAAAAACCCAGGTAACCCCTCTTGCAAAAGCTGGTGGACTTAAGATTTTCACCATTGTTACATTCAACTGCTTTTGCAAGAGGGGTTACCTGGGTTTCTGGCCCCGTGCGAGACAGCCATCTATGGAAACCCGGGAGAGTCCAGGGAGGTGTGGCATGTGTGGGTCCACCAATGTTTTCCTACCCAGAACTCCTTGCAAACCTTAAAAATAGGTAAAAATAGCACTTTTCCAAATATTTTGGCGTGGGATCGCCGTGCCGGCAAAAAAGTCCTACCACCCTGCGCTCCCCTTGTTCTCCCGAGTAAAAGGATACCACACCTTAACAGAGTTACTCAAAAGTCAAACATTCAAGCACGGCTATCTATTCCTCAAAGACACACACATATAGGTTGGATTTGGCACGAGGGCGAGTGATGGTTCAGTACATAAAATTTTATTAACAAGATATTCTAAAAAAATGAAATGCTCTGTCAATAAATAAATGCATAAAAACTGAACCAGTGACTCGCAACTCGTGAGCTGTAAAGCCACGACAAGGCACCAACCGTTTTACAGGCCATTCACGCACCTTTCATACCTGATACAAACCAGACCATTGACACCATCCGAATGGAAAAGCAACACATAACAACAATCACAATAAGGGGCAAGGTACACCCTACTGCAGAAAGAGAAAAAAAACAATTATTACTGCACACCCATCTAATCCGCAAGCACACACACATACTGGTTGGATTTGGCACGAGGGTGAGTGATGATTCAGTACATACAATTGGATACGCAAGTAATTTCATCAAAAATGAAATAAACTGCGTATAATTGAAAGTATGATAAACTGAACCACTGACTCGCAGCTCGTGAGCTGTAAAGCCACGTCAAGGCACCAACCTCTTTACAGGCCATTCATACACCTTTCGTACGCGTGACACATACAAAACATTCACACCGCCAGCCGCGGACCCATCACATTTCAACACTCACACCAGCAAACAGCGCCATTCAAGGGCCCATCACTTTCACACGCCCACATTTCTGACACTGCAACTACACAAAATGATGGACTGTGTGGAGTGTCACTCAACTAGCAGTGTGTGTATTGACCAACAGAAAGTAACTACTCACACACCGCCTGCCGAGCGCCAGTCCACCCACACCACCATCCAAGCACCAGACCATGCACACTGCCAGCCAAACACCACTCAGCGCACACCGACAGCCAACTACCACTCGACACACACCACCAGCCAAGCATCACTCCACGCACACCACCAGCCAAGCGCCACTCCACAAACACAACACCATCCAAGCACCACTCCACACACGCCGCCAGCCAAGCACCACTCCACACACACCGCCAGCCAAGCACCTAACCATACACTCCGCCAGCCAAGCAAAAATCCACGCACCCCCCCAGCACAACTCCAATCCATGCACTATGCCAGCCAAGCACCAGACCACGCACACCACCAGCCAAGCGCCATCCACTCACACCACCAGCCAAGCACCTAACCATGCACTCCGCCAGCCAAGCAAAAATCCACTCACCCCCCCAGCACAACTCCAATCCATGCACTATGCCAGCCAAGCACCAGACCACGCACACCACCAGCCAAGCGCCATCCACTCACACCACCAGCCAAGCACCTAACCATGCACTCCGCCAGCCAAGCAAAAATCCACTCACCCCCCCAGCACAACTCCAATCCATGCACTATGCCAGCCAAGCACCAGACCACGCACACCACCAGCCAAACGCCATCCACTCACACCACCAGCCAAGCACCTAACCATGCACTCCGCCAGCCAAGCAAAAATCCACTCACCCCCCCAGCACAACTCCAATCCATGCACTATGCCAGCCAAGCACCAGACCACGCACACCACCAGCCAAGCGCCATCCACTCACACCACCAGCCAAGCACCTAACCATGCACTCCGCCAGCCAAGCAAAAATCCACTCACCCCCCCAGCACAACTCCAATCCATGCACTATGCCAGCCAAGCACCAGATTGCTTTTCACCCTCTGAGGCGGAAGCCGGAGGTTCTTCTCTCCTATTCTTTGTTTAATTTGATTTGAGACACATTTCCAGAGGGTTACGTGTATTTTTAGCGCGTCCCGAGTGACGCGTGTATTTTACTCGCTCTTGCTTTTTTTAAAAGCGGATTTTATCAGCATCTTTGTTCCCTACCTCCTCTATCTCCTGGGCCGCTCTCAGCTGAGTGTTGACGCTGAGAGCTGGTCCCGGGGAGGCGAGGGCTGTTTGGCGGCCATCTTGAGTGTAGGCGCGCCCTCGCGCTCTAGTTACTATAAAGGGGGCTCAGGCAGGGATTGCCAAACGATTGCTTTTCACCCTCTGAGGCGAAAGCCGGAGGTTCTTCTCTCCTATTCTTTGTTTAATTTGATTTGAGACACATTTCCAGAGGGTTACGTGTATTTTTAGCGCGTCCCGAGTGACGCGTGTATTTTACTCGCTCTTGCTTTTTTAAAAGCGGATTTTATCAGCATCTTTGTTCCCTACCTCCTCTATCTCCTGGGCCGCTCTCAGCTGAGTGTTGACGCTGAGAGCTGGTCCCGGGGAGGCGAGGGCTGTTTGGCGGCCATCTTGAGTGTAGGCGCGCCCTCGCGCTCTAGTTACTATAAAAGAGTACCCTGCGGCTCCGCGCAGCGGACGCGGCAGTGGATGCGCCGGATGCCCGCCGGAGTCACGCCAGAGTCCAGCCCGTCTGCGCCCGTCCGCGCTGAGGACGCGCTGGACGGCTGGGCCCTGGAATCTGACAAAATGTCATCCCCCGCTTGCAGCTATTCTCGTTGTGATATGTTGGCCCTTAAACCTGGGAATAAACGCTGTCATCATACTTACGATCCGGACGACCTCCTGCTCCCCCCCTGTTGTGGCTGCTACCTTTCTTTTAGACCTCCCAACCCCGTTCCCATCGACCCTACCTTTGAACTCCCTACTTCTCCCACTTCCAATTTAGCAGAAGTAGAGGGCATCTTGATTAATGCCCGCTCGCTGATCAAGAACAGGGCTATGTTCAGGGAGTTGGTACTGGACAGAACGCCCACTGTAGTATTTGTGACAGAAACCTGGGCCAAGGACTCCTCTGACCCCGATCTAATAGAGGCCGTTCCGGAAGGTTATTGCCTGGCCAGACTCGATAGGCAGAGACGAGTGGGAGGGGGGATAGCGATCCTTTATAAGGATCACCTTCAATGTCACACTGTACCCCTGACTGATTTCCCTGACAGTTTTCAAGCGTTCTACTTTTCAATAAAGGAAGAACAACGCCCCTTCTTTAACGGTATCCTAATTTACCGTCCCCCCGGCTCGAGAACACACTTCACGCACCACCTTCTCCAATCTCTTGAACCCTACTTTGGCCTAGATAATTTCTCCATCATGGGTGATTTCAATTACCATCTAGAACGACACGACCTCTCCGACACCTCCTGTCTTATTGAGGCCTTACAATCCTGCGGGCTTATGCAACGTGTTACGGGAGCTACTCACCGTGCAGGACACACCCTGGACGGCATCTTTTCCAATGATCCTCGCTTGACTACCAAGGATCCGATTCATCTTTCCTGGTCTGACCACCTGGCGGTCCCTTTTCTCTTGAAACATCACAGGGTAAATTCCCCTAAACTAGCAAACCATACAATAGAGATTACGAGGAATCTCAGGAATATTAACAGCAATTCCTTCGTGCCCTGGGCTGCAAACCTTACCATCCCTGGCCCACATAGCGTACAGACTGCAGTCGCCCATTTTGAACAGGTCACGACCGAGGCCTTGAATCAACTGGCCCCAGAACAATCCCGACGCCGCGCTAGAAAGAGACCTTCTGCCCCCTGGTTCTCCAACTCCCTTAGGCTTCTTAGGCAAGAAGTGAGGAGAATGGAGAGACTATGGCATGCTAGCTGGGACTTCAAAAACAAGGACGCGCATCGACTTCTGGTTAAAAAATACAAGGCGGAAATCTTGCAGGCTAAACAACAATATTTCGTGACTGTGACCTCCTCGCTTTCTTCCCTGAAGGAACTTTTTAAAACCGTTGACTCCCTGGTCAGATTGCAAGTCCCTGACCTTGTCATCCCTTCGCAGGACCTCTGTGAAAAGATCGCCTCCTTTTTTCACTCTAAAATCCAGGATATTTACTTAGCCCTTGAGGAACAAAGAGCTGCTCTCAGTGCATCTATACCTGGTGTAGAGATGAGTTTAACCACCACCGAAATCTCCACTCTTTGCACTCTGGACACCTTTCCCTCGCTGACTTTACAAGATCTTGAGCTCTTGTTAGCCAAGACTAAGTCTGGATCCCCTTTGGATTCCTGCCCTCTGAAGGTCATTAAACAGTGTAGGGAGACCCTCTTACCTCCCTTGGTGGAGATAATGAATCTTGCCATTAGAGATGGCACCTTCCCTGCAGAGTGGAAGAAGGCGGTAGTGAAACCCCTGTTGAAAAAGGCTTCCCTGGATCCGGGGGTCCTAAAAAACTTCTGGCCTATCTCTCTGCTCCCCGCCCCTGCTAAGATGCTTGAGACTCATCTCAACAAACATCTTGCTGCCTTTGTCGAAAGCTCTGGATGCTTAGACTCCTCCCAGCATGGATTCAGGAAAGAATTTAGTACCGAGTCAGCCCTCACTATTGTACTTGACAAGATCCGTACATCAGTAGATGAGGGCCAGACATCTCTCCTGGTCCTGCTAGATCTAACGGCGGCTTTCGACACCCTCTCCCCCTCGGTACTTACATCTCGGCTGAGGGAGGTGGGGGTGAAGAACGCAGCTCTTGATCTTCTGACCTCCTTTCTCACAGGGAGGGAACAAAGAGTCAAGCTTGGGGAGTTTCTATCTCCATCCCGTCCTGTGCTATGTGGGGTTCCTCAAGGGTCGGCCCTTAGCCCGACCCTCTTTAATATCTATGTTACCCCACTGGCCAAATTAATAAGATCTTTCGGGATGGAGGTAGTCTCGTACGCAGACGACACTCAAATCCTCGTCTCCCTACCCCATTCAGATGAACTAATCGCCCCCAAATTTAGATCTTGTATGGAGGCGGTCGGTAAGTGGATGGTTCAGAACTCTCTGAAACTGAATGGGGAGAAAACGGAGGTGATGGTGTTTGTGGGGAAAGAAAACATCTGGTCAGCCAACTGGTGGCCTGACTCCCTTGGTACTTGTCCCTCCCCCACATCCTCTGCTAAAAATCTCGGGGTGATAATAGATCCTGCCCTTGACCTAGGCAGCCAGGTGAGCAGAACTGTTTCCACCTGTTGGGGCCTGATTCATACTCTCCGTAGGGTCAGGAAATTTCTCTCCCTCCAGGCAAGAAAACAAATAGCTGTCGCTCTCATCGGCTCGCGCTTGGACTACTGTAATGCGCTGTATGCAGGACTCAATAAAGGACAGCTGCAGCGCCTGCAGGTGGTCCAAAACGCCATAGCCAGATTTGTCCTGGACATTCCCAGACGCTCTTCAGCCACTGCAGCCAGGAAAACACTGCACTGGCTGCCGGTAGAACAGCGTATCCGGTTTAAGGTCCTGTGTATGACCTACAGAGCCATCGCTAAAAAGAGCGACACTGGAATTGGATCCATTATCTCCCACTATGTTCCCCGAAGAGACCTGCGTTCCTCAGGGAAACGGCTTCTAGCAGCCCCCCGTGTTCGGAAAGCTAGGTGGGGCGGCAGAGCTTTTTCCACTCTTGCTCCTAAGTGGTGGAATGAACTTCCTTTGGATCTGAGATCCCTCCCATCCCTACAGAATTTTCGCACGGCCTTAAAGACCCTTCTCTTCAAGCCACCTTATGTCTAAGATCTTAATGTCTCCTTTTCTGGTCCTTCCTGACCTTTTGCTAGGCGCCTTGATACCTTCGGGTTAGTGTTCTGCGCAATATAAATATTTTTTCAATTCAATTCAATTTCAGACCACGCACACCACCAGCCAAGCGCCAGTCCACGCACACCAACAATCCAAGCACAATCCTGCACACACCACCATCGAAATTAGAATTTTTTAAAGAAATACCACAAATCAAATGTAGAAACCTACAAATCTGCTAACACAAATTCAAAACCTAAATGCTTTGCACTAATGCAAACCTAAAAGCAAACAAAAAAATATTACAGAAAACAGACCAGACAGTACACTTACAAGCTCAATGAAACTCCCAAAACTTCTTTTGTGTGTGGTACGATTTAAAACAAGCTGGCACACACAATCCAGGATTTGAAGGACAGTCAGGACAGTGCATACGAGACTCCCTCCGCACTTCTCTTCGCCAACAGACTCTACATCTTTTAGTGGGATTGTCTTTTGCAGTTGTGGGAGGAATGTATTCTGGAAAGTGGCGATCTTTCAGTCTAGCCACTTCCTCCACCACTCCAAATCTTGGCACACTTGCCTGTTCCACTAGTACAAGGCTGCCTATTATAGTCTCCTGAAACTTAACAAAAGGCATCTTTGACTCAGGACAAGATTTCTGGAAAACAACAAAAGCATTAAAGGATGCCAAGTGGAAAAGATGGATAGCCAACTTCTTGTACCAAACGAAAGCCTTTCGAAGAGCAGCATAAGGTTCCAACCTCTGATCTACTCTGTCAACACCACCCATGTGCCTATTATAGTCTAAAATGCACACAGGTTTACGCACTTCAGCAGTCTCACCCCGAACTGGCAGAGCTTCAGTGCTTTCGTCATGGATAGTAGTCAGCATGTAAACATCTCTCCTGTCTGAAAACTTCACAGCTAGAAGCTTCCCACATCGCAATGCAGTAGACTGTCCCCGCACAAGCCTTTTGCAAACAAGTTCTATTGGAAAACCTTTCCGGTTACTGCGCATCGTGCCACATGCAACAGTGCCCACTTTGGCCAACTCCTTGAACAAACGCACACTAGTGTAGAAGTTATCTACATATAAATGGTGGCCTTTGTTAAATAATCGTCTACCTAGTTCCCACACAATTTTCTCAGTCACTCCAAAAGTGGACGGACAAGCAGAAGTGTTAATGCTGGAATCCTTACCGGTGTACACCCTGAAATTATAAACATATCCAGTCTCACTGTCACACAGCATATACAGTTTGATGCCATAGCGTGCCCTCTTACTAGGAATGTATTGCCTAAAAACCAAGCGGCCCTTGAACAATACCAAAGACTCGTCCACAGCTATTTCTCTTCCAGGTGCAAACATCTCAGGAAAACGATCAACAAAGTGATCAAGGACAGGCCGAATCTTAAAAAGACGGTCACAATCAGGGTGATCGCGTGGCAACGCTAAATCATTATCAACAAAATGCATCATGCGAAGAAGAAGCATATATCGATCACGAGTCATAACTGCTGGAAATATAGATGTTGCCATCAAGGGACTAGTGGACCAATAAGAAGACATTGATGGCTTCCTTAGCAAGCCCATCAAAAAAGTTAATCCCAAAAACTTCTTCATCTCTTCAACATATGTGGGAGACCAATGGGTAGCTCTGGAATGGGGCTTAAGGCTGGCACTGTGGTCCCTCAAATACTGCTCTGCATACAAATTAGTTTGCTCCACAATCTCCTGCAAAAACTCATCGTCAAAAAACAACTGAAAAAATTGAATTGGCAAAAAATTGTCAGTATTCACTCTACACCCTGGAACACCAGTGAAGTCTGGCAATTCCGGTTGCACCATGCCAGGGGCAACCCAGACGTCATCACTAACATGAGGAGAAGAAGCCACCCTAGCCTGCAGGCCAGATGCCTCTTGCTGCACTACATCAACGGGAACACTAGCATCCCCAGATGCCTCTTGCCTCACTACACCAACAGGAATACTAGCATCCCCAGATACATTTTGCATCTCTTCACCAACAGGAGAACTCACATCCCCAGCTGCCTCTTGCATCTCAACATCAACAGAAGAACTCGCATCCCCAGATGCCACTTGCTGCTCAACAACAACAGAAAGACTAGCAGCACCAGATGCCTCATGCTGCTCTACAACAGGAAGACTAGCAGCACCAGATAACCTTTGGCGCACCACAGCAATGTGAAACCTTTTGGGCGCAGCCTTTACCACACTTGCCTGTTCCTGACGAGAAAAAAAGGGAAACCTTGAGGACCTAGGCTGCCGCTCACATGGCTCTTGCCTCTCTACTGGCACATCAATGTCCCTCTCTACCACAGGCACTTCATCAGCACTAGAAGAAGAATCATCATCCGATGATACCATGCGAAGAGAAAACTCACTGCCTGAATCTTCTGCACCTACCTCATGCTCCGAATCGGAGTCAGTGTCTGGACCATGGTCAGAGGAAGACTCAAAAAGCAAACTAACAACCTGCTTAGCAGTAATCCTGCGAGCAGCCATTATCCTTACAAATCAAGAAGACTACACACACAAGTGAACAACAACCTACACTGTGCAAAGGAAGAAGTAAACAAGGTAGAGTCTTCACACAAAAATCAATACACTCAAAAACAATTCAAATCTAACCAAATATAAGAAGACTCACCAGCACCTACTCTGCTGAAACACAGCAAAAAGAAAGGAAATCCCACTGGAAAGAAAAAAAAAAGTATAGATTAGACAAAGTACACATCAAGCAGCAATACAAAAAAAAAAGTTAACAATCAAGAAACACAAAGCCACACAAACAGCAATAACTTCACTTTTCATAACAACACATTTATCTAGGAAAATTAGTACAAAAAACATTTACTTACCAAGCACATGCAACTACACAAGCTGCAAAACCAGCATTAACCGAACCACAACCTACACCAATACAAACAGCAAAAGCCTGGATCAAAAACAAAGAAGAAAAAAAATAATTTAATACTACATTTCACAAACAACATAACAAATGAATAAACAATACACAAATTTACCCCCAAAATCACATCCACACAGATGGGCCATCAAAAAGGGCAAAACGGACAAAAGTACGGGTTGATTTGCCCACCGGGGGGAGGCCAGAAAATCTAAATTTAAAATCCGACCCACCTGAAAGCGACCCTTGCCCAATGGGTCACTTCCTACAATCTAAAATAAAATCCCTGGTGCTAGTGGGGGCATTTCCACCGCACAATCGCAATGCTGTGCGCGACCGTGAGCCAGAAATGCCCTGCAAAGAGACATCAGAAGAGAGGAAAATCACTTACCTCTCCCCTGATGCCTCTTTGCAAACCCCCCCAAATATCTCAAAACCAACCTAACACCTCCAGGCGCAGGAAGCAAATGGCTTCCCGACCGCCTGGGAATCCCTGAAGATGTTGGCGCGTGCTGTGCGCGCTGACGTCATCAGGGATTCTCATGGGGAGGGGGACAACAGAATTACTGTGGTTAACTGCGATGCTGGACAGAGGCACTTCCATCCTTGATTTTCACAAGCGCAATCCTAAAACAGTTCCTATGACCAGGAGCTTCTTTCTCCCCATCTGCTGCTCTCAACAGTCTCTGACCATTTATACACATAAGAGGCATGTGAACTCACACAGAAGATCCCCGTTTGGCAACGCCCACCAACTAGCGGAGTGCACCATCTTTCCTAAATTTACCCACTATGATGGACAGCTCACTCAAGGGACCTGTGCACACATTGGTGCGATGGCATAGTAACACACACGGACACTGGAGACAAAGCAAGCGCTCGAGTTGCAGCACAAATTCAGGAAAACATTCATCAGCCCAAAAACATTTGTGACCTTCCCACTACGATTCACAGCTCACACAAGGGACCCCTGCGCACATCTGTGCAATTGCATAGTAACGCACACATGGACACTGGAGACAAAGATGGGGCTCGAGTTGCAGCACAAACTCAGGAAAGCAATCATCAGCCCAAAAACATTTGTGAACTTCCCACTATGATGAACAAATGGTCTCTGTTTCCAGATACCTAAGAGCCTTGCTAGTTTATTCAGATAACAACCAACACACACTGGGGTCGATTGTGAAAATATGGTATTGTGTACAAAAAAGGGGAGAAATGCTCCTCTTTTAGGTGTCCCCTCACTCACCAGGGTTGCCCCACGGTGACATGCTTCATCATTGGGGCCATCCCAGTCCTCTATGGGCTGGGGCGTGCTGCGACTTGCGAAAGTTACGTAGGAGCACTTTATTAGACTATGTGTGGTGCATGTGTATTTGAGGAGTGGACTATGTGATGTGTGAAATACCTGCCCAGTAGGTTTACAATAAACTTTATTCTTGCCTCTAGGTGGTAATAAACGGGGTGGAAAGATAGGCTGCCCTAAACGTAATGTGTCCAGATGTACCTATCAACTCCTATCGTCGACATGTTTCGTGCATACCCCAAGCACTATGATGGACAGCTCACACAAGGGACCCCTGCGCACATCTGTGCAATTGCATAGTAACGCACACATGGACACTGGAGACAAAGATGGCGCTCGAGTTGCGGCACAAACTCAGGAAAACAATCATCAACACAAAAACATTTGTGAGCTTCCCACTATGATGGACAGCTCACTCAAGGGACCCCTTCGCACATGGCATAGTAACACACACATGGTCACTGGAGACAAAGCATGTGTTTGAAAAGCAGCACACAAAAAAAAACATTCATCAGGCCAAAAACACTAGTGGGCTTTGCCTAGGCAGCACAGGAGTGTTTTTTAGCCACTTCAGAAACACACATCAGTATAAGTAATGAAGGACAGAAGGACAGAGGCACTTGCATCCTTCATTACAATGAGCACTATCATTTTACTTTATAAATGACCCCCATCAGCATTTTTGTAGAAAAAACGGCCTTTCAACAACATTGCAGCCAAGAGAAGACTTCATAGATAATGTTCTCCCAACAAGCGGAGCGACCCTTCCCCAAGGGGCCGCTCCCCGAACTACGAAATTGATCACGAAACAAAAAAAAAAAAAATCCCTAACATTCCTGCTGCACGATCGCACGATCGTGCAGCAGGAAACCTCTAAAGTGCCATCGAGGGAAAGGAAAAGCCTTTCCTTTCCCTCGATGCAAGTTTCATCACAATCCCCCCGCCCCAGCCGCAAAACGAACCTGTTCAGCAAACGACACGCAGGAAGCAAATGGCTTCCCTGCGCGTCTGTAAACAAAAGGAGCCTCCGGTGACGTCAGCGCGCCTCGCGCGCTGACGTCATTGATGACGCGGGCGGGGAGGGCGGGGGGAGGCAGGGGAAGGTCTTCCCCTGCCATCCCCGCAGAAACGAACAAAATCGGGCAGACTCGGGGGGAGCGCTGGCGCTTCCCCCGAGGGTGGGGTTCATGACGAGCTGGGCTCGTCATGAGCGTGCGAGGAGGCTACGCCATGACGAGCCCAGCTCGTCATCAGCCCCGAAGGGGTTAATTTAAACACAATCCTAAAAATTAATGTTGAAACATGTAAAATACTGTTTTATTCTTCTTACCTCTTTACTTATTCCATTTCTTTTCTTAACTTCTCAATTCATCCTTTTTCTTTACTTCAAAAGTCGTTCCGCGGGACCCATTGCTTCAATTCTAAAAATAAAAGAAGGACAAATGTTCCCATTGATTTCAAAGGTAAAGCGTGGGAAAATCTTTTTAGTAATATAAAAGTACATACATTTTCAACCGATTTAATTATGTAGAAAATTCTTAAAGGTTCCAAAAAATGTTTTTAGTTTTTCTTAATTGTAATTTTATAGAAATTAAATAAAAAATTGAAAAATATTTTTTATAACAATAGTTTATGTACCCTGATTAACATTTTTTATTACATTTATTTATTAATTATAATTAAATACATTAAATATTTATTTAATAATGATTTCATATTTAAATAAATTATACATTAAAACATGAGTATTTTTATATAATATAATCACTAAAATGTATAACTTTTTAATAAATACCTGAGTATTAATTTATTTACATGTATTCCCAATTAATATATACATTCATACCTGAGTATTAATTTAATTACAATATATTCCCAATTAATATATACATTAATACCTGAGTATTATTTTTGCATATAATCCATAAATGTAATTTTTTTATTTACACCTGAGTATTAATTTTAAAAAAACATACTCCATTTACTTTCATTTTAATCCTTTTATAAAATAATGTAATAATGTAATAAATCTATTTTAATTTTTTTATTTAATTTTTTAATAATTAACTTCAAAATCAATCTATTTATTTTACTAATAACAAAAAAATAAAACAATATCATTTAATACTTACTTTTTAAAGGCATTTGCGTTGTAAAGGCACTTGCGTTGTAAAGGCACATGCGTTGTAAATGCATGCGTTGTAAAAACATGCGTTGTAAAAGTACTTGCGTTATAAAAGTTGCGTTGTAAAGGTAGTGCGTAGTAAAAGTTGCGTTGTAAAGAATGTTTCCCACCAGGAGGCATCGACGACAACCAGGAGCTGGATACAGACTGTCCCATGAAGGATCTCGCTGTTGGCAGTGTCGGCTTCCAGATTGGAGTCAACAAGCCTTGGAAAAGGCAACCCACGTAGAAAGGGAAGATCGGCTTTTGTTCAGGCCAGGAAGGTCTGGGGAGCTTCCCCTTTCCAGGAAACAGGAGCAAGCCCGGAGCAACCAGGCAAGCGGTGTTAATTCAAAATGGAGTCTTCAGGAGGACCACTAGCCAACAGGCTAGCAACCATGAAGACGCGTCAAGGAGAAATGCAGGCACAGGCCCCATGTGGCACTCGTGGAGTGTGGAGGGCTGAGCTTCGGTGGACTTACTGCTCGGGGCAGGGGCTTCTCAAACCCCAAAGCACAACTTCGAGGAAGCCTCAGAAGCTGCACGGTTAACAAGATGTAGGTAGTCCAGGGAATCTGGTCCCACGTCTCTTGTGTCCGCCAAGGGTCTCAGCTTTGCTGTGGGTGTGGGTCGGTGTCAGAAAAGTCTGGAAGTCCAGTCCTGCATGCTGGGTCATCGGGTTCCGGAGGGAGCGGTGATGAAGCAAACCGGCAAGTTGCTGATGGTGCCTGACTTTGCACAGGGTGGTCACTCCTTGGCCACAAGGGAGATTTCTTCAGTCTTCTAGTTGCAGTAGAATGTCGAAGGTCCAGACTTTCATTTCAGAGTTTCAGTCAGCATAATCTAAAGTCTCTAGACTCAGCTCCTACCTATATACTGATTTGAGTGGCTGGATTACCTGCTAGGTCCTCCTATGGGTGGGACCAGGGAAGGGGGTGGTTACACCCCTTTCCCTTTGTCCAGTTTCGCGCCAGAGCTGGGGCTGGAGTGCCCCAGCAACTGGTTTGAACCGGTCTATGCATGGGGCACCTTGTGTGCCCCAGGCAGCGTCTCATTTCTTTCAACCCACCCTGCCCCAATACACAAGAGCCTGTCTGGGGAGGTGCTCGCACCTCCCAAGGCAGGAAACCTATTGTCCAGGCCTCCCCTGCGGGAGTTTCTTCCAGCAGCTGGAGGTCAGACTCGTGTCTTTGGCAGCAGCATCCATTTTGTGATGCTAACGCTCTGTTTAACTTTAACCGGGTAAAGCAGTAACCAACATGTCTTCTCCCTCTAAAAGGATGGAATGCTACCCCCTGCCACCAGAATTGGTGGGGGTGGGGGGTAGTATTACAAAGCGTATGACACCTTACACAACATGTTTTGATAAAGCCAAACCAAAGTTAGCATTAACCGCGAGGATTATAATGCACTTAAGAGTATATGGTATGTCTATATCATAGAACAGCTATGAGGACATGGTTCCGAAAGCTGCAGACAGGCTCAGCTCATGCTAGAGCACCATCTCACATAAAACCAAGCACTCTGCCTCCAGGATTGTCGAGGTCTGCCCTAGGAGTGACTTATAGGTGTCTATATGTCTATATATAGTGTTAGATATAGGTATACTATATCTAAGCAAGGGGTGATTACACGACCTTGCCCAAGCTGAGTGATCAGCCTGTAGTGTCAGTTTGGATGGCCAGCCGGGGGTGGCATAATTCATGCTGCAGCCCCTGGTAGGCCTTGAACGCACCTATGCCCTGGGTACCTATGGTACACTATACAGGGATCACAAAGGTGACCCAATACCCAATTAGGCATGTACCTAAAGTACATGGTGTCCATTTTACAGAGAGAGCAGATAGCCTGGGGCCCTGATTAGCAGGATCCTAGGCCAACTAAGTCGAAAAACAGCTAAACACTAGGCAAAAGGTTGGGGGTAACCATAGTCAGATATCCATCCTCCCACAGTACCAATAGTGCTCTGTGGGCTGGCAGGATTACAGCCAGCATATCCTGGGGGTGTGCATAGAATCAATCTGGCACAATCCTGACGTTTATGTTGTCCAATAGAGACACAGTTTTTCCTAGGAAGTATAAAGCCGTTCGACAATATTGGAACATCTTAAAACATACATTTTCTATTACTCCAGTTTACTTTTTCATACTTTCCGTTCTTGATGGCTGAATCTCACTTTTCTTTTCCCTTCGTATATGTACTTTTTATCCTTGCACTCCATTCCTTTTCCATACTTTTTTTCTAATTAGTTTTTTGCCCTAAATTTCTCCTTGCCAATCTTTCAGGTTTTCTTGCTTTCCTCTTTCTGCAATAGATTTCTTGTTGTTACTATCAAATGTGTCTACAGCCATCCTCCTAAGCATATGGTCTCTCCAAATACCCTCCGTACTCCATCTTGTCTTCTTTGCTCTGCTCCATAAGTTCTCCTAGATGAGATAAATGAATGATTGTCTATTTCCTGTGAGCCTTAGTCATAGCCTCTGTATTATGAAAGCAAATCATGAATTTAATTAAAATAAGATGATTTTAATTAGGCACTAGTCATAGCATCTCTAGTATAAAAGCAAATCATGAATTAAATTAAAATAAGATGATTTTAAACAAAGGAATATATATATATATATTGGGGAGAACTAGTTGGCCCATAATAGGGATCGCACCTGCATATACGTATTGTTATTGCCACAATTGAAATATAATAGGCTTGTTGAATTTTCTTCTAGAGTAAGGTGCTTATCGTATTCCGATATTGATTCTGGGTTGTCGATATAATCGAAATTTCCCTCTTGGACCTACGGTGGTTATTAATCTTCCCACTGTCTACTCTAACCCAGTGAATACCACTTTGTATATATATTTTTATCACTTGTTTGAGATGGGGGGCGCACATACATAGGAATTGCCTACTCCGTTGTATGTCATACTACTGACATATGCATAATTACAACATTTGAGATTGTCGCCTGTTAGACCTGTCAGCCCTAGGGTGGTCTTTCCCTGTGATTTTTTGGCCCTGGCCTCATTTTTTTCACCTTTTTTTTGTTGGCCCTTAGGTCTTCGGGCCCCTTTTCACAGCTAACCTATGTTAGGGTGCAGGTGCTCTCTACTTTCAACATGGCTGCCACTGGCCCCTGCTACTGCAGCGTGGTCTTTTTAGTGTAGCACCCTAGTTGCCAGGAGCAGGCTGGGTCCCCATACAATGTTGCAACACCAGCCACCCAGCCCCTGTCCATAGTTAGAGTGGGGAAGCTCCTGGAACCTTCCAGAAGGAAGGCGGGCCTGACTGTTCCCGCCTTAGAGAGTGGTTACCTGACCTGGGCATATATAAGCCAGGGAGGGAACTTTTTCCAGTCAGTTGGGGCATCACTGACCTGGGGAACCCACGCAGGTGTTTTAGGCGGGAGGGCCTAGTGAGGAACCTATGCTACTGGGAGTGACAGGATTTAGGTGCTGCCTCTTAAGCTCAGTGAGGTGTCCAAAGCTAGCCCCCTGATCTGGCCCAGTGGTAGGGAACCCCAGGGCCCATCTGCAGTGACTGAGGAGAAATTCTTCAAGCCTTCAACTCATCATCCCCCCCCGTTCTGCAACTTCAAGAAACAAGCAACTAAGGGCGCAGAACCATCCAAGCGCCAAGAAACCTACTTCCTGGGACCAGGTACTGGACTGAGCTGCCCTGCACATTCCCTGCCTCCAGCTGGGCCTACCTGTCTCCCCTTGCCTGAACTGTGTGACAAGCGCTACAATTTGTCCCCATCCTGCCTGCAGTTCTGACTAACTAACGTGCAGAGTGCTGTAATCTGCTCTTCTGTCAAGCGCTGTGACTCTGAGGCGCTTTTCACCTCAGAACACCTTCTGCTGCTGTTGCCCCCAAAGCGCTCTCCTGAGCTGACTGATCGATCCCCCCTCACGAGTAGCGCTGCGGCGCCCGACACTGTCTCCACGAGGCGCTAATCTGATCCCCCCTCACCGCCGCAGCCCGGAGCTGTGGGAAACCATCTGAGGCTTTCGCGCTGCCCCGCGACGCCCCTGAGGTGAGGCTGCCTGGTCGGTGTGTGGCGCCTCGCGCCTGTGTCAATTGCCCTCATCGGCGGCCCGCATATGTGAGGAGAGGGCCGCCGTTCTTCGTCGTGCTGGGCCGCAGTAGGCCGAAGCTGAGCTGTCCCCGATCATGTGACCGGGGAGCTCCTCCGCCCTGCCCCCGGGCGCCGCGCTGCCATTGGTCCCGGCAGGCGCGCCCTCGAGGTGGGCCACGCGGTTGGCTGGAGCCTCCGCGGCCACATCCTGCAGCGTCCCTGGCCCGGAACCTTGCCGGTAGGCCCCGAGAAGGCCCAACAATAACGCGGAGGGGGCCGTGGAGCCTGAGTGCCCCCTCCCCTTTTAGACCCGCATATCGCCTTTGCCACGGCCCCGGCGCGGGTGCCCCGAGGCCGCCCCTACCCCGTGCCGGGCCGAGGAAGGCCCAGGGAGGGACGAACACCCCCTCCCCTCTGCCAGACCCAGCGTCTCCGCAAGGGCCCCGGAGGGCCGAAGAAGTGAGGTAACCCCCTGGGGAGGAGGGCGGTAGGCCGAGTGTGCCCCGAGGTCGCCCCTCCCCCGGGGTTAACTGTGACTGGGCCCTGTTGGCCCCTTTCTGAATGTGCCTCAGTTTATTGTCTTGCTTACATATTTACAAGCCTGAGTTATTCTTCGTGAACCATATTTACAAGCCTGAGTTATTCTTTGTGAACCATATTTACAAGCCTGTTAAATGAGTGGGAGAGTCACTTCACTGTACTGAATTTTCTTGCAGAGGTGGACTTCCATAACACTTTTGATGGTCTGATCTGGGTCGCAGCCGACCCGTATTCACAAGAAGAAAGGCTTGTCACAGATGACTAAAGGCTGTGTTCTATGAAGTTCTTTGTTAGACTGATAAGAACTTGCTGATATGTTTTATTCCTTTCTAGGAAAAGCGACCATGAGAGGTTTGAGGTGCTACTTAGATGCATTATAATTGTCGCTTCTTGTAGGATCCTCCAGGTTTATACCATTACCCCTTTGCCTGTCAAAGAGTCTGATGCGACAGGCGGGGTCAGTTAATGTTTCTTTGCATAGATGAGCTGGCTGTAGTTTTAATGAAAAGCCTTAATGAAATGCTTACTCTTCACAGGAAATGCAACCTGCACGTGATACATGAAATGTCTCAATGAAATGCTCATTTGAAATGCTAGTGAATTACCAATGCCTTGCTCTAATTGAAAGCCTATATAAAAGATCTTGATTTTTCAAATACAACATCTGGTGTGTTCTCCATTATTGCGCCACTGTGTTTTATTGGATGTGTGTGTTAAGTAGCTGCTTTACACATAAGCCCCCGGCCGCCTTCCTGCTCAAGCCATGCTACCCCCCAGGGAACTGGCGGTCCCAGTTCCTACATCACCCTTAAAGTAAGGTACATTACCTTTTATAGCTCTTAGTTTAGATGCAGAATTACAAAGGGGTACATTACCCCGTCGTGGCACTGGAATTGTTCTGTGTAGAATGTGACATGTGTTGATTGCATCTATGATATACAATTGATTAACCTTATAAAACTATTCATGTACTAAAGTTCATTCCATGCTCTTACTGTACAATAATATTTCCTTCCAGCTGTTATATGCAGAAATCTGTTTCAGTACATTAATGTTGCCAAAGCTGTTCCACTTTACACAGCATGACTCGCTTCTGGATTTCTGTTCCAATTATGATTGCTTTAATTATATGTTATTAATTTTTATTCACGATTGAGCTCTAGATTTGGAATGTATCTAGCACGTCGATTGGCTTAGTAGTATTTCTTCCATGTTAATTACAGGGTTACGGAATGATTGCATTGGCGATTCAAATGTGATTTTATTGTTCTTACTGGATCTGAAAAGAGCGAATTAATATGAATGAGTTGGTTGTGTGTGTTCCATATAGAGGTAACACGAAGGCCCTATATCATTCCATCTCCCATTGACCATCCCATTCCCCTTTCCCTTTCGTGTGATCAGTTGAATGGTCCTGTACCTGTCCAGCCTCTTCTTTGGTGAAGAAGTTGACTGAGAGAACATTGTGAACATTGTGAATGTGTGACTGTGTGACGGCTCCTTGACTGGCAAATGCTATGCTGTGCAGGGACAGATATGTGACAGCTGTGCTCTTGCACTGGAGAATTATAGCTGACGTCCACCTTTATGCCCTGATTTTGACAGACTTATCCCAAGTTCCCTGCAGTTTTCCATGGACACGTTCCACAAGCTTTACCCGGCCAACTGAATCCATGACAAACCCTGAGAGTGCAGTAGTGTGACTTTGTTTGGCAGTACCCGTTAGATCAGAAGTTTAGTTTTTGTGCAAAATCAAATGTACATCAAGACTTGCAATGAAGGTGTCTGTGGTGTCACAATGAAGCCACTATGTGATGTTCAGGCCTTGCTAATATGAAATGTGAGCTCTAATTTAGAATGAGTTCTACTTTGTAAATGACATTCTACATTTGGAATGAGAGTTCTAATTAGGAAATGAAAGAATTCCATTAGAATGCAGATTGGAACCACACTTCTAATTTGGATAGTCAGAACTATGTTTGGAATGCAAATTCTACCCTTGGAATGCCTCTTGCGCAAAACATAAGATGTTTTTTTCAGGTTCAAGGAGCAGCTGTGTATGATGTCTAAGGTTCATTTTGTGAGTAGTAACGAGCGGATTCTAAGGCTACAGTTTTGTTGGGCACCTTGTCTCCCCTGGGTACCCAGAACTACCTTCTATTGACTGGATGGGTGCAATGCTCTTGAAGCTGTGTAGAGTCACCCAAGGAGTCTAGGGCAAGCCAGGCCAGCACAGAGGCATTCACACAGCTGAAGACTCAGAGCCCAGCCCTAAGGCCGCCATCAGGCTCTGCCAGTCAGTGCAGAAGAAAGATGCAGGGTGTCTTCTAATTCCTAGATCCCACCCTGCCATTTGAATACCTGAATCACACCTGTGAAATGGGCAGAGCAGATAGGAGGGAACAGAATGAAACGCTGCGCATTCCTGTGCCGGGCACGAGGCGCGTCTCACCAGCGCCTTCACAGATTCTGTTAGGATGGGTTTGAAGGACATCCTTTTTGGCAGCGACATTGATAGATGACGATTGGTAATTATTGACCACAGTGGCTACAACATCTGTAGAATAATTAAGAGAAAGAGAAATTCTGAAACAAATCCTCTGACAGCTTCTGTCTGTCTAGGCAGGTTCAAAATAAAAATCTGTAAGCAAAGAAGAGAACACAGGAAACCTTAATAATGAGTTCATTGCAACTGACTTCCTTCCCTGAATCTCCTGCTTCTGTGATGTCATGTTGCAGACGGGCTGACACCTATCAACATACTGTAACACGGGTCTCTCCATGCAGCCTTGAGTGTCATCAGCGTTTCCATCAATCCCTTGTGACATCAGGTACTACGTCACATCCCGGGTCCTGGCAGGCTTGTGACATCATGGACCTCATCACCCCCCTGGCAGATATTATGACATCATTCACCACTTAGCTATATATAGAGCCCTAGCCAGGGCTGCCTGCAGTGTGTGGGCTAGCCTAGGAATGGTGTGAGTGCCTATGAATGGTGTGAGTGCTGTGTGAATGAGGGCACTCAGACTGACATCAGACAGACAGGATGGCCACAACAGCTCTACTTCTCCGAGGACTGAATGGTGGCTTGCCTGGTTCCTTCAGGGGGGGGGATCAGGAAGAACCTCGTGTCTGCCCAGTGATTGCTTGGTTCCTTCAGAGAGGAGAAATCGACAAACACCAGGCAGGGCGCAGTACCGATGAGAAGACAGTCATGCACTGTGAGTTGGGGGTGCACGGACCAGTCGGTGTGGTATGGCCAAACAACAAGCTATTTTCCAGGTTCTCCAGTAGGCAAATTGAGATTTGCCCTGAGCTCGACGAACCCAAGCACCACCTTATCTGGAGCTGGTCACCGGTTGTCAACAGGTCTGATGGGAAGAAGGGTAGCCCCTGAATGACGGTGAATGTTGTGAATGCAGCCGCGGGGTAGTGGGAGTACCGGCCGGGCGGTGACGTGGGGAGGGGGAGGGGCATGGTGCGAGGTAGTAATGTATGGATCACGGAGTTTAACAGGTAAGTAAACAAATACATAAATAAAAAGAATTTTGTTGCGTGCACTGCATCACCAAACGCGATGCAGTGCGCGCAACAAAATTAGTTTTATTTATTTATATGTTTACTTACCTGTTAAACTCCGTAATACATTCATTACTACCCCCCACCCTGCCCCTCCCCCTCCCACGTCACCGCCCGGCCGGTACTCCCACTACCCCACGGCTGGTGTGAATGTCCAGTAGCAAAGGTCAAAACCTTGGCGTGGTGCTACTGCTCACAAGTTTACCCATGAACTTGTGCTAATTTGACCTATTTTGGATGAAAGTGGATCGTGCATTGGCTTTGATTTCTTTGTCTTTCTGTTCTGTGTTTTTCTCCTAACTGCTTTCTTCTCCTTTCATGTTGCCTTTCTCACTTTTGCTTTCTAAATCTCACTTCCTTCTCTTCCTACATTCTTTTATTCCTTCATTGTTCAATTCTATGGGTTTTGCCTTCTCATTTGTTTAGTCTTATATTTTATTCTTTCATCCTGTATAGGCTTCCAACTTTCCTCGTTGCTTTTTTTCTATTTTGTATCTTAGACTTTCTCTTGTCCAGAATATTTTCTTTCCTTATTCTTACTGTATCCTTTCTCCTATTCCAACTTCCATACTTTCTCTTTATTTCCTGCTTCTTCTTTATGTTGTCTTTATATTTGATCCTTTCTGACATTTTATTTGTTTTCATATTGTTCCTTTTATCACTCTTTATTTCATTACCTTCTGGCATCAATACTTCCCAATTTGTTTTATTTTAGGTGTTTCTTTTTACAAATGGGACGATGATATTTTAATTTGTTAGGGGATGACTTTTGAATCACCAATCGAATGGGGCACCTAGAAGATGTGATAGCAATGTTAGGCGTTGCCACCACCTTGTAAGCAGTGAACCTGTCCTGGCACCATTGAGCTGTATATTATATCTGTTCTGAATCTTACCAGAGTAGCTGTTTGAGTTACATGAATCAAGAAGACGAAACTGGACAAAAGGACGTACTTAAGACCTTGTGTTCAACAGAAGTAGAAAGACAATGAAAGATGCTAAGACCAAAAATACATTTTTGAAAGCCCTGCACCTGTCCTTAGAGGGGACAATATCTGAGAGGAGCTTCTCGGCACTGCAAGAACTGTGAGGTCTAAAGAGGAGTGGACAGTAAACCTTTTAGGTATTCTGAGTCTGCAGTGAAGGTGGCCACTTACACTTTTTCATTGAAAAACCTGCTTTGATTTTTAGACCATGTGTAGAGTCTTATTGCTGTAATGAGAAATGTGTAGAGGTGTTGGAACCTCTGTAAAGCAAGTCGGGATTAGGCCCTGATACAGTATCAAGGAAATAAGCACTGGTAAAGCCAATCGGTCTGACACTAGCTGGCAGTCTTGTGATTGTGCCAATTCTTATTTAGTTTTCTTATTTTTGTTTTATAGTAGGGAGTGTTTTCTTTTCTTACTCTCACCACCTTTGTAACTTCTGTTTTCTTGTCTTCCACCTCGGTTCAAACCTGGTTTGTTTGTGTTTGCCTTCAGAGAGGCCACAGTCTGGCAGTTCAACTGGATGGTTCCCATGAGGAGCAGGGTCAAGACTGATTTGCCAAAGGCAAGGTCTAAACCGAGGTGGCATGGTGAGCAAAAGAATCATTGGTGGGAATGCTACCCGCATGAGTGCCCGTGGTTAGATTACTTTCAAGCATTCCTCCCATCACCTTTTGAGAGAACTTTACATGGACCAATTGTATGAAGCCTGTATTTTCAATCCTAGAAACCCACATAGCCAAAAGTTGAATGCTGCTTCAGTATATTCATAATGATTTTGATATTTGGAGGGGAACTGAGGAAATACTTTTGGCATTAGTTTTATCGCTCAACTGCAATCCTGACTTACAGATCGCACTTGAATGCAGAAATAAAAAGACAATTGTATGAGAAAAAGTATCTTAAGATCAGAACTAAAAACAAAGAGTTTCAGTACTGTCTTATGCAAACCTGCCAAGTAAAACTCAATCGCAATACCGAAGCTTTCATTCCAGGGCGGGGAGAGGTAACTTGTCCTTGTTCTGCTTCTCTGGTTTGGTGGATGTGATTAATTATGAGTGACGTCTTGGATTGAGATTCCTGTGTGTAAGTATGTGGTCTTACAGTGGTGCCTTACAGTGCAATACCGATAAAATATGCAAAGATGGAACCCGGGTACTCTCTCAGTAGACCTCCTCTCAGTATACTCTCCAAGTATACCTTTTATCAGTCCTGGTGGAGTGACAAAGAGCATACAGGCTACTTGGAGGAACAATTGTGAAGCTTTTCAAATCAGCAACATGGACAAAAGTTATTGACACACATTGAGAGGATTCCAACACCACTTTAGAAAAACTGCTCTGATTTTTATATATTTTTAGATACAAAAATGAAATCAAAACATACAGTAAAGTGAGATACGTTGTGCAGATAACATGCGTTTAATATATATAAAAAAATGACCGATTACGTAAAGGTGGTAGTGGTTTGTTATTAATGATTTGCTAAAACATCATGAAAAAAATATGTACTGATTACGATTTCATTGTCAATTTTCAGTGACCCCTGACGAAGGGCTGTTTCAGCCCGAAATGCATTGGGTTTTTACTTGAATAAATGCTGCCAGAGATGAACAAAGCGTCAGTCGTGTTCTTATATTCGAGGTCCGGATGGACACATTGGGAACATAAGAAACCTTGAAAAATGGCTAAATACTCCGACTGTGGGCTACAAAGCAGAATAATTTAACACAAAAAGATGGAGAAACGCGAGAAAAAAATGAATAAACTTTGGAACATGGAGTAAAACCGCCACAATGGCACAACATGCTGTGCCCTGGTTTGGGGTTAAATTGTGCCCCATCTCTTGGAGCTAATGGTTAAAGGGTGTCTTTGGGCATGGCATCGAGCCAGTTTGCACGCAATCTTGGAATAGTAATTTGGATAGATGTGAGTAATTTCGAAATAAAAGGTGTGCATTACATTCTTCGTAGACAATAAGTTATTGACACACATTGAGAGGATTCCAACACCACTTTAGAAAAACTGCTCTGATTTTTATACATTTTTAGATACAAAAATGAAATCAAAACATACAGTATGACCGGAGCCATCAATTTTCAAGCAATAAATAAATCATTACTTTGCAATGTGAAAAATATTAACGTTATGTTCAGTGGGAAAAACACATTTATGCAGTTGAAACTTTAAAGGGTGAGTTAAATGGAACCCACTCGGAGTTAAGGTCTCTGAAGGTCTAAGGTCAGTTCATAACAGCTAGCACAATTTTACTTCTTTAAAGTGAATGAGGTGCAGAGGTGCACTTTCAGCTGTCAAACGGAGCGGTAAATCAGAATTGCGGTGTTGAAATAGTTACTTTAGCACAATGGTACTTGCACGGGTGAGTTGAGCAAAACCCTTTAGAATTAAAGCAAGGAGCTGGTCCTGGACCAATCTACCTCACTCAGGGGCTCGGTGTAGCGGTGCTCTTGGCTACCCGTGGTGCTGAACAGTACCTGTGGCCAGAAGAACTGGCAGGTGTGCCAAGAAAGGGTAACAACTAATGCAGGATCTCTATGATGGAGCCACAGGAGTGGTTGGTTTGTTTGAGCAGATATGACTCTGATTTCTAAGCATTCAATCAAGCAGGTTGTCATTGAACTAAAAAACAGTAAGCCTTGGTATCTTCAAGCACTCTGGTTAGAGAAATCTTTATCCAGAGGACCAGGGGAATGGTGTAGAAAGCTGAGCCTCACTGAGGGTTGGGACAACAGTTCCCAGAAGCCACCTACACAAGGACTTGGAGCAGCCATGTCAGGTGGCTTGGGGTGTAAGACTTTAAGGTTGTGGACTTTGTAATTTGAGCGTGCCAACTGCGTGGGACTAGATCCTCTAAACCAAGGGAGTTCTTGTGATGTCTGGGGTTTGTAGAGGGGTCAAATTCCTTTGCTAACTAGACTTGCCTTGATCGAGTTGCAATCCAGCGAGTACTGGGTGGCTACCACAGGTGCAACTCTCTTCGTGGAGTCCTGCTATGTTGTGTAACGGGTCTCTTGGTATCACGATGAACCTGAGGTTCTGGTGTCTGGGGTGCCCCTTAAATCCTAGACTAAGGGAATGTTAGTGGGTGTGAGGCCTCATAGTCAATTGGAACCATGTCCTGTGGCTAATCCGCCTCAGTAGTAACAACATCCTGATGTTGTATGTCACTAAAGTTAGTCAGAACCTGTTTCAGCCTAAATTCAAGATTGCCAGAACCATCATCAGAGGTTCACCTCAGCTGCCAGCCCCTGGAGGTGGGGTCAGCCTTGTGGAGGTGCATGCCTCCTGCATAGTGAATTTCCCATCTGCCCATGAAATACAATGCCTGGGGCAGGGGAAGGGTTTGTCCTCGTGCTGGGGACTGTTACATTGACCAGTGTCACGAATGAAGCCTGTGAGGCTTACTGCATTGCTGAATCAATTCACTAGTCATCATGTGTGGGCGGAGGTGTCAGCTCCGGCTCACACAGGTCCATTGTCTCTGACCTCCGGGAGCAACACAAACTTCCAAGCATGAGGTCAGACTTATGTGTGGGCATCAAGGCTTCGAAAGGGTCAGTCAAGACATGGGAACACTGGTTAAATTAGGTGGGCAGTTTCTGAAGTGTCACCTAAGTAGACGCTGGTTATACCTCACCACCACCAGTGTGTCAAGGATTAAAAAGCACACACTTGAAAGAAATCAGATGGGCCATCATGGAGCTGGACATAGAGGTAATGTCCCAATGCCAGCCCATGTTATCTGATGGGACACCAATCACTTGCAGTGGAATTACGTTTAGAACACTACCACTTGGCACTATTTTAATACCGATAAATATGTTGAGATACACCAAGATATATGTATATTACATTTCACCTTTGTAGATACACTATTGTGAAACCTTAAATGAGGGATAAAGTTCACTGCACAAATCTAATTATTATTATTGTCCTGTAAATGACAAAGCTACCAAACAAGAAAAAATCGTTGCAACCTGACTGGGGTTTCGACATGGTCATATGGGTGCTGTTTAACACCAACTGTTGTATGTCAGTTGTGCTTAACTTTCCATCGAATGCAGAACATTCACAGTCACTTCAAACCGGGACCCAATCCTTCACCCCAATAAAAGTACGAAATCATAAAACTCCACCACATGTAAATGGGCTGACATCCTCGTGGCAAGGACTCTAACGAAGCAGACGCTCCAGCTCCCCAAAGGTGCACTAGGCAACTGTTCACAGCACACCAACGCAGGATCATTTCACAGATCCGATGACAGCACTTTCAAACACAAGTGGATTGTGCAAAAGTCAGATATCCACATACCTTTTTAGACAAGTAGCAGGCAGATTCCAAGTTAATCAAATCAAATCACCTCCTTTTGTAGGATGCGTGTAAGGCAGAGAGTCTCAACATCAAGTTGCAAATTCCATGTAATAGCAGCTTTAAAGAAGCAGGTGACAACATAAACATCCAACGTTTAGGTGTGCTGTAAGATGTCCTAAACCCAACTTACTTCTGGCCGTCAGTTGTTGTAGACACCGGTGGGGCTCTCAAGAGGTTGGGCATGAGGTTGAGATAGTTTCTTCTGTTGCAATATCTTTTTGATCACGCGTGCTTTCTTTCCTTAAATCGTCGTCAGTGTAAAATCCAATAATTGAAAGGTGACTTCTTATTTGCTGTGTCAGGATGTATGTTTATTCTTGGTAATCAAATAATCAAGTACAGTATTTAGATAAGGTAGTAATCCAGGTTCCAGTAAAGGTTAAGATAAATGCCCCACCGGGAGCAGCTGCCCTGCTGCTCAGCCTCCAAGGTAACGGACAGTACACTTCAAGATACACAGATAGAGCTAAGGATGACATCATAGAGACAGGCTGAGCAGCAGAGTACAAGAGACTAAGAAAGGACAAGACAGAGAGAAGAGCAGGGAGAAGCAGGATACAACACAGCTGCAGAGGTGCACTTTCAGCTGTCAAACGAAGCTGTAAATCAGAATTGCGCTGTTGAAATAGTTACTTTAGCACAATAGTACTTGCACGGGTGAGTTGGGCAAAACCCTTTAGAATTAAAGCAAGGAACTGGTCCTGGACCAATCTACCTCGCTCAGGGGCTCGGT
This sequence comes from Lissotriton helveticus, assembly GCF_964261635.1. NCBI lineage: Eukaryota > Metazoa > Chordata > Amphibia > Caudata > Salamandridae > Lissotriton > Lissotriton helveticus. The sequence continues at coordinate 9,621,363 of NC_136057.1, read as the reverse complement.
GTAGCGGTGCTCTTGGCTACCCGTGGTGCTGGACAGGATCTGTGGCCAGAAGAACTGGCAGGTGTGCCAAGAAAGGGTCAAAACTAATGCAGGATCTTTATGATGGAGCCACAGGAGTGGTTGGTTCTTTGAGCAGATATATCTCTCCTTTCTAAGCATTCAATCAAGCAGGTTGTCATTGAACTAAAAAACAGTAAGCCTTGGTATCTTCAAGCACTCTGGTTAGAGAAATCTTTATCCAGAGGACCAGGTGAATGGTGTAGAAAGCTGAGCCTCACTGAGGGTTGGGACAACAGTTCCCAGAAGCCACCTACACAAGGCCTTGGAGCAGCCCTGTCAGGAGGCTTGGGGTGCAAGACTTTAAGGTTGTGGACTTTGTAATTTGAGCGAGCCAACTGTGGGGGACTAGATCCTATAAACCAAGGGAGTTCTTGTGATGCCTGGGGTTTGTAGAGGGGTTCACATTCCTTTGCTAACTAGACTCTTGCCTTGACCGAGTTGCAATCCAGCGAGTACAGGGCGGCTACCACAGGTGCAACTCTCTTCGTGGAGTCCTGCTATGTTGTGTAACGGGTCTCTTGGTATCACGATGAACCTGAGGTTCTGGTGTCTGGGGTGCCCCTTAAATCCTAGACTTAGGGAATGTTAGTGGGTGTGAGGCCTCATAGCCAATAGGAATCCTGTCCTGTGGCTAATCCGCCTCAGTAGTAACAACATCCTGATGTTGTATGTCACTAAAGTTAGTCAGAACCTGTTTGAGCCTAAATTCAAGATTGCCAGAACCATCCTCAGTGGTTCACCTCATCTGCCAGCCCCTGGAGATGGGGTCAGCCTTGTGGAGGTGCATGCCTCCTGCATAGTGAATTTCCCGTCTGCCCCTGAAATACAGTGCCTGAGGCAGGGGAAGGGTTTGTCCTCGTGCTGGGGACTGTTACATTGACCAGTGTCACGAATGAAGCCTGTGAGGCTCACTGCATTGCCAGCTCAATTCACGAATCATCATGTGTGGGCGATGGGATGTATGACGCTACAACGCATACTATTACAACGCATGGTTTTACAACGCATTTTCTACAACGCAAATACTTTTACAACGCATATTTTTACAACGAATACTGTTTCAACGCGAAATATTAAGGCGCTCGACCTCGGACCTGGGGAACTTGGTTTGAGTCTCGGTAACGACGCCAAAAACCCCCTGTGATTCCGGGCAAATCACTTAATCTCCCCGTGCCTAAAATGAATGTGTGTCCTCATGTAACGTAACTGGTGCTATGTAAAGCGCTCTGATAACTGATTCGGTTCGGTTCTAGTTCGCGCTATATAAAACTCTGCAAAAAAAAAAAAAGTGCTATTACAACGAAATCATTTACAACGCATACCTTTACAACGCAAAAATCTCAAAATTATAATATATTTTTTTTTTGTAAAATAAAGCCTGGCACGGGATGCAGGGAAATTAGGGGTTTTGGGTGGGGAAGTGTATTAAAATGTGGGTAAAAACTGAACGCAAATATAACGAAATGTAACGAATGTAGGAGAGTAGGGTCTGCTATCCTATGGTCACGCCAAATTTTTGCTTTTTGCTTCACTGGTTTATGACTTAATGTGGCTGTGGGCCTGCTAATCAGACCCACAGCCTGCTGTTCTCTCTCTAAATTGTTACCCATGTACTTTAGGTGCATAATGACATTGGAACTGGTTCACCTTATTGGCCCCTGTAACAGTGTACCCAGGTACCCAGGGCCTAGGTGCTTCCAAGGCCTACCAGGGGCTGCAGCATGTATTGTGCCACCCCTGGCCTGGCCTCCATATTTGACACAACTGGCTGATCACTCAGCTGGGGTAAGTCGGTGTAATCACCCCAGTGGAGAAGTGTGGCTCACTGGTTAGAGCAGGCAGACCCTGAAGCAGAGGTCAGACCCGGGACCAGGGTTCAATTCCCGACGCGGCAGGGTCTCGAGCTCAAATGTCCACGGACTCGATAATTCTCGCTTCGGTGCCTGACCTAATCATGGGTTCACACTCTGCAACTCTGGGCATTAAGCTTGCTTAATCTCCACAACGGCCCCCCGCGGCGGGATGCCTGGCTTTCACCTTGGGGATGCCCTGTAGGGGCTATCTCACAGGGGAAAGCCAGGACGGGTTCCCAAGGCAAAAGCGCTTAGAGACCCCTGGGTTATAAGCGCTATATAAATCCAAACATACATACATACTTAGGTGTAGTATGCCTATACCTAACCTAAAATGGACACATATGTTCCTATCAGTCACTCCTATGGAAGGCCTCATCAATCCTGGAGGCAGAGTGCTTGGAAATATGTGAGATGGTGCTCTGGCATGAGCTGAGCCTGTCTGCAGCTTTCGGAACCATGTCCTTTAGCTGTTTCATGATACTGCCATACCATATACTCTTAAGTGCATTATAATCCTCGCGGTTAAATGCTATCTTGGGTTTGGCTTTATCAAAACATATCGAGTAAGGTGTCATATGAATTGGAATACTACCCCCTTGCCAGTTCTGGCGACGGGGGTAGCATTCCACCCTTCTAGAGGGACACGACATGTACCTAGCCTGAACCCCGGTTAAAGTTAAACAGAGCCTCAGCATCACAAAATGGATGCTGCCACCACAGACACAAGTCTGACCTCCTGCTGCTGGGAGTCCTTCCAGCGAGGGCAGCTTGGACAAAGGGTTTCCTGCCTGGGGAGGTGCTAGCACCACCCCAGACAGGATTTTGTGTATTGGGTAGGACAGGGCTAAATAGAATCAGACATGCCTGGGGCACACAAGGTGTCCCTGTGCATAGGCCAGTTCAAACCGGTGCTGGGGCCTTCCAGCCCCAGTCCTGGCGCGAAACTGGACAAAGGAAAGGGGGTGTAACCACTCCCCTTCCTGGTCCCACCCAGAGGAGGGACCTAGTAGGTGATCCGGCCCCCCAGATTCGAATAAGAGTGGGAGCTGTGTCCTGAGACTTCAGATCATCCTGAATCAACTTGAAACTAAGAAGACGACTGGACTTCGACATTCTGCTGCACAGAAGACTGAAGAGCATCTCCCTTGTGGCCTAGGAGTGGCCACCCTGTGAACACAGGCACCATCCAGCAACTCGACGTCTGCTTTGCCGCCGCCTCCCGCCGGTGCCCGAGCCCAGAGCCTGACAAGACCCAGACTCCCAGACGTCTCACAGCCTGATTCACAGTCCCTGCAAATAAGGGACCCGTGGAGACACCGAGAGATGTGGGACCGGACCGCTTGAAAGACCCCCGAGAAGCTGACTGCGCAGTATCCGAGGCACCCTCGACACTGTGCTCTGGGGTTTAAGAAGCCCCAACCCCGAGCAGCCCTTGCACCGAAGATCAGCCCCCCAGCCTCTCCACGATCTGCGTGGGGCCCTTTTGCACCGTGCCACTTGACACACCATCCCGGCCACTTGCCACATGGCTAGCGGCCATCTTGGCAACGAAAACGACAAACTACACCACTGGTCTGGTTGCTCCAGATTGGCCCTTGCTCCCCTGAAAAGGAGCACCCGCTCTGACCTTGCTGGTCCGAGTGAAAAGCTTGAATCACTTCCTGCGTGGCTTGCTTTAGCCAAGGCATGTTTGCTCCAATCAAGTTGCCGACATGGCCATCAGCGAGAACCTCTGTGGGACAGCTCGTGACCAATGCCTGGACGTCCTTGACCTCTTCGTGTCCACGTGGCTGCAGAGACAATCTTCACAACATCACCTGGTTGCACCCGACATCGCCTGGTTCCCTCCTGGTTCCACGGTAGTCACTGGCTAGTGACTTTGAACATTGTCCCCTCTGCTTTCAGGTCTTCACCTATTCAGATCCACCCTTGGATCCCCCGGAACTCTTCACATCGAGCCGCCTGCAGCATCTTCAGCTCCAAGCACCATCGACCTGCGTGACGAAACCCGACACTACTTCGACCCTGTGCACCCGCTTCCTGTGGGTGAGGTAACTCAGCACCGCCGGTGTTCCCACACTGGTACACACCTCTAGTGTCTGTGTCTAAAGTTTCATCCATCTAGGTCACTCGGAAGGTTCCTTAATAACTAACTTTGTAACTTTTACGCACCATTGACATTGCATTGGTATTGCGTGCACTTTCCGCACTGCACCCGAGTCCCGCGGGCCTTTCCCGACTTCTTCACTGCTAGTCCCGAACAGCTCCAGCGATTCCCCAGGCCCTAGGCCTCTTCACTTTCCCCATAGTGGTTCTTATACCACTATTTTAGTATATGGTTTAGGTGGCCCCTAGGGCTCATCCATAATTGTGCAACTTTTGTATATTTAAACTGTGTTTTGTTTTAACGCATTTGCTTCTGTGCTCATAAAGAGTATCAGGGATATTTGTAGAAATAAATCTATATATATTTTCAATATATATCTGTGTGGTGTCCTTTCATTTGGTATTCAAGGGATTGTGTATGGTAAAACAGCTTGCTTCACATGCCTTTACAGAGTTTAGCCTAAGACTGCTTAGTCCGTGCTACCCCTAGGATAGCTGGTCTATAAGGTTGACTTTACAACCTGCACCATAAGGGTTGCTTGGCATGGTACAAGGTGATCACTAGAACTAGTGAGCATCATATACCAGGCCAACTTCTCACATTGGTGAGCAGCGGATTGGGATTTGAGCTTGCTGTTGTTTTACCATTACAATCTTTGAAAATATCATTTGAAAGATCATACAGGTACCTGATAGGTACATTAAAAACAAGACTAGTATACTTAAGTTCTACTGAACTTAGTTGTTGTAGAGGATAGGGAGTAGCACACCCTGACTACAACTACTAGATAGGTTTTGTAGGAAAACACAAGTGTAGGTAGATTGCAACACATCCACCACACTGAAGCAATGTCTGGAGCAGAGGGATCCATTGGACCCATCTCTGTTGAGAGTGACCCTCCAAGGGCACCATCCAAATTTGCTATATTTCCTTTTAAGGAACTGAGGCAACTGTGTTCCATGAGAGGAATCAAAACAGGTCCTACTCCTACAGCAGGACACCTCAGAGAGCTGTTAGACCAGTCTGAAGCTCTAAAGAACTCCAAACCAGGCCCCTCAGGGACTGGTAGTGGAGGTTCTCCTTCTGAAGAAGAAAACACTGATGCCCCTGCCCCTGTTATCCACATAGATGAGGAAGGCCAGGTCACTGGAGATACTCAGCCAGAGGATGAGGAAGAAGAGGAGGAGGAGGAAGAAAGTGGGTCTGATGATGAGAGAAATAGCCAGGTGTTAGTCAGCAGGCTTAACCAGGCTAACCTAAGCTTATTTGGGACTCAAGGTGGGTCCAACCCCTTCAGACCCCCAAGTGGACTTAACCAGGAGCATAGGAGGAGTAGGAATCACTCAGGTGAATCCAATACTTCCCATGTTTCTAGAGGTTCTCATGGCAACTCCAGAAGGGAGCTGACTAGCCCTCAGAGAAGGGAACATGAGGCCAAAATGAGAGAGGCTGAACTTAGGATCCAGAAGCAAGAATTAGAAGTTGCCCTGGCCAAAGAGAAACTTGCTAGAGCAAGGCAACCTAGAGAGAGTGGATTAGGATCCACTGGTGGCAGCACTATCCCTAAGGATAAAGACAGGTCCTATGACAATAGAAACCTGAGTAAGATTGTGCCCCCCTACAAAGTTGGGGATGATATCCACAAATGGATGACTGCACTTGAGAGAGCTTGCAAAGTACAGCAGGTTCCTCAGGATCAGTGGGCAGCAATCTTGTGGCTCTCCTTTGAAGGTAGAGGCCGAGACAGACTCCTCACAGTTAGTGATGGGGATTCTAGAAACTACCTGGTCCTGAAGAGTGCTCTGATTGATGGGTTAGGCTTAACCACTGAACAGTACAGGTTAATGTTCAGAGATACCCAGAAGACACAGAATCAGGACTGGTCTGAATTTGTTGAATGTGCCACTAAGGCTCTGGAGGGCTGGTTGCTGGGAAGTAAGGTTACAGACTATGAAGGATTGTACAATTTGCTTATGAGAGAACAGATTTTAAATAACTGTCGGAACCAGCAGTTGCATCAACATTTGGTTGACTCAGATCTAACCTCTCCCCAAGAATTGGGAAAGAGGGCAGACAAATGGGTTAGAACCAGAGTTAAGCAAAAGAACCAGAACCAGAACCAGGGTGGTGACCAAAAGAAAACAGACCAGAAGGGTGGGGAGCAGAAAGCTAAAGACCAGAAGTCTTCAACAGGGCCCCAAACTAATACTGAGGGTGGGTCCCAAACTTCCAAGAAAAAGAAGAAAGAAGGTCAAAGAAAACCCTGGTGTAGCTTTTGCAAAAACACCACTCACTGGACAAGTGATTGTAAAAAGGGTGGAGCCCCCAACACTGCAGCCCCTAAGGCACCTGCACCCACTAGTACAGTTGGCAGTGTTGGTCCACAGACTAAGGGGGTAGTAGGTATCACCTTGGGAACTGAGGGAGACTCTGACCTAGTCGGAATCCCCACACGGGCTGTTCTGATTTGTGATGGGGAGATTGATTTTCCCCCTACTGTCAGTCCCAATAATTTGGGCAAGTACAGACAGACACCTGTAATTAATGAAAAAGTGGCTCAAGCATACAGGGACACATGTGCCAGTGTCACTATGGTGACGCCTAGCTTTGTGGACCCTGGACAGTACATACCAGGTGATAATTACCTGGTGATCAATTCCAGCAATGTCACTACTACACATAGTGTGGCAATTGTTAACTTTTCCTGGGGAGGGGTAACTGGCCTAAAAAGAGTTGTGGTTAGTGCTGATCTCCCAGTAGAATGTTTGTTGGGCAATGACCTGGAGAGCTCTCTATGGTCAGAAGTTGAGTACAGGACTCATGCAGAGATGTTAGGGATATCATCACATGTCCTTGCTGTGACCAGGTCACAGGCCAAAAAGTGCCTCTCTGAACCTCAGGTCTTGGATCCTGGAACAATGGACCAAGTACCTCCCAAGACAAGGAACAGGAGGGTAAAGGCTGTGCCTTCCCAGATGCCTACAAGTGAGGATCAGCCTTCACAGGAAGATGATTCTGAGACCCCTGAAAGAACTGTCCCTATAGAGCTTGAACCTGATCAGGTTGAGTTTCTGGGGGCAGGGGGACCTTCTAGGGCAGACTTGGGGCAGGCTTAGTTATCCTGTCCTTCTCTTGAACCCCTCAGACAGCAGGCTGCTGCTGAGGCTGCTGGGAATGCTCAAGGTACCCATAAGGTTTATTGGGATGATGGGCTCCTTTATTCAGAGGGTAGAGATCCCAAGCCTGGTACAACCAGGAGGTTGGTCATACCTCTGCAATTTAGGGGCTTCCTTCTTACCTTCGCACATGATATTCCCTTAGCAGGACACCTAGGCCAGAACAAAACATGGGACAGACTTGTCTGTCACTTTCACTGGCCTCACATGTCAGAAGATACCAAGGAGTTTTGCCGCTCCTGTGTAACCTGCCAAGCAAGTGGCAAAGCAGGTGGTACCACAAAGGCCCCCCTGATACCACTACCTGTGGTGGGGGTGCCCTTTGAAAGGGTAGGGATTGACATTGTTGGACCAATGGATCCCCCTACAGCATCTGGGCACAGATTCATACTGGTGGTGGTGGACCATGCCACCAGGTACCCAGAGGCAATTCCACTTAGGACCACAACAGCTCCTGTTGTGGCCAGGGCCTTACTGGGAGTTTTCTCCAGAGTGGGGTTTCCTAAGGAGGTAGTATCTGATAGAGGTGCAAACTTCATGTCAGGATACTTGACAGCTATGTGGAAGGAATGTGGTGTCAACTACAAGTTCACCACTCCCTATCATCCACAGTGCAATGGGCTTGTTGAAAGATTTAACAAGACCCTGAAGGACATGATCAAAGGATTACCTGAAAAGCTCAGGCGAAGATGGGATATCCTTCTGCCCTGCCTTCTGTTTGCTTACAGAGAGGTCCCACAAAAATGTGTTGGCTTCAGCCCCTTTGAATTGTTGTTTGGGCACCCTGTAAGAGGACCCCTATGTCTGGTGAGGGAAGGATGGGAGTTACCTCTCAAAAAGCCCAAGCAAGACATAGTGGACTATGTACTTGGTCTCCGCTCCAGGATGGCTGAGTATATGGAAAAGGCATCCAAAAACCTTGAGGCTAGCCAGGAATTACAGAAAGCCTGGCATGACCAAAAGGCTGTCCTGACTGAGTACCAGCCTGGACAGAAGGTATGGGTGTTGGAGCCAGTGGCCCCAGCAGCACTCCAAGACAAATGGTCTAGACCCCATACAATCCTTGAGAAAAAGGGAGAGGTTACATACTTGGTGGACCTTGGAACTCCCAGGAGCCACCACAGGGTGCTCCATGTTAACAGGCTGAAAGCATATGTTGACAGGAGAGACATGGGCTTGCTCATGGCTACAGATGAGGGGCAGGAGGAAGAGAGTGACCATCTCCCAGATCTGCTGACTCAGAATCCTGAGGATGGCTCAGTTGATGGTGTGGCCTTAGATGGCAGCCTCACTGAACATCAGCAACACGACTGTAGACAGGTTTTGCAGTCATATCGACATATGTTCTCCCTGACACCCAGTCAGACTAACTGGTGTACCCATGTGGTGGACACTGGTGATAGTCTTCCTGTAAAGAACAAAATTTACAGGCAGCCTGACCATGTCAGAGACTGTATCAAGGCTGAGGTGCAAAAGATGCTGGAATTAGGTGTCATTGAGCCTTCAGAGAGCCCCTGGGCTAGCCCAGTGGTTCTGGTCCCCAAACCTCACACCAAAGATGGAAAGAGAGAGATGAGGTTCTGTGTGGATTACAGAGGACTCAATGCTGTCACCAGGACAGATGCACACCCAATTCCAAGGGCAGATGAGCTCATAGACAAATTGGCTTCTGCCAAGTATTTGAGCACATTTGACTTGACAGCTGGCTACTGGCAAATCAGGTTAGCTGAGGAGTCTAAAGCATTTTCTACCCCCAGTGGACATTACCAGTTTGTGGTGATGCCCTTTGGTTTGAAAAATGCACCTGCCACCTTCCAAAAGTTGGTGAATCAAGTCCTTACTGGGTTGGATGACTTTTGTGCAGCATATCTGGACGATATTGCTGTCTTTAGCTCCACCTGGGAGGATCACCTGGTCCACCTGAAGGAAGTGCTAGAGGCTCTGCAAAAGGCAGGCCTCACTATCAAGGCAACCAAGTGCCAGATAGGGCAGAGTAAGGTTGTGTACTTGGGCCACATTGTGGGTGGAGGCCAAGTTCAACCACTGGAGAGTAAGATTCAGACCATAAAGGACTGGACTCCTCCAACTACCCAGACTCAGGTCAGAGCTTTCTTGGGCCTGACTGGGTACTACAGGAAGTTTGTTAAGAACTATGGGTCCATTGTGACTCCTCTTAATGATCTGACATCCAAGAAGATGCCCAAAAAGGTTCAGTGGACAGAATACTGTCAAAAGGAATGTGATGACCTGAAGAAGGCCATGTGCTCTGCACCTATCCTGAAGAGTCCTGACTACTCAAGAGAGTTTATTGTCCAAACAGATGCTTCTGAGTTGGGAGTGGGAGCTGTGCTTTCACAACTTAATGTAGATGGTCAAGACCAGCCCATTGCTTTCATTAGCAGAAGGCTGACCCCCAGAGAGAAACGTTGGTCAGCCATTGAGAGGGAGGCCTTTGCTGTGGTGTGGGCCCTGAAGAAGTTGAGACCATACTTGTTTGGCACTCACTTCAAGATTCAGACCGACCATAAGCCCCTCTTTTGGCTTAATCAGATGAAGGGTGAAAACCCCAAACTGCTCAGGTGGTCCATTTCCCTACAGGGGATGGACTTTACAGTGGAGCACCGCCCAGGGACTGACCATGGTAATGCAGATGGTCTCTCCAGGTACTTCCACTTAGAACATGAAGACACAACTGGTCAAGGTTAGTCTAATGTCCCTGCGTTTGGGGGGGGGGTTGTGTAGGAGAGTAGGGTCTGCTGTCCTATGGTCACCCCAAATTTTTGCTTTTTGCTTCACTGGTTTATGACTTAATGTGGCTGTGGGCCTGCTAATCAGACCCACAGCCTGCTGTTCTCTCTCTAAATTGTTACCCATGTACTTTAGGTGCATAACGACATTGGAACTGGTTCACCTTATTGGCCCCTGTAACAGTGTACCCAGGTACCCAGGGCCTAGGTGCTTCCAAGGCCTACCAGGGGCTGCAGCATGTATTGTGCCACCCCTGGCCAGGCCTCCATATTTGACACAACTGGCTGATCACTCAGCTGGGGTAAGTCGGTGTAATCACCCCTTACTTAGGTGTAGTATGCCTATACCTAACCTAAAATGGACACATATGTTCCTATCAGTCACTCCTATGGAAAGCCTCATCAATCCTGGAGGCAGAGTGCTTGGAAATATGTGAGATGGTGCTCTGGCATGAGCTGAGCCTGTCTGCAGCTTTCGGAACCATGTCCTTTAGCTGTTTCATGATACTGCCATACCATATACTCTTAAGTGCATTATAATCCTCGCGGTTAAATGCTATCTTGGGTTTGGCTTTATCAAAACATGTCGAGTAAGGTGTCATACGAATTGGAATACTACCCCCTCGCCAGTTCTGGCGACGGGGGTAGCAATCCACCCTTCTAGAGGGACACGACATGTACCTAGCCTGAACCCCGGTTAAAGTTAAACAGAGCCTCAACATCACAAAATGGATGCTGCCACCACAGACACAAGTCTGACCTCCTGCTGCTGGGAGTCCTTCCAGCGAGGGCAGCTTGGACAAAGGGTTTCCTGCCTTGGGAGGTGCTAGCACCACCCCAGACAGGATTTTGTGTATTGGGTAGGACAGGGCTGAATAGAATCAGACATGCCTGGGGCACACAAGGTGTCCCTGTGCATAGGCCAGTTCAAACCGGTGCTGGGGCCTTCCAGCCCCAATCCTGGTGCGAAACTGGACAAAGGAAAGGGGGTGTAACCACTCCCCTTCCTGGTCCCACCCAGAGGAGGGACCTAGTAGGTGATCCAGACCCCCAGATTCGAATAAGAGTGGGAGCTGTGTCCTGAGACTTCAGATCATCCTGAATCAACTTGAAACTAAGAAGACGACTGGACTTCGACATTCTGCTGCACAGAAGACTGAAGATCATCTCCCTTGTGGCCTAGGAGTGGCCACTCTGTGAACACAGGCACCATCCAGCAACTCGATGTCTGCTTTGCCGCCGCCTCCCGCCGGAGCCCGAGCCCAGAGCCTGACAAGACCCAGACTCCCAGACTTCTCACAGCCCGATCCACAGTCCCTGCAAAGAAGGGACCCGTGGAGGCACCGAGAGACGTGGGACCGGACCTCTTGAAAGACCCCCGAGAAGCTGACTGCGCAGTATCCGAGGCACCCTCGACACTGTGCTTTGGGGTTTGAGAAGCCCCAACCCCGTGCAGCCCTTGCACCAAAGATCAGCCCCCCAGCATCTCCACGATCTGCGTGGGGCCCTTTTGCACCGTGCCACTTGACACACCATCCCGGCCACTTGCCACGTGGCTAGCGGCCATCTTGGCAACGAAAACGACAAACTACACCACTGGTCTGGTTGCTCCAGATTGGCCCTTGCTCCCCTGAAAAGGAGCACCCGCTCTGACCTTGCTGGTCCGAGTGAAAAGCTTGAATCACTTCCAGCGTGGCTTGCTTTAGCCAAGGCATGTTTGCTCCAATCAAGTTGCCGACACGGCCATCAGCGAGAACCTCTGTGGGACAGCTCGTGACCAATGCCTGGACGTCCTTGACCTCTTCGTGTCCACGTGGCTGCAGAGACAATCTTCACAACATCACCTGGTTGCACCCGACATCGCCTGGTTCCCTCCTGGTTCCACGGTAGTCACTGGCTAGTGACTTTGAACATTGTACCCTCTGCTTTCAGGTCTTCACCTATTCAGATCCACCCTTGGATCCCCCGGAACTCTTCACATCGAGCCGCCTGCAGCATCTTCAGCTCCAAGCACCATCGACCTGCGTGACGAAACCCGACACTACTTCGACCCTGTGCACCCGCTTCCTGTGGGTGAGGTAACTCAGCACCGCCGGTGTTCCCACACTGGTACACACCTCTAGTGTCTGTGTCTAAAGTTTCATCCTTCTAGGTCACTCGGAAGGTTCCTTAATAACTAACTTTGTAACTTTTACGCACCATTGACATTGCATTGGTATTGCGTGCACTTTCCGCACTGCACCCGAGTCCCGCGGGCCTTTCCCGACTTCTTCACTGCTTGTCCCGAACAGCTCCAGCGATTCCCCAGGCCCTAGGCCTCTTCACTTTCCCCATAGTGGTTCCTATACCACTATTTTAGTATATGGTTTAGGTGGCCCCTAGGGCTCATCCATAATTGTGCAACTTTTGTATATTTAAACTGTGTTTTGTTTTAACGCATTTGCTTCTGTGCTCATAAAGAGTATCAGGGATATTTGTAGAAATAAATCTATATATATTTTCAATATATATCTGTGTGGTGTCCGTTCATTTGGTATTCAAGGGATTGTGTATGGTAAAACAGCTTGCTTCACATGCCTTTACAGAGTTTAGCCTAAGACTGCTTAGTCCGTGCTACCCCTAGGATAGCTGGTCTATAAGGTTGACTTTACAACCTGCACCATAAGGGTTGCTTGGCATGGTACAAGGTGATCACTAGAACTAGTGAGCATCATATACCAGGCCAACTTCTCACATTGGTGAGCAGCGGATTGGGATTTGAGCTTGCTGTTGTTTTACCATTACAATCTTTGAAAATATCATTTGAAAGATCATACAGGTACCTGATAGGTACATTAAAAACAAGACTAGTATACTTAAGTTCTACTGAACTTAGTTGTTGTAGAGGATAGGGAGTAGCACACCCTGACTACAACTACTAGATAGGTTTTGTAGGAAAACACAAGTGTAGGTAGATTGCAACACATCCACCACACTGAAGCAATGTCTGGAGCAGAGAGATCCATTGGACCCATCTCTGTTGAGAGTGACCCTCCAAGGGCACCATCCAAATTTGCTATATTTCCTTTTAAGGAACTGAGGCAACTGTGTTCCATGAGAGGAATCAAAACAGGTCCTACTCCTACAGCAGGACACCTCAGAGAGCTGTTAGACCAGTCTGAAGCTCTAAAGAACTCCAAACCAGGCCCCTCAGGGACTGGTAGTGGAGGTTCTCCTTCTGAAGAAGAAAACACTGATGCCCCTGCCCCTGTTATCCACATAGATGATGAAGGCCAGGTCACTGGAGATACTCAGCCAGAGGATGAGGAAGAAGAGGAGGAGGAGGAATAAAGTGGGTCTGATGATGAGAGAAATAGCCAGGTGTTAGTCAGCAGGCTTAACCAGGCTAACCTAAGCTTATTTGGGACTCAAGGTGGGTCCAACCCCTTCAGACCCCCAAGTGGACTTAACCAGGAGCATAGGAGGAGTAGGAATCACTCAGGTGAATCCAATACTTCCCATGTTTCTAGAGGTTCTCATGGCAACTCCAGAAGGGAGCTGACTAGCCCTCAGAGAAGGGAACATGAGGCCAAAATGAGAGAGGCTGAACTTAGGATCCAGAAGCAAGAATTAGAAGTTGCCCTGGCCAAAGAGAAACTTGCTAGAGCAAGGCAGCCTAGAGAGAGTGGATTAGGATCCACTGGTGGCAGCACTATCCCTAAGGATAAAGACAGGTCCTATGACAATAGAAACCTGAGTAAGATTGTGCCCCCCTACAAAGTTGGGGATGATATCCACAAATGGATGACTGCACTTGAGAGAGCTTGCAAAGTACAGCAGGTTCCTCAGGATCAGTGGGCAGCAATCTTGTGGCTCTCCTTTGAAGGTAGAGGCCGAGACAGACTCCTCACAGTTAGTGATGGGGATTCTAGAAACTACCTGGTCCTGAAGAGTGCTCTGATTGATGGGTTAGGCTTAACCACTGAACAGTACAGGTTAATGTTCAGAGATACCCAGAAGACACAGACTCAGGACTGGTCTGAATTTGTTGAATGTGCCACTAAGGCTCTGGAGGGCTGGTTGCTGGGAAGTAAGGTTACAGACTATGAAGGATTGTACAATTTGCTTATGAGAGAACAGATTTTAAATAACTGTCGGAACCAGCAGTTGCATCAACATTTGGTTGACTCAGATCTAACCTCTCCCCAAGAATTGGGAAAGAGGGCAGACAAATGGGTTAGAACCAGAGTTAAGCAAAAGAACCAGAACCAGAACCAGGGTGGTGACCAAAAGAAAACAGACCAGAAGGGTGGGGAGCAGAAAGCTAAAGACCAGAAGTCTTCAACAGGGCCCCAAACTAATACTGAGGGTGGGTCCCAAACTTCCAAGAAAAAGAAGAAAGAAGGTCAAAGAAAACCCTGGTGTAGCTTTTGCAAAAACACCACTCACTGGACAAGTGATTGTAAAAAGGGTGGAGCCCCCAACACTGCAGCCCCTAAGGCACCTGCACCCACTAGTACAGTTGGCAGTGTTGGTCCACAGACTAAGGGGGTAGTAGGTATCACCTTGGGAACTGAGGGAGACTCTGACCTAAACAGAATCCCCACACAGGCTGTTCTGATTTGTGATGGGGAGATTGATTTTCCCCCTACTGTCAGTCCCAATAATTTGGGCAAGTACAGACAGACACCTGTAATTAATGAAAAAGTGGCTCAAGCATACAGGGACACATGTGCCAGTGTCACTATGGTGACGCCTAGCTTTGTGGACCCTGGACAGTACATACCAGGAGTAATTACCTGGTGATCAATGCCAGCAATGTCACTACTACACATTGTGTGGCAATTGTTAACTTTTCCTGGGGAGGGGTAACTGGCCTAAAAAGAGTTGTGGTTAGTGCTGATCTCCCAGTAGAATGTTTGTTGGGCAATGACCTGGAGAGCTCTCTATGGTCAGAAGTTGAGTACAGGACTCATGCAGAGATGTTAGGGATATCATCACATGTCCTTGCTGTGACCAGGTCACAGGCCAAAAAGTGCCTCTCTGAACCTCAGGTCTTGGATCCTGGAACAATGGACCAAGTACCTCCCTAGACAAGGAACAGGAGGGTAAAGGCTGTGCCTTCCCAGATGCCTAAAAGTGAGGATCAGCCTTCACAGGAAGATGATTCTGAGACCCCTGAAAGAACTGTCCCTATAGAGCTTGAACCTAATCAGGTTGAGTTTCTGGGGGCAGGGGGACCTTCTAGGGCAGACTTGGGGCAGGCTTAGTTATCCTGTCCTTCTCTTGAACCCCTCAGACAGCAGGCTGCTGCTGAGGCTGCTGGGAATGCTCAAGGTACCCATAAGGTTTATTGGGATGATGGGCTCCTTTATTCAGAGGGTAGAGATCCCAAGCCTGGTACAACCAGGAGGTTGGTCATACCTCTGCAATTTAGGGGCTTCCTTCTTACCTTGGCACATGATATTCCCTTAGCAGGACACCTAGGCCAGAACAAAACATGGGACAGACTTGTCTGTCACTTTCACTGGCCTCACATGTCAGAAGATACCAAGGAGTTTTGCCGCTCCTGTGTAACCTGCCAAGCAAGTGGCAAAGCAGGTGGTACCACAAAGGCCCCCCTGATACCACTACCTGTGGTGGGGGTGCCCTTTGGAAGGGTAGGGATTGACATTGTTGGACCAATGGATCCCCCTACAGCATCTGGGCACAGATTCATACTGGTGGTGGTGGACCATGCCACCAGGTACCCAGAGGCAATTCCACTTAGGACCACAACAGCTCCTGTTGTGGCCAGGGCCTTACTGGGAGTTTTCTCCAGAGTGGGGTTTCCTAAGGAGGTAGTATCTGATAGAGGTGCAAACTTCATGTCAGGATACTTGACAGCTATGTGGAAGGAATGTGGTGTCAACTACAAGTTCACCACTCCCTATCATCCACAGTGCAATGGGCTTGTTGAAAGATTTAACAAGACCCTGAAGGACATGATCAAAGGATTACCTGAAAAGCTCAGGCGAAGATGGGATATCCTTCTGCCCTGCCTTCTGTTTGCTTACAGAGAGGTCCCACAAAAATGTGTTGGCTTCAGCCCCTTTGAATTGTTGTTTGGGCACCCTGTAAGAGGACCCCTATGTCTGGTGAGGGAAGGATGGGAGTTACCTCTCAAAAAGCCCAAGCAAGACATAGTGGACTATGTACTTGGTCTCCGCTCCAGGATGGCTGAGTATATGGAGAAGGCATCCAAAAACCTTGAGGCTAGCCAGGAATTACAGAAAGCCTGGCATGACCAAAAGGCTGTCCTGACTGAGTACCAGCCTGGACAGAAGGTATGGGTGTTGGAGCCAGTGGCCCCAGCAGCACTCCAAGACAAATGGTCTAGACCCCATACAATCCTTGAGAAAAAGGGAGAGGTTACATACTTGGTGGACCTTGGAACTCCCAGGAGCCACCACAGGGTGCTCCATGTTAACAGGCTGAAAGCATATGTTGACAGGAGAGACATGGGCTTGCTCATGGCTACAGATGAGGGGCAGGAGGAAGAGAGTGACCATCTCCCAGATCTGCTGACTCAGAATCCTGAGGATGGCTCAGTTGATGGTGTGGCCTTAGATGGCAGCCTCACTGAACATCAGCAACACGACTGTAGACAGGTTTTGCAGTCATATCGACATATGTTCTCCCTGACACCCAGTCAGACTAACTGGTGTACCCATGTGGTGGACACTGGTGATAGTCTTCCTGTAAAGAACAAAATTTACAGGCAGCCTGACCATGTCAGAGACTGTATCAAGGCTGAGGTGCAAAAGATGCTGGAATTAGGTGTCATTGAGCCTTCAGAGAGCCCCTGGGCTAGCCCAGTGGTTCTGGTCCCCAAACCTCACACCAAAGATGGAAAGAGAGAGATGAGGTTCTGTGTGGATTACAGAGGACTCAATGCTGTCACCAGGACAGATGCACACCCAATTCCAAGGGCAGATGAGCTCATAGACAAATTGGCTTCTGCCAAGTATTTGAGCACATTTGACTTGACAGCTGGCTACTGGCAAATCAGGTTAGCTGAGGAGTCTAAAGCATTTTCTACCCCCAGTGGACATTACCAGTTTGTGGTGATGCCCTTTGGTTTGAAAAATGCACCTGCCACCTTCCAAAAGTTGGTGAATCAAGTCCTTACTGGGTTGGATGACTTTTGTGCAGCATATCTGGACGATATTGCTGTCTTTAGCTCCACCTGGGAGGATCACCTGGTCCACCTGAAGGAAGTGCTAGAGGCTCTGCAAAAGGCAGGCCTCACTATCAAGGCAACCAAGTGCCAGATAGGGCAGAGTAAGGTTGTGTACTTGGGCCACCTTGTGGGTGGAGGCCAAGTTCAACCACTGGAGAGTAAGATTCAGACCATAAAGGACTGGACTCCTCCAACTACCCAGACTCAGGTCAGAGCTTTCTTGGGCCTGACTGGGTACTACAGGAAGTTTGTTAAGAACTATGGGTCCATTGTGACTCCTCTTAATGATCTGACATCCAAGAAGATGCCCAAAAAGGTTCAGTGGACAGAATACTGTCAAAAGGAATGTGATGACCTGAAGAAGGCCATGTGCTCTGCACCTATCCTGAAGAGTCCTGACTACTCAAGAGAGTTTATTGTCCAAACAGATGCTTCTGAGTTGGGAGTGGGAGCTGTGCTTTCACAACTTAATGTAGATGGTCAAGACCAGCCCATTGCTTTCATTAGCAGAAGGCTGACCCCCAGAGAGAAACGTTGGTCAGCCATTGAGAGGGAGGCCTTTGCTGTGGTGTGGGCCCTGAAGAAGTTGAGACCATACTTGTTTGGCACTCACTTCAAGATTCAGACCGACCATAAGCCCCTCTTTTGGCTTAATCAGATGAAGGGTGAAAACCCCAAACTGCTCAGGTGGTCCATTTCCCTACAGGGGATGGACTTTACAGTGGAGCACCGCCCAGGGACTGACCATGGTAATGCAGATGGTCTCTCCAGGTACTTCCACTTAGAACATGAAGACACAACTGGTCAAGGTTAGTCTAATGTCCCTGCGTTTGGGGGGGGGGGGGGGTTGTGTAGGAGAGTAGGGTCTGCTGTCCTATGGTCACCCCAAATTTTTGCTTTTTGCTTCACTGGTTTATGACTTAATGTGGCTGTGGGCCTGCTAATCAGACCCACAGCCTGCTGTTCTCTCTCTAAATTGTTACCCATGTACTTTAGGTGCATAACGACATTGGAACTGGTTCACCTTATTGGCCCCTGTAACAGTGTACCCAGGTACCCAGGGCCTAGGTGCTTCCAAGGCCTACCAGGGGCTGCAGCATGTATTGTGCCACCCCTGGCCAGGCCTCCATATTTGACACAACTGGCTGATCACTCAGCTGGGGTAAGTCGGTGTAATCACCCCTTACTTAGGTGTAGTATGCCTATACCTAACCTAAAATGGACACATATGTTCCTATCAGTCACTCCTATGGAAAGCCTCATCAATCCTGGAGGCAGAGTGCTTGGAAATATGTGAGATGGTGCTCTGGCATGAGCTGAGCCTGTCTGCAGCTTTCGGAACCATGTCCTTTAGCTGTTTCATGATACTGCCATACCATATACTCTTAAGTGCATTATAATCCTCGCGGTTAAATGCTATCTTGGGTTTGGCTTTATCAAAACATGTCGAGTAAGGTGTCATACGAATTGGAATACTACCCCCTCGCCAGTTCTGGCGACGGGGGTAGCAATCCACCCTTCTAGAGGGACACGACATGTACCTAGCCTGAACCCCGGTTAAAGTTAAACAGAGCTCCAACATCACAAAATGGATGCTGCCACCACAGACACAAGTCTGACCTCCTGCTTCTGGGAGTCCTTCCAGCGAGGGCAGCTTGGACAAAGGGTTTCCTGCCTTGGGAGGTGCTAGCACCACCCCAGACAGGATTTTGTGTATTGGGTAGGACAGGGCTGAATAGAATCAGACATGCCTGGGGCACACAAGGTGTCCCTGTGCATAGGCCAGTTCAAACCGGTGCTGGGGCCTTCCAGCCCCAGTCCTGGTGCGAAACTGGACAAAGGAAAGGGGGTGTAACCACTCCCCTTCCTGGTCCCACCCAGAGGAGGGGCCTAGTAGGTGATCCAGACCCCCAGATTCGAATAAGAGTGGGAGCTGTGTCCTGAGACTTCAGATCATCCTGAATCAACTTGAAACTAAGAAGACGACTGGACTTCGACATTCTGCTGCACAGAAGACTGAAGAGCATCTCCCTTGTGGCCTAGGAGTGGCCACTCTGTGAACACAGGCACCATCCAGCAACTCGACGTCTGCTTTGCCGCCGCCTCCCGCCGGAGCCCGAGCCCAGAGCCTGACAAGACCCAGACTCCCAGACTTCTCACAGCCCGATCCACAGTCCCTGCAAAGAAGGGACCCGTGGAGGCACCGAGAGACGTGGGACCGGACCTCTTGAAAGACCCCCGAGAAGCTGACTGCGCAGTATCCGAGGCACCCTCGACACTGTGCTTTGGGGTTTGAGAAGCCCCAACCCCGTGCAGCCCTTGCACCAAAGATCAGCCCCCCAGCATCTCCACGATCTGCGTGGGGCCCTTTTGCACCGTGCCACTTGACACACCATCCCGGCCACTTGCCACGTGGCTAGCGGCCATCTTGGCAACGAAAACGACAAACTACACCACTGGTCTGGTTGCTCCAGATTGGCCCTTGCTCCCCTGAAAAGGAGCACCCGCTCTGACCTTGCTGGTCCGAGTGAAAAGCTTGAATCACTTCCAGCCTGGCTTGCTTTAGCCAAGGCATGTTTGCTCCAATCAAGTTGCCGACACGGCCATCAGCGAGAACCTCTGTGGGACAGCTCGTGACCAATGCCTGGACGTCCTTGACCTCTTCGTGTCCACGTGGCTGCAGAGACAATCTTCACAACATCACCTGGTTGCACCCGACATCGCCTGGTTCCCTCCTGGTTCCACGGTAGTCACTGGCTAGTGACTTTGAACATTGTACCCTCTGCTTTCAGGTCTTCACCTATTCAGATCCACCCTTGGATCCCCCGGAACTCTTCACATCGAGCCGCCTGCAGCATCTTCAGCTCCAAGCACCATCGACCTGCGTGACGAAACCCGACACTACTTCGACCCTGTGCACCCGCTTCCTGTGGGTGAGGTAACTCATCACCGCCGGTGTTCCCACACTGGTACACACCTCTAGTGTCTGTGTCTAAAGTTTCATCCTTCTAGGTCACTCGGAAGGTTCCTTAATAACTAACTTTGTAACTTTTACGCACCATTGACATTGCATTGGTATTGCGTGCACTTTCCGCACTGCACCCGAGTCCCGCGGGCCTTTCCCGACTTCTTCACTGCTTGTCCCGAACAGCTCCAGCGATTCCCCAGGCCCTAGGCCTCTTCACTTTCCCCATAGTGGTTCTTATACCACTATTTTAGTATATGGTTTAGGTGGCCCCTAGGGCTCATCCATAATTGTGCAACTTTTGTATATTTAAACTGTGTTTTGTTTTAACGCATTTGCTTCTGTGCTCATAAAGAGTATCAGGGATATTTGTAGAAATAAATCTATATATATTTTCAATATATATCTGTGTGGTGTCCGTTCATTTGGTATTCAAGGGATTGTGTATGGTAAAACAGCTTGCTTCACATGCCTTTACAGAGTTTAGCCTAAGACTGCTTAGTCCGTGCTACCCCTAGGATAGCTGGTCTATAAGGTTGACTTTACAACCTGCACCATAAGGGTTGCTTGGCATGGTACAAGGTGATCACTAGAACTAGTGAGCATCATATACCAGGCCAACTTCTCACATTGGTGAGCAGCGGATTGGGATTTGAGCTTGCTGTTGTTTTACCATTACAATCTTTGAAAATATCATTTGAAAGATCATACAGGTACCTGATAGGTACATTAAAAACAAGACTAGTATACTTAAGTTCTACTGAACTTAGTTGTTGTAGAGGATAGGGAGTAGCACACCCTGACTACAACTACTAGATAGGTTTTGTAGGAAAACACAAGTGTAGGTAGATTGCAACACATCCACCACACTGAAGCAATGTCTGGAGCAGAGAGATCCATTGGACCCATCTCTGTTGAGAGTGACCCTCCAAGGGCACCATCCAAATTTGCTATATTTCCTTTTAAGGAACTGAGGCAACTGTGTTCCATGAGAGGAATCAAAACAGGTCCTACTCCTACAGCAGGACACCTCAGAGAGCTGTTAGACCAGTCTGAAGCTCTAAAGAACTCCAAACCAGGCCCCTCAGGGACTGGTAGTGGAGGTTCTCCTTCTGAAGAAGAAAACACTGATGCCCCTGCCCCTGTTATCCACATAGATGAGGAAGGCCAGGTCACTGGAGATACTCAGCCAGAGGATGAGGAAGAAGAGGAGGAGGAGGAATAAAGTGGGTCTGATGATGAGAGAAATAGCCAGGTGTTAGTCAGCAGGCTTAACCAGGCTAACCTAAGCTTATTTGGGACTCAAGGTGGGTCCAACCCCTTCAGACCCCCAAGTGGACTTAACCAGGAGCATAGGAGGAGGAGGAATCACTCAGGTGAATCCAATACTTCCCATGTTTCTAGAGGTTCTCATGGCAACTCCAGAAGGGAGCTGACTAGCCCTCAGAGAAGGGAACATGAGGCCAAAATGAGAGAGGCTGAACTTAGGATCCAGAAGCAAGAATTAGAAGTTGCCCTGGCCAAAGAGAAACTTGCTAGAGCAAGGCAGCCTAGAGAGAGTGGATTAGGATCCACTGGTAGCAGCACTATCCTTAAGGATAAAGACAGGTTATATGACAATAGAAACCTGAGTAAGATTGTGCCCCCCTACAAAGTTGGGGATGATATCCACAAATGGATGACTGCACTTGAGAGAGCTTGCAAAGTACAGCAGGTTCCTCAGGATCAGTGGGTAGCAATCTTGTGGCTCTCCTTTGAAGGTAGAGGCCGAGACAGACTCCTCACAGTTAGTGATGGGGATTCTAGAAACTACCTGGTCCTGAAGAGTGCTCTGATTGATGGGTTAGGCTTAACCACTGAACAGTACAGGTTAATGTTCAGAGATACCCAGAAGACACAGACTCAGGACTGGTCTGAATTTGTTGAATGTGCCACTAAGGCTCTGGAGGGCTGGTTGCTGGGAAGTAAGGTTACAGACTATGAAGGATTGTACAATTTGCTTATGAGAGAACAGATTTTAAATAACTGTCGGAACCAGCAGTTGCATCAACATTTGGTTGACTCAGATCTAACCTCTCCCCAAGAATTGGGAAAGAGGGCAGACAAATGGGTTAGAACCAGAGTTAAGCAAAAGAACCAGAACCAGAACCAGGGTGGTGACCAAAAGAAAACAGACCAGAAGGGTGGGGAGCAGAAAGCTAAAGACCAGAAGTCTTCAACAGGGCCCCAAACTAATACTGAGGGCGGGTCCCAAACTTCCAAGAAAAAGAAGAAAGAAGGTCAAAGAAAACCCTGGTGTAGCTTTTGCAAAAACACCACTCACTGGACAAGTGATTGTAAAAAGGGTGGAGCCCCCAACACTGCAGCCCCTAAGGCACCTGCACCCACTAGTACAGTTGGCAGTGTTGGTCCACAGACTAAGGGGGTAGTAGGTATCACCTTGGGAACTGAGGGAGACTCTGACCTAGTCAGAATCCCCACACAGCCTGTTCTGATTTGTGATGGGGAGATTGATTTTCCCCCTACTGTCAGTCCCAATAATTTGGGCAAGTACAGACAGACACCTGTAATTAATGAAAAAGTGGCTCAAGCATACAGGGACACATGTGCCAGTGTCACTATGGTGACGCCTAGCTTTGTGGACCCTGGACAGTACATACCAGGTGATAATTACCTGGTGATCAATGCCAGCAATGTCACTACTACACATAGTGTGGCAATTGTTAACTTTTCCTGGGGAGGGGTAACTGGCCTAAAAAGAGTTGTGGTTAGTGCTGATCTCCCAGTAGAATGTTTGTTGGGCAATGACCTGGAGAGCTCTCTATGGTCAGAAGTTGAGTACAGGACTCATGCAGAGATGTTAGGGATATCATCACATGTCCTTGCTGTGACCAGGTCACAGGCCAAAAAGTGCCTCTCTGAACCTCAGGTCTTGGATCCTGGAACAATGGACCAAGCACCTCCCAAGACAAGGAACAGGAGGGTAAAGGCTGTGCCTTCCCAGATGCCTACAAGTGAGGATCAGCCTTCACAGGAAGATGATTCTGAGACCCCTGAAAGAACTGTCCCGATAGAGCTTGAACCTGATCAGGTTGAGTTTCTGGGGGCAGGGGGACCTTCTAGGGCAGACTTGGGGCAGGCTTAGTTATCCTGTCCTTCTCTTGAACCCCTCAGACAGCAGGCTGCTGCTGAGGCTGCTGGGAATCCTCAAGGTACCCATAAGGTTTATTGGGATGATGGGCTCCTTTATTCAGAGGGTAGAGATCCCAAGCCTGGTACAACCAGGAGGTTGGTCATACCTCTGCAATTTAGGGGCTTCCTTCTTACCTTGGCACACGATATTCCCTTAGCAGGACACCTAGGCCAGAACAAAACATGGGACAGACTTGTCTGTCACTTTCACTGGCCTCACATGTCAGAAGATACCAAGGAGTTTTGCCGCTCCTGTGTAACCTTCCAAGCAAGTGGCAAAGCAGGTGGTACCACAAAGGCCCCCCTGATACCACTACCTGTGGTGGGGGTGCCCTTTGAAAGGGTAGGGATTGACATTGTTGGACCAATGGATCCCCCTACAGCATCTGGGCACAGATTCATACTGGTGGTGGTGGACCATGCCACCAGGTACCCAGAGGCAATTCCACTTAGGACCACAACAGCTCTTGTTGTGGCCAGGGCCTTACTGGGAGTTTTCTCCAGAGTGGGGTTTCCTAAGGAGGTAGTATCTGATAGAGGTGCAAACTTCATGTCAGGATACTTGACAGCTATGTGGAAGGAATGTGGTGTCAACTACAAGTTCACCACTCCCTATCATCCACAGTGCAATGGGCTTGTTGAAAGATTTAACAAGACCCTGAAGGACATGATCAAAGGATTACCTGAAAAGCTCAGGCGAAGATGGGATATCCTTCTGCCCTGCCTTCTGTTTGCTTACAGAGAGGTCCCACAAAAAGGTGTTGGCTTCAGCCCCTTTGAATTGTTGTTTGGGCACCCTGTAAGAGGACCCCTATGTCTGGTGAGGGAAGGATGGGAGTTACCTCTCAAAAAGCCCAAGCAAGACATAGTGGACTATGTACTTGGTCTCCGCTCCAGGATGGCTGAGTATATGGAGAAGGCATCCAAAAACCTTGAGGCTAGCCAGGAATTACAGAAAGCCTGGCATGACCAAAAGGCTGTCCTGATTGAGTACCAGCCTGGACAGAAGGTATGGGTGTTGGAGCCAGTGGCCCCAGCAGCACTCCAAGACAAATGGTCTAGACCCCATACAATCCTTGAGAAAAAGGGAGAGGTTACATACTTGGTGGACCTTGGAACTCCCAGGAGCCACCACAGGGTGCTCCATGTTAACAGGCTGAAAGCATATGTTGACAGGAGAGACATGGGCTTGCTCATGGCTACAGATGAGGGGTAGGAGGAAGAGAGTGACCATCTCCCAGATCTGCTGACTCAGAATCCTGAGGATGGCTCCGTTGATGGTGTGGCCTTAGATGGCAGCCTCACTGAACATCAGCAACACGACTGTAGACAGGTTTTGCAGTCATACCGACATATGTTCTCCCTGACACCCAGTCAGACTAACTGGTGTACCCATGTGGTGGACACTGGTGATAGTCTTCCTGTAAAGAACAAAATTTACAGGCAGCCTGACCATGTCAGAGACTGTATCAAGGCTGAGGTGCAAAAGATGCTGGAATTAGGTGTCATTGAGCCTTCAGAGAGCCCCTGGGCTAGCCCAGTGGTTCTGGTCCCCAAACCTCACACCAAAGATGGAAAGAGAGAGATGAGGTTCTGTGTGGATTACAGAGGACTCAATGCTGTCACCAGGACAGATGCACACCCAATTCCAAGGGCAGATGAGCTCATAGACAAATTGGCTTCTGCCAAGTATTTGAGCACATTTGACTTGACAGCTGGCTACTGGCAAATCAGGTTAGCTGAGGAGTCTAAAGCCAAAACAGCATTTTCTACCCCCAGTGGACATTACCAGTTTGTGGTGATGCCCTTTGGTTTGAAAAATGCACCTGCCACCTTCAAAAAGTTGGTGAATCAAGTCCTTACTGGGTTGGATGACTTTTGTGCAGCATATCTGGACGATATTGCTGTCTTTAGCTCCACCTGGGAAGATCACCTGGTCCACCTGAAGGAAGTGCTAGAGGCTCTGCAAAAGGCAGGCCTCTCTATCAAGGCAACCAAGTGCCAGATAGGGCAGAGTAAGGTTGTGTACTTGGGCCACCTTGTGGGTGGAGGCCAAGTTCAACCACTGGAGAGTAAGATTCAGACCATAAAGGACTGGACTCCTCCAACTACCCAGACTCAGGTCAGAGCTTTCTTGAGCCTGACTGGGTACTACAGGAAGTTTGTTAAGAACTATGGGTCCATTGTGACTCCTCTTAATGATCTGACATCCAAGAAGATGCCCAAAAAGGTTCAGTGGACAGAATACTGTCAAAAGGAATTTGATGACCTGAAGAAGGCCATGTGCTCTGCACCTATCCTGAAGAGTCCTGACTACTCAAGAGAATTTATTGTCCAAACAGATGCTTCTGAGTTGGGAGTGGGAGCTGTGCTTTCACAACTTAATGTAGATGGTCAAGACCAGCCCATTGCTTTCATTAGCAGAAGGCTGACCCCCAGAGAGAAACGTTGGTCAGCCATTGAGAGGGAGGCCTTTGCTGTGGTGTGGGCCCTGAAGAAGTTGAGACCATACTTGTTTGGCACTCACTTCAAGATTCAGACCGACCATAAGCCCCTCTTTTGGCTTAATCAGATGAAGGGTGAAAACCCCAAACTGCTCAGGTGGTCCATTTCCCTACAGGGGATGGACTTTACAGTGGAGCACCGCCCAGGGACTGACCATGGTAATGCAGATGGTCTCTCCAGGTACTTCCACTTAGAACATGAAGACACAACTGGTCAAGGTTAGTCTAATGTCCCTGCGTTTGGGGGGGGGGGTTGTGTAGGAGAGTAGGGTCTGCTGTCCTATGGTCACCCCAAATTTTGCTTTTTGCTTCACTGGTTTATGACTTAATGTGGCTGTGGGCCTGCTAATCAGACCCACAGCCTGCTGTTCTCTCTCTAAACTGTTACCCATGTACTTTAGGTGCATAACAACATTGGAACTGGTTCACCTTATTGGCCCCTGTAACAGTGTACCCAGGTACCCAGGGCCTAGGTGCTTCCAAGGCCTACCAGGGGCTGCAGCATGTATTGTGCCACCCCTGGCCTGGCCTCCATATTTGACACAACTGGCTGATCACTCAGCTGGGGTAAGTCGATGTAATCACCCCTTACTTAGGTGTAGTATGCCTATACCTAACCTAAAATGGACACATATGTTCCTATCAGTCACTCCTATGGAAAGCCTCATCAATCCTGGAGGCAGAGTGCTTGGAAATATGTGAGATGGTGCTCTGGCATGAGCTGAGACTGTCTGCAGCTTTCGGAACCATGTCCTTTAGCTGTTTCATGATACTGCCATACCATATACTCTTAAGTGCATTATAATCCTCGCGGTTAAATGCTATCTTGGGTTTGGCTTTATCAAAACATGTCGAGTAAGGTGTCATACGAATTGGAATACTACCCCCTCGCCAGTTCTGGCGACGGGGGTAGCAATCCACCCTTCTAGAGGGACACGACATGTACCTAGCCTGAACCCCGGTTAAAGTTAAACAGAGCCTCAACATCAAAAAATGGATGCTGCCACCACAGACACAAGTCTGACCTCCTGCTGCTGGGAGTCCTTCCAGCGAGGGCAGCTTGGACAAAGGGTTTCCTGCCTTGGGAGGTGCTAGCACCACCCCAGACAGGATTTTGTGTATTGGGTAGGACAGGGCTGAATAGAATCAGACATGCCTGGGGCACACAAGGTGTCCCTGTGCATAGGCCAGTTCAAACCGCTGCTGGGGCCTTCCAGCCCCAGTCCTGGCGCGAAACTGGACAAAGGAAAGGGAGTGTAACCACTCCCCTTCCTGGTCCCACCCAGAGGAGGGGCCTAGTAGGTGATCCGGCCCCCCAGATTCGAATAAGAGTGGGAGCTGTGTCCTGAGACTTCAGATCATCCTGAATCAACTTGAAACTAAGAAGACGACTGGACTTCGACATTCTGCTGCACAGAAGACTGAAGAGCATCTCCCTTGTGGCCTAGGAGTGGCCACTCTGTGAACACAGGCACCATCCAGCAACTCGACGTCTGCTTTGCCGCCGCCTCCCGCCGGAGCCCGAGCCCAGAGCCTGACAAGACCCAGACTCCCAGACTTCTCACAGCCCGATCCACAGTCCCTGCAAAGAAGGGACCCGTGGAGGCACCGAGAGACGTGGGACCGGACCTCTTGAAAGACCCCTGAGAAGCTGACTGCGCAGTATCCGAGGCACCCTCGACACTGTGCTTTGGGGTTTGAGAAGCCCCAACCCCGTGCAGCCCTTGCACCAAAGATCAGCCCCCCAGCATCTCCACGATCTGCGTGGGGCCCTTTTGCACCGTGCCACTTGACGCGCCATCCTGGCCACTTGCCACGTGGCTAGCGGCCATCTTGGCGACGAAAACGACACACTACACCACTGGTCTGGTTGCTCCAGATTGGCCCTTGCACCCCTGAAAAGGAGCACCCGCTCTGACCTTGCTGGTCCGAGTGAGAAGCTTGAATCACTTCCTGCGTGGCTTGCTTTAGCCAAGGCCTGTTTGCTCCAATCAAGTTGCCAACACCGCCATCAGTGAGAGCCTACGTGGGACAGCTCGTGACCAACGCCTGGACGTCCTTGACCTCTTCGTGTCCACGTGGCTGCAGAGACAATCTTCACGACATCACCTGGTTGCACCCGACATCCCCTGGTTCCACTCTGGTTCCACGGTAGTCACTGGCTTGTGACTTTGAACATTGTCCCCTCTGCTTTCAGGTCTTCACCTCTTCAGATCCACCCTTGGATCCCCCGGAACTCTTCACATCGAGCCGCCTGCAGCATCTTCAGCTCCAAGCACCATCGACCTGCGTGACGAAACCCGACACTACTTCGACCCTGTGCACCCGCTTCCTGTGGGTGAGGTAACTCAGCACCGCCGGTGTTCCCACACTGGTACACACCTCTAGTGTCTGTGTCTAAAGTTTCATCCTTCTAGGTCACTCGGAAGGTTCCTTAATAACTAACTTTGTAACTTTTACGCACCATTGACATTGCATTGGTATTGCGTGCACTTTCCGCACTGCACCCGAGTCCCGCGGGCCTTTCCCGACTTCTTCACTGCTTGTCCCGAACAGCTCCAGCGATTCCCCAGGCCCTAGGCCTCTTCACTTTCCCCATAGTGGTTCTTATACCACTATTTTAGTATATGGTTTAGGTGGCCCCTAGGGCTCATCCATAATTGTGCAACTTTTGTATATTTAAACTGTGTTTTGTTTTAACTCATTTGCTTCTGTGCTCATAAAGAGTATCAGGGATATTTGTAGAAATAAATCTATATATATTTTCAATATATATCTGTGTGGTGTCCTTTCATTTGGTATTCAAGGGATTGTGTATGGTAAAACAGCTTGCTTCACATGCCTTTACAGAGTTCAGCCTAAGACTGCTTAGTCCATGCTACCCCTAGGATAGCTTGTCTATAAGGTTGACTTTACAACCTGCACCATAAGGGTTGCTTGGCATGGTACAAGGTGATCACTAGAACTAGTGAGCATCATATACCAGGCCAACTTCTCACAACGAATTTATTAAAATTAATTAACACCAGAGTATTAAAAATTAATACTCATGTATTCGTAACTATTAACATTTTTTACACAGGCAACGATTTTAAATATATTTGAAACTTATAATATAAGACTACAAAATAAAATTATTATTCGTAAATATAAACATTATTTTTTTGTTGTGTAAAATAAAGCCTGGCACGGGATGCAGGGAAATTAGGGGTTTTTGGTTTGGGAAGTGTCTTAAAATGTAGAGAAACACTGAACGTTAATTCAAAGAAATGCAACGATTTTATTAGAATTAATACTCGAGTACTAAAATGAATACCAGGGTATTAAAAATAATTTCTCATGTATTCGTAACTATTGAAAAATTTAACACAAGCAACGAATTTAAATATATAATTAATTTACAATATATTATTATGAAAGAAAATAATTATTTGTAAATATAAACATTATACATACACATAGTCGCCATTTTAAAATGTGTAGTTCCTTAATATGTCCTACAACTCTTTCCATGAAAATAATACCACAACACTACTTCCAAAATGGATGCCAAAACGGAACGAATAAGCGAAAACAATAACTCTTTATACGAAGTTTTAAATTATAACTTTCCACAGAAGTAATTCGTACTTAAAAAAAGAATGCCAACGCTGTGTTTCTTATAAAAAACAATGACACTGCCAAAAACTTATAAATACAAGCCAGACACCATTTTTAAAACAGTTGATTCTCAACTCCCAGAGTGACCAGACGCCAAAAGCTGACCCTCTGACCTGTTTATGAAGATAAAACCCGAATATATATCAGGAGCATTATTTCTCGTAAAACAAGTGAGTTACTAAAACTAATGTCTGCAATGTTTTCTAGAAACAAGTAAAAGTCTGCTCCTATTAAATTTGTTTTTCTTATTTAAAGATAATAATATAGCACCAAGATATTACTATATTTATGGATACATATATCCATAAATAAAATACTTAAATAAATAATTAAATAAAGTGTGTATTATTTAAAATTATTTTTAATGAAATAAACATATATTATTTTCCACACATCACAAAATATTACCTTTTTTTTATTAGTCGAACTACTATAAACTGCTACGAAAAAGGCCAGTTTACAAAAATTGGATTTTGCTACGGAAGCGACACTCCTCTTCAAGATTAATTTGAAGGTACTTTTCGATTTGTTTAAAATTCACAATTCTAAACAAATGAAACGGAAATACATTTTTAAATCCATATATATTTAATTTGATTTTCACAGAGAAATTCTATTTCGATAAAATAAAGAGCTACTCTCTACTTGGAAAATTAAAACGTCAACTTTTAAAGAAGGTAAATATTTTATTATTTACATTACTGATTTTTTAAATTTAGTCGTTAATAAAGAAGAGATTCATAAAGAATAAAAAGTGTAGACATAACGATAATTTAGAGAAGTCAATAAAAATGCAACACAAAGGAAAGTGTGAAATAGTGTAGGGGTAAGAATAATTATTCTTACTCCAGGAAGGTGTAGCAGTAGAAATAGTGTGGAATAGTGTCATGGTAACAAATACTATTCTTACTTTAAAAAGGTGTAGTAGTCAACAAAGTGTGGGATGTTGTAGGAGTAAAAATGACTAATCAAATTTCTGGAAAATGCTGCAGTAGGCAAAGTGTGGGATGTTATAGATGTTATATTTACTATTATAACTCCCGGAAGGTTCAGCATAATGAAAAGGGTAAGATGGTTTAGGGGTATCAAATACTATTCTAACTCCATGGTTGGTGCAGCAGTGGGTAAATTGTAGGATGATGTAGGGGTATCAATTTCTATTCTAACTCCAGGTAGTTGCAACAGTAGGGAAAGTGTGGGATGGTGTAGGAGAATAAAATACTATTCCAACATCTGAAAAATGCTATAACAGGAAACGGTTAGTATGGTATAAAACGCACAGTAAAGACAAATGTAAATTATACACAATATTGTTGTCATTTTTAACTGCATCAGAAACAATTTACATTTAAATAACATTTCCTTTTCCTTATTTATTTTTTTTGAAATTCACTTTAATCTTCTTATCAGCAAATATCAATCAGAATCCCAAAGGGGCAACAACTCAAAATCCAACCAAGAAAACAAAAAGCAGAGAATAAACAAGAGCACAAAGAAAGAAACCAAACGAAAAGGTAAGTCTCCTATAGTATAGGGTATCAATTACTACTCTAACTCCAGGTACGTCCAGACAAAGGGAAAGTGTATAATGGTAAAGGGGTATTATTTTCTATTCTACCTCCAGGTAGGTGCAGCATTAGGGAAAGTGTGGGATGGTGTAGAGGTATCAATTACTATTCTAACTCCAGGTAGGTGCAGCAGTAGGGAAAGTGTGAGATAGTGTAGGGGTATCAATTACTATTCTAACTCCAGGTAAGTGCAACAGTAGGGAAAGTGTAGGATAGTATAGGGGTAAGAATTACTATTCTAACTCCAGGTAAGTGCAACAGTAGGGAAAGTGTAGGATAGTGTAGGGGTAAGAATTACTATTCTAACTCCAGGTAGATGCAACAGTAGGAAAAGTATGGGATGGTGTAGGGGTATCAATTGTTACTCTAACTCCAAGTAGGTGCAGCAGTAGTGAAAGTGTAGGTTGGTGTAGGGGTATC
Organism: Lissotriton helveticus; assembly: GCF_964261635.1. Classification (NCBI taxonomy): domain Eukaryota; kingdom Metazoa; phylum Chordata; class Amphibia; order Caudata; family Salamandridae; genus Lissotriton; species Lissotriton helveticus. Next base: position 9,589,907 of record NC_136057.1, on the reverse strand, counting down.
AATTACTATTCTAACTCCAGGTAGGTGCAGCAGTAGGTAAAGTGTGGGATGGTGTAGGTGTATCAATTACTATTCTAACTCCAGGTAAATGCAGCAGTAGGGAAAGTTTAAAATAGAATAGAGACAATATTAAAAAAAATTAAAGTTTTTGAACAGAAATGTAGACATTTTCCATTTTTCATCAAACATTTAAACCAAAAAATACATAATCATATTTTTTTCTGTTTGCAGATTATCAAACAACACGTCAAAGACCAAAAGAAAATCAAATCCAAGGGAATCTGAGAACCAAACAAGGAAAACACACCAGACTCTGAAGGTAAATAAAATAAAAAGTACAAGCATAGGGGTAAGATTTAATATTCTAACTCCAGGTAGGTGCAGCAGTAGGGAAAGTGTGGGATAGAGTAGGGGTAACAATTACTATTCTCACTCCACGAAGGTGCAGCAATAGGGAAAGTGTGGGATAGTGTAGGGGCAGGATTTACTATTTTAACTCCAGGAAGTTGCTGCAGTAGTCGAGCTTTATTGAACACAGCTGTTGCAGGATCCCATAAACTGTACACTGTAGAATGTCCCAAGCTGGAAATACATCATGCATTCTAGATCCAGATGACATAAGTTATTATGTCATGGGCCTGGATGACCACAGATTAGTATGCCATTTCTGTTCTTGTCTTTGGCTTTACCGCCTAAGGAATAGGGGGCCAGATGTACGATGGTTTTTAGCATGTACAAACAAATTTTAGACCCGTTTGCGCACACTAAACACCTTGGGCCCATGTACAAAACCTATTTTGCGACTTGCTAATCAATTAGCAAATCACAGAATAGGTTTTGGGACTCGCTATTAGGAAAGGGCGTTCCATTCCTAATAGTGACTCATGAGGCATGTATGAATGTTTTGCAACCGCAATTTCAGTCCCAAAACACTTGTAAACTACCACCTACTTGAAGTAGGTGGCAATGCAATTGCAAATTCCCCTTTGCAAATGCATGCCAAAATATTGCTTGCCCTTAAAAAATGAAACAAAAACGTTTCATTGTTTTATGTTTTTAGTTCTCGCTGAGCCAACGCACATCCGTTGATCTGCGAGAGTTAGAAGGGGCTTTCAAAAATGCTCCCAAAGTCTGCAGGCGGATCGGGTACAGTGCATGTGCACCAGGTACACGCACCATTTGTCTGCCTGCAGCCTTTGGGAACACTTTCGCGGCCGCTTTGATGTTCTCAGTGAGCCGCGTGGCCACTGAGAACATCAAAGCGGCCGTGAAAGTGCTCACCATTTGCCACCCCCTCCCTTATCCCACTTCCTGCTTGCTATTGTAGCTGATAAAGATTTGTCAGCTCACTCCCTAATTCCCAACCCCTCCTCTCCGACAGAACAAATGTAGTCTCATACAGCTCATCCCATTATCACTGGCATCTTAAATCATTTTTACAAAAAGAAAGCTTTACTCTTAAATTAAAAGCATATCAGTGGCATCTGTGCCACTGCCTCCGAATCCCACCAGCGCTGGTACAATCTGCCGGTCTTATCTTTGATTTATTTCGTTGGACATATGGGCCGCGCGAAGCTGTTTGGAAAGGAAATGTCTGCCCCACTCCCTTTAAGAAATATCCAGCCACAATCTGTCCATCTTGTATAGAACGTGCTCCAAGTCTCTTTATTGATCAGTCCTAGTATTTCAATGATTCTGTTTGCAATTAGGGAGCATGTATTAATAGTGTTTAAGCTATTAGATAGGAACAGGTTGCGTAGGAACAATTTTATTTTTACATGCTCCTTTTTTGTTAATGATTCCTTAAGCCTTGTTCTAAATGGTACTAATATTTGTGCACATCACATTACAGCACCAAAAGCAGCAGCTTAGCCTTCCCTCACCACACTAGTTTGGCATTGCAAACCTGAATCAAGTTTGTGTAGCTCACCGCGAGACTATCATCCTTTTACAATGTTTATTTCAATACAAGAGGACAAAGACAGTTGTGTTCTGCCCCTCTTTATGTACCATTATAATGCAAGATGGCGAGTGTTTTCATTCTCATACATGCAAAATCCTTCGTATTTGCATCAGATGACACTACACTCTTTCTTTTTCGTCTCTGCCCCAGCCACTGTGACTAATAGAAGAATATGGGGCATATTATCAAGGGGGTTTATCTTCGCTTTTTTGGCTTTAAAAGCCAAGAAAGCGGAGATAAAATTATCTCCCTATTACCTAGCTGTCGCTGAACACGTTAGCGACAGCTAGTAGGAGATAGCGACCATCTTGGGCCCCACTTTGCATGTCAGTGATATTTATCACTAATGACATGCAAAGTGGGCGTGCCAAGATGTTAGCGACTGGAAAAAGTCGCTAACATCGCTATCTCCTATTACCAACTTATGGAGATATTCACGCTAAGCGCAAATATCTCCAAAAGCTAACACCTGCCCTGAGCAGTTCTTAAACATGTTATCCAATGGGAGGTGGATAACATGGCTAAGAGCATTAGCTCGGTAATGCATGAATATCGCTGACTTTTCAGCGATATTCATGCATTGCGGCCGTTTTTTATCGCATTTGCGATAAACCTTGGTAATACCAAGGTTTATCTGCGATAAAAATCGCCGCAGCTCAGCGGTAAAATTTTGTCTCTAACCAAGCAATAGCGATAATTATCGCTATTGCTTGGTAATATGCCCCTATGTTTCATTTTTCTCACTTTGATAGTCTCCATCTTGAAGTTGAGAATGGTGCTGCTGTTTGTAACTGTGGTCTTCGTTTTGAACGGACTGACATATTTGTAAGAGAAAAAGAATGATCAGTGGCACGGCTTTTCCTGAGCAAGAAGTTTCTCAAGTGTTCCCCTATATTAGATACAATCTACTTATCCAGTGTGCTCCCAGGACTGGGACAGCCCCTCATAGCCCCAGAAATGGACCAGTAACCCAGTCCAGAAGAAGAAACTGGAAATTGTCCTGAGCACCACACCCCATGTATCACAAAGAAGTCCAGTCAATCTCCTTTATCCACGGTGATTTTATTCTTGATGTTCGATTAAATCTTCTCTCAATCACAAATCGCCTCCTGTCTAACCCGATTCCCATTTAAAAAATAACTGTATTTGGATGAACATTTTCAGGGTGAAATAATGGCAGTCGAATGTACACATAAACGTGGATAATTATTTCACAGGACGCAAAATTGTAATATCTGTCATCAAGTCAAGTACATATGAATCACCTCAAGGATAACAATATACAAGGCAAAATGACATATACAAAGTGTGCTTCATACTTAAAAGGGCCTGCATTGCTGACAAAGCCCCTTCTGGTGGAAATAGGGTGCCGGAATGAACTTATGCTTGGTCAAGATCCAAGATATGTTGAATGTTTATGTAAGAATTCAAATAGAAATGAAGCGAGCATAAGCCAAAGTATCTGGTCAGAGGTGCAAAGTCATGGCAATAAATTACTAAGGGCGTGTCAAACAATAGGTACACAGGGCCCGATTCACAGAATGAACTTAAGACTCATTCCTAAACTTACTACTATTTTGGTATTCACAGAATGAACTTACTACTTTTGGCATTCACAGAAGTTAGGATTTTGTGTTAAGTTTATCTTAAGACAAACTTGAGACAGACTTAAGACAAACTTAAGACAAAATCCTAACTTCTGTGAATACCAAAAGTAGTAAGTGCATTCTGTGAATACCAAATTAGTAGTAAGTTTAGGATTGAGTCTTAAATTCATTCTGTGAATCGGGCCCATAGTGTTGTGTGACAGCAGGATTTCAGCTGGTTACAGTATGGGTATATTACTGTGAGAGGAGCTCATGCCGGGTAACATCCTTTACAACGAAACTTTTACAACGCACTACCATTACGACGCAACTTTTACAACGCAAACTATTACAACGCATAGCGCTTGGGGGCGCTCTAGGATAGGGAATAGGTTAATTTACTATCCAATAACCTTCCCTAGTGTCCACAGGGACTGGAGTTGGAATAGTAAATTAAACTATTCACTATCCAGCACCCAAAAGCATTATGCGTTGTAATGGTATGCGTTGTAAAACTTGCGATGTAAAGGTAGGCGTTGTAAAAGTATGCGTTGTAACGTCATACATCCGCTCATGCCATAACTATAATTTCATGGTGATGGTCATTCAGTCTCTAAACCTGCTAGTTGCGCCTTACTAGCCTCGGACTCAGTGAGCCCATTAGCCATGGTATCTATGCGGATCATCATCTTAGACGCCCGAGTATTTAGGATTGCACCAATGTCTCCGCCTCTTGGGTCAAGCTCTGCTTTTTCAAGTCCTAGCCATTGTACTTGGTCTGGATTATGTTCTTTGGTCAACAAGTGTGGCTCCTTGTACTAGGCATCTGATTCGCCTTTGATGCTGGAGTATTCTCACTTTAGCCTTCTGCTGTGTTTGTCCCATGTACAGTAGTCCACACAGGCAGAGAATACCATAGATATCGTTTGTAGTGTTGCAGTTGGTAAAGGCCCGTAGGGCGATAGACAGACTTGCAGTCTCACCTGAGAGAAGTCCATCGTGATGTGGACGCGGTTGGGGGAAGGGTAGCCGCACTGGAAGAAAGCTCGATGTCCAAATAGGAGGAATGTTCGCTGCTTCAACAGGAGGTTATCCGGTTGCAAGACCACCAACTTGACCTCCAACCGCATACAGAGGATTTAGAGAACAGATTGCGGCGGAACAATATTCGTACCCGGGCGGTCCCTGTTGGAAGGTGGAATCTGACTACATGGTTGCTCCCACTTTTTTTCTTGTGTTTTGATGGTTTTTAACTTAGTTTGGCTGGGATCCTGCTATTCAGGGCCCCAGCCTAGCTGCTTCCTCTCTAAAATGATTGCCTGTACTTTAGGTACACTCCAGATTGGTTACTGGGTTACCCTTGTGAGTCCCTAGTATATGGTACCTTAGGTACCAAGGGCATAGGTACCCCAGAGGCCTAACAGGGGCTGAAGCATGTATTATGTCACCCCTGGGAAGCCTTCCAAAATGGCACCACAGGACTGATACTGCAGCCTGGGTAAGGTGGTGCATGCACCCCATACTAAGATATCGGTTACCTATATCTACATTTAATCACTGACACATATAAACCTATAAGTCACTTCTTTGGCAGGCCTTATCAATCCTGAAGGCAGAGGGCTTGGTTTTGTGTGAGAGGGTGCCCTTGCATGAGCAGGACCCCTCTGCAGCTTTCGGAATCTATTCTCTGAGGCTGTTCTGTGATGCAGCCAGACCATATACTCTTAAGTGCATTATAACCTCGCTGTGAATGCTAACGTTGGAATGGCTGCATGGAAACATGTCGTGTTTGGTGCCAAACACTTTGGAATCCTACCCCCCCCACCAGTCCTGGCGGCGGGGGTAGAATTCCACCCTTCTAGAGGGAGAGACATGTACACACTGACCTAACCAGTAATAGTTAAAAAGAACCCTAGCATCACAAAATGGATGCTGCAGCCACAGACAAGAGTCAGGCCTCCTGCTGCTGGACGAAACTCCGGCAGGGGAGGCCTGGACAATAGGTTTCCTGACCTCTAATTATAGACCAATATCCCTGCTCCCATTCTTTTTCAAGGTCTTGGAAAAATATGTGAATGTAGTGATTACCGCCTACGCGGAATCCAATGTCCTTTTCCATGAAAGCCAATCTGGGTTTAGATCCAACTTCAGTACCGAAACCACACTCCTGGAGGTCTCAGAAGTCACCAAGGAGACCTTAGATCAGGGAGGGAAGGCCGCATTGATTTTGTTAGATCTTTCTGCGGCCTTCGATACCGTACCCCATGAACAGCTCCTAAGAAGCCTGACGGAGTGCGGTTATCGGAATACGGTACTTCAGTGGTTTACTTCATTTCTAGAAAACCAGCGGCAAACAGTCTAGTCCCCCCCTTTTACAGCACCTATTCCATCACTTAAAGTGGGGGTCCCGCAGGGATCTATCCTTACTCCCACACTGTTTAGCCTTTATATGTCCCCCCCTAGCCTCGGTGAAGTCAGTTAAGAACTTGGGAGTAAGAATCGATGACAATCTATCCATGAACTCTTAAGTACAAGCTGTCTCAGGCTCCTGCTTCGGAGTGCTGAAAATGCTTAGGCAATTTCTGCCTCCCCTTACTGTACTGCACAGAAAAACTGTAGTCCAGGCATTGGTCCCTTCCCGGTTGGACTACGTTGATAGTCTCAACTTGGGATACCGGACTCTCAACTGACACGCCTGCAGGTTGTGCAGGACTCTGCGGCTAGGGCTATCTTCATGCTCGGGCCTAGAATACATATGTCTAGTCATTTGAAATCCTTGCACTGGCTTCCAATCAGGAAGAGGATCATATTTAAGTCTATGGTCCAGACCTTTAAGTCTCTTCATGGGTTGGGGGCCCGTACCTTAGGAAGACATTACAATTCTATCACCCACGTCGCACTTTGAGATCAGCAACACTGCATTTAGCCTGCGTTCCTAATTTTTCCTTTGCCCGAATAGGAGGTAGGTCATTTCAATTTCAACCAGCAAAGATATGGAACGGCCTCCCTTTGGAGCTGAGACAAACACAGGACCTTCTTCCTTTTAGGAAATCATTGAAAACATTTCGTTTTCTACAATAGTTGTCATCCGCTAGTCCAATTACCGCGTTCTCGTTAGCCCCACCTTCCTTTCCCAGCGTCGGGACACTCCTCGGCGTAGCCATGCGCTTTAGAAATCCCAAATAACGTAACATAACATAACATAATATAACTTAACATCTATAGAACAAGGTACTCAACACTTGTGGAGAGCAAAGACAATTGCTACATGTAGTTTTGAAAGTCTGCAAAGTGTTGCTGTTGTTCTACAAATGACGTCTCAGAGTTGGTAGAAAGCTGTGTATATCCACAGTGAAACGATGACCCAGGTAATATCTTATATTAGCTTCCGTTGTTAACTCGAGCTATAGTTGCATCATATAAGAGTACAAATAATATGTTGGACAGTAATACTCCTAAGGCCTCCATGAAGAGATTAAATACCCTTGTGTGTTAACGTAACCCTAGGAGTACTCCATATCTGACAGTGAGGACTGGTAATCTAAAGAGTCCATTTGAATGAATTGATGCATATTGGGTAGGAAGGAGATGAGGATTTCCATTATGCAAATGCCAATGTGCGAAGAAAAGTTCATCACTAGCATCAAAAGTTAGCTGGAGGTCATAGTTGAATAGCTTGCTGGGGCAGTTTATATTCTTATGCCACTTCTATTTGGTATTATTTTCCCACCTTACTATTATTTAAGATTCTGAAACCTAAGGGAGGCTCTTGACCCAATTTATATGAGAACATTGTTATATCTGGCTAACCATCAGACCTAGTAAATTCTTATTTTATCATAAATCATGATGAGGAGATTTAAGATATGTTTTAAAGACGTAATTAGGGGACCAGCATCAAAATGATGGGGTTTACTCAGCTAACGGTAGACCCAGAATTCCAAACTGGGGCCCACTTGTTGCAAACCCCAAGGATTGCTTAGACTGTCATGGAGTCAAGTTCATGGCAAACCTAAAGTCCACCATTCACTTGAGAGACCGTCTTAAACTTCACTTTGTTGCGACCCATCCTCCATTGGAAGCCACAGTGATGGCGGTCATGGCATCCATTGTGGTTCCATGTCAATTAGCGTTCCATCAGTGGTCTCATATGGGAAACATCCTTTACAATGCAACTGTTACAACTCACTACCATTACAACGCAACCATTACAACGCAAGTCATTACAACGCATTGCGCTGGGGGGCGCTCTAGGATAGGGAATAGTTTTAATTTACTATCCAACACCTTCCCTACCATCCACGGGGACTGGAGTTGGAATAGTAAATTAAACTATTCACTATCCAGCACCCCCCAACGCAAGTCGTTGTGACGACTTGCGTTGTAAAACTTACGTCGTAAAGGCATGCGTTGTAATAGCATGCGTTGTAACGACATACATCGGTCTCATATAAGACTCTGGTCTTCATTCCATTGCGGGCAAATCATTAATAGCATTGATGGTTCATCCTGTTTTTAACATAATCTCTTCTATATAGGTGTCTATTTACCATCATTCATTTTACATCACCTCTCCTAATGAAAAAGCAACAAATAAAAACACAGACCCACAGTAGATGCAGCAGTGTCAACTAAAGTTTATTAATGTATTCAATGTCAAGGACAGAGCAGGTGTGTATGTTTCATGCTCTGGGTTTTGCTACGATTCAGAAAAGGGGTGGTGATGAACAGAGTGTCTGAATTAAGCAGACCACTCTTACCCAGTCCAAAGATCAGGGCTTGATCCATCACCGTTATTTAGCTCACTGCCCCATCCAGCTCAGAACCTGGCTATATGCAAATTAGTCTGTCCCTGGCCCAGTGCATCATGGGAACAGGGCAGACCAAACTACCAAGCCAATTCTTCACCAGAAAGGAGACAAGCTTCCGGGGACCGGTTTCTGCCATTTCAGGCGTCGTCGGCCCGGCTTGCTTGAATCCTGATGGAGCAGTGAGCAAGGGACTCAAGTCTGAGTATACCCTGCCACACCTATAGTGGCCAAAAACGATTCAGAAAAGGGGGTGGTGATGAACAGAGTGTCTGAATTAAGCAGACCACTCTTACCCAGTCCAAAGATCAGGGCTTGATCCATCACCGTTATTTAGCTCACTGCCCCATCCCAGCTCAGAACCTGGCTATATGCAAATTAGTCTGTCCCTGGCCCAGTGCATCATGGGAACAGGGCAGACCAAACTACCAAGCCAATTCTTCACCAGAAAGGAGACAAGCTTCCGGGGACCGGTTTCTGCCATTTCAGGCGTCGTCGGCCCGGCTTGCTTGAATCCTGATGGAGCAGTGAGCAAGGGACTCATGTCTGAGTATACCCTGCCACACCTATAGTGGCCAAAAACGATTCAGAAAAGGGGGTGGTGATGAACAGAGTGTCTGAATTAAGCAGACCACTCTTACCCAGTCCAAAGATCAGGGCTTGATCCATCACCGTTATTTAGCTCACTGCCCCATCCCAGCTCAGAACCTGGCTATATGCAAATTAGTCTGTCCCTGGCCCAGTGCATCATGGGAACAGGGCAGACCAAACTACCAAGCCAATTCTTCACCAGAAAGGAGACAAGCTTCCGGGGACCGGTTTCTGCCATTTCAGGCGTCGTCGGCCCGGCTTGCTTGAATCCTGATGGAGCAGTGAGCAAGGGACTCATGTCTGAGTATACCCTGCCACACCTATAGTGGCCAAAAACGATTCAGAAAAGGGGGTGGTGATGAACAGAGTGTCTGAATTAAGCAGACCACTCTTACCCAGTCCAAAGATCAGGGCTTGATCCATCACCGTTATTTAGCTCACTGCCCCATCCCAGCTCAGAACTTGGCTATATGCAAATTAGTCTGTCCCTGGCCCAGTGCATCATGGGAACAGGGCAGACCAAACTACCAAGCCAATTCTTCACCAGAAAGGAGACAAGCTTCCGGGGACCGGTTTCTGCCATTTCAGGCGTCGTCGGCCCGGCTTGCTTGAATCCTGATGGAGCAGTGAGCAAGGGACTCATGTCTGAGTATACCCTGCCACACCTATAGTGGCCAAAAACAATTCAGAAAAGGGGGTGGTGATGAACAGAGTGTCTGAATTAAGCAGACCACTCTTACCCAGTCCAAAGATCAGGGCTTGATCCATCACCGTTATTTAGCTCACTGCCCCATCCCAGCTCAGAACCTGGCTATATGCAAATTAGTCTGTCCCTGGCCCAGTGCATCATGGGAACAGGGCAGACCAAACTACCAACCCAATTCTTCACCAGAAAGGAGACAAGCTTCCGGGGACCGGTTTCTGCCATTTCAGGCGTCGTCGGCCCGGCTTGCTTGAATCCTGATGGAGCAGTGAGCAAGGGACTCATGTCTGAGTATACCCTGCCACACCTATAGTGGCCAAAAACGATTCAGAAAAGGGGGTGGTGATGAACAGAGTGTCTGAATTAAGCAGACCACTCTTACCCAGTCCAAAGATCAGGGCTTGATCCATCACCGTTATTTAGCTCACTGCCCCATCCCAGCTCAGAACCTGGCTATATGCAAATTAGTCTGTCCCTGGCCCAGTGCATCATGGGAACAGGGCAGACCAAACTACCAAGCCAATTCTTCACCAGAAAGGAGACAAGCTTCCGGGGACCGGTTTCTGCCATTTCAGGCGTCGTCGGCCCGGCTTGCTTGAATCCTGATGGAGCAGTGAGCAAGGGACTCATGTCTGAGTATACCCTGCCACACCTATAGTGGCCAAAAACGATTCAAAAAAGGGGGTGGTGATGAACAGAGTGTCTGAATTAAGCAGACCACTCTTACCCAGTCCAAAGATCAGGGCTTGATCCATCACCGTTATTTAGCTCACTGCCCCATCCCAGCTCAGAACCTGGCTATATGCAAATTAGTCTGTCCCTGGCCCAGTGCATCATGGGAACAGGGCAGACCAAACTACCAAGCCAATTCTTCACCAGAAAGGAGACAAGCTTCCGGGGACCGGTTTCTGCCATTTCAGGCGTCGTCGGCCCGGCTTGCTTGAATCCTGATGGAGCAGTGAGCAAGGGACTCATGTCTGAGTATACCCTGCCACACCTATAGTGGCCAAAAACGATTCAGAAAAGGGGGTGGTGATGAACAGAGTGTCTGAATTAAGCAGACCACTCTTACCCAGTCCAAAGATCAGGGCTTGATCCATCACCGTTATTTAGCTCACTGCCCCATCCCAGCTCAGAACCTGGCTATATGCAAATTAGTCTGTCCCTGGCCCAGTGCATCATGGGAACAGGGCAGACCAAACTACCAAGCCAATTCTTCACCAGAAAGGAGCAAGCTTCCGGGGACCGGTTTCTGCCATTTCAGGCGTCGTCGGCCCGGCTTGCTTGAATCCTGATGGAGCAGTGAGCAAGGGACTCATGTCTGAGTATACCCTGCCACACCTATAGTGGCCAAAAACGATTCAGAAAAGGGGGTGGTGATGAACAGAGTGTCTGAATTAAGCAGACCACTCTTACCCAGTCCAAAGATCAGGGCTTGATCCATCACCGTTATTTAGCTCACTGCCCCATCCCAGCTCAGAACCTGGCTATATGCAAATTAGTCTGTCCCTGGCCCAGTGCATCATGGGAACAGGGCAGACCAAACTACCAAGCCAATTCTTCACCAGAAAGGAGACAAGCTTCCGGGGACCGGTTTCCGCCATTTCAGGCGTCGTCGGCCCGGCTTGCTTGAATCCTGATGGAGCAGTGAGCAAGGGACTCATGTCTGAGTATACCCTGCCACACCTATAGTGGCCAAAAACGATTCAGAAAAGGGGGTGGTGATGAACAGAGTGTTTGAATTAAGCAGACCACTCTTACCCAGTCCAAAGATCAGGGCTTGATCCATCACCGTTATTTAGCTCACTGCCCCATCCCAGCTCAGAACATGGCTATATGCAAATTAGTCTGTCCCTGGCCCAGTGCATCATGGGAACAGGGCAGACCAAACTACCAAGCCAATTCTTCACCAGAAAGGAGACAAGCTTCCGGGGACCGGTTTCTGCCGTTTCAGGCGTCGTCGGCCCAGCTTGCTTGATTCCTGATGGAGCAGTGAGCAAGGGACTCATGTCTGAGTATACCCTGCCACACCTATAGTGGCCAAAAACGATTCAGAAAAGGGGGTGGTGATGAACAGAGTCTCTGAATTAAGCAGACCACTCTTACCCAGTCCAAAGATCAGGGCTTGATCCATCACCGTTATTTAGCTCACTGCCCCATCCCAGCTCAGAACCTGGCTATATGCAAATTAGTCTGTCCCTGGCCCAGTGCATCATGGGAACAGGGCAGACCAAACTACCAAGCCAATTCTTCCTGAATCATTTTGTCCACCATAAGCGTGGAAGGGTATACTCAGATGTGAGTCCCTTGCTCATTGCACCATCAGGATTCAAGCAAGCCGGGCCGACGACGCCTGAAATGGCAGAAACCGGTCCCCGGAAGCTTGTTTCCTTCCCAGTACAAGAATTGGCTTGGTAGTTTGGTTTGCCCTGTTCCCATCATGCACTGGGACAGGAACAGACTAATTTGCATATAGCCAAGTTCTGAGCTGGGATGGTGCAGTGAGCTAAAAAACGGTGATGGATCAAGCCCTGATCTTTGGACTGGGTAAGAGTGGTCTGCTTAATTCAGGCACTCTGTTCATCACCACCTCCTTTTCTGAATCATTTTGTCCACCATAAGCGTGGAAGGGTATACTCAGATGTGAGTCCCTTGCTCATTGCACCATCAGGATTCAAGCAAGCCGGGCCGACGACGCCTGAAATGGCAGAAACCGGTCCCCGGAAGCTTGTTTCCTTCCCAGTACAAGAATTGGCTTGGTAGTTTGGTTTGCCCTGTTCCCATCATGCACTGGGACAGGAACAGACTAATTTGCATATAGCCAAGTTCTGAGCTGGGATGGTGCAGTGAGCTAAAAAACGGTGATGGATCAAGCCCTGATCTTTGGACTGGGTAAGAGTGGTCTGCTTAATTCAGGCACTCTGTTCATCACCACCTCCTTTTCTGAATCATTTTGTCCACCATAAGCGTGGAAGGGTATACTCAGATGTGAGTCCCTTGCTCATTGCACCATCAGGATTCAAGCAAGCAGGGCCGACGACGCCTGAAATGGCAGAAACCGGTCCCCGGAAGCTTGTTTCCTTCCCAGTACAAGAATTGGCTTGGTAGTTTGGTTTGTCCTGTTCCCATCATGCACTGGGACAGGAACAGACTAATTTGCATATAGCCAAGTTCTGAGCTGGGATGGTGCAGTGAGCTAAAAAACGGTGATGGATCAAGCCCTGATCTTTGGACTGGGTAAGAGTGGTCTGCTTAATTCAGGCACTCTGTTCATCACCACCTCCTTTTCTGAATCATTTTGTCCACCATAAGCGTGGAAGGGTATACTCAGATGTGAGTCCCTTGCTCATTGCACCATCAGGATTCAAGCAAGCCGGGCCGACGACGCCTGAAATGGCAGAAACCGGTCCCCGGAAGCTTGTTTCCTTCCCAGTACAAGAATTGGCTTGGTAGTTTGGTTTGCCCTGTTCCCATCATGGACTGGGACAGGAACAGACTAATTTGCATATAGCCAAGTTCTGAGCTGGGATGGTGCAGTGAGCTAAAAAACGGTGATGGATCAAGCCCTGATCTTTGGACTGGGTAAGAGTGGTCTGCTTAATTCAGGCACTCTGTTCATCACCACCTCCTTTTCTGGGTTTTGCTACAGCACAAAGCAGATCAATGCCGGGATTACAGAGCGCATTAAAACTGAGGATATGAACTCATAACTCTGCGTTCTTCTGTTTTGACATCATCAACAAAGTGTGGTAGATATTGTCTATGATCTGATATACAAAGAGGTGTTCACCTGCAAGGTTAAGAAAGAGCAGCAAAGCAGGACTGTCCGGGTGCACCTGACCTGGTCTCACTGTCAGAAGCTGGTCAGATGGTTGGGAGCCTCCTGAGAGTGGTCACTGAGGGCCTTCAATGTGGAGACGAGGAAGGATGAGCTCAAGAACAGTCGCCAGTGGCTGATTATCAATATCTTGATCCAAAAGTTCCAGCTGCATCTCAGACAGGAGGGAAAAACATTTCTATCTGGTTCTGGTCAGATTTGTTTATATTTGAACTGCGTTTACTGGTGGAAAAGTAGTTATAGACTGAAGGAATCACCACTCTTTGAGCATGCAGAAGTGTGCTGTACTCTTTGTGTATCACATGTCAAGACAGGGAGTTGATATGTCATCTGCATTTATATTTATGGCAGGATAGGCATAGACGAAACCATCATAATTCAGGCAATGATATTTCAAATGGAGAGAGAACAGTTGAACTCAGTTTCCTCCATGGTTACATATTATCCGAAGGAGCTTCTTATCTGATCCCAAGCCAGTATCTTTGGGTGGTTGCAGAGCCAGGGCTCCAGTCGCTCAATGCGCCTAGGAGAGTATTCCCTCTTAGGCGCCCAAGCGCTATGTATAGCTGAATATAAAGGCTGGTGGTACATAAACAACATGGCAGCATGAACAGAACTATGCACATTGATTCCTTGCATTCAGTGTCCCAGGGAGGCTGACATGAGTTCCTCTGCTTCATTCTTACATTGCTCCTCTTCATGGCAGGCGCTGGTGGAGCTTTAGGAATGTTTCTTTTCACTATTACTAAGCCGGGGTGGGGTTGCCTCAGAGGTGTGAACAATGGCCTCACAGCGTTTGGGCAGGTACACACAGTATGTCATCAGCATAGATTTCGGTGGCCACTTGGTCGAATATATTACAGAAATCTGGCGTAGCACATCCTTTTATGCTGTACGGTTTCAAAGTGTCACCTGTGAAAAAAACACACAGACAATATTCAGTCACTAGCAATGCTGCTACATAAATGTGTTCTCCATCTAGGAAAGAAATCATACTCATCCTGGCCCCAAGTTCCTGAGATCTCAGATGGGTCACTCATATACACACACTGCTAGTTGTTCCAGGCTCTTGGATTCCAGACTAAATTGTGACTGTCTCAAAAGGTTTATACATGTCCTTATGGTGGAAATAGGAGCCCTGCATGGAACAAGTACACTGTCGGCTTGAATGGTGTGAGAAGTTAGCCTGGCATATGATGTCCACTATTCTAGTGGGCACCTTCACTAGTCTACATCGACCCTTATTGATGGTGGTTGTAAAGTCAACCTTATAGACAAGCTATGCTAGTGGTAGCATGGACCAGCAGTCATCAGGCTAAGACTTCAGAGAGCATGTGAAGTGAGCTGTTTTACCAATTATAATCCCTTGAATACCAAATGAAAGGACACCACACAAGGTATATATCAAATATATATGTATTTATTTCTAACACAACCCCTCTGCACTCTTTATGAGGTCAGAGATCGAAGTACATCACAAGTTACTTAATTGACATACGATAAGTTGCACAAATACAGTTTTGCCCTAGGGGCCTCACAAACCATATACTAAGGAAGTGGTATAAGAACCACGACAGAAACAGAGAATAGGCCTAGGGCGTAGGGAATTGCTGGGGCTACACTAAACAGCAAAGGGTTAGGAAGTAGGAGGCCCACGGGTGCTTGTGCAGTGTCTAAACTCACACGCGGGTTACCATTGAGTTATAATGGAGAACGAAAAAGTTGCAAAGTTACTGTTTTAGGGCACTTCCGGATGGACTACGACAAACCCCCTTTTAACTAGGACACTTCGAGAGTCAAGACCCACGGGAGCACCGGAGTACTTGAGTTACCTCACCCAGGGCAGCCGGGTACATAGGTGCCTTTCGGTGTCGGGTTTCGTCGATGTTTTCAATGGAGATCTGCAAAGAAGTGCTGCAGGCAACCAGAGGAAAAGTGTCCGGGTGGATCCAAGGGTGGATCGAGGATGTGAAGAACCTGAAAGCAGAGGGGACAGAGTCTGGGTCACTAGCCAGTGACCAGGAAGGAACCAGGAAGGAACCAGGTGATGTTGGGTGCTTTGCAGGTGAAGAGGTGAAGCTTGTCTCTGCAGCCATGAGGTCCAGGAGGCGTCGACGATGACCAGGAGCTGGATACGAGCTGTCCCACGAAGGATCTAGTTGACTGCAGTGTCGGTATCCGGACTGGACCCAACAAGCCTTGGCCACCGCAATCCATGCAGGAAATGAAGATTGGCTCCGAGTCACACCAGCAAGGTCTAGGGCGTTTCTCCTTTGCAGGGAAGCTGGAGCAAGCCTGGAGCACCTAGGCCAGCGGTGTAAATTCAAAAGGAAGTTCTCAGGGGGCTCTCTAGCCAACAGACTAGGAACAGGGCAGACACGTCGAGCTGAAATGCAGGAGCAGGCCCAGGCGGCACTCGTGGAGAGTGGAGGGCTGAGCTTGGGTCTGGGTCTTATCGTACCCCAATGCACAACTGCGAGTTACCTCAGGGGTCGATGCAGTTAGCAAAATGCAGGATGTCCAGGGAGTCTGGTCCCACATCTCTCGTGTCCGCCACGGGTCTCAGCTTTGCTGTGGATGTGGGTCGGAGTCAGAAAAGTCTGGAAGTCCAGTCCTGAGTGGCTGAGTGTTCAGGTTCCAGGAGGAGCGTCGACAAAGCAAACTGGCAAGTTACTGGTGGTGCCTGTTTGCACAGGGTGATCACTCCTTGACCACACGGGAGATGTCTTCAGTCATCTAGTCGGAATAGAAGCTTGAAGGTCCAAGACTTTTGTATCAGAGTTTCTTTCCAGGATAATCTAAAGTCCTGGGGACACAGCTCCTATCTTTATACTAATAAAAGGGGCTGGATTACCTGCTATGTCCCTCCTATTTTTAGACCTGGGAAGGGGGTGGTTACATCCCTTTCCCTTTGTCCAGTTTCATACCAGAGCGGGGCTGGAGTGCCCCAGCAACTGGTTTGAACCGAGCTATGCATAGAGCACCTTGTGTGCCCCAGGCTGTGTCTCGTTTTGCAACCCTCCCTGCCCCAATACACAAGAGCCTGTCTGGGGAGGTGCTAGCACCTACTAAGGCAGGAAACCTATTGTCCTGGCCTCCCCTGCGGGAGTTTCGTCCAGCAGCAGGAATTCAGACTCGTGTCTGTGGCAGCAGCATTCATTTTGTGATGCTGAGGCTCTGTTTAACTTTAAACGGGTAAAGCAGTAATCTACATGTGTTTTCCCTCTAGAAGGGTGGAATGCTAGTCCCACTGCCAGAATTGGCGGGGGTAGTATTCCAAAGTATTTCAAACCCTACACGACATGTTTTGATAAAGCCATACTAAAGTTAGCATTAACCACGAGGATTATAATGCACTTAAGAGTATATGGTATGGCTATATCAGAGAACAGCTATAAGGAGATGGTTCCGAAAGCTGTAGAGGGGCTCAGCTCATGCTAGGGCACCCTCTCACATAAAACCAAGTACTCTGCCTCCAGGATTGTCGAGGCCTACCATAAGGGTGACTTGTAGGTGCATATGTGTCTATATATATATATATATATATATAGGTAGATATAGGTATACTATATCTAAGTAAGGGGTGATTACACCACCTTACCCAAGCTGAGTGATCAGCCTGTAGTGTCAGTTTGGATGGCTAGCCAGGGGTAGCGGAATTCATGCTGCAGCCCCTGGTAGGCCTTGGATGCACCTATGCCCCGGGTACCTATGGTACACTATACAGGGACTCACAAGGGTGACCCAGGAACCAATCTGGTATGTACCTAAAGTACATGGTTACAATTTAGAGAGAGAACAGCTAGGCTGTGGTCCTGATTAGCAGGGTCACAGCCAGTCTAAAGACAAAAAACAGAAAATCACAGCAAAAAGTGGGGGTGAACATAGGAAGGAGACCCTACTCTCCCACCGCCCCCCCCCCTCCCTCCCCAACGCAGGGACATTAATCTAACCTTGACCTGTTGAGTCTTCATTTTCTAAGTGGAAATATATGGAGAGTCGATCTGCATTGGCATGGTCAGTCCCAGGTCTATGTTCCACTGTAAAATCCATCCCCTGTAGGGAAATGGACCACCTGAGCAGTTTAGGATTTTTACCCTTCATCTGATTTAGCCACAAGAGGGGCCTATGGTCGGTCTGAATCTTGAAGTGAGTGCCAAACACGTATGGCCTCAGCTTCTTCAGGGCCCAAACCACAGCCAAGGCCTCCCTCTCAATAGCTGACCAACGTTTCTCTCTAGGGGTCAGCCTTCTGCTAATAAAAGCTATTGGCTGGTCTTGACCGTCTTTATTCAATTGTGAAAGAACAGCACCCACACCCAATTCAGAAGCATCCGTTCGAACAATGAATTCCTTGGAGTAGTCTGGACTTTGCAGAATAGGTGCAGTGCACATGGCCTGCTTCAGGTAATCAAATGCCTTCTGACAGCTGACTGTCCACTGAACTTTCTTTGGCATTTTCTTTGAAGTTAAGTCTGGTATGTACCTAAAGTACATGGTATCAATTTAGAGAGAGAACAGCTGGGCCGTGGTCCTGATTATCAGGGCCACAGCAAGTCTAAAGTTGAAAAACCAGAATATCACAGCAAAAAGTGGGGGTGACCATAGGAAGCAGACCCTACTCTCCTACAACTGGTAAGTAATAATTTCAACTGTACATTGTCATCAATAAATATCAATCGCCCACATTATTTTATGGAGATTATTGACGAATCATTGCATTTTTTTTATTGTTTTTGAAATCTTTGTTTACCTTTTTCTTTTACACTAAATCTTGGACATGTTACATTTTAATTCAACTGATTTTCAAAACCCAAAAATGCTCACTTGTTTTTCTGCACATTTTTTTAAAAATGTTTTTATTAAATGCAATCAACAAATAGGCAGTACTGACAGTAATCAAGCATCCTTTTAGCATGATTCGTTTACATATATCTAAATACAGTTTCCTTACAAAATCAATAGTATACTGTATATCCGGTGGCAGTTCCTTCGATACCTCCTTCCCCCCTCTCTTAGTCCTCATCCGAGCTATCAGTATCGGACTTAGGCAGCGGATCACAGATGTTCCCTCGAAAGGTGTTCCAGGCCGCCCAAATTTTAGTCCACTTCCGGGGGCTCCCTCTAGTTGCGTACACTGTCCGTTCTGTGATCATAGCAAGGTCCATGTTCTTGCGCCAGCCTGCCAACGAAGGTAAGTCTGCTGCCCCCCATTTAGCAATCATGAGGCCCAACACTACCCATATCTGGCCATGGCGTGTGAGATCATTGGGCTCCCGTATATTGAGTAACCATCTTCGCGGTTCTGGCAGAAGTGACACCTCCATTGTCTGCGATATTGTGAGTAGCACCTGACGCCAATAATCTGCTATTGCTGAGCACTCCCATATGGTGTGTATAAAAGTACCCTCTTCCCCGCACCCCCTAAGGCAATATGGATGTTGTGCCCTTTGTAGTCTATGCAATGTGGTTCTGGTGTAATATATCCTATGTAGGATTTTAAGCTGTGCTAGCCGAAGCTTGGCAGAGATCCCCCACTTCTTTGGGCGACGCCAGGGCTTCTTGCCATTCTGAGTCACCCATGTCACCCACTTCTGTCACCCATTTACCCCGTAGTGAAACCGTCGGGTCTGGCATGTTATTAATTAGCTTCTTGTATGTAAGTGATGTAGCGCGCTTGTACATGTGGTTAGTGAGTAGGCGGTCCTCCAGCGGAAAGGACTCAGGGACCTCAGTATCTGGCGGGAGCACTGCCAGCAATGCATGCCGTATTTGCACTTATCTGTATGTCTCAGTCGGGCCCAGATCATATTGTTGCTGGAGTTGGGCAAATGGTGTCACTGTTCCTCTGTCCCACAAATCTCCCACCGTGGAGATGCCTATATTGTCCCATTGTGTAAACCCCTTGCTGCGCCGCAGAAGCCCTACTGTTTTGGTGTCTCAAAGCGGGGTAAGTTTAGTCATAATCCCTTTCCATCCCAGCCTTGTCTGCGCCGTGTACCACAACATGGCCGTGTGTTTCATGGGACCCTCCAGTGTTGACGTTAATCCTCTGTTATAAAGTATGGCCAGCAGGTTATTCATGCCCAATTGTGCTCTATCTGCCCTGTACGCTGGGTCGTCCTGAGATGCATGGATCCATTGGTTAATAACCTTAAGATGCGCCGCCCAATAATATAATTGTAAATCTGGCAGTGCTATCCTGCCATCGTACCAACTTTTATGTAATTCCGCCTGCGCTATGCGTGCCGGCCGGTTACCCCAGAGAAGCACCGATACCTGTGCCGCTATTTGCTTAAAGTATCAGGGTGTGACCGGGTAGGGTGTGTTGTCAAGGGCATAAAGAAACCGAGGCAGGGCCATCATTTTATATAGTGCAGCCCCACCCAGAAGCGTAAGGGGCAAGGACGCCCATTGTGTCACATCGTGCTTCAGGCGCTCCAGAGGGGGTGTCAGGTTTTTAGCGAAAAAGTCTGCTGCATCTTTTGTAATATGTATGCCTAAGTACTTAAATGAGTTCCCTGCAATTCCTCAGTCGTTAGATCTGCTTCCAGGTCTGAGGAAGCCTCCGGTGTAAGAGTTGGCATCTCTATATGTAGGAGGGAATCCGCCACTTCTGCCTCCGTCACCTCCAAAGTCAGAGTGTAAACCTCCCGAAAGTGTTCTGCCAGTGCGTTTACTATGTTTTCTGGGTGTGTTGTAAGTTGTCCCTCCCTCGTCCATAGCTGTTGTATACCCCTAGGGCCATCGCCTCTCCTATCTAGCCAGGCCAACATTGTACCTGCTTTAACACCTACGTCGTAAATTTTATGCTTTGTCGCTGTAATTCTGTCCACTGTCTGTCTTTGGAGATAGTCCCTGTATTGCTGTTGTCGGAGGCGCAGGCTGTGCGGCGTTTCCGGCGTGGGGTCTGCGGAATGCTCTGTGTCAGCTGCTTGCAGAGCCAGTTCTAACTCTAACAGTTCCGTCTGTTTCGTTCGCTTGTGCCCCGCAATGGAGGCAATTGCTTGTCCTCTAAGGAGGGCGAAGTCACTGATGCAGTGTTTTCCTCAAAGAAGTGTATAGTGGTTTTGCGGAGTTTCTTTTTAATGACGGGAACCCTGAGATATCCAGTGTAGACAGGGTACACCCTTTCTGCACATTTTTTTTAATGATTTATACCTCATTCCTGATAGGAACTAAAACTATTTTATTTTTATTTTGATATCTTTTTATGCTACCTCACCTTGGTGGGAGTTCACAAAAGATCCATCCTTGTGGTTCATCATACTGTTATCCTCTAGGCTGCCAGTGTCGCAATATGAACCACCTTTCTTTTTGTGGGGGGTACAGCAAGAACAACACACTCCTGTTGTCCCTGTTGCTCCAACATGAAATGTTTTGGAGACTGACTGGACTTTGCACCCTAGAGAAATTGCACAGCCTGCCCAACATTTATAAAATCACCTGGGAGAATGTAGCTGAGACACACACACACAATGACTATGTAGGTATTGGTTTTTATTGGTATTTATGCTGGATGTCTGTTGAGTCTGTGTCCAGTGGTGAAATACAGGACCTGCCATGGTGAGTATGTAGCTCGCTGGGCTCACAAGAGTGGACCGTTGGTGTTAGGAAAGCTGTATGACCCCCATGCTGATCAGCTGCCTCATACTATGTACTGTAGCGTCCCATTATTTGGAAAAGTATTGATTTTGTGTGGTGTATTCCCTTGGGAAGTACTGTATGATGAACATTTATTCACAGCAGAAATGTTAAGAATTGCAGGGACAGAAAGAATGATATAGTGCTCCATCTACTTTTTTATCTTACAATCTCTTTCCCCAACAGGCATGACAACAAAATAACATATGAAAAGCATTTCTCTGGATTTATATTGATTAGGTGGGAGTGAATAGCTCTGCAGTCATAGATTGCCCCAATCTGTGTGGCTCTGGATGGTCCCTCCTTCTACACCTAGCCGTTCCTGCTCACTCCCCCAGTGGGACCATGCCTCGTGGACATCTGTGCATACTTCGAGCCATATCAAATGCTCCAACAACCTCCTCAGCCACAGGGGTCCTGAAGTCTTAAAACACTACAGGGCACCACTGCCCCTTCTCCCCATCCGGGCCTGCTGGGCAGCTGTGATTGCTGCCCGTGCCTCCAAACTCCATCACATAATGCTGATTGGAGCTGATTGGATCTGGCAGGTCTACTGTTCCCACTGCCCATCACAGATGACCGTAGCTGTCCGGCCACGTCCAAGCTGCTGGACTGGCCCCTTTGGCTTCAGCAGTGTCTACCACAAGTGAACCATACAATTCAATGCAAAGGGCTCCTTTGAGGGACACAATTCTTATCATCACAGCGGAGGGCTCCAATATCAGAACCATAGTGAAACCATGATTTCTCTGGGCCTTAAAGTTAAGCCAATACCCCTACTATTTGCTTAGGCATTTCTTCAAAAGGCCTTCCGCACAAAGTCAGCCCCAGTCTACAGGTTTGCCCCCACACCTTCCAGAGACAATAGGACTTTGGACACTCACACCAATGATCGAATCACCTGCCCCTGGATGATATTCAACTCTTCCCATTGTTAGTGTTCTTCCTGCTCTTTTTTTATGGGCCATCCCACTGATGAATCAGCCCTAGTCTATAGGTTTTGCCCCATGCCTCTCAGAGATTGTTGGACATTGGACATTCTCACCAATGACCGGATCTCCTGCCAATGGATGGAATGCAATCCAGTCCATTGTTCATCTACCTCCGGTCCCTTTTTTTATGGGTCAACCCACTGGAGTATCAGGACCTGAGATGATACACCTTTATTTGTTGATGCTTCTGTACTACTTGTCTTGGCCTGGCCGATACACACTTTCCTGCTGTGATGACCTGCTGGGCAGCTACACTGTCTAACCCCACCTGGACTGGACAGTTATTGCTTTCTCTCACCTGTGTCACAACCCTTTGCACCGGGGCCTTGCCTTCTTTACATCTGTTACTAATCCCGGATCCTAACACAATATTCTCATATAAATCCTCTCACCAGCTACTCTCCAAAGGTGTAGTGTGGTAGGCGGTAAGAAATCAGACTCTGTATCACCATCACTGAAAAAATCGAACAGACGCCATCAAACTTACCTCCTCAAGCTATCTTTCATAGGCCTGAATATAACTGGTTGCATGATGACCTCAAGACCATATAGGGCAGCATAAGCTTTTTTCAAGACAAGGGGACATAGTGGACTGGTGGCTAGTTAACACAGAAGGCTGATTGGGGCACATGGAGGTGCTGGAACTGGACAACAATCCCCCAAGTATAAGTTGACTTTGAAGACTGCTGGCCAACCTAAACATCTGCTATTATGGAATACCAGAATGTCTAGAACGCAATGACACCAGTACGTTCCTCTTGAATCTTATCCCATGCAATACGGCTCTGTCCTTCAGTCCCAGCTGGAAATTCAGAGTGTACATAGAATGTGGTCCTATAATCCTCACTCCTCTGCTGAGACTTCCTCTGCTGATTACCTATTTTCTATGTCATGCCCAAACCCTTTTTATTAAACAGGATGCACATCACAGTGGCCTCTATACATCATCATACATTCACAGTTTCTCATCCGTCATCTGTCTTGTTGGCATAGAGACATACCCCATGGTAGAGCTACTCTCTCACCATCTACTCCCCTGCCCCCCAAACAGTTGCAAAGACGCTAGCGTGCCAAGCCCCCTTGGCACCCACTCTCCCCCAGTTATAGCACACTGACCATACGTATCTCTTAAGAGTATGACCATCATGAGTACTCCATGCCATCCTCTGTCTCCAAGAGGGGTGTCAACACACACGAAACAGATACTTAACACCACCTGAACATACACTCACTACTCACACCCTCTCCACTCTTTTATTTTTGCTCTGTCTATTCTACATCATTATTGGCTCAAACTCCCTGTGGCAAATCCCCCTCATCTGCCTACCTTCCGCTCATGCCCTTAGATAAGGCTGGGGTTCAGGCTCCCCTTCAACTGCACCACTCCTGCGCACCCAAAGCACCTCACAAATACTGTGCTCTCCCTCCCTTCTCTCCATGTCCTTGACCCTGCCAAAATACACTTGCCTTCCTTCTTCCTGTTGTATACTTTGCCAACTTCACTCGCTAATGGCCACTTCCATAGCCCACACCCCCTTACTTTAACCCCTTGCATGCTGGTGACGAACCCCAGCCGTCACGCTTTGCGGTGCTCGTGTGCGGATGCCGGCTGGGGTTCGTCACGGCCCCGCCCTGTTCGTTTGTTTACCGCACAGCGGCGGAAACGGGCCAGCAGCGAAGGGGTTAACCACACTCAAAGTGGATGTGCTGCTCTCATATTAAATAGGAAAAGATCATATCTTACCTGATCTCTAAGCACACTGACATGAGCCCTTTTCCAAGAGACACACCTTTCAGCAAGGGAGGCAGAGAAACTCACTGGACTGGGTGAGTCGAGTCCTCTGAAGCTGCCGGACATCAGCCAGTCATGACCCTACCGTACTCAGTGACACCATGCCCAGCTCCAACAAATGTAGGGTGGCCGTTCTCATTCACAAATCCCTTCCATGAAGTGTTCTAGAAAACTGGTCAGACGATGAGGGACAATATGTGTCTGCCAAGCTCTGGACTCGCACTATGGTGTCCAGCGTGGGCTCTCTCTACGCTCCTAGCAGTGACATGTTCGCCATTCTCCCCCACCTCAACTGCCCCAACACTGAACTCTGAAAATCCCATATCACATTGAGAGAGGATTGGAAAGTAGTGCTGGACGCCGTTCTGGACGGTAAAGGCCATATCTATATAAAAACCTTTGAACAGACCCTACTGACCACTTCTTTAGACTTGACCCCTCCAGCGTCTTCAGACCCTTAAGGGTGAGTGCGTAGTCAGGGACGGGTTTTAGTGTCCAGGAAGAAAGAAAGGTGCCCTAGCAGTATTAACGTAAAGTTAAGTTATAGCGATTAATAAGACGGTGCTGCAGGAAGGGGATACCCTCAAAACCCCTCAATCTGTATAGCAAAAACTACACAATTAGAAAATAGGAAAGGAACCCGCGCACACATATATATTAATAAATTCAATGATCACAATTCTCTTCAGAAACAAATAGAATGGTCAAGGCGGTGAGATCGTAGTACTTGTTCTTGTTTGTTTATTTGTAGGGTAGATGATCTATTTTGTACAAACAGCCAGCCGACACGTGTTTCGTTGTAGAAAGACAATGTTCAACTACTCTTCAGAGGCAGATACAAGATTGTGCGCCGAGTAAATCAAATAACTAGATTAGTGTTCTAGTCAAAATGTTCAGACGGGAAATTACGTAATAAGAGCAGCAGCGAGTCACCGGAACAATCCCGGTAAAGCACGGGTACATGCCCTCTTGAGAGTACTATTGTGTGAAGACCGCAGTCCACTCGGCGCACAATCTTGTATCTGCCTCTTTATAGTTGGTTTACTCACCGACTTCATGACCTATGCTTGACTACCCCTTTTTGGTTATCCCGCCGGTTGGAATTATCACCGGAGGAAGGCCCAATGAGATGTCAAGATTCAGCCATAGAGCCCTGAAGAGTTGTTGAACATTGTCTTTTTACAACGAAACACGTATGGCTTGCAATTGCTCCTAGCTTCTTCTATGGTCTGTATGGAAAGCTTCCATTTAAAGGTGATCCTTAATAAAACATTCACAATGATTTAAGGTGGAGTATCCAAACACAACAGTGTTCCATTAAAGGTTATGGATACCCAAAGGTAATACCTTTTGTAACCTGAGAATTCTATTCGAAGGCTCTGGACATTAGAAACCCCAATTCATTCTTTGGAACCAGCAGCCTAAAACTCACCTGCACTAGATTTAGATTTGCCTCTAAATTAGGGTCAAGTCGTATAAGAGATATGTGCGTAATATATATAATAGTAAACGTATTTCTGCCGCTGTTTATTGTGTGAGTCTCTGCTGATTGCCAACAATTGCCCTGACTTTAACGGTTGCTCGCTGGAACTCCAGGTTTATCTGCCACAAATAAGTGGGTCGACCTTATTTTGAGGTACAACCAATAGAGTCTATCTTGGCCAAACCTGAAACCAGTCTGAAAAGATTACTCTTTGTTTATTTGTCTCTCCCTCTATTATGCTTTGATTAGAACTTTGCATATTCTCCTAGGTTTGAGTTGGCACTCTGAAGAAGGCACAAGTAGTGCCAGCCTTTCAAAAACAGAACTGAAAGGGGAACTAAGAGCGATTACTCTGACTGCAGGGAAGGCTGTGACATTTCTAATCAAACCGCCTGTGACCAAGCTATGACTCTATCTGGAGGGGGCATTCAGTTGGATTTGTTTATCACTTTATTTTCCCCTATTTAACGTGGAGCACTATATATTTTTATGGTGGTACACCCTAAATGGCCCATATCTAATTTTGGACTGAGTTTTGTAAATACTGTTGTGCGAGTTAGGAAATGTCCTCTCATCTTATGAATTGGTTGTATGTTTTATTTTTATTTTACGATTTATCTATTTTATTTTTTGGAAGCAATAACTGTACCTATTATATGTTGATGGTTTAACATGTAAACTTCATAAAGATTGTTTGACTGATTTGAAATGAGTGCCCAAGGCTGCCCTTTCGACTGACTCTCTTCAGTCATACCTAAGAATCTTTCATCAATAGATACACATAGTGCTGTTGTGCTTTGTCACTCCATGTTATTTGGATTTTACTCAATTAGACTGTAACAATTGGTGGCCTTCTGGCAGTAGGAACTGAACGTTCACCATACAGCAGGCGGCTTACTTAACGTGAGATCTGCAGCACACACGCGTCGGAGGAGCAAAACTGACTGCTGTGGGGTGTGTGTGTAATTCTAAGGCAGGGGTAGCCGGATGTATGTCGTTTCAACGCATGCTTTTACCACGCATGCCTTTACAACGCGGGGATTACAACGCAAGTCGTAACAACGACTTGCATTGGGGGGCGCTGGATAGTGAAATAGTTTAATTTTCTGTTCCAACTCCAGTCCCCGTGGATAGTAGGGAAGGTGTTGGATAGAAAATTAAACTATTTCCTATCCAACAGCGCCCGCCAGCGAAAGTCGTTGTAACGACTTTTGTTGTAATTCCTGCGTTGTAATGGTAGTGCGGGGTAAAAGTTTCGTTGTAAACGATGTTCCCCGGGGTAGCCATATCCCTTAGACACTTTAGCAGCTGAGTGCATTGTCTTTATCAGGCTGAAAATGAGCCCGATTACCTGGTTGTATTACAGGGAAGCAGCAGCTATCTGGATACTAAGAAACTCACATTCCAAGGGTCAGAGTTATCAAACTTTGATGCTGTGCAGAGCAGTCACACTTGCTTCATGGTGCAAGAGTGCCTGCGTTGAAGGTAGGATTGTTTTTGTGCATGAGGGGACACCTTTGTTGGTGTTATCTGTTTGTAAGTTTGCTGCAGAATGGAACACACGTGGAAAGAGGAAATAATGAGGGAAAATAACAATATTTATTCTTATTGTGCCTGCAACGGAAAGCTGTACACGTTCGAAGCATTCCCGGGTTTACCCGACTTGGTATATTGAAGAATGAACCACAATCCCTGGGTGGATACGTTGGAATATCCACGCTCCGCACAAGGAACGCCTCCCTAGGGCAGAGTAGAGCAAGACAATGACTTGCGTCCCCTCGCATCACTCCGGGTTTACCAAGCAGTGCAGGGCCATGCAAGGGGGCCTTGTGTTCCTTGGTGAATCTGACTTAAGGATTCCTCTGCCCTTGCAACACCATGCACAATGCAGGGGCAATGAAATCCAATTGTAGATCTGGCCTCAAGGATCCTTGAGTCCATTTCGCAAACACTCTGGTCATTCTAAATCTTAGTTTTGGTTTAGTTTGCCTCCGGCCCTGCACAGAACGCCATTGCTTTCTTCTCTAGGTTTTTGTTATACAAATACCACATCATCAGGGTATATTTGGTGAATGGGACATGATTTCTACTTTGAATTTGATGGAACCGAGCTCACAGAAGATATTCCGGCGGATTCTAAGAAAAAAAGGGACATTACTTAGCTTGAAAATCATTTAGTTTGAAAGAAAGGACCAGAAATCAAGAAGATTGGTAGAGTGGGATATATAAATCATACTTAGAAAAATGAGTTTATCTCACCAGGTATGATTACTTTTCCGGAGAAGCTGTGGCAAAGGTTCTGCTCCCCGGTGCACTGAACTTCTCCAGTCGGTGTGCAGGAGTCCGAGGACTGGTCGGTAAAACACTCATCACATTTATAGCCATTGGGGGTCTCATCCACAGCAGGCACTGAAATAACACAGAACAGGACTTGAGAAGCCTAATGTGTTCAGAAATGGGGTGCTAAGTCATGGCTACATTCTCCCACCCTAACAGCAGTAGCATTAAACACCACACTTTGTATGAAAATAAAACAAATGTTATCTTCAACTCATGATGCACAGAATGTATTGACTTAATTGTTGCCCGTAATAGAATTGTTTTCCATTGACTGCTGTAGAATAGTGTGTGTTTGGTATCTCCCTAGACCTGTACATTGTGTCACTCATTTACCAGAGTCCAGCACCGCCGCAGCGTATCTCATCGTGACTCTCTGCTGGCACAGGCCTCCGTCCATCACCACCCCCTTTTGTACCGCTTTTGGCCACCATAAGTGTGGCAGGGTATGCTCAGACGTGAGTCCCTTGCTCACTTTGCCACTGGATTCAAGCAAGCGTGGCTGAAGACGGCTGTAATGCCAGAAACCGGTCCTCGGAAGCTTGTTTCCGGTCCAGGGAAGACATGGCTTGGCAGTTCGGGCTGGACTGTTCCCATGAGGCACAGGGTCAGACTGATTTGCATATGGCCATGTCTGAACTGGGGTGGCAGAGTGGGCTAAAGAACGGTGATGGATTCAACCCAGATCTTTTGACTGGGTGTGAGTATTTGATTTGTTCGGATGCTCCGTCCATCACCACACCCTTTTGTACCGCTTTTGGCCGCCATAAGTGTGGCAGGGTATGCTCAGACGTGAGCCCTTGCTCACTTTGCCACTGGATTCAAGCAAACCGGGCTGAAGACGGCTGGAATGCCAGAAACCGGTCCTAGGAAGCTTGTTTCCGGTCCAGGGAAGACATGGCTTGGCAGTTCGGGCTGGACTGTTCCCATGAGGCACAGGGTCAGACTGATTTGCATATAGCCATGTCTGAACTGGGGTGGCAGAGTGGGCTAAAGAACGGTGATGGATCAAACTCAGATCTGTTGACTGGGTGTGAGTGTTTGATTGATTCAGATGCTCCGTCCATCACCACCCCCTTTTGTAGTGGCACAGGCCTCTCAATCATATCTATGAGGCGCGGCTCTGCATGGCCTCATCGATATAGAGAAAAGCGCTGCCTTGCCTTACTTTACATCAAGGAGGCGTTCCAGGGGGGTTGCTGTGGCTGTTGCCACTCAACACCCATGGAATTTGACGCTGCCCCAGACTTACAAATTAATGTAAACCTGGAGCAGCCCCAAAAAATGCCTCTCCAGATTCGGTTTAATGAGGAGAAATGCTTATATATCTGCTCGTTGAATCCCCTTTCAATGTGTGCAGCCCTCTGCAGCACATTTAGAATGAGTGAAATGCCTCTTGTGATTGTTTTTGTGCATGAAGGTGCCTCTCCCAGCATAAAAACAATTGTGCCATCAACACAGACTCGCTGGTACCACGGTGCAAGGGTGCCTGTGTTGGCACTCGATTGCTAATTGTGCGCGGCCTCTAGCTGAAAGGAGAGAACCGGGCCATATCATGTAAATGTGGTCCATTCCTTCCCTTTTGAATTGGCATAGGGCAGCACAGCAGAATGACATGAGCTGTTGTCCTATGCACAGTTTTGTACATGAGGCCCAGTATTCTCCATGTCTGGGAGACTTGAGGCAACAATACACCTGCATATCAGGCATGCTCAAGAGCACACTGTACCCTTGGGTTTCAAGGGTACCCTTAGCAGAAGAGGCTAAGATTAGGCTGCACGCCTTAGCGTGTATGATGGCTCTAAACTCTACCGCATGATTCCTGGTTTTAAATATTGACTTAGTTCTTTGAAAACAAACTTTTAACATTTTAGCATTGTTTGGGTTAAGTGACTATGACGATGTACTGCTTACCTGGAGTTTGAATCTGAGCTCGTTATTGCCCGCACATCACGCAGAGTTCACATGTTGCAGACCCTTCCTTCATTTCAACTTGCACTTTGCATTTTTTCCCCTCCCCTGCCAGGAGGAGGAGGGCTCACTCTGAGCCGCCATCTTTGTGCTGCAGCGCTCTTGTGGTTGGCAAGCACCAGTATTTAATGGGCCTGCCACCAAGGATGTGCAGCGGATGCGTGCAGAGGGTGCACTCCTAGTGTGCCAAAAGCATGCCAAAGGCAAGACCATCTGCACCGGTCCATACGAGGAACGCAACCAGCACTAGCCAAGCTGCCCAATCTCCCCCAGGTATCTTTATGCCCTCTGACCTTCTGAAAGCGCTTAACACGGCTGGGAAATGTAACTGCTATTTTATACCCCACGTCTTGAATGTAGACCCAAACTGTGGAGAAGTGTGGCTCAATGGTTACAGCGGCAGACCCTGATGCAGAGGTCTAGCCCAGGACCAGAGTTCAATTCCCCGCCTCGGCGGGTCTTGAGCTAAAAAATTCCACGGACCTGATAATTCTCGCCTCGGTGCTTATTCCAATCAGGGAGTCCCACTCTGCGACTCTGGGCAATAGCTTGCTTAATCTCCACAACGGCCCCCACAACGCTAAGGATGCCTGGCCTCCACCTTGGGGGTGCCCAGGAGTGGGCACTTCACAGGGAAAGGCCAGGAAGGGTTCCACAGCGGTATTCGTACAAGCGCCTTGAGACCCTTGCGGGTGAGTAGAGCGCTATACAAGTATCAAATTTACAATTTACAACTGAACATTTTTTAGACTAGCCCTTTGAGACCTGCTTGCTCTCTTTGAAAGAATGCCCAAGAAGTCAATGAGATGGTCACTGGATTACAACTTTATTTTCTATTCATTACTGGGACATGGCTTACGTAATGGTGTAACCCTAACATAGCATTAGTACTTCCTCCCAATGATACCATCTGTAGAGTAGACAGAAATGAAACAAGGGGAGGAGAGTTGGTCATTATTCATCCTGAGTCTTTGCGATGTATAAACTTTCACCTCTGCTCCCTGAAAGGAGCAGAAACTATGGGTTTGTGTTTCGAATTCCTGGAAACTTTAGGTGGCGCATTAGGCCACCTTAGGATCCGGTTTTCAAATGTTTCTCTTCGAGACAATTTGAATCTCCATTTAGAATGCCAAAGCAATCCTGGAGCCGATAACCTCATTGAAACATTAGAAACTCTTGGACATCACCAATTGGTCTAAGTCTCTACCCACCAGACCTGGCACTCCATCGATGGAGTATGTTCAAACTTCTCTTCTCTAATAGTCAGCACCCCAGTGACCCAAGTCTGGTCGGACTATGGGGCATATTACCAAGCAATAGCGATAATTATCGCTATTGCTTGGTTAGAGACAAAATTTTACCGCTGAGCTGTGGCGATTTTTATCACAGATAAACCTTGCTATTATCAAGGTTTATCGCAAATGCGATAAAAATCGGCCACAATGCATGAATATCGCTGAATAGTCAGAGATATTCATGCATTACCGAGCTAATGCTCTTAGCCATGTTATCCACCTCCCATTGGATAACATGGCTAAGAACTGCTCAGGGCAGGTGTTAGCTTTTGGAGATATTCGCGCTTAGCGCGCATATCTCCAAAAGTTGGTAATAGGAGATAGCGATGTTAGCGACTGTTTCCAGTCGCTAACATCTTGGCACGCCCACTTTGCATGTCATTAGTGATAAATATCACTGACATGCAAAGTGGGGCCCAAGATGGTCGCTATCTCCTACTAGCTGTCGCTAACTGGTGTTAGCGACAGCTAGGTAATAGGGAGATAATTTTAACTCTGCTTTCTTGGCTTTTAGAGCCAAAAAAGCGGAGATAAACCCCCTTGATAATATGCCCCCAGATGCTAATTCCATCCAGCATTAACCTCCCACGTTTAAACTACCCTTCCAATCAAAACCAACCCTATTATCAAGCTGTGAATGGATTACGATGCTAGCTAAACCAGCAATGCCTCATTTGGCAAGAGCTAACTAACCCACTGTATCAGGTAACACCTTGGTTGACACCCAATGCTTTAAAACAAGTATAAGGGTAATTAGTGATGAACTAGCCCCTGTAGAGCAAGCTACACATAAACAATAAAACACTATTTCAGCACCTGGTAAAGGCATACACTAGCAGAACTCCACCAAGGGGGCAAATAACTGCAACACTGATGGAGAAGAGCACACAGTGCAGATGAACTTACCCTCGTTAAAGGAAGCAGAAAAAAATACCATCTACAAATTAAGCGAGCAGAAAAAGAGTATTTCTCATCCAAAATGTTAGATGCTCAAAATGACCAGAAAATGATTTTCACTGTGTTAAAATCCTTTACTAACCCAAAAATGTTAGTTAGGGACATTACTCCATCACAGGTGTTATGTGAAAAGTCCTTTGTCTGCTTTAGACAAAACATTCTTAACATCCAAACAGAATGTAGCGCTTCACACACACAGCCGATGGATGTAAACCCTGGTCCTATCTTCATAGGACCTTCCTTCCAGGCCTTTTAGAAAATCTCACCGGATCAGTCATGTCAAACCATCAATGCTTGTAATCAGGACCCCCTTCTCACACAAGCCTCCCTGCGGTTCTTCACGAGGTGGTAGACATTGTAAATCCAGTAAGTCAAAACATAATTAATTCATCGCTAACTGCATCATAATTCCTGCTGAATGGAAACCACTGACAAAAACATAGACCCTTCCGCACTTTCCAATCTTCGTCCTATATCACTACTACCCACCCTTGGCAAAATCACAGAAAGACTTTTTAACCTCTACCACGCTAGCGGGTAACGCCCATGACGAGCTGGCTTTGTCATCAGCGCTGAAGGGGTTAACAAACAGCTCCCTGACTTCCTCTAGATAGCCATGATATTACACGCCAGACAATCTGGCTTCTGTCCTAAACACTCAACTGAGTCTGCACTATTGGAAGTAGTCGGTGCACTGAAATTAACTCTAGATAAAGGAAAACATGCGAAACTGTTCCTATTGGACTTATCAACCGCGCTTGATACAATTTCGCATGACATTCCTCTATCCAGAATCAAACAAAACATTTCCCCTTTGATTACCTTGTCCTGGGACGCCGCAAATCAGTAACTCAGCACTTACCTAGCCGTGAGGGGAACGGCTCTTGTTCGCCACAGTAATTGTATCCCCGGGTACTCCAGGTGTCACAATGCTGACGTGAATTCTTCCCGCAGGAACTTGCACAGGAGCAGAAGTCGATAGTTCCCAAATCCCTCTGAAAGATTCCACAGAGCCCGTTATAAAACTTGACTCTCCGAGACCCTCCAGGGGGAAAGGGGAGTGGATAAAATAAGAAAATAATAGAAGAGACTGCTCTGGAACTCTTCCTCAGCTTCTCTTGCTTCGTCCGTCCCGCAGACTTAACTTCAGGGAAACCTTAAATTATAGTGAAAGAGAGATTAGCCAACTTCCTACACTACTCTACTGATTAACTCTATTCTACTCTATGGTACTTTTTACCTAGTCTTCCAGAGATTTTGCTTCTCTTCTTCTCTCTCTGTTTTTCTTTGTCTTTTCTGGCTTTTATTTTTAAAATGAAGAAACCTATTAAACAAATTACACCTTTACTACATTGCTTATCTCTAACTCTTTGTATTTATTGATTAACTATCTCTTACCTTCTCTATAGGTTCTTTCTGCTGTAACCCTTTCCAAACTATTCTTTGCTGATTCTACTCTTCTTTTACTCAAGAATTATTTTATATATTCCTATTAGTAACCTACTCTATTTAATTCCTCTAGTAACCCTACTCTATATTTCTATTACTAACTTACTAATAATGTTTAACATTCCAAGCAGTGTACATTTCCTAGTTCAAGTTTTCTCTTTTTCTTCTTTTCCAGGATGCAAGGCAGTATCCTGTTCAGGTAAGTATTTCCTTTCACTTATACAATTTAGCATTCATTTGAATTCATTTCGTCTAGTATTTGCCACACGTCTTTTTCTATGTGATTACTTATCTTCGGAATCTCTTTCTTTTGCTTCCTCAGGACGTCGTCTCAGGATGCGCTGCTGGCGGTGGAAGCTCCGTGTGGAAGTCGGGTCACAGAAGAAGAAGGCGAGTATGAACAACTTACTAATACTCGCAAAAAGGAAATCTGCCTGTATACCCAATATTCTTTGGCAGCTAGTAGAATATAACGGCATTGTCAGGAATGGGGAATCAGAATGGAAGCGCTCAAATTCTCTCGACCAGCTCCGGCAACAAATCTGGTGAAGTGCGCAGCGGTTTGGGCTCGCGCTCCTCACCAGTGCTTGAACACCTGTGATTTGTGGAACATCTAGACCGCAAACCGATTTCAATGTTGGCGGCCATCTTGAAATTCCGCTCGTGGTTCTTCTGCCTCCAGCTATTGCTCACATGATTGTTCCCTTCGCAGTTTCCACGTGATTTCCATTTCAAGACTAAAATTGTATGGCTAGTTTGATTTGAGGTTCTGACACCAGGACCCTGCCTCCGCCACGTGGGACTCCGACACTCCCGCACCAACACACCGCTCGGCCTCGGGAAACTACATCCCCCAGTAGGCATTGAGCAGCGCGACCAGAGGGCGTCAGCTGAAGGTGCCAGAGGCCCATAAGATCAGCGAGGCTCTCCCACCGCGCGGGACGCCGCAAATCAGAAACTCAGCACTTACCTAGCCATGAGGGGAACGGCTCTTATTCGTCACAGTAATTGTATCCCCAGGTACTCCAGGACACTGCCTCCGCCATGTGGGACGCCGACACCCTGCACCAACACGCCGCTCTGCCTCAGGAAACTACATCCCCCAGTAGTCATCGCCAGGAAGAGACAGGGCAGTGCCCCCCCTCTAACAACCAGGACCTCAATCGGAACGCGGAACCAGGGGAAAGGTATCGCGTCTGACTGTCCTGTGTCCACCCAGAACTGTGAGTGACTTGAGACCCAGAATACTTTATTCGACCCACCCCAGACCGTTGGTGACTATTATCCTTAATTGCAATTTGTACGTTAACGTCATTTTTGCTGCTAATACTTCTATGCTAATTACCCCTTTTATATGCCAATCTTGCTGGTTTTAATTGTTTTTTTTAATACTGTGTGTTTGATACTGTGGGACTACGAATAATTCTGTGATATACTTTTACTGTTTAACACATGCCACCTTATTTAAGGCCTACCCATCTCAAACCTTACCCCAAGTGGGCTTCCTAAAACACTAAGCTTCAGCTTAGCGAGTCTGTTTCCGCTGCAGATTAATTTGTACTGTACAGCACGTGTCACTTTAATTAAGGCCAACTTACATTGCACGTTATCCTCAGTGGTGACGCTCTGCAGCAGGAGATCTGTTTGGGGGCAAATTTCGGCAAGCAAGGACTCCAGGACCCAGGATTCTACGGGGCCCACGCCAGCTGCCCTGCATCAACCCCTCCCACCAGCAGC
Source organism: Lissotriton helveticus (assembly GCF_964261635.1). Lineage (NCBI taxonomy): Eukaryota > Metazoa > Chordata > Amphibia > Caudata > Salamandridae > Lissotriton > Lissotriton helveticus. Next base: position 9,554,761 of record NC_136057.1, on the reverse strand, counting down.
CGCTACATTACTCCTCGCGCCACCCGCTTTGCGCGCCGGGCGAAGGCCGGGCCCGTTTTAGCCCGTCAGTGCCCGAATGAGGCCGGGCTGGGCCACTCCCTAACTTTATGAACGGAAGTTTGTGACCTATATGTAAGTCTGATAATCACAAACCTAGATAGCCATTATTTATGCCCCTGTCATTGCTCTTTTAGGGCCAATTACTTATCTTTCTACTTTGTGCAGTTTTATTTGTTTGTAATATCGTGGCAAAGAGGAAGACCGTTAAGCCGTTCATTGATAAATACTGTACTACGATTCAAGTCAAGTCAAGTCATAAAATTTGTATAGCGCACTACATACCCAGAGGGTTTCAAGGCGCTTAGGAAGAGGAGGAGGATTATTTGTCAAATATCCACGTTTTAAGCTGCTTTCTGAACGCTAGGTGGTTCTGGGTGAGGCGGAGGTAAGCGGGGAGTGAGTTCCATGTTTTAGCAGCCAGGTATGAAAAGGATCTGCCTCCCATGGTGGTCTTGTTGATGCGAGGTACAGTGGCGAGGGCTTGGTCGGAAGAGCGTAGTTGGCGGGAGGGGGTGTAGAAGGACAGTCGAGAGTTGAGGCAGTCTGGTCCGATGTCGTAAAGTGATTTGTGTGCGTGGGTGAGCAGTCGGAAAGTGATCCTCTTATTGACGGGTAGCCAGTGGAGGTCTTTAAGGTGACCAGAGATGTGTTCGTTGCGTGGGATGTCTAGTATGAGCCTGGCTGAGGCGTTTTGGATTCGTTGGAGTTTCTTCTGGAGTTTAGCGGTGGTACCTGCGTAGAGGGTGTTTCCGTAGTCCAGTCGGCTCGTGACCAGGGCGTGGGTGACTGTTTTCCTAGTTTCGGGGGGGATCCAGATAAATGTTTTTCTGAGCATGCGAAGAATGTTGAAGCAGGAAGAGGATACTGCGCTGACTTGTTTGTTCATTGAGAGTGAAGAGTCCAGAATGACGCCAAGGTTCCGTGCGTGGTCTGTCGGGATGGGTGCTTTTCCGAGGGCTTCCGGCCACCAGGAGTCGTCCCAAGCAGAGGGGGATGTGCCTAGGATGAGGACTTCTGTTTTGTCTGAGTTCAGTTTCAGACGGCTTTGTTTCATCCATTCGGCGACTTCTTTCATACCTTCGTGCAGGTTAGCTTTGGCGGCGCCGGGGTCATTGGTGAGAGAAAGGATCAGTTGAGTGTCGTCCGCGTAAGAGATGATGTTGAGGTTGTGTTGGCGTGCGATGGCCGCGAGGGGGCTCATGTATACGTTGAAAAGGGTGGGACTGAGTGAGGATCCTTGAGGTACGCCGCAGATGACTTCAGAGGCCTCGGACTTGAATGGAGGAAGGCGGACTCTCTGGGTTCTACCGGTGAGGAACGAGGTGATCCATTCCAGTGCTTTTCCTTGGATTCCGATGTTATTGAGGCGTTGTAGAAGGGTGCTGTGGCAGACTGTATCGAATGCTGCAGAGAGGTCGAGGAGGATGAGGGCGACTGTGTCTCCATTGTCCAGTAGAGTTCGAATGTCATCTGTTGCTGCGATGAGGGCGGTCTCAGTACTATGTTTTGCTCGGAAGCCAGATTGTGAGGGGTCGAGGGATTTGTTGGCTTCGAGGAAGGCGGCGAGCTGGCAGTTGACGGCTTTCTCGATGACTTTGGCCGGGAATGGAAGAAGCGAGATGGGGCGGTAATTTTTGAGTTCGGTGGGGTCCGCTGTTGGTTTTTTCAGAAGGGCGGAGAGTTCAGCGTGTTTCCAGTCTTCAGGGAAGGTAGCGGAGTTGAAGGAGCAGTTGATGACGTCTCGGAGGTGCGGCGCTATTACGGAGTCTGCTTTGTTGAAGATGTGGTGAGGACATGGGTCTGTGGGAGATCCTGAGTGGATGGAGTTCATCAGGCGGATGGTGTCCTCAGTGGAGATTGGCTTCCAGTCGTTAAGGGTGTTCACGGGGGGAGGATGGACAGCAGACGGCATGGTGGGTTGGTTTCCGGGTTGGTTGTCAAAGCTGTTGTGGATGTCTGCAATCTTGTTGTGGAAAAAAGAGGCTAGGGAGTCGCAGAGGGTTTGAGAGGGGGTGATGTCGTTGGAGTTGGCCGAGGGATTGGAAAATTCCTTGACGATGTTGAAAAGTTCCTTGCTGTTGTGAGCGTTGTTGTCGAGTCGATCCTTGAATGCTGCTTTCTTGGCTTTTCGGATTAGTTGGTGGTGAGTGCGGGTGGCGTTTTTGAAGGCGTCCTTGGTGCTGGTGGTTGGGTCTTTTTTCCAGGCCTTTTCAAGGGAGCGGCAGAGTTTCTTGGACTTCTTGAGATCATCGTTGAACCATGAGGCCTTCTTGCTGCCAGGTTTGTTTTGACGTTTTTTCAGAGGTGCTAAGGTGTCAGCGGTGTTGGATAACCATAGGGTGAGATTAGCGGCGGCTTCGTTAGCGTTGGAGGAGGGGGCTGGGGTGTGTTGAAGGAGCGATGCGGAGATTTGGTCCGTGGTGATTTTGTTCCAGTTCCTTTTCAAGGTAGGTTGGAGGTGGATGCTGGGTTTTGGTTTGTTGTAGGTGAAGTGAACGCATCTGTGGTCAGTCCAGATGAGGTCCGTAGTGTGGCTGAAGGAGACATGGTTGCTGGAGGTGAAGATGGGGTCGAGTGTGTGACCTGCGATGTGGGTGGGGGAAGTGACCAGTTGTTTAAGTCCGAGGTTGGTGAGGTTGTCCACGAGGGTGGCGGTGTTGCGGTCGTTGATCTTATCGAGGTGAAAGTTGAGGTCTCCCAGAAGGATGTAGTCTTTGGAGGGGAGCGCGTGTGGAGTGATGAAGTCCGTGATGTCTTCACTGAATTTTGCGCGGGGTCCTGGTGGCCTGTAAAGGAGGGTGCCTCTGAGTGTGGTCTTGGGGTCGATGTGGATCTGGAAGTGAAGGTGTTCGGAATTGGCGAGGTTGGCGTCAGAGCTGGTTGAGATGCGGATAGATTTCTTATGGACTATAGCGATTCCTCCTCCTGTGTGGCTGGTGCGGTCCTTGCGTGTGATCTTATATTCATCAGGGATGGCAATGGTGATGTCTGGTGCTGAGGAAGCATTCATCCATGTTTCCGTAAGGAAGGCGATGTCCGGAGAGATGGTGTCTAGTAGGTTCCATAGGTCGATGGCGTGCCTGTGGACTGATCGGGTGTTGAGAAGGATACAATGTAGGTGGTTGGGGTCGGGTATCTGTGGTGAGGTTGTAGCGGAGATGTTGTCGGTGCCGATGAATTTGCAGGAGTAGCAGGAGAAAGGTCCATGGGTGCGACAAGGAGCGGCTTGGACGCAGTTGGGAGCGCGACCGGGGTTAAGGGCTAGGAGGGTGGCGGCATCGTAGGTAATGCGGGAGGGCTGGGTAGCGCGAGGGGCAGGGGGTCTGGCGCTGGGCGCGGTCCAGGCGCGGACGGGCGTAGATGGGCTTACCTTTACGATTGACTCATATTTGGTTAAAGCGGTTAATGTTCTCTCAGAAGAAATAGACCGCACCAAGAGGCGTCTGTCTATGGGTTCTAGCTATATGGAGGAGAACAGGGGAATGAGGTTAGGGCCCTACCAGTCCTTCTAGTGAGACCAGATTTGATAAATCGATCAATCACTCATTGCTGGTTGAGGAGACAGGCACTGACCCAATAATGTTGGAGGTATAAATGGGGACTGTACTTGAATATCTTTGACCCCTACTTTGACTATCCCTGAAAGCCCCCCACCTTTGAAAAAACCAAGGGATGTAGAAAGAATATCCTAGAACGGGGGAATTCTAATCCTAAACCTAAAACTGACCAGATCTCCCGAGGCTCTGCCGGGAGCTACAACGCTGCCGAGGCGCGGCGCAACTTCGCTTTTAACTCACGAGACTGCATTTTAAAAAACCTTGCCTTCATTCTTCAGGGGCTGCGCTCTGGACATCGCGCACCCCTTGACGCCTCTTGACTCCCCTGCCTGCCGCCGCCAGAGCGCCCCACGCTGATCGTTCCCTCACCCTCTGACGGGCAGGTCACGAGGGCGGGGACCGGCGTGGCCACCATCTCGGGCTGCTCTGTGGTTGGCGGGGCAGCTCCTCTGTCCCTCCACCCCCTGCCACGCCCTCTCTCAAACTCCCCCCTCATGTGTCCCTATATCACAACTTCCCCTCACAGACGGCTCGGGCGGGCGGGCGCAGCGGGCGCGACGAAGGCGCGCCGAAGTTGCGCCTAAGTTAAGCCCGTCTGCGCCCGTCCGCGGCCGACCGGGGCTAGGGGCACATCACTCTGCCCAATATATTTCCTACACCCCTTCTCAACTCCACAGTCTACAGGGCCCGTGGGTTCTACTTCCCTCTATTCACTCCCGGATATCCCTGCTTAATTTATCCCCTGTTTCTCACTGTTCCTGTCCATCTGCCTCTCTCACTTTTGCCCCTCCTCCCATAGATGATGCCAACACTGATCCAGTCAGGACTCTTAAGGCTTATTATTTGAATACCAGATCGGCGGTGGCTCATTCACATGACCTATCGGTGCTCTTAGATCTTCACGCACCGGATCTCCTCTTTTTAACGGAGACATGGTTCTGTGATGACTCCCTACCTACGCTGCTAGCCACTCTGCCTGCTCCTTACTACGCCCTCCGAGCAGATCGCTCTCCTGGCAGAGCGGGGGGCGGCGTAGCAGTCATTGCCCGATCTGACCTTCCATTTCAATTGCTTTCTCTCCCCGATATTGCTACTACTGAGTATCTTGCTATCCGCACTACGTCCACTTTCCCCCCTCTCACCTGAATGCTCATATATCGTCCTCCCCAGTCACCTCTACGCTTTCTCCCTGATTTCCAGGAGGTACTAGCCACCCTCGCCGTTAATAATTCCTCTGTGTTACTACTGGGCGACTTTAACTTCTGGCCCTCTGACCCTGCAGAGTGTCTATCTTCCAGAGAGTTCTCAGACGCACTTTTATCTCTTAATTTTGTCTCCCATGTATCTTCCCCAACTCACGTCAAGGGCCATGTCTTGGACCAGATTTGGTCCTTGAACTGCACTGTTGACTCCCTCTCTATTTCTCCCTGCACTTGGTCCGACCACTACCTGCTTTCTTTTTCTCTTCCTCTTAGTTCTACACTTAGGGTCCCCCTTCCTAAAAATGTTTGGGTCCGCTCGTGGAGCAGAGTTGACCCGGCGAACTTGTCTGCCCTTTTAAGTGCTTCCTACCCTGCCCTTCACGGTCTGTCCACCCTGGCTCAGGCTAACACCATTGAACAGTGGCTCTCTTCCGCCAGCGAGTCTATCGCTCCCTTGAAGCGATTGACTTCCAAACGGGAGAAAGATGCCAATCGGTGGTTTACCGATGACCTGAAATCCATCAAACTTTCGGTACGCCGTGCTGAGAGGGCCTGGAGGAGAAACTATTGTCCCATCTTAAGAGCTGACTTTACCACTCTATTAGCCCAATATAAGAATGCTATTCTGGTCGCTAAAACAGCCTATTTCTCCTCCAAGATCCTCACAGCCGAGAACCAATCTAGGGAAATCTTCTCGATTGTTCAGAACCTAGCCTTTTCAGATCGCACCTCCCTTAAGCCCTCCCCCTCCCAGGCCCTTTGTCACTCTTTGAACAGTTTTTTTATTGATAAAATCGCCACCATCAAAGCCAACATCCTGCCACCTTCCCCGTCCTTTGTTGACCCTCAGTGCCCTCCCCCGCAAGGACAATTAAATACTCTTCCCCCCTTGACTAAGGAAACCTTTACATCACTTATCCCCCTTGTAAAATCCGGCTCTCTTCTTGATACTTGTCCCGCTCACATTCTTCGTCACATTTACACCACCTGCCCTGATCCCCCCCTTCACTTTCTTAATAGCTCCCTTTCTCAGGGAGTTGTTCCCAACTCTTTGAAATCTGCTATTATTTTACCTATTTTAAAGAAGCCTGGCGCGGACCCCTCGATCCCTGCCAATTATCGCCCCATTTCTCTCCTACCATTCTTGGCTAAGGTGCTCGAGCGCCATGTCACCAGGTCTCTGAGCACCTTCGTGGAAGAGAATGGGGTATTGGCGTCCCGTCAGGCTGGCTTTCGCCCCGCACACTCTACGGAGTCCGTTGTCCTTTCGGTCCTCGACAACCTCAGGGAGGGCAGGGACACCAATCAATTCCTGGCATTAGTCCTCCTCGATCTCTCTGCCGCCTTTGACACGGTGGATCACACCATCTTACTCTCCCGTGTCGGGGCGGCGGGGATCGGGGGTACGGCCCTGGTATGGTTGTCCTCCTTCCTGAGGGACCGAACCCAGGCGGTTCGCCTGGGTGACTTCTCTGCGGACTTCCGGAAGGTTCAGTGCGGGGTTCCCCAAGGTTCCTCCCTCTCACCTCTTCTGTTCAACCTTTACATTTCTCCCCTTATCTTTTCTTTAGAACAAATGGAGGTCACCGTGTATAACTATGCGGATGATCTCCAACTTGTTTTCAACCTCTCTGCATCTTCTGCCTCTATTTCTAATTTCCAGTCTATTATGATTTTTATCCGGGACTGGATGGATTTCAACCACCTGAAACTCAACCCTGACAAGACCGAGTTGGTGTTGACGGGTGGTTGCTCCAGTCCCTGGTCTTCACTTTTTTGGCCCCCTTCCCTTGGTCTCCCTCCGGTCCCCTCTACCTCGGTCAAAACTTTAGGCATCAAACTCAACTCTCACCTTACCCTTCACTCCCAGGTCAGCTCTGTGGTTTCTTCTTCTTTTCTTTCTCTTCGTACCATCCGCAAGGTCTCTCGATTTTTCACCTTCGAGGCCTTGAAGCTGATCGTCCTTGCGATGGTCATCTCCCCCCTGGATTATGGCAACGCCCTATATGCAGGCATACCGGCATATAGTCTCAGGCGGTTGCAGATGATCCAAAACCAAGCAGCTTGGTTGGTCTTTAACCTTCCCAAATCCTCACATGTCACTCCCCTCCTGAAAACCCTACACTGGCTCCCGGTTCGGGAACGTGTCCAGTTCAAGCTGGCGACCATCATCTATCAGGCTCGACTGGGCACGGCCCCTGCCTTCATTTCCTCGGAGATTGTCCCTTACCTTCCAGCTAGGGAGCTCCGATCCTCTTCCAAATTCCTCCTGACAGTTCCCCGGTTTCGTCGGAAAAAGTGGGGGGGGTCAAAATTTGAGACCCTTGCCCCAGCTCTCTGGAATTCATTACCCTTGGAGCTCAGATCCCTTACCTCATATTCCCAGTTTCGCAAGAAACTTAAAGCTTATTTTTTCAGTAACATTTTTATGTAGTTTCTTTCTCCCTGTCCTCCACCCCTTGTCCCTTGTGGAGATCTGCCAGTTACAGCGCCATGAAACCGCTGGTGAAAGAGCGCTATATAAAACTTTTAAAACTCAAACTCAAACTCAAGACAAAAAAAGACAAAAAGAATACTCATATTGGAAAACCAGGTCCGCCTGCTGATAATTTGATTAGACCAGACTCCCCACAGCATGGCTTGACATTAGCGGCCATTTCTGATAAAGTGATAGAGCTCCTAAGGCCGCTCGATGACAAACTTGACAATTTAGCCAGAGAAATCCATAAGATTAGTGGATCGCTGGCTAAAGTCAATGGTAAACTCCAAAATGAGTTGATTAGGACTCGACAGAAAGATGTTATTGTAGGCCCCAGTAACTTGCTTACTGTCCCGGATAGTGAACCCAGTAATAACTCTAAGGACGAGAACCCTAGGCGGTAAATGGGGGGAAAGACGCAAATATAGTAACGGGAAAGTCACCTAATAATTATAGACCTGTCCTACCCCAGAAGGAAAGAGTAGAGATCAAGTCAGGTAAATTTATTACATCTGATCCCATAAAGCCCGATGGTCTAAGAACTTTAGCTTTTGGGGATAGAAAAATAGACACAACTGTAAACTCGCCCCCTGAATGTAGTGCCTATGTCGCAATTTTGGTTAATGTACCCAAACTTCAGTCGGGTCAGGTAGAAGATCATGGTTAACTTAAGTACAAAGTAGTGTTTTGGTTGACCAATAATTGTGGTTACCTAATGGAAGGGGCAAGTCAGATTTTGACAAAAGGAAGAGTGGGCTGGATCGGGCCTCTTAAAAAATGCTTTGATAGCGATTGTATTATTAATTTCCGGTCTCCAAGGTGGGCAAACAATACTCTTAATAAAGCACCACCACCTTCTCCACGGGAATTTAATACTACCCTTCTCCCTCTAGGGTTCTTCTATAGACATTTAATGGTGACGCCTGGAAATGGTACTCGGCTTAGAAATGGACCTCTGCTAGCCCCGCCCCAGTTTCCCACTTTACCTAATTTTGCTATCCCAGTAGCCAATAGATACCAGGCCCTGAGTAATCTTGATACTAACGATTGACATGAGGGATCCATACAGTCTAGTCAGGCAGAACGGGAAAGATATGTACCCAAAAGCTTTATAACGGGAACCAAGAACGATGACAATTTATTTAGAAAGGCCGATTTATATGTGATAGAGCTGGGTGGAATGCTACCTACAAATGTAACATGGGTACCAACCACCGTGAGTGATTCAGAATGTATTCTAGCAGAATCGATTTTCACTAGTGAAGTGGCGGGTCATGAAGTACCCCTTCGGGAAGCTTATGAGGCTGATACGGGTAAGGGGTATCAAGTTACCACTTGGAATATCTCTGGTTTTAAAAGTAAAATAATTACACCACCATGGTCTGACTTTATTTCGGCCCAACATGACATCATATTTCTACAGGAGAGGTGGAGTATTGAACCAATCTATGTACAGGGTTTTACCTCCCATTAGCTCCCAGCTCAGGCTTCCCCCTCGGGGAGAGCAAAGGGCGGTCCCTTGATCTTGATCTCCACCAACCTGAATAAATGTAAGATTAAAAGTTGTACTATTGTTGGTACCCATTCCCAGATTATGTGGTTGGCATCCCCCATGCGTAAAGATGTTATTTTGATCAGTTTTTATAATAATGTGTTCAACCGCGGGTCAGTTGTCTATGACCTGGAACTTGATAAGCTGATTAGTACCATTAGAAAATCGAATATTATTCTCTTGGTTGGTGATTTTAATGTTCAAGCATGCCCACTATCTTTGACTAAAGTTTGCGGGCACAGGAGGGGGTAAACTGACGATGACTGTTATATGCACTTCCCCCATTGTGAATACGGTACGGCTTTGAATAGTGTTCTTGCTAGGCTGGATTTAGAATTACTGCACTGTGCCATTGATAAACATAACGTGAAACGTCCTACATTTACAGGCAGAAATGCGATGTCCACTATTGATCTCATCATAACTTCGTGTAATAGTGCACATTTGTTTTCATTACCTTGGATAACCGATCAACCAACCAGTGATCATAATAGTATCTCTCTTTATTTATTATGTTGGGGTTTTAAAAATTCAACCGGTGTCTCTTATAGCCCGTGTATTGCCCCCATTAGACCGAATGGTGTCCGGATAAAATGGGCTGGCTTAGACCCATCCAAAATCCAGTATGATGTCATTATGCAATGTCAGAATGAAATCCAGGTTTGTTTAGGGGATGAGGTTGATCCACAATTGATGCTTGCCAATGTTACTAAGATTAATATCGGTGAGAGCCTATTGACGAAACCAGTCCGTGGAAATAAAAAACCAAAGGTGGACTGGTTTGACGGTAATTGTACAACGGCTCTACATCGCCTTAAACAAGCCCTGGGGTGTAATCCAAGATACCCGGATATAATTAAGGTCTTACGTGCAGAATATGCTTCTGTCCTAAAAGCCAGAAAAGTAGAGCTCCGAGATATAGCCTGGGAAGATTTAAGCCAGGCAGCAGACACTAAAAATAGTAAATTGTTCTGGGATACGGTTAATAGTACCTTCTTGAAGGATGACCATATACCAGAACTCAATTTTCATATTATGGGCAATGCCTGGGTAGAATTTTTTCAAATATTTTTAATCCTATTGATATAGATGCCCCATCCATTTTGCCTACCCAATTTCCCAATCACTGGCCAATAATACCCTGTCAATTAGCATAGAGAAGGTCACTGAGGGTATAATTAGTAGTAAGGTGGGTAAGGTACCAGGACCCAACGGGGTCCCGATAGACCTTTATCAAATTTAAATGGTTCGATGACCCCCGCTTTTAACCAGAGTTTTTAATGCCGCTGTTGAGACCCAATTTCCATCATCATGGGGCCAGTCAATAATAATACCAATCCATGAGAAAGGAGTCAAAACTGACGTCCGTAACTACCGTCCAATTTCCTCAGTGGATTCTTCTATAGAGATCATGAGTAGGGTCATGCTATCAAGGTTAGAAGCTTGGGTTACAGAGAAGACGATCCTCACACAAGTGCAATATGGATTTAGAAAAGGAGTTGGCACACTAGAGCAGTGCGTCAACTTGGATCTCGTGATCGGCAAGTATACCCTAGCAAAGGAGGGTAATTTATATTTATGCTTTGCTGACCTCAGCAGTGCTTTTGATTTGGTAGACCATTCTATTTTATGGCCCTTCTTGTTAGAAATGGGTGCCCCCAAAGAGATAGTTTATTTTTTGGCAAGATTATATGGGGAGATGTCAAGTAAGGTGCGGTACGGTTACTCCGGTGAATATACCCCCCTTTTTAAAGTTAAAAGAGGCATCCGACAGGGCCGCGTGCTGGCTCCAATACTCTTTTCATTGTTTATCAATGACGTAGACGCAGCCCTGAAACTGTCTGAGTCGGATGCACCGAGGGTGGATGGGAATTCTACCCCAATCCTCTTGTATGCTGATGACGCGGTTTTACTTTCTCGCACCCCCATTGGGTTACAGCGTCTTATCGATAATTTTACTGCTTTTATCGCCAAAAGAAAGCTTTTAATTAATAAAACTAAAACTTTTGTTATGGCTTGCGGCAAGAACCCAATAACATCTAGATCTTATTATATAGAAGGTACTAAGGACCAGACAGTTAAAACATTTTGTTATTTGGGTATTACATTTGCCGGAACAGGTCATGGGCACAGGAACAGGAAAATGCCTGTTCTAAGATGTTGGGAAATATTAATGGTATTTTTGGATTTGCTGCTAAACTGGGCAACCGACGTATCAAAGATATGATGACAATCTATGAGATACGATGTGCTACTGCTGCACTTTATGGCGCAGGTGTTTGGGGACATTGCCAAGGTAATCTATAACTACAAACTGAAAATTCATTTTTAAAACGCTTGCTGTGTGTCCCACTATCGACCTCCACTGAACTTATTCATCGTGAAGTGGGCATAAATTATATATCAGATTTGGCTTCATTATGCCCTCTCCTATTATGGAAATCTATATGATCGAAAGAGGAGACAATGCTCACCCAATCTATAATACGGGACTGCCTCAAAATGGAGAACTGTCTAAGAATACCTTGCCTTAATTATATCTCTTACTGGTTTAAATTCTTATTTAATTGTGATATTCGGCTGGATTCTGGGTGTGCAGATTTTGTTGCCAGAACGGAGATAAAATCAATTCTATTAGCCCATAAAATAGATGCCCGTTCCTGTGTTATTAAGAACCAAACAACTTTTATTTTTTATCTGCAACTGGATCTTAAACAGGGGTTCCAAACTTACCTGTCAGTCGTGATAAGAGCATCACATCGATTTGTGTTGACACGCTTAAGATTGGGTACCATACATCATCTTGTTAATTTCCCAGTTATGAAACAGTGCTCTGCTCAACCATACCCATGTGATGGAGTTTCCCGACAAAGCTGCTGCCACATGTTATTATTTTGCAAATTATATTTTCATTTTAGAAAATGTTATTTAAAACCATTCTTTTTATACTATAATATAAGATCTACTAAAGACGCCATGAAATTGATTAGATTAGAGAACCCAGGATTGTGTTTTTGTTTAGCTACATTTCTTTTGAAATCTATTAGTAACAGGAAAACGTTGATTTTTGACTCTTGACTGTACGATTTTTATGTAATTATTGCACTTGCACTTTTTGTATCAGGACCATACATGTTTATGTAAATCGCTAGGGTACATACACAAATTATGCACTTGCACTTTCTGTATCAGGATCATTGTATGATTATGGATTCCTATGTATATATTTTATTAACCCTGTAGTTTCAAATGTTATGATTATCATTGTAGATTGATTCATGATTGTATTGCTTAACTGGGGGATTCATTTAACCGAATAAAAGCTTTCAAATGGAATGGCCTTGTCCTGGATTAAATCCTTTCTTACCACCCGTAGATAAACAGTGACCCTTGGTCAATTACACAAAGTTCTTCTCTCAGCCCTCTTTTATTCAGCATCTACATGGCTCTGCTGATCTCGCTAATATCTTCTTTTAACACTGACACAACCTCATATGCAGATGATACGCAATTGATCCCGGCCCTAGACAAAGACACAGTTAATACAGAGCTTAATTTTAAGCAATGTATGACCGAGGTCATCCTGTGGATGAGACTCAATCATCCTAAATGTAATACGGATAAAACTGAGATCCTATTGGTAGGGAAGGACAATCCTTTCGACCCGAACCAATGGCGGCCAGAAGACGCACCTGCTGCACATAATAGAGTACAGATCGCCAAGAACTTGGGGGTCACGTTTGATGTTGCTCCCTCTCGTTTCAGCCAGAAGCTCTTGCCGTATCAGGAATGTGCTGCAGCCATAAAAGGTTTTCCAATTTTATTTGCTACTCTGCAAGGAAGCACACAGCTGTAGCACTTATCCTATCCTGATTAGACTACTGCAATAGCCTTTCACAGAAACTAACAAGGTTGTACAGAATGCAGCGGCATGTTTGGTGCTGAAAATGCCACCTTGATCATCTGCACTACAGACCTCAAAACTCTGCATTTGCAGCCCATCCAAAAAAGAATTGTATTCAAGCTCCTGGTAATCTTTTTAGAGCCATTAGAGACTCAGGACCTAAATACCTAGTGGCTACATTCACTCATTATAGTACTGCTAGGACACTCAGATCCTTCACAGTGAATTTTCTTAAACGTCACTAAGCATGGGCGGATTTTGCGGATCCACGATTCACGAATTTGCGGATTCACGGATCGTGGATCCGCAAAATCCGCGGATTATGCGGATCGGCGGATTTGGGGGCGGGGCTTCCTCGAGTGTGTGGGCGGGGCCAAACGGACGGGGCTTCCATGCGAGCGCACATGCCGCTTGTGTGTATAAAAGGTCAGAGACCGATCAGAGCAGCAGATTAAGAGACAGAAGCCCCTGGTATATTTGGGAAGAAGGCACATCTGCCCAGCCTCCCAACGCTCACGATTGTTTTTAGGGCTGATGAATGAGTCACTGCATTTGCGCTTCAACTAGTTCCAGCGACCAAGTGTGTGTTACTATGCAATCGCGCCGAAGTGCGCAGGGGTCCCTTGAGTGAAATGTCCATCCTAGTGGGTAAATGGCGGGAAGACGGTGCATGCCGCTTGTGTGTATAAAAGGTCAGAGACCGATCAGAGCAGCAGATTAAGAGACAGAAGCCCCTGGTCACAGGAACAGCACGGGGATTCCGCTCGTCAAAGTCAAAGATGCAAACGCCTCTGGCGAGCATCACAGCGGATTTCCGATGGTATATTTGGGAAGAAGGCACACCTGCCCAGCCCCCACAACGCTCACCATTGCAGTGTTTCCTGCTGAGGTTTATTTTTTGTGCCAGGACCGTCGTGCCCGAATGAACCCTGCCCTTCATATTTATTCAAGAAGACACCACCGTTTGAATAATTTACGATGGCGCCGGCAAGCTGCCAGCGCCATCCTGCAAAAGTTACTTAATTAGCTTCAACAGGAAGCTCCAACTGATAAAATAAAGCAGGCGCTCGAGCCCCTGCTTTATCTTATCTGTTAGAGCTTCCTGTCGAAGCTAATTAAGTAACCATTTGAGGATGGCGCTGGCAGCTTGCCGGCGCCATCGTAAATGATGTAGGCTTGAACTTTTGACCGCAAAATCCGCTCCGATCGCGGATTGCGGATTCTCGGTAAATTCGCGAGAGTTCGCGGATCGCGGATTTACCGAAAATCCGCAAAATCCGCGATCGGAGCGGATTTTGCGCTCATGCTTAAACGTCACACCTTTAGGTATAAAACCAAAAAAGACAAATCTGCTGCAGTTTTGGGAACAAGAGCATGGAACCTCATGCTCGCACAACTGAGGGTGATGTCGTCAAAAACCCTTTTTAGGAAAGCACCGAAAACCTGGATATTCATGGCCACAGATGCATTCTGTTCCTCACTGGTATAATGGGAGACTTATCATGCCTACCTGATCACCTTCACTTCTTCCGTAGAGTGTCAGGATTCCCCCTTCGGAGTGACAGCTGTATAAATTTGGAATTGTGCCCCATCGTTTCCCTTCTCCGCCTGTCCGCCATTTTGATTCAGACAGCACCCTTTTTCTTTTGCGTGTGTTATCCATTTTGTCTCCAAACCCACGAGCAAGACACCCTGCACCTGGCCCCTCCGTTCATTGACCACACATTCTTCCGGCTCTGCCAATTCCGAGAACCAAAGAGATAGTTCCTGTTTTAGGAGACCGTTCCTGTTCTTGACGCTAAGCCAGAAATAACCTCCGGTTGAGAAAGGGCCTTCAACTGAAAAGAGCATTTCGACACTGAGGAAGGACCCTCAACTGAAGGGAGCACATTTCGACACACCGCATGCACTCTCACGAGACACAAGAGACGCCCATACCTTGACACATCTGTTTGGAAATGACTGTTTGTCACTTCCTTCTTCTTCTTCTTCTTCTCCTTTTTGCTTACTGTCTGAACTGTATAAATATTCCGCTGTGTGAATAAAACATCAGACCACCCCTGTACCCGCTTGGTGAAGGAGCTCTCCCTTAACTCGAGTTATTGAATAAACCCTTCTTTACTCGAATACCACGGACTCCTCTCTTTACTTTATTTAAAGTATTTTACTAATATAGAAATTCTAAGATAAGGTAATATTAAATTATTTACCACATTTCTGGCACCTGAACAGGGACGTTCCATAAATATTTAAATCAAATCAAGTAAAAAGTGTCTCTGCCAAAGTGGTGAGTGTGTTTTAACGCACCCATTTGCACATCCACAGTGCCACAACAGACTGAGACGTGTTAGGGCATGGACAAAGTAGGCTCATGACCTGAGCCAGCAGACACTAGAAGGCACCAGTATGAAGCATTGATTGCATGCCGTCTGTTTTCGAATTTCCACTCCCTTGTTGACATTTTGACTATAAGCAGATGTAGAGCCTACGGACACATGTAGACCTGCCTGCCCTTAGAGATAAAGCTGTTGTGTGGAGAAGTGACACAGCAGTTTGCCAGCGCCTTGAGACCCTCACGGGTATGTAGTGCGCTTTAGAAATGCAGTGAGTAGTTGATTGATTGATTGATTCCTCTTCTCTGTCTTTTAAGGCAGCAGCTAAAGGTCTCAGCGTCTCCACTGGCAGCTGCTCAGATACATTCAGACAGTAGTGAGGGGCTGAAGCTGGGCTCTGGGTGAATGGAGGCTTTCAGCTGGTGTTTGAAGGCTCCGGGCTTTTGGTGTTGTGATGCAGACTCAAACACATGTGAAGTGAGGGTCATTTACTCAAAACTGACATCAGGTGTGATACTTGCATAGCGCACTACTCACCCGCAAGGGTCTCAAGGCGCTTGTACAAATACCGCTGTGGAACCCATGCTGGCTTTCCCTGTGAGGTGTCCACTCCTGGGCACCCCCAGGGTGAAGCCAGGCATCCTTAGCGTTGTGTGGGCCGCTGTGGAGATTAAGCAAGCTATTGACCAGAGTCACAGAGTGGGACCCATGATTGGAATAGGCACCGAGGCAAGAATTATCTGGTCCGTGGAATTTTTGAGCCCAAGACCCGCCGAGACAGGGAATTGAACCCTGGTCTCGGGCTAGACCTCTGCATCAGGGTCTGCCACTCTAACCATTGAGCCACACTTCTCCAGGTGGTGAGCGGGCCTCTAGGAACCCCTTGACAGAGCACTTGGAGAGCAGGAAGAGGATAAGAGGCAGAGGGCAGGATTCCTGAGATCCCTTGTGAGCAAAATGGCAGGTGCTGACCCTCTGAGGTCAACTACGGCTGGAGCTGCTTAAAAAGAAATGGATGGAGGCAAGGGTGTGGCTCAGTGGCAGGAGACCCTCCGCGAAATGGGAGTAGAGGTCTGTGGGGCAGGGGGTCCCGTGGAATATAGGCAAGCAATATGGGTGTGTAGTTACCAAAAAAGGAATAAAGGTGGATAATTTAAGTAGGTCTCCATGCTACAAATACTGCCAATGGCAACTTGACAGATGGGCCCACATCCAGGGGCACCATTCAGAATACAGGAGCGGCAGCTGCTACTGAAATGTCCCTAAGGTGCCGGCCACTGTCCAAACGGACCACGGATGCCATGAACTATTGAATGCCAATCGAGGAGAGTGTAGTGATCTCCAGTGACACACAGGGTTTGGAAAGAGAGCCCCAGTTTGGTGATAGCGCAGCGCATCAGAGGCGATCATGAACCGGATCCAGATACGCAAAGGTGCCCCTGTCCTGCGATATGGGGCAGCACCGTGGAGATTCATCTGGAGGAGGTGAGGTGCAAGACCTGGAGCAGGAGAGGTTGACTAGGACTCCGGTCCATGAAAAGGACACTGGGCCTAAACTAGCCTCATGGCCTGGCTGGAGTACTCTGGAACGGGAAATATAGTCCCTAGATGTTCTACAATAACCAGTGGCACCCCACCCTAATGAGTCTTGAACTTTTTAGCCATGATTCTCAGGTCATCGTCAGGCCCCATTCATAGCACTGGCCTGCCATGAATGATCACACAACGGGATGACAAGCAGCACACTGCCAATACTGCAGGAGCTCTGGAATCAGCAGTGAGAAGCACAATGAAGAGACTTAGAAGAAAGATGTAGATGGTCTGTATCTGATCTCGATAGGGAGTGAGTTTCGGACATTTGGGGCCATTCAAGACAAGAATTAGTTGCAGGTTTTCTTTTTTTTGAATTTTTGGTGCTTGAGGATTAATGCGCTTGTACCTCCGGAGGATCCGTTTCCACCCGTATCGGTCAATTTTTGTTGTGGTGCTGCGCTTTATGAGTTATGTACCAATTTTGAAATGCATCCTGGCCTCGAAAGGAAGACAATTCAGAGCTCAAAGGTGAGGGGTGATGTGATCATTCTTTTTATCCAACGCTTTCCCTACTTTTGCACTCTCTGGAGTGGGAATAGTAATTTTTCCCCTACGCTATCCAACGCTTTCCCTTCTGTTGCACTCACTGGAGTGGGAATAGTAATTTTTCCCCTACGCTATCCAACGCTTTGCCTGCTGTTGCACTCACTGGAGTGGGAATAGTAATTTCTACCCCTACGCTATCCAACACTTTCCCTACTGTTGCACTCACTGGAGTTGTTACAGTAAATTTAAACCTCAGGTTATCCTACGGTAAAAATATTGTATATGTTTTGTTAATAATATGTATATACATATATATGTATTAAAACATTTTTTTTAAAGTTACATTAATTATTTCTTAATTTTATGTTTATTTAAGTATTTTAAATAAGTTAAAATTAATTTTATTTATTATTATATTACTTTTAAATTACTTTTAAGACATTTAAAAAATTCGATATTTTGACAGTCCATATTTTTTACACTCGATATTTTGGAGTCGATATTTTTGTACTTACCTGTTTGAAGATAGGAAGTCGATATTTTTGCAGTCTATATTTTTACCTCGATATTTTGTCATCTCGATATTTTGACTGTCGATATTCTGTCAGTGATCCGTGGGGTGCAACTCACTGAATATTAGCCAACTCTTACCATCAGCCACATATGCATAACACAGGGCATCCACACAGGGGGCCTATAGTTTAGGTAATTTTCTTTATTCCTGGCTGTCCCGTCTGACTACCCATGTTAACCTTGGGGTCTCCAAAGCATCATTGTAAAGGTATCTAGATCACACCAAAAACTCAAGCAACCTGCATAGAGAAGTGAGATCCCCAGGCCGCAGGTTCCCACGTCAGTCACACTTGCCCATTTGTCCCAGTTGCCTATGGGTGAGAACAAGTGAGGACAGGATCACTTCCCTTGGACTCACTCATAGGCATCCTGTGGGTACCAAGTCCTCAGTTCACAACATTATCACAACAACAAACCCAGTACATTTAGAACACAATATATTGCCTTAAATACCAAAGCTATACATGTGAGACACCATCCTTTGCTAACTTAAAGAACAGAGAGTGGGTCTCTCATCCTTCATGCCCTCCAAAGAAAGACAGGCTCTGCTGAACTGTCTGTCGATAGTTTTAATGAATGTAAATACTTATTATCTCAAGAGAAAGAAAATACCGCCTTACTTCACTCACTATGTGTGGATGTAGGCTTCAATCAAGAACCAAACCTCTCTGACATTGAGAGTAGTAGATCATGCTGTGACTGGGTATGGAGAGACGTTAATGCCGACAAACTTGGTAGCATGACCCTTCTTGCTCCTCTTGCAAATCACATCACAAAGAAGGAGTAGAGATCCTTATATAGATTGGTGAGACCGCGGGGACCATTGGTACTCATTACGGGCTCAATGCAGATCCAGTCCATGATGCTTGGTTCTGCATATGAACCAATCTCCAATAATATTGAGATGTTTAGGACCCGAACGAGAAATATACTTCAGTACCCACACCCAAATATACTGTTAGGGGGAAACAGGAACATTGCACCAGACCCATATCTGGAGAAATCAGATCACTCCACATTTAGTGGAGTGGTGTGGCTCACTGGTTAGAGGCGGCAGACCCGGAAGCAGAGGACGGCCCGGGACCAGGGTTCAATTCCCGACGCGGCAGGGTCGTGGACCAGGGTCAGCGGACTCGATAATTCTCGCCTCAGTGCCTACTCTAACCAGGGAACACACTCGGCAACTCTGGGCATTAGCTTGCCTCATCTCCACAACGGCCCCCCACAGACACCGGGGATGCCTGGTTTCACCTTGGAGATACCCAGTAGGGACCATCTCACAGGGAAAGCCAGGACGGGTTCCCCAGCGGTCTATAGCGCAGAGATACTCCTTCGGGAGTCTATTCTAGTGCGTTAGAAACCCACAATTAGGAGCAGACAGAGACCTCCTCCTAGAGATCCAATCCAATTTCTCCCACTGTGACTCCTGGAGGGTACTCCATCCAACAGACCGACAATACACACAGACTTCCTGTGTAGACCGAGCGTGTAACCAGATGAACTACTTCTTGACTTTGGCTTCACTTTGTGTGTGATGTGTTTATTAAAACAAAAAGCACCTCAGAGCAGAACACAATTCAAATATGACTTTATTTTTGTTTAAGCAAGCCCACAATACTCAGTAGAACTGTAGTGGTTATCACTGAATGTTGAACTTGTGAGGGTTCCTTGTCAAGCTTTGCTGGCTGTGGCAGGTGGAGGTCAGACGCTGCCTGGGCGCTGCCCTGAGGTGGTTCAAGCACAGAGAAATAAACAAAGTGAAGAAACTTACCATGCCTCCCTACTTCATTACTACAGGAGCATGTCTCATTACAAGTTGTAGCAGGAAAAACAATACCAACACACAACACTCCATACATAATTGACTGAAAACAACACATCAGTGCCCTCATCTCACATGCTATAGGAATGGGAAAGTGAGCATTAGAGAGAAATTAACGAGTGCCTCCACCACTTGAAAAAGGGAAGCATTAGCCCACCACATAGAACTGGATATATGAATGTTAGAATTGACCCAATCTATTGAAGCTACAAACTGTAAGACAGACTTGTAAGACTATTAAAAGTTCAATATAACCTAAACAATCAACTTACCATAAAAGTAAAAACTATGCTCTAAGCACTAATATCTCTCCCAGGAGTTGAGTTCCTTGAAGTAAGTGGGCGGTCATGTGGGCGCTATCTGCCAGCACCAAATGTGCACACCAGGGGTGCAGAGAGAGGGAAGCGGTGTGTCACAGAAGCATGAGGGGTACAGAAAGAAGCAGGAGGTGTGCAGAAAGATGCTTGAGAGTAGCCAAAAGAAACAAAAGAAGTGCAGAAAAAAGGAACAGAGGTGCATAAAGACAAGATGGGTGCATAAAGAGGGAAGAGGGGTAGAGAAAGAGGCCCAAGGGTTGCAGAAAGAAGGAACAGATGTGCAGAAAGAGGGATGGAGAAAGAGGTAAGAGAAGTGCAGAAAGTAGCAGCAGAGATGCAAAAAGGTGGAACAGGGGTAGAAAAAAGTAAGAAGAGGGGTGCAGAAAGAAGCAAGAGAGGTGCAGAAAGTAATGAAAGAAGTGCAGAAAGAAGAAATAGAGGTGCCAAGAGAGGCAAGAGAAGTGCAGAAAGAGGGATGAGGGATGCAGAAAGAATCACGAGTGATGCAGAAATAAGCAAGAGACTTGCAGAAAGAAGGAACAGAGATGCAGAAAGGGACAACAGGACTGCAGAAAGAGGGAAGAGGGGTGGAGAAAGAAACATAATAAGGAACAGAGGTGCAGAAAGAGGCAAGAGGGATGCAGAATGAGGCAAAAGGGATGCAGAAATAAGTGAGAGGTACAGCAAGAAACAAAAGAAGTACAGAAAGAACAGAGGTGCAGAAAGAGGCAAGTGGTGTGCACAAAGGGAATAGAAAGAGGGATGCAAAAAGAGGGAAAGGGGTACAGAAAGAGGCACGTGGGGTGCAGAAAACAGCAAGAGATGTGCAGAAAGAAACAAAATAAGTGCAGAAGAAAGAACAGAGGTGCAGAAAGAGGCAACAGGGATGCAGAAAGAGAGTGGATGGGTAGAGAAAGAGGCAAAAAGGGTGCAGAAAGAAGTAGGAGGTACAGGAAGAAACAAAAGAAGTATAGAAAGGAGCAACAGAGGTGCAGAAAGAGGCAACGCGGAGCAGGAAGAGGTTTGTGAAAGAGGCCCGGGCATGCAAAAAGAAGCAAGAGAGGTGCAGAAAGAAACAGAAAAAAGGAACAGAGGTACAGAAAGAGGCAAGAGGGGTGAAGAAAGAGGGAAGAAGGGTGCAGAACGAGGCAAAAGGGGTGCAGAAAAATGTAAATAAAAAAGTGAGAGGTACAGAAAGAAACAAAAGAAGTACAGAAAAAAGGAACAGAGGTGCAGAAAGAGGCAAGAGGGGTACAGGAAGAGGGGTACAGGAAGAGGGTTGTGAAAGAGGCACAAAGGGTACTGAAAGTGGTAAGATGGGTAGAAAAAGAGACAAAAGAAGTACAGAAAGAAGCAATAGGGATGTAGAAAGGGGGAACAGGGGTGGGGAAGAGGCAAGAGTGGTGCAGAAAAGAAGCAAGAGAGGTGCAGAAAGAAACAAAAGAAGTGCAGAAACAAGGAACAGAGGTGCAGAGAGAGGCACGAGGGGTCCAGAAATAGGGAAGAGGGGTGCATAAAAAGTTAAGAGCGGTGTAGAAAGTACAAGAGATTTGCAGAAAGAGGCAGCAGAAGTGCAGAAAAAGAAAGAATGGTGCAGAAAGAAGCAACATAAATGAGGCAAGAGATGCACAGAAAGAAGCAAGAGTGACCTGCACACAATTAGTACAATTTAGCGCCCACATTTAGCAATAAGTAACAGGTGACCATTCTAGGTTTGCAAAGGACATTCCACCACACTATAAGACTTGTTGATGCATTTTTGGTAGTGTTTGAGGCGTTTGAGCTAGAAACAAGACTTTTTTGGTTAAATCTGCTGATTAGGCTGCAGATGATGGATTATGTGGCTAATGCGTAAAATGTATAATTGTGCGAAAGTCTGTGCAGCCAAACAGTCACATAATTCCAGTAGCCCTGCTCATACCTCTCACTAGGTCCAGAAGTGCTCCCCAGTGATTTCTTCCTTTTTTTGTCTCATTGAGTTCATAGTTTAGCTTCTATGGAAACAAGGAAGACTTAAACTGAGGTTACCACTCCACAACACAGACTACCATACCGCATAATTACTCTCCGTAACACATATTCCCACTCTACATAATTCCTAAAAGTGGCGCACGGGGCTCATAAATCTGCCCATTAATACCTCATACTTCCTATCCACACAAATCACTGCACAACATACCACACAATTCCACTACATACAACGTACATCCACTCCACTCCAAAAAACATTAGTAAAAAATATTTACAACAACAATAGCCCTAATTTTTGCAAATGCGGGGCCTATTACATTACAAATGCTTCTTTAACTGGTAGTCGCGTTTGGAGAGTGGTCGAGAAAGGGGGCTGGGCCTCCAACCTGTGCTCAGGAATTCCACTGGTTAGGACTTACTGGAGGTACCAGGAGGGCTTCTTGGCCCCAAAGTCCCTCAGGAGTAAAGAGGACGTCATCCCCCAACCGATAGTGTGCCAGAAGCAGAGTGGTGGAGAAAGGGGGGCATGGCCTCCGAAAACCTCTTAGCAATGCACAGTGTGAGACTTACTGGAGGTAACAGGAAGGGTAGTTGGACACCAAGGATGTCCTTGGGGGCCAAATGTCCCTCCTATTACCTCCAGTAAGTCCCATACAGCAGCATTGATAAGTACTCATATCAGGCCTCGCCGCCTTTGCCCACCATTCTGCAAACTCGCTCGCTGCTGTGCTCTGGGAAGGGTGTAAAAGTCCCCTTTCATTCTGGTGGTCCTTAGGGACACCCAGAACCCCGAGATTAGCAGTGGGCAGTGAATATTATAGTATCCAATATTAAAATAATTCTACAAAGAGCTTCAGTTCACCTAGTCATTACTAGATGTCCCTCACGAGTCAAATGCAAATGCATTGAAATTATTTCTACATCAAGCTGCAGTTCCACTAGTCGTTACCAGATGTCCCTCACAAGTCAAAAGCAAAAGCTTCATGAAAGGGTTTTAATGCTTTTTTGTAAATGGTGTATATCCGTTCAGTAGTTCCTGAGAAATTAGAAAAAGAAAAAGTTTCAATATCTTTGGGCGTGGTGGGTTCGCGAACCCTACGAGCACGAGCTTCATTCTCATTGGCTGCCAACATTCCAAAATAGGAAGTGCTGGCAGCCATCTTGTGACTCTGTAGAACGAGTCACAAGAAAACAGTAAAACAAAGATAAAAAACAAGAAAAGGGAGCAGGGTACAAACACCCTAACCCCCTAGGCCTGCTCAGGGGGTCTCACACGGCCAAATAAAGCATTTTTATTTTTTAAACAGAAGAATTTGCGTTGACCAAACAAGCACGCGCATCAGCCTCCCTCCCTCCCTCCTAATTGCATTTTGTTCACGGCCGCCACCACATCAAAGGGCTTCTCCCAGCGTGTGCTCTGCGGCTTCTCCTCCCCTAATTATTCATGGCTAGCCAGTGGCCGGCCGTACTTTCAGTTTCCTGGCCGCTCTTTATTGAAAGCTTTTTGCCTATCTCGCTGTCTATCCTCGATCACTCCGCTGCTCTCTAGCTATGCTTGTTATTTATTCCTTTTCGTGTCCGTCTGCCCTCTTCCGTGGCTCACCCCCTTATCTATTCTCCTCTGTGCCTCTTTCTCATGTGTGCTTCTCGTTCTGCCCCATCTCTCCCCCACTGTATCTGTCACTCCTGTCTGTCTATCCTCGGCCCCTGTGTCTCCTCTCCACTGCTGTCCCCCCCTATCGTTTCTCCTCTCTCCGTGCAGCCGCTCCTCTGTGCCTGTCTCTCTTCTGTGCCTGTCTGTCTCTCCTCAGTTCTGATCCTCACACTGTTACCCTGCATTCTTCGAGTGCAGCACTCCTCACGCCGCTCGCTTCCTCATTCCTCCGACAGAGTTTACCAGAAAGGTGCTGAGGAGAGGGTGTCTCAAGAACTTGTACGACATCAGCGTTCTCTCTATTTCTCACACTTCCATCTTCTTGCCTTTCCACCTTTCCCTCCCTTTTCACCTCTCCTTTTTTTCTTCTTCCTTTTTCCCCCTCCATCTGTTTCTTTATTTTTCTGTTTATTTCATTCTTTTTTGTTTCCTACTCCTATTTCTTTGGCTTGTGTTTCTTGCTCTTCGTCCCCTATTTCTTTCTTCCTTCTTCTCTATTTCTTCCTATCACATCTATCTACCTTCTTCCGTTCCCTCCCTTCCCTTCTTTTGTGTAGCACACTTTTACAATGTATTTTTTCCTTGTTTTGTGCCAGGGCTCTCTTTGTGTAGGGGTCGCCCTCAATAAGCAGCATTCCACCCATTTGATTAAAGTGAGGTGCACTATGAGTGAAGTTTTAAAGAGGAGAGGGAGGTGGCTACTTAGAACTCGCTAGATTGTGTACACACGCAACAGAGCAAAGAGACTGAAAGATTCAAACCTGGATGTGGTGCCACGCAGCTTGGGAGTGGATAGTTAACAAGATTAACAAGCATTGGCATAGCCAATAGGTCAAGCATTTGGGACCTTATAAGTGTTTAGCCATGCAACAGTTGGTGTTGTTGCACCAAGGATATTCAGCTGCATAACTAAATACTTATAGGGTCCAAAAAGCGAGACCTATTGGCTATATTTATACAGGCACGCGCTTTTGGGCCATAAACGTTCACAGCCATCTGTTCCCCAGCTCCAGCACCTCCCCTCTCTCTCCCCGCGCACAGCCTTACTTGCATTTCCCCTCCCCCTCCCCAGCCAGCTTCCCCCAGGCCGTGTTCCCTCCCACCTTTCCTCCTCTCTCCCTGCTGGCATCCCCCCTCCCTTCTCGCCCAGTCCTTCTTGTTTGAGTCTGTCTTGCCGTTTCCTCCTCCATTTGTCCTGGCGCCTCCATTTCTCACCCCGCTTGGCTGCACCTCTTGACACCTCCCGGCTCCTGCTCATATCTCTGCTGTAACACATTAGACCCACGATGGGTATTCGCCGATTCATCGCTTTCCTGCCTCTTAGGCTTCCAGTTCCAGCGCTTAAAAGCCTCTTTTTCCCCCAACACCGTCTTGTCAGGCCTCCATCACGTTCTTTCTATTGTCACTGTTATGACTCCATGGCGTCTTTCCACATAGGTGTCCTTTCAGTCAGAATCTCTGCCTCCAGTTTTTCCCCATCCTCAGAGTCTATTTTACGTTTTTTTTGTCTTTTTGCCGATCTCAATTCATCCCCCGTAGCCCGTCTCCAACCATCTGTTTACTTCAATTCCTCTTCCTGTAGTCCCTTCACTTCCATCTGCCGTGGCTCCCCCTCGTCTCTTTTCACATCGTTTGCTCTCCCTTGTGCTTTTCTATCCTTTTCTTTGTCCACTTCCATCCGACCCCCGGTTACTCATCTAAACCCAATTCTTCCGTTATGTTTAATCCCCTTCTATCTCGCCGAAATTTCCCATGTCTTCACCTTTACTCGCATTCAGTTCACGTCAGACTAAATTCTCCCCTCATGCTGATCTAGAAGTCCTATCTCCGCCATCTAGGTTTCAGTTCTATCGCCACCCTCGTTCACTGACTAATATCTCTCCCAGGAGTTGAGTTCCTTGAAGTAAGTGGGCGGTCATGTGGGCGCTATCTGCCAGCACCAAATGTGCACACCAGGGGCCGTGGATGCTAAAACACCACGGTGAAATGAAGTCCCCACAGTACCCTCGTGAGCCTTCTGCCTCCTCCCGCGTGCACGACCTGACCTGCCGGTGACTCACGCGCCACACACTCCCTGAACCTCGGCCGGTCACACTCTGAGCCGAGACGCGCGCCTTTATTCCCTCATTCTACCCGAGCTGCGCTGTCTTCACAGCCGGGTGATTGACGCTGTAAGGACTTCCCCAAGGAGAATGCCTTTGAGTGCCCCAACCGATCACCGCTGCCTCTGGGGGTGTCTAGTTACACTGGGCTGTACACGCCTCATTGTATTGGTGACCCTTCTTTAGTTCAAGGCCTCTGTTTGGTGCATGAACGAAGCAGGCACTAATATTTCTTTAGGTGTTTTTTAAAGCACCTTATGTAGATTTATACAGTTTAAGTGCCAGGTTGTTCATAACCATACATCTTGGCTTTGGGAATAGATGCTCCACTGTGGAGGTGCACGTGTGTTCTTTTACATCTAAACCAGCGTACCGTGTACATTTCTCAACAATCCCCATACAGACAAGCATTTGCAATGCAATAGGTCTCGCATTCACGAGAGTTTGAGCTATTACAATTGCAAATAACAATGCCTTTTATTTTTGTTTTCATTTTAAAAACATAAAGGGCTTTGTCATTTACAAAACCAATAGCTCCAACTTTCCTACTGCGAGACCTATTGGCAACGCCAGTGCTTGTTTAAGTGTAGGGGGCAAAGGCCCCCACACGCACCAGGGACCACCACCTCTGCGGGGTACTCTGTATGCAAATGTGGGGTCCATTATGCCAATGAGGATCACCACCTCCCCGTGGCTTTAAACATTGGGAGGGGAGCCGCACTGCCCCCCTCCTGGAGCCCTTGATGGCCCTGGGGCCCGCCACCCCCGGAACACTACTGTTTGCAATGACAGGACAGGAGCCGAGTGGCTTGCGCCCTGTCGTGGGAAACTCTTCTTCGCTGTGTTGAAGCGAGAGCAGGGAAACCTGCTCTTGTTTTATCGAAGCAAAGCAGAGCAGATGATTGCTTTTGAGCAAGGGGAGCTGCATGTCAGCAGCTCCCCTTGCTCAAAATCAATGCCAGCTCCATCATGAGCCAGGGAACCAGTGGGACAGTGGGGGCATTGGGGCTGCCCCCATGGTCCCCAACATAAAGGGCCTGCCCTGGGGGGGACCTTCAATATTAACATTTTTTTTAAAAGAGGCATTGCCCCGGGGGATGGGGTCCTTGGTCCAATAGAGGCCTAAGGAGGTGGGGGGCGACACACAGCCGCCCTCCTTAAAAAAAAAAAAATGTGGCCATGCCCGGGGCCGAAATTGGGCTTGGGAGGGGTGCCCCTTGCCGTTTTAAAAAAAAAGTTTAAAAAAAGGGCAGGCCCTGGGAGATGGGGTCCCCAGAGACCAGATAATATAAAAGAAAAGGGGGCCACACATCCCCCCTTGTAAACCAAGAAAAAAAGCCAGCTCCGTGCCTGAGGCCCCGCACCCTCCCGGCAGCACTCAGCAAACGTGCCCCCTGGCGCGTTGTAGGTTGGAGAACTAATTCCCCTTGAATACTGAGGGTCTCTGAGGGCCAACTAGCCCACCTGGTTCCTCCAGTATGCACCACAGAGCTGCGTTGCAGAGAGGTGTTCCAAGGCCACGCCCCTTTTTACACCTCTCTTCAATGCAGTTCTGTGGCGCTTACTGGAGGTACCTGGTGGGCTAGTTGGCCCCCAGAGACTCTCAGGACTCAAGGGGAATTAATCCCCCAATTTACAACATGCTAGGGGGCACATTTGCACAGTGGTGCAGGGAGGGGGTGGGGCCTGGCATAGCAAGTGTGCAAATGCGCCCCCTGGCACATTGCAAATTAGGGGATAAGGTCACCTTCAATCCTGAGGGTTCCTGGGGGTCAACTAGCCCACCTGGTACCTCCAGTAAGTGCCACAGAGCTGTGTTGCAAAGAGGTGGTCTGAGGCCACACGCCTTTTTACACCTCTCTGCAACACAGCTCTTTGGCGCTTACTGGAGGTACCTGGTGGGCTAGTTGGTCCCCACGGACCCTCAGGATGCAAGGGGACTTAATCCCCCAACTTAGAACACACCAGGGAGCTCCTTTGCAGAGTGCTGCAGGGAGGGGGCGGGCCTGATATAACAAGCTAGCAATCCTGCTGTGTGGGACTTACTGCAGGGAATAAAAGGGGTAGTTGGCCCCCAAGGTTGACATTTGGGGCTAACTATCCCTCCTGTTACGTCTGATAAATCCCACACAGTGGGTTTGCTAAAAGGTGTTTGAAGACCATTTTCTCCACCCCTCTGCCAACGCGACTGCTATGTTATAGTTAGAAATTAGCATTTAAAAAACCTTTTAAATTCACAAAACAAACATAGGTTTCAGGCACGTTATAGTTAGAAAATAGCATTAAAAAACCGTTAAAATTCACAGAAAAAAACATAGGTTTCAGGGACGTTATAGTTAGTTGGACATTTCACTCATACAAAACTTCTGATGACGTCACATATTACATAATTCATGACATGGTCAGTGACATCACTGATCACATCGCTGATGACATCTCAAATACATATATTTATATATGTATATATGTATAGATTTTATGGAGTCAATCTATGTGAAAGTTGATATGATTGGTCTCTGTGTTGCGCTGTGGTTCACAACCGTCAGAGGTTTGAATACTCTCGATTTTGGTGTTGTGTGTTAGGGCAAAGAGGAGTAGACTAATGAACATTATTGGTGAGTAGTCATAGCACTTGCTTAGTGAAGTCTGGGTATTTTCAAGTTCCAGCACTTAAATATATTGCCCATCTCCAATGTTCCTGGAGTCAGAGACACAGAATATACACTCCTTCCTTATACTCTACGTAAGATCTGCTTCTTATGGTTACCCCCTCTTTTTGCTTGATGTAATGCTGTTTCTGACTAGTATGACTCAGATTCTGCTAATCAGGACCCTATTCTCTTTGCTTTATCCCATGAATTGTTATACAATTGTGGTACAAAGGTACCCAGGGCATAGGTACTCCAGAGTTGCCCCATGGGCTGAAGCACGCATTATCCCACCTATGGGAGATCATTCAAACTATCAAAATGGGCCTGTGTAAGCTGGTGCTAGCTCTGTGTAAAGGCATAGGTTAGGTCCGCAGAGATTCCGATAACAGTCTTTTAGACACAGACAGCACAACATGGCTGCTGACGCCCAGAGACACAGTTCTGCCCTCCTACTACTGAGCTGAGCTTGAGCAGGGGAAGGCAGAACAATCGGCATCCTGTCACAGAAAAATGTGACCACCTCCCAGATAGGGTTTGTATTTGGGTAGGGTGGGATTGCTTGCCACCACAACATAGTCTGCATACAGGGCGCACTTGGTGCCCTCCATGCATAGTCTGGTGCAAAACTGGACAAAGGACATCCTTGGGGAGGGACCCCTGAATCGTCCCTACCCTCCTTAGGGTATTTAAGGGCTTACCTGTGGGTGTGTCCCTAGATTCATCTTGGGACAAGATACAATTCAGAAACCACTTCAATTTTGAAGGTCTGGGTACTCTGGACTTCGCTGGACTTTGCTCTGGGCATCAGTACTACAACCGGGAGGGCTCCTGCTGCCCTTGATCTCTTTGCCCTGCTTCCCTGCTGCAATGTCCATGCCTGTGCACCATAAAGGAACCTTCCAAGGCCTGTGGGCATCAAAGACACCTGCAGGAATTTCCCTTGAAGTGAAGGAGTCACTGCCTCTGCAGGGACTTCAACTAAGCAGACCGGTCTGCTGATCCTGCGCTCCTCCATACTCCAAAAGGTCCTGCACCACATAGGGGAATTCTGCACATCCCACAAGGCCTGCCCTGTCCTCTCACCAAGTTTGAGGCCTGTATCCCTCGTCTGAGCTGCAGGAACCATACTCCTGAGCACTGGGGTAACTTGCCATTGCAAAGGCTTGTTGGCTTCTTTACACCACTATGTTTGGGCTCCAAGTTGCCCCAACCTCAAGCATCTCCAGTGACTAAAATGTTCATTCCCACCATATCCCTTGCACCGCGGGCCTGCATCTCTTAGGGAGCTGCGTGAGGCCCTCTGTGACTCCAGTGCCACCGGCCTGTGGGTCCTCTCGAGGTCACCTCTGAAGTCCTCTGGGCTCCCCTGATTGCTTGGGCCTTCCTGAGTCCCCTACTTATGGCGAGTCTCCTGGACCTTGCTGGTCCAGACATTGCACATCTTTCAACTTCCCTTCTGGTTGCAGTTCCCAATGCTTGTTTGTGCTCCCGCCAAACACTGATCGCTCAACTCTCGATGTCTGATGTAGGAAAGCTCATGTATGGCTCCTGGTCTTCCACGGTGTCTCCTCGTCCACACAGCTGCAGTTCCAAGGCCACCATCAGCCCTCCTGCAACCCCCGACATCAGTGGGCATTCCTCTTCCGTGCCTCCGGGTCACTCCTGAGTGGCATAGACTCTGTCCCCTCTGCTTGCAGGTTCTCCACATCTCTAATCCACCTTTGGGTTCTACTGGACACTTTCACTTTTCCCAGCAGTGGCATTTTCCTGAAATCTCCTATTAAGTTCGACAATGGTTTCGGACACCACTTTACAACTATGCACTCGGCCTCCCTGGTGCCGTTAACCTGGTTCCTAAGGCATCCAGGGGTGGGGCGGCTCTCTAACCTTCTGTCTTCCAAGGGGTTTCTTTAGGGTTCGCTGGGAAGGGACCTTCTTCTTAAAATTTCAACCACGACTTACCCATTAACTTTTGTTGATCCAGGGGTAGTGTTACCACACTTCACGCGGCCTCCGTTGACCACTGTGTATTCTGTACTACTTACCTGTTTCTATTACAAAGTATTGTGAGTATTGTGTATATCTCCAGCTAGGAGATATCCATTGTGTTAGTGAGTGTATTATAATAAATACATATTTATATAAATACACTGTGTGGTTCTTTTTCATTTAATCCATACCTATACGATCATGCTCAAGTAAAACAAGTTGCTTTCCAATCCTTCTGCACTGAAGGCTGCTCTCCACAACTACTACTTAGAGAGGTTTTTAAGGCTGTCTAAGACCACTAAAACCATATGGGTTGTCTGGACTGGTGCTGGGTGCCCACTTACATTTGTGTTCATCATATACCAGGCCAACCTCTCACACTATGTCACAGATGTGTCACACTGTACGAACCTTGCAAACCCCTTCTGTCACAACTGTCAGTCAAACACTGCATGTCCCTTACCCATCCCATCAGGTACAGATGACAAAATCTCAGACTGCATGTCTCTGCACAGCCCCTCCTTTACAGATGACAGAATCACAGACTGCATGTCCCTGCACAGCCCCTCCTTTACAGATGACAGAATCACAGACTGCATGTCCCTGCACAGCCCCTCCTTTACAGATGACATAATCACAGACTGCATGTCCCTGCACAGCCCCTCCTTTACAGATGACAGAATCACAGACTGCATGTCCCTGCACAGCCCCTCCTTTACAGATGACAGAATCACAGACTGCATGTCCCTGCACTGCCCCTCCTTTACAGATGACAGAATCACAGACTGCATGTCCCTGCACAGCCCCTCCTTTACAGATATCAGAATCTCAGACTGCATGTCCCTGCACAGCCCCTCGTTTACAGATATCAGAATCACAGACTGCATGTCCCTGCACAGCCCCTCCTTTACAGATTGCAGAATCACAGACTGCATGTCTCTGCACAGCCCCTCCTTTACAGATGACAGAATCACAGACTGCATGTCTCTGCACAGCCCCTCCTTTACAGATGTCAGAATCTCAGACTGCATGTCCCTGCACAGCCTCTCCTCACAGATGACAGAATCACAGACTGCATGTCCCTGCACAGCCCCTCCTTTACAGATGACAGAATCACAGACTGCATGTCCCTGCACGGCCCCTCCTTTACAGATGACAGAATCACAGACTGCATGTCCCTGCACAGCCCCTCCTTTACAGATGTCAGAATCTCAGACTGCATGTCCATGCACAGACCCTCCTTTACAGATGACAGAATCACAGACTGCATGTCCCTGCACAGCCCCTCCTTTACAGATGACAGAATCACAGACTGCATGTCCCTGCAGAGTCCCTCCTTTACAGATATCAGAATCACAGACTGCATGTCCCATGCATAGCCCCTCCTTTACAGATGACAGAATCACAGACTGCATGTCCCTGCACAGCCCCTCCTTTACAGATGACAGAATCACAGACTGCATGTCCCTGCACAGCCCCTCCTTTACAGATGACAGAATCACAGACTGCATGTCCCTGCATAGCCCCTCCTTTACAGATATCAGAATCACAGACTGCATGTCCCTGCACAGCCCCTCCTTTACAGATATCAGAATCACAGACTGCATGTCCCTGCACAACCCCTCCTTTACAGATATCAGAATCACAGACTGCATGTCCCTGCACAGCCCCTCCTTTACGGATGACAGAATCACAGACTGCATGTCCCTGCACAGCCCCTCCTTTACAGATGACAGAATCACAGACTGCATGTCCCTGCACAGCCCCTCCTTTACAGATATCAGAATCACAGACTGCATGTCCCTGCACAGCCCCTCCTTTACAGATGACAGAATCACAGACTGCATGTCCCTGCACAGCCCCTCCTTTACAGATGACAGAATCACAGACTGCAAGTCCCTGCACAGCCCCTCCTATACAGATGACAGAATCACAGACTGCATGACCCTGCACTGCCCCTCCTTTACAGATGACAGGTTCACAGACTGCATGTCCCTGCACAGCCCCTCCTATACAGATGACAGAATCACAGACTGCATGTCACTGCACAGCCCCTCCTTTACAGATATCAGAATCTCAGACTGCATGTCCCAGCACTGCCCCTCCTTTACAGATGACAGGTTCACAGACTGCATGTCCCTGCACAGCCCCTCCTTTACAGATATCAGAATCTCAGACTGCATTACCCTGCACTGCCCCTCCTTTACAGATGACAGTTTCACAGACTGCATGTCCCTGCACAGCCCCTCCTTTACAGATGTCAGAATCTCAGACTGCATGTCCCTGCACAGCCCCTCCTTTACGGAGCTCAGTTTCATAGACTGCATGTCCCTGCACAGCCCCTCCTTTACAGATATCAGAATCACAGACTGCATGTCCCTGCACAGCCCCTCCTTTACGGAGCTCAGTTTCAAAGACTGCATGTCCCTGCACAGCCCCTTCTTTACGGAGCTCAGTTTCATAGACTGCATGTCCCTACACAGCCCCTCCTTTACAGATATCAGAATCTCAGACTGCATGTCCCTGCACAGCTCCTCCTTTATAGATATCAGAATCACAGACTGCATGTCCCTGCACAGCTCCTCCTTTATAGATATCAGAATCACAGACTGCATGTCCCTGCACAGCCCCTCCTTTACAGATGACAAAATCACAGACTGCATGTCCCTGCACAGCCCCTCCTTTACAGATGACAGAACCACAGACTGCATGTCCCTGCACAGCCCCTCCTTTACAGATGTCAGAATCTCAGACTGCATGTCCCTGCACAGCCCCTCCTTTACAGATGACAGAATCACAGACTGCATGTCCCTGCACAGCCCCTCGTTTACAGATGTCAGAATCACAGACTGCATGTCCCAGCACAGCCCCTCCGTTACAGATATCTGAATCACAGACTGCATGTCCCTGCACAGCCCCTCCTCTACAGATGTCAGAATCCCAGACTGCATGTACCAGCACAGCCCCTCCTTTACAGATATCAGAATCACAGACTGCATGTCCCTGCACAGCCCCTCCCATACAGATGACAGAATCACAGACTGCATGTACCTGCACAGCCCCTCCTTTACAGATGACAGAATCACAGACTGCATGTCCCTGCACAGCCCCCCTTTACAGATATCAGAATCACAGACTGCATGTCCCTGCACAGCCCCTCCCTTACAGATGACAGAATCACAGACTGCATGTCCCAGCACAGCCCCTCCTTTACAGATATCAGAATCACAGACTGCATGTCCCTGCACAGCCCCTCCTTTACAGATGACAGAATCACAGACTGCATGCCCCTGCACAGCCCCTCCTTTACAGATGACAGAATCACAGACTGCATGTCCCTGCACAGCCCCTCCTTTACAGATATCAGAATCACAGACTGCATGTCCCTGCACAGCCGCTCCTTTACAGATGACAGAATCACAGACTGCATGTCCCTGCACAGCCCCTCCTATACAGAGGACAGAATCACAGACTGCATGACCCTTCACAGCCCCTCCTTTACATATATCAGAATCACAGACTGCATGTCCCTGCACAGCCCCTCCTATACAGAAGACAGAATCACAGACTGCATGCCCCTGCACAGCCCCTCCTTTACAGATGACAGAATCACAGACTGCATGTCCCTGCACAGCCCCTCCTTTACAGATATCAGAATCACAGACTGCATGTCCCTGCACAGCCGCTCCTTTACAGATGACAGAATCACAGACTGCATGTCCCTGCACAGCCCCTCCTTTACAGATATCAGAATCACAGACTGCATGTCCCTGCACAGCCGCTCCTTTACAGATGACAGAATCACAGACTGCATGTCCCTGCACAGCCCCTCCTATACAGAGGACAGAATCACAGACTGCATGACCCTTCACAGCCCCTCCTTTACAGATATCAGAATCACAGACTGCATGTCCCTGCACAGCTCCTCCTTTACAGATGACAGAATCACAGACTGCATGTCCCAGCACAGCCCCTCCTGTACAGATATCAGAATCACAGACTGCATGTCCCTGCACAGCCCCTCCTTTACAGATGACAGAATCACAGACTGCATGCCCCTGCACAGCCCCTCCTTTACAGATGACATAATCACAGACTGCATGTCCCTGCACAGCCCCTCCTTTACAGATATAAGAATCACAGACTGCATGTCCCTGCACAGCCGCTCCTTTACAGATGACAGAATCACAGACTGCATGTCCCTGCACAGCCCCTCCTATACAGAGGACAGAATCACAGACTGCATGACCCTTCACAGCCCCTCCTTTACAGATATCAGAATCACAGACTGCATGTCCCTGCACAGCCGCTCCTTTACAGATGACAGAATCAGAGACTGCATGTCCCTGCACAGCCCCTCCTATACAGAGGACAGAATCACAGACTGCATGACCCTTCACAGCCCCTCCTTTACAGATATCAGAATCACAGACTGCATGCCCCTGCACAGCTCCTCCTTTACAGATGTCAGAATCACAGACTGCATGTCCCTGCACAGCCCCTTCTTTACAGATGACAGAATCACAGACTGCATGTCCCTGCACAGCCCCTCCTTTACATATATCAGAATCACAGACAGCATGTCCCTGCACAGCTCCTCCTTTACAGATGTCAGAATCACAGACTGCATGCCCCTGCGCAGCCCCTCCTTTACAGATGACAGAATCACAGACTGCATGTCCCTGCACCGCCCCTCCTTTACAGATGTCAGAATCACAGACTGCATGTCCCTGCACAGCCCCTCCTTTAAAGATGACAGAATCACAGACTGCATGTCCCTGCACAGCCCCTCCTTTACAGATATCAGAATCACAGACTGCATGTCCCTGCACAGCCCCTCCTTTACAGATGACAGAATCACAGACTGCATTTCCCTGCACAGCCCCTCCTATACAGATGACAGAATCACAGACTGCATGTTCCTGCACAGCTCCTCCTTTACAGATGTCAGAATCACAGACTGCATGTCTCTGCACAGCCCCTCCTTTACAGATGTCAGAATCACAGACTGCATGTCCCTGCACAGCCCCTCCTTTACAGATGACAGAACCACAGACTGCATGTCCCTGCACAGCTCCTCATTTACAGATATCAGAATAACAGACTGCATGTCCCTGCACAGCCCCTCCTTTACAGATGACAGAACCACAGACTGCATGTCCCTGCACAGCTCCTCCTTTACAGATATCAGAATCACAGACTGCATGTCCCTGCACAGCCCCTCCTTTACAGATGACAGAATCACAGACTGCATGTCCCTGCACAGCTCCTCCTTTACAGATGACAGAATCACAGACTGCATGTCCCTGCACAGCCCCTCCTTTACAGATATCAGAATCACAGACTGCATGACCCTGCACAGCCCCTCCTCTACATATGTCAGAATCACAGACTGCATGTCCCTGCACAGCCCCTCCTCTACATATGTCAGAATCAGAGACTGCATGTCCCAGCACAGCCCCTCCTTTACAGATATCAGAATCACAGACTGCATGTCCCTGCACAGCCCCTCCTTTACAGATGACAGAATCACAGACTGCATGTCCCTGCACAGCCCCTCCTTTACAGATGACAGAATCACAGACTGCATGTCCCTGCACAGCTCCTCCTTTACAGATGACAGAATCACAGACTGCATGTCCCTGCACAGCCCCTCCTTTACAGATGACAGAATCACAGACTGCATGTCCCTGCATAGCCCCTCCTTTACAGATGACAGAATCACAGATTGCAGGTCCCTGCACAGCCCCTCCTTTACAGATGACAGAATCACAGATTGCATGTCCCTGCACAGCCCCTCCTTTACAGATGACAGTATGGCAGACTGCATGTCCCTGCACATCCCCTCCTTTACAGATGACAGTATGACAGACTGCATGTCCCTGCACAGCCCCTCCTTTACAGATATCAGAATCACAGACTGCATGTCCCTGCACAGCCCCTCCTTTACAGATGACAGGTTCACAGACTGCATGTCCCTGCATAGCCCCTCCTTTACAGATACCAGAATCACAGACTGCATGTCCCTGCACAGCCCCTCCTTTACAGATATCAGAATCACAGACTGCATGTCCCTGCACAGCTCCTCCTTTACAGGTGACAGAATCACAGACTGCAGGTCCCTGCCCAGCCCCTCCTTTACAGATGACAGAATCACAGACTGCAGGTCCCTGCCCAGCCCCTCCTTTACAGATGTCAGAATCACAGACTGCATGTCCCTGCACAGCCTCTCCTTTACAGATGTCAGAATCACAGACTGCATGTCCCAGCACAGCCCCTCCTTACAGATGACAGAATCACAGACTGCATGTCCCTGCACAGCCTCTCCTCACAGATGACAGAATCACAGACTGCATGTCCCCGCACAGCCCCTCCTTTACAGGTGACAGAATCACAGACTGCAGGTCCCTGCACAGCCCCTCCTTTACAGATATCAGAATCACAGACTGCATGTCCCTGCATAGCCCCTCCTTTACAGATGTCAGAATCACAGACTGCATGTCCCTGCACAGCCCCTCCTTTACAGATGACAGAATCACAGACTTCATGTCCCTGCACAGCCCCTCCTTTACAGATGACAGAATCACAGACTGCATGTCCCTGCACAGCCCCTTCTTTACAGATGACAGAAACACAGACTGCATGTCCCTGCACAGCCCCTCCTTTACAGATGACAGAATCACAGACTGCATGTCCCTGCACAGCCCCTCCTTTACAGATGACAGAAACACAGACTGCATGTCCCTGCACAGCCCCTCCTTTACAGATGACAGAATCACAGACTGCATGTCCCTGCACAGCCCCTCCTTTACAGATGACAGAAACACAGACTGCATGTCCCTGCACAGCCCCTCCTTTACAGATGTCAGAATCACAGACTGCATGTCCCTGCACAGCCCCTCCTTTACAGATGACAGAATCACAGACTGCATGTCCCTGCACAGCCCCTCCTTTACAGATATCAGAATCACAGACTGCATGTCCCTGCACAGCCCCTCCTTACAGATGACAGAATCACAGACTGCATGTCCCAGCACAGCCCCTCCTTTACAGATGTCAGAATCACAGACTGCATGTCCCTGCACAGCCCCTCCTTTACAGATGACAGAATCACAGACTGCATGTCCCTGCACAGCCCCTCCTTTACAGATGACAGAAACACAGACTGCATGTCCCTGCACAGCCCCTCCTTTACAGATGAAAGTATGACAGACTGCATGTCCCTGCACAGCCCCTCCTTTACAGATGACAGAATCACAGATTACATGTCCCTGCTCAGCCCCTCCTTTACAGATGACAGAATCACAGACTGCAGGTCCCTGCCCAGCCCCTCCTTTACAGATGTCAGAATCACAGACTGCATGTCCCTGCACAGCCTCTCCTTTACAGATGTCAGAATCACAGACTGCATGTCCCAGCACAGCCCCTCCTTACAGATGACAGAATCACAGACTGCATGTCCCTGCACAGCCTCTCCTCACAGATGACAGAATCACAGACTGCATGTCCCCGCACAGCCCCTCCTTTACAGGTGACAGAATCACAGACTGCAGGTCCCTGCACAGCCCCTCCTTTACAGATATCAGAATCACAGACTGCATGTCCCTGCATAGCCCCTCCTTTACAGATGTCAGAATCACAGACTGCATGTCCCTGCACAGCCCCTCCTTTACAGATGACAGAATCACAGACTTCATGTCCCTGCACAGCCCCTCCTTTACAGATGACAGAATCACAGACTGCATGTCCCTGCACAGCCCCTTCTTTACAGATGACAGAAACACAGACTGCATGTCCCTGCACAGCCCCTCCTTTACAGATGACAGAATCACAGACTGCATGTCCCTGCACAGCCCCTCCTTTACAGATGACAGAAACACAGACTGCATGTCCCTGCACAGCCCCTCCTTTACAGATGACAGAATCACAGACTGCATGTCCCTGCACAGCCCCTCCTTTACAGATGACAGAAACACAGACTGCATGTCCCTGCACAGCCCCTCCTTTACAGATGTCAGAATCACAGACTGCATGTCCCTGCACAGCCCCTCCTTTACAGATGACAGAATCACAGACTGCATGTCCCTGCACAGCCCCTCCTTTACAGATATCAGAATCACAGACTGCATGTCCCTGCATAGCCCCTCCTTTACAGATGTCAGAATCACAGACTGCATGTCCCTGCACAGCCCCTCCTTTACAGATATCAGAATCACAGACTGCATGTCCCTGCACAGCCCCTCCTTACAGATGACAGAATCACAGACTGCATGTCCCAGCACAGCCCCTCCTTTACAGATGTCAGAATCACAGACTGCATGTCCCTGCACAGCCCCTCCTTTACAGATGACAGAATCACAGACTGCATGTCCCTGCACAGCCCCTCCTTTACAGATGACAGAAACACAGACTGCATGTCCCTGCACAGCCCCTCCTTTACAGATGAAAGTATGACAGACTGCATGTCCCTG
Source organism: Lissotriton helveticus (assembly GCF_964261635.1). Taxonomy (NCBI): domain Eukaryota; kingdom Metazoa; phylum Chordata; class Amphibia; order Caudata; family Salamandridae; genus Lissotriton; species Lissotriton helveticus. The sequence continues at coordinate 9,516,045 of NC_136057.1, read as the reverse complement.
CACAGCCCCTCCTTTACAGATGACAGAATCACAGATTACATGTCCCTGCTCAGCCCCTCCTTTACAGATGTCAGAATCACAGACTGCATGTCCCTGCACAGCCCCTCCTTTACAGATGACAGAATCACAGACTGCATGTCCCTGCACAGCCCCTCCTTTACAGATATCAGAATCACAGACTGCATGTCCCTGCATAGCCCCTCCTTTACAGATGTCAGAATCACAGACTGCATGTCCCTGCACAGCCCCTCCTTTACAGATATCAGAATCACAGACTGCATGTCCCTGCACAGCCCCTCCTTACAGATGACAGAATCACAGACTGCATGTCCCAGCACAGCCCCTCCTTTACAGGTGTCAGAATCACAGACTACATGTCCCTGCACAGCCCCTCCTTTACAGATGACAGAATCACAGACTGCATGTCCCTGCACATCTCCTCCTTTACAGATGACAGAATCTCAGACTGCATGTCCCTGCACAGCCCCTCCTTACAGGTGCTAGAATCACAGACTGCATGTCCCTGCACAGCCCCTCCTTTACAGATGACAGAATCACAGACTGCTTGTCCCTACTCAGCCCCTCCTTTACAGATGACAGAATCACAGACTGCATGTCCCTGCACAGCTCCTCCTTTACAGATGACAGAATCACAGACTGCATGTCCCTACTCAGCCCCTCCTTTACAGATATCAGAATCACAGACTGCATGTCCCTGCACAGCAACTCCTTTACAGATATCAGAATCACAGACTGCATGTCCCTGCACAGCCCCTCCTTTTCAGATATCAGAATCACAGACTGCATGTCCCTGCACAGCCCCTCCTTTACCGATATCAGAATCACAGACTGCATGTCCCTGCACAGCTCCTCCTTTACAGATGACAGAATCTCAGACTGCATGCCCCTGCACAGCCCCTCCTTTACAGATATCAGAATCACAGACTGCATGTCCCTGCACAGCCCCTCCTTTACCGATATCAGAATCACAGACTGCATGTCCCTGCACAGCTCCTCCTTTACAGATGACAGAATCTCAGACTGCATGCCCCTGCACAGCTCCTCCTTTACAGATGGCAGAATCTCAGACTGCATGTCCCTGCAGAGCCCCTCCTTTACAGATGACAGAATCACAGACTGCATGTCCCTGCACAGCCCCTGCTTTACAGATGACAGAATCTCAGACTGCATGCCCCTGCACAGCTCCTCCTTTACAGATGACAGAATCTCAGACTGCATGTCCCTGCATAGCCCCTCCTTTACAGATATCAGAATCACAGACTGCATGTCCCTGCACAGCCCCTCCTTTACCGATATCAGAATCACAGACTGCATGTCCCTGCACAGCTCCTCCTTTACAGATGACAGAATCTCAGACAGCATGTCCCTGCACAGCCCCTCCTTTACAGATGACAGAATCACAGACTGCATGTCCCTGCACAGCCCCTCGTTTACGGATGACGGAATCACAGACTGCATGTCCCTGCACAGCTCCTCCTTTACAGATGACAGAATCTCAGACTGCATGTCCCTGCACAGCCCCTCCTTTACAGATATCAGAATCTCAGACTGCATGTCCCAGCACTGCCCCTCCTTTACAGATGACAGTTTCACAGACTGCATGTCCCTGCACTGCCCCTCCTTTACAGATGTCAGAATCTCAGACTGCATGTCCCTGCACAGCCCCTCCTTTACGGAGCTCAGTTTCAAAGACTGCATGTCCCTGCACAGCCCCTTCTTTACGGAGCTCAGTTTCATAGACTGCATGTCCCTACACAGCCCCTCCTTTACAGATATCAGAATCTCAGACTGCATGTCCCTGCACAGCTCCTCCTTTATAGATATCAGAATCACAGACTGCATGTCCCTGCACAGCTCCTCCTTTATAGATATCAGAATCACAGACTGCATGTCCCTGCACAGCCCCTCCTTTACAGATGACAAAATCACAGACTGCATGTCCCTGCACAGCCCCTCCTTTACAGATGACAGAACCACAGACTGCATGTCCCTGCACAGCCCCTCCTTTACAGATGTCAGAATCTCAGACTGCATGTCCCTGCACAGCCCCTCCTTTACAGATGACAGAATCACAGACTGCATGTCCCTGCACAGCCCCTCGTTTACAGATGTCAGAATCACAGACTGCATGTCCCAGCACAGCACCTCCGTTACAGATATCTGAATCACAGACTGCATGTCCCTGCACAGCCCCTCCTCTACAGATGTCAGAATCCCAGACTGCATGTACCAGCACAGCCCCTCCTTTACAGATATCAGAATCACAGACTGCATGTCCCTGCACAGCCCCTCCCATACAGATGACAGAATCACAGACTGCATGTACCTGCACAGCCCCTCCTTTACAGATGACAGAATCATAGACTGCATGTCCCTGCACAGCCCCTCCTTTACATATATCAGAATCACAGACTGCATGTCGCTGCACAGCCCCTCCTTTACAGATGACAGGTTCACAGACTGCATGTCCCAGCACAGCCCCTCCTTTACAGATGATAGAATCACAGACTGCATGTCCTTGCACAGCCCCTCCCATACAGATGACAGAATCACAGACTGCATGTCCCTGCACAGCCCCTCCCATACAGATGACAGAATCACAGACTGCATGTACCTGCACAGCCCCTCCTTTACAGATGACAGAATCATAGACTGCATGTCCCTGCACAGCCCCTCCTTTACATATATCAGAATCACAGACTGCATGTCGCTGCACAGCCCCTCCTTTACAGATGACAGGTTCACAGACTGCATGTCCCAGCACAGCCCCTCCTTTACAGATGATAGAATCACAGACTGCATGTCTCTGCACAGCCCCTCCTCTACAGCTGACAGAATCACAGACTGCATGTCCCTGCACAGCCCCCCTTTACAGATATCAGAATCACAGACTGCATGTCCCTGCACAGCCCCTCCCTTACAGATGACAGAATCACAGACTGCATGTCCCAGCACAGCCCCTCCTTTACAGATATCAGAATCACAGACTGCATGTCCCTGCACAGCCCCTCCTTTACAGATGACAGAATCACAGACTGCATGCCCCTGCACAGCCCCTCCTTTACAGATGACAGAATCACAGACTGCATGTCCCTGCACAGCCCCTCCTTTACAGATATCAGAATCACAGACTGCATGTCCCTGCACAGCCGCTCCTTTACAGATGACAGAATCACAGACTGCATGTCCCTGCACAGCCCCTCCTATACAGAGGACAGAATCACAGACTGCATGTCCCAGCACAGCCCCTCCTGTACAGATATCAGAATCACAGACTGCATGTCCCTGCACAGCCCCTCCTTTACAGATGACAGAATCACAGACTGCATGCCCCTGCACAGCCCCTCCTTTACAGATGACATAATCACAGACTGCATGTCCCTGCACAGCCCCTCCTTTACAGATATAAGAATCACAGACTGCATGTCCCTGCACAGCCGCTCCTTTACAGATGACAGAATCACAGACTGCATGTCCCTGCACAGCCCCTCCTATACAGAGGACAGAATCACAGACTGCATGACCCTTCACAGCCCCTCCTTTACAGATATCAGAATCACAGACTGCATGTCCCTGCACAGCCGCTCCTTTACAGATGACAGAATCAGAGACTGCATGTCCCTGCACAGCCCCTCCTATACAGAGGACAGAATCACAGACTGCATGACCCTTCACAGCCCCTCCTTTACAGATATCAGAATCACAGACTGCATGCCCCTGCACAGCTCCTCCTTTACAGATGTCAGAATCACAGACTGCATGTCCCTGCACAGCCCCTTCTTTACAGATGACAGAATCACAGACTGCATGTCCCTGCACAGCCCCTCCTTTACATATATCAGAATCACAGACAGCATGTCCCTGCACAGCTCCTCCTTTACAGATGTCAGAATCACAGACTGCATGCCCCTGCGCAGCCCCTCCTTTACAGATGACAGAATCACAGACTGCATGTCCCTGCACCGCCCCTCCTTTACAGATGTCAGAATCACAGACTGCATGTCCCTGCACAGCCCCTCCTTTAAAGATGACAGAATCACAGACTGCATGTCCCTGCACAGCCCCTCCTTTACAGATATCAGAATCACAGACTGCATGTCCCTGCACAGCCCCTCCTTTACAGATGACAGAATCACAGACTGCATTTCCCTGCACAGCCCCTCCTATACAGATGACAGAATCACAGACTGCATGTTCCTGCACAGCTCCTCCTTTACAGATGTCAGAATCACAGACTGCATGTCTCTGCACAGCCCCTCCTTTACAGATGTCAGAATCACAGACTGCATGTCCCTGCACAGCCCCTCCTTTACAGATGACAGAACCACAGACTGCATGTCCCTGCACAGCTCCTCATTTACAGATATCAGAATAACAGACTGCATGTCCCTGCACAGCCCCTCCTTTACAGATGACAGAACCACAGACTGCATGTCCCTGCACAGCTCCTCCTTTACAGATATCAGAATCACAGACTGCATGTCCCTGCACAGCCCCTCCTTTACAGATGACAGAATCACAGACTGCATGTCCCTGCACAGCTCCTCCTTTACAGATGACAGAATCACAGACTGCATGTCCCTGCACAGCCCCTCCTTTACAGATATCAGAATCACAGACTGCATGACCCTGCACAGCCCCTCCTCTACATATGTCAGAATCACAGACTGCATGTCCCTGCACAGCCCCTCCTCTACATATGTCAGAATCAGAGACTGCATGTCCCAGCACAGCCCCTCCTTTACAGATATCAGAATCACAGACTGCATGTCCCTGCACAGCCCCTCCTTTACAGATGACAGAATCACAGACTGCATGTCCCTGCACAGCCCCTCCTTTACAGATGACAGAATCACAGACTGCATGTCCCTGCACAGCTCCTCCTTTACAGATGACAGAATCACAGACTGCATGTCCCTGCACAGCCCCTCCTTTACAGATGACAGAATCACAGACTGCATGTCCCTGCATAGCCCCTCCTTTACAGATGACAGAATCACAGATTGCAGGTCCCTGCACAGCCCCTCCTTTACAGATGACAGAATCACAGATTGCATGTCCCTGCACAGCCCCTCCTTTACAGATGACAGTATGGCAGACTGCATGTCCCTGCACATCCCCTCCTTTACAGATGACAGTATGACAGACTGCATGTCCCTGCACAGCCCCTCCTTTACAGATATCAGAATCACAGACTGCATGTCCCTGCACAGCCCCTCCTTTACAGATGACAGGTTCACAGACTGCATGTCCCTGCATAGCCCCTCCTTTACAGATACCAGAATCACAGACTGCATGTCCCTGCACAGCCCCTCCTTTACAGATATCAGAATCACAGACTGCATGTCCCTGCACAGCTCCTCCTTTACAGGTGACAGAATCACAGACTGCAGGTCCCTGCCCAGCCCCTCCTTTACAGATGACAGAATCACAGACTGCAGGTCCCTGCCCAGCCCCTCCTTTACAGATGTCAGAATCACAGACTGCATGTCCCTGCACAGCCTCTCCTTTACAGATGTCAGAATCACAGACTGCATGTCCCAGCACAGCCCCTCCTTACAGATGACAGAATCACAGACTGCATGTCCCTGCACAGCCTCTCCTCACAGATGACAGAATCACAGACTGCATGTCCCCGCACAGCCCCTCCTTTACAGGTGACAGAATCACAGACTGCAGGTCCCTGCACAGCCCCTCCTTTACAGATATCAGAATCACAGACTGCATGTCCCTGCATAGCCCCTCCTTTACAGATGTCAGAATCACAGACTGCATGTCCCTGCACAGCCCCTCCTTTACAGATGACAGAATCACAGACTTCATGTCCCTGCACAGCCCCTCCTTTACAGATGACAGAATCACAGACTGCATGTCCCTGCACAGCCCCTTCTTTACAGATGACAGAAACACAGACTGCATGTCCCTGCACAGCCCCTCCTTTACAGATGACAGAATCACAGACTGCATGTCCCTGCACAGCCCCTCCTTTACAGATGACAGAAACACAGACTGCATGTCCCTGCACAGCCCCTCCTTTACAGATGACAGAATCACAGACTGCATGTCCCTGCACAGCCCCTCCTTTACAGATGACAGAAACACAGACTGCATGTCCCTGCACAGCCCCTCCTTTACAGATGTCAGAATCACAGACTGCATGTCCCTGCACAGCCCCTCCTTTACAGATGACAGAATCACAGACTGCATGTCCCTGCACAGCCCCTCCTTTACAGATATCAGAATCACAGACTGCATGTCCCTGCACAGCCCCTCCTTACAGATGACAGAATCACAGACTGCATGTCCCAGCACAGCCCCTCCTTTACAGATGTCAGAATCACAGACTGCATGTCCCTGCACAGCCCCTCCTTTACAGATGACAGAATCACAGACTGCATGTCCCTGCACAGCCCCTCCTTTACAGATGACAGAAACACAGACTGCATGTCCCTGCACAGCCCCTCCTTTACAGATGAAAGTATGACAGACTGCATGTCCCTGCACAGCCCCTCCTTTACAGATGACAGAATCACAGATTACATGTCCCTGCTCAGCCCCTCCTTTACAGATGACAGAATCACAGACTGCAGGTCCCTGCCCAGCCCCTCCTTTACAGATGTCAGAATCACAGACTGCATGTCCCTGCACAGCCTCTCCTTTACAGATGTCAGAATCACAGACTGCATGTCCCAGCACAGCCCCTCCTTACAGATGACAGAATCACAGACTGCATGTCCCTGCACAGCCTCTCCTCACAGATGACAGAATCACAGACTGCATGTCCCCGCACAGCCCCTCCTTTACAGGTGACAGAATCACAGACTGCAGGTCCCTGCACAGCCCCTCCTTTACAGATATCAGAATCACAGACTGCATGTCCCTGCATAGCCCCTCCTTTACAGATGTCAGAATCACAGACTGCATGTCCCTGCACAGCCCCTCCTTTACAGATGACAGAATCACAGACTTCATGTCCCTGCACAGCCCCTCCTTTACAGATGACAGAATCACAGACTGCATGTCCCTGCACAGCCCCTTCTTTACAGATGACAGAAACACAGACTGCATGTCCCTGCACAGCCCCTCCTTTACAGATGACAGAATCACAGACTGCATGTCCCTGCACAGCCCCTCCTTTACAGATGACAGAAACACAGACTGCATGTCCCTGCACAGCCCCTCCTTTACAGATGACAGAATCACAGACTGCATGTCCCTGCACAGCCCCTCCTTTACAGATGACAGAAACACAGACTGCATGTCCCTGCACAGCCCCTCCTTTACAGATGTCAGAATCACACACTGCATGTCCCTGCACAGCCCCTCCTTTACAGATGACAGAATCACAGACTGCATGTCCCTGCACAGCCCCTCCTTTACAGATATCAGAATCACAGACTGCATGTCCCTGCATAGCCCCTCCTTTACAGATGTCAGAATCACAGACTGCATGTCCCTGCACAGCCCCTCCTTTACAGATATCAGAATCACAGACTGCATGTCCCTGCACAGCCCCTCCTTACAGATGACAGAATCACAGACTGCATGTCCCAGCACAGCCCCTCCTTTACAGATGTCAGAATCACAGACTGCATGTCCCTGCACAGCCCCTCCTTTACAGATGACAGAATCACAGACTGCATGTCCCTGCACAGCCCCTCCTTTACAGATGACAGAAACACAGACTGCATGTCCCTGCACAGCCCCTCCTTTACAGATGAAAGTATGACAGACTGCATGTCCCTGCACAGCCCCTCCTTTACAGATGACAGAATCACAGATTACATGTCCCTGCTCAGCCCCTCCTTTACAGATGTCAGAATCACAGACTGCATGTCCCTGCACAGCCCCTCCTTTACAGATGACAGAATCACAGACTGCATGTCCCTGCACAGCCCCTCCTTTACAGATATCAGAATCACAGACTGCATGTCCCTGCATAGCCCCTCCTTTACAGATGTCAGAATCACAGACTGCATGTCCCTGCACAGCCCCTCCTTTACAGATATCAGAATCACAGACTGCATGTCCCTGCACAGCCCCTCCTTACAGATGACAGAATCACAGACTGCATGTCCCAGCACAGCCCCTCCTTTACAGGTGTCAGAATCACAGACTACATGTCCCTGCACAGCCCCTCCTTTACAGATGACAGAATCACAGACTGCATGTCCCTGCACATCTCCTCCTTTACAGATGACAGAATCTCAGACTGCATGTCCCTGCACAGCCCCTCCTTACAGGTGCTAGAATCACAGACTGCATGTCCCTGCACAGCCCCTCCTTTACAGATGACAGAATCACAGACTGCATGTCCCTACTCAGCCCCTCCTTTACAGATGACAGAATCACAGACTGCATGTCCCTGCACAGCTCCTCCTTTACAGATGACAGAATCACAGACTGCATGTCCCTACTCAGCCCCTCCTTTACAGATATCAGAATCACAGACTGCATGTCCCTGCACAGCAACTCCTTTACAGATATCAGAATCACAGACTGCATGTCCCTGCACAGCCCCTCCTTTTCAGATATCAGAATCACAGACTGCATGTCCCTGCACAGCCCCTCCTTTACCGATATCAGAATCACAGACTGCATGTCCCTGCACAGCTCCTCCTTTACAGATGACAGAATCTCAGACTGCATGCCCCTGCACAGCCCCTCCTTTACAGATATCAGAATCACAGACTGCATGTCCCTGCACAGCCCCTCCTTTACCGATATCAGAATCACAGACTGCATGTCCCTGCACAGCTCCTCCTTTACAGATGACAGAATCTCAGACTGCATGCCCCTGCACAGCTCCTCCTTTACAGATGGCAGAATCTCAGACTGCATGTCCCTGCAGAGCCCCTCCTTTACAGATGACAGAATCACAGACTGCATGTCCCTGCACAGCCCCTGCTTTACAGATGACAGAATCTCAGACTGCATGCCCCTGCACAGCTCCTCCTTTACAGATGACAGAATCTCAGACTGCATGTCCCTGCATAGCCCCTCCTTTACAGATATCAGAATCACAGACTGCATGTCCCTGCACAGCCCCTCCTTTACCGATATCAGAATCACAGACTGCATGTCCCTGCACAGCTCCTCCTTTACAGATGACAGAATCTCAGACAGCATGTCCCTGCACAGCCCCTCCTTTACAGATGACAGAATCACAGACTGCATGTCCCTGCACAGCCCCTCGTTTACGGATGACGGAATCACAGACTGCATGTCCCTGCACAGCTCCTCCTTTACAGATGACAGAATCTCAGACTGCATGTCCCTGCACAGCCCCTCCTTTACAGATATCAGAATCTCAGACTGCATGTCCCAGCACTGCCCCTCCTTTACAGATGACAGTTTCACAGACTGCATGTCCCTGCACTGCCCCTCCTTTACAGATGTCAGAATCTCAGACTGCATGTCCCTGCACAGCCCCTCCTTTACGGAGCTCAGTTTCAAAGACTGCATGTCCCTGCACAGCCCCTTCTTTACGGAGCTCAGTTTCATAGACTGCATGTCCCTACACAGCCCCTCCTTTACAGATATCAGAATCTCAGACTGCATGTCCCTGCACAGCTCCTCCTTTATAGATATCAGAATCACAGACTGCATGTCCCTGCACAGCTCCTCCTTTATAGATATCAGAATCACAGACTGCATGTCCCTGCACAGCCCCTCCTTTACAGATGACAAAATCACAGACTGCATGTCCCTGCACAGCCCCTCCTTTACAGATGACAGAACCACAGACTGCATGTCCCTGCACAGCCCCTCCTTTACAGATGTCAGAATCTCAGACTGCATGTCCCTGCACAGCCCCTCCTTTACAGATGACAGAATCACAGACTGCATGTCCCTGCACAGCCCCTCGTTTACAGATGTCAGAATCACAGACTGCATGTCCCAGCACAGCACCTCCGTTACAGATATCTGAATCACAGACTGCATGTCCCTGCACAGCCCCTCCTCTACAGATGTCAGAATCCCAGACTGCATGTACCAGCACAGCCCCTCCTTTACAGATATCAGAATCACAGACTGCATGTCCCTGCACAGCCCCTCCCATACAGATGACAGAATCACAGACTGCATGTACCTGCACAGCCCCTCCTTTACAGATGACAGAATCATAGACTGCATGTCCCTGCACAGCCCCTCCTTTACATATATCAGAATCACAGACTGCATGTCGCTGCACAGCCCCTCCTTTACAGATGACAGGTTCACAGACTGCATGTCCCAGCACAGCCCCTCCTTTACAGATGATAGAATCACAGACTGCATGTCCTTGCACAGCCCCTCCCATACAGATGACAGAATCACAGACTGCATGTCCCTGCACAGCCCCTCCCATACAGATGACAGAATCACAGACTGCATGTACCTGCACAGCCCCTCCTTTACAGATGACAGAATCATAGACTGCATGTCCCTGCACAGCCCCTCCTTTACATATATCAGAATCACAGACTGCATGTCGCTGCACAGCCCCTCCTTTACAGATGACAGGTTCACAGACTGCATGTCCCAGCACAGCCCCTCCTTTACAGATGATAGAATCACAGACTGCATGTCTCTGCACAGCCCCTCCTCTACAGCTGACAGAATCACAGACTGCATGTCCCTGCACAGCCCCCCTTTACAGATATCAGAATCACAGACTGCATGTCCCTGCACAGCCCCTCCCTTACAGATGACAGAATCACAGACTGCATGTCCCAGCACAGCCCCTCCTTTACAGATATCAGAATCACAGACTGCATGTCCCTGCACAGCCCCTCCTTTACAGATGACAGAATCACAGACTGCATGCCCCTGCACAGCCCCTCCTTTACAGATGACAGAATCACAGACTGCATGTCCCTGCACAGCCCCTCCTTTACAGATATCAGAATCACAGACTGCATGTCCCTGCACAGCCGCTCCTTTACAGATGACAGAATCACAGACTGCATGTCCCTGCACAGCCCCTCCTATACAGAGGACAGAATCACAGACTGCATGACCCTTCACCGCCCCTCCTTTACATATATCAGAATCACAGACTGCATGTCCCTGCACAGCCCCTCCTATACAGAAGACAGAATCACAGACTGCATGCCCCTGCACAGCCCCTCCTTTACAGATGACAGAATCACAGACTGCATGTCCCTGCACAGCCCCTCCTTTACAGATATCAGAATCACAGACTGCATGTCCCTGCACAGCCGCTCCTTTACAGATGACAGAATCACAGACTGCATGTCCCTGCACAGCCCCTCCTTTACAGATATCAGAATCACAGACTGCATGTCCCTGCACAGCCGCTCCTTTACAGATGACAGAATCACAGACTGCATGTCCCTGCACAGCCCCTCCTATACAGAGGACAGAATCACAGACTGCATGACCCTTCACAGCCCCTCCTTTACAGATATCAGAATCACAGACTGCATGTCCCTGCACAGCTCCTCCTATACAGAGGACAGAATCACAGACTGCATGACCCTTCACAGCCCCTCCTTTACAGATATCAGAATCACAGACTGCATGTCCCTGCACAGCTCCTCCTTTACAGATGACAGTATCACAGACTGCATGTCCCAGCACAGCCCCTCCTGTACAGATATCAGAATCACAGACTGCATGTCCCTGCACAGCCCCTCCTTTACAGATGACAGAATCACAGACTGCATGCCCCTGCACAGCCCCTCCTTTACAGATGACATAATTACAGACTGCATGTCCCTGCACAGCCCCTCCTTTACAGATATCAGAATCACAGACTGCATGTCCCTGCACAGCCGCTCCTTTACAGATGACAGAATCACAGACGGCATGTCCCTGCACAGCCCCTCCTATACAGAGGACAGAATCACAGACTGCATGACCCTTCACAGCCCCTCCTTTACAGATATCAGAATCACAGACTGCATGTCCCTGCACAGCCGCTCCTTTACAGATGACAGAATCACAGACTGCATGTCCCTGCACAGCCCCTCCTATACAGAGGACAGAATCACAGACTGCATGACCCTTCACAGCCCCTCCTTTACAGATATCAGAATCACAGACTGCATGTCCCTGCACAGCTCCTCCTTTACAGATGTCAGAATCACAGACTGCATGTCCCTGCACAGCCCCTTCTTTACAGATGACAGAATCACAGACTGCATGTCCCTGCACAGCCCCTCCTTTACATATATCAGAATCACAGACAGCATGTCCCTGCACAGCCCCTCCTTTAAAGATGACAGAATCACAGACTGCATGTCCCTGCACAGCCCCTCCTTAAAAGATGACAGAATCACAGACTGCATGTCCCTGCACAGCCCCTCCTTTACAGATGACAGAATCACAGACTGCATGTCCCTGCACAGCCCCTCCTTTACAGATGACATAATCACAGACTGCATGTCCCTGCACAGACCCTCCTTTACAGATGACAGAATCACAGACTGCATGTCCCTGCACAGCCCCTCCTTTACAGATGACAGATTCACAGACTGCATGCCCCTGCACAGCCCCTCCTTTACAGATGACAGAATCACAGACTGCATGTTCCTGCACCGCCCCTCCTTTACAGATGTCAGAATCACAGACTGCATGTCCCTGCACAGCCCCTCCTTTAAAGATGACAGAATCACAGACTGCATGTCCCTGCACAGCCCCTCCTTTACAGATATCAGAATCACAGACTGCATGTCCCTGCACAGCCCCTCATTTACAGATGACAGAATCACAGACTGCATTTCCCTGCACAGCCCCTCCTATACAGATGACAGAATCACAGACTGCATGTTCCTGCACAGCTCCTCCTTTACAGATGTCAGAATCACAGACTGCATGTCTCTGCACAGCCCCTCCTTTACAGATGTCAGAATCACAGACTGCATGTCCCTGCACAGCCCCTCCTTTACAGATGACAGAACCACAGACTGCATGTCCCTGCACAGCTCCTCATTTACAGATATCAGAATAACAGACTGCATGTCCCTGCACAGCCCCTCCTTTACAGATGACAGAACCACAGACTGCATGTCCCTGCACAGCTCCTCCTTTACAGATATCAGAATCACAGACTGCATGTCCCTCACAGCCCCTCCTTTACAGATGACAGAATCACAGACTGCATGTCCCTGCACAGCTCCTCCTTTACAGATGACAGAATCACAGACTGCATGTCCCTGCACAGCCCCTCCTTTACAGATATCAGAATCACAGACTGCATGACCCTGCACAGCCCCTCCTCTACATATGTCAGAATCACAGACTGCATGTCCCTGCACAGCCCCTCCTCTACATATGTCAGAATCAGAGACTGCATGTCCCAGCACAGCCCCTCCTTTACAGATATCAGAATCACAGACTGCATGTCCCTGCACAGCCCCTCCTTTACAGATGACAGAATCACAGACTGCATGACCCTGCACAGCCCCTCCTCTACATATGTCAGAATCACAGACTGCATGTCCCTGCACAGCCCCTCCTTTACAGATGACAGAATCACAGACTGCATGTCCCTGCACAGCTCCTCCTTTACAGATGACAGAATCACAGACTGCATGTCCCTGCACAGCCCCTCCTTTACAGATGACAGAATCACAGACTGCATGTTCCTGCATAGCCCCTCCTTTACAGATGACAGAATCACAGATTGCAGGTCCCTGCACAGCCCCTCCTTTACAGATGACAGAATCACAGATTGCATGTCCCTGCACAGCCCCTCCTTTACAGATGACAGTATGGCAGACTGCATGTCCCTGCACATCCCCTCCTTTACAGATGACAGTATGACAGACTGCATGTCCCTGCACAGCCCCTCCTTTACAGATATCAGAATCACAGACTGCATGTCCCTGCACAGCCCCTCCTTTACAGATGACAGGTTCACAGACTGCATGTCCCTGCATAGCCCCTCCTTTACAGATACCAGAATCACAGACTGCATGTCCCTGCACAACCCCTCCTTTACAGATATCAGAATCACAGACTGCATGTCCCTGCACAGCTCCTCCTTTACAGATGACAGAATCACAGACTGCAGGTCCCTGCCCAGCCCCTCCTTTACAGATGACAGAATCACAGACTGCAGTTCCCTGCCCAGCCCCTCCTTTACAGATGTCAGAATCACAGACTGCATGTCCCTGCACAGCCTCTCCTTTACAGATGTCAGAATCACAGACTGCATGTCCCAGCACAGCCCCTCCTTACAGATGACAGAATCACAGACTGCATGTCCCTGCCCAGCCCCTCCTTTACAGATGACAGAATCACAGACTGCAGGTCCCTGCCCAGCCCCTCCTTTACAGATGTCAGAATCACAGACTGCATGTCCCTGCACAGCCTCTCCTTTACAGATGTCAGAATCACAGACTGCATGTCCCTGCACAGCCTCTCCTCACAGATGACAGAATCACAGACTGCATGTCCCTGCACATCCCCTCCTTTACAGATGACAGTATGACAGACTGCATGTCCCCGCACAGCCCCTCCTTTACAGGTGACAGAATCACAGACTGCAGGTCCATGCACAGCCCCTCCTTTACAGATATCAGAATCACAGACTGCATGTCCCTGCATAGCCCCTCCTTTACAGATGTCAGAATCACAGACTGCATGTCCCTGCACAGCCCCTCCTTTACAGATGACAGAATCACAGACTGCATGTCCCTGCACAGCCCCTCCTTTACAGATGACAGAATCACAGACTGCATGTCCCTGCACAGCCCCTTCTTTACAGATGACATAAACACAGACTGCATGTCCCTGCACAGCCCCTCCTTTACAGATGACAGAATCACAGACTGCATGTCCCTGCACAGCCCCTCCTTTACAGATGACAGAAACACAGACTGCATGTCCCTGCACAGCCCCTCCTTTACAGATGACAGAATCACAGACGGCATGTCCCTGCACAGCCCCTCCTTTACAGATGACAGAAACACAGACTGCATGTCCCTGCACAGCCCCTCCTTTACAGATGTCAGAATCACAGACTGCATGTCCCTGCACAGCCCCTCCTTTACAGATGACAGAATCACAGACTGCATGTCCCTGCACAGCCCCTCCTTTACAGATATCAGAATCACAGACTGCATGTCCCTGCATAGCCCCTCCTTTACAGATGTCAGAATCACAGACTGCATGTCCCTGCACAGCCCCTCCTTTACAGATATCAGAATCACAGACTGCATGTCCCTGCACAGCCCCTCCTTACAGATGACAGAATCACAGACTGCATGTCCCAGCACAGCCCCTCCTTTACAGATGTCAGAATCACAGACTGCATGTCCCTGCACAGCCCCTCCTTTACAGATGACAGAATCACAGACTGCATGTCCCTGCACAGCCCCTCCTTTACAGATGAAAGTATGACAGACTGCATGTCCCTGCACAGCCCCTCCTTTACAGATGACAGAATCACAGATTACATGTCCCTGCTCAGCCCCTCCTTTACAGATGTCAGAATCACAGACTGCATGTCCCTGCACAGCCCCTCCTTTACAGATGACAGAATCACAGACTGCATGTCCCTGCACAGCCCCTCCTTTACAGATATCAGAATCACAGACTGCATGTCCCTGCATAGCCCCTCCTTTACAGATGTCAGAATCACAGACTGCATGACCCTGCACAGCCCCTCCTTTACAGATATCAGAATCACAGACTGCATGTCCCTGCACAGCCCCTCCTTACAGATGACAGAATCACAGACTGCATGTCCCTGCACATCTCCTCCTTTACAGATGACAGAATCTCAGACTGCATGTCCCTGCACAGCCCCTCCTTACAGGTGCTAGAATCACAGACTGCATGTCCCTGCACAGCCCCTCCTTTACAGATGACAGAATCACAGACTGCATGTCCCTACTCAGCCCCTCCTTTACAGATGACAGAATCACAGACTGCATGTCCCTGCACAGCTCCTCCTTTACAGATGACAGAATCACAGACTGCATGTCCCTACTCAGCCCCTCCTTTACAGATATCAGAATTACAGACTGCATGTCCCTGCACAGCCCCTCCTTTTCAGATATCAGAATCACAGACTGCATGTCCCTGCACAGCCCCTTCTTTACCGATATCAGAATCACAGACTACATATCCCTGCACAGCTCCTCCTTTACAGATGACAGAATCTCAGACTGCATGCCCCTGCACAGCCCCTCCTTTACAGATATCAGAATCACAGACTGCATGTCCCTGCACAGCCCCCCCTTTACCGATATCAGAATCACAGACTGCATGTCCCTGCACAGCTCCTCCTTTACAGATGACAGAATCTCAGACTGCATGCCCCTGCACAGCCCCTCCTTTACAGATGACAGAATCACAGACTGCATGCCCCTGCACAGCCCCTCCTTTACAGATGACATAATTACAGACTGCATGTCCCTGCACAGCCCCTCCTTTACAGATATCAGAATCACAGACTGCATGTCCCTGCACAGCCGCTCCTTTACAGATGACAGAATCACAGACGGCATGTCCCTGCACAGCCCCTCCTATACAGAGGACAGAATCACAGACTGCATGACCCTTCACAGCCCCTCCTTTACAGATATCAGAATCACAGACTGCATGTCCCTGCACAGCCGCTCCTTTACAGATGACAGAATCACAGACTGCATGTCCCTGCACAGCCCCTCCTATACAGAGGACAGAATCACAGACTGCATGACCCTTCACAGCCCCTCCTTTACAGATATCAGAATCACAGACTGCATGTCCCTGCACAGCTCCTCCTTTACAGATGTCAGAATCACAGACTGCATGTCCCTGCACAGCCCCTTCTTTACAGATGACAGAATCACAGACTGCATGTCCCTGCACAGCCCCTCCTTTACATATATCAGAATCACAGACAGCATGTCCCTGCACAGCCCCTCCTTTAAAGATGACAGAATCACAGACTGCATGTCCCTGCACAGCCCCTCCTTTAAAGATGACAGAATCACAGACTGCATGTCCCTGCACAGCCCCTCCTTTACAGATGACAGAATCACAGACTGCATGTCCCTGCACAGCCCCTCCTTTACAGATGACATAATCACAGACTGCATGTCCCTGCACAGACCCTCCTTTACAGATGACAGAATCACAGACTGCATGTCCCTGCACAGCCCCTCCTTTACAGATGACAGATTCACAGACTGCATGCCCCTGCACAGCCCCTCCTTTACAGATGACAGAATCACAGACTGCATGTTCCTGCACCGCCCCTCCTTTACAGATGTCAGAATCACAGACTGCATGTCCCTGCACAGCCCCTCCTTTAAAGATGACAGAATCACAGACTGCATGTCCCTGCACAGCCCCTCCTTTACAGATATCAGAATCACAGACTGCATGTCCCTGCACAGCCCCTCATTTACAGATGACAGAATCACAGACTGCATTTCCCTGCACAGCCCCTCCTATACAGATGACAGAATCACAGACTGCATGTTCCTGCACAGCTCCTCCTTTACAGATGTCAGAATCACAGACTGCATGTCTCTGCACAGCCCCTCCTTTACAGATGTCAGAATCACAGACTGCATGTCCCTGCACAGCCCCTCCTTTACAGATGACAGAACCACAGACTGCATGTCCCTGCACAGCTCCTCATTTACAGATATCAGAATAACAGACTGCATGTCCCTGCACAGCCCCTCCTTTACAGATGACAGAACCACAGACTGCATGTCCCTGCACAGCTCCTCCTTTACAGATATCAGAATCACAGACTGCATGTCCCTGCACAGCCCCTCCTTTACAGATGACAGAATCACAGACTGCATGTCCCTGCACAGCTCCTCCTTTACAGATGACAGAATCACAGACTGCATGTCCCTGCACAGCCCCTCCTTTACAGATATCAGAATCACAGACTGCATGACCCTGCACAGCCCTCCTCTACATATGTCAGAATCACAGACTGCATGTCCCTGCACAGCCCCTCCTCTACATATGTCAGAATCAGAGACTGCATGTCCCAGCACAGCCCCTCCTTTACAGATATCAGAATCACAGACTGCATGTCCCTGCACAGCCCCTCCTTTACAGATGACAGAATCACAGACTGCATGACCCTGCACAGCCCCTCCTCTACATATGTCAGAATCACAGACTGCATGTCCCTGCACAGCCCCTCCTTTACAGATGACAGAATCACAGACTGCATGTCCCTGCACAGCTCCTCCTTTACAGATGACAGAATCACAGACTGCATGTCCCTGCACAGCCCCTCCTTTACAGATGACAGAATCACAGACTGCATGTTCCTGCATAGCCCCTCCTTTACAGATGACAGAATCACAGATTGCAGGTCCCTGCACAGCCCCTCCTTTACAGATGACAGAATCACAGATTGCATGTCCATGCACAGCCCCTCCTTTACAGATGACAGTATGGCAGACTGCATGTCCCTGCACATCCCCTCCTTTACAGATGACAGTATGACAGACTGCATGTCCCTGCACAGCCCCTCCTTTACAGATATCAGAATCACAGACTGCATGTCCCTGCACAGCCCCTCCTTTACAGATGACAGGTTCACAGACTGCATGTCCCTGCATAGCCCCTCCTTTACAGATACCAGAATCACAGACTGCATGTCCCTGCACAACCCCTCCTTTACAGATATCAGAATCACAGACTGCATGTCCCTGCACAGCTCCTCCTTTACAGATGACAGAATCACAGACTGCAGGTCCCTGCCCAGCCCCTCCTTTACAGATGACAGAATCACAGACTGCAGTTCCCTGCCCAGCCCCTCCTTTACAGATGTCAGAATCACAGACTGCATGTCCCTGCACAGCCTCTCCTTTACAGATGTCAGAATCACAGACTGCATGTCCCAGCACAGCCCCTCCTTACAGATGACAGAATCACAGACTGCATGTCCCTGCCCAGCCCCTCCTTTACAGATGACAGAATCACAGACTGCAGGTCCCTGCCCAGCCCCTCCTTTACAGATGTCAGAATCACAGACTGCATGTCCCTGCACAGCCTCTCCTTTACAGATGTCAGAATCACAGACTGCATATCCCTGCACAGCCTCTCCTCACAGATGACAGAATCACAGACTGCATGTCCCTGCACATCCCCTCCTTTACAGATGACAGTATGACAGACTGCATGTCCCCGCACAGCCCCTCCTTTACAGGTGACAGAATCACAGACTGCAGGTCCATGCACAGCCCCTCCTTTACAGATATCAGAATCACAGACTGCATGTCCCTGCATAGCCCCTCCTTTACAGATGTCAGAATCACAGACTGCATGTCCCTGCACAGCCCCTCCTTTACAGATGACAGAATCACAGACTGCATGTCCCTGCACAGCCCCTCCTTTACAGATGACAGAATCACAGACTGCATGTCCCTGCACAGCCCCTTCTTTACAGATGACAGAAACACAGACTGCATGTCCCTGCACAGCCCCTCCTTTACAGATGACAGAATCACAGACTGCATGTCCCTGCACAGCCCCTCCTTTACAGATGACAGAAACACAGACTGCATGTCCCTGCACAGCCCCTCCTTTACAGATGACAGAATCACAGACTGCATGTCCCTGCACAGCCCCTCCTTTACAGATGACAGAAACACAGACTGCATGTCCCTGCACAGCCCCTCCTTTACAGATGTCAGAATCACAGACTGCATGTCCCTGCACAGCCACTCCTTTACAGATGACAGAATCACAGACTGCATGTCCCTGCACAGCCCCTCCTTTACAGATATCAGAATCACAGACTGCATGTCCCTGCATAGCCCCTCCTTTACAGATGTCAGAATCACAGACTGCATGTCCCTGCACAGCCCCTCCTTTACAGATATCAGAATCACAGACTGCATGTCCCTGCACAGCCCCTCCTTACAGATGACAGAATCACAGACTGCATGTCCCAGCACAGCCCCTCCTTTACAGATGTCAGAATCACAGACTGCATGTCCCTGCACAGCCCCTCCTTTACAGATGACAGAATCACAGACTGCATGTCCCTGCACAGCCCCTCCTCTACAGATGAAAGTATGACAGACTGCATGTCCCTGCACAGCCCCTCCTTTACAGATGACAGAATCACAGATTACATGTCCCTGCTCAGCCCCTCCTTTACAGATGTCAGAATCACAGACTGCATGTCCCTGCACAGCCCCTCCTTTACAGATGACAGAATCACAGACTGCATGTCCCTGCACAGCCCCTCCTTTACAGATATCAGAATCACAGACTGCATGTCCCTGCATAGCCCCTCCTTTACAGATGTCAGAATCACAGACTGCATGTCCCTGCACAGCCCCTCCTTTACAGATATCAGAATCACAGACTGCATGTCCCTGCACAGCCCCTCCTTACAGATGACAGAATCACAGACTGCATGTCCCTGCACATCTCCTCCTTTACAGATGACAGAATCTCAGACTGCATGTCCCTGCACAGCCCCTCCTTACAGGTGCTAGAATCACAGACTGCATGTCCCTGCACAGCCCCTCCTTTACAGATGACAGAATCACAGACTGCATGTCCCTACTCAGCCCCTCCTTTACAGATGACAGAATCACAGACTGCATGTCCCTGCACAGCTCCTCCTTTACAGATGACAGAATCACAGACTGCATGTCCCTACTCAGCCCCTCCTTTACAGATATCAGAATTACAGACTGCATGTCCCTGCACAGCCCCTCCTTTTCAGATATCAGAATCACAGACTGCATGTCCCTGCACAGCCCCTTCTTTACCGATATCAGAATCACAGACTACATATCCCTGCACAGCTCCTCCTTTACAGATGACAGAATCTCAGACTGCATGCCCCTGCACAGCCCCTCCTTTACAGATATCAGAATCACAGACTGCATGTCCCTGCACAGCCCCTCCTTTACCGATATCAGAATCACAGACTGCATGTCCCTGCACAGCTCCTCCTTTACAGATGACAGAATCTCAGACTGCATGCCCCTGCACAGCTCCTCCTTTACAGATGGCAGAATCTCAGACTGCATGTCCCTGCAGAGCCCCTCCTTTACAGATGGCAGAATCACAGACTGCATGTCCCTGCACAGCCCCTCCTTTACAGATGACAGAATCTCAGACTGCATGCCCCTGCACAGCTCCTCCTTTACAGATGACAGAATCTCAGACTGCATGTCCCTGCATAGCCCCTCCTTTACAGATATCAGAATCACAGACTGCATGTCCCTGCACAGCCCCTCCTTTACCGATATCAGAATCACAGACTGCATGTCCCTGCACAGCTCCTCCTTTACAGATGACAGAATCTCAGACAGCATGTCCCTGCACAGCCCCTCCTTTACAGATGACAGAATCACAGACTGCATGTCCCTGCACAGCCCCTCCTTTACGGATGACGGAATCACAGACTGCATGTCCCTGCACAGCTCCTCCTTTACAGATGACAGAATCTCAGACTGCATGCCCCTGCACAGCTCCTCCTTTACAGATGACAGAATCTCAGACTGCATGTCCCTGCACAGCCCCTCCTATACAGATGTCAGAATCACAGACTGCATGTCCCTGCACAGCCCCTCCTTTACAGATGACAGAATCACAGACTGCATGTCCCTGCAAAGCCCCTCCTTTACAGATGTCAGAATCACAGACTGCATGTCCCTGCACAGCCCCTCCTTTACAGATGACAGAATCACAGACTGCATGTCCCTGCACAGCTCCTCCTTTACAGATGACAGAATCACAGATTGCATGTCCCTGCACAGCTCCTCCTTTACGGATGAGAGAATCACAGACTGCATGTCCCTGCACAGCTCCTCCTTTACGGATGACAGAATCACAGACTGCATGTCCCTGCACAGCCCTCCTTTAAAGATGACAGAATCACAGACTGCATGACCCTGCACAGCCCCTCCTTTACAGATGACAGAATCACAGACTGCATGTCCCTGCACAGTTCATCCTTTACGGATGACAGAATCACAGACTGCATGTCCCTGCACAGCCCCTCCTTTACAGATATCAGAATCACAGACTGCATGTCCCTGCACAGCCCCTCCTTTACAGATATCAGATACACAGACTGCATGTCCCTGCACAGCCCCTCCTTACAGATATCAGAATCACAGACTGCATGTCCCTGCACAGCCCCTCCTTTACAGATGACAGAAACACAGACTGCATGTCCCTGCACAGCCCCTCCTTTACAGATGTCAGAATCACAAACGGCATGTCCCTGCACAGCCCTGGCTTTACAGATGACAGAATCTCAGACTGCATGTCCCTGCACAGCCCCTCCTTTACAGATATCAGAATCACAGACTGCATGTCCCTGCACAGCCCCTCCTTTACAGATATCAGAATCTCAGACTCCATGTCCCTGCACAGCTCCTCCTTTACAGATGACAGAATCACAGACTGCATGTCCCTGCACAGCCCCTCCTTTACAGATGACAGAATCACAGACTGCATGTCCCTGCACAGCCCCTCCTTTACTGATGACAGAATCACAGACTGCATGTCCCTGCACAGCCCCTCCTTTACAGATGACAGAATCACAGACTGCATGTCCCTGCACAGCCCCTCCTTTACAGATGACAGAATCACCGACTGCATGTCCCTGCACAGCCCCTCCTTTACCGATATCAGAATCACAGACTGCATGTCCCTGCACAGCCCCTCCTTTACAGATATCAGAATCTCAGACTCCATGTCCCTGCACAGCTCCTCCTTTACAGATGACAGAATCACAGACTGCATGTCCCTGCACAGCCCCTCCTTTACAGATGACAGAATCACAGACTGCATGTCCCTGCACAGCCCCTCCTTTACTGATGACAGAATCACAGACTGCATGTCCCTGCACAGCCCCTCCTTTACAGATGACAGAATCACAGACTGCATGTCCCTGCACAGCCCCTCCTTTACAGATGACAGAATCACAGACTGCATGTCCCTGCACAGCCCCTCCTTTACCGATATCAGAATCACAGACTGCATGTCCCTGCACAGCTCCTCCTTTACAGATGACAGAATCTCAGACAGCATGTCCCTGCACAGCCCCTCCTTTACAGATGACAGAATCACAGACTGCATGTCCCTGCACAGCCCCTCCTTTACGGATGACGGAATCACAGACTGCATGTCCCTGCACAGCTCCTCCTTTACAGATGACAGAATCTCAGACTGCATGCCCCTGCACAGCTCCTCCTTTACAGATGACAGAATCTCAGACTGCATGTCCCTGCACAGCCCCTCCTATACAGATGTCAGAATCACAGACTGCATGTCCCTGCACAGCCCCTCCTTTACAGATGACAGAATCACAGACTGCATGTCCCTGCAAAGCCCCTCCTTTACAGATGTCAGAATCACAGACTGCATGTCCCTGCACAGCCCCTCCTTTACAGATGACAGAATCACAGACTGCATGTCCCTGCACAGCTCCTCCTTTACAGATGACAGAATCACAGATTGCATGTCCCTGCACAGCTCCTCCTTTACGGATGAGAGAATCACAGACTGCATGTCCCTGCACAGCTCCTCCTTTACGGATGACAGAATCACAGACTGCATGTCCCTGCACAGCCCTCCTTTAAAGATGACAGAATCACAGACTGCATGACCCTGCACAGCCCCTCCTTTACAGATGACAGAATCACAGACTGCATGTCCCTGCACAGTTCATCCTTTACGGATGACAGAATCACAGACTGCATGTCCCTGCATAGCCCCTCCTTTACAGATGCCAGAATCACAGACTGCATGTCCCTTCACAACCCCTCCTTTACAGATGACAGAATCACAGACTGCATGACCCTGCACAGCCCTCCTTTACTGATGACAGAATCACAGACTGCATGTCCCTGCACAGCCCCTCCTTTACAGATGACAGAATCACAGACTGCATGTCCCTGCACAGCCCCTCCTTTACAGATGACAGAACCACAGACTGCATGTCCCTGCACAGCCCCTCCTTTACAGATGACAGAATCACAGACTGCATGTCCCTGCACAGCCCCTCCTTTACAGATGACAGAATCACAGACTGCATGTCCCTGCACAGCCCCTCCTTTATGGATGACAGAATCACAGACTGCATGTCCCAGCACAGCCCCTCCTTTACAGATAGCAGAATCACAGACTGCATGTCCCTGCACAGCCCCTCCTTTACGGATGACAGAATCACAGACTGCATGTCCCAGCACAGCCCCTCCTTTACAGATATCAGAATCACAGACTGCATGTCCCTGCACAGCCCCTCCTTTACAGATATCAGATACACAGACTGCATGTCCCTGCACAGCCCCTCCTTACAGATATCAGAATCACAGACTGCATGTCCCTGCACAGCCCCTCCTTTACAGATGACAGAATCACAGACTGCATGTCCCTGCGCAGCCCCTCCTTTACAGATGTCAGAATCACAAACGGCATGTCCCTGCACAGCCCTGGCTTTACAGATGACAGAATCTCAGACTGCATGTCCCTGCACAGCCCCTCCTTTACAGATATCAGAATCACAGACTGCATGTCCCTGCACAGCCCCTCCTTTACAGATATCAGAATCTCAGACTCCATGTCCCTGCACAGCTCCTCCTTTACAGATGACAGAATCACAGACTGCATGTCCCTGCACAGCCCCTCCTTTACAGATGACAGAATCACAGACTGCATGTCCCTGCACAGCCCCTCCTTTACTGATGACAGAATCACAGACTGCATGTCCCTGCACAGCCCCTCCTTTACAGATGACAGAATCACAGACTGCATGTCCCTGCACAGCCCCTCCTTTACAGATGACAGAATCACAGACTGCATGACCCTGCACAGCCCCTCCTTTACTGATGACAGAATCACAGACTGCATGTCCCTGCACAGCCCCTCCTTTACAGATGACAGAATCACAGACTGCATGTCCCTGCACAGCCCCTCCTTTACAGATGACAGAACCACAGACTGCATGTCCCTGCACAGCCCCTCCTTTACAGATGACAGAATCACAGACTGCATGTCCCTGCACAGCCCCTCCTTTACAGATGACAGAATCACAGACTGCATGTCCCTGCACAGCCCCTCCTTTACAGATGACAGAATCACAGACTGCATGTCCCTGCACAGCCCCTCCATTACAGATATCAGAATCACAGACTGCATGTCCCTGCACAGTTCATCCTTTACGGATGACAGAATCACAGACTGCATGTCCCTGCACCGCCCCTCCTTTACAGGTGTCAGAATCACAGACTGCATGTCCCTGCACAGCCCCTCCTTTACAGATGACAGAATCACAGACTGCATGTCCCTGCACAGCCCCTCCTTTATAGATGACAGAATCACAGACTGCATGTGCCTGCACAGCCCCTCCTTTACAGATGACAGAATCACAGACTGCATGTCCCTGTACAGCCCCTCCTTTACAGATATCAGAATCACAGACTGCATGTCCCTGCACAGTTCATCCTTTACGGATGACAGAATCACAGACTGCATGTCCCTGCACAGCCCCTCCTTTACAGATGACAGAATCACAGACTGCATGACCCTGCACAGCCCCTCCTTTACGGATGACAGAATCACAGACTGCATGTCCCTGCACAGCCCCTCCTTTACAGATGACAGAATCACAGACTGCATGTCCCTGCACAGCCCCTCCTTTACAGATGACAGAACCACAGACTGCATGTCCCTGCACAGCCCCTCCTTTACAGATGACAGAATCACAGACTGCATGTCCCTGCACAGCCCCTCCTTTACAGATGACAGAATCACAGACTGCATGTCCCTGCACGGCCCCTCCTTTTCAGATGACGGAATCACAGACTGCATGTCCCTGCACAGCCCCTCCTTTACAGATATCAGAATCACAGACTGCATGTCCCTGCACAGCCGCTCCTATACAAATGACAGAATCACAGACTGCATGTCCCTGCACAGCCCCTCCTATACAGATGACAGAATCACAGACTGCATGTCCCTGCACAGCCCCTCCTTTACAGCTGATAGAATCACAGACTGCATGTCCCTGCACAGCCCCTCCTTTACAGATGACAGAATCACAGACTGCATGTCCCTGCACAGCCCCTCCTTTACAGATGACAGAACCACAGACTGCATGTCCCTGCACAGCCCCTCCTTTACAGATATCAGAATCTCAGACAGCATGTCCCTGCACAGCCCCTCCTTTACAGATGACAGAATCACAGACTGCATGTCCCTGCACAGCCCCTCCTTTACAGATGACAGAATCACAGACTGCATGTCCCTGCACAGCCCCTCCTTTACAGATGACAGAATCACAGACTGCATGTCCCTGCTCAGCCCCTCCTTTACAGATGACAGAATCACAGACTGCATGTCCCTGCACAGCCCCTCCTATACAGATATCAGAATCTCAGACAGCATGTCCCTGCACAGCCCCTCCTTTACAGAAGTCAGAATCACAGACTGCATGTCCCTGCACAGCCCCTATTTTACAGATGACAGAATCACAGACTGCATGTCCCTGCACAGCCCCTCCTTTACAGATGTCAGAATCTCAGACTGCATGTCCCTGCACAGCCCCTCCTTTACAGATATCAGAATCACAGACTGAATGACCCTGCACAGCCCCTCCTTTACAGATGTCAGAATCACAGACTGCATGTCCCTGCACAGCCCCTCCTTTACAGATGTCAGAATCTCAGACTGCATGTCCCTGCACAGCCCCTCCTTTACAGATATCAGAATCACAGACTGCATGACCCTGCACAGCCCCTCCTTTACAGATGTCAGAATCACAGACTGCATGTCCCTGCACAGCCCCTCCTTTACGGAGCTCAGTTTCATAGACTGTGCATATTCTAAAGATTCCCTCGTTTAAAGGTGTTGGAGTCACAGACTGTGCATTCCCTATGCTAGAGATGTCAGCGTTACAGACTGTACGTGACTTGCATGCCCTAGAACTTACCCTGCACACTGGACTACACATACTCTCTGTTACAGATGTTACCGTCACAGACTGCACCTACCATGCACATACTCTCTGTTACAGATGTTACCGTCACAGACTGCACCTACCATGCACATACTCTCTGTTACAGATGTTACAGTCACAGACTGCACCTACCATGCACATACTCTCTGTTACAGATGTTAGTCACAGACTGCACCTACCATGCACATACTCTCTGTTACAGATGTTACCGTCACAGACTGCACCTACCATGCACATACTCTCTGTTACAGATGTTACCGTCACAGACTGCACCTACCATGCACATACTCTCTGATACAGATGTTACCGTCACAGACTGCACCTACCATGCACATACTCTCTGTTACAGATGTTACCGTCACAGACTGCACCTACCATGCACATACTCTCTGTTACAGATGTTACAGTCACAGACTGCACCTACCATGCACATACTCTCTGTTACAGATGTTACAGTCACAGACTGCACCTACCATGCACATACTCTCTGTTACAGATGTTACAGTGACAGACTGCACCTACCATGCACATACTCTCTGTTACAGATGACAGTGACAGACTGCACCTACCATGCACATACTCTCTGTTACAGATGTTACAGTCACAGACTGCACCTACCATGCACATACTCTCTGTTACAGATGTTACAGTCACAGACTGCACCTACCATGCACATACTCTCTGTTACAGATGTTACCGTCACAGACTGCACCTACCATGCACATACTCTCTGTTACAGATGTTACAGTCACAGACTGCACCTACCATGCACATACTCTCTGTTACAGATGTTACAGTCACAGACTGCACCTACCCTGCACATACTCTCTGTTACAGATGTTACCGTCACAGACTGCACCTACCCTGCACATACTCTCTGTTACAGATGTTACAGTCACAGACTGCACCTACCATGCACATACTCTCTGTTACAGATGTTACAGTCACAGACTGCACCTACCATGCACATACTCTCTGTTACAGATGTTAGTCACAGAATGCACCTACCATGCACATACTCTCTGTTACAGATGTTACAGTCACAGACAGCACCTACCCTGCACATACTCTCTGTTACAGATGTTACAGTCGCAGACTGCACCTACCCTGCACATACTCTCTGTTACAGATGTTACAGTCACAGACTGCACCTACCCTGCACATACTCTCTGTTACAGATGTTACCGTCACAGACTGCACCTACCCTGCACATACGCTCTGTTACAGATGTTACCGTCACAGACTGCACCTACCCTGCACATACTCTCTGTTACAGATGTTACAGTCACAGACTGCACCTACCATGCACATACTCTCTGTTACAGATGTTACCGTCACAGACTGCACCTACCATGCACATACTCTCTGTTACAGATGTTACCGTCACAGACTGCACCTACCATGCACATACTCTCTGTTACAGATGTTACCGTCACAGACTGCACCTACCATGCACATACTCTCTGTTACAGATGTTACAGTCACAGACTGCACCTACCATGCACATACTCTCTGTTACAGATGTTACAGTCACAGACTGCACCCACCCTGCACATACTCTCTGTTACAGATGTTACAGTCACAGACTGCACCCACCATGCACATACTCTCTGTTACAGATGTTACAGTCACAGACTGCACCTACCATGCACATACTCTCTGTTACAGATGTTACAGTCACAGACTGCACCTACCATGCACATACTCTCTGTTACAGATGTTACAGTCACAGACTGCATCTACCATGCACATACTCTCTGTTACAGATGTTACCGTCACAGAGTGCATCCACCCTGCATATGACCGGTGTAACAGATATCAGGGTCCATACACACTCTGGTACATACCTTCCACCTCCCCTTTGTTGCAGAAGTCAGAGTCACAGCATGTTCTGCTGACCAGGAAAGAGAACACAGAGTTGTGGTAGTGATAGTCTCTTCCACAGGATGCTTGTGTGGAGGAATGCAGACAGTCCTTGAACGCAGTTACAACAACATCATCCCCTGTCGGCACAAATACAAGTTTTGATTAAACAAAAAAAAAGATCTCAGTACAAGTTCCAGAGCAAACATGGTTACCCTGAAGGAGTCTGGGTGAAACAACCAAACCAAGAAAAAGTGTTAAAATAGCTTTATTTCAGTGTTTATGCACCAATTGTCATTTTAAATAAAGAAAAATATCCCTCCTAAAAATGTTGATGGGGTGTCACACTTTGCCCCCACCACTGTGATGATTACTCAATTATTTTGCTAATTTTGAACTCAAATGCTTCTATAACTTTTTCCACACTTCTCAACCACTTTCATTAGCTCTCAGTAGATTTCCAACCTATCATTTTATGCCAACTGTGCCACTCCTTACAAAAGAAGCCTGTCTTATGCAAATCAGTACTGACCTGATACCCATGAGAACAATCCATCTTGAACTACAAGGCTAGGCACTCTCCAGAAGGGAACCCAAGCCCCACAGACCTGTTACACCATGATCAGGCCTCAGAGCGTAGCTTAGGGGCCTGTGGCACCGCGCGCAAGGGACCCCGGTAGGAAGGTATGCCAGCCTATACATTGTACCCAATCAGTCGCTGCCATGTAGATACAACGGAAGAGCTTCTGAAGGTCACAGAGGCACCCTACAACCAACCCATAAATGCTGCAAGCCTCAGGGTCCTCCTAAGAAGTATCTTGGGTGCCAGAATGTCCAGGACAGAGTCAGGGTACAGACATGTGGCACGTGACACTCACCCACTGTGTTGTTCTCCAGCCCTGTGACGCAGTGAGTGACGTCCGGAGAGCATTGCTTGAAGATCCCTGAGCATTGGCTGGTGCCGGTAGCAAGACACGTCTCGCACAGTAGGCAATCTGCTGGAAAAAGAAACGCAATCCAGAGATCTGAGCAAGATGGTGCTTTTCATTCACACATTGAGAAATACATGTAAAAAAACAAGTATGGTGTGGAAGAGAAGAAAGTTCTGGTACCCAGGAGAACAAAATATAACAGAAAATAGGTAATGTATCGGAGAGTTCCAGTTGTTTGGAGAGTAGAAAAATGAAGTGATGAAAACACAAAACGGTGCTTAGGGAGAGACGAGAAAGAACTGAGGCAGAATGAAGATTGTAACCGAATGAGACAGAAAGAGACCGATAAAAACACACAAATGGCTAGACCCAGGCACAGAGAGACAAATAGAAAGATCTAGAGATAACTAAAGAATTGACACAACCACATTTGATGAGCTCGGGGGGTTGTGTCAAAGAGAGAGAGAGCAGAAAAGCACTATTTTGACAAGATATGGGGCCTCATTTATGAGGCTGTGCGTCACTTTGACGCCGCCGGTGCGTCACTTTTTGTGACGCACCATTGGCGTAAAAATATGCGCCTTGTTGTGCCATATTGACAAAGTGACGCATCTAGGTAGATGCGTCACTTTGTAAACCCCTGCGCCACATTATACCTGCGTCAGGTATAATGTATGCAGGGGGGGCGTATTGACGCAAGGAAGGGTCGTAGAAGTGACGCAGTGAAATCTATGAGATTTCACTGCGCCACTTCTAGGGTGCAAATTCGTAAATATCTTACGCCTGCCTCACAGCAGGCGTAAGACTGACCCAGGCCCTTTCACATGGGGATTACCCCATGTGAAAGGACACATTGCTGGAGTTGCGTCACTTTTGTGACACACTCCAGCGATGCATTACTTTTGCGCCATACAGATACGTCAGAAATACTGACGTATCTGTAACTCCTTGCGTCAGGATGCGTCATACTGTAAATATGACGCATCATTGGTGTCGCAAGGAGGGCGCAGTGAAAAGTGACGCATCGCTGTTTTCACGCAGCGATGCGTCACTTTTCATAAATGAGGCCCCTTGTGTTCTTCTCTCTGTCTGTGCTGGGGCGCTTTAGTCTGCCTTGTGCTAGGCACTATGGTGCAAAGCCGTCTCTGTAATGTACTGCATAGGCTCTGGCCTGGAAGTGTACCCGTCCACTATACAATTCTGTGCTTACAGTTAATTTAAAAATGTTGTTCATTAGAGAACATATGGAAAGTTTGAAGAGGCTTCTTTACAAGCGCCTTGCGCCACTTTTACGTCATTTTTAACATGCGAAAAGTGATGTACGTGTGGCACAAGGGGCTTGTAAATAATGCCCAAAATATTTGGAGTGATGCATGTACAATGCAAAGGCTTCAGTAATATTTACACAGACTGATTTCCACAGCATTGCATGGATTATTCATAGAAATGAAAAGCAAGGCAGCTGCTTGCGCTGCGTTATGTCACATTTCAACTTGGGAGTCGTTACATTATTGGAGCAGGGGCTTTCCCATGAATTCTGCCATGGATTTCACTTCATTTGATTGGAGCAGGGGCTTTCCCATGAGTTCTGCCATGGATTTTGCTTCATTTGATTGGAGCATGGGCTTTCCCATGAATTCTGCCATGGATTTTGCTTCATTTGATTGGAGCAGGGGCTTTCCCGTGAATTCTGCCATGGATTTTGCTGCATTTGATTGGAGCATGGGCTTTCCCATGAATTCTGCCATGGATTTTGCTGCATTTGATTGGAGCATAGGCTTTCCCATGAATTCTGCCATGGATTTTGCTTCATTTGATTGGAGCACGGGCTTTCCCATGAGTTCTGCCATGGATTTCGCTTCATTTGATTGGAGCAGGGGCTCTGCCATTGATTTTGCTTCATTTGATTGGAGCAGGGGCTTTCCCATGAATTCTGCCATGGATTTTGCTTCACTTGATTGGAGCATGGGCTTTCCCATGAATTCTGCCATGGATTTTGCTTCATTTGATTGGAGCATGGGCTTTCCCATGAATTCTGCCATGGATTTTGCTGCATTTGATTGGAGCATGGGCTTTCCCGTGAATTCTGCCATGGATTTTGCTGCATTTGATTGGAGCAGGGGCTTTCCCGTGAATTCTGCCATGGATTTTGCTTCATTTGATTGGAGCAGGGGCTTTCCCGTGAATTCTGCCATGGATTTTGCTTCATTTGATTGGAGCAGGGGCTTTCCCATGAATTCTGCCATGGATTTCGCTTCATTTGATTGGAGCAGGGGCTTTCCCATGAGTTCTGCCATGGATTTCGCTTCATTTGATTGGAGCAGGGGCTTTCCCATGAGTTCTGCCATGGATTTTGCTTCATTTGATTGGAGCAGGGGCTTTCCCATGAATTCTGCCATGGATTTTGCTTCATTTGATTGGAGCAGGGGCTTTCCCATGAATTCTGCCATGGATTTCACTTCATTTGATTGGAGCAGGGGCTTTCCCATGAGTTCTGCCATGGATTTTGCTTCATTTGATTGGAGCACGGGCTTTCCCATGAGTTCTGCCATGGATTTCGCTTCATTTGATTGGAGCATGGGCTTTCCCATGAATTCTGCCATGGATTTTGCTTCATTTGATTGGAGCAGGGGCTCTGCCATTGATTTTGCTTCATTTGATTGGAGCAGGGGCTTTCCCATGAATTCTGCCATGGATTTTGCTTCATTTGATTGGAGCAGGGGCTTTCCCATGAATTCTGCCATGGATTTTGCTTCATTTGATTGGAGCAGGGGCTTTCCCATGAATTCTGCCATGGATTTTGCTTCACTTGATTGGAGCAGGGGCTTTCCCATGAATTCTGCCATGGATTTTGCTTCATTTGATTGGAGCAGGGGCTTTCCCATGAATTCTGCCATTGGTTTTGCTGCATTTGATTGGAGCAGGGGCTTTCCCATGAGTTCTGCCATGGATTTTGCTTCATTTGATTGGAGCAGGGGCTTTCCCATGAATTCTGCCATGCATTTTGCTTCATTTGATTGGAGCAGGGGCTTTCCCATGAATTCTGCCATGGATTTTGCTGCATTTGATTGGAGCAGGGGCTTTCCCGTGAATTCTGCCATGGATTTTGCTGCATTTGATTGGAGCATGGGCTTTCCCATGAATTCTGCCATGGATTTTGCTGCATTTGATTGGAGCAGGGGCTTTCCCGTGAATTCTGCCATGGATTTTGCTTCATTTGATTGGAGCAGGGGCTTTCCCATGAATTCTGCCATGGATTTTGCTTCATTTGATTGGAGCAGGGGCTTTCCCGTGAATTCTGCCATGGATTTTGCTTCATTTGATTGGAGCAGGGGCTTTCCCATGAATTCTGCCATGGATTTTGCTTCATTTGATTGGAGCAGGGGCTTTCCCATGAATTCTGCCATGGATTTCACTTCATTTGATTGGAGCAGGGGCTTTCCCATGAGTTCTGCCATGGATTTTGCTTCATTTGATTGGAGCACGGGCTTTCCCATGAGTTCTGCCATGGATTTCGCTTCATTTGATTGGAGCATGGGCTTTCCCATGAATTCTGCCATGGATTTTGCTTCATTTGATTGGAGCAGGGGCTCTACCATTGATTTTGCTTCATTTGATTGGAGCAGGGGCTTTCCCATGAATTCTGCCATGGATTTTGCTTCATTTGATTGGAGCAGGGGCTTTCCCATGAATTCTGCCATGGATTTTGCTTCACTTGATTGGAGCAGGGGTTTTCCCATGAATTCTGCCATGGATTTTGCTTCACTTGATTGGAGCATGGGCTTTCCCATGAATTCTGCCATGGATTTTGCTTCATTTGATTGGAGCAGGGGCTCTACCATTGATTTTGCTTCATTTGATTGGAGCAGGGGCTTTCCCATGAATTCTGCCATGGATTTTGCTTCATTTGATTGGAGCATGGGCTTTCCCATGAATTCTGCCATGGATTTTGCTGCATTTGATTGGAGCATGGGCTTTCCCATGAATTCTGCCATGGATTTTGCTGCATTTGATTGGAGCAGGGGCTTTCCCGTGAATTCTGCCATGGATTTCACTTCATTTGATTGGAGCAGGGGCTTTCCCATGAATTCTGCCATGGATTTCGCTTCATTTGATTGGAGCAGGGGTTTTCCCATGAGTTCTGCCATGGATTTTGCTTCATTTGATTGGAGCACGGGCTTTCCCATGAGTTCTGCCATGGATTTCGCTTCATTTGATTGGAGCAGGGGCTCTGCCATTGATTTTGCTTCATTTGATTGGAGCAGGGGCTTTCCCATGAATTCTGCCATGGATTTTGCTTCACTTGATTGGAGCAGGGGCTTTCCCATGAATTCTGCCATGGATTTTGCTTCACTTGATTGGAGCATGGGCTTTCCCATGAATTCTGCCATGGATTTTGCTTCATTTGATTGGAGCATGGGCTTTCCCATGAATTCTGCCATGGATTTTGCTGCATTTGATTGGAGCATGGGCTTTCCCGTGAATTCTGCCATGGATTTTGCTGCATTTGATTGGAGCAGGGGCTTTCCCGTGAATTCTGCCATGGATTTTGCTTCATTTGATTGGAGCAGGGGCTTTCCCGTGAATTCTGCCATGGATTTTGCTTCATTTGATTGGAGCAGGGGCTTTCCCATGAATTCTGCCATGGATTTCGCTTCATTTGATTGGAGCAGGGGCTTTCCCATGAGTTCTGCCATGGATTTCGCTTCATTTGATTGGAGCAGGGGCTTTCCCATGAGTTCTGCCATGGATTTTGCTTCATTTGATTGGAGCAGGGGCTTTCCCATGAATTCTGCCATGGATTTTGCTTCATTTGATTGGAGCAGGGGCTTTCCCATGAATTCTGCCATGGATTTCACTTCATTTGATTGGAGCAGGGGCTTTCCCATGAGTTCTGCCATGGATTTTGCTTCATTTGATTGGAGCACGGGCTTTCCCATGAGTTCTGCCATGGATTTCGCTTCATTTGATTGGAGCATGGGCTTTCCCATGAATTCTGCCATGGATTTTGCTTCATTTGATTGGAGCAGGGGCTCTGCCATTGATTTTGCTTCATTTGATTGGAGCAGGGGCTTTCCCATGAATTCTGCCATGGATTTTGCTTCATTTGATTGGAGCAGGGGCTTTCCCATGAATTCTGCCATGGATTTTGCTTCATTTGATTGGAGCAGGGGCTTTCCCATGAATTCTGCCATGGATTTTGCTTCACTTGATTGGAGCAGGGGCTTTCCCATGAATTCTGCCATGGATTTTGCTTCATTTGATTGGAGCAGGGGCTTTCCCATGAATTCTGCCATTGGTTTTGCTGCATTTGATTGGAGCAGGGGCTTTCCCATGAGTTCTGCCATGGATTTTGCTTCATTTGATTGGAGCAGGGGCTTTCCCATGAATTCTGCCATGCATTTTGCTTCATTTGATTGGAGCAGGGGCTTTCCCATGAATTCTGCCATGGATTTTGCTGCATTTGATTGGAGCAGGGGCTTTCCCGTGAATTCTGCCATGGATTTTGCTGCATTTGATTGGAGCATGGGCTTTCCCATGAATTCTGCCATGGATTTTGCTGCATTTGATTGGAGCAGGGGCTTTCCCGTGAATTCTGCCATGGATTTTGCTTCATTTGATTGGAGCAGGGGCTTTCCCATGAATTCTGCCATGGATTTTGCTTCATTTGATTGGAGCAGGGGCTTTCCCGTGAATTCTGCCATGGATTTTGCTTCATTTGATTGGAGCAGGGGCTTTCCCATGAATTCTGCCATGGATTTTGCTTCATTTGATTGGAGCAGGGGCTTTCCCATGAATTCTGCCATGGATTTCACTTCATTTGATTGGAGCAGGGGCTTTCCCATGAGTTCTGCCATGGATTTTGCTTCATTTGATTGGAGCACGGGCTTTCCCATGAGTTCTGCCATGGATTTCGCTTCATTTGATTGGAGCATGGGCTTTCCCATGAATTCTGCCATGGATTTTGCTTCATTTGATTGGAGCAGGGGCTCTACCATTGATTTTGCTTCATTTGATTGGAGCAGGGGCTTTCCCATGAATTCTGCCATGGATTTTGCTTCATTTGATTGGAGCAGGGGCTTTCCCATGAATTCTGCCATGGATTTTGCTTCACTTGATTGGAGCAGGGGTTTTCCCATGAATTCTGCCATGGATTTTGCTTCATTTGATTGGAGCATGGGCTTTCCCATGAATTCTGCCATGGATTTTGCTTCATTTGATTGGAGCATGGGCTTTCCCATGAATTCTGCCATGGATTTTGCTGCATTTGATTGGAGCATGGGCTTTCCCATGAATTCTGCCATGGATTTTGCTGCATTTGATTGGAGCAGGGGCTTTCCCGTGAATTCTGCCATGGATTTCACTTCATTTGATTGGAGCAGGGGCTTTCCCATGAATTCTGCCATGGATTTCGCTTCATTTGATTGGAGCAGGGGCTTTCCCATGAGTTCTGCCATGGATTTTGCTTCATTTGATTGGAGCACGGGCTTTCCCATGAGTTCTGCCATGGATTTCGCTTCATTTGATTGGAGCAGGGGCTCTGCCATTGATTTTGCTTCATTTGATTGGAGCAGGGGCTTTCCCATGAATTCTGCCATGGATTTTGCTTCACTTGATTGGAGCAGGGGCTTTCCCATGAATTCTGCCATGGATTTTGCTTCATTTGATTGGAGCATGGGCTTTCCCATGAATTCTGCCATGGATTTTGCTTCATTTGATTGGAGCATGGGCTTTCCCATGAATTCTGCCATGGATTTTGCTGCATTTGATTGGAGCATGGGCTTTCCCGTGAATTCTGCCATGGATTTTGCTGCATTTGATTGGAGCAGGGGCTTTCCCGTGAATTCTGCCATGGATTTTGCTTCATTTGATTGGAGCAGGGGCTTTCCCGTGAATTCTGCCATGGATTTTGCTTCATTTGATTGGAGCAGGGGCTTTCCCATGAATTCTGCCATGGATTTCGCTTCATTTGATTGGAGCAGGGGCTTTCCCATGAGTTCTGCCATGGATTTCGCTTCATTTGATTGGAGCAGGGGCTTTCCCATGAGTTCTGCCATGGATTTTGCTTCATTTGATTGGAGCAGGGGCTTTCCCATGAATTCTGCCATGGATTTTGCTTCATTTGATTGGAGCAGGGGCTTTCCCATGAATTCTGCCATGGATTTCACTTCATTTGATTGGAGCAGGGGCTTTCCCATGAGTTCTGCCATGGATTTTGCTTCATTTGATTGGAGCACGGGCTTTCCCATGAGTTCTGCCATGGATTTCGCTTCATTTGATTGGAGCATGGGCTTTCCCATGAATTCTGCCATGGATTTTGCTTCATTTGATTGGAGCAGGGGCTCTGCCATTGATTTTGCTTCATTTGATTGGAGCAGGGGCTTTCCCATGAATTCTGCCATGGATTTTGCTTCATTTGATTGGAGCAGGGGCTTTCCCATGAATTCTGCCATGGATTTTGCTTCATTTGATTGGAGCAGGGGCTTTCCCATGAATTCTGCCATGGATTTTGCTTCACTTGATTGGAGCAGGGGCTTTCCCATGAATTCTGCCATGGATTTTGCTTCATTTGATTGGAGCAGGGGCTTTCCCATGAATTCTGCCATTGGTTTTGCTGCATTTGATTGGAGCAGGGGCTTTCCCATGAGTTCTGCCATGGATTTTGCTTCATTTGATTGGAGCAGGGGCTTTCCCATGAATTCTGCCATGCATTTTGCTTCATTTGATTGGAGCAGGGGCTTTCCCATGAATTCTGCCATGGATTTTGCTGCATTTGATTGGAGCAGGGGCTTTCCCGTGAATTCTGCCATGGATTTTGCTGCATTTGATTGGAGCATGGGCTTTCCCATGAATTCTGCCATGGATTTTGCTGCATTTGATTGGAGCAGGGGCTTTCCCGTGAATTCTGCCATGGATTTTGCTTCATTTGATTGGAGCAGGGGCTTTCCCATGAATTCTGCCATGGATTTTGCTTCATTTGATTGGAGCAGGGGCTTTCCCGTGAATTCTGCCATGGATTTTGCTTCATTTGATTGGAGCAGGGGCTTTCCCATGAATTCTGCCATGGATTTTGCTTCATTTGATTGGAGCAGGGGCTTTCCCATGAATTCTGCCATGGATTTCACTTCATTTGATTGGAGCAGGGGCTTTCCCATGAGTTCTGCCATGGATTTTGCTTCATTTGATTGGAGCACGGGCTTTCCCATGAGTTCTGCCATGGATTTCGCTTCATTTGATTGGAGCATGGGCTTTCCCATGAATTCTGCCATGGATTTTGCTTCATTTGATTGGAGCAGGGGCTCTACCATTGATTTTGCTTCATTTGATTGGAGCAGGGGCTTTCCCATGAATTCTGCCATGGATTTTGCTTCATTTGATTGGAGCAGGGGCTTTCCCATGAATTCTGCCATGGATTTTGCTTCACTTGATTGGAGCAGGGGTTTTCCCATGAATTCTGCCATGGATTTTGCTTCATTTGATTGGAGCATGGGCTTTCCCATGAATTCTGCCATGGATTTTGCTTCATTTGATTGGAGCATGGGCTTTCCCATGAATTCTGCCATGGATTTTGCTGCATTTGATTGGAGCATGGGCTTTCCCATGAATTCTGCCATGGATTTTGCTGCATTTGATTGGAGCAGGGGCTTTCCCATGAATTCTGCCATGGATTTTGCTTCATTTGATTGGAGCAGGGGCTTTCCCGTGAATTCTGCCATGGATTTTGCTTCATTTGATTGGAGCAGGGGCTTTCCCACGAATTCTGCCATTGGTTTTGCTGCATTTGATTGGAGCAGGGGCTTTCCCATGAATTCTGCCATGCATTTTGCTTCATTTGATTGGAGCAGGGGCTTTCCCATGAATTCTGCCATGGATTTCGCTTCATTTGATTGGAGCAGGGGCTTTCCCATGAGTTCTGCCATGGATTTTGCTTCATTTGATTGGAGCAGGGGCTTTCCCATGAATTCTGCCATGGATTTTGCTTCATTTGATTGGAGCAGGGGCTTTCCCATGAATTCTGCCATGGATTTCACTTCATTTGATTGGAGCAGGGGCTTTCCCATGAGTTCTGCCATGGATTTTGCTTCATTTGATTGGAGCACGGGCTTTCCCATGAGTTCTGCCATGGATTTCGCTTCATTTGATTGGAGCATGGGCTTTCCCATGAATTCTGCCATGGATTTTGCTTCATTTGATTGGAGCAGGGGCTCTGCCATTGATTTTGCTTCATTTGATTGGAGCAGGGGCTTTCCCATGAATTCTGCCATGGATTTTGCTTCATTTGATTGGAGCAGGGGCTTTCCCATGAATTCTGCCATGGATTTTGCTGCATTTGATTGGAGCAGGGGCTTTCCCGTGAATTCTGCCATGGATTTTGCTGCATTTGATTGGAGCATGGGCTTTCCCATGAATTCTGCCATGGATTTTGCTGCATTTGATTGGAGCAGGGGCTTTCCCGTGAATTCTGCCATGGATTTTGCTTCATTTGATTGGAGCAGGGGCTTTCCCATGAATTCTGCCATGGATTTTGCTTCATTTGATTGGAGCAGGGGCTTTCCCGTGAATTCTGCCATGGATTTTGCTTCATTTGATTGGAGCAGGGGCTTTCCCATGAATTCTGCCATGGATTTTGCTTCATTTGATTGGAGCAGGGGCTTTCCCATGAATTCTGCCATGGATTTCACTTCATTTGATTGGAGCAGGGGCTTTCCCATGAGTTCTGCCATGGATTTTGCTTCATTTGATTGGAGCACGGGCTTTCCCATGAGTTCTGCCATGGATTTCGCTTCATTTGATTGGAGCATGGGCTTTCCCATGAATTCTGCCATGGATTTTGCTTCATTTGATTGGAGCAGGGGCTCTGCCATTGATTTTGCTTCATTTGATTGGAGCAGGGGCTTTCCCATGAATTCTGCCATGGATTTTGCTTCATTTGATTGGAGCAGGGGCTTTCCCATGAATTCTGCCATGGATTTTGCTTCACTTGATTGGAGCAGGGGTTTTCCCATGAATTCTGCCATGGATTTTGCTTCATTTGATTGGAGCATGGGCTTTCCCATGAATTCTGCCATGGATTTTGCTTCATTTGATTGGAGCATGGGCTTTCCCATGAATTCTGCCATGGATTTTGCTGCATTTGATTGGAGCATGGGCTTTCCCATGAATTCTGCCATGGATTTTGCTGCATTTGATTGGAGCAGGGGCTTTCCCATGAATTCTGCCATGGATTTTGCTTCATTTGATTGGAGCAGGGGCTTTCCCGTGAATTCTGCCATGGATTTTGCTTCATTTGATTGGAGCAGGGGCTTTCCCACGAATTCTGCCATTGGTTTTGCTGCATTTGATTGGAGCAGGGGCTTTCCCATGAATTCTGCCATGCATTTTGCTTCATTTGATTGGAGCAGGGGCTTTCCCATGAATTCTGCCATGGATTTCGCTTCATTTGATTGGAGCAGGGGCTTTCCCATGAGTTCTGCCATGGATTTTGCTTCATTTGATTGGAGCAGGGGCTTTCCCATGAATTCTGCCATGGATTTTGCTTCATTTGATTGGAGCAGGGGCTTTCCCATGAATTCTGCCATGGATTTCACTTCATTTGATTGGAGCAGGGGCTTTCCCATGAGTTCTGCCATGGATTTTGCTTCATTTGATTGGAGCACGGGCTTTCCCATGAGTTCTGCCATGGATTTCGCTTCATTTGATTGGAGCATGGGCTTTCCCATGAATTCTGCCATGGATTTTGCTTCATTTGATTGGAGCAGGGGCTCTGCCATTGATTTTGCTTCATTTGATTGGAGCAGGGGCTTTCCCATGAATTCTGCCATGGATTTTGCTTCATTTGATTGGAGCAGGGGCTTTCCCATGAATTCTGCCATGGATTTTGCTTCATTTGATTGGAGCAGGGGCTTTCCCATGAGTTCTGCCATGGATTTTGCTTCACTTGATTGGAGCAGGGGCTTTCCCATGAGTTCTGCCATGGATTTTGCTTCATTTGATTGGAGCAGGGGCTTTCCCATGAATTCTGCCATGCATTTTGCTTCATTTGATTGGAGCAGGGGCTTTCCCATGAGTTCTGCCATGGATTTCGCTTCATTTGATTGGAGCAGGGGCTTTCCCATGAATTCTGCCATGGATTTTGCTTCATTTGGTTGGAGCAGGGGCTTTCCCATGAATTCTGCCATGGATTTCGCTTCATTTGATTGGAGCAAGGGCTTTCCCATGAGTTCTGCCATGGATTTCGCTTCATTTGATTGGAGCACGGGCTTTCCCATGAGTTCTGCCATGGATTTCGCTTCATTTGATTGGAGCAGGGGCTTTCCCATGAGTTCTGCCATGGATTTTGCTTCATTTGATTGGAGCAGGGGCTCTGCCATTGATTTTG
Organism: Lissotriton helveticus; assembly: GCF_964261635.1. NCBI lineage: Eukaryota > Metazoa > Chordata > Amphibia > Caudata > Salamandridae > Lissotriton > Lissotriton helveticus. The sequence goes on along the minus strand of NC_136057.1, from coordinate 9,474,935 downwards.
CTTCATTTGATTGGAGCAGGGGCTTTCCCATGAATTCTGCCATGGATTTTGCTTCACTTGATTGGAGCATGGGCTTTCCCATGAATTCTGCCATGGATTTTGCTTCATTTGATTGGAGCAGGGGCTTTCCAATGAATTCTGCCATGGATTTTGCTTCATGTGATTGGAGCATGGGCTTTCCCATGAATTCTGCCATGGATTTTGCTTCACTTGATTGTAGCATGGGCTTTCCCATGAATTCTGCCATGGATTTTGCTTCATTTGATTGGAGCATGGGCTTTCCCATGAATTCTGCCATGGATTTTGCTTCACTTGATTGGAGCATGGGCTTTCCCATGAATTCTGCCATGGATTTTGCTTCATTTGATTGGAGCAGGGGCTTTCCAATGAATTCTGCCATGGATTTTGCTTCATGTGATTGGAGCATGGGCTTTCCAATGAATTCTGCCATGGATTTTGCTTCACTTGATTGTAGCATGGGCTTTCCCATGAATTCTGCCATGGATTTTGCTTCATTTGATTGGAGCATGGGCTTTCCCATGAATTCTGCCATGGATTTTGCTTCACTTGATTGGAGCATGGGCTTTCCCATGAATTCTGCCATGGATTTTGCTTCATTTGATTGGAGCAGGGGCTTTCCAATGAATTCTGCCATGGATTTTGCTTCATGTGATTGGAGCATGGGCTTTCCCATGAATTCTGCCATGGATTTTGCTGCATTTGATTGGAGCATGGGCTTTCCCATGAATTCTGCCATGGATTTTGCTTCATTTGATTGGAGCATGGGCTTTCCCATGAATTCTGCCATGGATTTTGCTTCACTTGATTGGAGCAGGGGCTTTCCCATGAATTCTGCCATGGATTTTGCTTCAATTGATTGGAGCATGGGCTTTCCCATGAATTCTGCCATGGATTTTGCTTCATTTGATTGGAGCAGGGGCTCTGCCATGGATTTTGCTTCATTTGATTGGAGCAGGGGCTTGCCCATGAATTCTGCCATGGATTTTGCTTCACTTGATTGGAGCAGGGGCTTTCCCATGAATTCTGCCATGGATTTTGCTTCACTTGATTGGAGCATGGGCTTTCCCATGAATTCTGCCATGGATTTTGCTTCATTTGATTGGAGCAGGGGCTTTCCCATGAATTCTGCCATGGATTTTGCTTCATTTGATTGGAGCATGGGCTTTCCCATGAATTCTGCCATGGATTTTGCTTCATTTGATTGGAGCAGGGGCTTTCCCATGAATTATGCCGTGGATTTTGCTGCATTTGATTGGAGCAGGGGCTTTCCCATGAATTCTGCCATTGGTTTTGCTGCATTTGATTGGAGCAGGGGCTTTCCCATGAATTCTGCCATGGATTTTGCTTCACTTGATTGGAGCAGGGGCTTTCCCATGAATTCTGCCATGGATTTTGCTTCATGTGATTGGAGCATGGGCTTTCCCATGAATTCTGCCATGGATTTTGCTTCATTTGATTGGAGCAGGGGCTTTCCCATGAATTCTGCCATGGATTTTGCTTCATTTGATTGGAGCAGGGGCTTTCCCATGAGTTCTGCCATGGATTTTGCTTCATGTGATTGGAGCATGGGCTTTCCCATGAATTCTGCCATGGATTTTGCTTCATTTGATTGGAGCATGGCCTTTCCCATGAATTCTGCCATGGATTTTGCTTCATTTGATTGGAGAAGGGGCTTTCCCATGAATTCTGCCATGGAATTTGCTTCATTTGATTGGAGCAGGGGCTTTCCCATGAATTCTGCCATGGATTTTGGTTCATTTGATTGGAGCAGGGGCTTTCCCATGAATTCTGCCATGGATTTTGTTGCATTTGATTGGAGCAGGGGCTTATCCATGAATTCTGCCATGGATTTTGGTTCATTTGATTGGAGCAGGGGCTTTCCCATGCATTCTGCCATGGAATTTGCTTCATTTGATTGGAGCAGGTGCTTTCCCATGAATTCTGCCATGGATTTTGTTGCATTTGATTGGAGCAGGGGCTTTCCCATGAATTCTGCCATGGATTTTGGTTCATTTGATTGGAGCAGGGGCTTTCCCATGCATTCTGCCATGGAATTTGCTTCATTTGATTGGAGCAGGGGCTTTCCCATGAATTCTGCCATGGATTTTGGTTCATTTGATTGGAGCATGGGCTTTCCCATGAATTCTGCCATGGATTTTGTTGCATTTAATTGGAGCAGGGGCTTTCCCATGAATTCTGCCTTGGATTTTGCTTCATTTGATTGGAGCATGGGCTTTCCCATGAATTCTGCCATGGATTTTGCTTCATTTGATTGGAGCATGGGCTTTCCCATGAATTCTGCCATGGAATTTGCTTCATTTGATTGGAGCATGGGCTTTCCCATGAATTCTGCCATGGATTTTGCTTCATGTGATTGGAGCATGGGCTTTCCCATGAATTCTGCCATGGATTTTGCTTCATGTGATTGGAGCATGGGCTTTCCCATGAATTCTGCCATGGATTTTGCTTCATTTGATTGGAGCATAGGCTTTCCCATGAATTCTGCCATGGATTTTGCTTCACTTGATTGGAGCAGGGGCTTTCCCATGAATTCTGCCATGGATTTTGCTTCATTTGATTGGAGCATAGGCTTTCCCATGAATTCTGCCATGGATTTTGCTTCATTTGATTGGAGCAGGGGCTTTCCCGTGAATTCTGCCATGGATTTTTGTTCACTTGATTGGAGCAGGGGCTTTCCCATGAATTCTGCCATGTATTTTGCTTCATTTGATTGGAGCAGGGGCTTTCCCGTAAATTCTGCCATGGATTTTGGTTCACTTGATTGGAGCAGGGGCTTTCCCATGAATTCTGCCATGGATTTTGCTTCATTTGAATGGAGCAGGGGCTTTCCCATGAATTCTGCCATGGATTTTGCTTCATTTGATTGGAGCAGGGGCTTTCCCATGAGTTCTGCCATGGATTTTGCTTCATTTTATTGGAGCAGGGGCTTTCCCATGAATTCTGCCATGGATTTTGCTTCAATTGATTGGAGCAGGGGCTTTCCCATGAATTATGCCGTGGATTTTGCTGCATTTGATTGGAGCAGGGGCTTTCCCGTGAATTCTGCCATGGATTTTGGATCACTTGATTGGAGCAGGGGCTTTCCCATGAATTCTGCCATGTATTTTGCTTCATTTGATTGGAGCAGGGGCTTTCCCATGAATTCTGCCATGTATTTTGCTTCATTTGATTGGAGCAGGGGCTTTCCCGTAAATTCTGCCATGGATTTTGGTTCACTTGAGTGGAGCAGGGGCTTTCCCATGAATTCTGCCATGGATTTTGCTTCATTTGATTGGAGCAGGGGCTTTCCCATGAATTCTGCCATGGATTTTGCTTCATTTGATTGGAGCAGGGGCTTTCCCATGAGTTCTGCCAAGGATTTTGCTTCATTTGATTGGAGCAGGGGCTTTCCCATGAATTCTGCCATGGATTTTGCTTCATTTGATTGGAGCAGGGGCTTTCCCATGAATTATGCCGTGGATTTTGCTGCATTTGATTGGAGCAGGGGCTTTCCCATGAATTCTGCCATGGATTTTGCTTCATTTGATTGGAGCAGGGGCTTTCCCATGAGTTCTGCCTTGGATTCTGCTTCATTTGATTGGAGCATGGGCTTTCCCATGAATTCTGCCATAGATTTTGCTTCATTTGATTGGAGCATGGGTTTTCCCATGAATTCTGCCATGGATTTTGCTTCATGTGATTGGAGCATGGGCTTTCCCATGAATTCTGCCATGGATTTTGCTGCATTTGATTGGAGCAGGGGCTTTCCCATGGATTCTGCCATGGATTTTGCTGCATTTGATTGGAGCATGGGCTTTCCCATGAATTCTGCCATGGATTTTGCTGCATTTGATTGGAGCAGGGGCTTTCCCATGAATTCTGCCATGGATTGTGCTTCATTTGATTGGAGCAGGGGCTCTGCCATTGATTTTGCTTCATTTGATTGGAGCAGGGGCTTTCCCATGAATTCTGCCATGGATTTTGCTTCATTTGATTGGAGCAGGGGCTTTCCCATGAATTCTGCCATGGATTTTGCTTCATTTGATTGGAGCAGGGGCTTTCCCATGAATTCTGCCATGGATTTTGCTTCATTTGATTGGAGCATGGGCTTTCCCATGAATTCTGCCATGGATTTTGCTTCATTTGATTGGAGCATGGGCTTTCCCATGAATTCTGCCATGGATTTTGCTGCATTTGATTGGAGCATGGGCTTTCCCATGAATTCTGCCATGGATTTTGCTGCATTTGATTGGAGCAGGGGCTTTCCCATGAATTCTGCCATGGATTTTGCTTCATTTGATTGGAGCAGGGGCTTTCCCGTGAATTCTGCCATGGATTTTGCTTCATTTGATTGGAGCAGGGGCTTTCCCATGAATTCTGCCATGGATTTTGCTTCATTTGATTGGAGCAGGGGCTTTCCCATGAATTCTGCCATTGGTTTTGCTGCATTTGATTGGAGCAGGGGCTTTCCCATGAATTCTGCCATGCATTTTGCTTCATTTGATTGGAGCAGGGGCTTTCCCATGAATTCTGCCATGGATTTCGCTTCATTTGATTGGAGCAGGGGCTTTCCCATGAGTTCTGCCATGGATTTTGCTTCATTTGATTGGAGCAGGGGCTTTCCCATGAATTCTGCCATGGATTTTGCTTCATTTGATTGGAGCAGGGGCTTTCCCATGAGTTCTGCCATGGATTTCACTTCATTTGATTGGAGCAGGGGCTTTCCCATGAGTTCTGCCATGGATTTCGCTTCATTTGATTGGAGCACGGGCTTTCCCATGAGTTCTGCCATGGATTTCGCTTCATTTGATTGGAGCATGGGCTTTCCCATGAATTCTGCCATGGATTTTGCTTCATTTGATTGGAGCAGGGGCTCTGCCATTGATTTTGCTTCATTTGATTGGAGCAGGGGCTTTCCCATGAATTCTGCCATGGATTTTGCTTCATTTGATTGGAGCAGGGGCTTTCCCATGAATTCTGCCATGGATTTTGCTTCATTTGATTGGAGCAGGGGCTTTCCCATGAATTCTGCCATGGATTTTGCTTCACTTGATTGGAGCAGGGGCTTTCCCATGAATTCTGCCATGGATTTTGCTTCATTTGATTGGAGCAGGGGCTTTCCCATGAATTCTGCCATTGGTTTTGCTGCATTTGATTGGAGCAGGGGCTTTCCCATGAGTTCTGGCATGGATTTTGCTTCATTTGATTGGAGCAGGGGCTTTCCCATGAATTCTGCCATGCATTTTGCTTCATTTGATTGGAGCAGGGGCTTTCCCATGAATTCTGCCATGGATTTCGCTTCATTTGATTGGAGCAGGGGCTTTCCCATGAGTTCTGCCATGGATTTCGCTTCATTTGATTGGAGCAGGGGCTTTCCCATGAATTCTGCCATGGATTTTGCTTCATTTGATTGGAGCAGGGGCTTTCCCATGAATTCTGCCATGGATTTCGCTTCATTTGATTGGAGCAAGGGCTTTCCCATGAGTTCTGCCATGGATTTTGCTTCATTTGATTGGAGCACGGGCTTTCCCATGAGTTCTGCCATGGATTTCGCTTCATTTGATTGGAGCAGGGGTTTTCCCATGAGTTCTGCCATGGATTTTGCTTCATTTGATTGGAGCAGGGGCTCTGCCATTGATTTTGCTTCATTTGATTGGAGCAGGCGCTTTCCCATGAATTCTGCCATGGATTTTGCTTCACTTGATTGGAGCATGGGCTTTCCCATGAATTCTGCCATGGATTTTGCTTCATTTGATTGGAGCATGGGCTTTCCAATGAATTCTGCCATGGATTTTGCTTCATGTGATTGGAGCAGGGGCTTTCCCATGAATTCTGCCATGGATTTTGCTGCATTTGATTGGAGCATGGGCTTTCCCATGAATTCTGCCATGGATTTTGCTTCATTTGATTGGAGCATGGGCTTTCCCATGAATTCTGCCATGGATTTTGCTTCATTTGATTGGAGCAGGGGCTTTCCCATGAATTCTGCCATGGATTTTGCTTCACTTGATTGGAGCATGGGCTTTCCCATGAATTCTGCCATGGATTTTGCTTCATTTGATTGGAGCATGGGCTTTCCAATGAATTCTGCCATGGATTTTGCTTCATGTGATTGGAGCAGGGGCTTTCCCATGAATTCTGCCATGGATTTTGCTGCATTTGATTGGAGCATGGGCTTTCCCATGAATTCTGCCATGGATTTTGCTTCATTTGATTGGAGCATGGGCTTTCCCATGAATTCTGCCATGGATTTTGCTTCACTTGATTGGAGCAGGGGCTTTCCCATGAATTCTGCCATGGATTTTGCTTCAATTGATTGGAGCATGGGCTTTCCCATGAATTCTGCCATGGATTTTGCTTCATTTGATTGGAGCAGGGGCTCTGCCATGGATTTTGCTTCATTTGATTGGAGCAGGGGCTTGCCCATGAATTCTGCCATGGATTTTGCTTCACTTGATTGGAGCAGGGGCTTTCCCATGAATTCTGCCATGGATTTTGCTTCACTTGATTGGAGCATGGGCTTTCCCATGAATTCTGCCATGGATTTTGCTTCATTTGATTGGAGCAGGGGCTTTTCCATGAATTCTGCCATGGATTTTGCTTCATTTGATTGGAGCATGGGCTTTCCCATGAATTCTGCCGTGGATTTTGCTTCATTTGATTGGAGCAGGGGCTTTCCCATGAATTATGCCGTGGATTTTGCTGCATTTGATTGGAGCAGGGGCTTTCCCATGAATTCTGCCATGGATTTTGCTTCACTTGATTGGAGCATGGGCTTTCCCATGAATTCTGCCATGGATTTTGCTTCATTTGATTGGAGCAGGGGCTTTCCCATGAGTTCTGCCATGGATTTTGCTTCATGTGATAGGAGCATGGGCTTTCCCATGAATTCTGCCATGGATTTTGCTTCATTTGATTGGAGCATGGCCTTTCCCATGAATTCTGCCATGGATTTTGCTTCATTTGATTGGAGAAGGGGCTTTCCCATGAATTCTGCCATGGAATTTGCTTCATTTGATTGGAGCAGGGGCTTTCCCATGAATTCTGCCATGGATTTTGCTGCATTTGATTGGAGCAGGGGCTTTCCCATGAATTCTGCCATGGATTTTGTTGCATTTGATTGGAGCAGGGGCTTATCCATGAATTCTGCCATGGATTTTGGTTCATTTGATTGGAGCAGGGGCTTTCCCATGCATTCTGCCATGGAATTTGCTTCATTTGATTGGAGCAGGGGCTTTCCCATGAATTCTGCCATGGATTTTGTTGCATTTGATTGGAGCAGGGGCTTTCCCATGAATTCTGCCATGGATTTTGGTTCATTTGATTGGAGCAGGGGCTTTCCCATGCATTCTGCCATGGAATTTGCTTCATTTGATTGGAGCAGGGGCTTTCCCATGAATTCTGCCATGGATTTTGGTTCATTTGATTGGAGCATGGGCTTTCCCATGAATTCTGCCATGGATTTTGTTGCATTTGATTGGAGCAGGGGCTTTCCCATGAATTCTGCCTTGGATTTTGCTTCATTTGATTGGAGCATGGGCTTTCCCATGAATTCTGCCATGGATTTTGCTTCATGTGATTGGAGCATGGGCTTTCCCATGAATTCTGCCATGGATTTTGCTTCATTTGATTGGAGCATGGGCTTTCCCATGAATTCTGCCATGGATTTTGCTTCACTTGATTGGAGCAGGGGCTTTCCCATGAATTCTGCCATGGATTTTGCTTCATTTGATTGGAGCATAGGCTTTCCCATGAATTCTGCCATGGATTTTGCTTCATTTGATTGGAGCAGGGGCTTTCCCGTGAATTCTGCCATGGATTTTTGTTCACTTGATTGGAGCAGGGGCTTTTCCGTGAATTCTGCCATGGATTTTGGTTCACTTGATTGGAGCAGGGGCTTTCCCATGAATTCTGCCATGTATTTTGCTTCATTTGATTGGAGCAGGGGCTTTCCCATGAATTCTGCCATGGATTTCGCTTCATTTGATTGGAGCAGGGGCTTTCCCGTGAATTCTGCCATGGATTTTTGTTCACTTGATTGGAGCAGGGGCTTTCCCGTGAATTCTGCCATGGATTTTGGTTCACTTGATTGGAGCAGGGGCTTTCCCATGAATTCTGCCATGTATTTTGCTTCATTTGATTGGAGCAGGGGCTTTCCCATGAATTCTGCCATGGATTTTGCTTCATTTGATTGGAGCAGGGGCTTTCCCATGAGTTCTGCCATGGATTTTGCTTCATTTTATTGGAGCAGGGGCTTTCCCATGAATTCTGCCATGGATTTTGCTTCATTTGATTGGAGCAGGGGCTTTCCCATGAATTATGCCATGGATTTTGCTGCATTTGATTGGAGCAGGGGCTTTCCCGTGAATTCTGCCATGGATTTTGGATCACTTGATTGGAGCAGGGGCTTTCCCATGAATTCTGCCATGTATTTTGCTTCATTTGATTGGAGCAGGGGCTTTCCCATGAATTCTGCCATGTATTTTGCTTCATTTGATTGGAGCAGGGGCTTTCCCGTAAATTCTGCCATGGATTTTGGTTCACTTGATTGGAGCAGGGGCTTTCCCATGAATTCTGCCATGGATTTTGCTTCATTTGATTGGAGCAGGGGCTTTCCCATGAATTCTGCCATGGATTTTGCTTCATTTGATTGGAGCAGGGGCTTTCCCATGAGTTCTGCCATGGATTTTGCTTCATTTGATTGGAGCAGGGGCTTTCCCATGAATTCTGCCATGGATTTTGCTTCATTTGATTGGAGCAGGGGCTTTCCCATGAATTATGCCGTGGATTTTGATGCATTTGATTGGAGCAGGGGCTTTCCCATGAATTCTGCCATGGATTTTGCTTCATTTGATTGGAGCAGGGGCTTTCCCATGAGTTCTGCCTTGGATTCTGCTTCATTTGATTGGAGCATGGGCTTTCCCATGAATTCTGCCATAGATTTTGCTTCATTTGATTGGAGCATGGGTTTTCCCATGAATTCTGCCATGGATTTTGCTTCATGTGATTGGAGCATGGGCTTTCCCATGAATTCTGCCATGGATTTTGCTGCATTTGATTGGAGCAGGGGCTTTCCCATGGATTCTGCCATGGATTTTGCTGCATGTGATTGGAGCATGGGCTTTCCCATGAATTCTGCCATGGATTTTGTTGCATTTGATTGGAGCAGGGGCTTTCCCATGAATTCTGCCTTGGATTTTGCTTAATTTGATTGGAGCAGGTGCTTTCCCGTGAATTCTGCCATGGATTTTGCTTCATTTGATTGGAGCATGGGCTTTCCCATGAATTCTGCCATGGAATTTGCTTCATTTGATTGGAGCAGGGGCTTTCCCATGAATTCTGCCATGGATTTTGCTGCATTTCATTGGAGCAGGGGCTTTCCCATGAATTCTGCCATGGATTTTGCTGCATTTCATTGGAGCAGGGGCTTTCCCATGAATTCTGCCTTGGATTTTGCTTCATTTGATTGGAGCATGGGCTTTCCCATGAATTCTGCCATGGATTTTGCTGCATTTGATTGGAGCATGGGCTTTCCCATGAATTCTGCCATGCATTTTGCTTCACTTGATTGGAGCATGGGCTTTCCCATGAATTCTGCCATGGATTTTGCTTCACGTGATTGGAGCAGGGGCTTTCCCATGAATTCTGCCATGGATTTTGCTTCACGTGATTGGAGCATGGGCTTTCCCATGAATTCTGCCATGTATTTTGCTTCATTTGATAGGAGCTGATTTTGCTTCATTTGATAGGAGCAGGGGCTTTCCCATGAATTCTGCCATGGATTTTGCTGCATTTGATTGGAGCAGGGGCTGTCCCATGAATTCTGCCATGTATTTTGCTTCATTTGATTGGAGCAGGGGCTTTCCCGTGAATTCTGCCATGGATTTTGCTTCACTTGATTGGAGCAGGGGCTTTCCCGTGAATTCTGCCATGGATTTTGCTTCACTTGATTGGAGCAGGGGCTTTCCCATGAATTCTGCCATGGATTTTGCTTCATTTGATTGGAGCAGGGGCTTTCCCATGAATTCTGCCATGGATTTTGCTTCATTTGATTGGAGCAGGGGCTTTCCCATGAGTTCTGCCATGGATTTTGCTTCATTTGATTGGAGCAGGGGCTTTCCCATGAATTCTGCCATGGATTTTGCTTCATTTGATTGGAGCAGGGGCTTTCCCATGAATTATGCCGTGGATTTTGCTGCATTTGATTGGAGCAGGGGCTTTCCCATGAATTCTGCCATGGATTTTGCTTCATTTGATTGGAGCAGGGGCTTTCCCATGAGTTCTGCCTTGGATTCTGCTTCATTTGATTGGAGCATGGGCTTTCCCATGAATTCTGCCATGGATTTTGCTTCATTTGATTGGAGCAGGGGCTTTCCCATGAGTTCTGCCATGGATTTTGCTTCATTTTATTGGAGCAGGGGCTTTCCCATGAATTCTGCCATGTATTTTGCTTCATTTGATTGGAGCAGGGGCTTTCCCGTAAATTCTGCCATGGATTTTGGTTCACTTGATTGGAGCAGGGGCTTTCCCATGAATTCTGCCATGGATTTTGCTTCATTTGAATGGAGCAGGGGCTTTCCCATGAATTCTGCCATGGATTTTGCTTCATTTGATTGGAGCAGGGGCTTTCCCATGAATTCTGCGATGTATTTTGCTTCATTTGATTGGAGCAGGGGCTTTCCCGTAAATTCTGCCATGGATTTTGGTTCACTTGATTGGAGCAGGGGCTTTCCCATGAATTCTGCCATGGATTTTGCTTCATTTGATTGGAGCAGGGGCTTTCCCATGAATTCTGCCATGGATTTTGCTTCATTTGATTGGAGCAGGGGCTTTCCCATGAATTCTGCCGTGGATTTTGCTGCATTTGATTGGAGCAGGGGCTTTCCCATGAATTCTGCCATAGATTTTGCTTCATTTGATTGGAGCATGGGTTTTCCCATGAATTCTGCCATGGATTTTGCTTCATGTGATTGGAGCATGGGCTTTCCCATGAATTCTGCCATGGATTTTGCTGCATTTGATTGGAGCAGGGGCTTTCCCATGGATTCTGCCATGGATTTTGCTGCATGTGATTGGAGCATGGGCTTTCCCATGAATTCTGCCATGGATTTTGTTGCATTTGATTGGAGCAGGGGCTTTCCCGTGAATTCTGCCTTGGATTTTGCTTCATTTGATTGGAGCAGGGGCTTTCCCGTGAATTCTGCCATGGATTTTGCTTCATTTGATTGGAGCATGGGCTTTCCCATGAATTCTGCCATGGAATTTGCTTCATTTGATTGGAGCAGGGGCTTTCCCATGAATTCTGCCATGGATTTTGCTGCATTTCATTGGAGCAGGGGCTTTCCCATGAATTCTGCCATGGATTTTGCTGCATTTCATTGGAGCAGGGGCTTTCCCATGAATTCTGCCTTGGATTTTGCTTCATTTGATTGGAGCATGGGCTTTCCCATGAATTCTGCCATGGATTTTGCTGCATTTGATTGGAGCAGGGGCTTTCCCATGGATTCTGCCATGGATTTTGCTGCATGTGATTGGAGCATGGGCTTTCCCATGAATTCTGCCATGGATTTTGTTGCATTTGATTGGAGCAGGGGCTTTCCCATGAATTCTGCCTTGGATTTTGCTTCATTTGATTGGAGCAGGGGCTTTCCCGTGAATTCTGCCATGGATTTTGCTTCATTTGATTGGAGCATGGGCTTTCCCATGAATTCTGCCATGGAATTTGCTTCATTTGATTGGAGCAGGGGCTTTCCCATGAATTCTGCCATGGATTTTGCTGCATTTCATTGGAGCAGGGGCTTTCCCATGAATTCTGCCATGGATTTTGCTGCATTTCATTGGAGCAGGGGCTTTCCCATGAATTCTGCCTTGGATTTTGCTTCATTTGATTGGAGCATGGGCTTTCCCATGAATTCTGCCATGGATTTTGCTGCATTTGATTGGAGCATGGGCTTTCCCATGAATTCTGCCTTGGATTTTGCTTCATTTGATTGGAGCATGGGCTTTCCCATGAATTCTGCCATGGATTTTGCTTCATGTGATTGGAGCATGGGCTTTCCCATGAATTCTGCCATGGATTTTGCTTCATTTGATTGGAGCATAGGCTTTCCCATGAATTCTGCCATGGATTTTGCTTCACGTGATTGGAGCAGGGGCTTTCCCATGAATTCTGCCATGGATTTTGCTTCACGTGATTGGAGCATGGGCTTTCCCATGAATTCTGCCATGGATTTTGCTTCATTTGATTGGAGCATAGGCTTTCCCATGAATTCTGCCATGGATTTTGCTTCACTTGATTGGAGCATGGGCTTTCCCATGAATTCTGCCATGGATTTTGCTTCACGTGATTGGAGCAGGGGCTTTCCCATGAATTCTGCCATGGATTTTGCTTCACGTGATTGGAGCATGGGCTTTCCCATGAATTCTGCCATGTATTTTGCTTCATTTGATAGGAGCTGATTTTGCTTCATTTGATAGGAGCATGGGCTTTCCCATGAATTCTGCCATGTATTTTGCTGCATTTGATTGGAGCAGGGGCTGTCCCATGAATTCTGCCATGTATTTTGCTTCATTTGATAGGAGCATGGGCTTTCCCATGAATTCTGCCATGTATTTTGCTTCATTTGATTGGAGCAGGGGCTTTCCCGTGAATTCTGCCATGGATTTTGCTTTACTTGATTGGAGCAGGGGCTTTCCCGTGAATTCTGCCATGGATTTTGCTTCACTTGATTGGAGCAGGGGCTTTCCCATGAATTCTGCCATGGATTTTGCTTCATTTGATTGGAGCAGGGGCTTTCCCATGAATTCTGCCATGGATTTTGCTTCATTTGATTGGAGCAGGGGCTTTCCCATGAGTTCTGCCATGGATTTTGCTTCATTTGATTGGAGCAGGGGCTTTCCCATGAATTCTGCCATGGATTTTGCTTCATTTGATTGGAGCAGGGGCTTTCCCATGAATTATGCCGTGGATTTTGCTGCATTTGATTGGAGCAGGGGCTTTCCCATGAATTCTGCCATGGATTTTGCTTCATTTGATTGGAGCAGGGGCTTTCCCATGAGTTCTGCCTTGGATTCTGCTTCATTTGATTGGAGCATGGGCTTTCCCATGAATTCTGCCATAGATTTTGCTTCATTTGATTGGAGCATGGGTTTTCCCATGAATTCTGCCATGGATTTTGCTTCATGTGATTGGAGCATAGGCTTTCCCATGAATTCTGCCATGGATTTTGCTTCATGTGATTGGAGCATGGGCTTTCCCATGAATTCTGCCATGGATTTTGCTTCATTTGATTGGAGTGTGGAACATGATTATTTATCGTACAGTTATGTCCCATCATACACCCTCTTCAGTCACGTCCCCGAGCCCATCTTGCTAAAACACGAACACACGAGAACACGAGCACACGAGCATGAACCGATCACGCGCTGATCATGCACCTCACGAAGTTGCACACACACTCTCCTTCCCCAAAAAGGTCAAAATTACACCCTTATGCTCAGGGCGATTCCGAGAACCAGTTTCCTCAGTTAAACCATACATTTCTTTGGTTAAGCCAATGCCGAGAACAAGACCCCCCATCTGTAACCATTTCCCTATAATCAGACCTATTCCGAGAAATAGCCCCCGTTCTGTTAAACCACGACAACCAATTCCGAGAAGAAGAGCTCCCGAATGCTGAAACACGACAAACAGACATCCTGTCACGACCCTCTCTCTCTTATCTAAGGAACCAGCCTAGCGTTATTTCTTCACACCTTTGCCTCTCTTGTGCTTCCTCATTCTGAATCATGACTCAGCCTTATTACTTCTACCATGTGCCCTCTTTTCACGACGTTGCCTCCTTTTATGGTCATGACTTCTGTTCTATTTCAACATACGATCCGGGCATGCATTGAAGGGAAGCTCCTTCCTCTTTTTCTGTTATATATACTGTATGTTCTGAGAATAAAGTTAGAGATTCTTCCGATCCTCCTCAGGTGAGGGAGCTCTCCCTTAACTCGAGTTACTGAATAAAGACCCTGAATTCGAACCACCACGGACTCTGCTCTTCATACTTGAACTTATTGATATTGCCTAGAAATTCAGATCAAGGTAAATTACTAAAATATTTACCACAGCAAATTGGCGCCCGAATAGGAACTTCCCTTTCTCCCCACACGCCGGTGATGCGGACCTAGACCGGTCTCTTCAAAACATCGACGGACTTCCAAGTGCACACTGCAGGGTGTTCCTGCATGAACTCCTTCGTGTCTAGGTGTGAAGATTGACAGGGGTGGCCAATTCAGTGAACAAAGGGCCAGCATAAGAGGTAAAGGCCTCGCTCTGGCAATCGCCTTAAAAACACTAAATAACAACCTCTCGGGCCCTTCTCTGACCCCTTTACTACATGTCATACGTGCAAAACTACTACCAACACTAACTTACGGGAGTGAGGCCCACCGAGGCAGAGATGCCGTAACACTTGACAGTACAATCGTGTCGGCATACAGAATCATCTTCGGCCTTCCAAAGCGATCCTCCCCAGCACAGATCAGATTGGAGTTTGGTATTCGGTCACAGCTTTTTGCACGACAAGGGGCATATATCTGCTCATGGGACAAAGTAAGAAAAAAACGACTGAAGGAACGTTGAACGCATATCAATCAATCAATCAATCACAGACATTTATAGAGCGCGCTATTTACCCGGAGGGTCTCAAGGCGCTTGGGGGGGGGGTGTGCTGCTACTGCTCGAAAAGCCAGGTCTTGAGCTTCTTCCTGAAGGAGAGGTGGTCTTGGGTCATGCGCAGGTCGGTCGGGAGGGAGTTCCAGGTCTTGGCAGCCAGGTAGGAGAAGGACCTTCCTCCTGTTGTCGTTCTTCGGATGCGGGGGACGGCGGCGAGGGCGTGACTGGCTGATCGGAGGTGGCGTTTGGGAGCGTAGAAGTTGATGCGGTTGTTGAGGTAGCTCGGGCCTTGATCGTGTAGGGCTTTGTGTGCATACTTATGGAAAGAACTAGAGCAGACCCAAAATTCACCAGCAGCAAAATATTTGGCAAAGAGTATAGTGAACACCGGGCTGGCAGAACTCTGGGCTTCCCCGGCAGATCACAAATCATTCAACAAACTGGTGAAGAAATCGATCAAGCTTCAGTCATGGGTCCAGGATAAAGCCACCCTATCAAAAAGATCTCGCGCATGGATGGTATTAAATACATACCTGATACAAGCCTCCCAGCCTTATCTTGGTCTAGGTTATACAAAAAAATCAAATTGTCCTTTTTAAGATATAGACTGGGCCTGCTACCATGCATCCTACACCTCCCTCACTGGCTGAGATCGAAAGCAGGAACATTATGCAGGCTATGTGGCATTGGGGCTGAAGACATGATGCACCTGCTATGCACGTGTGAAGAACTGCAAGAAGAAAGAAAGCTCCTGCTGAAACGCCATTTCATTTTACAGGGGGTACGCACACGAAGGAGTGCAGTGCTAACCTGCTTCTCAGCACAGGACCCTCAGCTCAGCTGCAGTTTCGTGAAATTTTTAAAAGTAGTGGAAAAAAACTACCAAAAACTGACGCCATGAATAATCTACAAACAGGACATATGATTTAATTTACGAATCGCCTGAAAACTTTAATGAAACTTGTGGAAAAACATGAATAGACCAACAGGCTACAAAGTGGATGAGAAGTACAGAAGGCCTAACGTGGGCGGCCAGTAAACAAAATCATTTTGTATGCTGAACTGTTTATGTTTTCTGCAATATAGTATTGAATCGATCTTAAACGCATGTTTTTATGAGTATTTTAATTTTGCTATTGTGTACTGTATCGCATTGGTTTTAATTAACTGTGCAATAAACTTCTTCTTCTAAACCTTCGTGTCGAAGAGGGACCGAGCCACGGCCTAGCCATCCATACGAGGCGGTGAGGACGACAGCGGAAGTCTCGACCCAGAGCCCGAAACCTGTGAAGATTGCCGAGTCCGAGGTCGTCTGAAACCCGACCAGTCCCTGTCCACGAGCGCTGCGTAAACAAGTGTCCAGATCTTCAAGATCTTCAAGTTCTCTGCACCTCGGTGAGTACTGCTGGGAGTGTATCAAGACGGGTTCTGAGTTTTCAGAGCACGGTAAAGACGGGTTCTGAGTTTTCAGAGCACGGTAAAGACGGGTTCTGATTTTTCAGAGCACGGTAAAGACGGGTTCTAAGTTTCTAGAAAACGGTATGTTTGTACTCTGATACTCAGAATATATCGAGTTTTTTCAAGTATAAAATCTTTGTTTGTGTTTGATACAATGCCCTTGTTCTCTAAACTGTGTAAACTGGGTACCCGGAAGGGGTTACTGGAACAATCTGTACCAGTCCCCCCGAAGGATACTCCTGGTTACTTTATGTATACTAAACATGGGATTGGTGCCATCTTGTATTTGGATCTTTGGGAAGGTTATACTAAAGATTTAGACGTTGCGATCAGATGGCCAAAGAGTGGCACATGGGATTTGAATTGTATTATGGCGGTTGAAAAAAGGTGTTGGGAAAAGAAGGCAAGACCTTCGATGTTAGAAAGCGTTTAGATATGGCGAAAAGAAGCACATCGAAGGGAACAGAAAGAGCAAGGGAAAGTTGAGAAAGCAAAGAGAATGTCAGAAGAAAGTAAGATGAAAAAGTTACAGGATCAGAACGATGATATTAGTTTTGAACAAAAGAAAAGGGAGGCCTCGGCCTCTGCGACAGGTATATACCCTGTCCTCTCACCGAAAATAGGGTCCGAGGTTAGCTCAGATTCTAGTGTCCCTACAGCACCTCCACGTCCTAAGGTTTCTCCCGTACCCGATGATTTTATTACTACCTACTTAATGGAACCTCCTCCTGCTTATACCAATCAGATAATAGCCAGACAAATAGTCGCCCAGACCGAACCCACCCCTGACACCTCAAGCGAAACTCCACCTATGTTAGAGTGCGATTATGACCCAACCCCAGGGGAAGAATCACAAGCAAACATCTCTCTTCGCCTACGAGAGACTCTAGAAGGTTTACAAGAAGTGCCGAATATCACAAATTGCCTAAATAAAATTTACGAGGCTCTCCGAACAGGAGAAAACTTAGAAACCTTACAGGAAGCTATTAAGAATAGACCCTTAGCACATAAAAAATGCCTCTCACGATTCATGATCACTTGTTTTATCAGAATGATAGCTAGCGCAGGAAAAAGAGTTCCTGGTGATTTGTTACAACTAGATCAAGCAGTAGTCGCAGGAAATTATAATAAAATAAAATAAATAGATCTCTTTATTCCTCTCTTCACGAGTAAGGTTTCTGATTACCATCAAAAAGATGCTCATACCCAGGAAACAGAGAATGAAAGTACAAACGAAGACAGGGGAGAAGAAACTTCTTTTCACGGTGCAGTACGTTCCCGTATCCCTCGTTCTCAAAATAATGGACAATTCAAACTTAAAACTAAGAAATTGTCAGCCCCCACAGATAAGTTGTTCCAACGAACACAAGAAGCCCTAGATGATTGGATGGACGACAAGCCTCCACTCACCACACAAGAAAAGGAACTCGCTAGATCAAGCACACATTGGGTATCTCAATACTCTATATATGGCCCTGATATAGTTGCCCAAATGTTTTTATCAATCCCTCTAATTTCTCAAAGACTAGCCAGCATCTATATGGTTCAACACCTCATTACAATGTACGAAGACACTGGTTGCCCGCCTAAAAATTCACACTCTCTCTTACGGGACTGTTTAGAAGGGAGGTGGGTGGCCAGGGGACAAGAGTTTCTAAATATTTTCCTTGACCTACGACAGCGATATGTTCAGTGCTTTACAGACAGTTATGATATAAATGCCCATCAATATGACCAAGGACAGTTCCCTCTCCGAGAAGTACACCCCGTAGCAGACTCCGCAGGAAAGTTACAACAAACATTTGTTTACACCCCTCTGACAAAACTAGAGATACTAGAAATTAAGAAAATGTCCCTTCTCATGAAAAGGATCCCTCGGGTTTCCATAGGGAACTCAAGGATATCCTCCAAATGGGTTCCTTTACTTACAAGGACCTCAATATTCTACTCAAGGTCCTATTACCACAGGGAACGTATGACAAACTAAAGGGAAAGGACTGGGAGATTGAAGGAAAAAAGGTAACATGGACGGAATTAGAGAAAGAAGACATTACTCGCAATCCTGGACAAGGCTTAGGACCCCTAGTTCAGGAACTCCCTCGCTGTCTCCCTAAAATACTATCCCAGTTACTGACCACTAAGAAGGAAGATTGGGACGCTATCTCTGCATGCAAACAGAAACCAGACGAGTATATAGGGGACTATTATACCAGATTGGAGAAATGTTTTCTAATCAACAGTGGTCTCTCCTCAGGTGGAGACGCCTATAGTCGATTATTTGTCTCCAAATTTGTAGAAAATGCTTTACCGACGATTAGAAATAGAGTACTGAAGGTAGAGAGTACTTGGCAAGTAGGCTCTCCTTCACAAGCCCTTCAGATGCTCCAATATCATCAAAATAGAATTAGAGACGAACAAGAACAAGAAAAGAAAAGGACAAAGGATACTAAAATGAAGTTATTGGTAGCACAGACTAATACGATCCAACAGACTCCTAAACAACCCCAAGTATCGCAGGAAAAAGTTACTTGTAACTATTGCAAAAAGCCAGGTCATTTTGTGCGTGACTGTCCAGTATTACAACATAATATTGCCACTGGGAAGACACAACCTCGTAACAATCCCCCTCGACCTTCTGCTCCGCCAACTGATACAAAACCTACTACCCAACTCTATCAGTATCCAGTGTCATCCTATCCTGAATTCCCCACAATTTCATGAAACAGCTGGGAGGAACACGGTAGTCGTCCACTGATCCCGGTCGACCAAAAGGGTCCCTATGTACATGCTAAACTCTTAGGTAAAGAAGCAAAATTTCTGATCGACACCGGGGCTAGTAGGACGACAGTGCAATACAATGAAGTTCCCAAGGTACCCCTCTCTGGCTCAAATAGTATTTCCTTGGGTTTTTCAGGTACACCTGTCATCAATCAAGTTTCTGAACCAATATCACTTCAAGTTGGTCCTCTTAAAACTTCCACCGACTTAGTGCTTACAAAATCCTGTCCCGAGAATCTCCTTGGCATTCAGACACTAAAAGAACTAGGTGCTATAATATGCTGTTCCCCGGAAGGAGTCTGACTATTCCTCCGAGATTTTAAAGGCCATTTCACCACAAGAGAACTAGATGTAAGACTAAGAGACATTCCCGTCACATTGTAGGCTACTGATCCAACAGATGTAGGATTTATGGATATTACACCACACCTAGTGACATTGAAAGAAGGCGTTGTCCTACCCCGTGTCTGTCAGTACAAATTACCTCCAGATGCAGAACAAGCCCTTATCCAAATTATTGATGACCTGATACAAAAAGGAGTAGTCAGAGAAGTACCTTCCAACATATGTAACTCGCCAGTTCTGCCAGTCCGAAAGAAAACTGATGACGGTGCGCCACCAGTCTACAGACTCGTGGTTGACTTACGTGAACTTAACAAATGTGTAGTACCACAATACCCCGTGGTCTCAGACATCAGTACTCTGTTAACAGCCATAGATCCTGAGGCTACACATTTCGCTGTAATCGACCTAAAGAATGCTTTCTTCAGTGTACCGATCCACCAAGACAGTCAGTACCTATTCGGATTCTCCTTACAAGGTCGTAGCTTCTGTTTCACAAGAGCTCCCCAAGGATATACAGAAAGCCCCAGCATCTACAGTCAGGCACTTAAAAGACAGTTAGACGACATTGTCCTGCCCACCAATACGACATTATTACAATATGTCGATGACCTACTGATCACTGCACGCTCCGAACCGGAATGTGAACAAGCATCACGAATTGTCCTAATGTTCCTTGCACAGCATGGCCACAAGGTGTCACCCTCAAAATACAATTGTGTTTACAGCAGGTGGGCTACCTAGGGCACCTGCTGTCAAAGGAGGGTAGGGCACTCACACCTGAAAGAATTCAACTCATTTTTAACATTCCTGTACCCAAGACACAGAAGGAAGTCCGTGCCTTTATTGGCCTCATGTCCTACTGTAGACAATGGACTCCCCAGTTTGCATACTTGGCCAAACCTCTGATACAGCTAACAACCACAACCTCTTCCCCACTGCCATGGACACCTGATCATACTCCAATCAGGCGAACTTTCAGCAGCCTATGCTGTCACCACTGAAAATGTTGACACCCTCAAAAAAGCATTATGCTCTGCACCTGTCCTAGCTACACCCGATTATGCCAAACCTTTTGTCCTCTTTGTCACAGAACGGGAAGGTACAGCCTTGTCAGTACTCACACAAACACAAGCCAACAAACATCGTCCCTGTGCTTATTTTTCTAGCACTCTCGACCCTGTTGCACAAGGTTTGCCTGCCTGTTTGAAATCTGTCGCAGCTACAGCTCTAGCAATACGACAAAGTGACTCCATAGTACTAGGACACTCTATGGAAGTACAAGTCCCCCATGCAGTAGAATTACTCTTGAATAGGACACAAACACAACACTTGACCATAGCTCGCCTTACAGGCTATGAAGTCACTCTGTTCCAACCCCACATCATCATCAAAAGATGCAATATCCTCAACCCAGCTACGCTACTACCTGCTGTCCCAGTTGATAATCAGATTCATGACTGCCTAGAGGTAGTCGAACTAGTCACAAAACCCCGGTCTGATCTTACAGACGTCCCTCTAAGTACACCAGAACACACACTGTTTGTAGACGGTTCCTGTATGCGCCTCCAATCAGGCGAACTTTCAGCAGCCTATGCTGTCACCACTGAAAATTCAGTTCTTTTAGCCGCCAGAATATCTGTACATTCAGCACAAGCAGCAGAACTAATAGCTCTCACCCAAGCATGTGAATGGTCCAAAGGAAAACGAGTCAATATCTACACCGATTCACAATATGCGTTCCATAATTTTGGCATCCTTTGGAGAGAGAGAGGTTTCCTAACCTCTCATGGAACAAAAATCCAACATGGAGATCTTATTTTCCAGCTACTAGAATCAATACACAGACCCACAGAAGTAGCCATACTGAAATGTAAAGCACACACCAAGGTCACAGATTCTATCACCAGAGGTAATGCTCTAGCAGATGCCACAGCTAAACATGCTGCTCAGACAAAAACACTAAACACCGAAACCACCACCAGAACTATCTGTCCAGTTGTCGACTCCACCAGAGATGTAGTGGACATCCAAAACCAAGCCACAGAGACCGAAAAGAAAAAATGGGAAGAGGAAGGAGGTTCACACACAGATCAAGGTTGGGTTACAAAGGATAAGTCCAAATGTTTCCTCCCTGACCTAATGGTTCCCGTAATGATAGAAACTGCCCATGGTCCCGCCCATCTAGGAGAAAAAGGAATGTTAGACAGTCTGAATTTGATATGGCACAACAAGCATCTGCGTGCAGCAGCCAAACAAAAACTGCGAACCTGTATGATTTGCTGTCAGTTCAATCCAGGGAAAAGTATCTCAGTTGAACAAGGAGGGTTCCATCCTCCTGATCACCCTTCGAAGTCCTACAAATGGACTACATACAGATGGAGAGATGTCGGGGATATAAGTATGTCCTCGTAGTAGTCTGTACCTTAACCCGATGGACCGAAGCATACCCTGTCCCAGACTATGGTGCCCAGATGACTGCCAAGCAATTGGTAAGGGAATTTTTCCCTCGATATGGGTTGCCAAGAGTTATATACTCTGACAACGGACAACCATTCTCCTCCAAATTGATGGAGGATGTCTCCTTACTGCTAGGATACACCTGGAAGTTCCACAGTGTTAGGCATCCCCAAGCAGCAGGCTTAGTTGAACGACACAACCAGACATTAAAAACGAAGTTGGCGAAGATTTGTGCTGACACGCAAATAGACTGGGTAACAGCCCTTCCAGTTGCCCTCTTCTATATGCGAATGGTGGCACATTCCCGGACAGGCCTGTCCCCCTACAAGGTCACCTTTGGGAGGCCTCCGAATATCTGGGGTGTACCATCTCCTAAAAAGATAATTGACATTGATGCAAATGTACTGACAGATTACTTGGCTTCTTTGATGTCTGCACTACGTTTTTGCCGTTCACAGGTGGCTGCAGCTTTTCCAGAAAAGACCACACCCGACGCGCACTGCCTTCAGCCTGGTCAATGGGTGCTCGTCAGAAATTTTGATCGAACCAGCCCTCTGGAGAAAAGGTGGACGTCCCCCAAGCTGGTGCTGCTGACGACGAGGACCGCTATCAAGGTCGAGGGACGAAAAGGCTGGCTCCACGTCTCCCACTGCAAACCCTTCAACGGACCAACTCCAGACACTGTTGCTGATCCTGAGACCAGAGACACTGAAAAACCAGACTTTAAAGACACTGAAATGACAGACTTTGTTTTACCCCTTCCTGAACTTTTACCCCAAGAAGAGTACAAATCGCGGCTGCGATCCTACCCCAAACAGACTTGAGACATTGCATCTGAAACCGGCCTGCCAGTGGCTATTTAAGCCCAAGACGGACGCTTGGTGAAGCGGTTGCTGGGAAGAGTCCAGTTACTGGTGCATTTTTTTCCTCTCAAAGACTAAGCAGCCGAAATCATGAAGATAAAGACTCTTTGTGCAAACTTGTTTAAAAACAAGATCTCTTTTCTCCTCTCCATCCTGATTCTCAGTTTCTGCATCATGGCTTGTCTAGGTTGGTTCCTTCATCTAGCTTTCCCACCATCTTCCCAACGCCTTTGAACAACACTGCTATGCATTCATACATAGATCTTCCTCCACACCTCAAGAGCAGACGAAATGAATTCTTCAATAACACGTTCATCACCACACTCCATCAACATCAACTAGTAATTAACAAGACCAATTGTTGGGTCCCTCCCTCCCACAGGATACGTATAGCCGATCCCATACCCCACAGCGTCGTGACCGTCCTGACTTCGTCAGAAGCGGTCGCTCCCCCAGCTCCCTGCCTCCAGCAACTGGTATCGTAGCGCTATCTCTGAATTTGATTATCTGGTGCTAATATTATATTAATAATTGCGCTCGCACTGCATTGTTTGGTCTCGTGCTAATATCGCATTGGTGATTGCGCTCGCACTACATTGAGTGTCTTGAGCTGATCTTACCGCATTGCCTAATTTAGCATTACGCGATTTTCTGCACAGCCCACATCGTGCCAATCAAAGTGTGCTGCTGCATACTGTAGCGCCTGTGCTTATCTGTGCCTGCGCCTATGCCCACCCCAATCTCGTCCTGTTTAGTTTGTTTTGCTGCCATCTTGTTTGTTTGTGCCTTCCAGCCCGCCCCTCCACCCAGCTACCGCCTCCCAGCTGACCCTCCCTCGCCCCTGCCCCCCCACCATCCACATATGTCAGATGCATTTACGCGCAGTGGTCGCGCCGAAGGTGCGCCAAAGGTAAGCCCGTCTACGCCCGTCCGCGCCTGGACCGCGCCCAGCGCCAGACCCCCTGGCCCCCGCAAACCGCACTACTCCCGCATAACGTCGCCACCCTCCTAGCCCTTAACCCCGGACGCACACCACAATGCTACGAAGCTGCCCCAGGTCGCACCCACAGTCCCTTCGCCTGCCACTCCTGCAAGTTCGCCTGCATCAAGACCCACACCAAATCCACTAACTCCAAACACACCTCCGACTCCAACCACCTGAAGTGCATCCTGCTGAACACCCGCTCGATCCACCGACACGCCACTGAGCTCTGGGACCTACTCGACACTGCTTCACCGGACATCGCCTTCCTTACAGAAACCTGGATGAACACATCATCAGCACCCGACATTGCCATAGCCATCCCGGACACTTACAAGATCATCCGAAAAGACCGCACCAACCAAACAGGAGGAGGAATCGCCATCGTCCATAAGAACACCATCAGAATCACGACCAGCTTCGACGATAACCTTGCAACCGTCGAACACCTCCACTTCCAGATCCACACCGACCCCAGGACCACACTTAGAGGCACCCTCATCTACAGACCACCAGGAACCCGCACACAATTCAGCGAAGACATCACTGACTTCATCAGCCTACACGCCATCACCTCCGAGAACTACATTCTACTGGGAGACCTCAACTTCCACCTGGAAAAGAAAAACGACAGCAACACCACCACCCTTCTGGACAACCTGGCCAATCTCGGACTCAAACAACTTGTTGACACTCCCACCCATGTAGCCGGACATACGCTCGACCCAATCTTCACCTCCAGCAAGCACATCTCCTTCGATCACACCACAGCTCTCAATTGGACGGACCACAGGTGTGTTCACTTCAGCTACAAAACTACCTCGACCCACAACCCCCCACAACCTATTCCGCGAAGAAACTGGAACAAAATCACCACCGACCAACTACTCACATCGCTCAAACAAAACCCTCCCGCCCTCTCATCGGACCCAAACCAAGCTGCCACCAAACTCAAACAATGGATCACTCAAAGCGTTGACGAATTAGCACCCTTGAAAAACCACCAAACCAAACAAGGTAGCAAAAAGGCCCCCTGGTTCAACGATGACCTTAAGAAATCCAAGAAACTATGCCGTACTCTCGAAAAAACATAGAGAAAAAACCCAACCACTGACAACCTGACCACCTTCAAGACAGCCACCCGCAAACACCACCAACTGATCCGATCCACCAAGAAATCAGCATTCAAGGATCGACTCGACAACAACGCCCATAACGGCAAGGAACTATTCAACATCGTCAAAGAATTTACCAACCCCACCGCAGCCTCAAACGACACTACTCCCTCCCAAGACCTCTGCGATTCGCTATCCTCTTTCTTCTACAACAAAATAGCCGACATACATAACAGCTTTGAAAACATTTCCAATGAACAGTCCACTCCACCCATCTCTGAACCTAAACCACCCTCTAACAACCTTAGCGCCTGGAACCCAATCAACACTGAAGACACCATCCGCCTAATGAACTCCATCCATTCAGGTTCGCCTACGGACCCCTGTCCCCACCACATCTTCAACAAAGCAGACTCCATCATCGCACCCCATCTCCGTGATGTCATCAACTGCTCCTTCAACTCCGCTACCTTCCCAGAAAGCTGGAAACACGCCGAACTCAGCGCCCTCCTGAAGAAACCCACAGCCGACCCCTCTGAACTTAAGAACTACCGCCCCATCTCACTCCTCCCATTCCCTGCCAAAGTCATTGAGAAAGCCGTCAATAGCCAGCTCGCCGCCTTCCTTGAATCCAACAACTCCCTCGACACCTCACAGTCTGGCTTCCGAGCCAAACACAGCACCGAAACCGCCCTCATTGCAGCAACAGACGACATCCGAACACTTCTGGACAACGGAGAAACAGTTGCCCTCATCTTACTCGACCTCTCCGCCGCTTTCGACACAGTCTGCCATAGCCCCCTCATACAACGCCTCAGCAACATCGGCTTACAAGGAAAAGCCTTGGACTGGATCATCTCGTTCCTCGCCGGGAGAACCCAGAAAGTCTGACTACCCCCATTCACATCAGAGGCCACCGAAGTCATCTGCGGAGTACCACAAGGATCATCACTCAGTCCCACCCTCTTCAGCGTTTACATGAGTCCCCTTGCATCCATCGCACGACAACACAACCTTAACATCATCTCTTACGCTGACGACACCCAGCTGATCCTTTCCCTCACCAAAGACCCTAACACCGCCAAAACAAATCTTCATGAAGGCATGAAAGAAGTAGCCGAATGGATGAAAAACAGCCGCCTAAAACTTAACTCAGACGAAACGGAAGTCCTCATCCTAGGATCATCCCCCTCTGCCTGGGACGACTCATGGTGGCCATTGGCCCTGGGCACGGCACCCATACCCACAGACCACGCACGTAACCTGGGCTTCATCCTGGACTCCTCCCTCTCGATGACCAGACAAGTCAACGCCGTCTCATCCTCTTGCTTCAACGTACTTCGTATGCTCAAGAAAATCTTTCGTTGAATCCCTACTGAAACAAGAAAGACTGTCACCCACGCACTGGTCACTAGCCGACTGGACTTTGGAAACACCCTCTACGCCGGAACCACAGCCAAATTACAGAAAAAACTCCAACGCATCCAAAACGCATCAGCCAGACTCATATTGGACATCCCTCGCCAAGCTCACATTACCGGTCACCTGAAAAGACCTCCACTGGCTTCCCGTCAACAAGAGAATAACGTTCCGTCTCCTCACCCACGCACACAAGGCCCTTTACAAACTAGGACCCGAATGCCTCAACTCACGACTGTCCTTCTACACACCCAGCCGCCAACTAAGATCCTCCAATCAAGCCCTCGCCGCAGTTCCGCGCATCCACAGATCCACCATGGGAGGAAGATCCTTCTCCTACTTGGCGGCCAAGACCTGGAATTCTCTCCCCACTCACCTCCGCCTTACACAGAACCACATTTCCTTCAGAAAGGAACTTAAAACCTGGCTATTCGATAAATAATAAACCCCCTCCCCCAAGCGCCTTGAGACCCTCTGGGTGAGTAGTGCGCTATACAAATTCCTGAACTTGAACTTGAACTTGGTCTGCGGCCTAATGCCACACTCCGTACATGGAGGAATGCCTTTTATTCCTCTCCCTTTCGGCTATGCTAGATCTACCTATGCACTCTCTCCTATTCTGTGTAAGAGGAAAGGGCAAGGGTCAGAAAATGGGAGATAGTGAATGTAACAAGATGTACACCTTACCTGATCCTAATTTCCCAACGATGACCACTGCCCCCAACACATACTTTATCTGTGGACCTCACGCACGCACTTGGCTACCTCAAGGCTGGTCCGGAAAATGCTACATTGCATTTCTCCTTCCCCCTACCTACACCGCCCCAGCAGATTATCATCCCAGTGACCCTCCGTCCGTGATTAATAGACGGCGAAGGGGGGCCATAGATGCTGAAGATACAGCGGACCAAGAGGCCGGCGACTTCTTTAAAGGAATCATCCCATTCTGGGGGCCTATGATCAATAGCCGCCACATAAGACAACTGACTTGTGTAGTCCAGGGAGCCATAAACGTAACAGCTGGTGCATTAAGTAACATCACAGCTGAGATGGCTGCCGACAGACTCATGACGTTACAGAACCGTATGGTCTTAGATATCATACTGGCTAACCATGGTGGTCTATGTGAACTGATCGGGTCCAGCTGCTGTGTATTTATCCCAGACAACGCACCCTCAGTGTATTCTGCTATTTCCCGCCTTCATATACTTTCCAGAAAACTAGATGCAGACACTGGTGCCTGGTCCCTGACAGGTTGGCTCTGGGGCCTCCTGTTCTCATGGGGATGGAAGGCACTTACAGTCATAGGTCTCGCTCTAGCCATTCTCTTCACCTGCTGCCTCTGTATTCAGTGCGGTTCAGCACTCTGTAGTTCCTGTGCCACTGCCTGTATTCCAAAAACCCAGTCCAGAAAGAAAAAGAAGGAAAGAATCATGTTGCAGGAACAAGTAAACGGCTTAATGAGTATAGAAGTGGATTAGAAAAGGCAAAGAGTTTTAGAAAGGTATATTATGGGACAAGGAGGGAATGTGGAAAATGATTATTTATCGTACAGTTATGTCCCATCATACACCCTCTTCAGTCACGTCCCCAAGCCCATCTTGCTAAAACACGAACACATGAGAACACGAGCACACGAGCACGAACCAATCACGCGCTGATCATGCACCTCACGAAGTTGCACACACACTCTCCTTCCCCAAAAAGGTCAAAATTACACCCTTATGCTCAGGGCGATTCCGAGAACCAGTTTCCTCAGTTAAACCGTACATTTCTGTGGTTAAGCCAACGCCGAGAACAAGACCCCCCATCTGTAACCATTTCCCTATAATCAGACCTATTCCGAGAAATAGCCCCCGTTCTGTTAAACCACGACAACCAATTCCGAGAAGAAGAGCTCCCGAATGCTGAAACACGACAAACAGACATCCTGTCACGACCCTCTCTCTCTTATCTAAGGAACCAGCCTAGCGTTATTTCTTCACACCTTTGCCTCTCTTGTGCTTCCTCATTCTGAATCATGACTCAGCCTTATTTCTTCTACCATGTGCCCTCTTTTCACGACGTTGCCTCCTTTTATGGTCATGACTTCTGTTTTATTGCCACATATGATCCGGGCCTACATGACTTCTGTTCTATTTCAACATACGATCCGGGCATGCATTGAAGGGAAGCTCCTTCCTCTTTTTCTGTTATATATACTGTATGTTCTGAGAATAAAGTTAGAGATTCTTCCGATCCTCCTCAGGTGACGGAGCTCTCCCTTAACTCGAGTTACTGAATAAAGACCCTGAATTCGAACCACCACGGACTCTGCTCTTCATACTTGAACTTATTGATATTGCCTAGAAATTCAGATCAAGGTAAATTACTAAAATATTTACCACAGGAGCAGGGGCTTTCCCATGAGTTCTGCCATGGATTTTGCTTCATTTGATTGGAGCAGGGGCTTTCCCATGAGTTCTGCCATGGATTTTGCTTCATTTGATTGGAGCAGGGGCTTTCCCATGAGTTCTGCCATGGATTTTGCTTGATTTGATTGGAGCATGGGCTTTCCCATGAATTCTGCCATGGATTTTGCTTCATTTGATTGGAGCAGGGGCTTTCCCATGAGTTCTGCCTTGGATTCTGCTTCATTTGATTGGAGCATGGGCTTTCCCAAGAATTTTGCCATGGATTTTGCTTCATTTGATTGGAGCTGGGGCTTTCCCATGAGTTCTGCCATGGATTTGGCTTCATTTGATTGGAGCATGGGCTTTCCCATGAATTCTGCCATGGATTTTGCTGCATGTGATTGGAGCATGGGCTTTCCCATGAATTCTGCCTTGGATTTTGCTTCATTTGATTGGAGCATGGGCTTTCCCATGAATTCTGCCATGGATTTTGCTGCATGTGATTGGAGCATGGGCTTTCCCATGAATTCTGCCATGGATTTTGCTTCACTTGATTGGAGCATGGGCTTTCCCATGAATTCTGCCATGGATTTGGCTTCATTTGATTGGAGCATGGGCGTTGCTATGAATTCAGCCATGGATTTTGCTTCATTTGATTGGAGCATGGGCTTTCCCATGAATTCTGCCATGGATTTGGCTTCATTTGATTGGAGCATGGGCGTTCCTATGAATTCAGCCATGGATTTTGCTGCATTTGATTGGAGCATGGGCTATCCCATGTATTCTGCCATGGATTTTGCTTCATTTGATTGGAGCATGGGCTTTCCCATGAATTCTGCCATGGATTTTGCTTCATTTGATTGGAGCATGGGCTCTCCCATGAATTCTGCCATGGATTTTGCTTCATTTGATTGGAGCAGGGGCTTTCCCATGAATTCTGCCATGGATTTTGCTTCATTTGATTGGAGCAGGGGCTTTCCCATGAATTCTGCCATGGATTTTGCTTCATTTGATTGGAGCAGGGGCTTTCCCATGAATTCAGCCATGGATTTTGCTTCATTTGATTGGAGCAGGGGCTATCCCATGTATTCTGCCATGGATTTTGCTTCATTTGATTGGAGCATGGGCTTTCCCATGAATTCTGCCATGGATTTTGCTTCATTTGATTGGAGCATGGGCTCTCCCATGAATTCTGCCATGGATTTTGCTTCATTTGATTGGAGCAGGGGCTCTCCCATGAATTCTGCCATGGATTTTCCTTCATTTGATTGGAGCAGGGGCTTTCCCATGAATTCTGCCATGGATTTTGCTTCATTTGATTGGAGCAGGGGCTTTCCCATGAATTCTGCCATGGATTTTGCTTCATTTGATTGGAGCATGGGCTTTCCCATGAATTCTGCCATGGATTTTGCTTCATGTGATTGGAGCAGGGGCTTTCCCATGAATTCTGCCATGGATTTTGCTTCATTTGATTGGAGCATGGGCTTTCCCATGAATTCTGCCATGGATTTTGCTTCATTTGATTGGAGCATGGGCTTTCCCATGAATTCTGCCATGGATTTTGCTTCATGTGATTGGAGCATGGGCTTTCCCATGAATTCTGCCATGGATTTGGCTTCATTTGATTGGAGCATGGGCTTTCCCATGAATTCATGAATTCTGCCATGGATTTTGCTTCATTTGATTGGAGCATGGACTTTCCCATGAATTCCGCCATGGATTTTGCTTCATTTGATTGGAGCAGGGGCTTTCCCATGAATTCTGCCATGGATTTTGCTGCATTTGATTGGAGCATGGGCTTTCCCATGAATTCTGACATGGATTTTGCTTCATTTGATTGGAGCAGGGGCTTTCCCATGAATTCTGCCATGGATTTTGCTGCATTTGATTGGAGCATGGGCTTTCCCATGAATTCTGCCATGGATTCTGCTTCATTTGATTGGAGCATGGGCTTTCCCATGAATTCTGCCATGGATTTCGCTTCATTTGATTGGAGCAGGGGCTTTCCCATGAATTCTGCCATGGATTTCGCTTCATTTGATTGGAGCAGGGTCTTTCCCATGAATTCTGCCATGGATTTCGCTTCATTTGATTGGAGTATGGGCTTTCCCATGAATTCTGCCATGGATTTCGCTTCATTTATTTATTTTATTTATTTGTGGTATTTGTAGAGCGCAGCATTCATCCCAGGGGATATCAAGGCGCTGAATAAGAAAGGGCTGCTGAGGTTTGAGCAGGGGGGTTAGTATTTGGGAAAGAGATGTGTTTTGAGTTTTTGCCGGAATGAAAAAAGGTTCGCAGTGTGTCTCAGATCCATCGGTAGTTCATTCCATCGTTTGGCCGCCAGGTGCGAGAAGGCTCGTCCTCCTGTTCTTGTTTTGTAAATACGCTTAGGTTTTGCTAAGGCTGAGTTAGTGGATCTTAAGTTCCTGTTTGGAATATAAAATTCAATTTTCCCTTGCAGGATTGTAGGGCCTGTTTTATGGAGGGCTTTGTGCGCATGGCAAAGTAGTTTGAATGTGGCGCGCTGGCGCATCGGCAGCCAATGGAGTTGTTTTAGACATGCCGATGCAGAGTCTCGTTTGCTTTTGTTACATACCAGCTTGGCAGCCTGGTTTTGCAGAACCTGAAGGCGGGAGAACAACTGCTCGTTCATTCCTTCGAACAGAGCATTGCCATAGTCCAGGCGGCTGACTAGAAGGGCCTGGGTGATCGTACGACGACAATCAAGTGGAATCCATGTGAAGATCTTAGCGAGGAGTTTCAGGATTGCAAATCCCTTACCCCAAAGTGTGCGCACGTGGTCCTTCATGGATAGTGCGTCGTCTATCATAATGCCCAGATTCCTGGCGTGCAGAAGAGCAGGGGCTTTCCCATGAATTCTGCCATGGATTTTGCTGCATTTGATTGGAGCAGGGGCTTTCCCATGAATTCTGCCATGGATTTGGCTTCATTTGATTGGAGCAGGGGCTTTCCCATGAATTCTGCCATGGATTTTGCTTCATTTGATTGGAGCAGGGGCTCTCCCATGTATTCTGCCATGGATTTTGCTTCATGTGATTGGAGCAGGGGCTTTCCCATGAATTCTGCCATGGATTTTGCTTCATTTGATTGGAGCAGGGGCTTTCCCATGAATTCTGCCATGGATTTGGCTTCATTTGATTGGAGCAGGGGCTTTCCCATGAATTCTGCCATGGATTTTGCTTCATTTGATTGGAGCAGGGGCTTTCCCATGAATTCTGCCATGGATTTTGCTTCATGTGATTGAAGCAGGGGCTTTCCCATGAATTCTGCCATGGATTTTGCTTCATGTGATTGGAGCAGGGTCTTTCCCATGAATTCTGCCATGGATTTTGCTGCATTTCCACATTTTGTAAGAGTTGTGAACCTTGGGAAGTGCTGAAATGCGACACCTTGCCAAGCAAGGCAGATTGTGGAGAGATATCTTTACTTCTCTTTGTTATTTCCTCTTTTCATATGTGCTGCATTCTGCAGCACGCACAGAAAGAGGAAAACGCCCCTAAAGATTTTTTTTGTGCAGGAAGGTGATCCTTCCTGCTCCAAACCAATCCTGCCAAGAATGCACTGTAAGTGCTCGTGCATTTCCTTCTGAGACACACTGAGGCCAGAAGAGAGCACTGTAGAAAGAGTGTCTGGTGACGGCTGGCTCTGTTATTTCTCTGTTACCAGCAGCCAACCTTCATCTGACAGTCAACATTCAAGCAAAGATATTACTGTGATCATTTAATGGTCACCATGACAACAGGTGCCCTGAAGATGATTGTGTTCATTATTCCGATGCGCCTCTTACATTGTGAATAATAATTAACATGCATTAACGCCGTCCAAGGGTGCTCGGTTTCTCTGAGGTCATTAGATTGCATTTTCATAGGAAGGCTAGCAGGACGAGCCCCAAGGGACAGAACTCAAAACCGTAGCCAGGTCCAGCCTGGCCGAACCGCACGCAGAACCTAAGGGACAGTTCAACTCACCCTAAAGAATATAAGTTATTTCAATTAATATTACCTATAGCCCTCCTAGAGTTTGTGGTAAGGGAGGGGGGCCCTGCGTTTACAGCTTGTCTAAAAATGAGCTAAAGAATGAAGAATAGAGGGAAAGACAGAAACAAGGGAAAAGGGCAATGATATGATTGTTGATAAAGACAGTCTGGGACATTTAAACTTACAGCAGATTTCTGGAGTGAATTAAGCTCTGTCCTGATCATTACTCTCTTAATATCTATGTGCGCCTTAGTGTTTACTCACAACAATCAAAGCTGTACAAGTTTATGACCATCTTACCTCCAGTTATCAGTGCCTGGAGCATGGCCACAGCTGCAAGAAAGGCCTTCATGGTGCTGGTGGAGTAAAGATTAAGGGCTGGAGTCTCTGACCTGGATCCCTTGCTGGGTCTTCTGCACATCTCATGCTCAGGGCATGCCTTTTATACTCTCACAGAAGGGGTGGGGCTAGGGATACCTGAGTTATGTTCTCAGGATGTAGCTGAACTCTTTGGACCCGATTCACAGAATGAACTTAAGACTCAATCCTAAACTTACTACTTTTGGTATTCACAGAAGTTAGGATTTTGTCTTAAGTCTGTCTTAAGTCTGGCTTAAGTTTGTCTTAAGACAGACTTAAGACAAAATCCTAACTTCTGTGAATAGCAAAATAGTAGTAAGTTTAGGATTGAGTCTTAAGTTCCTTCCGTGAATCGGGCCCTTTGTGTGTAATGGGAGCCCTTCTCTGGTTGTTGGTATCATCCCTTAGAACGAGATTGAAATAAACTGTAGGAAACGATTTACTGCAGATGTGTTGAGTAAATACCAAATTGTACTGAGGCCCTGATTAGAAGTGATCAGCTCAATTCCAATCCAACAATCAAATACAAATATATGAAGGAGTCATAATTATGAATAATCTACTTATGGGTATTTACCACGTGGTGGAGCATTTTCTACGTCAATCAATCAGTTAATCAACCAATCAGGCATTGATAAAGCACAGCAAATCACGTGTAAGGGTCTTGAGGTGTTGGAGATATTGACTGCTGCCTGGGAGTTGCTCATTTGCACAGGGAGGTCTTTTCTGAATTGCCGGAGTGGTCCTCAGGTGCAGGGGAAGGTTTGTCCATGTCTTGCCCACCAGGTGTGATAAATATATTCCTCTGTTTTTGCTTCAGCAGATCCGGGGGCGGTCTGTGAAGAACAGTAAAGTAGATATAAGGTATCTGTGTGGCTGGCGGGAGGCCAGGTGTTTTTAGATGTGTGCTGGTCCTTCGTTGTGCAGCGCTTTGTATGAGTGGGTCAGCATCTTGAACTGGCATCTCTTCTTGATCAGGAGCCAGTGTCATTTCTTGAGGTGGAGTGTGATGTGGGTCATCTGGGGATGAGTCTTGCCACTGAGTTTTACATTGGCTGAAGCCTCTTCAGGAGACGTTCAGTGATTCCTACATAAAGTGTGTTTTCATAGCCCAGTTTGCTAGTGATGAAGACCTGCGTGAATGTCCTTCTGGTGTTGAATGGGAGCCACATGAAGATCTTGCGGAGTTTGAGAAGGGTGTGGAAGCAGGCGGATCAGACTGCGTAGACCTGGTTCTTCGTGGATAGCTTTCTGTCCAGTATGATGCAGAGCAATGCGGGCGTGGTCTGTCAGGACAGGGGAGGGCCGAGATCCGTGGGCCACCAAGCATTGTTTCATGGCGAGTTGTTGTTCCAAAGAATGAGGACTTCTGTCTTGTCTGTGTTGAGTTTGAGACAGCTGTCCTTCTTCTAGTCAGCAACATACATCGGGCATCTGTGGAAGCTAGCTCTGGTGGTCGGGGGGTCTTTGGACAGCGAGAGGATGAGCTGGTTGCGGTCAGTGTAGGAGATAATGTCGAATCGGAGCAATCTGATGGTGTAGGCCTGGGGGGTTATTTAGATGTTGAATAGGGTGGGACTCCGAGATGATGCTCGGGTGACTCTACAGATGACTTTCTTGGGCTCTGATGTGAACGCTGCAAGATGGATCCTCTGGCTTCTTCCAATGAGGTTTGAGGCGATCCAATGTGGGGGAGTCTGTTGATCAGGATGCGATGGGAGATGGTGTCAAAAGTGGCTAACAGGTACAGGAGGATGAGGGCTGCCATTTAACCACAGCCCAGGGTGGCTACAATCAGGGCTGTGGTTGCGTTAGTTGCATAGGGTAATTATCGCAACTCTGTCAATTATTCAAGAAAAATGTCCCAAGAACAAGCAAAAATGAAGAATTTGGGCTCATAAATACTGCTTTTACATGTGTGGCTACAATACAAGGACCAACTCCAGGATAAAGAGGTACTTACCACACCCAGGAAGTACTGCACCCTGGATATCTTTGTCCGGTTATTTTTTTGTGTGGTAAATACCTCATCCCATTCCATCATACTATCTCTTGTGCTTTCTGCTAGATATGCTGAAGATTCTTCTTTTTATATATTATATCATTCATAAATTCATACGTTTTGAGTAAATGTGCAAAGTGGAATTCTACAATCTGTAACCTGAGGCTCACTAAATCATTTAACAGTCAGTCAGTCAAAAAAGCTTTATTGTTGGTTAGAAACCATAAAAGCAGAACACATTGGTAAATTTACAGTTTGGCCAACACTAAAAACATTAAAAACATTATATACACAATAAAAATAAAAGAATATATAGGCATGAAAAATTAAAACAGGTGGTTAAATACAGACGTAATATGGGTAATTGTGTGTTACAGATCCCAAGTAAATTCAAGGGGGTGTAAAATCAATTTGGGCACGATGCGATTTAATTTTGTCTCCTCTAGTACACCACATCGAAAACAGGTATCTAGAGGTCGCGAACACAACCAAAGCAGAGGAATCATATTTTAGCAATCTAAACACCTCTCTATAGTCCCTAAAACCCTTAGACTTACATAAGATGCATTTTGCTCTAGCCTGGGAGTACAGGGGGCAGAAGAGCAGAACGTGCAGCTCTGTCTCTGCGGCCTGTTCGCACCCCGGGCATGGGCTTAATGCGTGTTGAGCCATAAACCACTTATTTGTTACAGCCCTCACGGGAAGACAATCGTGCCTAAATTGGACGTATAGTTTCTTCGCCAGAGGGGGCTGAATGTTATCCAAGAATGTCTCAAAAAGGTACACATCCTTTATTTCTAAAAAACTTCTTGTGAGCCTACCAAGGGATGGTTTCATTACCAACCGGTCCAAATGGAATTGGTTAAGCACTTTAGCCAGTAATTTCCTATGTATCGAGAGGGAGGAAGATTCCGGAGTAAGCCACCAGTCCCCCCTCCCCAGGTCTTGGCAAAGCTGTTTTACGTGCTTAAACCAAGGGATTTCTCCCACCCCTCTCAGCGTCAGAAGGTAAGTTAATTCCTCCCGGTAGCCAGAGAGCTCGGGTGTTGCCCAAAGCCTCCTCCAATAAAATAAAGGTCGATTAGGAAGGACTTCATGTAGCGGGACCAACCCCAGGTCAAGCCGAAGTGGAATCAGGGGAGTGCTCTGTGGGAGTCTCATTAGACGCCTAATAAAACTATTCTCCGTAATGGAGAGCGTCGGGGCGTTAGCATGGCCCCAGAGTTCAACCCCATAGAGCGCCCCCCCTCTCGCCTGAGCTTTGTAAATTTCTAACGGTGGTCCCAGAATTTTAGACGAGCACTCATTATGCACCCTGAGGATACCTCCAATAGATTGGGACAACTTCATGCTAGCCTTAGCTATATGGGTGCCCCATTCCATCTTATCCTTCAGAGTTACCCCTAAGTATTCGAAGGTGGAAACTCTTTCGAGTGCAATGCCATCCATATGGGGGAGGGGACAGTTGGGTGATTTGGAATTAAAAAACATAAATTTTGTTTTGGAGAGGTTAATCTCTAAATTTCTGAGTCGACAGAAGGAGCTAAAAGCCTCCAATGTCCGCTGGATACCCGAGGAAGATTTTGATAATAGAAGGGTATCATCAGCGAACATTAGGGCTGGGATTTTTCGGGTTGCCAGGCTAGGGGAGTCTAAATCCTTTGTACCCAAAAGATGTTTAATCAGGCCATTTAAAAAGAGGGAAAAGAGCGTGGGGGCTAATACGCACCCCTGCCTCACGCCCTTTTCCACCGGAAATGCGGCCGAGAGCTCTCCGACCCTCTCAAACCTTACTCTTGCCGAGTTGCCGAGTGTGATCCCTGGTTAGAGTAGACACAGAGGCGAGAATTATCGAGTCCGCTGACCCTGATCCACGACCCTGCCGCGTCGGGAATTGAACCCTGGTCCCGGGCTGTTCTCTGCTTCCGGGTCTGCCGCCTCTAACCAGTAAGCCATACCACTCCACGAACAACCTTGTAATGTAATGTAATGATGTCTTGTAAAGCGCATGAATCACCCCACATGGGGTATCTCTGTGCTGTAGACCGCTGGGGAACCCGTCCTGGCTTTCCCTGTGAGATGGTCCCTACTGGGTATCTCCAAGGTGAAACCAGGCATCCCCGGCGTATGTGGGGGGCCGTTGTAGAGATGAGGCAAGCTTAATGCCCAGAGTTGCCGAGTGTGATCCCTGGTTAGAGTAGGCACCGAGGCGAGAATTATCGAGTCCGCTGACCCTGGTCCACGACCCTGCCGCGTCGGGAATTGAACCCTGGTCCCGGGCCGTCCTCTGCTTCCGGGTCTGCCGCCTCTAACCAGTGAGCCACACCACTCCACTATTATTCTTATTGGATGGACAATTTCAGGAGCTCTCATATTAACCCGAAACTAATATTGGATAAACCTAGGACCATTACCTTGAATGATAAACATATTCCCAAATATATTAAGCCCTGAAGAAGTCCATCTCCATGTGGATGAAATGCGTTGGCTAGTTTTCCTTGGCATATATTTACGAGCCACAATAATCTTTTCTACGACCACCCCAGGTGTCTTAGCCTAAACATTATTATTAAAAACTAAGGAACCACATTTTCTGTGAGCTGTCATATTTACACCTCCAATCAGCCCTGGCTCTAAAACACACAACCAACACCTGCGATGATGAAAAGCAAATGTACTAGGAACTCAGTGCACATGACCTGCCTGTGCAGTTAAGAGCGGCGGCACAGGATGGGGGGCTTGAAAGACGACGACAAGGAAAATGAAATAAATGATTCATTTCCCATCATCGTCGTCTTTCGACCGCCACCCACTCCTGTCCCCTCAATGCAATAGCATTCTGGGTAAAAAACAGTGATTAGCTGAACGCTGATTTATTTGTCTAAAGTTGCATTTTATGTCCAACTAATTGGCACACACTGGGGCTTTTTATTTGGTTTTTTAACCTTTATTGCTCAAATGCCCTAGTATTGTTCATATTGTACGATGCAATGCTTCCTTTCAAATTGCAAATATTTGCAGCTTTTAGGCCTGAACAGGAGGTTTGAGCTTGTGTTGTGTGCTGCTTTCCTCCTCTGTAATATCGAAAAGATATCATTTTTAAAAAGTTAAATCTGTATCTGCCATGCTGACGTCATGTAAAAATGTACTTCTACTCCTTTTTATGGCATTTACTTTTTTCGCCTCCAGGGAGCCCTTCCTGTGTCCCCTGCGTACTCCTTTGCTAATACTGTCACTAATTTACACCTCCCTTATGTCCCTCCCTTCCCAGCTCCTTGCTTCCTCCCTCTTTATCCCCCTGCTTTATGGGTCCCCACCACTGGCCAGTCCCAAGCCCTCCTGCAAAATGAACATTATGGGGCTTATTAGGATAGCGGATTTTCCGCATCCTCTGGGCCGGTGGAAGCCACCGCCGGCCCGGAGGATGCAGAAAATCCGCTGCGGACCCACCAAAGACCCACCGCCACATTAGGATGGCTGGTGGGTCCTGGTTTCCGTCCGCTGCTTTTCCGCCGCGGTTGGCTTACAACCGCGGCGGAAAAGCTCTAATATGGTGACGGTGTCTCTCAGACACCATCAGCCAGATTAGGATGGGATGTGAAACATGCTTTTCCGCGGCGGTTTTTCCGCCGTGGAAAAGCATGTGTAACTTCACTGTGGGGGCCCGTTGCGGGCCCCCTAGGTGAAGGGGGGTTGGGGGGTGCACATGGGGGGTACCTATGGTACCCCCCTGCATTTGTATGCGGAAAGCGGCAGGCAACGCGTGGTGCCTGCCTCTTTCTGCATACAAATGCAGCACCTGCATTTTTTACATTGCTGCGGGTGCAGCTTGAAGCCGCACCCGCCGCAATGTTAGTAATAGAGGATGTGACCGCCAGGGTGGCGGTCACATCCTAATCGCACAGGAGGGAACGCCGCAGCCCATGCGGACGTTCCCTCTTCCTCAGTGATCGCGGACGGATGAAAGTCCGTCCACGATCATAATCGGCCCCTATGTGTGGTATAGCTACCATACCTTGTAAAAGAAATCCTTGCTACAGACACGGCAAACAGAAGACCAGAGGACATCCTGGTCTTAGAGAGAGACACATCTCCTTCAGTAGGACCAGGTGGACACAGTCTGGTTGGAAAACACAATCCTCGGGAGGATTACTGCTGTGTTCTGGAAATGAGGAAGATAACGCCCCACACACTCAGTAAGCAGCAGTGATGCTAATGCTAGCAACCGACAGAGCTCCGATTAAATGTGATTCCCACTGTCCCAAAATCATCACAGCGACCTTCCAGACAAAGAAAGAGGCTGAACGTGAATGTTATCCAAAGACAAATGACAGCAAAGAAGAGGAAAAAGAACAGTTTTACAACAGACTCCAGACCTGGAGAAATGCTGTAAGTGAAACATAATCATACTGATGGTGTACCTCAATGTCAGGATTGGACAAAACAAATCTAGGTATGAATAAGTAATGGGCAACCATGGCCTTGGTGACATGAGCGAGAATGGTCAAAGGTTTGGATCTCTATGCCCTGAAACGTCCGGTGATAGGGGGCAGTGTATTCTCGTGCAAAAGAATACACAAGACAACTTAGCTGTTGTCAGACAATTCAACCGAGAATTAGATCGACCATACTGCATTACCAAGAAGTTTGGAGGTCCCTGCAGGATGTGAAAGTGATATCAGAACATCACATTCTCATAGCGAGGCTGAAGCTAAAGCTGAAGAAAGCATGGATAGAGTTGACAAACCAACACCAGCGCTATAACACCTACTTCCTCAAAAATACACAGAAATTGAGTGAATACTAAATCACCCTCAGTGACTAGTTTCAGGTCCTGCAAGAAGTAAAGAATAACGGAGAGCCTGTAGAAAGTCAGCGTGAGGAGATCGAAGAAATAGTGAAATCAACATGACAGGACATGCTGGGTCCTAAGAAATAGATCTCAATGGTTCTGTGCAAAATCTAAGTGAGAATGGAAAAGTACGCTGCAATCAATACTAGCCAAACAGGAGTAGAAAAAGAAAAAGCTCAGAGCAAGTACACCAAAACCAACAAGGTAGCTAAGAGAAACTTAGGAGCAGACAAGCAAAGATTTGATGGTCTTGAGACTCAAGTCCAGTAAGCAGCAAGTCATAGAAACTTGAAAGAACTCTACCACATATCGAGGAACCTCTCCAGAAAGACCTGTTCAAGACAAACCTGAGAAGACAATCATGGGTAACGGAGGCCAACAACGAAGATGGATGGTGCTCTTTGAATAACTGCTGAACCGGCTCATGCCACAGTCTTAACCAGCCAGCTGCCAATCCAATTAACCAGACTAACTAAGGCATCAAACATCTGAGAAATGGGAAGGCAGCGGGACCTGACAACATTCCTGTGGAGACACTGAAGGCACTTTGAAACATCAGCAGGCATTCTCCACCCCGTGTTTGGAAGGATCTGGGTGGAGGAAAAGGTGCCATCAGAGTTGAAAGAAGGGATATCTTATCAAGATCCCTGAGAAGGGTGACCTGACTAACTGTGCAGACAACATAGGGTTTACTCTTCTATTGACCCCAAGCAAAGAATTCAATATACTCATCCTGAACAGATTGAAGGAGCAAGTTGATGCTCAGTTGTATGACCAGCAAGCTGACTTCTACAAACACAGATCCTGTACACACACGATTGCAACACTGCTCATCATCTTTGAGCAGTCAAACGAATGGATCTCCCCCTATGTACATTTATCGACCATGAGAAGGTATTCAGACAAAATATTGAAAAACAAATATCGAGAGGCAAAAATTTTGAGATTAAAATATTACGATGCGGAAATATTGCTTGCAAATCTATTGTTGACAAGAATATCGATTTTAAGTTAAGTAATATTGATGTTCAAAATACCTATATTATTAATATCAATGCAAACAATATGTACGTTGTTAATATCATTTACAAAAATATCACCGTTCATAATATTATTTTTTTATTATTTTATCTATCTTAGTATATATTTTAATTGTATAAGTTATAAGTTGTTGGTATACTTATTGTCAATGTTATTTTTATATACTTTGAAAATTTATGGTTGTTTTTAAATTTAATGCAATAGTATATATTGTTATTTTTAATGCCATGGTGATTTGGGGGTTTACCGAGGTACAGTATGGGAAGTAAATTAATTATTATTATTGAATGTTTATTTTAATTGATATTTTTTTAACTATATAAGCTTTTCGGTGCAGGTTGTGGGGGTTACAGTGGTAAAGGGTGGAAAGTTATTGATGATTGGTTATGTAAATGTCTAATTGTATGTTGTTTTTTAAAATATTTTTGGTGTGGGTTCTTGTGTTTTTATATGGGGTAAATGGTGTGCAGGAAATTAATTCCAATGATAAATGCTAATTATTAAAATTATTTAATTGATAATTAAATATGACATTTTGTAGTTAAGACATTTTTAAGTTATATGCCAGGTGCAGGTTGTGGAGTTGGTTTGGGTAAAGGGTTGGAAGTTAGTTAAAGATAATACATGTATTATTAATTAATTGTTATTAATTGTTTAATAGAGTACATGATTAAATAAGATAATGTGTCAATTATATATTAGGTGTTAGTTGTTGCGTTTGTCTGGGTAAAGGGTGAGAAGTTAGTTAGATTTAATTATGTTCTCAGTTAATTATTAATTGTTTACTTAATAATTCTGCAAAATTTGTAATTGCCCCAGGGTGATACTGAGGTTTAGTCTATCAAGGAATCTGATGAATTCCATTGAGTCGTTTAGAATGTTGTAGAAGTGCTCAACTTCTGAAGGCTACAATAGAGACAATTGGTTTTAAGAGATGTTTTTCTACGTGTCCCCATTTTTTTTTATTGCTTTCTCGTTCTTTTAGTCAGCCATATAAGGACTAATACTGTCTTATCAATTGTTTTCTTAAAGTTGGGTGATAGATGCAATGAACACATGTCAGTCCCAAAGTTAATTGGAGTGATAGCATCATTTTAACACACAGTAGTAAACTCAACCTAGTGATATATTTTGGAGACCAGGTATCAGTTAGATTTCTTTCAATGCGTTCCTTGGGGATGTATAGTGAAGTATCCAAGTACATGCCAAAATATTCCATACGTTTCCGTAACCATTTGAGATTTGTCTTTTTAATTATCAGTGTATAAGTGTTTTAGAGGGAACACTTTTTTTTAACATTCACTGACATATTTATGTACACTATGCATTGCTTTTGCATGATGCAGCAGGGTGCTTGCATGACGTAACCCTAAAACGCCATTTATTAGGCTACACAAGGCCACATCGCATGGCCCTGAGTTGTTTGATAAATCCAGAGTAACGCAACACAGCACAAAGTCTAAAAGGGTTTTCCGAGTGCTACCTGGATCTTAAACACTGTTGGTATCTGAAAGAAGTGAGAGGTGTTGTTCGCTTGGGTCACTGGGTGTGACACAGATTGTACGCTAAGCTCTGGATGTAAAACAGGATGCAATTTGGAAGTTAGGGAAAAAAAAGATGTGGATCTGTGAGATCAGGTGTAGCTTGTGTTGGTCAAGAGGGGCCTGTGGTTCTTTGAGTTATTAATTTTCTTCACCCCAAAGCTGAAATTGACATATGTATCTATGAAATGTTTATAATGATGCCTCAGTTAATAGCGTTGAACTCATAGTAACCTGTTAAGACCAGTAATCCCTGAATGCATTTCCCCATGACCAGAGTAGGACTTGGGATTCTTTAAACCCCCCCCCCAAAAAAACTAGGGAGCATCTGCCCCTTGAAAAGTCCCCACTTAACATGGAGTCACGACTAAAACACATGCAGATCAGGTTGCCCACATTGTTTAAAAAGTGTGACAACTTTTGCAACCAGTGGCATGCATACCCCAAGGCACACATGTTTCCCTGGCCAAAGGATGGCACCTCTGATATTAATATAATCAAGCACATGAGGGCACATAGACAGACCAAACACGTCACAGAGAAGAAGGTCAGGAGAAAGGCACTGTTAGAACTATGAGCTATCTTTGAGGAGGACCAGACCAATAATCCTTACCCATGTTCAGCAAACAAGGCGTCCGCAGCTCCCCCGCCAACAATTGTCAACGCTGACCAGAAAACAGCAGACCACTGTGTCCTGGTACAAACACAAGTAAGGGGCCAATTACAATGTTGGACGGAAACTCTTTCAACCCACTCGGTTTTGGAATAGTTTCCAACAGAATTGGGATCGGTGGATCCGAACAACCGATTACGATGCTCCCTAACACGGTTCAAAAGCACTCCCATTGACTTCAACTGGAGCCTATGTTCTGTACACAAACACAGGATCCCGTGGGGAAAATGGGTCTCTGGGGAAACCTTGCACCCTGTCATTGGCGCCCCATTGTGCCTCCCACACTGTGCATGGATCACCAGAGTGGTCCCTTGGGTACCCCAACCAGAGACCCAAAGTCAGATTCCGACAGCCGTTTCATGTCGGGCAGGCCGACTCTGAACAGCTGTCAGAATCCGACATTGTAATCGCTTGGTCGGAAATGGTATCCATAGTGCTGTATGATTGGCTCTGACCGACTCGGGGTCTCATAGTGAAGCTTGGAACCGATGCCGATATTCTGAAAAGTTTACTACTATCGTAATTGGTCAGTCAGAAATGTTACCGAGTTGGTTGGAAACATAGTTTAGGAGACTTTCTGACCATTGTAATCAGTCCCTAAAATGCAGGAGTAGCAAGATGCCATCTTTGGAAGCACACAAGGTGAGTTACGTTGAAGGTGTCCCTTGCTACTCCCAAGTGCGTAGGACAGACAAACTGACCCCACAGGAGATAGTGGCCCGAGAGGAAAATGAGATCTTTGCACTGCCACTTTGTCATTTACTAGACCACTAGAAAAGGACCACAATGATAGAACCTGGCAAGAGGAAGGATGCTTCGAATCAGAGGTCATGGCCGTAGCAGAAGGCTGCATCTGGCACAGAGCAGGAGAGCCCAAGTGGAACTTCCCGTACGTGGAGGATTGCCTAAGACGATGGGAACGCTGTCAGGGGGAGACCAGTGGAGTTTTCCCAAGTCAAAATGTACCTGTTAACACAGAGCAGCACATCAGGAACCATCTATGCCGGGTCTGGTGGCTCAGTGGACTAATGCGTCTACTGCAGGGGCCTGTGTTCGACCTCATGGTCACAGGTTCAAATCCCGGCGGGTCCACTCAGCCTTTCATCCATCTGAGGTCGATA
Source organism: Lissotriton helveticus (assembly GCF_964261635.1). Taxonomy (NCBI): domain Eukaryota; kingdom Metazoa; phylum Chordata; class Amphibia; order Caudata; family Salamandridae; genus Lissotriton; species Lissotriton helveticus. Next base: position 9,430,848 of record NC_136057.1, on the reverse strand, counting down.
AAATGAGTACCATTGAGTTGAGTAACAACAAACATCTGTTATTCAGCGCCAAGATACCCTTAGTGGTGAACGAGCGCTTTACAAATACACATGTTATGTTATGTTTTATCTATGTGCCATGGGCACAGATGGATAAACAAGGGCTAAGGACCGCTTGCAAACCTTGCGGGAAAGTATTGGGAAATGGTTCTCATGTTTTGGGAAGAACACCACGGCACTAAAGCTAGCAATAGGCAATGTCAACAGTCTGCTAAGTAGCCTCTTTGGACAGGAGACTTATGAGGTGTTCACTCGCATCCCAGCAGTCACCCTAATAAACACCGAGCATGAGGGAGCTGCATTCACTTCATACCAGCACCAAATATGGAGAGCCCTGAGGGAAATGTTCCCTGACTGCACAGATGTAGGAGGGTTAATTGTGGAAACTATGGGAGGTGGGGAGACCGTGACTGATGTAATTGATGGAATGATGGGGACAAGAGATGGGGCAGCCATGGACTGATACAGGCCTGCAAGATGCATTTATTTATGAAACAATGCTCAAAAAGGGAATGCCCACCAGATACAAAGCAGTTTGGGCAGCGTAGTGGGGTTAGATACACATCCCTGGCTGGAGATACAGGCCTGTATGTACTTCTATAAGTCCTGTTCTGGTAATAACCAAACACCAAGTAGACATTTGGTTAGAACTGGAACTTTCGGTCCATTACTGGCATATACTTTGGGGCCATTACAGATCTTCAGATACTTTTTTGAATTTTGAGTGAAGTGTGTGGAAGGGCACTCTATTTATTGGATTTTGAGGCACCCAAGCTTAATAGTCATGTCTCCAGATCTCCAGAACTGGATTCTGTACTCATTTTTTGATGAGGACTTCTCAGCTGTAATGTCTGGTCCTTGATGCTGATCTACTGTAGCATCAAACGTACTTCATTATTTTAGCCTTAAAAAAGTCCCATGGACAAAACATGTGTCAGCTGCCTCATGAAGAATAAACAGATCAGAAGCAATTAGACCTGTTTGACCCTGTGCCAGAGCACAGTTAGGCATCTTGCTGGCTGCCAAATGCCTGATTGAACCCCTGTTCACTTGAGGAAAATTGAATTTTGTCCTGTTATGTGTCCCTACGTGTTCCCCAACATGTAATATATGTGCATGATCGCTATGCATTTCCCTCTATGGCCGATAATAAAGACGCATTTACAGTTGCGTCCAACGTTAATATGTCAGTTATCCAGTCCTCCGTGAAAGCAACGTGAATTAGGCTTTCAGGCCTATGTTGCCAATGTATTTACATGGTGCACGTTAAATCATCGAGATGCACCCGTTCCTAAGGCTCTACAGGGCCCGGACACCAGATTCAGGCCTCAAGTCTCCTGAAATGCTCCGAGAGATGCAGCCCCGCCCGCATCCCTGACCCTTCCCTTACTTCCTGCCAAGCAACGCGGTGCCCGGCTTGGCCTGGCCTGCCTGCCAAGAATATGTTATGCCTACAGTTATCTGTTCAGCTCCCCGGCTTCACATTCCTAGCTAACGAACAGTATAAACATATCCATCTACAGTCTAGTCTTCCTGTCTCCATGCAAGTAATTTACTGAATTAGTATCCATAGAAGATCCATAGCTCACGCAATACATGAAGAAATATATGCATGCACTAGCTTTTAGTGACAAGTAGCCTTTGCCCTGATGACTTTTAGAATCAAGCAACATGTACTCCAAACACAAGATATCAGATACGCTAAAGGTACAGGTCGTTCTGACCTCCCAGACTTTAGTCTCCTCTACTAGTGCTAGGAGTCAGCGCCCCCCAGCTCTCCCCAGTTACACGTCATGACTCTTTTTGCGCGCACCAATAGGTTAAAGGTTCCAGCTGCCCATGTAGCCCCCTCCATGTGTCCACCCACTTATGACACTTCTGTGACGTCTACATCACACACCTTCATGCACGCCCTGTGCACGCCTTCTTTTCACGCCCATATGTTCTTATCTTTCGTTTCTCACTTGTTACGCCTACTGTATTCAATGCAACTGTATGGTTCTACTATATATATTGTATGATGTTAATGAAATGTTGAGATTGTCCCTTCCTGAACCTTAGCAGGTGATGGAACCCGATGTCCATTGGCTCGAGCCACTTAATTAAAGCCTGTATGACTCAGATACCACGGACTCTGCCTCTTATTTATTGAGCTATCCTTTTCATTTAATGCATAGAAAAATAGTACCGGTAATTTATTTATTTACCACATAATGGCGCCCGAATAGGGACGAGCCCCTTCCCCACGCGCCGGCGATGTAACGCTGGCCCCCTGACCCTTCTACAGCCGTGACGGACCCCTTCTGCGCACCTGCAGGTTTTCCTGCTTAAACTCCCTCAGGCCCACGGAGGAGACGGAGACTGCGGTCCGGCATCCAGACGAGGCGGTGAGGAAGGCGGCGAGTCCCGACCAGAGCCCAAGCCGAGAGAGCAAGGTCCGAGGTATCCTGAGGCCCACCTGTTTCTGAAGCCCGAAGCGCATGCGTAGTGCGTAACAGTAACAAGACGTCGTAGCAGTCCAGTCCAGTCCGAGGCCTTCAGTTTTGCTTCCCGGTGAGTACCGTTGCTGGGGACGCATCTAGACGGGTTCATTAATTTGTGCCCGGTCCAGACGGGTTTGGGTACACAGATCCGGTCCGACGTGTTCACCTAGGTGGATACGGTATGACGTGTCTCTTTATGAGACCGGTATGTTCTGTACTGTTTTAGCAGTGCATCCAGTAATTCTGTTTTTCTAGTATAGTCTCTCGAGATTTCCAGTATTATGTTTTCGATGTTTTATGTTTTCGATGTACTAGGTAGTACCTGTTCGAACTGTTTTTAATGTGTTTTGATGTCGTGGTATGAATGATTTGTTTGCCATTTCATTACTGTGTTTACTGTGTTCATTGTGTTCAAGTTCAAGTAAGTTCAAATATGCCTCTGTTTTCAAAATTACGTCAGATAAGAACCAGAAAAGGGATACTCGAAGAATCAGTTCCTGTCCCACCTAGGGACAGTCCTGGACATTTCATGTATCATAAACATGGCTTAGATGCCATACTGTACTTAGACTTATGGGTAGACTATACCAAACATCTGGAAGAGAAATATAGATGGCCTGTTTCAGGAACCTGGGATGCCGAGTGCATCATGAGAGTAGAGGAAGCATTATGGAAAAAGAAAGCCAGACAATCCCAGAAAGATGCCATAGAATTGTGGCGTAAAGAATCGCATAAAAGAACAGAAAAAGAATTCAGGAAAGCAGAACTAAGTAGGGAATCATCAGAAAAAGCCCAAGAAAGGGAATTACTAGAAGAAGGTGAACGATTTAGAGCAGAACAGTTAGACAGACAAAGGAATGCTCTTATTAAAGGCATGTATCCCCTTCTCGCCGAGGGCCTGCCTAAGGCGACCCCCGAAGTACCCTGTAATTTACTGCCACCATTGGTCCCGACTAAGCTACGTCATAAACCGACCGCAGCTGAAATTTTCCTTTCTTCCTATTTAGACGACACTGTCCCAGAATATGCAAATCCGAATCCTACCCCGCCTGTTCAACCTCTCAACCCTGTTAATAACGCAATTACTGTTCCTCCAGCCACTGGTCCCGGGAATACTTTTAATCAGCCAGTAACCCAGGACCAACCCACATTACGTATACCTACTGTACCAGTCACATTACCAGCAACGTCACACCCAGTATTAGTTGATGATTCTAGCTCGGGAGGAGCAGGGGGAGGTATCCCTATCACCCCGCCTCAAGTAAAACGAATGACGCTGAGAGACGCAGCATTACAGCGTACGCCAAAAATGGCTACATACGCAGCCCTCAAACAATACCTTACCGACTGTAGATATGATCCAGTGCCAGGCGAAGATCACATGATATTATATTCCGTACGTCTACGACGAGTTGCAAGTTATTTGGCTATCATGCCAGAAATGAGGGAACATTTAGACAGAATATATAATTTCATCAGAACAGGAGAAGGACCAGAAAGTATTCACGAGGCTATGGCACACAGGAAAGTCGAGACTCAAAATATGATCTTGCAGTTTTTGATAAACTGTTTAATAAGAGAACAAGACCAGCCTGGTAAAAATAAAGACGAGATGAAGGCCCTGATAAAATGGAGTGACAATATAGCAGACGGAAAACACAGTAAACAAGGTTGTATAGAAACCATGTATAGAAAGATTCGTAAAGAAATTCTAGGCATACACGAAAGGGAGAAAGCAGCAAGAGGACCCGAGAAAGAGAATGACACTTCAGACGAAGACGTAGACACAGACAACCCAGACAGAATAGCGTATGTAGGTAGGACGAGACCTTTTGACAGACACACACGTCTAGAATGTAAGAAAACTTTCCTTCCTCCCGTACCAGAACAGTGTTCTCTTGAGCATTTATTCCAAGTTACCGATAGAGTTTTGAAACTACGAATAGGTTACAGTGAGCTTAGTACCATGCATGAACAGGAACTAGCCCGATCAGCAGTTCAATGGACTAGTGATTCTAGCACATTTTCAGACGAAGTAGTGGCCCAAACGTTTCTGAAACTATCCCCAGACGAACAGCGACTGGTGGGTATGTACATGATCCAGCACCTCATTACACTGTACGAAAGTCAGCATTCTGATCCAGGTCCCCTATATAATGTATTGGACGAATTACTCCTAAACAGATGGAAAGGCCTAGGTACCGATTTGATTAATGTCATTTTAGAACAACGCCACAAATACAGAACGTTCCTGATTCCACATTTTGTTCCTGTTCCACCCCCAGTAAGGAAGACATTTTACATAGACAGACAGAATCCCTTGCGAGAAGTCCATCCTGTTAAGGGAACGGGAGGTACGCTCGAACGAGTATTTGTTTACACCCCTTTAACGAAAATAGAACTACTGGAAATGAAAAAGTTAGTGCCCTGTCACGATAAAGATCCAGCAGGGTTCCATCGAGAATTAAAAGACATGCTCCGCATGGGAGAATACACGTATCCCGATATCATTAAAATGTTAAAGGTCCTGTTGCCTGCGGGCATATATGAAAAACTTAAAGAAAAAGAATGGGAGGTGGGAGAGAAAAAGATTGACTGGGCAGAATTAGAGAACGAAGATAACACACGAGTTCCTGGTACTGGTCTTGGGGAAAAAGCCAAAGCATTGCCCGAGTTGTTAATACAAGTCTTGCCAAGATTACTAACCACGAAAAAGGAAGACTGGGATGCCATCTCAGCCTGTAAACAGAAACAAGACGAAGACACTAGTGATTTTTATTCTAGATTTGAGAAATGTTTCATTATTAATAGCGGCTTGAAAACAAGTAGTGAGTCGTATCCACATCTTTTTGTTACCAAATTAGTAGAGAATTCTTTACCACAAGTTAAAAATCGAGTACTGAAAGTTGAGAGTACCTGGCAAGCTAATACCCCGTCCCAAATGTTACAAATGTTACAGTACCATCAGAACCGAATCAGAGAAGAACAAGAACACGAAAGGAGACGTATGAAAGACACAAAAATGAAAGTACTAGTGGCACAGTCTGTTCCGGTAGATAGTCAGAAGAGGGGTACGAATCAGACCAGTCATTCTGCAGCTCCCGTTAAAGGGACATGCAATTACTGTAAACAGCCAGGTCACTATATAAACGAATGTGCAGTTCTGAAACACAACATAGCTACTGGTAAGACGAAAGAAAGACCGCGTCCTCCTAGACAGGAACATGTTCCACAAAACACGCAACCACCGCAGAATGCACAACAGACAGTAACAGTACCGCAGCCTATAGCTGCCACACAACACGTTTCACAGCAGATGTACCAGTACGCACAGTCAGATTACCCGGAATATCAGCAGTATTCATGAAACAGCCTAGAGAGGGAGGTTGGCTTGCCTCTCATCGAGGTTCCTGTAGATCAAGAGGGTCCCTATGTACACAGCCAAGTATTAGGGAAAGACAGGAAATTTCTGATTGATACAGGGGCAAGTAGGACTACCATCAGTCATGACGAGGTTCCAGGGGCTCCTCTCTCAGGCACAAGAAATGTTTCCCTGGGATTTTCAGGAAAGCCTATTGTTAATGAAATATCGAAACCAGTTTCCCTAGAAGTTGGTCCATTGTCCCGAACTACAGACTTGTTACTTACGAAGTCATGTCCAGAAAACTTACTTGGTATTAAAACATTGAAAGAACTAGGTGCAATGATTTGTTGTTCTCCGGAAGGAGTGAGATTGTTTTTACGTGATTTTAAAGGACATTATGTGTTAAGAGATTTTGATCCAAGATTACTAAATGTACCACAGCATTTATGGGCGCAAGGTCCAACTGATGTAGGTTGTATGCACATTACACCATACCGTGTCACTCTGAAACAAGGAGTTGTACTACCACGAATCCGACAATACAAGTTGCCACCTGAGGCTGTAGCAGCCTTATCAAAAATCATTGACGAGCTCATTGCTCAAGGAGTGGTTGTAGAAACTGACTCCAATGTATGTAATTCTCCTATCATTCCGATTCTTAAACGCACTGACCCAAATGCACCTCCAGTCTATCGACTAGTGATTGACCTTCGAGAACTTAATAAATGTATTATACCCCAGTACCCAGTGGTTCCAGACATCTCTTCTCTATTGACTGCCATTGATTCCGAAGCAGCGTTTTTTACTGTTATCGATCTCAAGAACGCCTTCTTTAGTGTACCCATCCATCCAGACAGCCAGTTCCTTTTCGGATTCTGTTTAAATGGAAGAAGCTATAAATTTACACGTGCACCTCAAGGGTTCACGGAAAGTCCTAGTATTTACAGTCAAGCACTGAAACGACAACTAGATAGTATTCACATGCCAACTGACACTGCCCTGCTCCAGTACGTCGATGACCTATTGATCACTGCCCGTACAGAACGTGACTGCGAACGTGCGTCACTGACAGTCTTGTATTTTCTGGCAGAAATGGGGCACAAGGTGTCCCCTTCGAAACTGCAATTCTGTGTCCAGCAAGTGGTATACCTTGGACACTTGCTGTCCAAGAGGGGTAGACAGTTGACACCTGACCGTATCCAGTTAATTGCACATCTTCCACAGCCCAAGACACAGAAGGAGGTACGAGCTTTTATCGGCCTCACTTCTTACTGTAGACAATTGATCCCTCAGTACGCATATCTAGCCAAGCCACTGATACAGTTGACAACACAGGAGGCAGCGACATCGACTGTCCTCCCTTGGACCCAGGAACATACACTTGTTTTCGAAGAATTAAAGAAAGCTTTATGTCAAGCACCTGTTTTAGCGACACCAAACTACAGCAAACCTTTTACACTTTTTGTCACTGAACGCGATGGTACAGCATTGTCTGTTCTCACACAAGATCAAGCAGGACAACACAAGCCTTGTGCTTATTTTTCTAGCACATTGGATCCAGTAGCCCAGGCTTTGCCTGCGTGCCTCAAATCAGTTGCAGCCACAGCTCTAGCTATCAGACAAAGTGATTCCATAGTGTTAGGACACTCCCTGACAGTACAGGTTCCACACTCCGTGGAAGTTCTTTTAAACCGAACACAGACTCAGCACTTGACTATAGCACGATTGACGGGATATGAACTGACACTGTTTCACCCAAACATAGAGATCAGACGTTGTAACATATTAAATCCTGCTACACTGTTACCCTCGAGTACCTCAAGCCCTGCAACACATGACTGTGTGGAAGTTATTAACACCATGACGAAGCCAAGACAAGACTTGACGGACATTGCATTACCAGACCCAGACCTGACACTTTATGTGGACGGTTCATGTATGAGAACAAGTACAGGAGAGTTAGTGGCAGCATATGCAGTGACTACTGAAACTGAAGTTATAGAAACACATCGTATTGACACCTTGTCTGCTCAAGCAGCAGAGCTCATCGCTCTGACCCAAGCCTGCATACGAGCCAAGAACCTGAAAGTAAACATATATACAGATTCACGTTATGCATTCGGAGTCGTTCACGACTTTGGAGTCCTGTGGCAAGAAAGAGGTTTTATGACCTCTCATGGAGCCAAGATTCAGCATGGCCCCCTCATTCAAGCTCTGTTAGAAGCAATACATTTACCTACAGCTATAGCGATTATGAAGTGCAAAGCACATACGAGAGTCACTGACACCATTTCCCAGGGTAACGACCTGGCAGATCGAACAGCCAAGCTTACAGCTCAGACTCCAGACATTCCAGCTGACACGACAAAGACAGACGTTTCAGTCCTGACGACTTGCATGACAGTCAAGGATCCTACACAAGATGTACTAGACATACAGACACATGCTACTCCAGACGAAATCAAGAAATGGTCTGAACAAGGAGGGGTCCAAACAGATCAGGGATGGTTGACGAAGGGAAAAGCCACATGGTTTCTCCCCGACTCTATGGTTCAAGTCATTATTAATACAGCACACAGTCCAGCACACTTAGGAGAAAAAGCCATGTTAGACAGCATCCAGAACCTTTGGTTTAACAAGAATTTACGAGCAGCAGCGAAGCAGAAAGTGCGTACCTGCATGATCTGTTGTCAGTTCAATCCAGGTAAAGGTGTTCCCGTGGAACAAGGTGGATTTCATCCTCCTGACCATCCTTTTGAAGTCCTCCAGATGGATTATATCCAGATGGACCGATGTCGAGGATTCAAGTATGTCCTCGTAGTTGTATGCGCTTTGTCCAGATGGACAGAAGCATATCCAGTCTCAGATTATACTGCCGTGACCACTGCCAAGCAGCTGGTACGTGAGTTTTTCCCTCGATACGGTTTACCCCGTGTCGTATATTCAGATAACGGACAGCCATTGTCGTCCGAACTCATGAAACAGGTATCACTTCTGTTAGGATACCAGTGGAAATTCCACTGCGTACGACACCCCGAGGCAGCTGGCCTCGTCGAGCGACACAATCAAACTCTGAAAATACGACTAGCGAAGGTCTGTGCAGAAAAAGGTGTAGATTGGATGGTAGCCCTGCCGGTTGCCCTCTTCTATATGCGAATGGTCGCCCACTCCAGATCTGGTTTGTCACCCTACGAAGTAGTTTTCGGTCGTCCCCCAAACATGTGGGGTACACCTATGCCTCGTAAAATCACCGACGTTGACAGTAACATGCTGACAGATTACCTAGCTTCCTTGATGTCTGCACTACTCTCTTGTCGTTCACAGGTCGCGGCTGCCTTTCCGGACAACACCCAGGTGAAACCGCACGAGGTCGTTCCAGGTGATCTCGTTCTGGTCCGGAATTTTGATCGCTCAAGCCCTCTGGAGCCCCGCTGGAAGGAGCCAAAACTCGTTCTGATGACCACAAGGACCGCCGTAAAACTAGAAGGAAGAAAAGGCTGGCTCCATTCCAGTCATATCAAGCGTTTCCATGGACTGTGTCCAAAGACTTTTTTCAAGGACTGCCCCGATACTGAGTCTAAACTTCCCCTGTTGGAGAAAACTCCGCAGCAGGAGTATAAAATGAAGTTAAGGTCTAGTAAGTCAGACAGCGTTTAATTGTTTAAGTCCCCCTCGGGTGAAGCGGTTAGACAGGTTTCTGACATGTACGAGATAGACCCACGTAGTGAGAGAGATAGACGAAACTTCAAGAAAATGAAATATTGTAAAAATCTCCGAAGCAGATGCATTGTTACATTATTGTTTATGTTTATTCTGAGTCTTACGATCACATGTATAAGTTATATGCTACATGTATTTTTTCCTCCTCTTGGTTCGCATTCACACCTTTCCTCTAATGATACTGTAGAGCACACATTTAGTGAACTACCCCCTCACGAGTTGTCCTATCGACTTGCAATGCGCAACAATACTTTCATTCGTATGTTACACTATTCGCATCAGACCAGCAATGCCACTAATTGCTGGGTATGTGGTCGACTCGACTCCCCCCTTTTCAGACAGTGAAGGGAGTTCTGCCACTCTTTCCCTATCCGTTTTCACACAATGGTTCGTGTGGAGCATGGTTTACATTGACGTCATCTTTAGACGACAAGTCCACAGTTTCCCTTCTGAATACAGTTATGAATGAAACCTGTTTCCCAGACAAGGACGGTCTTCCCCATAGGACAGGGATAGATCTAGAAAATGAAGTATATGATCTAGGCAATTTTTCCTCTAACCTCATGGTTTTGAATGTTCAGTCCGAGACCAATTCAGACTTGCCTTCTATAACAGTTCTACCAGTGAAAGGCGAATTATGTGTTAGAAAGAATGGTTCAGTACATCTAGGACACAGTGATTGTACTACTGTGGTCGAATACAGTGACCAAGGGAAGTCTACTTTCAAAGCTTCACGTCATTCCTATTTTACATGTGGTCAGACCGCTTGTGTACGTTTGCCCCTGGATTGGGATGGAACCTGTTACATTGCATTCCTACTGCCACCAGTTTTCCTAGCCCCATCCGATTATCACCGAAATACCCATCTAGTACACGTCAGACATAGAAGGGAGATTGAGTCCCCAATTGTCGATCAGACTGAAACTGCATTGGAGCAGTATACGGATTTCAATAAAGGTTTCTTTTTCTTCATAGGTCCCATCCAGAATAGTAAATTAATACGCAGGTTAACCAGAACCCTTGAAGCAGTAGTGAATGAGACTACTTCCGCCCTAGGTAACTTAACAGAAGAGCAGTCTGCTATGAGATTTGTTGTTCTTCAGAACCGCCTTGTCCTTGACGTCATCCTGGCCGATAGGGGCGGAGCTTGTAGAGTCATCGGATCTAGTTGTTGCGTTTTCATTCCTAATAACGCACCGTCTGTGTATTCAGCAATAACTAGACTTCATAAAATAGTTCATCAGCTACACCAGAATCCAGGCACCTGGACTTGGTCCGGCTGGCTCTGGAGTGTAATATCTGCCTGGGGATGGAAAGCACTGTCATTTCTGGGAGTGATAGTAATGATCATATTCAGTTGTTGTCTCTGTTTACAATGTGGCCCAGCGATTTGCGGCTTGTGCGCTACAGCTTGTATTCCACGTCCACGATCCCATTCCCAAATGAGAAAAGACGAGCAAATGATGCTGTATGAACAGATAGATGGTCTCATAAATATTGATGTTTCCTGAAGGGAACGTAGGGAACAAGGAGGGAATGAGGAAAATTGAATTTTGTCCTGTTATGTGTCCCTACGTGTTCCCCAACATGTAATATATGTGCATGATCGCTATGCATTTCCCTCTATGGCCGATAATAAAGACGCATTTACAGTTGCGTCCAACGTTAATATGTCAGTTATCCAGTCCTCCATGAAAGCAACGTGAATTAGGCTTTCAGGCCTATGTTGCCAATGTATTTACATGGTGCACGTTAAATCATCGAGATGCACCCGTTCCTAAGGCTCTACAGGGCCCGGACACCAGATTCAGGCCTCAAGTCTCCTGAAATGCTCCGAGAGATGCAGCCCCGCCCGCATCCCTGACCCTTCCCTTACTTCCTGCCAAGCAACGCGGTGTCCGGCTTGGCCTGGCCTGCCTGCCAAGAATATGTTATGCCTACAGTTATCTGTTCAGCTCCCCGGCTTCACATTCCTAGCTAACGAACAGTATAAACATATCCATCTACAGTCTAGTCTTCCTGTCTCCATGCAAGTAATTTACTGAATTAGTATCCATAGAAGATCCATAGCTCACGCAATACATGAAGAAATATATGCATGCACTAGCTTTTAGTGACAAGTAGCCTTTGCCCTGATGACTTTTAGAATCAAGCAACATGTACTCCAAACACAAGATATCAGATACGCTAAAGGTACAGGTCGTTCTGACTTTCTGACTCCCAGACTTTAGTCTCCTCTACTAGTGCTAGGAGTCAGCGCCCCCCAGCTCTCCCCAGTTACACGTCATGACTCTTTTTGCGCGCACCAATAGGTTAAAGGTTCCAGCTGCCCATGTAGCCCCCTCCATGTGTCCACCCACTTATGACACTTCTGTGACGTCTACATCACACACCTTCGTGCACGCCCTGTGCACGCCTTCTTTTCACGCCCATATGTTCTTATCTTTCGTTTGTCACTTGTTACGCCTACTGTATTCAATGCAACTGTATGGTTCTACTATATATATTGTATGATGTTAATGAAATGTTGAGTTTGTCCCTTCCTGAACCTTAGCAGGTGATGGAACCCGATGTCCATTGGCTCGAGCCACTTAATTAAAGCCAGTATGACTCAGATACCACAGACTCTGCCTCTTATTTATTGAGCTATCCTTTTCATTTAATGCATAGAAAAATAGTACCGGTAATTTATTTATTTACCACACACTGGCAGTAACCACGTCGCCTTCTCTACTGAGTTCACAGCAGCTACTAATGAGAAACACACCTGGTTCTTGGTCCTCCGTTTGGTACTGAAGCATGGATACAACAGCAAACAGTACTTCAACGCCCAATTCCCAGGAGGATCACCACCCCCCAAGATACCAACAAAGTCATCCCTTTATCAGATCCTGATGCAAAGACAGAGGCAGGGAATACTTCAGATCACCACTGAAACAGGAGGCAGACACTGCTGTTACCAGAGGTTAGACCTACTAGTATTATTTGCATTGTACAACATTTTGCTACTTTGGTACCCTCCCTCCATTACTCTCATGTCTTCATCCGGATCTGCTGTCCTCTTCTTATACTACCACACAGCCACTCACACAGCCATACAGCCACTCACACACCTACTCACAGACCCTCAGAACCACTCACACACCCACACAGCAACTCACACACCTACTCACAGACCCTCACAACCACTCACACACCCACACAGCCACTCACCCACCCACACAGCCACTCACACACCTACTCACAGACCCTCAGAACCACTCACACAGCCATACAGCCACTCACACACCTACTCACAGACCCTCAGAACCACTCACACACCCACACAGCAACTCACAGACCTACTCACAGACCCTCAGAACCACTCACACACCCACACAGCAACTCACACTCCTACTCACAGACCCTCAGAACCACTCACACACCCACACAGCAACTCACACACCTACTCACAGACCCTCAGAACCACTCACACACCCACACAGCAACTCACACACCTACTCACAGACCCTCAGAACCACTCACACAGCCACACAGCAACTCACACACCTACTCACAGACCCTCAGAACCACTCACACACCCACACAGCAACTCACACTCCTACTCACAGACCCTCAGAACCACTCACACACCCACACAGCAACTCACACACCTACTCACACACCCTCAGAACCACTCATACAGCCATACAGCAACTCACACACCTACTCACAGACCCTCAGAACCACTCACACACCCACACAGCAACTCACACACCTACTCACAGACCCTTAGAACCACTCACACACCCACACAGCAACTCACACACCTACTCACAGACCCTCAGAACCACTCACACACCCACACAGCCACTCACAGACCCTCAGAACCACTCACACACCCACATAGCAACTCACACACCTACTCACAGACCCTCAGAACCACTCACACACCCACACAGCAACTCACACACCTACTCACAGACCGTCAGAACCACTCACACACCCACACAGCAACTCACACACCTACTCACAGACCCTCAGAACCACTCACACAGCCATACAGCCACTCACACACCTACTCACAGACCCTTAGAACCACTCACACAGCAACTCACACACCTACTCACAGACCCTCAGAACCACTCACACACCCACACAGCAACTCACACACCTACTCACAGACCGTCAGAACCACTCACACACCCACACAGCAACTCACACACCTACTCACAGACCCTCAGAACCACTCACACACCCATACAGCCACTCACACACCTACTCTACTCACAGACCCTCAGAACCACTCACACACCCATACAGCCACTCACACACCTACTCTACTCACAGACCCTCAGAACCACTCACACAGCCATACAGCAACTCACACACCTACTCTACTCACAGACCCTCAGAACCACTCACACAGCCATACAGCCACTCACACACCTACTCACAGACCCTTAGAACCACTCACACACCCACACAGCAACTCACACACCTACTCACAGACCCTCAGAACCACTCACACACCCACACAGCAACTCACACACCTACTCACAGACCCTCAGAACCACTCACACACCCACACAGCAACTCACACACCTACTCACAGACCCTCAGAACCACTCACACAGCCATACAGCCACTCACACACCTACTCACAGACCCTCAGAACCACTCACACACCCACACAGCAACTCACACACCTACTCACAGACCCTCAGAACCACTCACACAGCCATACAGCAACTCACACACCTACTCACAGACCCTCAGAACCACTTACACACCCACACAGCAACTCACACACCTACTCACAAACCCTCAGAACCACTCACACACCCATACAGCCACTCACACACCTACTCTACTCACAGACCCTCAGAACCACTCACACAGCCATACAGCAACTCACACACTACTCTACTCACAAACCCTCAGAACCACTCACACACCCACACAGCAACTCACACACCTACTCACAGACCCTCAGAACCACTTACACAGCCATACAGCCACTCACACACCTACTCTACTCACAGACCCTCAGAACCACTCACACACCCACACAGCAACTCACACACCTACTCACAGACCCTCAGAACCACTCACACAGCCATACAGCCACTCACACACCTACTCTACTCACAGACCCTCAGAACCACTCACACACCCACACAGCAACTCACACACCTACTCACAGACCCTCAGAACCACTCACACAGCCATAAAGCCACTCACACACCTACTCACAAACCCTCAGAACCACTCACACAGCCATACAGCAACTCACACACCTACTCACAGACCCTCAGAACCACTCACACAGCCATACAGCCACTCACACACCTACTCACAGACCCTTAGAACCACTCACACACCCACACAGCAACTCACACACCTACTCACAGACCCTCAGAACCACTCACACAGCCATACAGCCACTCACACACCTACTCTACTCACAGACCCTCAGAACCACTCACACACCCACACAGCAACTCACACACCTACTCACAGACCCTCAGAACCACTCACACACCCACACAGCAACTCACACACCTACTCACAGACCCTCAGAACCACTCACACAGCCACACAGCAACTCACACACCTACTCACAGACCCTCAGAACCACTCACACACCCACACAACAACTCACACACCTACTCACAGACCCTCAGAACCACTCACACACCCACACAGCAACTCACACACCTACTCACAGACCCTCAGAACCACTCACACAGCAACTCACACACCTACTCACAGACCCTCAGAACCACTCACACACCCACACAGCAACTCACACACCTACTCACACACCTACTCACAGACCCTCAGAACCACTCACACACCCACACAGCAACTCACACACCTACTCACAGACCCTCAGAACCACTCACACACCCACACAGCAACTCACACACCTACTCACACACCTACTCACAAACCCTCAGAACCACTCACAAACCCACACAGCAACTCACACACCTACTCACAGACCCTCAGAACCACTCACACAGCCACACAGCCACTCACACACCTACTCACAGACCCTCAGAACCACTCACACACCCACACAGCAACTCACACACCTACTCACAGACCCTCAGAACCACTCACACACCCACACAGCAACTCACACACCTACTCACAGACCGTCAGAACCACTCACACACCCACACAGCAACTCACACACCTACTCACAGACCCTCAGAACCACTCACACACCCATACAGCCACTCACACACCTACTCTACTCACAGACCCTCAGAACCACTCACACACCCATACAGCCACTCACACACCTACTCTACTCACAGACCCTCAGAACCACTCACACAGCCATACAGCAACTCACACACCTACTCTACTCACAGACCCTCAGAACCACTCACACAGCCATACAGCCACTCACACACCTACTCACAGACCCTTAGAACCACTCACACACCCACACAGCAACTCACACACCTACTCACAGACCCTCAGAACCACTCACACACCCACACAGCAACTCACACACCTACTCACAGACCCTCAGAACCACTCACACACCCACACAGCAACTCACACACCTACTCACAGACCCTCAGAACCACTCACACAGCCATACAGCCACTCACACACCTACTCACAGACCCTCAGAACCACTCACACACCCACACAGCAACTCACACACCTACTCACAGACCCTCAGAACCACTCACACAGCCATACAGCAACTCACACACCTACTCACAGACCCTCAGAACCACTCACACACCCACACAGCAACTCACACACCTACTCACAAACCCTCAGAACCACTCACACACCCATACAGCCACTCACACACCTACTCTACTCACAGACCCTCAGAACCACTCACACAGCCATACAGCAACTCACACACTACTCTACTCACAAACCCTCAGAACCACTCACACACCCACACAGCAACTCACACACCTACTCACACACCTACTCACAGACCCTCAGAACCACTTACACAGCCATACAGCCACTCACACACCTACTCTACTCACAGACCCTCAGAACCACTCACACACCCACACAGCAACTCACATACCTACTCACAGACCCTCAGAACCACTCACACAGCCATACAGCCACTCACACACCTACTCTACTCACAGACCCTCAGAACCACTCACACACCCACACAGCAACTCACACACCTACTCACAAACCCTCAGAACCACTCACACAGCCATAAAGCCACTCACACACCTACTCACAAACCCTCAGAACCACTCACACAGCCATACAGCAACTCACACACCTACTCACAGACCCTCAGAACCACTCACACAGCCATACAGCCACTCACACACCTACTCACAGACCCTTAGAACCACTCACACACCCACACAGCAACTCACACACCTACTCAAAGACCCTCAGAACCACTCACACAGCCATACAGCCACTCACACACCTACTCTACTCACAGACCCTCAGAACCACTCACACACCCACACAGCAACTCACACACCTACTCACAGACCCTCAGAACCACTCACACACCCACACAGCAACTCACACACCTACTCACAGACCCTCAGAACCACTCACACAGCCACACAGCAACTCACACACCTACTCACAGACCCTCAGAACCACTCACACACCCACACAACAACTCACACACCTACTCACAGACCCTCAGAACCACTCACACACCCACACAGCAACTCACACACCTACTCACAGACCCTCAGAACCACTCACACAGCAACTCACACACCTACTCACAGACCCTCAGAACCACTCACACACCCACACAGCAACTCACACACCTACTCACACACCTACTCACAGACCCTCAGAACCACTCACACACCCACACAGCAACTCACACACCTACTCACAGACCCTCAGAACCACTCACACAGCCACACAGCCACTCACACACCTACTCACAGACCCTCAGAACCACTCACACACCCACACAGCAACTCACACACCTACTCACAGACCCTCAGAACCACTCACACAGCCACACAGCCACTCACACACCTACTCACAGACCCTCGGAACCACTCACACACCCACACAGCAACTCACACACCTACTCACAGACCCTCAGAACCACTCACACAGCCATACAGCAACTCACACACCTACTCACAGACCCTCAGAACCACTCACACACCCACACAGCCACTCACACACCTACTCACAAACCCTCAGAACCACTCACACACCCACACAGCAACTCACACACCTACTCACAGACCCTCGGAACCACTCACACACCCACACAGCAACTCACACACCTACTCACAGACCCTCAGAACCACTCACACAGCCATACAGCAACTCACACACCTACTCACAGACCCTCAGAACCACTCACACACCCACACAGCCACTCACACACCTACTCACAGACCCTCAGAACCACTCACACACCCACACAGCAACTCACACACCTACTCACAGACCCTCAGAACCACTCACACACCCACACAGCAACTCACACACCTACTCACAGACCCTCAGAACCACTCACACAGCCACACAGCAACTCACACACCTACTCACAGACCCTCAGAACCACTCACACACCCACACAGCAACTCACACACCTACTCACACACCCTCAGAACCACTCATACAGCCATACAGTAACTCACACACCTACTCACAGACCCTCAGAACCACTCACACACCCACACAGCAACTCACACACCTACTCACAGACCCTCACAACCACTCATACAGCTATACAGCCACTCACACACCTACTCACAGACCCTCAGAACCACTCACACACCCACACAGCAACTCACACACCTACTCACAGACCCTCAGAACCACTCACACACCCACACAGCCACTCACACACCTACTCACAGACCCTCAGAACCACTCACACACCCATACAGCAACTCACACACCTACTCACAGACCCTCAGAACCACTCACACACCCACACAGCAACTCACACACCTACTCACAGACCCTCAGAACCACTCACACAGCCACACAGCAACTCACACACCTACTCACAGACCCTCAGAACCACTCACACACCCACACAGCAACTCACACACCTACTCACAGACCCTCAGAACCACTCACACAGCCATACAGCAACTCACACACCTACTCACAGACCCTCAGAACCACTCACACAGCCACACAGCAACTCACACACCTACTCACAGACCCTCAGAACCACTCACACAGCCACACAGCAACTCACAGACCCTCAGAACCACTCATACAGCCATACAGCAACTCACCCACCTACTCACAGACCCTCAGAACCACTCACACACCCACACAGCAACTCACACACCTACTCACAGACCCTCAGAACCACTCACACACCCACACAGCAACTCACACACCTACTCACAGACCCTCAGAACCACTCACACACCCAAACAGCAACTCACACACCTACTCACAGACCCTCAGAACCACTCACACACCCACACAGCAACTCACACACCTACTCACAGACCCTCAGAACCACTCACACAGCCACACAGCAACTCACACACCTACTCACAGACCCTCAGAACCACTCACACACCCACACAGCAACTCACACACCTACTCACAGACCCTCAGAACCACTCACACACCCACACAGCAACTCACACACCTACTCACAGACCCTCAGAACCACTCACACACCCACACAGCCACTCACACACCTACTCACAGACCCTCAGAACCACTCACACACCCACACAGCAACTCACACACCTACTCACAGACCCTCAGAACCACTCACACACCCACACAGCAACTCACACACCTACTCACAGACCCTCAGAACCACTCACACAGCCACACAGCAACTCACACACCTACTCACAGACCCTCAGAACCACTCACACACCCACACAGCAACTCACACACCTACTCACAGACCCTCAGAACCACTCACACAGCCACACAGCAACTCACACACCTACTCACAGACCCTCAGAACCACTCACACAGCCACACAGCAACTCACACACCTACTCACAGACCCTCAGAACCCCTCACACAGCCACACAGCAACTCACAGACCCTCAGAACCACTCATACAGCCATACAGCAACTCACACACCTACTCACAGACCCTCAGAACCACTCACACACCCACACAGCAACTCACACACCTACTCACAGACCCTCAGAACCACTCACACACCCACACAGCAACTCACACACCTACTCACAGACCCTCAGAACCACTCACACACCCACACAGCAACTCACACACCTACTCACAGACCCTCAGAACCACTCACACACCCACACAGCAACTCACACACCTACTCACAGACCCTCAGAACCACTCACACAGCCACACAGCCACTCACACACCTACTCACAGACCCTCAGAACCACTCACACACCCACACAGCAACTCACACACCTACTCACAGACCCTCAGAACCACTCACACACCCACACAGCAACTCACACACCTACTCACAGACCCTCAGAACCACTCACACACCCACACAGCCACTCACACACCTACTCACAGACCCTCAGAACCACTCACACACCCACACAGCCACTCACACACCTACTCACAGACCCTCAGAACCACTCACACACCCACACAGCAACTCACACACCTACTCACAGACCCTCAGAACCACTCACACAGCCATACAGCAACTCACACACCTACTCACAAACCCTCAGAAACACTCACACAGCCACACAGCAACTCACACACCTGCTCACAGACCCTTAGAACTACTCACACACCCACACAGCAACTCACAGACCTACTCACAGACCCTCAGAACCACTCACACACCCACACAGCAACTCACACACCTACTCACAGACCCTCAGAACCCCTCACACACCCACACAGCAACTCACACACCTACTCACAGACCCTCAGAACCACTCACACACCCACACAGCAACTCACACACCTACTCACAGACCCTCAGAACCACTCACACACCCACACAGCAACTCACACACCTACTCACAGACCCTCAGAACCACTCACACAGCCATACAGCAACTCACACACCTACTCACAGACCCTCAGAACCACTCACACACCCACACAGCAACTCACACACCTACTCACAGACCCTCAGAACCACTCACACAGCCACACAGCCACTCACACACCTACTCACAGACCCTCAGAACCACTCACACACCCACACAGCAACTCACACACCTACTCACAGACCCTCGGAACCACTCACACACCCACACAGCAACTCACACACCTACTCACAGACCCTCAGAACCACTCACACACCCACACAGCAACTCACACACCTACTCACAGACCCTCAGAACCACTCACACACCCACACAGCCACTCACACACCTACTCACAGACCCTCAGAACCACTCACACACCCACACAGCAACTCACACACCTACTCACAGACCCTCAGAACCACTCACACACCCACACAGCAACTCACACACCTACTCACAGACCCTCAGAACCACTCACACACCCACACAGCAACTCACACACCTACTCACAGACCCTCAGAACCACTCACACAGCCATACAGCCACTCACACACCTACTCACAGACCCTCAGAACCACTCACACACCCACACAGCAACTCACACACCTACTCACAGACCCTCAGAACCACTCACACAGCCATACAGCCACTCACACACCTACTCACAGACCCTCAGAACCACTCACACACCCACACAGCAACTCACACACCTACTCACAGACCCTCAGAACCACTCACACACCCACACAGCCACTCACACACCTACTCACAGACCCTCAGAACCACTCACACAGCCATACAGCCACTCACACACCTACTCACAGACCCTCAGAACCACTCACACACCCACACAGCAACTCACACACCTACTCACAGACCCTCAGAACCACTCACACACCCACACAGCAACTCACACACCTACTCACAGACCCTCAGAACCACTCACACACCCACACAGCAACTCACACACCTACTCACAGACCCTCAGAACCACTCACACACCCACACAGCAACTCACACACCTACTCACAGACCCTCAGAACCCCTCACACACCCACACAGCAACTCACACACCTACTCACAGACCCTCAGAACCACTCACACACCCACACAGCAACTCACACACCTACTCACAGACCCTCAGAACCACTCACACACCCACACAGCAACTCACACACCTACTCACAGACCCTCAGAACCTCTCACACAGCCATACAGCAACTCACACACCTACTCACAGACCCTCAGAACCACTCACACACCCACACAGCAACTCACACACCTACTCACAGACCCTCAGAACCACTCACACAGCCATACAGCCACTCACACACCTACTCACAGACCCTCAGAACCACTCACACACCCACACAGCAACTCACACACCTACTCACAGACCCTCAGAACCACTCACACACCCACACAGCAACTCACACACCTACTCACAGACCCTCAGAACCACTCACACACCCACACAGCAACTCACACACCTACTCACAGACCCTCAGAACCACTCACACACCCACACAGCCACTCACACACCTACTCACAGACCCTCAGAACCACTCACACACCCACACAGCAACTCACACACCTACTCACAGACCCTCAGAACCACTCACACACCCACACAGCAACTCACACACCTACTCACAGACCCTCAGAACCACTCACACACCCACACAGCAACTCACACACCTACTCACAGACCCTCAGAACCACTCACACAGCCATACAGCCACTCACACACCTACTCACAGACCCTCAGAACCACTCACACACCCACACAGCAACTCACACACCTACTCACAGACCCTCAGAACCACTCACACAGCCATACAGCCACTCACACACCTACTCACAGACCCTCAGAACCACTCACACACCCACACAGCAACTCACACACCTACTCACAGACCCTCAGAACCACTCACACACCCACACAGCAACTCACACACCTACTCACAGACCCTCAGAACCACTCACACAGCCATACAGCCACTCACACACCTACTCACAGACCCTCAGAACCACTCACACACCCACACAGCAACTCACACACCTACTCACAGACCCTCAGAACCACTCACACACCCACACAGCAACTCACACACCTACTCACAGACCCTCAGAACCACTCACACACCCACACAGCAACTCACACACCTACTCACAGACCCTCAGAACCACTCACACACCCACACAGCAACTCACACACCTACTCACAGACCCTCAGAACCACTCACACACCCACACAGCAACTCACACACCTACTCACAGACCCTCAGAACCACTCACACACCCACACAGCAACTCACACACCTACTCACAGACCCTCAGAACCACTCACACAGCCATACAGCCACTCACACACCTACTCACAGACCCTTAGAACCACTCACACACCCACACAGCAACTCACACACCTACTCACAGACCCTCAGAACCACTCACACACCCACACAGCAACTCACAGACCCTCAGGACCACTCACACACCCACACAGCAACTCACACACCTACTCACAGACCCTCAGAACCACTCACACACCCACACAGCAACTCACAGACCCTCAGAACCACTCACACACCCACACAGCCACTCACACACCTACTCACAGACCCTCAGAACCACTCACACAGCCATACAGCCACTCACACACCTACTCACAGACCCTCAGAACCACTCACACACCCACACAGCAACTCACACACCTACTCACAGACCCTCAGAACCACTCACACACCCACACAGCAACTCACACACCTACTCACAGACCCTCAGAACCACTCACACAGCCATACAGCAACTCACACACCTACTCACAGACCCTCAGAACCACTCACACAGCCACACAGCAACTCACAAACCTACTCACAGACCCTCAGAACCACTCACACAGCCACATAGCAACTCACACACCTACTCACAGACCCTCAGAACCACTCACACACCCACACAGCAACTCACACACCTACTCACAGACCCTTAGAACCACTCACACACCCACACAGCAACTCACACACCTACTCACAGACCCTCAGAACCACTCACACAGCCATACAGCCACTCACACACCTACTCTACTCACAGACCCTCAGAACCACTCACACAGCCATACAGCCACTCACACACCTACTCACAGACCATCAGAACCACTCACACACCCACACAGCAACTCACACACCTACTCACAGACCCTCAGAACCACTCACACACCCACACAGCAACTCACACACCTACTCACAGACCCTCAGAACCACTCACACACCCACACAGCAACTCACACACCTACTCACAGACCCTCAGAACCACTCACACACCCACACAGCAACTCACACACCTACTCACAGACCCTCAGAACCACTCACACACCCACACAGCAACTCACACACCTACTCACGGACCCTCAGAACCACTCACACACCCACACAGCAACTCACACACCTACTCACAGACCCTCAGAACCACTCACACACCCACACAGCAACTCACACACCTACTCACAGACCCTTAGAACCACTCACACACCCACACAGCAACTCACACACCTACTCACAGACCTTCAGAACCACTCACACACCCACACAGCAACTCACACACCTACTCACAAACCCTCAGAACCACTCACACACCCACACAGCAACTCACACACCTACTCACAAACCCTCAGAACCACTCACACACCCACACAGCAACTCACACACCTACTCACAGACCCTCAGAACCACTCACACACCCACACAGCAACTCACACATCTACAAAGCCACTCCCACATCCACTTACAGACCCACACAGCCACTCACACACCTACTCTACTCACAGACCCTCAAAACCACTCACACACCCACACAGCAACTCACACACCTACTCACAGACCCTCAGAACCACTCACACACCCACACAGCAACTCACACACCTACTCACAGACCCTCAGAACCACTCACACACCCACACAGCAACTCACACACCTACTCACAGACCCTCAGAACCACTCACACACCCACACAGCAACTCACACACCTACTCACAGACCCTCAGAACCACTCACACACCCACACAGCAACTCACACACCTACTCACAGACCCTCAGAACCACTCACACACCCACACAGCAACTCACACTCCTACTCACAGACCCTCAGAACCACTCACACAGCCACACAGCAACTCACACACCTACTCACAGACCCTCAGAACCACTCACACAGCCACACAGCAACTTACACACCTACTCACAGACCCTCAGAACCACTCACACACCCACACAGCAACTCACACACCTACTCACAGACCCTCAGAACCACTCACACACCCACACAGCCACTCACACACCTACTCTACTCACAGACCCTCAAAACCACTCACACACCCACACAGCAACTCACACACCTACTCACAGACCCTCAGAACCACTCACACACCCACACAGCAACTCACACACCTACTCACAGACCCTCAGAACCACTCACACACCCAGACAGCAACTCACACACCTACTCACAGACCCTCAGAACCACTCACACACCCACACAGCAACTCACACACCTACTCACAGACCCTCAGAACCACTCACACACCCACACAGCAACTCACACTCCTACTCACAGACCCTCAGAACCACTCACACAGCCACACAGCAACTCACACACCTACTCACAGACCCTCAGAACCACTCACACAGCCACACAGCAACTCACACACCTACTCACAGACCCTCAGAACCACTCACACACCCACACAGCAACTCACACACCTACTCACAGACCCTCAGAACCACTCACACACCCACAAAGCAACTCACACACCTACTCACAGACCCTCAGAACCACTCACACACCCACACAGCAACTCACACACCTACTCACAGACCCTCAGAACCACTCACACAGCCATACAGCCACTGACACACCTACTCACAGACCCTTAGAACCACTCACACACCCACACAGCAACTCACACACCTACTCACAGAGCCTCAGAACCACTCACACACCCACACAGCAACTCACACACCTACTCACAGACCCTCAGAACCACTCACACAGCCATACAGCCACTCACACACCTACTCTACTCACAGACCCTCAGAACCACTCACACACCCACACAGCAACTCACACACCTACTCACAGACCCTCAGAACCACTCACACACCCACACAGCCACTCACACACCTACTCACAGACCCTCAGAACCACTCACACACCCACACAGCAACTCACACACCTACTCACAGACCCTCAGAACCACTCACACAGCCATACAGCCACTCACACACCTACTCACAGACCCTCAGAACCACTCACACACCCACACAGCAACTCACACACCTACTCACAGACCCTCAGAACCACTCACACACCCACACAGCAACTCACACACCTACTCACAGACCCTCAGAACCACTCACACAGCCATACAGCCACTCACACACCTACTCACAGACCCTCAGAACCACTCACACACCCACACAGCAACTCACACACCTACTCACAGACCCTCAGAACCACTCACACACCCACACAGCAACTCACACACCTACTCACAGACCCTCAGAACCACTCACACACCCACACAGCAACTCACACACCTACTCACAGACCCTCAGAACCACTCACACACCCACACAGCAACTCACACACCTACTCACAGACCCTCAGAACCACTCACACACCCACACAGCAACTCACACACCTACTCACAGACCCTCAGAACCACTCACACACCCACACAGCAACTCACACACCTACTCACAGACCCTCAGAACCACTCACACACCCACACAGCAACTCACACACCTACTCACAGACCCTCAGAACCACTCACACACCCACACAGCAACTCACACACCTACTCACAGACCCTCAGAACCACTCACACAGCCATACAGCCACTCACACACCTACTCACAGACCCTTAGAACCACTCACACACCCACACAGCAACTCACACACCTACTCACAGACCCTCAGAACCACTCACACACCCACACAGCAACTCACAGACCCTCAGAACCACTCACACACCCACACAGCAACTCACACACCTACTCACAGACCCTCAGAACCACTCACACACCCACACAGCAACTCACAGACCCTCAGAACCACTCACACACCCACACAGCCACTCACACACCTACTCACAGACCCTCAGAACCACTCACACAGCCATACAGCCACTCACACACCTACTCACAGACCCTCAGAACCACTCACACACCCACACAGCAACTCACACACCTACTCACAGACCCTCAGAACCACTCACACACCCACACAGCAACTCACACACCTACTCACAGACCCTCAGAACCACTCACACAGCCATACAGCAACTCACACACCTACTCACAGACCCTCAGAACCACTCACACAGCCACACAGCAACTCACACCCTACTCACAGACCCTCAGAACCACTCACACAGCCACATAGCAACTCACACACCTACTCACAGACCCTCAGAACCACTCACACACCCACACAGCAACTCACACACCTACTCACAGACCCTTAGAACCACTCACACACCCACACAGCAACTCACACACCTACTCACAGACCCTCAGAACCACTCACACAGCCATACAGCCACTCACACACCTACTCTACTCACAGACCCTCAGAACCACTCACACAGCCATACAGCCACTCACACACCTACTCACAGACCCTCAGAACCACTCACACACCCACACAGCAACTCACACACCTACTCACAGACCCTCAGAACCACTCACACACCCACACAGCAACTCACACACCTACTCACAGACCCTCAGAACCACTCACACACCCACACAGCAACTCACACACCTACTCACAGACCCTCAGAACCACTCACACACCCACACAGCAACTCACACACCTACTCACAGACCCTCAGAACCACTCACACACCCACACAGCAACTCACACACCTACTCACGGACCCTCAGAACCACTCACACACCCACACAGCAACTCACACACCTACTCACAGACCCTCAGAACCACTCACACACCCACACAGCAACTCACACACCTACTCACAGACCCTTAGAACCACTCACACACCCACACAGCAACTCACACACCTACTCACAGACCTTCAGAACCACTCACACACCCACACAGCAACTCACACACCTACTCACAAACCCTCAGAACCACTCACACACCCACACAGCAACTCACACACCTACTCACAAACCCTCAGAACCACTCACACACCCACACAGCCACTCACAGACCCTCAGAACCACTCACACACCCACACAGCAACTCACACACCTACTCACAAACCCTCAGAACCACTCACACACTCACACACCTACTCACAGACCCTCAGAACCACTCACACACCCACACAGCAACTCACACACCTACTCACAGACCCTCAGAACCACTCACACAGCCACACAGCCACTCACACACCTACTCACAGACCCTCAGAACCACTCACACACCCACACAGCAACTCACACACATACTCACAGACCCTCAGAACCACTCACACAGCCACACAGCAACTCACACACCTACTCACAGACCCTCAGAACCACTCACACACCCACACAGCTACTCACACACCTACTCACAGACCCTCAGAACCACTCACACACCCACACAGCAACTCACACACCTACTCACAGACCCTCAGAACCACTCACACACCCACACAGCAACTCACACACCTACTCACAGACCCTCAGAACCACTCACACACCCACACAGCAACTCACACACCTACTCACAGACCCTCAGAACCACTCACACAGCCATACAGCCACTCACACACCTACTCTACTCACAGACCCTCAGAACCACTCACACAGCCACACAGCAACTTACACACCTACTCACAGACCCTCAGAACCACTCACACACCCACACAGCAACTCACACATCTACAAAGCCACTCCCACATCCACTTACAGACCCACACAGCCACTCACACACCTACTCTACTCACAGACCCTCAAAACCACTCACACACCCACACAGCAACTCACACACCTACTCACAGACCCTCAGAACCACTCACACACCCACACAGCAACTCACACACCTACTCACAGACCCTCAGAACCACTCACACACCCACACAGCAACTCACACACCTACTCACAGACCCTCAGAACCACTCACACACCCACACAGCAACTCACACACCTACTCACAGACCCTCAGAACCACTCACACACCCACACAGCAACTCACACACCTACTCACAGACCCTCAGAACCACTCACACACCCACACAGCAACTCACACACCTACTCACAGACCCTCAGAACCACTCACACACCCACACAGCAACTCACACACCTACTCACAGACCCTCAGAACCACTCACACACCCACACAGCCACTCACACACCTACTCTACTCACAGACCCTCAGAACCACTCACACACCCACACAGCAACTCACACACCTACTCACAGACCCTCAGAACCACTCACACAGCCATAAAGCCACTCACACACCTACTCACAGACCCTCAGAACCACTCACACACCCACACAGCAACTCACACACCTACTCACAGACCCTCAGAACCACTCACACACCCACACAGCAACTCACACACCTACTCACAGACCCTCAGAACCACTCACACACCCACACAGCAACTCACACACCTACTCACAGACCCTCAGAACCACTCACACCCCCACACAGCAACTCACACACCTACTCACAGACCCTCAGAACCACTCACACACCCACACAGCAACTCACACACCTACTCACAGACCCTCAGAACCACTCACACACCCACACAGCCACTCACACACCTACTCACAGACCCTCAGAACCACTCACACAGCCATACAGCCACTCACACACCTACTCACAGACCCTCAGAACCACTCACACACCCACACAGCAACTCACACACCTACTCACAGACCCTCAGAACCACTCACACACCCACACAGCAACTCACACACCTACTCACAGACCCTCAGAACCACTCACACACCCACACAGCAACTCACACTCCTACTCACAGACCCTCAGAACCACTCACACAGCCACACAGCAACTCACACACCTACTCACAGACCCTCAGAACCACTCACACAGCCACACAGCAACTCACACACCTACTCACAGACCCTCAGAACCACTCACACACCCACACAGCAACTCACACACCTACTCACAGACCCTCAGAACCACTCACACACCCACACAGCAACTCACACACCTACTCACAGACCCTCAGAACCACTCACACACCCACACAGCAACTCACACACCTACTCACAGACCCTCAGAACCACTCACACACCCACACAGCAACTCACACACCTACTCACAGACCCTCAGAACCACTCACACAGCCATACAGCAACTCACACACCTACTCACAGACCCTCAGAACCACTCACACAGCCATACAGCCACTCACACACCTACTCACAGACCTACTCACAGACCCTCAGAACCACTCACACACCCACACAGCAACTCACACACCTACTCACAGACCCTCAGAACCACTCACACACCCACACAGCAACTCACACGCCTACTCACAGACCCTCAGAACCACTCACACACCCACACCCACACAGCAACTCACACACCTACTCACAGACCCTCAGAACCACTCACACACCCACACAGCAACTCACACACCTACTCACAGACCCTCAGAACCACTCACACACCCAAACAGCAACTCACACACCTACTCACAGACCCTCAGAACCACTCACACACCAAAACAGCAACTCACACTCCTACTCACAGACCCTCAGAACCACTCACACAGCCACACAGCAACTCACACGCCTACTCACAGACCCTCAGAACCACTCACACAGCCACACAGCAACTCACACACCTACTCACAGACCCTCAGAACCACTCACACACCCACACAGCAACTCACACACCTACTCACAGACCCTCAGAACCACTCACACACCCACACAGCAACTCACACACCTACTCACAGACCCTCAGAACCACTCACACACCCACACAGCAACTCACACACCTACTCACAGACCCTCAGAACCACTCACACACCCACACAGCAACTCACACACCTACTCACAGACCCTCAGAACCACTCACACACCCACATAGCAACTCACACACCTACTCACAGACCCTCAGAACCACTCACACAGCCATACAGCCACTCACACACCTACTCACTGACCCTCAGAACCACTCACACAGCCATACAGCAACTCACACACCTACTCACAGACCCTCAGAACCACTCACACACCCACACAGCAACTCACACACCTACTCACAGACCCTCAGAACCACTCACACAGCCATACAGCAACTCACACACCTACTCACAGACCCTCAGAACCACTCACACACCCACACAGCAACTCACACACCTACTCACAGACCCTCAGAACCACTCACACAGCCACACAGCAACTCACACACCTACTCACAGACCCTCAGAACCACTCACACACCAAAACAGCAACTCACACTCCTACTCACAGACCCTCAGAACCACTCACACAGCCACACAGCAACTCACACACCTACTCACAGACCCTCAGAACCACTCACACAGCCACACAGCAACTCACACACCTACTCACAGACCCTCAGAACCACTCACACACCCACACAGCAACTCACACACCTACTCACAGACCCTCAGAACCACTCACACACCCACACAGCAACTCACACACCTACTCACAGACCCTCAGAACCACTCACACACCCACACAGCAACTCACACACCTACTCACAGACCCTCAGAACCACTCACACACCCACACAGCAACTCACACACCTACTCACAGACCCTCAGAACCACTCACACACCCACATAGCAACTCACACACCTACTCACAGACCCTCAGAACCACTCACACAGCCATACAGCCACTCACACACCTACTCACAGACCCTCAGAACCACTCACACAGCCATACAGCAACTCACACACCTACTCACAGACCCTCAGAACCACTCACACACCCACACAGCAACTCACACACCTACTCACAGACCCTCAGAACCACTCACACAGCCATACAGCCACTCACACACCTACTCTACTCACAGACCCTCAGAACCACTCACACAGCCATACAGCCACTCACACACCTACTCTACTCACAGACCCTCAGAACCACTCACACAGCCATACAGCCACTCACACACCTACTCACAGACCCTCAGAACCACTCACACAGCCATACAGCAACTCACACACCTACTCACAGACCCTCAGAACCACTCACACAGCCACACAGCAACTCACAGACCCTCAGAACCACTCACACACCCACACAGCAACTCACACACCTACTCACAGACCCTCAGAACCACTCACACACCCACACAGCAACTCACACACCTACTCACAGACCGTCAGAACCACTCACACACCCACACAGCAACTCACACACCTACTCACAGACCCTCAGAACCACTCACACACCCATACAGCCACTCACACACCTACTCTACTCACAGACCCTCAGAACCACTCACACAGCCATACAGCCACTCACACACCTACTCACAGACCCTCAGAACCACTCACACAGCCATACAGCAACTCACACACCTACTCACAGACCCTCAGAACCACTCACACAGCCACACAGCAACTCACAGACCCTCAGAACCACTCACACACCCACACAGCAACTCACACACCTACTCACAGACCCTCAGAACCACTCACACACCCACACAGCAACTCACACACCTACTCACAGACCCTCAGAACCACTCACACAGCCATACAGCCACTCACACACCTACTCTACTCACAGACCCTCAGAACCACTCACACAGCCATACAGCCACTCACACACCTACTCACAGACCCTCAGAACCACTCACACAGCCATACAGCAACTCACACACCTACTCACAGACCCTCAGAACCACTCACACAGCCACACAGCAACTCACAGACCCTCAGAACCACTCACACACCCACACAGCAACTCACACACCTACTCACAGACCCTCAGAACCACTCACACACCCACACAGCAACTCACACATCTACAAAGCCACTCCCACATCCCCTCACAGACCCTGACAGCCAGTCACCCCAAGTCGACACATCCTTGTCTCCAATGTATGGGGAGGAAGGGCAGCCAGCCCCCTCCGTGGAAAACCTACTCCCAGAGTTGATTAGGGAGGTACATTCCGACACCAAGCTGCGGAGGATCGGGCTTGGTCTGGGCATCCACCTTTGGGCCTGCTTTGTCTCTTCAAGCTATAATGGTGATGATGCAATCAAGAGAAAGAGGCTGGTAAACTGCTAGCAGACCAATTAAACCAAAGGGGATCCCAGTTGGCGGCCATACTGGCGATACGAGATCAGGTGGTGTCCCCGCTCATGCTTTCCCTCCTACTAAGCTTTCCTTAATGCCGCACAACAGATGGTCAAACCCAATCTGATGAATTTGTTCCTGGCCCCTTTCAACCTGCCAGTCAAGTCAGAGCAGGGGCTGTCACTATTGTAGTGGGAATTTGTCGACGAGCCCTCCTCATTGATGACTGTGCTTGGCTCGCAGGCAATAACATTCATTTGTCCCGGAGTGAAGCCCTCCCCCTGTCATGCTTCACCACGAATTTTGTTTCAAAGACTACCACATGTGGTGGGTCTCGTCGGGGCTCAGCTATATGGGCACCAAAACCAACATGGTTGAAGAGAACCTTCTCCCTCTGCTCGACTGCACGAAATGGGTTTTCCAGAGGTGGTCTGTCCTCAACCTCTCATTATGGCGAGGAGTCCAGACCATTAAGATGACGGTGACTCCTCAGTTTATCTACATTTTGGGTCCCACATACCCTTCCAGCGAGTGCAGATGTGGATGTCTGTGCCTACTTCTGTGATGGGCACAGGTCCCAGGTCAGGGTAGCTCACCTGTGGGAAGAGATGACACATGGAGGTGTGTGATTGTCCCATGTGAAAGCTTAAGTTGTGTCCAGCCAGCTCTCTGAACTGGTGCCTCACTATGGGCCCGGCTGGAACCCATTTACTCTGAGGCTCACCCCCTTGTCTGCCTCCATACCTATCCCCTTTTGATCAATGAATGTCCTCCAGTCCTATCCAGGAGGCAATGCTCTCAGCCTGGAGGGAGGTGCACAGGACAGTGGATGCGCGGACGTCATATTTTATACTTCGGAATTCTCCATGACTGGTATTGGCTGGCCTTGAAGCTCAAGATTTAAATGTAAATGTGTAAATGTAAATGTGTTGGATTTGTAAAGCACACAGCTGCCCGTAAGCGTCCCGGCGCTGGAGACCGCTGGGGAACCCGTCCTGGCTTTCCCTGTGAGATTGTCCCTTCTGGGTATCTCCAAGGTGAAACCAGGCATCCCCGGCGTCTGT
This sequence comes from Lissotriton helveticus, assembly GCF_964261635.1. NCBI lineage: Eukaryota > Metazoa > Chordata > Amphibia > Caudata > Salamandridae > Lissotriton > Lissotriton helveticus. The sequence continues at coordinate 9,396,923 of NC_136057.1, read as the reverse complement.
GGGGGGCCGTTGTAGAGATGAGGCAAGCTTAATGCCCAGAGTTGCCGAGTGTGGTCCCTGGATAGAGTAGGCACCGAAGCGAGAATTATCGAGTCGGCTGACCCTGGTCCAAGACCCTGCCGCGTCGGGAATTGAACCCTGGTCCCGGGCCGTTCTCTGCTTCCGGGTCTGCAGCCTCTAACCAGTGAGCCACACCACTCCACGGCTAAGCTCCTTACACCTGACCGCTGCGGACACTGCCCTTCGGGTATGTCTGACGCTGCATGGCTGTTGGATGGATATATGGTCCCTGCTTTGTTGCCACAGCCCTTGATGGGTCATAAACACTGGCCCATAGACATCTCTTGTCATAGAAAAGTGTTGCATCCTCTAGCACTAGAAGCAACCCAATGTACTTACATCCAGTGGATGGAGGGTTTCTGTTTTTTCTGCTTATACCGGTCATCTCAGAACCATGTGATGGCATGTATTTACATTGTCCAAAGTGGCTGAATGTCAATGTGAACGCTAAACTGTTTCTCAATCATATGCCATTGGTACTTTCAAATTAGATTACGCTTATTAAATTGTATTATGCCTAAGGTGGGCACACTGTTCAAGTTACTGTTCTGTTCTGTATATATTGTTTCTTTAAAATGTGGTGTTTTCATTCGTTCTGTTTTCTGGGGTGGTTTGAAGATGATTCCAGATTTCAAAGCAGCTGTGTTGATTCAACCCTCTGAGTTCTTCATGTGTGTCAGCACAACGCACTTCAATGCCATTGAGGTTTGTTATTTCCACTTAGTGTCAATCAATAATCTATGGGATATCATGTATTGCTTGCTGATTGTGATTATCTTCACTTATCTCGATTAGTTACCATACTTATTAATAGCTCATGTATTGTTTCAATAACAACATATTTTCCTTTGGAATTACTTGTTACCTCACGAGTGGCTCTATAGTCTCACCTTGTTATTGAGGCCACAAGGCTCAACTAACTTGGAAAAATACCAATTGCATTTTATGAAGAAACTGTATGTTGTTCACATTGACCTCCAGCCACTTCGGCTGCCGTACTTTGAAAACAGAATTGGAACTTTCAGTTCCCAGTCAGCACATTAACTAAGTGTAAATTGCCACCTTACCATGCCCTGTGTCCTCACAAAAGATATGATTTGTTATGTCATAATTATTATTGTATATTATTTTAGATGGTATAACTTATATGATATCAAAGAATGTAAGCATTGCAGGAGAATGCCACATTCATAGTGAACGCAGTATGGCTACCCTGGTGAATATACTGTGTATGGAGGTCATGTCATGTAAATGTAAATGTCAAAGGTTCTTATATAGCGCCTTATCACCGCAAGGTCTCAAGGCGCTTGCTTTGGGAACCAGTCCTGGCTTTTTCCCTGTGAGATAGCCCGTACTGGGCATCCCCAAGGTGAAAGCCAGGCATCCTGCAGCGGGGGCCGTAGTGGAGATTAAGCAAGCTATTGCCCAGAGTTGCAGAGTGTGAACCCGTGATACGAGTAGGCACCGAAACGAGAATTATCGAGTCCGTGGACATTTGGGCTCAAGACCCCGCCGCGTCGGGAATTAAACCCTGGTCCCGGGCCTGACCTCTGCATCAGGGTCTGCCACTCTAACCAGTGAGCCACACTTCTCAACTACGTTGTAATGGACCACTACGTGGTGCACACGTTGTAATAAATTAAAGGTGTTGACTAAATTACAATCTAATGGTATAAATTTAGAAACGTAACATTTTATGTGTACTTTTATTTTTATTTGTAGCTAAAGAAAAAATAAAGTTATATACATTTGAAGGTGGCCTCAGAAGCCGCACCCCAGCCGTGCAAGCAGTTACTCGCTCTACGACGCCTCTATACCCCCTTCGGGTGCAGCTCATAGCTTTGATTCTGGTGATTCCCTTAAGGAAGGCAAAGGAGCGAGTGTCAGATTATAATATGAATGAAGTGTAGCTGCACAGAGGCTTCAGGGCCAAAGCCCAGCCAGCCTCCACCTCAGTGACAGCATTTCCCGAGCAGCTTTTAGCCCAGTCAGAGGCAACAATGGAGGGGTTTGGACGCATAAGAGTGTATATTTAAGCTATAACTATAACTGAATACATTTCTAATCATTGTGTATTTGGAGTACGGTTTATACAGAAATAATGAATCCAGATTGTTTAACTATAACCAAGGTTTAAATGTAGTTTTTCTATTGAATTTGAATAGTTTTTAAAACGTTTGAATATATATATAGTATTATTTTTTAATCGTACAGACTACTTTCGTTAAGTGGAATGTTATTAATTGGAGTGTAGTATAGTACAGTAGGAAAGAGTGTCATATTGTGCACTCTTGGAGAGAATAGTGTCCTAAAGAGGCGTAGAGTGAAGTGGAGTCGAGTGGATTGTCGAACAGTGGATTACCATACAACGGATTAGCATACAGTTGAGTAGTGTAGAGTGGGTGCAGTGGCTGAGAGTTTAGTGTTGTACAGTGTAGTACGGTACAGTTGAGAGCTGTATAGTGGAATGACATTGATTGGAATTGCGCCACGTGGAGTGTCATGGAGTACAAACGTGTAGAGTTGAGTGTTGTAGAGTGGAGTGTGGTAGAGTGGAGTGTTGTAGAGTGGAGTGTGGTAGAGTGGAGTGTGGTAGAGTGGAGTGTGGTAGAGTGGAGTGTGGTAGAGTGGAGTGGCATATAGTGGAATAGCTTACAGTGGAGTATTGTACAGCTGAGTGCCATAGAGTGGAGTGACGTAGAGTGGAGTGTGGTAGAGTGGAGTGTTGTAGAGTGGAGTGTTGTAGAGTGGAGTGTTGTAGAGTGGAGTGTGGTAGATTGGAGTGGCATATAGTGGACTTGCTTACAGTGGAGCATTGTACAGGTGAGTGCCATAGAGTGGAGTGACATAGAGTGGAATAGCAGAGAGCGTAGTTTGTGATAGTGGAGTTGCTTACTGTGTAATCGCTTAGACATGACTTGTGTAGGGTGCAGTGGCTTAGACTGGTGTGGTAGAAATACGAATGCCGTGAAGTGGAGTGGCATAGAGTAGAAAGGCATGGGATAGAGTGGCGTCCAATAAAATGGGATATAGTTGATTAGTGTACAGGCAAGCAACGTATAGTGGAATGAGGTACTGTGCTCAGGCATAGGATATAGTGGATCAGAGTAAAGTGTTGCAGAAGTGACTGGCATACAGTGAAGTGCGATACAGTGCACTGGCATACAATAGGATAGCATAGAATAGATTGGCTGTGAGTGTAGTGGCATACGTTGGAGTGGCATACAGCTAAATAGTTTCCAATGGAGATGGGTAGAGAGGAGTAGCATAGAGTGGAATGGCACACAGTTGAGGGTTGTACAGTAAAGTAGGGCGCAGTTGAGTAGCGCACTTTAGAGTAGCATAGAGTAGAGTGCAAACACACATATGAACAAGAACCCAATTTAAACACGACACTCTCTCCATACATTATCAGTTTAGTGGTAAGCACACTCTATGCAGTGAGGCTTTATTGCATCTGGTAAGCAGCATGGGTTGTGCCCATTTGAGAAAACCTCATCAACAAACATCATAAAAATGGGGCAGTGAAAAAGTCTGAAAATGCAGGCAACTCAGAGTTTGATCAGGGGCAGGAAACGGAAATAAACCGGAGACATGTTAAGTGTGGTCTTGGCCTCCCTGTTTCAATATCATCTGTTGATTATCTACAACCAGAATCCATGAGCCGCCCTGCCTTGGGGTTCACCATCAGACATACATGTCCACCCCTCTCCTCCTAAGTCATTCCATGGGTCTACCAGGGCTACACCATCCTCTAATTCTTCTAAATCCTTCCACACTCCATGCAATATGTTTTGTCCTCATATTTTGCACAGTTCTTAAACTAAGTGGACCTTGTTGTTTCATCATCGTTATATACAATAGGATTATCAATCCATACATAATGGATCAGTAAATAGATGCCAGTGCATTTAGTTCTGTTTTTTATTTATTTACTTTATTGTACTAGCACCTCAAGTGAACTTAACTAGTCATCCGGGGACCTGATAAATACAATATGGCATTGCAAATGCAACTGAATGGAAAAAGAGCATTGTTGGACCTGGCCCTTTCTTCAGAGTCATCCTCAAACCATTTGCTTCTTTCCTTCCACCTTTTGCTTATTTCACTTCTATTGGCAGTAAGACACTTCACACGTTATCACTGCTCACCAGTGATAACGTGCATGTGCTTTCTCCCTAAAACATGGGTAAGTTGGCTTATACCCAATTTACTTATTTAATATACTTGCAAATCACTTGTAGAGTATTATACTGTTTCTCCAGTATTCAATCTTTCATAGATTCACATGCTTGTATCTTCCCCGTCGTCATGGTGGGAGTCTCCCAGTATATAATAACCATAGCAGTAGAAGAAAAAACTGCCTGGAAGCCATAGAGTAGTGAAACCACTAGGTAACCTCTCCTCCTCATTATGTGGCCCAAACTACAGCCAATCAGCAGCCAGCACCAGCCTACACCATTCCCAGCAGAGCCACCATACCTCAGATTTCCAACCGCCTTCGTGTGAGAAGGAGTCTCCCTGAGCTCTGCTCAGTTTATTCTCTCTTCACTGAACTTTTGACCTTTCACAGTTGGAAGTCAGGTACTGTTCTTTATTATCAAACATTATTTCATTCAATATGTCTGAAAGCTCCAAGAAGAGCCTTTTCAGAGCTTGCAGGTCCTGTGGCAAGGCCAGACTGTATTCTGAAGATCCTCACAAGGAATGCTTGTACTGTTTGTACCCTAAGCATATTCCTAAGGACTGCAAATATTGCCGGACCTTCTCTGCTAAAACACTGAAGGATAGAGAAGCGCGCCTCTTATTATGGCTTCAGAAAAGGAAAACTCATGACTCGGAGTCTGAGGGAGAAGCCAAGGGACACACCTCTAAGAAATTGAAAAGAGGGTCCTCTGAGGAAAAGGGTGAGGTGAAGAAACAAAAATCAGGAAAATCTAAGGAAGGTGAACCTTCTACTTCACTCCCTCCAACTCCTCTCAAGCCTTCCTCAGAAAAGAAGGCTCCGTCGTCGCTTCCGTCGACGAAATCTACTGAAATTCCAGTCAGACCGTCGACGAGGCCGTCGACGACCTCGACGACGACCGTCTCGTCAACGACGACGACGACAATCTCGACGACGACAGCTTCGTCGACGACGACGACGACTCCGTCGACGGTGAGTGCCAGATCTTCGTCGACGGCAAGATCTTCGTCGACGAGTATCCCGCAGAACGGTGCGAATGATTGTCCCGTCGACGGCCCCATCGACGGTCCCGTCGACGGCCCCGTCGATGGCCCCGTCGACGATGAAAAAATCGTTGGCGATGCCATCTCCAACTAGAATAACATCAACATATATTTCTATAAAGAGCATTGCTCCGTCGACGGGAGCGTTGACGAGCAAAAAAGGGGAATTTTCTACGCCTAAAATTTCACCCTTGCTGCCCTCTACCATTCTGGACTGTCAGGAATCAGAGGAGGAAGGTTCTTTTGGTGTTGCTTACAGTCCTTCGCAACTCCATATTAAACATCAGGATTCCGAGGCGGAAGACCACCAGGAGGCACAGGAACACTTCTCTTTTACGGATCGGCCGGTCAAAGGCCAGATGAGATACGAGTCATTTCACCAGGCCTACCACTATGATGATGAAGAGGAAGTGGATACGCCTGTGCGGGAAGAGGCCATGTCGGTGCCTATTTCTTTAATATCAGACCTTAGAAGCATGATAGATAGCTATTATCGTCGCTTTCCTGAAGATAATGCTCCTGCGGCCGCTGGAAAAATCTCTCAACCTGCAAAGGAAATACCACTGGCTCAGCCGCCGCCTTCTCCTCCTCAGAAGGAGGTCCAAAACGTTATTACAATTCGTGATGACTTAAATGATTCCGATTAGGACGATCAAGAGGAGGAAGGGGAACTTCCTCAGGATGAGGAAGTTGGAGATGAGTGGGATCAATATATTGCTCCAACGTCCCCGGCTTCACCTTTGCCTCAATCAAGCTCTCCTCCAGAGGACATGGCAAGCTTTCATGATTTGATGGGAAAAGCGGCAAAGAGATTTAAGCTGGATATGCCAATCAAGGAAAGCGAATGCTTCCTTTATGATTTCAAGGAGTCCTCCAGGAAGTCGGTAAGAGCCATTCCTATTATTGAACATATCTGGGATGAAGGGCTCAAACTAATGAAGAATCCTGCATCAGTCCCAGCATCCATACCCAAGCTGGACAAAAAGTATCGTGCTATAGAGACGGCTCCAGCATGTCTTATTGGTCATCCTCGACCGGACTCAATTGTGACTCAAGCAGCGCAAAAGCGCTCCAAGAACCCTATGGCAACATGTCTGGTGCCCCCCGATAAGGAGGGCAAGAAGATGGACGGCATAGGTAAACGTTTTGCAGTCATGGCAGCAGCTTCCATCAAGGCTACCAACGCGATGGCCCTTCTGGCCGATTCAATAGACAGATGTGGTCTGACATCGCTCCATTCCTGTTGCACCTTCCGGAGGACAAGAAAGAGGAGGCGACTACCATCCTGCAGGATGGAGCTAGAGCGGCGTCGGATTCCATAGACGTGGCAATGGACATAGTGTCTATAGCTTTCCGCCAGATGGCGGGGGCGGTAACCCTACGGAGACAAGGATGGCTCAAGGCTACATCCTTTCGGCCGGAGGTCCAGGCTAAAATATTGGACATGCCATTCGATGGCGAAAGCCTCTTCGGTAAACGGATTGATGAAATGTTACAGGGGATAAAAGCAGATACTGATACTGCTAGATCCTTGGGATCTTTACAGCAAGGTCGTTATCAGTCCTTTCGTGGACGAGGATCCAGAGGACGCTTTCAACAGCAACGTTCCTCTTACCAATCTAATCGGTACCAACCTTACAACCAACAGGGATACCGCCAATACTCCTCCAACCAACAATACCGGTCCTCGAACACTTCTTTCCAACAACAAGGAAGAAGAAAGTCCGCCGCCAGAGGGAAACAAGACTCTGGTCGCAGACAGTGATATTTATCAGGCGCCTCCAATTCCTCTTCAGATCGACCAGTTCCACTACCTCTCTCAGTTTCTTCCGCATTGGCAGTCCATAACATCGGACAGATGGGTATTAGACATCATTACACAGGGTCACACCCTGGAATTTTCGCAAAGGCCTCCAGATCGTCCTCCTCTCTGCAGAGTTCATCAACATATGGCAGCTCTCAAAGCAGAGATCTCATCACTCATTCTGAAAGGAGCGATAGAGGAAGTCCCATCAGACCAGCGAGGAACAGGGTTTTATTCACACTTCTTCCTTATAAGGAAAAAGCAATCATCAAAATGGAGGCAGGTACTGGATCTCAGAGATCTGAACACATACATAAAGAAAATTTCTTTCCGTATGCTGTCCTTGCAGGAAATTCTTCTACTGCTCCGCAAGGGAGACTACATGGTCTCTCTAGACCTGTTGGACGCATACTTCCACATTCCGATACACAAAAAACACAAGAAGTATCTGCGATTCATGGTGGCGGGGCGCCATTACCAGTTCAGAGTTTTGCCTTTCGGCCTGAAGTCTGCCCCCAGAATATTCACAAAATGCATGGCTCCAATAGCGGCGCATTTAAGGCAACAAAGTCTCCAGGTGTTTCCATACCTGGACGACTGGTTAATAAAAGGACCATCGTTTCAGGCAACACAGAGATCCCTCCGGATGTGCGCAGATCTCTTCCACAAATTAGGCCTTCGGATAAACAAAGAAAAATCATTTTTTCTTCCGACTTGTACTCTGCAATTCCTAGGAGCAATCTTGAAAACACAGGAAATGAAAGCTTACCCATCAGAAGAACGGGTAACAAAAATCTTGAATCTGACTGCATCTCTAACAACAAAAAAGTTCACTTCCATCAGAATATTCAAGTCATTACTGGGAATGATGTCCTCTTGTATCCCATTGATTCCCAATTGTCGTTTACAGATGAGACCGTTGCAAGAAGCCCTGGACAAACAATGGGTCCAAGCCCTGGGTTCCTTCGACGACAAGCTGGTCATAACCCATGAGATCAAATGTGCAATGTCATGGTGGGGTATCAGGAGCAATCTAACAAAGGGCCTGGTATTCGAAACTCAATCTCCAAGCTACGTCATGACATCAGATGCTTCATTACGAGGTTGGGGGGCACATCTACAAGACCTAGAGGTTCAAGGCCTTTGGTCTCCTCAGGAGACAAAACTTCACATCAATCTCTTGGAATTGAAAGCCGTCTTCCTGGGCCTTCAGGCATTCCTTCCCAGGATCCAAGGTTCATCGGTCTTAGTGCGAACGGACAGCATGACAACAATGTTTTACCTGCGCAAGCAAGGTGGAACGAGATCAAAACCTCTGTCGATTCAGGCACAAAGAATCTGGAAATGGCTACTGTGTCAAAACATATCGCTGCAAGTGGAACATGTTCCAGGAGTAGACAACTCAAAAGCAGATCTGTTAAGCAGGTCATCCGACATTTGCGACGAATGGGAACTATGTCAAGTCCAGCTGAATCGGATTTTCAATGTGTGGGGCAAGCCAAGTCTGGACCTGTTTGCAACTCGAGACAACAAGAAGTGCAGACATTATGCCAGCAGGTTCCCCCAACAGGGTTCGAGAGGGAATGCTCTTCACCTCCGATGGACAGGGATGTTTGCTTATGCCTTCCCTCCCTTTCCCCTAATTCCCTTATTATTGAGGAAAATGAGATCAGAACCTTGCCAAATAATACTGATAGCCCCAGCCTGGCCGAGGCAGTTTTGGTATACAGAGCTTCTCCAGTTGTCGGTGGAGCCAAGAATTCAGCTACCATCAACCAGGGATTTGATTTCCATGAACAGAGGCCAAGCACTTCATCCGCAATTGACATCTCTAAAATTGTCGGCTTGGAACCTTTTGAGCACGAGTTCCAGTCATTAAATATCACCCTGGAATGTCGTGAAATCTTGCAAAGTTCCGCAGCGCTGTCTACCAACAAAACATATTCCGCTAAATGGAAGCGATTCTGTATTTGGGGCCTTGCTCATGCAGTACATCCTTTGACGTCTTCTCCAGAGCAAATTCTTCCTTATTTGTTGCATTTAGCCAGATCAGGGCTTGCGCACTCGTCTATTAAAGTCCACTTGGCAGCAATATCTAGATACAGAAGATCTCCAGGATGTCCATCTCTGTGGTCTAACAGACTGATCAAGGAGTTTTTAAAAGGACTATTCAGAAGGTTCCCTCCAATTAAGCGTCCTGCACCCACATGGCAACTTAACACAGTCTTGTCACAACTTATGAAAGCTCCGTTCGAGCCGATCCTCAAATCTGAACTGCAATTTCTGTCATGGAAAGTTGCATTACTGCTGGCACTCACATCAGCCAGAAGGGTCAGCGAGATCCAAGCTTTTTCTATACAGGATCCCTTCATACAATTCAGGCCAGATAAGGTGATGCTAAGGACTAATCCGAAGTTTGTACCTAAAATACCTTCGTCTTTTCATCTAAACGAACCAGTGATCCTACCTACATATTTTAAAAATCCTTCTACAGCGGCTGAGAAAGCTCTTCATACTTTAGACATTGGCAGATGCCTAAAGTTCTACATTGAAAAGACTAAAAGCTTTCGCAAATCAAACCAACTGTTTGTCTCCTACTCGGGGCCCAGAAAAGGTCTGGCCCTATCACGTTCCTCCATCTCCAGATGGATTGCATCCGCCATTGTTTTTTGTCAAGAGAAAGCAGGAAGGCCTCTCGACATGAAAGTCCGGGCCCATGATACAAGGAAGATGGCGACGTCTTCTGCATTGCTAGCAGGAGTATCACTTCCAGACATATGCAGAGCAGCGACTTGGTCGAATGTCCATACATTCACGAAACATTACTGTCTGGACACGGAATGGAAAACAGATGCGGCAGTGGGACAGGCAGTTCTACGACATCTTTTTAAATAAGGTACATGTTTATGAATGTTATTCAAATGTTTTTTCTATATAATGTGTTTTTTTCCATCTGTGCTAATATCTGAAATAGCAAAGTTTTATTGTTAGTATTTTTTAATTTGTAATGAGTTCTTTTTCTGAAAGGAATTTATGGCACGCAGCCCCGAGAAAAGAAAGGGGTCTAGCCTAAAAACGCTCTAACTACAAATACTGCTATCTACTCTGATACAAGCATGTGAATCTATGAAAGATTGAATACTGGAGAAAGAACTAGTTACTTACCTGTACATTATGGTTCTCCAGTATTATCTTTCATAGATTCACATGCGCCCGCCCGCCTCCCCGTTTCCATTAGGTAGACCACCTTTTTTATCTCTGGTTTCCTGCATAGCTCACTCTTGGGCGGTAGGAAATCTGAGGTATGGTGGCTCTGCTGGGAATGGTGTAGGCTGGTGCTGGCTGCTGATTGGCTGTGGTTTGGGCCACATAATGAGGAGGAGAGGTTACCTAGTGGTTTCACTACTCTATGGCTTCCAGGCAGTTTTTTCTTCTACTGCTATGGTTATTATATACCGGGAGACTCCCACCATGACGACGGGGAAGATACAAGCATGTGAATCTATGAAAGATAATACTGGAGAACCATAGTGTACAGGTAAGTAACTAGTTCTATACCCATTACCTATAAATAAAATGCTACTAGTAGGCCTGCAGTGCGTTTTGGACCACCCACTTAAGTAGCACCTTAAAACATGTTTCAGGCCTGCCATCCCATACTGAATGCAGTTTTGAACTGCCATTCTGACTTTTCATTAAAGCTCTTATGTCAATCCATAAACGTCCCTTTTATTTCAAATAAGTCACACCTATGATAGGCCATAGGTAGCTCACAGGGCAGGGTGCTGGTTAATGGTTAAACATGTACTTTTATGTTTGTCATGCCCTGGCAGTGACACACATCTAAAATTGTTTTTCATTGCTGTGAGACCTACCCGTCCCATTGGATAACATTGGGGATTCCAGACGGGGTCGCCCCCACACACCCCTGCTACTGCCTCCATCAGCTGTGCCCTGTTGCTGCCTTCGTTATTTTTTCTTCGTTTTTCCCCCCTCTCCTAGCTGCCTAGCTGTGCATTTCTCTGCCTGTTGCTACCCTCGTTTTCTTCTTCTTTTTCCCCCCCTCTCCTAGCGTCTGTTCACAGGGCGACCCAGCCGCCGCTGAGCCGCCCTCTGCCCTCCTTCCCGCCGCTGCCTCCCTGCGGCCCCGCCCCCCTCCTGCCCATTCGCCGCCCCGCTCCCGCCACCAAGCTGCTCTTCCCTCCTGGCTCCTTCTTAAGGAGACAGCACAGAGGTGCAGGGAGCGACCGCTGAGCCTGTAACCAGGCGAGGTCGCCCCCACACACCCCTGATACTGCCTCCATCAGCTGTGCCCTGTTGCTGCCTTCGTTTTTTTTCTTAGTTTTTTTCCCCTCTCCTAGCTGCCTAACTGTGCCCTTCTCTGCCTGTTGCTGCCTTCGGTTTTTTTTTTTTCTTTCTTCGTTTTTTCTCCTCTCCTAGCTGCCTAGCTGTGCCCCCTCTGCCTGTTGCTACCCTCGTTTTCTTCTTCTTTTTTCCCCCCTCTCCTAGCGTCTGTTCACAGGGCGACCCAGCCGCCACTGAGCCGCCCTCTGCCCTCCTCCCCGCCGCTGCCTCCCTGCAGCCCCGCCCCTCTCCTGCCCATTCGCCGCCCCGCTCCCGCCACCCAGCTGCTCCTCCCTCCCGGCTCCTTCTTATGTCTCCCCCACGCACGCGCAGCATTGACGCACAGCGGGCGCGCCGATTGTGCGCCAAAGGCGCGCCAAAAGCAAGCCCGTCTGCGCCCGTCCGCGCCTGGCCCGCGCCCAGCGCCAGGACCCCTGGCCCCCGCCGATGCAAGACGACCCGACTGACCTACGATGCCACCGCCCTCAACGCACTCGATGCCGGCCGAAACCCCGCCTGCTGCCAAGCGACCCCGAAACGAACCCACGGACCCTTCACCTGCAAAAGCTGCAAGTTCACCTGTCTCCGAACCGGCACCGCTCCCGCCAAGCCAAACACCAGCAGCAACCACCTGAAGTGCATCCTGCTAAACACCCGCTCGGTCCACAGACACGCCGTGGAACTCTGGAACCTCCTCGACTCAACATCACCAGACATCGCCTTCCTCACGGAAACCTGGATGAACGTCTCCTCAGCCCCCGACATCGCCATCGCCATCCCAGACGGGTACAAGATCATCAGGAGGGACCGCATCAACCAGACCGGAGGAGGCATCGCCATCGTACACAAGAACACCATCCGCATCACGACCGACGGCAACGACACCCTCGCCACCGCGGAACACCTCCACTTCCAGATACACACCGACCCTAAGACGACCCTCAGAGGCACCCTCGTCTACAGACCCCCAGGACCACGCACACAATTCAGCGAAGACATTGCGGACTTCATCAGCCTACTCGCCCTCCCCTCCGCCGACTACATCCTCCTAGGGGACCTCAACTTCCACCTGGAGAACAACAAGGACCGCAACACCGCCACTCTGCTGGAAAACCTCGCCAACCTCGGACTCAAGCAACTGGTGAACACCCCCACCCACTACGCCGGCCACACGCTTGATCCCGTCTTCTCTTCCAGCAAGTACATCACCTTCAGCCACGCCACCGGACTCCACTGGACCGACCACAGCTGCGTCCACTTCAGCTGCAAAAGAACCACGACCCACCACCACCCGCAACAGGTACCTCACAGGAATTGGAGCAAGATCACCGCGGACCAGCTCACCACCTCCCTCAGCCAGAGCCAACCCGCCAACACAACGGACCCCAACGAAGCAGCCCGCAACTTCACACAGTGGCTGACTGCCTGCGCCGACGACCTCGCTCCACTTAAGAACCCTCCCAGCAGGCCCAGAAGCAAGAAAGCCTCCTGGTTCACCGACGAACTCAAGGACTCCAAGAAGACCTGCCGCACCCTCGAGAAAGCCTGGCTCCTCGACAAGACCACTGACAACATGACCGCCCTCAAACAAGCTACCCGAAAGCACCACCAGCTTATCCGCACCACCAAGAAGAAATCACTAAAGGACCGACTGGACAGCAATGCCCACGACAGGAAGGAACTCTTCAGCATCGTCAAGGAGTTCTCCAACCCCAGCACCGGCAACAACGACATCACTCCATCACAGGATCTCTGCGACTCTCTCGCCTCGTTCTTCCACCGCAAGATCACCGACATCCACAACAGCTTTGACGCTCCACCCACGCACCCGACCGGTGAACCAACACCCCCCACTGCCGCCCTCCGCACCTGGACCACAGTGACCACCGAAGACACCGCCCACACGATGAACACCATCCACTCCGGATCGCCGACCGACCCGTGCCCCCACCACGTCTTCAACAAGGCCGACTCCACCATCGCACCCCAACTCCGAAACATCATCAACTCCTCCTTCAACACCGCCACCTTCCCGGAGAGCTGGAAGCATGCCGAGCTCAGCGCCCTACTGAAAAAACCTACAGCGGACCGCACCGACCTCAAGAACTTCCGCCCCATCTCGCTCCTCCCTTTCCCTGCCAAAGTCATCGAGAAGATCGTCAACAGACAGCTGGCCCCCTTCCTTGAGACGAACGGATCCATCGACCCCTCGCAGTCCGGCTTCAGAGCCAACCACAGCACCGAGACCGCCCTGATCGCAGCCACCGACGACATCCGAGCCCTGCTCGACAACGGGGAAACAGCGGCACTCATCCTCCTGGACCTCTCTGCAGCGTTCGACACTGTCTGCCACCGCACCCTAGTTCAACACCTCAGCAACATCCGCATCCAAGAGAAGGCACTGGAGTGGATCGCAAACACAACAGTGATGGACAGAATGTGGATCAATGTCACACATTCACCCCAGTCAAAAGATCTGGGCCCAAATCCATCGTTTTTCCACTCCACACCACCCTGGGTTAGACAATGGCGATATGCAAATCAGCGCTGACCCTGTGCCCCATGGGAACAGTCCAGTCCGAACTACAAAAGCCATGTCCTTCCCAGAACGGAAACAAGCATCCGAGGACCGGCCCGGTTTCGAGGTAACACCTCTCATCAGCCCGGCTAGCTTGACTCCAGTGGTGTGGAGTGCCTGGGACTCACGTCTGAGCATCCCCAGGATTGGATCATCTCGTTCCTCGCCGGAAGAACACTGAGAGTTCGCCTCCCCCCGTTTCGATCCGAGGCCACCGAAGTCATCTGCGGCGTTCCACAAGGATCATAACTCAGCCCCACCCTCTTCAACGTCTACATGAGACCTCTTGCAGCCATCGCACGCCAGCACAACCTCAACATCATCTCTTACGCCGACGACACCCAGCTGATCCTCTCCCTCACCAGGAACCCCGACACCGCCAGAACCAGCCTACACGAAGGGATGAAAGACGTCGCCGAGTGGATGAAGACCAGCCGCCTGAAACTGAACTCAGACAAGACGTAAGTCCTCATTCTGGGACCAACGCCCTCCGCCTGGGACAACTCCTGGTGGCCCCCCGCCCTGGGCACCGCTCCCAAGCCGACAGACCACGCAACCTGGGCTTCATCCTGGACTCCTCCCTCTCGATGACCAGACAAGTCAACGCCGTCTCCTCATCCTGCTTTCACACCCTACGCATGCTCCGCAAGATCTTCCGATGGATCCCGACCGAAACCAGGAAAACGGTCACCCAGGCACTCGTCACCAGCCGACTGGACTACAGAAACACCCTCTACGCCGGAACCACAGCCAAGCTACAGAGAAGACTCCAACGCATCCAGAACGCCGCCGCCCGACTCATCCTGGACATCCCCCATCGCTGCCACATCTCCGGCCACCTGAGGGACCTGCACTGGCTCCCCGTCAACAAGAGGATCACGTTCAGGCTCCTCACCCACGCACACAAGTCTCTCCACGACCTGGGCCCAAAGTACCTCAACGACCGCCTGACCTTCTACACTCCCACCCGCCAGCTACGATCGACCAACCACGCCCTCGCCGCCGTTCCACGCATCCGAAGAGCCACCGCCGGAGGAAGATCCTTCTCCTACCTGGCGGCCAAGACTTGGAACTCCCTCCCCATCCACCTTCGACTGACCCAGGACCATCTCGCCTTCAGGAGACAACTCAAGACCTGGCTGTTCGAGCAGTAGCGGACCCTTTCCCCCTAGCGCCTTGAGACCCTTCCGGGTGAGTAGCGCGCTATACAAATATTATGATTGATTGATTGATTGATTGATTCCTTATTCTATTTAACAGGCAGTAATTTACATTTGGAACCAGATAGCTATCTCATATTTGGTACCTCTTTAATTGTGATTACAAACCCAATTTAATGGTATAGTTAGGTTTTTGATTCTAGTTGGCATTGCCTGCTCTTATTTCTACCAGCCTGCAGCCTGTCATGAGTCATATGACTGGGTGTAGCTGACAGGTAGACTTTGTGTATTCTTCCTAGACAGTCACACATTAGAGGGATTAGATGAGCCTCAATGACTCATCGGCTGGCAAGATGGGGTCTCAGAGCAGAGGACACCGCCACATGCAATAGAATATGGTCTCTTGTCCTGCTGAACTAAATAAGAAGTTAAAAGGTAAGCTCTGACTGGGCCCAGTCCACTCCTTGTATCCAAACCACACTCCATTTCAGTTGTCATATTTTTTTAATTTGACCCAGTTTTGTGCCACTATATGTCCGCAATTGGCGCTTTGATCTTTTAGGTTCAAGTTTTCTCTTGCGTTTTGTTTTTACTTTGCTATGACAGCTTTTTGTGCCAAGCTATCCAGGTTAAACACAGGTTGATTTTGTGAGTTTTTAAGGTTCAAATTGCTAGGTATTATGCTATTGCTTGACCAGGGCTCACACACCAGTCAACCAGCAAGCCAACTCCTCACAAGCATGTATAGGACATTTTACCAACCACAGCTGGTCCATGACTCACATTACCTCAGGTGTCAACTTTCATGCAGATACTGCACGTAATACAAGATATTCCAAATAAAAAGGATTTGAGCATGAAACACTAGTATGAAGCTGGCCTCATGGATGGAAGACCCACAGTCTGTTCAAAGCTTGTGCAAGTTCCCAGGATTACTAGATCCTTTTTATTATATTATGGGCATGCCCTGAAACAATAATATCTTTTACTGGGGCTGTTACATAGACGACCGTCTAATAATCTGGACTGGAAGCATGGAATGATTAAAAGACTTATTTACTTATCTCGACAGTAACACGTGCAACGTTAGTTTCACATATCAGTACAGCAGAGAAAACACTGTTTTCCTTGATGTGGAACTATACATGGACAACAACAAAATAGAAAGCATACTCTTGTAAACCAACATCGTACAACTTAGTGCTGCACGTATCACGTTCACATCTTAAATGTCAAATAGATGCTATCCCCTTTGGGGAGATAACCAGGGAGAGACAGTACTCTGTAAGGGTTATAGTAACCAGGTGTTGACTGCAGCCAGAAAACGTATTAACAAGACAATTAGATCAGGGACACACTCCGATAAATTACAAGAAAAAAAATGGATGCAATGGATTAAGACATATAACAGACTACACTAGACTTTCACCTCAATTCAGTAAATACTTACAAAACCACTGGCATCTATTAACTACTGCTATAAGATCACGTCCCTGCAAGAACCAACATCACTTTCCAAAGGGGAAGAACTCACAGAAACCGCCTCAGACCAAGTTAGCCCAAAGATATACCTAAACAAAATTGCCTTACAATGCATATGCCTGGCTTCGACAACTGTGGGCACTGTGGGATGTGCATACATGCAATGCACAAAACCAAGCAATTTTACGGTTAAAGATTTGGGTAAATTTAACATTACACATAACATCATGTGTAACACTAAATATGTTGTGTACCTTATCTATTGCAAATGCAAAAGAGCATATGTGGGCAGTACAACATGGTGTCTAAAAGATAGAATGGGAGGGAAATTAAGTTAAATGACAATTGCTACCCGTGCATGGAATATCAGTCACAACAAGGATATAAGAGCTTTAGGTTCTATGGCATAGATCATGTGACTGGGAACCCACATGAAGGTAACAGGGAACTTTGTTTACGATTCAGGGAGGCAATGTGGATCCTAAGATTGAGATCTGTGGAAATGGGGTTAAACATCAATCGGGAACTGAAATATTTCCTTAGTAACTAATTAAAACATTACTGTAACATGCACTGTGCATGGGACCAGTTAAACTATGATAAAACACAAATGCCAACGTGTGTTCTAACACACTTATACATATGGTTGTTTGTGGTATCCTTGCATCTAAAGTATATTGATGTTTATTATACCAATCTAAACCGTGTACAAGAAATTAAGTATACTAGGTATACTATCAGTGTGCAAATGTTCTCCTAGCTATACTTTGCTAGAGATGTCACGATTTTAACAGCATCTATTATGCCCTCTGTACCTGTCTCCGCACTCAAATGATCTTTACTGTCTCCGTGCGTTATCCTATCTGTCCTAATAGCCTTATTTAAGCACTCATTTTTTTTAAACGCTAACCTCTACCTTTGAACGCTTTGGGTTAGAATATGATTCTAGTACTCTGGGGAACGATGTACTCTACCTCCCTTTCTAAATAACTGATTACCATACGTAGCAATAATGTAGTATCAAAACTTTTACCACTCCAATATGGCATATTTTCGTAAAATCGATTATCGTTTAAACATGCTATACGCATCATGTATATAGATATACAGTAATCACTTAGATACGGTGTATAACTACCATCCGACTGCAACCTTTACTGTGGGTCGCCAAATACAACTCTCTTGTTCCTTCCTTAAACCCAATAGCTGGCTACTTTCTATATTCTTGGCTATATATATATATATATATATATATATATATATATATTCACTAAAAAAACATAGGTTTCACACACGTTATAGTTAGGAATTAGCATTTAAAAAACCTTGCAAATTCAGTGAAAAACCATAGGTTTCACACACGTTATAGTTAGGAATTAGCATTTAAAAAACCTTGCAAATTCACTGAAAAAAACATAGGTTTCACATATGTTATAGTTAGCTGGTCATTTTACTCATACAAAACCTTTGAAATTCCCCCGTTATAGTTTGTTCAGCTAACTATAACTCGCGCGCCCGCAATGCACTGCTGATGATGTCACATATTACATCACTCATGACATGGTCAGTGACATCATTCATGACATCACTCATGACATCTCAAATGACATCACTGATGACATCATCCTTGTGAAAGAGTGGCAAACCTCCTCTCACTCTAATACACACATTCAAAAATAGAAACAAACATTTTCAGGAAAATGGAGATACCAATACCAGTTACAACAACCTATTCCAACATCTACTTCCACATCCACTCATTCACCAACAGATCTATATAGTCACTCATACATGTACTCAATCATCATATGTACTCATATACCTATACATCCTGGTACACACCGATACTCATCCATAGAGTTACTTACACACATACTAACAGATGCAAATAAACTATCAAACATCCATTTACTTGCATATACAGCTATACACACAAACATACACATACTGACTCTCTTAAACGATCACTTATAGAAACACATACTTAGTTATACAGGAACTCTTCAAATCTCTAACTCTCATATATACTCACTTATATACACCAATACTCACATATAGTAGTTTAACACATATGTACTTAGTCATAAAGATAATATTGAGACAGTCATTCACTCACTAACACACCTATACACACACACATCCACCCATACAGTCCTGAACACATGCTGTCTTCAAAACACATATAAACAGTGAGTCACTCATTAACACATCTATGTGCTAAGTAATATCCCCCACCAAACCATATAAACACTCAGACACTCATACTAATACTCAAAAAACCAACTAATAACCTATATAGACACTCATGTAGTTACTCACCAACCCATGCAGCCACTTATTCAAAAAATGTGTGAGACTGATACAGATATTTACATATTTAAACATTACTCACTAACCCATGTATTCACTAAGATACAATTAATCATTCAGTTATACAATCAATTTTACAAAAAAGTCATCCATTTAGACACTTACTTACCCATTTATTCTTCCATCGACCTTTAGATATACATATATAAAAAATATTTATTTTTCAGAAAGACTCACATCCAGTGGATGATGTCATCAGTGATGTCATCAGTGATGTCATTTGAGATGTCATCAGTGATGTCATGAGTGATGTCACTGACCATGTCATGAGTGATGTAATATGTGACGTCATCAGCAGTGCATTGCGGGCGCACGAGTTATAGTTAGCTGAACTAACTATAATGGGGGAATTTTAAATGTTTTGTATGAGTAAAATGACCAGCTAACTATAAAATATGTGAAACCTATGGTTTTTTCAGTGAATTTGCAAGGTTTTTTAAATGCTAATTCCTAAATATAACGCGTGTGAAACCTATGGTTTTTTCAGTGAATTTGCAAGATTTTTTAAATGCTAATTCCTAACTATAACGTGTGTGAAACCTATGGTTTTTTTGTGAATTTTTAAGGTTTTTTAAATGCTAATCCCTATATAAAATGTGTGTGAAAATCTATGTTTTTTATCATGAATATAAATACAACATCTAAACACTCAAACTAGTTTTTTTTTTGTATGTTTTTTTCATCTCCAAGGTCCTTCAAGGACCCCCTGAGAAGGGCTAGGGGGTCAGGAAGTCTATACCCTGCCCCCTTTTCATGTTTTCCACTTTTGTTTTGAACTATCTTCTGCCTCGGGGGTGAGAGCACGTGCGCGCACCTCGTGATTTTTTATTTTTTTTAAAATGCTTTTTGGGGTCGTCGGAGTCTTTAAGGGACCCCCTGAGAAAACCTAGAGGGTCATGGAGTCTGTTCCTTGTCTCCTTTTTACCTTTTGAAACTTTTAAAATAATCGAGTGAAACGCCATTTTGAAACGCCGCGCGCACTACGTGCGCGCACGTCAAGTCATATGACTCAAAACACAAAACTTTTCATTGGTTAATAGTAGTTTCTATTCTGGAATCTTCAAAAACCCCACCCACTTCCCTCACTATTTGCTTTATTCTCGTGGAAGAAGCACGCTTTTGGAGCTTGGAGCAGAAATATCACCAGGATGGTAGAGAGACAAGATTTAACATCATCTTCATCTGATTCCCACCTGGAATATCCCTTACAAGCCAAGAAGGGCAAATCTTCATTTATTAGGACATTTTTTACATTTCCAGGAGGACAAAAAAAAAGTGAACGCCCCAAAGGTGAAGTGTACACTTTGTGGTACTGTCCTCTCAAGGGGAAACCCTCTAAAGAAATATTCATTCTCTATTCATACCATGATCAGACACATTAAAAATGTGCACCCTGTGCAGTATGCCCGAGCTGCGACAAGCGCTCAGGCCTCGCAGATTCCACCAGCTGTGGTCAGTACATCTTCAGCTCCACCTGCATCACCAGCTACAGCTCAAATGGACATTAGACCATATTTGGGAAAAGTGAACATGCGATGCAACAAGTGCTCCGAAATAATTGTGTATGGGGAGCAGAGCCTCAGTCTCATTGAGAACAGAATTGAGAGCCATAAATGCTCTGAAAGGAGTTAATTTTTTTTTTCATTTATTTTGTTCCTGTTGAACAGTTTCCATGTTCCAGTTCCCGAATCTTCTTTAAAAAAAATATATATAAAACTTTCAAAATAGGAAAAAAAAATATAAAACAACAAAAGAAAAAAAAAGTTATTTTCAAAACTCACTCACTTCTCCAAAAAGAGTTGTATTTCTAACACACTGTGTCGTTAATTTTTTTGAATGAAAGTGTAGTGTATAAATGAATGATTGAAATGACTGAGTGAAGGGAAGGAAGGGACTAAGGGACTGAGTGAGGAAAGGGGAGTATGGTGAGTGAGAAAAGGGGAGTCGAAGAGTGACTGAAAGAAGGGGACTAAGGGTAGGGGAGTGAGTTAAGGGGAGTGAAAAAGTAAGAGAAGGGCAGTAAGGAAAGGAGAATGAGGGAGGGGGAGTGAGAAAAGTGGAGCTGGGGCAGAGGCAGGGAAGGGGAGTAAGGGACGGAGAGAAAGAAATAGAGTAAGGTAAAGTGAGTGAAGGAAAAAATAGTGGAGTGATGGTGAGGGAAGGGGTATGAGTATGATAAAAGGGAGCTAAGTGAAAGTAAGAAGTGGGGAGTGAGGGACACAGAAATGCAGTGAGGGAATGGAGGGACGTAGGAAAGCATAGTGATGGAAGGGGACTGAGGATTTAAATGAGAGAAAGAGAGTGAAGGAGAGGGAGAGAAAAAGAGCGGAAAAGACAACAGGGATGACATACAGATAGGAGGAAATGTAGTGAGGGAAGGGTAGTGACAGTAAGTGAAGGGCAGTGACAGTTAGAGAAGGGGTATGAGGGTGAGGGAAGGAGAATGAGAGAGAAGAAAAGAGATTAAGAGAGACGAAATACGACTGAGGGATAAAGTAGGAGTGAAAGAAACAGAAAGAGTGAGGGAGAGAGAAAGACAAAGATAGACAGACACAGAAAGAGATGGGGAGTGAGTGACTGAGATGGAGTAAAGTGGTTACACTCAGTGAGACAGAAAAAGAGACAGAGAGAGAGAGAGAAATGGAGAGAAGGAGAAAGGGGGAGTAACGAAACTTTATCATCTGACTTAGATGTGGAGTTTATTGAAGAGCAGCCACATAGTAAGAACACCAAGGTGTCCTTTATCTGGAAGTTTTTCACCTTTTCAGAGGGAACAAGAAAGTAAATGCACCAAAGTTCACCTGCAAAATTTGTGGTAGTGTCCTATCTAGAGCACACCAAAAGAAACACTAAACTCATTGATTACGCACGTAAGAAATGTAAAAATGTACATTCTAACGATTATGCAAGGGCATTTACCCAAACCCTTGCAGTGAACGCTCCAGTTGCTGTTCCCAGCACTTTATCTACAGGAGCTTCTCCTTCATCGACTGCTCTAAATATCTAGCTACTTTTCTCCAATGTCCACCTCCAATGCAACTTCTGCGATGATATTCTTTGTTATCTGTAAAGTAAGAAGCAGTAAAGCAGTTACATTGAGTAAGACAGAGGTAGACAGAGATAAAAAACAGAATCTAAAAAAAGTGAGTGTAACGGGGAGGACCCGGATCCGCCAGGCTTACCGGTTTCACCTCTTTCCAACCAGCACACAGGGGCCTGGAGAAACACGGACATCCTCGGAGACAAGGAGCCCGCAGAGAGTGGTGAGCCCTGTTTCTTTAACTGGGCGGAGTTGGATGAGGACTACGTCACAGGGTACGCCCCCGTATCCCAGGTAAAGGCAGCCCCAGAAAACACACAGGTGTGTGTTACACCCGGAGGCGACGGAGGTGAGAGCGACGGAGAAGAGGACGAGAGCGGAAGTGAGAGGAGATCGGCGAAGAAGGAGGAGGAGAGGCGGGAGCAGAGCGGAGGAGACGAAAGCGGAGCAGAACAGAGGAAGGAGGCGGAGAGGAGAACGGAGCAGGAGAATGACCATCGGAGGAAAGAGGCGGAGAGGAGACCGGAGCGGGAGAGAGACCATTGGAGGGAGGAGGCGGCGGCCAGAGAAGGGGACAGAGAGCGGAGAGGCAGAATCGGAGGATCCAGAGGAGACGAACCCAACAAGCCAGGAGGCCAACAGGAAAGCGCATCGCCCAGCCACACTTCAAGGGAAGTGTGGCTACCAGAGGTACGATCAAGGTTTTCAAGTTGGGCGGGATTTAAGTGGGCCAAACCACCGTAAAAGCACCTCACACCTCCCGTGCACTACCATTCCTTCACCACCCAAACACAGCGGACCCTAGTTGATTCTTCGTGCACGTGTGTTCCCTCACTCCCTTCCCTGTGCCTTTTTGGTAGCACAACAAACTAAAACGGTGCTATCTTTTCTTTCTTTCGGAGTGACACAAAGGCTCGACATCGTGGAGGAAAAGGTCCCGACTACAAGTCCCAGAAGACACCGGGACGACCGCCCGACAGCTGTAGAGAAGCGACAGCTCAGACACACGGCGGAATCTGAAGGCCCCCTGCCCTATTACAGAAAAACGATACACAGGAAAAGGACCTTCAAATTAATAAAGCCTGCATTACCCAAAGTCCCTGTTTCAGTAAGTCTGTTTGAAGGGAACGTGGTAGCGCCTACACCGACCCGAGCGAGTAGGGGCGAACACGAGGTATTACAAGTGGTGGAGAATGCGGGCAGCACGATAGCCATCTGGGACACAAAGATGGAAGAACTTCTACAAAGACTGGTAAAAGGGCAGGAGCAGCTGGGCTGGGCAGTGGAACAACAGATAGCCACCGCTCAAGCTGACCGTGATATCTTCAGAGACACGGTGGTGAAACGGTTAGAGGGACTACAACCGATAACCATCGATCCGGCAAGCCACCCAGTTCAGGAAGTAAAGCAGCAAATGTCCACCCCTTCCGGTATATCCCTACAAAAGTACACGGCGGGAGAAGATCCAGACGCCTTTCTCGTCAATTTCGAGAGGGTTGCTCTGGCCTGTGGGTGGCCATTAGAGAAATGGCCCTTCTTTCTCGCCCCACTGTTAACCGGGGAAGCACAGGCTGCCTATCAGGTGGCAAACGGAAATGGGCGGACCCCGTATGGTCAAATCAAGACCATCATCCTGGATCACTTAGGTCTGGACGCAGAAGCCTACCGCGAGGAGAGAGGAACCCCCGGAGAGAACCCAAAGACGTTGTTCTTCCGGTTGAAATCAGCAGCAGACAAATGGCTAACGCCCACACAGAGCACCAAGGAGGCTATAATGGACAAAATCTACTTGGAGCAGTACCTCGAGGCTTTGCCCTTCAATACCCAGCGGTGGTTAAGGCAACACTCTAACTTGACCACCGCTCAAGCAATGGACATGGCCTCTACGTTTGCGAGGGCTCAACCACGCCTGCACCCTACAGAGCCAGAGAAAAGCAGCAAAGCCCCGATACAGATCGAACGCAAACCACGACCCCCCCCCGGCCTTCCGGGACCTAGACTCCCAAACCCCGAAGTACCTACGTTCAGAGGCCCACAATGCTTCGACTGTGGCACCTGGGGACACTTTGCCCGGTTTTGTCCACAGAAGAGGACCCAGGAGGAGCCGATGGAGGTCGGGTATCTACCCCGTACAGTTATGTACTCAGCGGAACTTGGAGGGGCATACCACGTGAGTGTCCAGGTGAACGGGGGGAAGGTCAAGGCTCTGTTAGACTCAGGGTGCAAACAGTCGGTGATACAGGGACGGTTTGTGTGTACCCCCCAGGTACTGCCAGAAGCCCTAGTTCATATCAAGTGTGTCCATGGCGATATAAAGAGTTATCCGGTAGCGTATATCCCTTTAGAGTTGGAAGGGGGGCGGGCCGTAGTGGTTAAGGTGGGGATTTTGAACACACTCCCCGAAGAGCTGATTATAGGGACCGACAATCCCCACTTCCTAGACCTCTTCTCCGAAACCCTTAACCGTAGGAACACAGGCCCCACCATGGTACTCACAGCCCCGAATCCCTGGGAAGGGGACCGTAGCTTCAAGTTTGCCCAAGCCAACGACTCCACATTGCTCAACGCATGGGAACAGGCCCATGCCGACCAGGATAACCCAAGCCCCAGGTACCCGCGTTTCGTGATACAAGACAAACTCCTTTACAGACAAGGTAAACAAGACGAACCTAAACAACTCCTTGTTCCAGTATGCTTCCGGGAACAGGTAATGTTCTACGCCCACACCCACCTCCTCGCAGGCCACACGGGCAGCGAAAAGACCACCCAGAACATCCTACGGAACTTCTATTGGCCGGGAGTGTATCAGGACATTAAGCAACACTGCCAGACTTGTGACGTATGTCAACGAAAAAACCTGCACAGACCTCCGGCTATACCATTACAACCCCTGCCAATTATTGGAACCCTGTTTGAGAGGTCGGCAATGGACCTCATAGGACCCCTCCCGAAGACGCGGAGGGGAAACCAGTATGCCCTTGTTATTGTGGACTACGCCACTAGATTCCCCGAAGCCTTTCCCTTGAAATCCCCCACATCCAAGAACATTGCTGAAAAATTCATGGAACTCTTCTCCCGGGTTAGATTCCCCAAGGAAGTCCTTACAGACCAAGGGACTCCCTTTATGTCCCGAGTGATGAGGGAAGTGTGCCTCCTATTAGACCTCCATCAAATCCGGACTTCGGTCTATCACCCACAGACCGATGGTCTCGTGGAACGATATAACGGGACGCTAAAGAGCATTTTAAAGAAAATGCTCACCGCCAATAGAACAGACTGGGACATGTTGCTACCCCTGGCCCTGTATGTGATTAGAGGCCAAACCCAGAGCAGTCTGGGCTGCTCTTCTTTCGAAATGTTGTATGGAAGACAGCCTCGGAGCCTCCTGGAGATGACGAAAGAATACTGGGAGGCAGAACCCTCCCGTGACAGGAAAACGTTGTTGGAATACAGCCAGAACCTCAAGAACCAGTTGGGAAAAATACGGGAATTGGCTTACTCCCAGTTGGAAAGGAGTCAAGCAAAACAAAGAACCCACTACGACAAAGGGAAGAAGTGGAGAAGACTGGACGTGAACGATTGGGCCTTAGTATTATTACCGTCTACCACCAAGAGGTTTCAGACAGAGTGGCAAGGTCCCTACCAGGTCATCGAAACTATCGGCAGAACCACCTACCGGCTACGATTGACAGGAAGGAAAACCCAAATATTTCACATTAATCTTCTAAAAAAATGGCTAGGGACCCCTCCACTGTCGGCTTATTCAGTCGCCCCCAAAGAAAACCAAACAGAGACCACGGTAGACCATCTCGTCATCAACGAAGACTTAACAGGAAGGACTGCATAGAGTCCTCAAACGCCACTCCTCCGTCTTTTCTGACATACCAGGGTCAACGAAATTGGCTGAACATCGAATTGAAACACCAAACGGCACCATCGTGAACAACGACCATACCGAATACCTGCCGCAAAAAGAGAAGCCATAAGCCGAGAGGTGAGAGAAATGCTCAAACTCGGAGTGATACGCCCATCCAGAAGCGAATGGTCCTCTCCAATCGTGATGGTGCCTAAACCGGATGGGAGCAGTCGGTTCTGTATGGACTTCAGGGCCCTAAACGCTGTCTCCTCGTTCGATGCGTACCCCATCCCAAGAATTGACGAATTGATTGAGAAACTAGGCGAAGCCCAGTACATCAGCACCCTTGACCGCACAAAGGGGTACTGGCAGGTGCCTCTGAGAGAAGAAGACCGCAAGAAAACCGCGTTTGCCACCCCTGACGGACTCTACGAATTCACCGTACTTCCTTTCGGTTTACACGGAGCCCCCGCGACGTTCCAAAGACTGATGAACGAAGTGCTACGGGAACACCAGAATTATAGTTCAGCATACCTGGACGATATTATTATCTTCAGCCCCAACTGGGAGACCCACCTACAACATCTAGAAACCGTTCTCCTACAGTTAACAAAAGCGGGTTTACACATCAAATCGAAGAAATCCCGAATCAGTTTCCAAAAGGTGAAGTACCTGGGGTACGTCCTGGGCCATGGGGTCATCGAACCACAAATAGAGAAGGTCCGAGCCATTGCAGACACCCCGTTTCCCACTAGCGTTAGGGAGATGCGGGCCTTCTTAGGGTTGGTGGGTTATTATCGCAGATTCATACCCTCCTTCTCGGACATAGCAGCCCCGCTAACGGACACCCTTAAGAAACAGACAACTAAACCCGATTTCCAGAAACCCTCCCCTGCAATGTGGAGGGCCTTCAAAACCCTTAAAGAAGTAATCACCACTAGCCCGGTCCTCTCCTCTCCCGATTTCTCCAAGCCCTTCGTCCTACATACGGACGCCTCAGATTTCGGGATAGGGGCTGTCTTGTCGCAAATATCGGACGAAGGGATTGAACACCCTATTCTCTTTATCAGCCGCAAATTGTTCCCCAGGGAGGTGAGGTACCCCACGATTGAAAAGGAGTGCCTAGCCATCAAGTGGGCAATAGACAAACTGCGCTATTACCTGGAGGGACACCCTTTTAAGCTGTATACCGACCATGCCCCATTACAATGGATGAGACGTAACGCCTCTAACAACCCTAGGGTGATGCGGTGGTTCCTTTCTCTACAACCGTTTGCTTTCCAAGTGCTGCACAGAAAAGGGAAAGACAACGCTAGTGCGGACTATCTCTCCCGTTTTCCTCTTCCCGATCGGGAGAATCTAAGGGGGGAGGGGTGTAACGGGGAGGACCCGGATCCGCCAGGCTTACCGGTTTCACCTCTTTCCAACCAGCACACAGGGGCCTGGAGAAACACGGACATCCTCGGAGACATGGAGCCCGCAGAGAGTGGTGAGCCCTGTTTCTTTAACTGGGCGGAGTTGGATGAGGACTACGTCACAGGGTACGCCCCCGTATCCCAGGTAAAGGCAGCCCCAGAAAACACACAGGTGTGTGTTACACCCGGAGGCGACGGAGGTGAGAGCGACGGAGAAGAGGACGAGAGCGGAAGTGAGAGGAGATCGGCGAAGAAGGAGGAGGAGAGGCGGGAGCAGAGCGGAGGAGACGAAAGCGGAGCAGAACAGAGGAAGGAGGCGGAGAGGAGACCGGAGCAGGAGAGTGACCATCGGAGGAAAGAGGCGGAGAGGAGACCGGAGCGGGAGAGAGACCATCGGAGGGAGGAGGCGGCGGCCTGGAGAAGGGGACGCAGAGCAGAGAGGCGGAATCGGAGGATCCAGAGGAGATGAACCCAACAAGCCAGGAGGCCAACAGGAAGGCGCATCGCCCAGCCACACTTCAAGGGAAGTGTGGCTACCAGAGGTACGATCAAGGTTTTCAAGTTGGGCGGGATTTAAGTGGGCCAAACCACCGTAAAAGCACCTCACACCTCCCGTGCACTACCATTCCTTCACCACCTAAACACAGCGGACCCTAGTTGATTCTTCGTGCACGTGTGTTCCCTCACTCCCTTCCCTGTGCCTTTTTGGTAGCACAACAAACTAAAACGGTGCTATCTTTTCTTTCTTTCGGAGTGACACAAAGGCTCGACATCGTGGAGGAAAAGGTCCCGACTACAAGTCCCAGAAGACCCCGGGACGACCGCCGGACAGCTGTAGAGAAGCGACAGCTCAGACACACGGCGGAATCTGAAGGCCCCCTGCCCTATTACAGGAAAACGATACACAGGAAAAGGACCTTCAAATTAATAAAGCCTGCATTACCCAAAGTCCCTGTGTCAGTAAGTCTGTTTGAAGGGAACGTGGTAGCGCCTACACCGACCCCAGCGAGTAGGGGCGAACCCGAGGTGTTACAGTGAGGGAGTAAATGAGGGTGAGTAAGTGAGATGGAGTGAAGGTGTGATGAAAGAGGAGTAAAGGAAGGAGAGTGTCGGAAGGGGAGTGTCAGAAGCAGAAGCTATCCCCTGCTCTTCATGTGGAGGGGCTTCTCCTGCTTCATCAGAACTCAACATCCGTCCACTTTTCAAGGAAGTGATTCTCCGTTGTAACAAATGCAATGAACTACTTTGCTACGGAGAGCAAAGTCTGAATTTAATGGAGCTGAAAATTCGCAACCACGAATGCTCCCGGCAATAATTTTTTTCATTTAATTTTTTTTGTTCCTGTTGAGCACTTTATGGTTAACATTTTTTTTTTATTAAAAAAAACAAAAAATATATAAAATTGTTAAATAACTCCAAAAAAACTACAAAAGGAAAAAGACAAAAAAAACAGTTCTTTTCAGAACTCACTTCACTTCCCCATGAAGAGCTATATCTCTTCTACACTGTGTCATGCTTTTTTTGAATGAATGAGTAGAGTATAAATGAATGACTGACATGACTGAGTGAAGGGGAGGAAGGGACTGAGGGAATGAGTGAGGAAAGGTGAGTATGGTGAGTAAAGAAAAATTAGTCAAAGAGTGAGTAAGAGAAAATGACTAAGGGTAGGGGAGTGAGTTAAGGGGAGTGAAAAAGTAAGTGAAGAGCACTAAGGAAAAGAGAGTAAGGGAGGGAGAGTGACAGAAGGAGAGCGGGGATGGGGACAGGGAAGGAGTGTAAGGGACGGAGAGAGGAAAATACAGTAGGGTAAGGGGAGTGAAGGTAACAGAAGTGCAGTGATGGTGAGGGAAGAGGTATCAGGATAATAAAAGAGATGTAAGTGAAAGTAAGAAGTGGGGGGTGAATGAAAGAAAAATTGAGTGAGGGAATGGAGGGACTTAGGAAAGCGTAGAGAGGAAAGGGGACTGATGATTTAAATGAGTGAAGGAGAGTTAGGGAGAGTAAGGGAAACACAGTGGAAAAGACAAGAGAGGTAAGATACAGACAGGAGGAAAGGCGAGTGAGACACAGCGAAAGAGGGACACAAAATGTAGAGAAGATGAGTGAGAGAGTAAAGGAATGGGAGTTAGCTAAATGAAATGAGGAAAGGGAAATAAGGGAAGGGGATTGACGGATGGAGTAAGCAAAAGAGACTGAGGGGGACTGAGAGAATGGGAGCAGTACAAAAGCAAATGGTAGTGATGCCTAGAGAGGACAATATGAACTGGTGTGATCGCAAAATCTACGGGGGTGTTGCCGCGCCCTTACTTGTGGACCCAGAACGCCGAAGGACACCTAAGGACCGACGTAGCAGCCAGCCTCCCGCCGCCGCACACCCTGTCACTCAAGTGCCGCCGCTGTGTGGAGAGCTGAACTGGTGGGACTGCATTTCCCAGCACCCTCAGCGGCCGGAAGCCGCGCACCGCAATTTTGCGCCAGGAGGCGCATAAAGAGCAGCGCTACTCCCGGCTGAGCAGGGGTGATCGCAAAATCTACGGGGGTGTTGCCGCGCCCTTACTTGTGGACCCAGAACGCCGAAGGACACCTAAGGACCGACGTAGCAGCCAGCCTCCCGCCGCCGCACTCCCTGTCACTCGAGTGCCGCCGCTGTGTGGAGAGCTGAACTGGTGGGACTGCATTTCCCAGCACCCGCAGTGGCCGGAAGCCGCGCACTGCATTTTCGTGCCAGGAGGCGCATAAAGAGCAGCGCTACTCCCCGCGTCGTGGGAGCGCGCGGGAGCAGCCCGGGACAAGGGCGGGACAGTCTATGACAGTCATAGACAGGAAGAGTCAGGGCTGGGCCATATATTCTGACCAAACTGTGTCGGGACCCTTGGAGATTTGTGGTATACGTATCTGGTAAATCGTTCATTTGATATACTGTTTTTCAACCACTTTGATTAGCTGCGAATACACATTCTGTTTCATTTTTCTCCAGTATTACTATTCTAGGTAATAGGATAAAACATGCCAAGTGCTTCAAAGGAGAAATTCACATCGGGGGTAGGCCCTATTGACAATTACCTGGTGAAGATGGTAAATAAAATCAATAATGATAGGAGGGCCTCTCTAGGCAGGGGTAGCCCACCAAATTCTGTCCAAGATCCCCCGATCCCTCTGCATAACCCCCAGAGGTTGCTACCCCCGAATTGGATCAAACTGTGGTTACCTCGGTGTTTGCCCAGGTTCACACTGAGCCTCCATCAGTAGATTTAAACAAAGGAAGTGATGACAATGAAGAAGTACTGCCTATTACTAGACCTGTCAGAAACTGCAGGAAACAACAAAGTAAAAGGGGGGTAAGCATCCAAAAAAAAGGGTAGTTACCCCCTTACCAACAAAGAATAACACTGATGAGTCTATCACAGTACAGGATGAAAGCATTATGGCTAATAACAAATTAAGTTCAGACCAATTTGCCCAATTACTTCGCTCTTTGAAAGCCAAGTTCGAAGCAAAACTAGAACAGTATGTCCAACCCTTAGTGTGTTAACAGTGTTACTGCCGAACTAAAGAGGCTAGGAGGGCTGATATCCAAACAATTAGCAGTGGCTGACAGTACAAAACAGTACAAAACCGGTTGGGAAAGGCACAGGAGGGAAAGAGCAGGAAGTTATAGCTGAGAACCAGCAGCAACCCACCCAGCACATAACTAGAACTGATTCAGTTATAACGGCCTCTATCACTGCAGTGAGTGTAGTCACACGACCGACAACAGGGCCTGATGTTACATCTAGCAATAATTCCGCGAGGAGAAGTAAATTCATAAACCTTCCCCCGGAGTGTAGCCCCTATGTAGTTGTTTTAACCAACGTTCCGCCTCATGATATGCACTCAGCTCAGACACCTGAGGAATCGCATGACTCCCTCAAAAACAAAACTGTGTCATGGTTGAACAGGTGGTGCGGTTTCCCTATAAAATTTGCCCCTGATATTATAACAACTAGAAGGGTAAACTGGATTGGCCCCACTAGAAAGAACTGCAATGGGGACTGCATAGTTGTAAATTTCAGACACCCACAACATGTGGCTATAAGTCTGTTAAGGGCAGCCTCCATGACGTACGATGCTAATAGTATCTGTGTGCGACCTCTTGTTTTTTTTTATAATCACCTCAATAGAGTGCCCCCACATAGCGCGAGAATGAGACCTTATACACCTGTCATGGCTCAGACACCAGGCTCATTGCAGGGACCCGGAGGAGAAAATCATTTTAAATATGGGCCTAATATTGTCACACATAACAGATTTGATGCACTCTTTGGTTTAGATTTGTGCGATTGACGAGAGGTTTGTGAGGGACCAGGAGAAGAGTCTCTTCCAGACTTGGTTCCCTTGGTATCTGATCACCCTACACTGACTCCTGTCATTGCTCACTGTAACCCCGTAACTATGTGCAATGTCGAGGGGGAAACGGTTAAGATGTTAAGTTGGAACGTTGCTGGCCTGCGTTCCAAGAGAGAGGATAGCAACTGGTTAAATTTTGTTAAACAACATGACATTGTGGCTTTCCAAGAGACATGGGATAGGGACTGTGACTTTTGGATGGATGGTTTCACCTCGCATTTTGTTCCAGCATTGAGATCGTTAGCAGGGAGAGATAGAGGGGGCCTAGTGCTATTAGTATCTGTGAACGTAAGTGGGAAAAGTGAAAAGGGTAGATTGCGCCTCCCACACTTTTCTTATCCTGGAACTAAGACTAACAGATAACACCAAATTAATCCTTGTGAATTGCTATAACTCGCAGCAAGGGGATTCCCCAAATGAACATTTGACTTGGTTGACAGATTTTTTAAATACTTATAATGTAAAGCAAACCACTTTTTGCGAATATATCCTGTTGGGTGATTTTAATGTGCACTTACGTAGTCAGAATTATCTATTAATTGATAAAGATGGCCAGATTTCACATCCCCGCAGCATTTCAAACATACCTGTAAGGGGGAAGTTTTGGAGAATCTCCTGTCTAAAAACGATTTGTTTGAAGCAGGGTTTTTTTTACAAAACTACCCGTATTGCCACGTATATAGGCAGGGATTGTGAAACAATAATTGACTACATATTTCTTTCCTCAGGGCTCTTAAAATATGTAATCTTCTATAATGCTATACCTTCGTCTTTTAGTGACCACAATCCAGTGGTGATTGAGCTGGTAAATGGTTTTTCTCTTTTAAATAAAACTGTTCCGCCACAGGCTGTTGTGGAGGTTAAAGCCAAAGATCAGGGGAGGAGGCTAAATTTGAGTAAGGTTGTGCCAAAGGAGTTTTTCCATACCATTACCGTTAATGCCGCCCAGGATTTAAACATCTGTGGAGATGCCCTCTCTAGTGGGGAGGAAGTAATAACTTCATATGAAGCTATTTGTTCCCAAGTGGCTAAGGAACTTACGTCTAAAAATCGACCAGCAAAAAATAAATCGGTAATGGGCTGGTTCGACCATAAATGCACTAAAACCCATAACCTCCTTAAAAAAGCTCTTCAGGAGCAACCGAGGAACAAAGCCCGGGTAGCCCAGCTCAGAAGAGAGTACTCAAGAACAGTACAGGAAAGGAAAAATGAAATTAAACATGAAGCATGGGCTGAGCCTATGGATAAAGCAACCCTAAAAGATAGTGCAAAGTTTTGGTCCATTATTAATACTCCCTTGTTTTCCTGTACTCAAAACAATGTTTTAGAAGTAAATATTGCAGAGGAGGACTGGTTGAGCCACTTCGAAAAAATTTATGGAAGTCATTTAGAGCTGGAAATTTTTGTGGCCCCAGCCTCAGAACCTCCTGTTACACCAGTAAGGTTTCATTTCGCGGAAGTCGTTGAAGCAATTGAGGGCACAGCAGGACGAAAGGCACCAGGCCCAGATGGGGTACCTTCTGATATGTACAAGGCAAACCCTATGTACTGGGCAAATATCTTGACTAATGTCTTTAACACCTCGGCCTGTGTGGGATTCCCTAAGTCATGGTCTCGATCAATAATAATTCCAGTTTTTAAGAAGGGTCAAAGGGGAGACCCTAGATGCTATAGGCCTATATCCTTGTTAGATTTCTCCATAAAAATCTTGGGGAAGGTTATACTAGCAAGGATAACAGGGTGGGCCTCGGACAATAACATACTGTCCGATGCCCAGTATGGCTTCAGAGCGGGGAGGAGCACGGAGGACCAATGTCTGAACTTACACCTAATCATAGCTAAATACACGAAGGCGGCCAGGGGCTCTATTTTTCTGGGCTTTATGGACCTGTCCACGGCCTTTGATCTTGTTAATAGGTCAAGGCTGTGGACAATGCTCCTGGAGATGGGCCTTGATCAGCCCCTTGTGTATTTTCTGGCCGAGTTGCATAAAGACTTAAATGCCTCAATTAGGATGACGAATGAGGGGAAATGCACGTCAAGTTTTAAGTCTGGTAGAGGGGTGCGTCAGGGATGCATCTTGGCCCCCATGTTGTTTACGCTGTATGTAAACTCGTTGGAGGTAAACCTGTTAACAGCGACTCCCGACATCCCTCGCATGGGAGGTACACCGATTTCAGTGCTCCTCTATGCGGACGACGCAGTCTTATTAGCAAGGACCCCGTTGGGCCTACAAAGATTGCTGGACTCTATCGGGGATTTTATGAAAAGCCTGGATCTGGTAGTAAACAACAGCAAATCTCATGTTATGTCACTGGGTGTCTCAAAAATAAAGTTAAGACCTTTTACTGTGGCAGTGAAGAAATCACCAGAGTAAAGGTATTTACCTATTTGGGAGTAGTTTTTGATGATAGGGGTTCGTGGTCCCCACAGCTCTCAATAAAGGTAAATGCAGTGAGAAGTTCTTCAGCTGCAGTGTTAGGTTTTGCTAAAAGGTTGGGGGGGAAACCCTTTGAGGCAATCCTGGCAATTTATAAAGCCAAGACCTTATCTATTGCAAGGTATGGGGCAGCAATACGGGGGTTTACCAAACCCGACCACATCTAAACAGAAGAAAATAATTTTTTACGGTCACTCCTAGGCCTTCCGCAATCCACAGCTACCCACTCTGTCCATCTTGAATTGGGGATAGGTTATATAGCTGATATAATTGTTTTTTACCCACGCTAAGTCAGCCTTACATAGAGATTCTGGATTGAAAAAAATCTCCGGTCGCCCCAAATACACAGCTAACATTTTTATATAGGACAACCACTGGATTTCCTTCATATTATCTAGGTTGATACAATCCTTTAAAATCTTGTGGTTTAGAGAAAGGTTCGAATTCAACCAGATTTTGATCCATAGCAGAATAGGGGCTATTTTAATTTTACTATGCTAAGGGAGGCAGAGCGGGAAGCAGAAGAACTATAGCAGTAGAACTATGTAAACCATCGGTTAGGAGCCATGTTCTGGTTACTTTGTCACTAACGATGTCTCCCTACTTGTCCCTTGTGACTAATTCTTTTCATTGATGGTTATTGACAAAACTCCGGTTCAACCAAATATATACGGTACTTTGGGACTTGCAGGGCTGGAGTAGACCCGAGGACGCTGCTCCGTGCAAATGTGATGATTTTTCCCCCCAAGACACCTTGCACTTTATGATTTTTTTGTCCTCTGTACCATGATGCCAGGAAAAGGTTCATTCTTCCATTACTGAAAAAGATGAATTTTATCCAGTGTAAACCTGCTTTATTGTTTTTACAACTGTTGGAATCCCCGGTAACCATGTTTTGTGTCGCCAGCTTTCTTGCCGCGTCTGCTAGAAATAGGAGGGTTAGACAGAAAGCCGCACAAGAAATTCAATCCTCTTAAAATAATGATAATGTATACCAATCAATGGCTTTAAACTACTTGTAAACGATTGTTAATAATTTTTAAATGAATATGTACTGTATTTTTACCTTGTATTATACCTTTAAAAAAATATTTTTAATTGTTTTGTATATGTATAGCATACTTTTATGATTTTAAGTAATCGAATAAAGTGGTTTGACTTGACTTGAACTGGGAGAAGAGGATTGACATTGAGTGAAGGGCAGTGACAGTGAGGGAAGGGATATAAGAGTAAGGAGAGAAAGGTGATGGAAAAAGAACCATATTAAGAGAAAGGAAACAGACGTATGTGAGAGACAAGTATTTATAGAAAGACAGAAAACAAAAGGAAAAATAGTGAAGAGAGACAGAGACAGTGAAAGAGACAAACAGAAGGAGACTGAGGGAGTGTGAAGGAGTAAAACACTTACAGTTACTAAAACAGAAGAAGAGACTTAGACACAGATGTAGGAAAGGGGAGTGAAGGAGGGAATAAAGGAAGGGAAGTGAGTAAAAGGGAGTGAATGAGTGACACAAGTGGAGTGACTTAAGGTCAGTGAGGAATGATGTAATACAAAGAGAATAAAGGGGGAGTGAGAAAAGATTCAACGATACAGCAACACAATGTAGTGATCGAGGAAAATAGAAAACAGAATTGAAAGACAGACTTTAACATCTAACTCAGATGTGGAGTTTTTTTGAAGAGCAGCCACATACAAAAAACAGCAAAGGGTCCTTTATCTGGAAGTTTTCCACCTTTCTAGAGGGGCACTAGAAATTAAATGCACCAAAGTTCACCTGCAAAATCTGAGGTAGTGTCCTATCTAGAGCACACCAAAAGAAACACAACACTTTTACTATACTCAGATTGATTACACCCGTAAAAAAATTTAAAATGTAAATTCTAGCGATTATGCAAGGGCATCTACCCAAACCCTTGCACGTGAACCCTCCAGTTGCTGTTCCCAGCACTTCATCTACAGGAGCATCTCCTTCTTCGACTGCTGTGAATATCTGGCCACTTTTCGCCAATGTCCACCTCCAATACAACTTGTGCAATGATATTCTTTGTTATCTGTAAAGTAAGAAGCAGTAAAGCAGTTACAGTGAGTAAGACAGAGGTAGACAGAGAGAAAAAAAGTATTTAAAAAGGTGAGTGAGACACTAAATGAAACTGAGTAAGTGAGATGGAGTAAGGGTGTAATGAAAGAGGAATAAAGGAAGGAAAGGGAGGGGGAAAAGGGGTAAAGAATAAGTGAAGGGGAGTAAGTGACATGGAGTGAGGGAGTGAGAAAAAGGGAGTGAGGCAAGGCGTCTAAGGGAGAACTACTAAGTGAGTGAAAGGCAGTAACACTGAGGAAAGGGGTATGAGGGTGACGAAAGACAAAGAGAAAGAAGGAACAAGATTAAGAGAGAAGAAAGAGTACTGAGGGATAAAGTAGGAGTGAAAGAAAGAGAAAGACAGGAAGGGTGATGGAGAGAAAGAGAGAGAGAGAGTAACAGAGAAAGATACGGAGAGCAAGAGTCTGAGAGGGAGTAAGGCGGTTAGACTGAGTGAGATAGAGGGAGAGAGGAAAATAGAAAAGGAGTAAACAGTAGTGAAAAGAGAGGAAAACAGTAAAAGACACAAACAAAAGAATAATGACGGGGTGTGAAGGAGTAAATCAGTTACAATAACTAAGACAGAAAAACACATTTAGAAACAGATGGAGGAAAGGTAAGTGAGGAAAGGAATAAAAGAAGAGAATTGAGCAAAAGGGAGTGAGGGAGTAAAAGAAATGGAGTAAGTGTAGGTCAGTGAGGGTTAATGTTTTGGAAAGAGGGTAAGGGGGAAGTGAGAATAGACTAAATAACACAGTAACACAAAGGTAGTGATGTAGGAACATAGGAAAGAGAAATGAGAGACAGGCAGGGTAAACAGGGAGTTGGACAAGGTGAGTAATAGACAACAGAGAGTACTCATAGTCAAAGAAAGACTATAAAAGTGACTGAAGGGCAATAATGAGAATAAGAAAAGGAGAGTAAGATGACTAGAGAAAGAAGAGTAAGAGAGAGATTAATGAATAGGAAAGACAGAAACACAAGTAAGAGAGTGAAGAAAAACTATTTTCTGTTTGTCATACTTTCCTTATAAATAATGACAACTTAATAACATTTGTTTGCATAAATATAGTATCTGTGGAAGACAAGAAAAAAACAATTTACAATATATTATCCATTATACAAAACAAAGTACAAGTAAAAAAACAGAAAGGGAAAGAAAGGAAGGGTGAGTGAGAAACACAGAGGAAGAAAGGAACTAAGGGCCAGATGTAGGTAGCCAAATACCGGTCGGTAACGGCTGAATTCGGCCGTTACCGACCGGTATGTGGAGATCGGCATGTAGGTGACAGAAAATAGGTCGAATCGGTAAATTTCCCGAAGCAGTAAAATTACCGATCGGTAAAATACCGATTTGTTAAAGTTACCGATCGGTAAAGTTACCTATCGCTAAAGTTACCGATCGGTAAAGTTACCGATTGGTAAAGTTACCGATCGGTAAAGTTACTGATCGGCAAAATACCGATTCGGTAATTAAGAATAGGTAAAATTGAAGTTTGAGATGTAGGGAGGCTCTGAAATACCGATTTTGGGCCAAAATCGGTATTTAAGAGTCGGTATTTACCATTGATTCAAATCAGGTGTAAACCAGGTACAGCCTATAAAAATGGACCCAAAATGCAATTCTGTTTGCAAAATGGCGGCATTCTATGTAATTGCAAGACGGCTACGGCTACAGGAGGAAGGAGAGAGGGAATGGCTGAGACAGGCGCAGATCTACAGGCAGAGGGTGACCCTGTTCATGCTCACAGAGGAAGAGATTGTGCAAAGGTACAGGTTGGCTCCAGACACCATCATGGAGCTCATCAGGGACCTCAAACCTCTGTTGGAGCACCCCACCCCAAGGGCACATGCAATACCAGCACATGTACAGGTGCTGTGCAGCATCCACCTGCTGGCGTCAGGGAGCTACCAGAGCGTGGTTGCTGCGGTGGGAGGGGTGACCCAGAGCAGCCTCTCAAGGTTTTTTCACAGATTCCTTGACGCCATGTTGCACAGGATGGACCATTACATTTCTTTTCCATCCACCCATGCAGAACTGGTACAAACCAAATCGGACTTCTACCAGATGGCAGGATTTCCCCGTATCATCGGATGCATTGATGGCACACACATCCCCATTTGTCCCCCTGCTGCCACAGAATACATTTACCGCAATAGGAAATCAACCCACACCATCAACGTGCAGGTGATTTGCAATGCTAAGCACTACATCA
Organism: Lissotriton helveticus; assembly: GCF_964261635.1. Classification (NCBI taxonomy): domain Eukaryota; kingdom Metazoa; phylum Chordata; class Amphibia; order Caudata; family Salamandridae; genus Lissotriton; species Lissotriton helveticus. Next base: position 9,358,465 of record NC_136057.1, on the reverse strand, counting down.
CAGACCTTGTAGCAAAATTCCCGGGAAGTACCCATGATTCATATATATTTCAGAACAGTGGCATCTATGGACGGCTGACTGCAGGGGAATTTGGTGAAGGCTACCTCCTAGGAAAGACACAGTGTGCAACACCTATTAGACCTATTGCAATTAGCAGTACATGTATGCATGTGAGTAAATTATTTCCTTTTCTTTCCAGGAGACAGTGCATATGCCCTTCGCTCATTCATACTAACCCCCTACCTCAACCCCTCAACACCCAGCCAAAGGAGATACAACCGGGCACACAAGCGCACACGCAATGTTGTTGAAAGAACATTTGGAATTTGGAAGAGCAGGTTTAGATGCCTGCACAAGAGTGGAGGTGCAAGGCAGTATACCCCCATCACATGCTGTAAGATCATTGCTGCCTGTGCCATGTTGCACAATCTGGCTGTTAAGAAGGGGACTGAGGTGGAGTTAACTGACTATGAGGATACCGACGACGACAATGCTGTGCCTGAAAGACATCCTGCAGGAGTGTCAACACCAAGTGATGGCAGATACAGACGTGAGGACATTCCACGCAACTATTTCTGAGTAAGTGAAGACACTGAGCTATAGTCAAAGCACAAGCTTCTGTTTATTTAGATTTCTTAAACAGATGGTAAAGAAAAAAAGAGCAACAGTAAGCATTTGACATCAATGCTCACAGTGAGCAAACACACTCAGACAGGTCTTGAACCCACCCACCATAGTTGCATACTGTCACTAGGCTTGTTTAAATGGCACAAATGTGCAAATGGAACTTTAACAAATAAAGAAACAAATGTCCACAGGCAGTAGGCCATAGGAAAAACTTTTCATTTTCGGCCACGCTTTGCACTGCCAGGTGTTTGTGGCTCAGCCTGTTCACTGGGCGTTTGGCCTGTAGCCTCACCCTGTCGCCTGCTGCTCCTCCTTGGCTCAACACCATGTGGGCTAGCTGTGCTGCTGCTACTGGTGCTAGGTTCACTGTCCGGCACGTCAAGAGCAGAATTTCGTGCACTTTGTGCATTGAGTAGGGCCTCCAGCGCACCAGTCATTCCAGCTATGCCCCTTGTTAACTGGTTGGTATTATTAGTCAGGACTTCCTGACTATTGATGCTACGCCTGCATAGCAGGGATGTGGCTGTTGCCAGGCGGTGTAAGGATTTCTCTGCTCTCTGTGCGCGCTGCTTGTCCCTGCGCCTTGCAGCAATTTCAGAGTCAAGTTTAGTGCACAGTTGCTGTATGCCTGTTGCCATGCACTTGTTCACCTCCACAAGCTCTTGTATGCCCTTGCCAATGTCCTGAATGTTAATGTTCATGTTTCTCATTTGTCTCTGACAGGCCATGATGCCCTTGCCCTGCATCCTCTGTATCCTGACCATCGATCCCTCCAGGCCTTGGAAGACACTGGACCCCTCCCCACGTGCACCTACACCCCTTCCTTGGACTGTGCGCCTTCTAGTGGTAGGTGGTACAGGCTCTGTGCCGGGCTGCAGTGTGGCAGTGATGTCAGCCTCAGACAAGTCATGTGACTCTACACCCACCATTTCCTCAGCACCTATCTCCATTTGCAGCAGTGGGGAAACAACATGCCTCCTGCTAGGGTGTGCAACAGGTGTTACCAATTCAAGGGATGCAGGCATTTCTGGTGATGAGACCAATAGTGGTGACTGTGAGGGAATTGGGGATCCATGCATTAATCACTGATGTCTGTTTGTTGGGAGGGTGGCTGCCCACTCGGAACCCCTGTGTCCTGGGATGCACTGGGCCCTGGATCCTGACTGTCATCTCTCTGGGGTGCCGTGCCTTCTGCCTCCTCGGACTGCCTTCTGGATGTGTGACCTGTGGACATATGGGCACATATCAGCTAGGTGCAAATGTGTCACAGCCACTACAATTAAACATATCAATTTGCACTTTGAACATGCTGCCTGCCCTTCATTTTGTCTGCAAAGATTTAAATTTCTTGTTGGTTACATATGTCACATGTTCTTTCAAAGACTGACTACATGTACCATGATGCTTTGCTACAGTTTTGCACACACACCATGGGACTGGGGTAACTGAGCTGCAAGGGGTGAGGGATGGATGGGGGTGGGAGGGGGATTGCTGTGCATGCATCTTACCTTTTGTTTTTGAAGATTTAGCCGAGCTGTCCACTTCTCCCAGTCCATGGACACTTTCAGACTCCAGGGTTATGGCTACCAGCTCCTCAAGCTCGGTGAGTGGGGGTGCTGTGTTCTTTCCTCCACCTGTTTTCTGTGACTGCTTGTGGCGATCAGCCAATTTTTTCTTTGTGAGGCTCCTTAGGTCATAGAACCTCTTCTTTAAGTCTTCTGTCACTCTGGTGGTCACTCCCACAGCATTCACTTTATCTAGGATGTCCAGCCATATTTTCCTTTTTGTGGATTCTGCCACAGTGAGGGACAGTTTACCAAAAAGTCTGTGGTGTACCTTGACCACCTCCTCAATAAGCACCTGTAATTCAGTACTACTGAACTTAAGTTTCCTTTTCCTTTCTGCTTGCTCACTTTCCCTGCTGCTTTCCATTTTAAAGTGTTCTCAATTCACAAGCTCTGCCTGCTGCTGCTGCTGCTCCCAGTCTCTCTGCTCCAACTGCCTTTCCAGAACATTCTAATTAGTTGCAGCTGCCTGTGTGCACACTTCCTGCCAGGAAGGGGGAGGGTGGTTGCACCTGATTGGCTGTTGTGTTGAGTTTCACTTTTGTTTGCTGGCCGACGCAGGAAATACCGATCGGTAATTACCGATCGGTAATTACCGATCGGTAATTACCGATCGGTATTTCCAATGCTTTCCTATTCGACTTTTGCCCCATAGGAATGCATTGGCCATACCGATCGGTAAATACCGATCGGTAATTACCGATTCAATATTTATCGATTCTTATTTACCGATTCTTACCGAATCGGTAATTGGAACATCTGGATGTTCCTACATACCCCCCTTCTTATTTACCGATTCTTATTTACCGATTCGGTAAAATTCGGTAATTAAGGAATGGTAAATATTTTTTACCTACATCTGGCCCTAAGTAATGTACTAAAAGGAGTGAGAAACTAAAGGAATGAGAGTTACCAAAAGGGATTGAGGAAACAAGGTTAAGGGAAGGGAATTGACGGATGGAATAAGTGAAAGAGTGTGAGGAAGAGTAAGGGAATAGGTGCAGGAGAAATGGAATGAGAGTGATGCAGAGAGAAGAGAACATGAAGTGGAGGAACAAGACTCAGATTGAGTGAAGGGCAAGGATAGTGAGGGAAGGGATATAACAGTGAGGGAAGGGGAGTAATGGAAAAAGAAGCATATTAAGAGAAAGGAAAAAGAAGTAAGTGAGAGAGAAGAATGAATGGAAAGAGAGAGAAAACAAAAGGAAGACTAGAGGACAAAGAGGGAGACAGTAAAAGGGAGAAACAGAGGGAGAGTGACGGACTGTGAAGTAGTAAATCAGTTATACTGACTGACACAGAGGAACAGACTTAGACACGAATGGAGAAAAGGGCAGTGAGAGAAAGGGAGAGATGAAGTGAAAGAAGTGGAGTGAGTGAAGGTCACTCAGTGATCATATGAAGGAAAGAGAGTAAGGGGGCAGTGACAAGAGACTGATCGATAAAGCGAGACAAGGGTACTGATAGAGAAAAATAGGAGAGAGAAGTGAGGAACAGACAGAGGAAAGAGGGAGATGGACAAAATGAGTGAGGGTGAAGGAAGAGTACTGATGGTGAGACAAGCACAGTAAACGTGAATGAAGGGGAGTAAGTAGAATGAGGGAACAGAAGTAACATGAGGAAAGGTAAAGAAGTAAGAGAGGTAGTGAAGAAAGGATAGAGAGAAATAGAAGTAAGAAAGTAATGAAAAAGTATTTTTTGTTTGTTGTACTTTCCGAAATATAATATATGTGGAAGAGAAGAAACAATTGAGTTATAATATATTTCTCACAATACAAAATACAAAATAATTTGCACAATATGTTATATGTTTTATTTTGCTGTTCTCGGAATATATTGAATTTCACTTAAAACATTGAGTTCAATACAACTCATCATATGACAGCGGGCAAAAAAACACAATCAAAAAGATTGTGTTTAAAAAACCCATTCAACATTTTCATCCACAATATAACAATTAGAAAAAACATATCTTAAATGTCTTTTTCAAACCGCAATTTCTTACATAAGTAAACAATCTCAACAACAATCACAAAGTAACAAAACATTACTACTTCTTTCTTATACTCTCTAAATAAACTAACATCCAAACATATGCTAACAAAATTTACCCGAAATACTCATTTGTTTGTGATACTATTCCTCATGGCCAAATAGTATCTGCGAAATCCTTAGTTTGGTACTTACTTAATAGTACTCTTAAACATCCATCTCCCGACCTTCTGAAACAAAAGCACCCACATCTGTTGGTCCATCTAACAATGGTTATACCTCCACCCGATAGTATTTATCATAAACATAGAACCTTAAACAAATAGCATGCTATCAAAACCTCAACATCACCTGGTATGCTAATCACAGTCTGCTCATCCTTTATTTCACCAAGGAGCTGTATACCTTTAAAAGAAATCACCCTGACTTACAAAGTAATTCTCAGCAGTAGATTAACCTTTTTTTACAGCACTAATCTTCCGAGGCCAATTGTTTCCCCTAAAATTTGGGTTCCAAAAACACTACGTAAGAATTTGGTAAGTCAAAAGGCAAACGTTGTTTAAAAGTCAATTTAGTGTCATTACAATGAGTCCAGCCTTTTGCACATTTTAAGTAAGCTGTATAATGTCCAGATGTTGTAGAAGAACCATCATGGAAAATAATAGCTACAGTTACAAAAGTTCTTTCTGAAATTGATAATTGAGAAGCCACAAAAATTGTAATTAAAGTTGTCAATTTTGTTCCATCAGGTCTTCATCGTTGGATCATTAAAATTACATACTGTCCATATCTTTATATACATTCTGTTGATAACATTTCTGAGTTGCATTGGGTACAGACCATGTTTTGATTTGCTTCTCTAACCAGATTATTAAAAGTCACTGATTTGCATGTCAAATATATAAATCTTTCTGTGTCTATTTGAGTACCACTTGAAAATTAACAATTATCACAATCATGTTGCCACTTATAAGATACACCGAATATATTTTCAATATCTAAACCTTCATCTTGCAATAAAACAACCATATACATAAGAAATTTCTGACAATCTTGCTGAATATTCTGCGAAAATTGATTTACTCCAGAACATAAGTCTAAAATATTTCGAATATCAGAAACACTTTCTATTTTAGTTTTATCACTCCTACATTTCTCTAAGACAGAATTCAACAAACAACAAAATCTTTGATCCCGAATATCAACAATCTGTTGCTGTAAAGTTTGAAGAAAAAAACAACATTAACCACTACATTAGCATAGCGGATATATGACGTTACAACGCAGACTTTTACCACGCAGACCATTACCACGCATTTTTTACAACGCAGGACCCTTTACCACGCATACCATTACAACGCTGGTATTTACAACGCAGGTACTATTATCAATCAATCAATCATAGACATTTATAGAGCGCTCTACTTACCCGGAAGGTCTCAAGGCGCTAGGGGGGGGTGCTGCTACTGCCCGAACAGCCAGGTCTTCAGCTTCTTCCTGAAGGCGAGGTGGTCTTGGGTCAGGCGCAGGTCGGTCGGGAGGGAGTTCCAGGTCTTGGCAGCCAGGTAGGAGAAGGACCTTCCTCCTGTTGTCGTTCTTCGGATGCGGGGGACGGCGGCGAGGGCGTGACTGGCTGATCGGAGGTGTCGTTTGGGAGCGTAGAAGTTGATGCGGTTGTTGAGGTAGCTCGGGCCTTGATCGTGTAGGGCTTTGTGTGCGTGGGTGAGGAGACGGAAGGTGATTCTCTTGTTGACCGGGAGCCAGTGCAGGTCTCTTAGGTGTCCGGAGATGTGGCTGTGTCGTGGGATGTCGAGGATGAGTCTGGCCGAGGCGTTCTGGATCCGTTGGTGTCTCTTCTGGAGCTTGGCGGTGGTTCCGGCGTAGAGGGCGTTGCCGTAGTCCAGTCGGCTGGTGACGAGGGCCTGGGTGACAGTCTTCCTGGTCTCGGTGGGGATCCACCGGAAGATTTTCCGTAGCATGCGCAGGATGTTGAAGCACGACGAGGAGACTGCGTTGACTTGCTTGGTCATGGAGAGGGAGGAGTCCAGGATGAAGCCCAGGTTGCGTGCGTGGTCTGTCGGTTTGGGTGCAGTTCCCAGGGCGGGGGGCCACCAGGAGTCGTCCCAGGCAGAGGGCGAGGATCCCAGGATGAGGACTTCCGTCTTATCCGAGTTCAGCTTCAGGCGGCTGGTCGACATCCACTCGGCTACTTCTTTCATTCCTTCGTGAAGGTTGGCTCTGGCGGCGGCGGGGTCGTTGGTAAGGGTGTGGTAAATAAATAAATATTACCGGATCTATTTTTGACTATAATCAATAAACGGGTAGCTCAATAAATAAGAGTCAAGATTCGAGGTAGCTAGAGTGTACAGGCTTTAATCAGGCATAAAAGGACTGGAACAGGACAGCCTGCATGGGAATGGGATGGCAGCTGCCGGGGGCAGGAATAGGCAATTGGCGTAGCTTTTAATAACAGTGCACAATATTTATAGTTAAACAAAATACATTGCATTCAATACAGTAGGCGTAGCAGTAGGCGGAGTTTGTAGCAGTCGCGAAAGATAAAGGCAAAATGAGGCAACAAGAAGGCGTGTACAGGGCGTATACATAGACATGTGATGTAAACGTAACAGAATATGTCATAAACGGGGCGGAAACATGGAGGGGGCTACCTGAGCAGCTGGGAACTCTAACCTAGTGGTGCGCGCAAACTGACAATGACGTGTTACTAGGGAGAACTGGGGGGCTATGACTTCTGCGCTAGAAGAGGAGACTAAAGTCTGGAGTGTCAGAGCGACATGTACCCAGGCATATCTAGTATCTCGTGTTTAGAGTACATGTTGATAGAATCCAAAAGTTATCAGAGTAAAGGCTAACAAACATTAAGACTGGTGCATACATTATTCTACATGTAGTGCGTGTGCGGAGAATATTCCATGAATATTAATACAGTATTTCTCTTACATGGAGACATAAAGGCTAGACCATGACGGAAACTATTGATGCGATTCAGTAGCTTAGGAATGCAGAGAAGGAGGGCTGGACTGATAACTAGAAACATAACATACTCTTGGCAGACTCGGGGGCAGAGCCAGGCCGAGCCGGGCACTGCGAGGCATGAAAGTAAGCTAAGGGTCAGGGATACAGGTGGGGGCTGTATCGCTCCTCGGAGAGGGTTCAGGAAACAGGAGCTGAATCTGAGTCCGGGCACTTTTGAGGCCTAGAAACGGGGATATTTCAATGAATTAACGTGCACACTGTAAAACGTGGCAACGTAGCTTTACATAGGCCTGATAATCGTTGTATTCACGGAAACTGGAAACTGGCATACTAGAGATGGACACAACTATAATTGCGTCTTTAATCGATCATAGGGGAATACATGCATATCGATCATGCACATATGACATAACATAGGGAACACGTAGGCACATATAACATGGCAAAATTTACTTTTCCACATTCCCTCCTTGTGCCCTACGTTTCCATCAGGAAACATCTATATTCATGATACAATCTATCATTTCATACAGCATCATTTGCTCGTCTCGAATTGTCTTGGAACGGGACTTAGGACTAGGAATACAAGAGGTAGCACAAATGCCGCAAATCGCAGGGCCACATTGTATACAGAGGCAGCAACTGAATATGATCATTACTGCAATACCTAGAAATGACAATACTTTCCATCCCCAAGCAGATATAATACTCCAGAGCCAACCTGACCATGTCCAGGTGCCTGGATTCTGGTGTAACTGATGGGCAATTTTATGAAGTCTGGTTATAGCTGAATAAACAGACGGCGCGTTATTAGGAATGAAAATGCAGCAACTAGATCCGATGACTCTACATGCTCCTCCTCTATCGGCCAGTATGACGTCAAGAACGAGACGATTTTGGAGCACGACAAATCTCATAGCAGATTGCTCTTCGGTTAAGTTACCTAGAGCAGAAGTAGTCTCATTCACTACTGCTTCAAGGGTTCTGGTTAACCTACGGATTGATTTACTATTCTGGACAGGGCCTATAAAGAAAAAGAAACCTCTATTGAAATCTGTATACTGTTCTAGAGCAGTTTCAGTTTGATCGACAATTGGGGACTCAATCTCCCTTCTATGTCTGACGTGTACTAGATGTGTGTTTCTGTGATAATCAGATGGGGCTAGAAAAACTGGTGGCAGTAGGAAGGCAATGTAGCATGTTCCATCCCAATCGAGGGGCAGACGAACATATGCGGTCTGACCACAAACAAAATAAGAATGACGTGAAGCTTTGAAAATAGATTTCCCACTGTCACTATACTCGACAGTAGTAGTACAATCACTATGTCCTACATGTACGGAACCATTATTTCTGACACATAATTCGCCTTTGACTGGTAGTACTGAAATAGCAGGTAAGTCTGGAGTAGTATCAGACTGAACATTCAGGACCATAAAATTCGAAGAATAATTACCTAAATTGTAAACTTCATTTTCTAGATCTAACCCTGTTCTATGGGGGAGACCTTGCTTGTCTGGAAAACATGTTCTATTCAGAAGGGACATATCATTTGAAGATGACGTTAACATGGACCATGCTCCACACGAACCATTATGTGAAAACGGATAAGGAAAGAGTGGCAGAACTCCCTTCGGTGTCTGAAAAGGGGGGAGTCGACCACACACCCAACAATTAGTGGCATTGCTGGTCTGGTGTGAATAATGTAACATTCTGATGAATGTATTATTTCTCATAGCAAGACGATAGGATAGCTCGTGAGGAGGCAGATCACTAAATGTGTGCTCTACTGTAGCATTAGAAAACTTATTCACATGAGAAATTGGAAAACATAAATGCAATGCATAACTTGTGCAGGTAACCATCAAACTTAGAAACAATAAGAAACTTAGAAAAAACAATACATCGGATAGAGTTTTGACTAACTCTCTCACTATGGGGGTCTATCTCATACATGTCAGATACCTGTCTAACCGTTTCACCCGAGAGGGACTTAGACAATTAAACTGGCTGACTTATTTTACTAGACCGTAGCTTCAACTTATACTCCTGTTGTGGAGTTTTCTCTAACAGAGGAACTTTCAGTTCAGGATTCGGATCAATGTCTGGTTTCAGGCAGTCTTTAGAAATGGAACAGTCCTTAGAAATGTCTTTTAAAAATGTCTTTGATCGGACTCCATGGAATTTCTTTACATGAGACAGATGGACCCAACCCTTGCGGCCTTCCAACTTCACGGCCGTACGGGTGGTCAGGAGGACAAGTCGTGGCTCTTTCCAACGAGGCTCCAGCGGACTTGAACGATCAAAGTTCCTTACAAGAACGAGGTCCCCTGGAATGACCTCATGCGGTTTCACTTCAGTATTGTCTGGAAATGCAGCGGCAACCTGTGAACGACAAGAGTGTAGGGCAGACATCAAGGAAGCTAGGTAATCTGTCAACATATTACTGGAAACATCTGTAATACTGCGGGGTCTAGGTGTACCCCACATGTTTGGGGGGCGGCCGAATACGACCTCATAAGGGGACAGACCTGATCTGGAATGTGCGACCATTCGCATAAAGAATAAAGCAACTGGCAGGGCAACTAGCCAGTCTACACCTTTCTCTTTACATGTCTTGGCAATACGGATTTCAGGGTCTGATTATGTCTCTCTACGAGACCGGCTGCTTCTGGATGGCGCACACAATGGAACTTCCACTGGTACCCTAACAAAAGGGAAACATGTCTCATTAACTCGGATGAGAATGGCTGGCCGTTATCAGAATACACGACCCTAGGGAGTCCATAACGGGGAAAGAATTCACGAACCAACTGCTTGGCAGTGGTCGCTGCTGTATAATCTGGAACTGGATATGCTTCTGTCCACCTGGACAAAGCGCATACAACTACAAGAACATACTTGAAACCTCGACATCGCTCCATCTGAATATAATCCATCTGGAGGACTTCGAAAGGGTGGTCAGGGGGTTGGAATCCACCTTGTTCCACCGGGACACTTTTACCTGGATTGAATTGACAACATATCGTACAAGTACGGACTTTCTGCTTGGCTGCAGCTCGTAAGTGCTTGTTAAACCAAAGGTTCTGTATACTGTCTAACATGGCTTTTTCTCCTAAGTGTGCTGGACTATGTGCGGTATTGATAATGACTTGAACCATAGAGTCGGGGAGAAACCATGTGGCTTTTCCCTTCGTCAACCATCCCTGATCTGTCTGGACCCCTCCTTGTTCGGACCATTTCTTGATTTCTTCAGGAGTAGCATGTAACTGTATGTCTATGACATCTTGTGTAGGGTCCTTAACTGTCATACATGTAGTTTGTTCTGGAGTGGATGTCTGTGTCTTGTTAACTGGAATGTCTGGTGTCTGAGCTGTAATCTTGGCTGTTCGATCTGCTAGATCGTTACCTTGGGAAATGATGTCAGTAACTTTCGTATGTGCCTTGCACTTCATGATAGCGATAGCTGTCGGTAAATGTATTGCATCTAACAGAGCTTGAATGAGGAGACCATGCTGAATCTTGGTTCCATGAGAAGTCATGAAACCTCTCTCCTGCCAGAGCACTCCGAAGTCGTGTACAACTCCGAATGCGTAACGTGAATCTGTATATATGTTTACTTTCTGGTTCTTGGCACGTATGCAGGCTTGGGTCAGAGCAACTAGCTCTGCTGCTTGAGCAGACAAGGTGTCAATACGGTGTGTTTCAATAACTTCGGTTTCAGTAGTCACTGCATACGCGGCTACTAGTTCTCCTGTACTTGTTCTCATCCATGAACCATCCACATAAAGTGTCAGGTCGGGATTAGGTAATGCAATGTCTGTCAGGTCTTGTCTCGGCTTAGTCATAGTGTTAACAACTTCCACACAGTCATGTGTGGCAGGATTTGAAGTAACTGACGGTAACAGAGTAGCAGGATTTAGAACGTTGCAGCGTCTGATTTCTATGTGTGGCTGGAACAATGTCAATTCATAACCTGTTAAACGTGCAATTGTCAAGTGCTGAGTCTGTGTTCGGTTTAAAAGAACTTCCACGGAGTGTGGAACTTGTACTGTCAGGGAATGTCCTAATACTATGGAATCACTTTGTCTGATTGCTAGAGCTGTGGCTGCAACTGACTTGAGGCACGCAGGCAAAGCCTGGGCTACTGGATCTAATGTGCTAGAAAAATAAGCACAGGGCTTGTACTGTCCTGCTTGATCTTGTGTGAGAACAGATAATGCAGTACCATCACGTTCTGTGACAAAGAGTGTAAAAGGCTTACTGTAGTTCGGTGTAGCTAGAACAGGTGCTTGGCATAAGGCTTTCTTTAATTCATTAAAACTAAGTGTATGTTCAGATGTCCAAGGGAGGACAGTCGATACGGCTGCCTCCTGTGTCGTTAACTGTATCAGTGGCTTGGCTAGAAATGCATACTGAGGAATCCATTGTCTGCAATAAGAAGTGAGGCCAATAAAAGCTCGTACCTCCTTCTGTGTCTTGGGCTGTGGAAGACTCGCTATTAACTGGATACGGTCTGGTGTCAACTGCCTACCCCACTTGGACAGTAAGTGGCCTAAGTAGATCACTTGCTGGACACAGAACTGGAGCTTCGAAGGGGACACCTTGTGCCCCATCTCGGCTAGGAAATACAGAACTGTAAGCGACGCTCGCTCGCAGTCACGTTCAGAACGGGCTGTGATCAATAGATCATCGACATACTGGAGCAGGGCAGTGTCAGTTGGCATGTGAATATTGTCTAGTTGTCTTTTAAGTGCTTGACTGTAAATACTAGGGCTCTCTGTGAAACCTTGAGGAGCTCGTGTGAATTTATAGCTCCTTCCATTTAAACAAAAACCGAAAAGGTACTGGCTGTCTGGATGAATCGGAACACTGAAAAATGCATTCTTTAGGTCTATGACAGTGAAAAATGTAGCTTCAGAATCAATAGCTGTCAATAGAGATGAAATATCTGGGACTACTGGATACTGGGGTATGATACATTTATTAAGTTCTCGAAGGTCTATCACTAATCGATATACTGGAGGTGCATTTGGGTCAGTACGTTTCATGACTGGAATGATAGGAGAATTACATACATTGGAGTCAGTTTCTACGACCACTCCTTGAGCAATGAGCTCGTCAATAATTTTGGATAAGGCTGCTACAGCCTCAGGTGGCAATCTGTACTGTCTGATTCGTGGCAGGACTATACCTTGCTTGAGGGTCACACGATGGGGTGTGATTTGCATAAAACCTACATCAGTTGGACCTTGCGCCCATAAATGCTGTGGAACATTGGACAATCTTGGATCAAAATCACGTAACACATAGTGACCTTTAAAGTCACGCAAAAACAATCGTATTCCTTCTGGAGAGCAGCAAATAACTGCACCTAATTCTTTCAATGTTTTAATGCCTAACAAATTTTCTGGACATGACTTCGTAAGTAACAAATCAGTAGTTCGGGACAATGGACCAACTTCTAGAGTAACTGGCTTTGAAATCTCGTTAACAATAGGCTTTCCTGAAAATCCAAGGGAAACATTTCTAGAGCCTGAGAGCGGAGCCCCTGGAACCTCGTCATGACTGATAGTAGTCCTACTTGCCCCTGTATCAATCAAAAACTTTCTGTCTTTCCCTAATACTTGACTGTGTACATAGGGACCCTGTTGATCTACAGGTATCTCGATGAGAGGCAAGCCTACCTCCCTCTCTAGGCTGTTTCATGAATACGGTTGATACTCTGGATACTCTGTCTGGGCATACTGGTACATCTGCTGTGTAACATGCTGTGTTGCAGCGATAGGCTGCGGTGCTGGAACTGTCTGTTGTGCATTCTGTGGTGGCTGAGAAGTCTGTGAAACTTGCTCTTGTCTAGGCGGACGTGGTCTTTCTTTAGTCTTACCAGTAGCTATGTTGTGTTTCAGAACTGCACACTCGTTTATAAAATGACCTGGCTGTTTACAATAATTGCATGTCCCTTTAACGGGAGCTGCAGGATGACTGGCTTGATTCGGACCCCTCTTCTGACTGTCTTGTGGAACAGATTGTGCAACTAGTACTTTCATTTTCGTGTCTTTCATACGTCTCCTTTCGTGTTCTTGCTCTTCCCTGATTCTGTTCTGGTGATACTGGAGCATCTGTAACATTTGTGACGGGGTACTAGCTTGCCAGGTACTTTCGACTTTCAAAACTCGATTTTTAACTTGTGGGCTTGAATTCTCGACTAGTTTAGTAACAAAAAGATGAGGGTATGACTCGCTACCTGTCTTCAAACCACTGTTAATAATAAAACATTTTTCAAATCTAGAATAAAAATCACTAGTGTCTTCATCCTGTTTCTGTTTGCATGCTGAGATTGCATCCCAATCTTCCTTTTTCGTGGCTAGTAACCTTGGCAAAACTTGTATCAATAACTCGGGCAATTCTTTACATTTGTCCCCAAGACCGGTACCTGGTACTCGTATTTTATCTTCAGCGACTAGAGCTGTCCAATCAATCTTTTTCTCTCCCACCTCCCATTCCTTTTCCTTGAGTTTTTCATATACCCCTGCGGGCAACAGGACCTTTAACATTTTAATGATATCTGGATACGTGTATTCTCCCATACGGAGCATGTCTTTTAATTCTCGATGGAACCCTGCTGGATCTTTGTCGTGACAGGGAATTAATTTCTTCATCTCTAAGAGTTCCATCTTTGTGATAGGGGTGTAAACAAATACTCGTTGCATTTCACCACCCGTTGTCCTAACTGGGTGTACTTCTCGTAACGGATGCTGTCTATCTATGTAAAATGGTTTACTTTCTGGAGGTGAGACGTGAACAAAATGCGGGTTCAGAAACGTTCTATATTTGTGGCGCTGTTCTAGAATGACACTAATTAAATCGGTACCTAAACCTTTCCATTTATACTGGAGTAACTCGTTCAGAACATCATGTAACGGACCTGGATCAGAATGTTGTCCCTCATACAATGTAATGAGGTGCTGGATCATATACATACCCACCAGTCGCTGCTCGGCTGGGGGCAGTTTCAGAAACATCTGTGCCACTATTTCGTCTGGAAAAGTGGTAGAATCAGTAATCCATCGGACTGCTGATCGGGCTAGTTCTTGTTCATGCATGGTACTAAGTTCACTATAACCGATTCGTGATTTCAGAATGTGATCGGTAGCTTGAAATACTTGTTCTAGAGAATCTTGCTCTGGTGCTGGAAGATGAAAGACTTTCTTGTGTTCTAGGCGTGAATGTCGGTCTGGAAATCTAGATTTACCTACATACGCTATTCTGGCGGTATTCTCGTCTTCTACTTCTTCAGTATCAGTGTCATCTTCTTTCTCGCTTACTTGTGCTGTTTTGCGTTTCTCGTGTAACCTTATTATTTCCTTACGAATTTTCTTGTACATACTGTCTATACTACTGAGTGTCTTGTGTCTTCCCTCGGCTATATGATCACTCCACTTTGTCAGAACTCTCAATTCGGTCGGATCTTTAGTCGGGTAGTCTTGTTCCCTTATTAAACAATTGATTAGAAACTTTAATAGTATGAGCTGAGTCTCGGCTTTCCTTAGAGACATGATTTCGCCAATACTTTCTGGATCATCCCCTGTACGGATGAAACGATATATTCTGTCTAGATCTTCTTTCATATTCGGTAGGGTGTCCAAATACTCGGTCACCCGTCTTACGCGCAATGAATATATAACCATATTATCATCGCCTGGGACTGGATCATAACGGCATTCGGTGAGAGCTCGTCTGATATCTGCAACGGACTGATATTTGGGCGTACGCTGTAACGCACGTTCATGTAACTCGACTAACATTACACGTTTGTGTGGCGGCGGGGTACCAGGAGGACCTCCTCCCGCGGCCCCTAAACTGGAATCGTCGACTGATACTCTTCGTGCTGGCAGAGTGACCGATGTAGCGGGTACTTGTACTATGGGCTGGACCGGGGGTACCGTAACGGGTGCTGTAACAGGTGCCCCGGTGGCTGGAGGAACAGGAATTACATTATTTACTGGAGCTGGCGGAGCAGGATTCGCATATTCTGGGACTGTGTCGTCCAAATAGGACGAGAGAAAAATATCAGCTGCGGTCGGTTTGTGACGTAGCTTAATCGGAACTAATGGCGGCGGAAAATTACATGGTGCTTCCGGGGTTGCTTTTGGCAAGCCCTCGGCAAGAAGAGGATACATACCCTTAATGAGGGCATTTCTCTGTCTGTCTGACTGTTCGGCTTTAACTCGTTCACCTACTTCAATTAATTCCCTTTCTTGGGCTCTTTCTGAGGATTCCCTACTTAATTCTGACTTCCTGATTTCTTTTTCTGTTCTTTTATGAGATTCTTTGCGCCATAACTCGATGGCATCTCTCTGGGACTGTCTGGCTTTCTTTTTCCATAATGCTTCTTCTACTCGCATGATGCACTCGGCATCCCACGTACCTGATACGGGCCATCTATACTTTTCCTCTAATTGCTTGGTGTACTCCACCCACAAATCTAGATATAATATGGCACTTATGCCATGTTTTTGATACATAAAATGACCTGGACTGTCCCTAGGCGGGACAGGAACTGCTTCCTCGAGCAGACCCTTTCTAGTTCTTAACTGACGTAACTTTGAGAACAGAGGCATAACTAGGCTGGAGTCTGGACACAATACAATACACGATAAACACAATAATAACTGAAAAACGAATCATTCATACCACGACATTGAAAACACATGGAATAACATTTAAAATGACAGTTCGGACAGAATACTACCTGAAATACTGAAAACAGAATACATGAATTTCTCGAGAACAGAACTTACTAGAACAGAAACTTTACTAGAATGACTGGATGCACTGCTAAAACAGTACGAAACTTACCGGTCCCATAAAGAGACACGTCAGGACCCGCATCCACCTAAGTGGACACTTCGTGTTGGATCTGTGTACCCAAACCCACGGACCAGAGACAAATTAATTGACCCTGTCTAGATACTACCCCAGCAACGGTACTCACCGGGCAGCAAGAACGGAAGGCCTCGGACTGGACTGGACTGCTACGACGACGGACGGACGAACTTCGGACTTCAGTTACAGGCGGGCCTCCGGATACCTCGGACCTTGGACTCTCGGCTTGGGCTCTGGTTGGGACTCGCCGCGTTCCTCCACCGCCTCGTCTGGATGCTGGACCGCAACCTCCGTCTCCTCCGTGGGCCTGAGGGATACTTGAAGCAGAAATATCTGCACGTGCACGGTATGGTTCCGTCACGGCTGCAGAGGATCAGGGGGCCTGCGTGGCTTCTCCGGCGCGTGGGGAAAGGGCAAGTCCCTATTCGGGCGCCATTATGTGGTAAATAAATAAATATTACCGGATCTATTTTTGACTATAATCAATAAACGGGTAGCTCAATAAATAAGAGTCAAGATTCGAGGTAGCTAGAGTGTACAGGCTTTAATCAGGCATAAAAGGACTGGAACAGGACAGCCTGCATGGGAATGGGATGGCAGCTGCCGGGGGCAGGAATAGGCAATTGGCGTAGCTTTTAATAACAGTGCACAATATTTATAGTTAAACAAAATACATTGCATTCAATACAGTAGGCGTAGCAGTAGGCGGAGTTTGTAGCAGTCGCGAAAGATAAGGGCAAAATGAGGCAACAAGAAGGCGTGTACAGGGCGTATACATAGACATGTGATGTAAACGTAACAGAATATGTCATAAACGGGGCGGAAACATGGAGGGGGCTACCTGAGCAGCTGGGACCTCTAACCTAGTGGTGCGCGCAAACTGACAATGACGTGTTACTAGGGAGAACTGGGGGGGCTATGACTTCTGCGCTAGAAGAGGAGACTAAAGTCTGGAGTGTCAGAGCGACATGTACCCAGGCATATCTAGTATCTCGTGTTTAGAGTACATGTTGATAGAATCCAAAAGTTATCAGAGTAAAGGCTAACAAACATTAAGACTGGTGCATACATTATTCTACATGTAGTGCGTGTGCGGAGAATATTCCATGAATATTAATACAGTATTTCTCTTACATGGAGACATAAAGGCTAGACCATGACGGAAACTATTGATGCGATTCAGTAGCTTAGGAATGCAGAGAAGGAGGGCTGGACTGATAACTAGAAACATAACATACTCTTGGCAGACTCGGGGGCAGAGCCAGGCCGAGCCGGGCACTGCGAGGCATGAAAGTAAGCTAAGGGTCAGGGATACAGGTGGGGGCT
This sequence comes from Lissotriton helveticus, assembly GCF_964261635.1. Lineage (NCBI taxonomy): Eukaryota > Metazoa > Chordata > Amphibia > Caudata > Salamandridae > Lissotriton > Lissotriton helveticus. The sequence continues at coordinate 9,341,069 of NC_136057.1, read as the reverse complement.
GTATCGCTCCTCGGAGAGGGTTCAGGAAACAGGAGCTGAATCTGAGTCCGGGCCCTTTTGAGGCCTAGAAACGGGGATATTTCAATGAATTAACGTGCACACTGTAAAACGTGGCAACGTAGCTTTACATAGGCCTGATAATCGTTGTATTCACGGAAACTGGAAACTGGCATACTAGAGATGGACACAACTATAATTGCGTCTTTAATCGATCATAGGGGAATACATGCATATCGATCATGCACATATGACATAACATAGGGAACACGTAGGCACATATAACATGGCAAAATTTACTTTTCCACAAGGGAGAGGATCAGCTGGGTATCGTCGGCGTAGGAGATGATGTTCAGGTTGTGTTGGCGTGCGATGGCAGCGAGGGGGCTCATGTAGACGTTGAAGAGGGTTGGGCTCAGCGAGGATCCTTGAGGTACGCCGCAGATGACTTCGGTGGCCTTTGATTTGTACGGAGGTAGGCGGACTCTCTGGGTTCTTCCGTCGAGGAAGGAGATGATCCATTCCAGTGCCTTCTCCTGGATTCCGACGTTGTAGAGGCGCTGCACTAGGGTGCGGTGGCAGACGGTGTCGAAGGCCGCGGAGAGGTCTAGGAGGATGAGGGCCGCTGTTTCTCCGTTATCCATCAGGGTTCGGATGTCATCGGTGGCAGCGATGAGGGCGGTCTCGGTGCTGTGGTTGGCTCGGAAGCCAGACTGTGAGGGGTCGAGGGATCCGTTCGTCTCGAGGAAGGCGGCCAGTTGCTTGTTGACGGTCTTCTCGATGACTTTGGCTGGAAACGGGAGGAGCGAGATGGGGCGGTAATTCTTCAGTTCGGTGGGGTCCGCTGTTGGTTTCTTGAGTAGAGCGCTGAGTTCGGCGTGCTTCCAGCTCTCAGGGAAGGTGGCGGTGTCGAATGAGGTGTTGATGATGTCCCGCAGGTGGGGTGCGATGACAGCGTCGGCCTTGTTGAAGACGTGGTGAGGGCAAGGGTCGGTCGGAGATCCGGAGTGGATGGAGTTCATCGTGCGGACGGTGTCTTCGGTGCTGATAGTAGTCCAGGCGCGGAGGGTGGTGGTGGGGGGCGGTGGTTCGGTTGAGTCGGACGTGGCGTTCGTCGGTTGGGTGTTGAAGCTGTTGTGTATGTCCGCGATCTTGTTGTGGAAGTAGGAGGCGAGGGAGTTGCAGAGTTCTTGCGATGGGGTGATGTCGTTGTTTCCGGCGTTGGGGTTGGAGAGCTCTTTCACGATGTTGAAGAGTTCCTTGCAGTTGTGTGCGTTGTTGTCCAGTCGGTCCTTGAATGCAGTTTTCTTGGTGTCGCGGATCAGCTGGTGGTGCTTCCGGGTGGCAAGCTTGAGGGTGGTCATGTTGTCCGGTGTTGGCTCCCTTCTCCAGGCTTTCTCGAGGGCTCGGCAGTTCTTCTTGGAGCTCTTGAGTTCGTCGGTGAACCATGGGGCCTTCTTGCTGCCGGGTCTGCTGGGCGGGGTCTTCAGTGGGGCGAGTTCGTCCGCGCAGTTGCTGATCCACTTCGTGAGGTTGTCGGCGGCCTGGCTGGGGTTCGCTGAGCTGGCGGGAGGGTGCTGGCCCAGGGAAGCGGCGAGCTGGTCGACTGTGATCTTGCTCCAGTTTCTGCGGGCGACCTGTTGCTGGTGGTGGTGGATCGTCGTTCTTCTGAAGGTGAAGTGGACGCAGCTGTGGTCCGTCCAGTGGTGTCCTGTGGCGTGGCTGAAGGCGATGTCTTTGCAGGATGAGAAGACGGCGTCGAGTGTGTGTCCGGCGAGGTGGGTGGGGGTGGTCACCAGCTGCTTGAGTCCGAGGTTGTCGAGGTTGTCGAGCAGGGTGGTGGTGTTGCGGTCGTTGTTGTTCTCCAGGTGGAAGTTGAGGTCCCCCAGGAGGATGTAGTCAGCGGAGGGGAGGGCATGCGGGCTGACGAAGTCGGCGATGTCCTCGCTGAATTGTGTGCGTGGTCCCGGGGGTCGGTAGATCAGGGTGCCTCTGAGGGTAGTCTTCGGGTCGGTGTGGATCTGGAAGTGTAGGTGTTTGGCGGTAGTCAGGATGTCGTCGGTGTGGGTCGAGATGCGGATGGTGTCCCTGTGGTTGATGGCGATGCCTCCTCCCATCTGGTTGGCGGTGCGATCCCTCCGGATGATCTTGTAGCCGTCCAGGATGGCGATGGCGATGTCGGGTGCTGAAGAGGCGTTCATCCAGGTCTCCGTGAGGAAGGCAACATCAGGAGCTGTGGTGTCGATGAGGTTCCAGAGTTCGATGGCGTGTCTGTGGACTGAGCGGGTGTTGAGCAGGATGCACTTGAGGTGGTTGGTGCTGGTGTTCGTCTTGGCGGGTGCTGGTGCGAGGCAGGTCCGGATGCAGGTGAACTTGCAGGCGGTGCAGCAGAAGGGTCCGTGGGAGCGCCTCGGGGTGGCACGGTAGCATCCCGGGGCTCGTCCGTCGTTGAGTGCGATGAGGGTGGCGGCGTCGTACGTCCGGCGGGTGGGCTGGGATCTGCGGGGGCCGGGGACCCTGGCACTGGGCGCGGTCCAGGCGCGGACGGGCGCAGACGGGCTTACCTTTGGCGCACCTTCGGAGCTCATTTGGTGCGGTCGCTGAGGGGGCGTCATAAGAAGGGATCCGGGAGGGCGGGTCAGGCGGGAGGCGGGGAGCGCGTGGGCCTATCGGTAGGCGGGGTCGCGTCAAAAACCGGCGCGAAATCCAGGCGGCCGGCCCTGCGGCGGCTGGGGCGCCGGGCTGGATCAGCGATCAAGGCGGGCGGCCCTGCGGCGGCTGGGGCGCCGGGATGGATCGGCAGCAGGCAGGCAGGCAGCAGGTAAGTGGCAGGCAGCAGGCGGGGAGCGAGGGGGCAACCAGGCCGAGGGCACAGTGGTCGCTGCAAGTCTGGGGTCGGTGTCCCCTTAAGAAGGGATCCGGGAGGGCGGGTCAGGCGGGAGGCGGGGAGCGCGTGGGCCTATCGGTAGGCGGGGGGGCGGGGTCGCGTCAAAAACCGGCGCGAAATCCAGGCGGCCGGCCCTGCGGCGGCTGGGGCGCCGGGCTGGATCAGCGATCAAGGCGGGCGGCCCTGCGGCGGCTGGGGCGCCGGGATGGATCGGCAGCAGGCAGGCAGGCAGCAGGTAAGTTACAACGCATACCATTACAACGTAAGTATAGGTAAGTAAATAATATGGTAAAATAATTATTAATAATCTTTTTTTTAATTAATAAATTATTATTTTAATATTTAATATTTTAATTATTTATATTAATATTTAATTATTTAATTATTTAATTATTAATTTTTAAATATATATGTTAAAAATACCCCTGTACCCCAAAACCCAAACCCAGCCCTAAAACCTAAAAATACCCCTGAACCCCAAAACCCAAACCCAGCCCTGAACCCTAAAAATACCCCTGTACCCCAAAAACTGAAAACTGACCCTGAACCCTAAAAATACCCCTGCACCCCAAAAACTGAAAACTGACCCTAAACCCTAAAAATACCCCTGTACCCCAAAAACTGAAAACTGACCCTGAACCCTAAAAATACCCCTGTACCCCAAAAACTGAAAACTGACCCTGAACCCTAAAAATACCCCTGTACCCCAAAAACTGAAAACTGACCCTGAACCCTAAAAATACCCCTGTACCCAAAAACTGAAAAATGACCCTGAACCCTAAAAATACCCCTTTACCCAAAAACTGAAAACTGACCCTGAACCCTAAAAATACCCCTTTACCCAAAAACTGAAAACACCCTGAACCCTAAAAATACCCCTTTACCCAAAAACTGAAAACTGACCCTGAACCCTAAAAATACCCATTTACCCAAAACCCATACCTAAAATATTTTAAATAAAATTATATACTTACCAATACTTACGTTGTAATGGTATGCGTTGTAAAAGTACCTGCGTTGTAAATACCAGCGTTGTAATGGTATGCGTGGTAAAGGGTCCTGCGTTGTAAAAGTTGCGTGGTAATGGTAGGTCGTGGTAAAAGTTGCGTGGTAAAGGTTGTATACCTAGCATAGCAGTTGACACCAGAACTGTTTTCAAACTGAAAACCAACAACCTCTTCAATACTATCCTTTCTCTTTTTCTTTGCAATTACTGGTTCATCTACTTTTTTCTTTTCTCTACAACCTCACAACAATTTTTCTCCAATCTTCTTTTTCCACCTACCACAACCTTTTCAAATAAAGGATATTGAGGTAAATTTGGAGCATATTCTCTTCTTAACCTATTATACTCTTTCACAAAATTTAAATCTGCACTAATCTTTGTTTCATCAAAATCAATCAAATATAATCCATATAAAGTTCTAACTCGAGATAAAGCATTATATGCCATCCCTTCCTTGAACACAGTACTTCCAATATTCACCAAAGCACTATCTACACTTAAACCTTGAGATTTGTGAATAGTCACTGCATATGCCAAACAAACAGGAAACTGTTTTCGGCGCACATATAAATCTTTCACAAGCAAAAATCAAGTAGAACAACGACACAATTGTTGAACTTCTTCAATTTCATCAAATTTGATTTTCATAATTTCAATCTGATCTCTATTTGGGTAATTCACAAAATCCACAACATGACTCATTGCTCCATTTACTAAACATCTTTCCACATCTAAATTACGTTGTAAAATTATCCGACAATTTAAACATACATATAGATTCTTTTCTAAACCAGCTCTTTTAGATATTGACTTGTCTAAAGAATCTATTTTTGACTTTAACTTTTCTGACAAAATATTAGTAGATCCTTCATGCTCTATTTTATCAATAGCTTCCAATTTTATAATTTCTTGATTTTCTAACTTCAACATTTTTTCATTGAAGATTTCACATTCTTGCAGAGTTGGCATCAAGCATATAACTGATTGTTTTTCAGCAATTTTTCTATATATTCTGTGCACCAACATTTTCCTTTGGTAACAAATTAGAAAGTAATCGTGTTTGTAGAGCTTCTTTGCCATGTTGACTTACTTTTCCAATCCTTACATCTTCAAGAATACTTTTATAATCAGCATCCTTTGCCTGTCGCATGTTTTGAGTCAGTTCTGTGTATTTGAAATATAACCAAATATTAACATTTCCAATGCTTCCCAGGCACTTTCTGGTATCTTGATGTGTAACAGTTTTAAACACTGGTTGTCCTTTCACAGGTGTTAGCTGTAGTAGATCTCCAAAAACGATGATGTGTTTGCCTCCAAATAACACATCATACTCTGTTTTAATAATTTGTTGCATTCTTAAATGCACAAAGGCAAGCATTAAATTTGATACCATGCTTACCTCATCAATAATAAGAAGTTAAATTTTTTTTAGAACTCTGGAAACTTCACAACAAGCTTCTCCAGATAGCTTGTGGTATTCTAATTTATTTTCATGCTCTACTGGCAGCATCAACAAACGATGTAAAGTAATCCCTTTAATGTTATGCGCTGCCAACCCAGTTGGAGCAGTAACAACACAAGAGAGTGATGAGTCTGTTCTTTTTTGAAGATAAGATGCAATTCCTTTAATTAGAAAACTTTTTCCAGTTCCTGCTTGTCCACTCACATACAGTCGGACAGGTTGAAATGACGTACATGAGCAGTCTTTTTTTTCATGAAGTAAACCATGCTCAATCTGCTCAGTCACTTCATCATATATTTGTTTCTGTTGAACATTTAGTTGTTTTTCCAATTCTTCTAAGTTAATTACATCCTCCTGAGCTTGTTGCATTGCTCTTTCCACCTCATCCATGGCAGTGTCTGCTTCATTTTGGATAATTGGTCCTCCTAGTGGATCCTGACTCAACAAAGCAGAACTTTGACTGTCTTGAGAACTGTCTCTACCAATCTCTGCTGCAATTGTAGCTTCTTGCTGTATTTCCTCGTTCAACATTTCTAGATAATTAGTGAAAACAGGACATTATATAGTATTTTTGGTTGCGTTGAATGAATCTTCATAACTGAGAAAATCTCCAAGTGGTTCCTCTTCTGTACGCCATGGTTTAAAGAGTTGCAAAGAGCTAAATAGTAAAATTCCCTTTTGTCAGGAGTTTCGCAACTCAGTTTTCGATGATTAATCAAATGTCCTTTTCTTTGTTTCACCAGACATCCTTCAGATCCAATTACAGCATATACTCCTTTATTAATATCTTCTGAAATACTCCTCTTAAATATGTAGCTTTGCAGTACTTCATAGAGACAAACGTTCTCAAGATAATTACTTCTATTTGGATAGTATGTATACAACATATTTGTTTTCAAAATATCTGTACTGTTTGGTTCTTTCTCTTCTAAATACTCAATTTCTTGTACAGATTTCAAAACTCGGTTTCGTGTTCTTGCAAGTCCTAAACTCACCCAAATAATTGTTCTAGATTTGGCATATAGACTTGCAGATGATAAGCAATCTGAACATTCATATGCTCCAATTTCTCGATGAGACAACATCTTCAAACTGTAGCTGTACAATTTCTTACTTAGGCTCTTTTCATGAGAAATTTCCTCCCACATTTCCTTTAGTTCTGTCTTCTCAGATTTTGTAATGTAAGATGTAACATATCGAGCCACAGCAATAGAGTTGTCTGCAACATACTGAATATCCATGTTAGCATTCCACATTGACAATATGACTGGGTTATAGTCATTTATGTATTTTGACTCTTCATTTCTCCTTAAGTTGTAGGTATTTTTCGGTGATTTTCTTGTCACAGTATGTCGTAAAGATGACATAAAATTGTTCACTCTTCCTTTCGATGTTACTGGACTTGGAAATGCAAAACGGCATTTTGTGTAGAACTTATCCTTAGATTTGTATTTTCCACTACAGTATTTTCCAAAACGATGGGTTTGAAATCGTAACACTTGTTGTCTTAAATTCTTTTCTTCTGTACTTTTTGGTACAGCACATGTAGCATATTGTTCAATAAAACTCATTACTGTCTCATCTGAATCTGTTCCGAATTTGGGGGCATCTTTGATCTATAGCAACATATGTATGTGAGGAGCACCTCTTGCTTGATACTCCTTTCTCCAAAAGAAATCCAGAACCTAAAATATATAATTTCTTTTTTAATTCTAACGCTTCATCCACAATACCTTCGATTAATTTTTTTTGCTTATAAAAAGCAGTTTTCCTTTTACAAATCTTTACACTTTTCAATAAATTTAAGATAATTCTGTTATAAATCATTCTCTTACTTATTTCAATAAATTGACTCCTTCGTCTATTACTAAAGATGTTCTCATTGCCACACACTTTTCCACCTTCTTTTCTCTCTAATAATTTTCGTTTCGTTGTTTTTTGAAGATTTATTAATCTTTTCAACATTATTTGCATTTTTTGTCCTTACAGTTAAATTCCTTAGAAAATCCTTGGTTGTCTTACCAGGAGCATTCTTCTTTTTCTCTGTACAATGTTGTCTGGATGTATCTTGTAATTGTGTGGTCTTAGAAAAGTAAGCCTTTTTATGCTTTCTTCTCTTCACCTCTTTACTAGGCATCTTGATTTTCTTTAGTCTTTTCTTTAAATCTATTGTGAAGTAAAAAACACATGTTATAGACCACTACTAACATACTACATAGCAATTACAACAACTACATGATGTAAACAATGATTCACTTCATAATAAAGTTGTACAGCAACAGTGTCTGACCAAAGTAGCAAATCATACAGTCTCTTCCTGCAGCCCTGCACCATCTATCCTGTGTCTGTACCACGTCTATGTGTGCTTGCGCAATCTGTGTCTCTGCATGAACCATCTCACCCTCTCTCTGCAACATCTTTTCTGTGACTACAAGATCTGTTCCTCTACCTGCAGCCCTGCACCATCTATCATCTGTGTGTACCAACTCTGTGTCTGCTTCCACAATCTGTGTCTCTGCCTGTACCATCTATCCTCTGTGTGTACCATCTCTGTGTCTGCTTCCACTATCTGTGTCTCTGCCTGCACCATCTCTCTTCTGTGTGTACCATCTCTGTGTCTACTCCTACTATCTGAATCTCTGTCTGCACCATCTAGTCTCTGTGTGTACCATCTATATGTCTGCTTCCACTATCTGTGTCTCTACCAGCACCATCTGTTATCTGTGTGTACCATCTCTATGTCTGCTTCCACTATCTCTCCCTCTGCCTGCACCATCTATCCTCTGTGTGTACCATCTCTGTGTCTGCTTCCACTATCTGTGTCCCTGCCTGTACCATCTCTCTTCCGTGTATACCATCTCTGTGTCTGCTCCTACTATCTGTATCCCTGCCTGCACCATCTATCCTCTGTGTGTACCATCTCTGTGTCAGCTCCACTATCAGTGTCTCTGTCTGCACCATCTCTCATCTGTGTGTACCATTTCTGTGTCTGCTCCCACTATCTGTGTCTCTGCCTGCAACATCTATCCTCTATGTGTAACATCTCTGTGTCTGGTTCCCCTATCTGTGTCTCTGCCTGCACCATCTCTCTTCTGTGTGTACCATCTCTGTGTCTGCTCCCACTATCTGTGTCTCTCCCTGTACCATCTACTCTCTGTGTGTACCATATCTGTGTCTGCTTCCACTATCTCTCCCTCTGCCTGCAACCCTATACCATCAATTCTCTGTGTGTACCATCTCTGTGTCTGCTTCCACTATCTATGTCTCTGCCTACACCATTTATCCTCTGTTTGTACCATCTCTGTGTCTGCTTCCACTATCTATGTCTCTGCCTACACCATTTATCCTCTGTTTGTACCATCTCTGTGTCTGCTTCCACTATCTATGTCTCTGCCTGCACCATCTCTATTCCGTGTGTACCATCTCTGTGTCTGCTCCTACTATCTGTGTCTCTGCCTGCACCATCTATCCTCTGTGTGTACCATCTCTGTGTCTGCTTCCACTATCTGTCCCTCTGCAGCAGTCCTACACCGTCTATTCTCTGTGTGTACCATCTCAGTGTCTGCTTCCACTATCTGTGTCTCTGCCTGCACCATCTCTATTCTGTGTGTACCATCTCTGTGTCTGCTTCCACTATATGTGTCTCTGCCTGCACCATCTATCCTCTGTGTGTACCATCTCTGTGTCTTCTTCCACTATCTGTATCTCTGTCTGCACCATATATTCTCTGTGTGTACCATCTCTATGTCTGCTTCCACTATCTCTCCCTCTGCCTGCACCATCTATTCTCTGTGTGTACCATCTCTGTGTATGCTTCCACTATCCTTGTATTTGGTATGGAAGTACTAGTTTGAGTCAATTCCCAATGTCCTGAGACACTTATTACAAGAGATGGCATTGATCTAAACCCACCTGCTATTTTTGGTCTTCTCAAGCTGATTTCTAATATCAGAACAAACCATATGATGAGAAAAATGTCATAGCTTTTAGTTTACTATACGTCTGATCCGGCTGAAGTAATGAGATCTTTAGGTTATTATAGCACTTTAGAAATGATCCATAACATACCCTAAATTAACAATGTGGCCCGATACATGTTTTCAGCAGTCCACTGATAGCTTTGAGCTCCTGTCAAAAATCTCTATGTTGGACAAACACAAAACTCCTGAAATCCAAAGTTGCATCTTTTACAGGACGCCTTGGTATTTTTCTACCAACACATCAAGCGGGATATTGTAAGTGCCACTAAAATGGCATACTTTGACCCCAAACTACAAACAGAGGTTGTAGTTGATGGTGGCCTTGTCTGGTTTGGCTTCATCCATGCACAGCACAGCGTACAGCCAAATGCCTGAAGGCATATCGTGGCTTACAAAAGTATGAAGGAAAGGTAAGTAAGAAGGAAAGATGGCCACTGGACAGTGAGGAGCTCTAGGAAGGAACCCCTGAGGCTGGAGATTACTCTAACAAGCTGAAATCCCTGTTTAGCCTCGGATCCCAAATATTTGATCACCGAACCATTCTCGGACCATTGGCCCCTACTAGGGGACATATTCTATACAAAGACCTACCGCCTAGGATCTGAATTCCGAGAGAGAGTGAGAGAGAGAGAGAGAGAGAGAGATCGGGAGGTGCTCCTGTTGTCTGCAGCTCGCTCGCTTCACTCGCATCGGTGGCAGAGACTGCAATTAAAGCTGAGGTTGGGACCTTTAGCATGTGTAACACTGCCGATCGGTGAGGGCCTGACTGTATGGAGCTGCCCGACAGGGCTTGGTCCTGGAGTCCGGTTGTTCCCTGGTTTGAAGGGCTGAGGCCCATTAACCCCCTCCACCATCCTCTCTTGAAACTTGTCACAACACCCTCCATTAATTCTGTGGTGTCACCAGCAGTCTCCCCCTGGCTGGTGAGGATGTATGAGAGCGCAGTGGCAGATCTGCTACAGAGCAGCCATAGCAGGTCTACTGGTGGAAGACAGACAGCAGGTATGAACCGCTCAGGTGCACCCAGGTGGATGTGCCTGTAACTCCGAAGCGGTGAGCCTCCATCAGAGGATTACCATGAGACTGCTCCCCTTCCTCCTTCTTCAGTGGCGAGAGATCCATGAAATGAGTATTTATGTGGTTTCCCACAAGGATGATTGCCCCATGCCCCGCTGAAGGATACAAGCATTTTACTGGCTAGTGAGGCGGGTGCTGCCGCTTGGGGTCTACTGACAGGATAGGTGTTGCAATCCCTGTCAAATCAGGGGAAAGTGAAATCCTGCAGTTTCCACGGTCATTTTCCACCTCCCATTTCTCATGAGCTGCCTAGAGACCAAAATGACAGAGACAAAAGAAATAGAAAGAGGGAATTCACCTAAGGAGTGGGAAACAAATAGGTCTCCCCTGGTTTGCTGCCTACAAAGTTGCAGCCATGTTCGAATGTATCCCATTCAACTGTTGTAATTGGCCCAACTGATTTAAACACCCCATACGAGCTCTGTAAGAAGCTATCACCCTCCTCGTTCTACCTTTGTAATCTATCACCACCATGTCAAATCTTCACTTTCCTCTGCACCATAACCTGCACCCTGCAATGGCAGTGTGTATGTGTGGAGGTCCAGGGTCTCTGAGGGAAGCACAATGAGTGATGCAGCCCTTCGAGGCCTTCTTAGGTCACAGTGCCATTAGTACCTATGGTACCTTTTACAAGGGACTTATATGTGGTCATAGAGTTGCCAATTGGGTTTTCCAACAGTACGATGTAGGGAAAGAACGTAGGCCCTGGGTACCTGGTTGTCAAGAACCCAGGACACACATCAACCAACATAAGGCAACATGTGGGGGACACCATGCAAAAAGGGACAACTTTCTACACACACCACTTCCTTTTGGAAGGAGTAGGGCTCGCTCCTCATCTCCTGGCAATGTATAAGGATTGACTATCTTAGGACCACCTCCCTCCTTCCCAATGGGAAGCTGTCATTGTCACCATAGTGAAGCCTGACATGCCAGCCAATAGCTGTGACTCTTACAAACCACGCTCACTGACAAATGTTGACAACAAGATATTTGCCAAACTCATAGCCAACCCACTTTTACCCATTTTACTGGATATTCTCCCACCAGACCAGTCAGGTTTTGTTTAGGGGTGCTTGGTTGCCCATAATCTCCTCACAGTCTGCGCTCCTGTATACCGTAGGGCCTCAATTGGAGGCAGACCGTTGCCAGAACAGTTTCTGATTTTCTAGAATGGCCATTTCTCCTTCATCTCCTCAATTGTCTTGGCATCAACCCATGGATTCTAAGATTAATTAGCCGGCTGTATGCCTCTCCAATGGCTCCAGCTTGTCCCCGTTGCCTGTAACTAAGTGCACCTGACGTGGCTGCCCTCCAGCTCCAAATCATTTAGACTCTGGCCACCCAGATGGACCAATACCATGCCAGCTGGAGCCTCAATTTCACTGCTCTGATGACACTGGTGTCTACTTATGCCAATGATGTCACACTGTATGTCCATAACCCCCAGACAAACCTATTCCCTCTCTTTCAACAATTGATCCGCTTCAGTAGATACTCCGGCATCCTCATCAACTGGTCAAAGTATACGCTGTTCCCGCTCACTGAAGCCATGAGACAGATTGAATCTTAGCACCCACTACAACGGCTACAGAGCAAAGCAGATATTTAGAAATATGACTCAACACAGAGAGTTTGATGAGTTTAGGAAGGCTAAATGTAATTGGGCTATGATTAGTCAAGAAGAGCATTTACCAATCTGATCCAGGCTGCTCTTGTTGCTGCAAGGCAGATTTGCCATTGCCCAAATGATTATCCTCCACAAGTTTCTAGGTTTGGTCATGAATATCCCAATCCCACTTACAGAACACTTCTTGAAGTGCCTTCGCTCCACCTAGGAGTCCTTGATTTGCGCTGTCCAGCAGCTGAGGGTGCCAAGGGAAACCTTAACTTAGCTATTCCAGAAAGGCAGCCTCCGTACCCTAAATCTGTGCCTCTATGCTGACTGTGCTAAGGTTCAGTTTGTGTACTTCTTGATCTGCCCCAATCTCTTCCAGCCACACACAGCAGTGGGACTTGATTCGGTGGCTCCATGCCCCCTGGCCAATGTGCTATCCAGTCTGTATAAACCCTTGCTCGCTATAATAGACATTGTGACTTGTGTTCGCTGGGCCTGGGATAGCCTGTGAAGATGGGCCCAGCTCCAATGCCTCTATACAACCACAATGCCACTTTCTCAGAACCGTCAGCTTCCTCTGTTGGTGGAAGGGGGGTCCTGTCAGCATGCACGCACATTGGGCTTCTCTTGTTCGGCGATCTCTACATCAATGAGCATTTCATTATGAATTAAGGTGTGGAGAGTTAACCCCTGTCCACTGAGCTCGATGCCTTTCTGTATCACCAACTCCACGCCACCTGCAGCATGCTACATGCTACAGTCCCAGTGTCCTCCACGTCCTCCAGAGCCCAACCTGCTCTTTGCTGTCCCGTGTGTGGGCCCAAATGCCCCCAGATACACCTGGGCCTGGATTGTAACAGCATGAGTTGCCTAAAAAAACTATGACTCGCATCCCGTGTGTGACCACATTCTGCCCAGCAAGCAACAAGATCACCAAAATAATCAAAAAGCATTGTCCGCTGATCACATCAGTGAATATAGCCAAAGAGACCCCTTTATTTTCCTTCAAGCGAGGCAGGAAGATTAGGGACCATCTGGTGCATTCTTACACACCTGAAAAGAAAGATAACACTATCAATGCATGCTTTGGCCTACCACCTGTCATTGGCAATTTCAAATGTGGTAATTGCATTGCATGCCCTCTGACCACCAACACCAAGACTTTTGAATATGGCGCTAATTTGCATTTTTCTCCAATTGCAACTCTACAAATGTAATTTATTGTATACAATGCCCCTGTGACCTCATCTACGTCAGACAGACAAAGCAGAAGGTTAAGACAAGAATTGGCCAACACAGAAGTCGGATTAGGTGCCATGTTACCACTACCCCGTTGGTAGAGCTTTTCATGGAAAAAGGCCATTCGGACCAGGATTTGCGATGACAAGTCATCGACATCCTACGCCCAACCACCAGGGGTGGCGATGCTCAAAACATTCTGAACAAACTGGAGTGCAAATGGACGTTCTGCTGCCAGTCAATTGAGAACAGACTTAACACTCTGGAAGAATGGAATACCATTCTGTGACAAGAACAGTGAGGTCCCAGACTTATCACAGTAAAAGACTTTGCAATGCCTCTTTCCAACAAAATTCCACCAGTTGGTTCAATCATCTATGAAATTCCCACTTTTTAAATGAGTGAAATGTGTTTTTTTGTTTCTTCTACATGTTAACTCATCTTGGTACTGTACTTCACAGCTACTTTTCTATGATTTCCCAGTTGTTTTAAATGTGGGTATTGTTGGAATGGTTTTCCTAGGTATTTATCTCCCCATGGTACTGACTTATGTACCTTCCTTAATACCAATTGTGCTTGTGATAAATTTCGTGGGTATTGTTGTAATTGTTTTCCTAGGTATTAATCCTCCCATGGTACTGACTTTTATACCTTCCTTAATACCAATTGTGCTCGTAATTTCGCAGCTTCCCACCGTGCCGATATTCATTCCAGCCCCGTTAGACCAATGCGAGCTATACACATTACAGCGTTTTAGGTCTCGGCCTAGTGAAGGCTGCGCTTGTGCAGTCTCGCTGGCGAGATTTTATGTTTCTTAGTATGGGGCTTGAACCCGCCCCTCTTCTCCATTGGCTGGCTTCCTAAACGGAGGCCAGCCATTGAAGGAGAGGGGCGTCACTCTGTTTAAGCCCCGTCGTTTTGGGATTTGGGGGTGTGTTTTTTACTTTCTTTCTCTTTTCTTTCGCTCCTCTTCCCATTGGCTGGAATTTTACCTTCCAGCTAATGGGAAGAGGAGAGAAAGAAAAACACGCTCCCGAAGCCAAAAATGACGGTGCTTTCTCCGAGGCATTTCTGCTTTGCCTCGGAGAAAGATGGTGGTGTGCATGGTGATAACGTGACATTTAAAAATACTATTTTAGATGGAGGCTTTTTAGTTTAATAAATAATAGACGTTAACTTCCTGGACGTTTCCCCCCAGTCTGTGGGATTGCCCAGCTGTAGTTTTTGCTCCCTAAGACTCCCAGCAGCTGTTATTAGAGAGCTGCATGCCCCATGCCTCGGGGAGAGGCTGGGAGTGGGCCAAGGACACGTGACTCCATCCTGTGCATGAGCATAACAACACCAGACTCCCCTCAGGAACAGAGAGCGCGACCCTACAGAGGGGTGGAAGAGTGTCCGAATTCGCCGCATGGTGCGTGACGGGCAGAGTATGACAAGCACTAATCCTGGTAGGGAGGGAGACACAGGAAGACTAAGCCAACTTCCGGGACAGTTTAGACATGTCGGACTTCAAGCCACGAGGATCATACAGTGTAAAGTGAAGCGCTAGACGATCAGGGCAGATTCCATGTTACTAGAAAGCACTTAGAGCCAGCTCGATTCTGCGGCCGCAGCTCTTGCCTCATGAATATGGATCACGCATTTGCTACATATCCGCAGCATAATCTGCATATTCACACACGCACACGCGTTTCTAGGATCAAAAGTTATTAAAAACGTTGCGACGCATTGCTGCGCAGTGGAAGGCCCTTCTTTCAGTTGCTTGTTGCAGCATTTGGTTGTCAAACTGGTTCTACTTAAGTGAAATCTTTGACTAGAAGGCGTTACCATTTGTGAAAGGGATAAAATTATTAAGTATTCCTCTCGCAAAATGGGCCTCAACTTTCCTGCATTCCACATAAAGGGGGCGTCTCAGTTCCCACCGTAAACCTATACACTACATTAATGGGTCTTAAGATGTCCAGAAATGCCCGGATGCTGCTTTCTACGTGCGTTGTAAAACAGTGTTTAACAAGCGTCTGTGAACATGGAAAAACAGGAGAAGAGGGCACGAATTTCCATACATGGTGTCCCAGTGCGAGGGCCTAGGCGTTGTGCCTCACGCCAGGGAATGGGTGGAAGCCCAGTGTTAAACTTTTGAGAGGCGCTGCGGAGAATGGGACAGAATATGGGCCTAGTTGTGGCTGAATGCGGGGGCACGGATTAGGGACAGGGGTATGCTACCTGTTGCACAGGGAAGGGGGCAGTTTGAAGATGACATATCGGGGTATCGGTGTGAGGTAGTGTGAGGGCCATTTTTCGGGACTCCGCGTGAGAACGTTGAAGCAGCACAGAGGGCGTCTTTAGGGACTGTGTGTGCAGATATTTGAAAATATTCAGCCAAGAGGAATGTTTTGGATCCGCAAAAAAACACACAATCAATTGTACTGTGGCATCGACTTGTTTTAGAATGAGTTTGTTTTTCAGTAGGACAAAGTTTATAAAAAGTTGGCACATGTCCATTTTATGGTATACAAAAACATGGTAATATGTATATACCAGTGCGAGTGGAGAAGGGGGTCTTCTGTGAAAAGGGCAGGTGCTAGCTTGGAGCGGGGTGAACACTGAAGACTGTGGGTCACCTGAGAGGCCAGTGTGAAGGAAAACACATGCAACGTGGGCTGCCATATCAGCCCTGCGAAGGCACAGCCACACTCCCGACCCCTAAGTCGATGCCTCTTTTGCTCTACCCTCCATTTCCTCCCAAATATCCCCCTCGTCACTCATGGGCATGTCTTTCAGGCGGCTCTGCTTCCAGGCACTGAGTTTGTCAGTGAATGCAACACAAAGCAGTACAGGCCAGCCCTCAGTGACACCGCCCCCCTCATAGCCTAACCCCAGAGCTGGGCCAGTCTCAGTGCAAGCCTCGTTTCTTGGAGTGAAGGCCAACCCTCCCAGACTGCCCTCAGAGACCACCTCCCTCGAGTCAAAGGCTTACTCAAAGACTATCGATTTAATTTATTGCCAACCTGAACACAGCATGGGAAATGCTGGCCGTGTCATGGCGCTTATTCTGCCCTCTGTTCCCTCGTTGTGATTGATTTTCTGCCCTCTGTTCCCTCGTTGTGATTCTGCCCTCTGTTCCCTTGTTGTGATTCCGCCCTCTGTTCCCTCGTTGTGATTGTGATTCTGCCCTCTGTTCCCTCGTTGTGATTCTGCCCTCTGTTCCCTAGTTGTGATTCTGCCCTCTGTTCCCTCGTTGTGACTCTGCCCTCTGTTCCCTCGTTGTGATTGTTTTTCTGCCCTCTGTTCCCTCGTTGTGATTCTGCCCTTTGTTCCCTCGTTGTGAATCTGCCCTCTGTTCCCTCGTTGTGATTGTTTTTCTGCCCTCTGTTCCCTAGTTGTGATTCTGCCCTCTGTTCCCTCGTTGTGATTCTGCCCTCTGTTCCCTCATTGTGATTGTGATTCTGCCCTCTTTTCCCTAGTTGTGATTCTGCCCTCTGTTCCCTCGTTGTGATTGTGATTCTGCCCTCTGTTCCCTGGTTGTGATTGTTTTTCTGCCCTCTGTTCCCTCATTGTGATTCTGCCCTCTGTTCCCTCGTTGTGATTCTGCTCTCTATTCCCTCGTTGTGATTGGGATTCTGCCCTTTGTTCCCTCGTTGTGATTCTGCCCTCTGTTCCCTAGTTGTGATTCTGCCCTGTTCCCTAGTTGTGATTCTGCCCTCTGTTCCCTCGTTGTGATTCTGCACTCTGTTCCCTCGCTGTGATTGTGATTCTGCCCTCTGTTCCCTAGTTGTGATTCTGCCCTCTGTTTCCATGTTGTGATTGTGATTCTGCCCTCTGTTCCCTCGTTGTGATTGTTTTTCTGCCCTCTGTTCCCTCGTTGTTATTCTGCCCTCTGTTCCCTCGTTGTGATTGTTTTTCTGCCCTCTGTTCCCTCGTTGTGATTGTTTTTCTGCCCTCTGTTCCCTCGTTGTGATCTCTGCCCTCAGTTCCCTCGTTGTGATTCTGCCCTCTGTTCCCTCGCTGTGATTGTAATTTTGCCCTCTGTTCCCTCGTTGTGATTCTGCCCTCTGTTCCCTCGTTGTGATTCTGCCCTCTGTTCCCTCGTTGTGATTGTGATTCTGCCCTCTGTCCCTAGTTGTTATTCTGCCCTCTGTTCCCTCGTTGTGATTCTGCCCTCTGTTCCCTCGTTGTGATTCTGCCCTCTGTTCCCTCGTTGTGATTGTGATTCTGCCCTCTGTCCCTAGTTGTTTTTCTGCCCTCTGTTCCCTCGTTGTGATTCTGCCCTTTGTTCCCTCGTTGTGAATCTGCCCCCTGTTCCCTCGTTGTGATTGTTTTTCTGCCCTCTGTTCCCTAGTTGTGATTCTGCCCTCTGTTCCCTCATTGTGATTGTGATTCTGCCCTCTTTTCCCTAGTTGTGATTCTGCCCTCTGTTCCCTCGTTGTGATTGTGATTCTGCCCTCTGTTCCCTGGTTGTGATTGTTTTTCTGCCCGCTGTTCCCTGGTTGTGATTGTGATTCTGCCCTCTGTTCCCAGGTTGTGATTGTTTTTCTGCCCTCTGTTCCCTCATTGTGATTCTGCCCTCTGTTCCCTCGTTGTGATTCTGCTCTCTATTCCCTCGTTGTGATTGGGATTCTGCCCTTTGTTCCCTCGTTGTGATTCTGCCCTCTGTTCCCTAGTTGTGATTCTGCCCTGTTCCCTAGTTGTGATTCTGCCCTCTGTTCCCTCGTTGTGATTCTGCACTCTGTTCCCTCGCTGTGATTGTGATTCTGCCCTCTGTTCCCTAGTTGTGATTCTGCCCTCTGTTCCCATGTTGTGATTGTGATTCTGCCCTCTGTTCCCTCGTTGTGATTGTTTTTCTGCCCTCTGTTCCCTCGTTGTTATTCTGCCCTCTGTTCCCTCGTTGTGATTGTTTTTCTGCCCTCTGTTCCCTCGTTGTGATTGTTTTTCTGCCCTCTGTTCCCTCGTTGTGATCTCTGCCCTCAGTTCCCTCGTTGTGATTCTGCCCTCTGTTCCCTCGCTGTGATTGTAATTTTGCCCTCTGTTCCCTCGTTGTGATTCTGCCCTCTGTTCCCTCGTTGTGATTCTGCCCTCTGTTCCCTCGTTGTGATTGTGATTCTGCCCTCTGTCCCTAGTTGTTTTTCTGCCCTCTGTTCCCTCGTTGTGATTCTGCCCTTTGTTCCCTCGTTGTGAATCTGCCCCCTGTTCCCTCGTTGTGATTGTTTTTCTGCCCTCTGTTCCCTAGTTGTGATTCTGCCCTCTGTTCCCTCATTGTGATTGTGATTCTGCCCTCTTTTCCCTAGTTGTGATTCTGCCCTCTGTTCCCTCGTTGTGATTGTGATTCTGCCCTCTGTTCCCTGGTTGTGATTGTTTTTCTGCCCGCTGTTCCCTGGTTGTGATTGTGATTCTGCCCTCTGTTCCCTGGTTGTGATTGTTTTTCTGCCCTCTGTTCCCTCATTGTGATTCTGCCCTCTGTTCCCTCGTTGTGATTCTGCTCTCTATTCCCTCGTTGTGATTGGGATTCTGCCCTTTGTTCCCTCGTTGTGATTCTGCCCTCTGTTCCCTAGTTGTGATTCTGCCCTGTTCCCTAGTTGTGATTCTGCCCTCTGTTCCCTCGTTGTGATTCTGCACTCTGTTCCCTCGCTGTGATTGTGATTCTGCCCTCTGTTCCCTAGTTGTGATTCTGCCCTCTGTTCCCATGTTGTGATTGTGATTCTGCCCTCTGTTCCCTCGTTGTGATTGTTTTTCTGCCCTCTGTTCCCTCGTTGTTATTCTGCCCTCTGTTCCCTCGTTGTGATTGTTTTTCTGCCCTCTGTTCCCTCGTTGTGATTGTTTTTCTGCCCTCTGTTCCCTCGTTGTGATCTCTGCCCTCAGTTCCCTCGTTGTGATTCTGCCCTCTGTTCCCTCGCTGTGATTGTAATTTTGCCCTCTGTTCCCTCGTTGTGATTCTGCCCTCTGTTCCCTCGTTGTGATTCTGCCCTCTGTTCCCTCGTTGTGATTGTGATTCTGCCCTCTGTCCCTAGTTGTTATTCTGCCCTCTGTTCCCTCGTTGTGATTCTGCCCTCTGTTCCCTCGTTGTGATTCTGCCCTCTGTTCCCTCGTTGTGATTGTGATTCTGCCCTCTGTCCCTAGTTGTTTTTCTGCCCTCTGTTCCCTCGTTGTGATTCTGCCCTCTGTTCCCTATTTGTGATTCTGCCCTCTGTTCCCTCGTTGTGATTGTGATTCTGCCCTCTGTTCCCTAGTTGTGATTCTGCCCTCTATTCCCTCTTTGTGATTCTGCCCTCTGTTCACTCGTGGTGATTGTTTTTCTGCCCTCTGTTCCCTCGTTGTGATTCTGCCCTTTGTTCCCTCTTTGTGATTCTGCCCTCTGTTCAATCGTTGTGATTGTTTTTCTGCCCTCTGTTCCCTCGTTGTGATTGTTTTTCTGCCCTCTGTTCCCTCGTTGTTATTCTGCCCTCTGTTCCCTCGTTGTGATTGTTTTTCTGCCCTCTGTTCCCTTGTTGTGATTGTTTTTCTGCCCTCTGTTCCCTCGTTGTTATTCTGCCCTCTGTTCCCTCGTTGTGATTGTTTTTCTGCCCTCTGTTCCCTCGTTGTGATTGTTTTTCTGCCCTCTGTTCCCTCATTGTGATCTCTGCCCTCTGTTCCTTTGTTGTGATTCTGCCCTCTGTTCCCTCGCTGTGATTGTAATTATGCCCTCTGTCCCCTCGTTGTGATTCTGCCCTCTGTTCCCTCGTTGTGATTCTGCCCTCTGTTCCCTCGTTGTGATTCTGCCCTCTGTTCCCATGTTGTGATTGTGATTGTGATTGTGATTCTGCCCTCTGTTCCCTCGTTGTGATTGTTTTTCTGCCCTCTGTTCCCTCGTTGTTATTCTGCCCTCTGTTCCCTCGTTGTGATTGTTTTTCTGCCCTCTGTTCCCTCGTTGTGATTGTTTTTCTGCCCTCTGTTCCCTCGTTGTGATTCTGCCCTCTGTTCCCTAGTTGTGATTCTGCCCTCTGTTCCCTAGTTGTGATTCTGCCCTCTGTTCTCTCGTTGTGATTCTGCCCTCTGTTCCCTCGTTGTGATTGTGATTCTGCCCTCTGTTCCCTGGTTGTGATTGTTTTTCTGCCCTCTGTTCACTCGTTGTGATTCTGTCCTCTGTTCCCTTGTTGTGATTCTGCCCTCTGTTCCCTCGTTGTGATTGTGATTCTGCCCTCTGTTCCCTCGTTGGGATTGTTTTTCTGCCCTCTGTTCCCTCGTTGTGATTCTGCCCTCTGTTCCCTAGTTGTGATTCTGCCCTCTGTTCCGTAGTTGTGATTCTGCCCTCTGTTCCCTCGTTGTGATTGTTTTTCTGCCCTCTGTTCCCTCGTTGTGATTGTTTTTCTGCCCTCTGTTCCCTCGTTGTTATTCTGCCCTCTGTTCCCTCGTTGTGATTCTGCCCTCTGTTCCCTCGTTGTGATTGTAATTATGCCCTCTGTTCCCTCGTTGTGATTCTGCCCTCTGTTCCCTCGTTGTGATTCTGCCCTCTGTTCCCTGCTTGTGATTCTGATTCTGCCCTCTGTTCCCTAGTTGTTATGCTGCGCTCTGTTCCCTCGTTGTGATTCTGCCCTCTGTTCCCTATTGGTGATTCTGCCCTCTGTTCCCTTGTTGTGATTGTAATTCTGCCCTCTGTTCCCTAGTTGTGATTCTGCCCTCTGTTCCCTCGTTGTGATTCTGCCCTCTGTTCACTCATGGTGATTGTTTTTCTGCCCTCTGTTCCCTCGTTGTGATTCTGCCCTTTGTTCCCTCATTGTGATTCTGCCCTCTGTTCCCTCATTGTGATTGTTTTTCTGCCCTCTGTTCCCTAGTTGTGATTCTGCCCTCTGTTCTCTCGTTGTGATTCTGCCCTCTGTTCCCTCGTTGTGATTGTGATTCTGCCCTCTGTTCCCTAGTTGTGATTCTGCCCTCTATTCCCTCTTTGTGATTCTGCCCTCTGTTCACTCGTGGTGATTGTTTTTCTGCCCTCTGTTCCCTCGTTGTGATTCTGCCCTTTGTTCCCTCTTTGTGATTCTGCCCTCTGTTCAATCGATGTGATTGTTTTTCTGCCCTCTGTTCCCTAGTTGTGATTCTGCCCTCTGTTCCCTCGTTGTGATTCTGCCCTCTGTTCCCTCATTGGGATTGTGAGTCTGCCCTCTGCTCCCTAGTTGTGATTCTGCCCTCTGTTCCCTCGTTGTGATTGTGATTCTGCCCTCTGTTCCCTGGTTGTGATTGTTTTTCTGCCCTCTGTTCCTCGTTGTGATTCTGCCCTCTGTTCCCTTGTTGTGGTTCTGCCCTCTGTTCCCTCGTTGTGATTGTGATTCTGCCCTCTGTTCCCTCGTTGTGATTCTACCCTCTGTTCCTGTTCCCTAGTTGTGATTCTGCCCTCTGCTCCCTCGTTGTGATTCTGCCCTCTGTTCCCTCGTTGTGATTGTTTGTCTGCCCTCTGTTCCCTCGTTGTGATTCTGCCCTCTGTTCCCTAGTTGTGATTCTGCCCTGTTCCCTAGTTTTGATTCTGCCCTCTGTTCCCTCGTTGTGATTGTGATTCTGCCCTCTTTTCCCTAGTTGTGATTCTGCCCTCTGTTCCCACGTTGTGATTGTGATTATGCCCTCTGTTCCCTGGTTGTGATTCTTTTTCTGCCCTCTGTTCCCTCGTTGTGATTGTGATTCTGCCCTCTGTTCCCTCGTTGTGATTGTTTTTCTGCCCTCTGTTCCCTCGTTGTGATTCTGCCCTCTGTTCCCTAGTTGTGATTCTGCCCTCTGTTCCGTAGTTGTGATTCTGCCCTCTGTTCCCTCGTTGTGATTGTTTTTCTGCCCTCTGTTCCCTCGTTGTGATTGTTTTTCTGCCCTCTGTTCCCTCGTTGTTATTCTGCCCTCTGTTCCCTCGTTGTGATTGTTTTTCTGCCCTCTGTTCCCTCGTTGTGATTGTTTTTCTGCCCTCTGTTCCCTCATTGTGATTCTGCCCTCTGTTCCCTCGTTGTGATTCTGCCCTCTGTTCCCTCGTTGTGATTGTAATTATGCCCTCTGTTCCCTCGTGATTCTGCCCTCTGTTCCCTCGTTGTGATTCTGCCCTCTGTTCCCTCGTTGTGATTGTGATTCTGCCCTCTGTTCCCTAGTTGTTATGCTACCCTCTGTTCCCTCGTTGTGATTCTGCCCTATGTTCCCTATTTGTGATTCTGCCCTCTGTTCCCTCGTTGTGATTGTGATTCTGCCCTCTGTTCCCTAGTTGTGATTCTGCCCTCTGTTCCCTCGTTGTGATTCTGCCCTCTGTTCACTCGTGGTGATTGTTTTTCTGCCCTCTGTTCCCTTGTTGTGATTCTGCCCTTTGTTCCCTCGTTGTGATTCTGCCCTCTGTTCCCTCGTTGTGATTGTTTTTCTGCCCTCTGTTCCCTAGTTGTGATTCTGCCCTCTGTTCTCTCGTTGTGATTCTGCCCTCTGTTCCCAGGTTGTGATTGTGATTCTGCCCTCTGTTCCCTGGTTGTGATTGTTTTTCTGCCCTCTGTTCCCTCGTTGTGATTCTGCCCTCTGTTCCCTTGTTGTGATTCTGCCCTCTGTTCCCTCGTTGTGATTGTGATTCTTCCCTCTGTTCCCTCGTTGGGATTGTTTTTCTGCTCTCTGTTCCCTCGTTGTGATTCTGCCCTCTGTTGCCTAGTTGTGATTCTGCCCTCTGTTCCGTAGTTGTGATTCTGCCCTCTGTTCCCTCGTTGTGATTGTTTTTCTGCCCTCTGTTCCCTCGTTGTGATTGTTTTTCTGCCCTCTGTTCCCTCGTTGTTATTCTGCCCTCTATTCCCTCTTTGTGATTCTGCCCTCTGTTCACTCGTGGTGATTGTTTTCTGCCCTCTGTTCCCTCATTGTGATTCTGCCTTTTGTTCCCTCTTTGTGATTCTGCCCTCTGTTCAATCGTTGTGATTGTTTTCTGCCCTCTGTTCCCTCGTTGTGATTGTTTTTCTGCCCTCTGTTCCCTCATTGTGATTCTGCCCTCTGTTCCCTCGTTGTGATTCTGCCCTCTGTTCCCTCGTTGTGATTGTAATTATGCCCTCTGTTCCCTCGTGATTCTGCCCTCTGTTCCCTCGTTGTGATTCTGCCCTCTGTTCCCTCGTTGTGATTGTGATTCTGCCCTCTGTTCCCTAGTTGTTATGCTGCCCTCTGTTCCCTCGTTGTGATTCTGCCCTATGTTCCCTATTTGTGATTCTGCCCTCTGTTCCCTCGTTGTGATTGTGATTCTGCCCTCTGTTCCCTAGTTGTGATTCTGCCCTCTGTTCCCTCGTTGTGATTCTGCCCTCTGTTCACTCGTGGTGATTGTTTTTCTGCCCTCTGTTCCCTCGTTGTGATTCTGCCCTTTGTTCCCTCGTTGTGATTCTGCCCTCTGTTCCCTCGTTGTGATTGTTTTTCTGCCCTCTGTTCCCTAGTTGTGATTCTGCCCTCTGTTCTCTCGTCGTGATTCTGCCCTCTGTTCCCAGGTTGTGATTGTGATTCTGCCTTCTGTTCCCTGGTTGTGATTGTTTTTCTGCCCTCTGTTCCCTCGTTGTGATTCTGCCCTCTGTTCCCTTGTTGTGATTCTGCCCTCTGTTCCCTCGTTGTGATTGTGATTCTTCCCTCTGTTCCCTCGTTGGGATTGTTTTTCTGCCCTCTGTTCCCTCGTTGTGATTCTGCCCTCTGTTGCCTAGTTGTGATTCTGCCCTCTGTTCCGTAGTTGTGATTCTGCCCTCTGTTCCCTCGTTGTGATTGTTTTTCTGCCCTCTGTTCCCTCGTTGTGATTGTTTTTCTGCCCTCTGTTCCCTCGTTGTTATTCTGCCCTCTATTCCCTCTTTGTGATTCTGCCCTCTGTTCACTCGTGGTGATTGTTTTCTGCCCTCTGTTCCCTCATTGTGATTCTGCCCTTTGTTCCCTCTTTGTGATTCTGCCCTCTGTTCAATCGTTGTGATTGTTTTCTGCCCTCTGTTCCCTCGTTGTGATTCTGCCCTTTGTTCCCTCTTTGTGATTCTGCCCTCTGTTCAATCGTTGTGATTGTTTTTCTGCCCTCTGTTCCCTAGTTGTGATTCTGCCCTCTGTTCCCTCGTTGTGATTCTGCCCTCTGTTCCCTCATTGGGATTGTGAGTCTGCCCTCTGTTCCCTAGTTGTGATTCTGCCCTCTGTTCCCTCGTTGTGATTGTGATTCTGCCCTCTGTTCCCTGGTTGTGATTGTTTTTCTGCCCTCTGTTCCTCGTTGTGATTCTGCCCTCTGTTCCCTTGTTGTGGTTCTGCCCTCTGTTCCCTCATTGTGATTGTGATTCTGCCCTCTGTTCCCTCGTTGTGATTCTACCCTCTGTTCCCTAGTTGTGATTCTGCCCTCTGTTCCCTCGTTGTGATTCTGCCCTCTGTTCCCTCATTGTGATTGTTTGTCTGCCCTCTGTTCCCTCGTTGTGATTCTGCCCTCTGTTCCCTAGTTGTGATTCTGCCCTGTTCCCTAGTTGTGATTCTGCCCTCTGTTCCCTCGTTGTGATTCTGCCCTCTGTTCCCTCGTTGTGATTGTGATTCTGCCCTCTGTTCCCTAGTTGTGATTCTGCCCTCTGTTCCCACGTTGTGATTGTGATTCTGCCCTCTGTTCCCTGGTTGTGATTCTTTTTCTGCCCTCTGTTCCCTCGTTGTGATTGTGATTCTGCCCTCTGTTCCCTCGTTGTGATTGTTTTTCTGCCCTCTGGTCCCTCGTTGTGATTCTGCCCTCTGTTCCCTAGTTGTGATTCTGCCCTCTGTTCTGTAGTTGTGATTCTGCCCTCTGTTCCCTCGTTGTGATTGTTTTTCTGCCCTCTGTTCCCTCGTTGTGATTGTTTTTCTGCCCTCTGTTCCCTCGTTGTTATTCTGCCCTCTGTTCCCTCATTGTGATTGTTTTTCTGCCCTCTGTTCCCTCGTTGTGATTGTGATTCTGCCCTCTGTTCCCTCGTTGTGATTGTGATTCTGCCCTCTGTTCCCTAGTTGTGATTCTGCCCTCTGTTCCCTCATTGTGATTCTGCCCTCTGTTCCCTCGTTGTGATTGTAATTATGCCCTCTGTTCCCTCGTTGTGATTCTGCCCACTGTTCCCTCTTTGTGATTCTGCCCTCTGTTCACTCGTGGTGATTGTTTTTCTGCCTTCTGTTCCCTCGTTGTGATTCTGCCCTCTGTTCCCTAGTTGTTATGCTGCCCTCTGTTCCCTCGTTGTGATTCTGCCCTCTGTTCCCTATTTGCGATTCTGCCCTCTGTTCCCTCGTTGTGATTGTGATTCTGCCCTCTGTTCCCTAGTTGTGATTCTGCCCTCTGTTCCCTCGTTGTGATTCTGCCCTCTGTTCACTCGTGGTGATTGTTTTTCTGCCTTCTGTTCCCTCGTTGTGATTCTGCCCTTTGTTCCCTCGTTGTGATTCTGCCCTCTGTTCCCTCGTTGTGATTGTTTTTCTGCCCTCTGTTCCCTAGTTGTGATTCTGCCCTCTGTTCTCTCGTTGTGATTGTTTTTCTGCCCTCTGTTCCCTCGCTGTTATTCTGCCCTCTGTTCCCTCTTTGTGATTCTGCCCTCTGTTCCCTCGTTGTGATTGTGATTCTGCCCTCTGTTCCCTAGTTGTTATGCTGCCCTCTGTTCCCTCGTTGTGATTCTGCCCTCTGTTCCCTATTTGCGATTCTGCCCTCTGTTCCCTCGCTGTGATTGTAATTCTGCCCTCTGTTCCCTCGTTGTGATTCTGCCCTCTGTTCCCTCGTTGTGATTCTGCCCTCTGTTCCCTCGTTGTGATTGTGATTCTGCCCTCTGTTCCCTAGTTGTTATTCTGCCCTCTGTTCCCTCGTTGTGATTCTGCCCTCTGTTCCCTATTTGTGATTCTGCCCTCTGTTCTCTCGTTGTGATTGTGATTCTGCCCTCTGTTCCCTAGTTGTGATTCTGCCCTCTATTCCCTCTTTGTGATTCCGCCCTCTGTTCACTCGTGGTGATTGTTTTTCTGCCCTCTGTTCCCTCGTTGTGATTCTGCCCTTTGTTCCCTCTTTGTGATTCTGCCCTCTGTTCAATCGTTGTGATTGTTTTTCTGCCCTCTGTTCCCTAGTTGTGATTCTGCCCTCTGTTCCCTCGTTGTGATTCTGCCCTCTGTTCCCTCATTGGGATTGTGAGTCTGCCCTCTGCTCCCTAGTTGTGATTCTGCCCTCTGTTCCCTCGTTGTGATTGTGATTCTGCCCTCTGTTCCCTGGTTGTGATTGTTTTTCTGCCCTCTGTTCCTCGTTGTGATTCTGCCCTCTGTTCCCTTGTTGTGGTTCTGCCCTCTGTTCCCTCGTTGTGATTGTGATTCTGCCCTCTGTTCCCTCGTTGTGATTCTACCCTCTGTTCCCTAGTTGTGATTCTGCCCTCTGTTCCCTCGTTGTGATTCTGCCCTCTGTTCCCTCGTTGTGATTGTTTGTCTGCCCTCTGTTCCCTCGTTGTGATTCTGCCCTCTGTTCCCTAGTTGTGATTCTGCCCTGTTCCCTAGTTGTGATTCTGCCCTCTGTTCCCTCGTTGTGATTGTGATTCTGCCCTCTTTTTCCTAGTTGTGATTCTGCCCTCTGTTCCCACGTTGTGATTGTGATTATGCCCTCTGTTCCCTGGTTGTGATTCTTTTTCTGCCCTCTGTTCCCTCATTGTGATTGTGATTCTGCCCTCTGTTCCCTCGTTGTGATTGTTTTTCTGCCCTCTGTTCCCTCGTTGTGATTCTGCCCTCTGTTCCCTAGTTGTGATTCTGCCCTCTGTTCCGTAGTTGTGATTCTGCCCTCTGTACCCTCGTTGTGATTGTTTTTCTGCCCTCTGTTCCCTCGTTGTGATTGTTTTTCTGCCCTCTGTTCCCTCGTTGTTATTCTGCCCTCTGTTCCCTCGTTGTGATTGTTTTTCTGCCCTCTGTTCCCTCGTTGTGATTGTTTTTCTGCCCTCTGTTCCCTCGTTGTGATTCTGCCCTCTGTTCCCTCGTTGTGATTCTGCCCTCTGTTCCCTCGTTGTGATTGTAATTATGCCCTCTGTTCCCTCGTGATTCTGCCCTCTGTTCCCTCGTTGTGATTCTGCCCTCTGTTCCCTCGTTGTTATTGTGATTCTGCCCTCTGTTCCCTAGTTGTTATGCTGCCCTCTGTTCCCTCGTTGTGATTCTGCCCTATGTTCCCTATTTGTGATTCTGCCCTCTGTTCCCTCGTTGTGATTGTGATTCTGCCCTCTGTTCCCTAGTTGTGATTCTGCCCTCTGTTCCCTCGTTGTTGGACAGGCCACATGAAGGGCCGCTCTCCCCCGGCCCAACCAGGCCCGAACCAGCCACGCAAGTACCACACACCACCATTGCACGTCCACCGTCCCCGCAGGGACCCCTACACTCGAACCTGTTGACCCCGTAGGCCGACCCACTACCGGCCTGCGCGCCCATCCTGGGCGCCATCTTGGACACTCCACCACGAGGCCGCCTGGCCCCCGATGGACCTCAACCCTGGGCCTGGCCAGGCCTCAGACATTCCGGCACCAACATCCACCCAGGAGGTGAGCGGGCTACTTGGTCAGTCAATGGGAGCAGGAGGTGTCGATGGCTCTCACCCGCCAAGTGCCGCTCGCCCATCGCCTCCCCGGACGCTGGCTCCACCCCCCTGCTGGGTGTCTGAACCCTCTCATCCCGGACCTCCCGACCTCCAAGTGCGAGGGTCCGGACATCAAAGCACACCAGCCCTATAACTGGGGCAGCTCCAGAGCAGGACGGGAGTTGTATCTTGGAGTCGAGAGACGCAAAGAAGAACTCATCCTTGACGGACTACTGGCGCTGCCATAGCTCTGTCTTGTGCACCCTCGTCTTGCCTGCTGGCGCTGCCGCGGCTTTGGGAACCACCCTATCCTTCATCATCGTCGGGACCTGCTGGCGTAGCCGCGGACCGTTTGTAACCACAACCTTCATCGGGACCTGCTGGCTCTGCCGCGGACCGTCGTCTGCCTTCATCCATCTCGGGACCTGCTGGCTCCGCCGCGGCCCGTTCATCTACACCACCGAGCTCGAGGATTGAGAGCTATTTTCCATCGTTTTGGTAACAAGACTGTCCCGCTACCCTCTTCCCGAACAGAGACCAGAATAGAGGGGACCCCTGAGTCCAGACCTCCTTGTACCATTCTACCGTACTTGAAGAATTGTCTATAAAGTATCGTTGAACTTTATCATTGTGTGGTGTCCGTCTGTGGGGGGGAAGTTACTTGTCTGTACGATTCACTGGAGACGGCTCTCCCCGGAGACCTCTCCCCGTATCCTCGGCCGACCCTCCCGGTCCGTCTAACATTGGTGGCCAGCGACGGGATCCGAATCACCGCATAAACCGTACAGAGAGTAGCTCACCCCACGGCGAATCACGATGTCAACTAAAGAAAGCGGATCAACGGAGAAATTCCAGATGGAGAAATTGGGCGAGTACAGCCATCGTGAACTTAAACAGTTCTGTATCGAATTAGGTATCGCTACCACCGGACTAAATACCAAAGATGACTTTAAGCAGGCCCTGGAATCTTGGGCAGAAACCGGGGCTGCCGGAACCCCCGATCAAGACATCACAGCACAAACCCCCATGGGCCCTGAAGAGCGAAGAACGGGTCTCTCGCCAGGCGAGATCCAGGAACGAGAAAGAACCCGACTACACGAGCTGGAAATGGCCCGGCTCAAAATGGACGTTGAACTAAAGTTGGCCGAACAGAAAATCAACTTAGAGCACCTGCGTCTCCGAGAAGAAAGAGAGGAGAAACAGAGACAAAGGGAGCTCGAGGAAAAGAAACTGGCATATGAACATGAACGGAAATTAGCTGAAATCGACCTACGCAAACAGAATAAAGAAACAGGGGTGCCCGAGCAACCCCACACTCCAGGGGCAACAGAGAAGAAGGTACACATCCCCAAGGATGTCGTTCGAGAATACTTCCGAGAGGACGACATCCAGCAATGGTTTAAGGCCTATGAAATCGCTATGACTGCACACCGGATCGATAGAAGCGATTGGGGGGCCGGTCTGTGGGGGAGATTCCTCAATGAGGGCCGCGACGCCCTGCTGCAACTCCCGGACCAGCAGATGACCTCCTATGACCATATGAAAGCGGCACTCCTCACCCGCTATGGCCTCACACCCGAGATGTACCGTCAGAGGTTCCGAGACTGCACCCGCATCCCAGGTACAACTTGGGTGGACTATGTCAATTACTTTAGCCGAGCCTTCGAGGGCTGGATCAAAGGAAGCAAGGTCACAACCTACGAACAACTGTTCAATCTTATGGTATGGGAGCATCTGTCGAACAATTGCTTCATTGAACTTCGCCAGCACCTCCTCGACAGCAAGTTAACGGATCCCCGGCAGCTCGCAGCCGAAGCTGACCGGTGGGAGATCACCAGAGTGAGTCGAAATGGGTCCTCCGAACAGAACCGGAACAACAATGGTCCGCACCGTCCCCGAGGAGGTGGAGGCCAAGGACGCGGAAGAAGCAACGCTCCGGTCACCCCCACTATCAGCCCCACCCCCCCGTCCAACCGGGGCAGCACCCCAGCGCGACCGGGACCTCGAGCCAATGTTACCTGCCATCGATGTCAACGAGTCGGACACTATGCAAACGACCCAAACTGCCCCCAGTACCAGAGCCCAAGACCCCGCCAAGTAGCCGCTGCTGCTCTGGGGGAGGAACGGATCTCAGAGGAACAAGAAGAATATGAACAGGAACACCCAGAATGGGAGCCAGCCGCCATGGCTCTCGCCTGCCTAGGGGGGAGAGACATGGTCCCGCGGGTCCCCCTACCCGCTAATACCCAGAAGTACAGCCAATGGGTGGGCATCAATGGACGCCGGGCGGAAGCCCTTCGTGACACTGGGGCCAGTGTAACAGCCGTCCGCTGTCACCTGGTGACCCCCGAACAATACTTACCAAACGTTCTCTGCCCTGTACGTTCAGCCGATAACTCAGAAAGTCTGTGTCGGATGGCCTGCGTCCCCTTCGAATGGGGAGGGGTCTCCGGCATGTTGAAGGTGACGGTCCGAGATGATGCCCCCGTAGACTGCCTCCTGGGTAATGACCTGGAAAGCTCTCCATGGGCAGCAGTCGAACGAAAAGAGCACCTGGGGATGCTGGGCGTCCCGGACTGGGCGTGCGTCACCACCCGGTCCATGACCGCCCGTGCCAACACCCGCCCAGAGGAACTCGAATGGCCGGCGCCACCGCCTCCGGTCGCCCCCGCCGAAACCACCGACCGTGACGTCCCCCCCGAACCAGCTCAACCTCCAGACCTCGCTAACCTCGACCAGTGGCCTCAAGAGGGGGGGCCCACGCAAGAACAATTTCGCCAAGAACAAAAGACCTGTCAGTCCCTCGAGGGACTCCGCCAGCAAGCGCTAGCCCAAAGCGCAGGGGATACCTCCGGAACTCACTGGGTCTACTGGGACAATGATCTGCTGTACAGTGAGCAAAGAATCGCGGAGCTGGGGGCCAGCCGAGTCCTAGTGGTACCCCTCCGTTTTAGAGACTTTCTGCTAAACCTGGCCCACGATGTCCCCCTGGCAGGACACTTGGGTCAAGACAAAACCTATAGCCGCCTGGTGACCCACTTCTTCTGGCCCAAAATGAGGGACAATGTACACCAGCATTGCCGATCTTGCCCCACGTGCCAAGCCAGTGGGAAGAGCGGCCGCAAACTGAAAGCCCCCCTGCAACCTTTTCCCGTGGTCACCACCCCGTTCGAGAGGGTCGGAATCGATATCGTAGGGCCCCTGGACCCGCGCACAAAACAAGGCCATCGATTCATCCTGGTGCTAGTGGACCACGCCACCCGCTACCCGGAGGCTGTTCCCCTGCGGACTGTGACAGCCCCGGTAGTCGGCCGGGCTCTGATGGGGATCTTCTCCCGGGTGGGCTTCCCCCGGGAGGTCGTCAGTGACAGGGGCACGAACTTTATTTCGAAATACATGAAATCTCTCTGGCAACAGTGCGGGGTTACCTACCGGTTCACGACCCCCTATCACCCTCAAGGAAACGGACTCGTTGAGCGGTTCAACCGCACGCTCAAAGGGATGATCGGGGGGTTGGAAGAGCCCCTCCGTCGCCAGTGGGATGTACTGTTGCCGTGCCTTCTCTTCGCATATCGAGAGGTTCCCCAGAAGTCCCTGGGCTTCAGCCCATTTGAACTGCTGTATGGACACCCCGTGCGCGGGCCGCTCAGCCTAGTTAAGGAAGGCTGGGAGATGCCCCCTCTAAAGAACCCACCAGATGTGTTCCGCTACCTCCTAACACTCCGCAACCAGACCCGGCGATTCCGAGAACTAGCAAAAGCCAACCTAGAGGCCAGTCAGGAGGACATGAAAAGGTGGTATGACCGGAATGCCTCCTCCATCGAGTTTGAACCTGGGCAACAGGTATGGGTGATGTCCCCCACCGAACCCTGCGCCCTACAAGACAAGTGGACAGGGCCCTTCAAGGTGGTCGAGCGCAAGGGTCCGGCTACCTATCTCATCGACTTGGAATCTTCCCGGAACCCCCTCCGGGTCCTCCACGCTAACAGACTGAAACCGCACTTTGTACGGACAGAACTCAGCCTCCTGATGGCCACAGACAATGGGGCTGAAGAGGACTCCGAGCCCCTCCCGGACCTCCTACGAACGCGGGAGAAAGACGGTTCCGTAGATGGGGTCCGACTCTCAGAGACCCTCACCCGAGAGCAACACCAGGAGTGCCAAGTTCTCCTATCACAATTCGCCAGCCTGTTCTCCCTCACCCCAGGTGTCACTTCCTGGTGTACGCACGATGTGGACACGGGGGACAGCCCCCCTATCCGCCACCGGGCCTACCGCGTGCCAGATCGGGTACGGGCCTGCATCCAGGAGGAAGTAGCCAAAATGCTCACGCTCGGGGTCATCGAGCCCTCAGACAGCCCCTGGGCCAGCCCTGTAGTACTGGTCCCCAAGGCAGCTGCCCCCGGCACCACACCAGAACTCCGGTTCTGCGTCGACTACCGGGGCTTGAATGCGGTCACCAGGACAGACGCACATCCCATCCCCCGGGCAGATGAACTAATCGACCGCATGGGAGCTGCCCGCTACCTCAGTATCTTCGACCTGACGGCGGGCTACTGGCAAATCGGCCTCACACCCCGGGCACAAGAACGTTCTGCCTTTTCCACGCCCGATGGCCATTACCATTTCACAGTCATGCCCTTCGGCATGAAGAATGCCCCAGCAACATTCCAACGGCTCGTCAATCAGGTCCTGGCGGGGCTCGAAGGCTTCAGCGCCGCCTACTTAGACGACATCGCTGTATACAGCAACCAGTGGTCCGAGCACCTCCACCACCTCCGAGCAGTACTGCACGCCCTTCAGCAAGCTGGCCTCACGATCAAGGCCAGCAAATGTCAAATTGGGCAAGGGTCTGTAACCTACCTCGGGCACCAGGTGGGAAGCGGCCTGGTGGCCCCTCTGCAGCTAAAAATTGCCGCCATCCAGTCCTGGCAGCCCCCCACTACCCAGACCGAGGTACGAGCCTTCCTGGGCCTCACGGGCTATTACCGAAGGTTCGTGAAAGACTATGGTACTATCGTGAGGCCCCTCACAGAGCTCACGTCAAAAAATCAGCCCCAGAAAGTCAACTGGACCCCAGAGTGTCAAGCTGCATTTGAACAATTGAAAGCCGCCATGTGCTCCGCCCCTGTGCTCCAGGCCCCCGACTACAGCCGGGAGTTCATCGTCCAGACGGATGCCTCCGACCATGGCATTGGGGCAGTCCTGTCCCAAGTGAACACCGAAGGCCATGACCAGCCGGTGGCCTTCATCAGCCGGCGACTCCTACCACAGGAACAACGCTGGAGCACCATAGAGAGGGAGGCCTTCGCGGTGGTATGGGCCCTCAAGAAGCTCCGGCCCTACCTTTTTGGCACACCCTTTCGGGTACAGACCGACCACCGACCCCTGCAGTGGCTGATGCAGATGCGGGGGGAAAACCCGAAGTTACTACGCTGGTCCATCTCCCTACAAGGGATGGACTTCACAGTTGAACATCGGCCTGGGCCCGATCACGCCAACGCAGATGGCCTGTCCCGGTTCTTCCGCCTCGACGCGAAGAGTCCCCAAGAGAACGGGTAACTCTCCCCGCCTTCAGCTGGGGGGGACGCATGTTGGACAGGCCACATGAAGGGCCGCTCTCCCCCGGCCCAACCAGGCCCGAACCAGCCACGCAAGTACCACACACCACCATTGCACGTCCACCGTCCCCGCAGGGACCCCTACACTCGAACCTGTTGACCCCGTAGGCCGACCCACTACCGGCCTGCGCGCCCATCCTGGGCGCCATCTTGGACACTCCACCACGAGGCCGCCTGGCCCCCGATCGACCTCAACCCTGGGCCTGGCCAGGCCTCAGACATTCCGGCACCAACATCCACCCAGGAGGTGAGCGGGCTACTTGGTCAGTCAATGGGAGCAGGAGGTGTCGATGGCTCTCACCCGCCAAGTGCCGCTCGCCCATCGCCTCCCCGGACGCTGGCTCCACCCCCCTGCTGGGTGTCTGAACCCTCTCATCCCGGACCTCCCGACCTCCAAGTGCGAGGGTCCGGACATCAAAGCACACCAGCCCTATAACTGGGGCAGCTCCAGAGCAGGACGGGAGTTGTATCTTGGAGTCGAGAGACGCAAAGAAGAACTCATCCTTGACGGACTACTGGCGCTGCCATAGCTCTGTCTTGTGCACCCTCGTCTTGCCTGCTGGCGCTGCCGCGGCTTTGGGAACCACCCTATCCTTCATCATCGTCGGGACCTGCTGGCGTAGCCGCGGACCGTTTGTAACCACCACCTTCATCGGGACCTGCTGGCTCTGCCGCGGACCGTCGTCTGCCTTCATCCATCTCGGGACCTGCTGGCTCCGCCGCGGCCCGTTCATCTACACCACCGAGCTCGAGGATTGAGAGCTATTTTCCATCGTTTTGGTAACAAGACTGTCCCGCTACCCTCTTCCCGAACAGAGACCAGAATAGAGGGGACCCCTGAGTCCAGACCTCCTTGTACCATTCTACCGTACTTGAAGAATTGTCTATAAAGTATCGTTGAACTTTATCATTGTGTGGTGTCCGTCTGTGGGGGGGAAGTTACTTGTCTGTACGATTCACTGGAGACGGCTCTCCCCGGAGACCTCTCCCCGTATCCTCGGCCGACCCTCCCGGTCCGTCTAACACTCGTTGTGATTCTACCCTCTGTTCACTCGTGGTGATTGTTTTTCTACCCTCTGTTCCCTCGTTGTGATTCTGCCCTTTGTTCCCTCGTTGTGATTCTGCCCTCTGTTCCCTCGTTGTGATTGTTTTTCTGCCCTCTGTTCCCTAGTTGTGATTCTGCCCTCTGTTCTCTCGTTGTGATTCTGCCCTCTGTTCCCTGGTTGTGATTGTGATTCTGCCCTCTGTTCCCTGGTTGTGATTGTTTTTCTGCCCTCTGTTCCCTCGTTGTGATTCTGCCCTCTGTTCCCTTGTTGTGA
Organism: Lissotriton helveticus; assembly: GCF_964261635.1. Taxonomy (NCBI): domain Eukaryota; kingdom Metazoa; phylum Chordata; class Amphibia; order Caudata; family Salamandridae; genus Lissotriton; species Lissotriton helveticus. Next base: position 9,306,378 of record NC_136057.1, on the reverse strand, counting down.
TTCTGCCCTCTGTTCCCTCGTTGTGATTGTGATTCTGCCCTCTGTTCCCTCGTTGGGATTGTTTTTCTGCCCTCTGTTCCCTCGTTGTGATTCTGCCCTCTGTTCCCTAGTTGTGATTCTGCCCTCTGTTCCGTAGTTGTGATTCTGCCCTCTGTTCCCTCGTTGTGATTGTTTTTCTGCCCTCTGTTCCCTCGTTGTGATTGTTTTTCTGCCCTCTGTTCCCTCATTGTTATTCTGCCCTCTGTTCCCTCGTTGTGATTCTGCCCTCTGTTCCCTCGTTGTGATTGTAATTATGCCCTCTGTTCCCTCGTTGTGATTCTGCCCTCTGTTCCCTCGTTGTGATTCTGCCCTCTGTTCCCTGCTTGTGATTCTGATTCTGCCCTCTGTTCCCTAGTTGTTATGCTGCCCTCTGTTCCCTCGTTGTGATTCTGCCCTCTGTTCCCTATTGGTGATTCTGCCCTCTGTTCCCTTGTTGTGATTGTAATTCTGCCCTCTGTTCCCTAGTTGTGATTCTGCCCTCTGTTCCCTCGTTGTGATTCTGCCCTCTGTTCACTCGTGGTGATTGTTTTTCTGCCCTCTGTTCCCTCGTTGTGATTCTGCCCTCTGTTCCCTCGTTGTGATTCTGCCCTCTGTTCACTCGTGGTGATTGTTTTTCTGCCTTCTGTTCCCTCGTTGTGATTCTGCCCTTTGTTCCCTCGTTGTGATTCTGCCCTCTGTTCCCTCGTTGTGATTGTTTTTCTGCCCTCTGTTCCCTAGTTGTGATTCTGCCCTCTGTTCTCTCGTTGTGATTGTTTTTCTGCCCTCTGTTCCCTCGCTGTTATTCTGCCCTCTGTTCCCTCTTTGTGATTCTGCCCTCTGTTCCCTCGTTGTGATTGTGATTCTGCCCTCTGTTCCCTAGTTGTTATGCTGCCCTCTGTTCCCTCGTTGTGATTCTGCCCTCTGTTCCCTATTTGCGATTCTGCCCTCTGTTCCCTCGCTGTGATTGTAATTCTGCCCTCTGTTCCCTCGTTGTGATTCTGCCCTCTGTTCCCTCGTTGTGATTCTGCCCTCTGTTCCCTCGTTGTGATTGTGATTCTGCCCTCTGTTCCCTAGTTGTTATTCTGCCCTCTGTTCCCTCGTTGTGATTCTGCCCTCTGTTCCCTATTTGTGATTCTGCCCTCTGTTCTCTCGTTGTGATTGTGATTCTGCCCTCTGTTCCCTAGTTGTGATTCTGCCCTCTATTCCCTCTTTGTGATTCCGCCCTCTGTTCACTCGTGGTGATTGTTTTTCTGCCCTCTGTTCCCTCGTTGTGATTCTGCCCTTTGTTCCCTCTTTGTGATTCTGCCCTCTGTTCAATCGTTGTGATTGTTTTTCTGCCCTCTGTTCCCTAGTTGTGATTCTGCCCTCTGTTCCCTCGTTGTGATTCTGCCCTCTGTTCCCTCATTGGGATTGTGAGTCTGCCCTCTGCTCCCTAGTTGTGATTCTGCCCTCTGTTCCCTCGTTGTGATTGTGATTCTGCCCTCTGTTCCCTGGTTGTGATTGTTTTTCTGCCCTCTGTTCCTCGTTGTGATTCTGCCCTCTGTTCCCTTGTTGTGGTTCTGCCCTCTGTTCCCTCGTTGTGATTGTGATTCTGCCCTCTGTTCCCTCGTTGTGATTCTACCCTCTGTTCCCTAGTTGTGATTCTGCCCTCTGTTCCCTCGTTGTGATTCTGCCCTCTGTTCCCTCGTTGTGATTGTTTGTCTGCCCTCTGTTCCCTCGTTGTGATTCTGCCCTCTGTTCCCTAGTTGTGATTCTGCCCTGTTCCCTAGTTGTGATTCTGCCCTCTGTTCCCTCGTTGTGATTGTGATTCTGCCCTCTTTTTCCTAGTTGTGATTCTGCCCTCTGTTCCCACGTTGTGATTGTGATTATGCCCTCTGTTCCCTGGTTGTGATTCTTTTTCTGCCCTCTGTTCCCTCGTTGTGATTGTGATTCTGCCCTCTGTTCCCTCGTTGTGATTGTTTTTCTGCCCTCTGTTCCCTCGTTGTGATTCTGCCCTCTGTTCCCTAGTTGTGATTCTGCCCTCTGTTCCGTAGTTGTGATTCTGCCCTCTGTTCCCTCGTTGTGATTGTTTTTCTGCCCTCTGTTCCCTCGTTGTGATTGTTTTTCTGCCCTCTGTTCCCTCGTTGTTATTCTGCCCTCTGTTCCCTCGTTGTGATTGTTTTTCTGCCCTCTGTTCCCTCGTTGTGATTGTTTTTCTGCCCTCTGTTCCCTCGTTGTGATTCTGCCCTCTGTTCCCTCGTTGTGATTCTGCCCTCTGTTCCCTCGTTGTGATTGTAATTATGCCCTCTGTTCCCTCGTGATTCTGCCCTCTGTTCCCTCGTTGTGATTCTGCCCTCTGTTCCCTCGTTGTTATTGTGATTCTGCCCTCTGTTCCCTAGTTGTTATGCTGCCCTCTGTTCCCTCGTTGTGATTCTGCCCTATGTTCCCTATTTGTGATTTTGCCCTCTGTTCCCTCGTTGTGATTGTGATTCTGCCCTCTGTTCCCTAGTTGTGATTCTGCCCTCTGTTCCCTCGTTGTGATTCTACCCTCTGTTCACTCGTGGTGATTGTTTTTCTACCCTCTGTTCCCTCGTTGTGATTCTGCCCTTTGTTCCCTCGTTGTGATTCTGCCCTCTGTTCCCTCGTTGTGATTGTTTTTCTGCCCTCTGTTCCCTAGTTGTGATTCTGCCCTCTGTTCTCTCGTTGTGATTCTGCCCTCTGTTCCCTGGTTGTGATTGTGATTCTGCCCTCTGTTCCCTGGTTGTGATTGTTTTTCTGCCCTCTGTTCCCTCGTTGTGATTCTGCCCTCTGTTCCCTTGTTGTGATTCTGCCCTCTGTTCCCTCGTTGTGATTGTGATTCTGCCCTCTGTTCCCTCGTTGGGATTGTTTTTCTGCCCTCTGTTCCCTCGTTGTGATTCTGCCCTCTGTTCCCTAGTTGTGATTCTGCCCTCTGTTCCGTAGTTGTGATTCTGCCCTCTGTTCCCTCGTTGTGATTGTTTTTCTGCCCTCTGTTCCCTCGTTGTGATTGTTTTTCTGCCCTCTGTTCCCTCATTGTTATTCTGCCCTCTGTTCCCTCGTTGTGATTCTGCCCTCTGTTCCCTCGTTGTGATTGTAATTATGCCCTCTGTTCCCTCGTTGTGATTCTGCCCTCTGTTCCCTCGTTGTGATTCTGCCCTCTGTTCCCTGCTTGTGATTCTGATTCTGCCCTCTGTTCCCTAGTTGTTATGCTGCCCTCTGTTCCCTCGTTGTGATTCTGCCCTCTGTTCCCTATTGGTGATTCTGCCCTCTGTTCCCTTGTTGTGATTGTAATTCTGCCCTCTGTTCCCTAGTTGTGATTCTGCCCTCTGTTCCCTCGTTGTGATTCTGCCCTCTGTTCACTCGTGGTGATTGTTTTTCTGCCCTCTGTTCCCTCGTTGTGATTCTGCCCTTTGTTCCCTCATTGTGATTCTGCCCTCTGTTCCCTCATTGTGATTGTTTTTCTGCCCTCTGTTCCCTAGTTGTGATTCTGCCCTCTGTTCTCTCGTTGTGATTCTGCCCTCTGTTCCCTCGTTGTGATTGTGATTCTGCCCTCTGTTGCCTAGTTGTGATTCTGCCCTCTATTCCCTCTTTGTGATTCTGCCCTCTATTCACTCGTGGTGATTGTTTTTCTGCCCTCTGTTCCCTCGTTGTGATTCTGCCCTTTGTTCCCTCTTTGTGATTCTGCCCTCTGTTCAATCGTTGTGATTGTTTTTCTGCCCTCTGTTCCCTAGTTGTGATTCTGCCCTCTGTTCCCTCGTTGTGATTCTGCCCTCTGTTCCCTCATTGGGATTGTGAGTCTGCCCTCTGCTCCCTAGTTGTGATTCTGCCCTCTGTTCCCTCGTTGTGATTGTGATTCTGCCCTCTGTTCCCTGGTTGTGATTGTTTTTCTGCCCTCTGTTCCTCGTTGTGATTCTGCCCTCTGTTCCCTTGTTGTGGTTCTGCCCTCTGTTCCCTCGTTGTGATTGTGATTCTGCCCTCTGTTCCCTCGTTGTGATTCTACCCTCTGTTCCCTAGTTGTGATTCTGCCCTCTGTTCCCTCGTTGTGATTCTGCCCTCTGTTCCCTTGTTGTGATTGTTTGTCTGCCCTCTGTTCCCTCGTTGTGATTCTGCCCTCTGTTCCCTAGTTGTGATTATGCCCTGTTCCCTAGTTGTGATTCTGCCCTCTGTTCCCTCGTTGTGATTGTGATTCTGCCCTCTTTTCCCTAGTTGTGATTCTGCCCTCTGTTCCCACGTTGTGATTGTGATTATGCCCTCTGTTCCCTGGTTGTGATTCTTTTTCTGCCCTCTGTTCCCTCGTTGTGATTGTGATTCTGCCCTCTGTTCCCTCGTTGTGATTGTTTTTCTGCCCTCTGTTCCCTCGTTGTGATTCTGCCCTCTGTTCCCTAGTTGTGATTCTGCCCTCTGTTCCGTAGTTGTGATTCTGCCCTCTGTTCCCTCGTTGTGATTGTTTTTCTGCCCTCTGTTCCCTCGTTGTGATTGTTTTTCTTCCCTCTGTTCCCTCGTTGTTATTCTGCCCTCTGTTCCCTCGTTGTGATTGTTTTTCTGCCCTCTGTTCCCTCGTTGTGATTCTGCCCTCTGTTCCCTCGTTGTGATTCTGCCCTCTGTTCCCTCGTTGTGATTGTAATTATGCCCTCTGTTCCCTCGTGATTCTGCCCTCTGTTCCCTCGTTGTGATTCTGCCCTCTGTTCCCTCGTTGTGATTGTGATTCTGCCCTCTCTTCCCTAGTTGTTATGCTGCCTCTGTTCCCTCGTTGTGATTCTGCCCTATGTTCCCTATTTGTGATTCTGCCCTCTGTTCCCTCGTTGTGATTGTGATTCTGCCCTCTGTTCCCTAGTTGTGATTCTGCCCTCTGTTCCCTCGTTGTGATTCTGCCCTCTGTTCACTCGTGGTGATTGTTTTTCTGCCCTCTGTTCCCTCGTTGTGATTCTGCCCTTTGTTCCCTCGTTGTGATTCTGCCCTCTGTTCCCTCGTTGTGATTGTTTTTCTGCCCTCTGTTCCCTAGTTGTGATTCTGCCCTCTGTTCTCTCGTTGTGATTCTGCCCTCTGTTCCCTGGTTGGGATTGTGATTCTGCCCTCTGTTCCCTGGTTGTGATTGTTTTTCTGCCCTCTGTTCCCTCGTTGTGATTCTGCCCTCTGTTCCCTTGTTGTGATTCTGCCCTCTGTTCCCTCGTTGTGATTGTGATTCTTCCCTCTGTTCCCTCGTTGGGATTGTTTTTCTGCCCTCTGTTCCCTCGTTGGGATTCTGCCCTCTGTTCCCTAGTTGTGATTCTGCCCTCTGTTCCGTAGTTGTGATTCTGCCCTCTGTTCCCTCGTTGTGATTGTTTTTCTGCCCTCTGTTCCCTCGTTGTGATTGTTTTTCTGCCCTCTGTACCCTCGTTGTTATTCTGCCCTCTGTTCCCTCGTTGTGATTCTGCCCTCTGTTCCCTCGTTGTGATTGTAATTATGCCCTCTGTTCCCTCGTTGTGATTCTGCCCTATGTTCCCTCGTTGTGATTCTGCCCTCTGTTCCCTGCTTGTTATGCTGCCCTCTGTTCCCTCGTTGTGATTCTGCCCTCTGTTCCCTATTGGTGATTCTGCCCTCTGTTCCCTTGTTGTGATTGTAATTCTGCCCTCTGTTCCCTCGTTGTTATTCTGCCCTCTGTTCCCTCGTTGTGATTGTTTTTCTGCCCTCTGTTCCCTCGTTGTGATTGTTTTTCTGCCCTCTGTTCCCTCGTTGTGATTCTGCCCTCTGTTCCCTCGTTGTGATTCTGCCCTCTGTTCCCTCGTTGTGATTGTAATTATGCCCTCTGTTCCCTCGTGATTCTGCCCTCTGTTCCCTCGTTGTGATTCTGCCCTCTGTTCCCTCGTTGTTATTGTGATTCTGCCCTCTGTTCCCTAGTTGTTATGCTGCCCTCTGTTCCCTCGTTGTGATTCTGCCCTCTGTTCCCTCGTTGTGATTGTAATTATGCCCTCTGTTCCCTCGTGATTCTGCCCTCTGTTCCCTCGTTGTGATTCTGCCCTCTGTTCCCTCGTTGTTATTGTGATTCTGCCCTCTGTTCCCTAGTTGTTATGCTGCCCTCTGTTCCCTCGTTGTGATTCTGCCCTATGTTCCCTATTTGTGATTCTGCCCTCTGTTCCCTCGTTGTGATTGTGATTCTGCCCTCTGTTCCCTAGTTGTGATTCTGCCCTCTGTTCCGCCGTTGTGATTCTACCCTCTGTTCACTCGTGGTGATTGTTTTTCTACCCTCTGTTCCCTCGTTGTGATTCTGCCCTTTGTTCCCTCGTTGTGATTCTGCCCTCTGTTCCCTCGTTGTGATTGTTTTTCTGCCCTCTGTTCCCTAGTTGTGATTCTGCCCTCTGTTCTCTCGTTGTGATTCTGCCCTCTGTTCCCTGGTTGTGATTGTGATTCTGCCCTCTGTTCCCTGGTTGTGATTGTTTTTCTGCCCTCTGTTCCCTCGTTGTGATTCTGCCCTCTGTTCCCTTGTTGTGATTCTGCCCTCTGTTCCCTCGTTGTGATTGTGATTCTGCCCTCTGTTCCCTCGTTGGGATTGTTTTTCTGCCCTCTGTTCCCTCGTTGTGATTCGGCCCTCTGTTCCCTAGTTGTGATTCTGCCCTCTGTTCCGTAGTTGTGATTCTGCCCTCTGTTCCCTCGTTGTGATTGTTTTTCTGCCCTCTGTTCCCTCGTTGTGATTGTTTTTCTGCCCTCTGTTCCCTCATTGTTATTCTGCCCTCTGTTCCCTCATTGTGATTCTGCCCTCTGTTCCCTCGTTGTGATTGTAATTATGCCCTCTGTTCCCTCGTTGTGATTCTGCCCTCTGTTCCCTCGTTGTGATTCTGCCCTCTGTTCCCTGCTTGTGATTCTGATTCTGCCCTCTGTTCCCTAGTTGTTATGCTGCCCTCTGTTCCCTCGTTGTGATTCTGCCCTCTGTTCCCTATTGGTGATTCTGCCCTCTGTTCCCTTGTTGTGATTGTAATTCTGCCCTCTGTTCCCTAGTTGTGATTCTGCCCTCTGTTCCCTCGTTGTGATTCTGCCCTCTGTTCACTCGTGGTGATTGTTTTTCTGCCCTCTGTTCCCTCGTTGTGATTCTGCCCTTTGTTCCCTCATTGTGATTCTGCCTTCTGTTCCCTCATTGTGATTGTTTTTCTGCCCTCTGTTCCCTAGTTGTGATTCTGCCCTCTGTTCTCTCGTTGTGATTCTGCCCTCTGTTCCCTCGTTGTGATTGTGATTCTGCCCTCTGTTCCCTAGTTGTGATTCTGCCCTCTATTCCCTCTTTGTGATTCTGCCCTCTGTCCACTCGTGGTGATTGTTTTTCTGCCCTCTGTTCCCTCGTTGTGATTCTGCCCTTTGTTCCCTCTTTGTGATTCTGCCCTCTGTTCAATCGTTGTGATTGTTTTTCTGCCCTCTGTTCCCTAGTTGTGATTCTGCCCTCTGTTCCCTCGTTGTGATTCTGCCCTCTGTTCCCTCATTGGGATTGTGAGTCTGCCCTCTGCTCCCTAGTTGTGATTCTGCCCTCTGTTCCCTCGTTGTGATTGTGATTCTGCCCTCTGTTCCCTGGTTGTGATTGTTTTTCTGCCCTCTGTTCCTCGTTGTGATTCTGCCCTCTGTTCCCTTGTTGTGGTTCTGCCCTCTGTTCCCTCGTTGTGATTGTGATTCTGCCCTCTGTTCCCTCGTTGTGATTCTACCCTCTGTTCCCTAGTTGTGATTCTGCCCTCTGTTCCCTCGTTGTGATTCTGCCCTCTGTTCCCTTGTTGTGATTGTTTGTCTGCCCTCTGTTCCCTCGTTGTGATTCTGCCCTCTGTTCCCTAGTTGTGATTCTGCCCTGTTCCCTAGTTGTGATTCTGCCCTCTGTTCCCTCGTTGTGATTGTGATTCTGCCCTCTTTTCCCTAGTTGTGATTCTGCCCTCTGTTCCCACGTTGTGATTGTGATTATGCCCTCTGTTCCCTGGTTGTGATTCTTTTTCTGCCCTCTGTTCCCTCGTTGTGATTGTGATTCTGCCCTCTGTTCCCTCGTTGTGATTGTTTTTCTGCCCTCTGTTCCCTCGTTGTGATTCTGCCCTCTGTTCCCTAGTTGTGATTCTGCCCTCTGTTCCGTAGTTGTGATTCTGCCCTCTGTTCCCTCGTTGTGATTGTTTTTCTGCCCTCTGTTCCCTCGTTGTGATTGTTTTTCTGCCCTCTGTTCCCTCGTTGTTATTCTGCCCTCTGTTCCCTCGTTGTGATTGTTTTTCTGCCCTCTGTTCCCTCGTTGTGATTGTTTTTCTGCCCTCTGTTCCCTCGTTGTGATTCTGCCCTCTGTTCCCTCGTTGTGATTCTGCCCTCTGTTCCCTCGTTGTGATTGTAATTATGCCCTCTGTTCCCTCGTGATTCTGCCCTCTGTTCCCTCGTTGTGATTCTGCCCTCTGTTCCCTCGTTGTGATTGTGATTCTGCCCTCTCTTCCCTAGTTGTTATGCTGCCCTCTGTTCCCTCGTTGTGATTCTGCCCTATGTTCCCTATTTGTGATTCTGCCCTCTGTTCCCTCGTTGTTATTGTGATTCTGCCCTCTGTTCCCTAGTTGTGATTCTGCCCTCTGTTCCCTCGTTGTGATTCTGCCCTCTGTTCACTCGTGGTGATTGTTTTTCTGCCCTCTGTTCCCTCGTTGTGATTCTGCCCTTTGTTCCCTCGTTGTGATTCTGCCCTTTGTTCCCTCGTTGTGATTCTGCCCTCTGTTCCCTCGTTGTGATTGTTTTTCTGCCCTCTGTTCCCTAGTTGTGATTCTGCCCTCTGTTCTCTCGTTGTGATTCTGCCCTCTGTTCCCTGGTTGTGATTGTTTTTCTGCCCTCTGTTCCCTCGTTGTGATTCTGCCCTCTGTTCCCTTGTTGTGATTCTGCCCTCTGTTCCCTCGTTGTGATTGTGATTCTTCCCTCTGTTCCCTCGTTGGGATTGTTTTTCTGCCCTCTGTTCCCTCGTTGTGATTCTGCCCTCTGTTCCCTAGTTGTGATTCTGCCCTCTGTTCCGTAGTTGTGATTCTGCCCTCTGTTCCCTCGTTGTGATTGTTTTTCTGCCCTCTGTTCCCTCGTTGTGATTGTTTTTCTGCCCTCTGTACCCTCGTTGTTATTCTGCCCTCTGTTCCCTCGTTGTGATTCTGCCCTCTGTTCCCTCGTTGTGATTGTAATTATGCCCTCTGTTCCCTCGTTGTGATTCTGCCCTATGTTCCCTCGTTGTGATTCTGCACTCTGTTCCCTGCTTGTTATGCTGCCCTCTGTTCCCTCGTTGTGATTCTGCCCTCTGTTCCCTATTGGTGATTCTGCCCTCTGTTCCCTTGTTGTGATTGTAATTCTGCCCTCTGTTCCCTAGTTGTGATTCTGCCCTCTGTTCCCTCGTTGTGATTCTGCCCTCTGTTCACTCGTGGTGATTGTTTTTCTGCCCTCTGTTCCCTCGTTATGATTCTGCCCTTTGTTCCCTCATTGTGATTCTGCCCTCTGTTCCCTCATTGTGATTGTTTTTCTGCCCTCTGTTCCCTAGTTGTGATTCTGCCCTCTGTTCTCTCGTTGTGATTCTGCCCTCTGTTCCCTCGTTGTGATTGTGATTCTGTCCTCTGTTCCCTGGTTGTGATTGTTTTTCTGCTCTCTGTTCCCTCGTTGTGATTCTGCCCTCTGTTCCCTTGTTGTGATTCTGCCCTCTGTTCCCTCGTTGTTATTGTGATTCTGCCCTCTGTTCCCTGGTTGTGCTTGTTTTTCTGCCCTCTGTTCCCTCGTTGTGATTCTGCCCTCTGTTCCCTAGTTGTGATTCTGCCCTCTGTTCGGTAGTTGTGATTCTGCCCTCTGTTCCCTCGTTGTGATTGTTTTTCTGCCCTCTGTTCCATCGTTGTGATTGTTTTTCTGCCCTCTGTTCCCTCGTTGTTATTCTGCCCTCTGTTCCCTCGTTGTGATTGTTTTTCTGCCCTCTGTTCCCTCGTTGTGATTGTTTTTCTGCCCTCTGTTCCCTCGTTGTGATTCTGCCCTCTGTTCCCTCGTTGTGATTCTGCCCTCTGTTCCCTCGTTGTGATTGTAATTATGCCCTCTGTTCCCTCGTTGTGATTCTGCCCTCTGTTCCCTCGTTGTGATTCTGCCCTCTGTTCCCTCGTTGTGATTGTGATTCTGCCCTCTGTTCCCTAGTTGTTATGCTGCCCTCTGTTCCCTCGTTGTGATTCTGCCCTCGGTTCACTCCTGATGATTGTTTTTCTGCCCTCTGTTCCCTCGTTGTGATTCTGCCCTTTGTTCCCTCGTTGTGATTCTGCCCTCTGTTCCCTCGTTGTGATTGTTTGTCTGCCCTCTGTTCCCTCGTTGTGATTCTGCCCTCTGTTCCCTAGTTGTGATTCTGCCCTGTTCCCTAGTTGTGATTCTGCCCTCTGTTCCCTCGTTGTGATTCTGCCCTCTGTTCCCTCGTTGTGATTGTGATTCTGCCCTCTGTTCCCTAGCTGTGATTCTGCCCTCTGTTCCCACGTTGTGATTGTGATTCTGCCCTCTGTTCCCTGGTTGTGATTCTTTTTCTGCCCTCTGTTGCCTCGTTGTGATTGTGATTCTGCCCTCTGTTCCCTCGTTGTGATTGTTTTTCTGCCCTCTGTTCCCTCGTTGTGATTCTGCCCTCTGTTTCCTAGTTGTGATTCTGCCCTCTGTTCCGTAGTTGTGATTCTGCCCTCTGTTCCCTCGTTGTGATTGTTTTTCTGCCCTCTGTTCCCTCGTTGTGATTGTTTTTCTGCCCTCTGTTCCCTCGTTGTTATTCTGCCCTCTGTTCCCTCGTTGTGATTGTTTTTCTGCCCTCTGTTCCCTCGTTGTGATTCTGCCCTCTGTTCCCTCGTTGTGATTCTGCCCTCTGTTCCCTCGTTGTGATTGTAATTATGCCCTCTGTTCCCTCGTTGTGATTCTGCCCTCTGTTCCCTCTTTGTGATTCTGCCCTCTGTTCCCTCGTTGTGATTGTGATTCTGCCCTCTGTTCCCTAGTTGTTATGCTGCCCTCTGTTCCCTCGTTGTGATTCTGCCCTCTGTTCCCTATTTGTGATTCTGCCCTCTGTTCCCTCGTTGTGATTGTGATTCTGCCCTCTGTTCCCTAGTTGTGATTCTGCCCTCTGTTCCCTTGTTGTGATTCTGCCTCTGTTCACTGGTGGTGATTGTTTTTCTGCCCTCTGTTCCCTCGTTGTGATTCTGCCCTTTGTTCCCTCGTTGTGATTCTGCCCTCTGTTCCCTCGTTGTGATTGTTTTTCTGCCCTCTGTTCCCTAGTTGTAATTCTGCCCTCTGTTCCCTAGTTGTGATTCTGCCCTCTGTTCCCTCGTTGTGATTCTGCCCTCTGTTCACTCGTGGTGATTGTTTTTCTGCACTCTGTTCCCTCGTTGTGATTCTGCCCTTTGTTCCCTCATTGTGATTCTGCCCTCTGTTCCCTCATTGTGATTGTTTTTCTGCCCTCTGTTCCCTAGTTGTGATTCTGCCCTCTGTTCTCTCGTTGTGATTCTGCCCTCTGTTCCCTCGTTGTGATTGTGATTCTGTCCTCTGTTCCCTGGTTGTGATTGTTTTCTGCTCTCTGTTCCCTCGTTGTGATTCTGCCCTCTGTTCCCTTGTTGTGATTCTGCCCTCTGTTCCCTCGTTGTGATTGTGATTCTGCCCTCTCTTCCCTGGTTGTGATTGTTTTTCTGCCCTCTGTTCCCTCGTTGTGATTCTGCCCTCTGTTCCCTAGTTGTGATTCTGCCCTCTGTTCCCTCGTTGTGATTCTGCCCTCTGTTCACTTGTGGTGATTGTTTTTCTGCCCTCTGTTCCCTCGTTGTGATTCTGCCCTTTGTTCCCTCGTTGTGATTCTGCCCTCTGTTCCCTCGTTGTGATTGTTTTTCTGCCCTCTGTTCCCTAGTTGTGATTCTGCCCTCTGTTCTCTCGTTGTGATTGTTTTTCTGCCCTCTGTTCCCTCGTTGTTATTCTGCCCTCTGTTCCCTCGTTGTGATTCTGCCCTCTGTTCCCTCATTGTGATTGTTTTTCTGCCCTCTGTTCCCTAGTTGTGATTCTGCCCTGTTCCCTAGTTGTGATTCTGCCCTCTGTTCCCTCGTTGTGATTGTGATTCTGCCCTCTTTTCCCTAGTTGTGATTCTGCCCTCTGTTCCCACGTTGTGATTGTGATTATGCCCTCTGTTCCCTGGTTGTGATTCTTTTTCTGCCCTCTGTTCCCTCGTTGTGATTGTGATTCTGCCCTCTGTTCCCTCGTTGTGATTGTTTTTCTGCCCTCTGTTCCCTCGTTGTGATTCTGCCCTCTGTTCCCTAGTTGTGATTCTGCCCTCTGTTCCGTAGTTGTGATTCTGCCCTCTGTTCCCTCGTTGTGATTGTTTTTCTGCCCTCTGTTCCCTCGTTGTGATTGTTTTTCTGCCCTCTGTTCCCTCGTTGTTATTCTGCCCTCTGTTCCCTCGTTGTGATTGTTTTTCTGCCCTCTGTTCCCTCGTTGTGATTGTTTTTCTGCCCTCTGTTCCCTCGTTGTGATTCTGCCCTCTGTTCCCTCGTTGTGATTCTGCCCTCTGTTCCCTCGTTGTGATTGTAATTATGCCCTCTGTTCCCTCGTGATTCTGCCCTCTGTTCCCTCGTTGTGATTCTGCCCTCTGTTCCCTCGTTGTGATTGTGATTCTGCCCTCTCTTCCCTAGTTGTTATGCTGCCCTCTGTTCCCTCGTTGTGATTCTGCCCTATGTTCCCTATTTGTGATTCTGCCCTCTGTTCCCTCGTTGTTATTGTGATTCTGCCCTCTGTTCCCTAGTTGTGATTCTGCCCTCTGTTCCCTCGTTGTGATTCTGCCCTCTGTTCACTCGTGGTGATTGTTTTTCTGCCCTCTGTTCCCTCGTTGTGATTCTGCCCTTTGTTCCCTCGTTGTGATTCTGCCCTTTGTTCCCTCGTTGTGATTCTGCCCTCTGTTCCCTCGTTGTGATTGTTTTTCTGCCCTCTGTTCCCTAGTTGTGATTCTGCCCTCTGTTCTCTCGTTGTGATTCTGCCCTCTGTTCCCTGGTTGTGATTGTTTTTCTGCCCTCTGTTCCCTCGTTGTGATTCTGCCCTCTGTTCCCTTGTTGTGATTCTGCCCTCTGTTCCCTCGTTGTGATTGTGATTCTTCCCTCTGTTCCCTCGTTGGGATTGTTTTTCTGCCCTCTGTTCCCTCGTTGTGATTCTGCCCTCTGTTCCCTAGTTGTGATTCTGCCCTCTGTTCCGTAGTTGTGATTCTGCCCTCTGTTCCCTCGTTGTGATTGTTTTTCTGCCCTCTGTTCCCTCGTTGTGATTGTTTTTCTGCCCTCTGTACCCTCGTTGTTATTCTGCCCTCTGTTCCCTCGTTGTGATTCTGCCCTCTGTTCCCTCGTTGTGATTGTAATTATGCCCTCTGTTCCCTCGTTGTGATTCTGCCCTATGTTCCCTCGTTGTGATTCTGCACTCTGTTCCCTGCTTGTTATGCTGCCCTCTGTTCCCTCGTTGTGATTCTGCCCTCTGTTCCCTATTGGTGATTCTGCCCTCTGTTCCCTTGTTGTGATTGTAATTCTGCCCTCTGTTCCCTAGTTGTGATTCTGCCCTCTGTTCCCTCGTTGTGATTCTGCCCTCTGTTCACTCGTGGTGATTGTTTTTCTGCCCTCTGTTCCCTCGTTATGATTCTGCCCTTTGTTCCCTCATTGTGATTCTGCCCTCTGTTCCCTCATTGTGATTGTTTTTCTGCCCTCTGTTCCCTAGTTGTGATTCTGCCCTCTGTTCTCTCGTTGTGATTCTGCCCTCTGTTCCCTCGTTGTGATTGTGATTCTGTCCTCTGTTCCCTGGTTGTGATTGTTTTTCTGCTCTCTGTTCCCTCGTTGTGATTCTGCCCTCTGTTCCCTTGTTGTGATTCTGCCCTCTGTTCCCTCGTTGTTATTGTGATTCTGCCCTCTGTTCCCTGGTTGTGCTTGTTTTTCTGCCCTCTGTTCCCTCGTTGTGATTCTGCCCTCTGTTCCCTAGTTGTGATTCTGCCCTCTGTTCGGTAGTTGTGATTCTGCCCTCTGTTCCCTCGTTGTGATTGTTTTTCTGCCCTCTGTTCCATCGTTGTGATTGTTTTTCTGCCCTCTGTTCCCTCGTTGTTATTCTGCCCTCTGTTCCCTCGTTGTGATTGTTTTTCTGCCCTCTGTTCCCTCGTTGTGATTGTTTTTCTGCCCTCTGTTCCCTCGTTGTGATTCTGCCCTCTGTTCCCTCGTTGTGATTCTGCCCTCTGTTCCCTCGTTGTGATTGTAATTATGCCCTCTGTTCCCTCGTTGTGATTCTGCCCTCTGTTCCCTCGTTGTGATTCTGCCCTCTGTTCCCTCGTTGTGATTGTGATTCTGCCCTCTGTTCCCTAGTTGTTATGCTGCCCTCTGTTCCCTCGTTGTGATTCTGCCCTCGGTTCACTCCTGATGATTGTTTTTCTGCCCTCTGTTCCCTCGTTGTGATTCTGCCCTTTGTTCCCTCGTTGTGATTCTGCCCTCTGTTCCCTCGTTGTGATTGTTTGTCTGCCCTCTGTTCCCTCGTTGTGATTCTGCCCTCTGTTCCCTAGTTGTGATTCTGCCCTGTTCCCTAGTTGTGATTCTGCCCTCTGTTCCCTCGTTGTGATTCTGCCCTCTGTTCCCTCGTTGTGATTGTGATTCTGCCCTCTGTTCCCTAGCTGTGATTCTGCCCTCTGTTCCCACGTTGTGATTGTGATTCTGCCCTCTGTTCCCTGGTTGTGATTCTTTTTCTGCCCTCTGTTGCCTCGTTGTGATTGTGATTCTGCCCTCTGTTCCCTCGTTGTGATTGTTTTTCTGCCCTCTGTTCCCTCGTTGTGATTCTGCCCTCTGTTTCCTAGTTGTGATTCTGCCCTCTGTTCCGTAGTTGTGATTCTGCCCTCTGTTCCCTCGTTGTGATTGTTTTTCTGCCCTCTGTTCCCTCGTTGTGATTGTTTTTCTGCCCTCTGTTCCCTCGTTGTTATTCTGCCCTCTGTTCCCTCGTTGTGATTGTTTTTCTGCCCTCTGTTCCCTCGTTGTGATTCTGCCCTCTGTTCCCTCGTTGTGATTCTGCCCTCTGTTCCCTCGTTGTGATTGTAATTATGCCCTCTGTTCCCTCGTTGTGATTCTGCCCTCTGTTCCCTCTTTGTGATTCTGCCCTCTGTTCCCTCGTTGTGATTGTGATTCTGCCCTCTGTTCCCTAGTTGTTATGCTGCCCTCTGTTCCCTCGTTGTGATTCTGCCCTCTGTTCCCTATTTGTGATTCTGCCCTCTGTTCCCTCGTTGTGATTGTGATTCTGCCCTCTGTTCCCTAGTTGTGATTCTGCCCTCTGTTCCCTTGTTGTGATTCTGCCTCTGTTCACTGGTGGTGATTGTTTTTCTGCCCTCTGTTCCCTCGTTGTGATTCTGCCCTTTGTTCCCTCGTTGTGATTCTGCCCTCTGTTCCCTCGTTGTGATTGTTTTTCTGCCCTCTGTTCCCTAGTTGTAATTCTGCCCTCTGTTCCCTAGTTGTGATTCTGCCCTCTGTTCCCTCGTTGTGATTCTGCCCTCTGTTCACTCGTGGTGATTGTTTTTCTGCACTCTGTTCCCTCGTTGTGATTCTGCCCTTTGTTCCCTCATTGTGATTCTGCCCTCTGTTCCCTCATTGTGATTGTTTTTCTGCCCTCTGTTCCCTAGTTGTGATTCTGCCCTCTGTTCTCTCGTTGTGATTCTGCCCTCTGTTCCCTCGTTGTGATTGTGATTCTGTCCTCTGTTCCCTGGTTGTGATTGTTTTCTGCTCTCTGTTCCCTCGTTGTGATTCTGCCCTCTGTTCCCTTGTTGTGATTCTGCCCTCTGTTCCCTCGTTGTGATTGTGATTCTGCCCTCTCTTCCCTGGTTGTGATTGTTTTTCTGCCCTCTGTTCCCTCGTTGTGATTCTGCCCTCTGTTCCCTAGTTGTGATTCTGCCCTCTGTTCCCTCGTTGTGATTCTGCCCTCTGTTCACTTGTGGTGATTGTTTTTCTGCCCTCTGTTCCCTCGTTGTGATTCTGCCCTTTGTTCCCTCGTTGTGATTCTGCCCTCTGTTCCCTCGTTGTGATTGTTTTTCTGCCCTCTGTTCCCTAGTTGTGATTCTGCCCTCTGTTCTCTCGTTGTGATTGTTTTTCTGCCCTCTGTTCCCTCGTTGTTATTCTGCCCTCTGTTCCCTCGTTGTGATTGTTTTTCTGCCCTCTGTTCCCTCGTTGTGATTGTTTTTCTTCCCTCTGTTCCCTCGTTGTGATCTCTGCCCTCTGTTTCCTCGTTGTGATTCTGCCCTCTGTTCCCTCGCTGTGATTGTAATTATGCCCTCTGTTCCCTAGTTGTTATTCTGCCCTCTGTTCCCTCATTGTGATTCTGCCCTCTGTTCCCTATTTGTGATTCTGCCCTCTGTTCCCTCATTGTGATTGTGATTCTGCCCTCTGTTCCCTAGTTGTGATTCTGCCCTCTATTCCCTCTCTGTGATTCTGCCCTCTGTTCACTCGTGGTGATTGTTTTTCTGCCCTCTGTTAAACTTGTTGTGATTCTGCCCTTTGTTCCCTCTTTGTGATTCTGCCCTCTGTTCAATCGTTGTGATTGTTTTTCTGCCCTCTGTTCCCTAGTTGTGATTCTGCCCTCTGTTCCCTCGTTGTGATTCTGCCCTCTGTTCCCTCATTGGGATTGTGAGTCTGCCCTCTGCTCCCTAGTTGTGATTCTGCCCTCTGTTCCCTCGTTGTGATTGTGATTCTGCCCTCTGTTCCCTGGTTGTGATTGTTTTTCTGCCCTCTGTTCCTCGTTGTGATTCTGCCCTCTGTTCCCTTGTTATGGTTCTGCCCTCTGTTCCCTCGTTGTGATTGTGATTCTGCCCTCTGTTCCCTCGTTGTGATTCTACCCTCTGTTCCCTAGTTGTGATTCTGCCCTCTGTTCCCTCGTTGTGATTCTGCCCTCTGTTCCCTCGTTGTGATTGTTTGTCTGCCCTCTGTTCCCTCGTTGTGATTCTGCCCTCTGTTCCCTAGTTGTGATTCTGCCCTGTTCCCTAGTTGTGATTCTGCCCTCTGTTCCCTCGTTGTGATTGTGATTCTGCCCTCTTTTCCCTAGTTGTGATTCTGCCCTCTGTTCCCACATTGTGATTGTGATTCTGCCCTCTGTTCTCTGGTTGTGATTCTTTTTCTGCCCTCTGTTCCCTCGTTGTGATTGTGATTCTGCCCTCTGTTCCCTCGTTGTGATTGTTTTTCTGCCCTCTGTTCCCTTGTTGTGATTCTGCCCTCTGTTCCCTAGTTGTGATTCTGCCCTCTGTTCCGTAGTTGTGATTCTGCCCTCTGTTCCCTCGTTGTGATTGTTTTTCTGCCCTCTGTTCCCTCGTTGTGATTGTTTTTCTGCCCTCTGTTCCCTCGTTGTTATTCTGCCCTCTGTTCCCTTGTTGTGGTTCTGCCCTCTGTTCCCTCGTTGTGATTGTGATTCTGCCCTCTGTTCCCTCGTTGTGATTCTACCCTCTGTTCCCTAGTTGTGATTCTGCCCTCTGTTCCCTCGTTGTGATTCTGCCCTCTGTTCCCTCGTTGTGATTGTTTGTCTGCCCTCTGTTCCCTCGTTGTGATTCTGCCCTCTGTTCCCTAGTTGTGATTCTGCCCTGTTCCCTAGTTGTGATTCTGCCCTCTGTTCCCTCGTTGTGATTGTGATTCTGCCCTCTTTTCCCTAGTTGTGATTCTGCCCTCTGTTCCCACATTGTGATTGTGATTCTGCCCTCTGTTCCCTGGTTGTGATTCTTTTTCTGCCCTCTGTTCCCTCGTTGTGATTGTGATTCTGCCCTCTGTTCCCTCGTTGTGATTGTTTTTCTGCCCTCTGTTCCCTCGTTGTGATTCTGCCCTCTGTTCCCTAGTTGTGATTCTTCCCTCTGTTCCGTAGTAGTGATTCTGCCCTCTGTTCCCTCGTTGTGATTGTTTTTCTGCCCTCTGTTCCCTCGTTGTGATTGTTTTTCTGCCCTCTGTTCCCTCGTTGTTTTTCTGCCCTCTGTTCCCTCATTGTGATTCTGCCCTTTGTTCCCTCGTTGTGATTCTGCCCTCTGTTCCCTCGTTGTGATTGTTTTTCTGCCCTCTGTTCCCTAGTTGTGATTCTGCCCTCTGTTCTCTCGTTGTGATTCTGCCCTCTGTTCCCTGGTTGTGATTGTGATTCTGCCCTCTGTTCCCTGGTTGTGATTGTTTTTCTGCCCTCTGTTCCCTCGTTGTGATTCTGCCCTCTGTTCCCTTGTTGTGATTCTGCCCTCTGTTCCCTCGTTGTGATTGTGATTCTGCCCTCTGTTCCCTCGTTGGGATTGTTTTTCTGCCCTCTGTTCCCTCGTTGTGATTCTGCCCTTTGTTCCCTAGTTGTGATTCTGCCCTCTGTTCCGTAGTTGTGATTCTGCCCTCTGTTCCCTCGTTGTGATTGTTTTTCTGCCCTCTGTTCCCTCGTTGTGATTGTTTTTCTGCCCTCTGTTCCCTCATTGTTATTCTGCCCTCTGTTCCCTCGTTGTGATTCTGCCCTCTGTTCCCTCGTTGTGATTGTAATTATGCCCTCTGTTCCCTCGTTGTGATTCTGCCCTCTGTTCCCTCGTTGTGATTCTGCCCTCTGTTCCCTGCTTGTGATTCTGATTCTGCCCTCTGTTCCCTAGTTGTTATGCTGCCCTCTGTTCCCTCGTTGTGATTCTGCCCTCTGTTCCCTATTGGTGATTCTGCCCTCTGTTCCCTTGTTGTGATTGTAATTCTGCCCTCTGTTCCCTAGTTGTGATTCTGCCCTCTGTTCCCTCGTTGTGATTCTGCCCTCTGTTCACTCGTGGTGATTGTTTTTCTGCCCTCTGTTCCCTCGTTGTGATTCTGCCCTTTGTTCCCTCATTGTGATTCTGCCCTCTGTTCCCTCATTGTGATTGTTTTTCTGCCCTCTGTTCCCTAGTTGTGATTCTGCCCTCTGTTCTCTCGTTGTGATTCTGCCCTCTGTTCCCTCGTTGTGATTGTGATTCTGCCCTCTGTTCCCTAGTTGTGATTCTGCCCTCTATTCCCTCTTTGTGATTCTGCCCTCTGTTCACTCGTGGTGATTGTTTTTCTGCCCTCTGTTCCCTCGTTGTGATTCTGCCCTTTGTTCCCTCTTTGTGATTCTGCCCTCTGTTCAATCGTTGTGATTGTTTTTCTGCCCTCTGTTCCCTAGTTGTGATTCTGCCCTCTGTTCCCTCGTTGTGATTCTGCCCTCTGTTCCCTCATTGGGATTGTGAGTCTGCCCTCTGCTCCCTAGTTGTGATTCTGCCCTCTGTTCCCTCGTTGTGATTGTGATTCTGCCCTCTGTTCCCTGGTTGTGATTGTTTTTCTGCCCTCTGTTCCTCGTTGTTGTTGGACAGGCCACATGAAGGGCCGCTCTCCCCCGGCCCAACCAGGCCCGAACCAGCCACGCAAGTACCACACACCACCATTGCACGTCCACCGTCCCCGCAGGGACCCCTACACTCGAACCTGTTGACCGCGTAGGCCGACCCACTACCGGCCTGCGCGCCCATCCTGGGCGCCATCTTGGACACTCCACCACGAGGCCGCCGGGCCCCCGATCGACCTCAACCCTGGGCCTGGCCAGGCCTCAGACATTCCGGCACCAACATCCACCCAGGAGGTGAGCGGGCTACTTGGTCAGTCAATGGGAGCAAGAGGTGTCGATGGCTCTCCCCCGCCAAGTACCGCCCGCCCATCGCCTCCCCGGGCGCTGGCTCCACCCCCCTGCTGGGTGTCTGAACCCCCTCATCCCGGACCTCCCGACCTCCAAGTGCGAGGGTCCGGACATCAAAGCACACCAGCCCTATAACTGGGGCAGCTCCAGAGCAGGACGGGAGTTGTATCTTGGAGTCGAGAGACGCAAAGAAGAACTCATCCTTGACGGACTACTGGCGCTGCCGTAGCTCTGTCTTGTGCACCTTCGTCTTGCCTGCTGGCGCTGCCGCGGCTTTGGGAACCACCCTATCCTTCATCGTCGTCGGGACCTGCTGGCGTGGCCGCGGACCGTTGTAACCACCACCTTCATCGGGACCTGCTGGCTCTGCCGCGGACCGTCGTCTTCCTTCATCCATCTCGGGACCTGCTGGCTCCGCCGCGGCCCGTTCATCTACACCCCCGAGCTCGAGGATTGAGAGCTATTGCCATCTTTTTGGTAACAAGACTGTCCCGCTACCCTCTTCCCAAACAGAGACCAGAATAGAGGGGACCCCTGAGTCCAGACCTCCTTGTACCATTCTACCGTACTTGAAGAATTCCCTATAAAGTATCGTTGAACTTTATCCTTGTGTGGTGTCCGTCTGTGGGGGGGAAGTTACTTGTCTGTACCATTCGCTGGAGACGGCTCTCCCCGGAGACCTCTCCCCTTATCCTCGGCCGACCCTCCCGGTCCGTCTAACATTGGTGGCCAGCGACGGGATCCGAATCACCGCATAAACCGTACAGAGAGTAGCTCACCCCACGGCGAATCACGATGTCAACTAAAGACAGCGGATCAACGGAGAAATTCCAGATGGAGAAATTGGACGAGTACAGCCATCGTGAACTTAAACAGTTCTGTATCGAATTAGGTATCGCTACCACCGGACTAAATACCAAAGATGACTTTAAGCAGGCCCTGGAATCTTGGGCAGAAACCGGGGCTGCCGGAACCCCCGATCAAGACATCGCAGCACAAACCCCCATGGCCCCTGAAGAACGAAGAACGGGTCTCTCGCCAGACGAGATCCAGGAACGAGAAAGAACCCGACTACACGAGCTGGAAATGGCCCGGCTCAAAATGGACGTTGAACTAAAGTTGGCCGAACAGAAAATCAACTTAGAGCACCTGCGTCTCCGGGAAGAAAGAGAGGAGAAACAGAGACAAAGGGAGCTCGAGGAAAAGAAACTGGCATATGAACATGAGCGGAAATTAGCTGAAATCGACCTACGCAAACAGAATAAAGAAGCAGGGGTGCCCGAGCAACCCCACACTCCAGGGGCAACAGAGAAGAAGGTACACATCCCCAAGGATGTCGTTCGAGAATACTTCCGAGAGGACGACATCCAGCAATGGTTTAAGGCCTATGAAATCGCTATGACTGCACACCGGATCGATAGAAGCGATTGGGGGGCCGGTCTGTGGGGGAGATTCCTCAATGAGGGCCGCGACGCCCTGCTGCAACTCCCGGACCACCAGATGACCTCCTATGACCATATGAAAGCTGCACTCCTCACCCGCTATGGCCTCACACCCGAGATGTACCGTCAGAGGTTCCGAGACTGCACCCGCATCCCAGGTACAACTTGGGTGGACTATGTCAATTACTTTAGCCGAGCCTTCGAGGGCTGGATCAAAGGAAGCAAGGTCACAACCTACGAACAACTGTTCAATCTTATGGTATGGGAGCATCTGTCGAACAATTGCTTCATTGAACTTCGCCAGCACCTCCTCGACAGCAAGTTAACGGATCCCCGGCAGCTCGCAGCCGAAGCAGACCGGTGGGAGATCACCAGAGTGAGTCGAAATGGGTCCTCCGAACAGAACCGGAACAACAATGGTCAGCACCGTCCCCGAGGCGGTGGAGGCCAAGGACGCGGAAGAAGCAACGCTCCGGTCACCCCCACTACCAGCCCCACCCCCCCGGCCAACCGGGGCAGCACCCCAGCGCGACCGGGACATCGAGCCAATGTTACCTGCCATCGATGCCAACGAGTCGGACACTATGCAAACGACCCAAACTGCCCCCAGTACCAGAGCCCAAGACCCCGCCAAGTAGCCGCTGCTGCTCTGGGGGAGGAACAGATCTCAGAGGAACAAGAAGAATATGAACAGGAACACCAAGAATGGGAGCCAGCCGCCATGGCTCTCGCCTGCCTAGGGGGGAGAGACATGGTCCCGCGGGTCCCCCTACCCGCTAATACCCAGAAGTACAGCCAATGGGTGGGCATCAATGGACGCCGGGCTGAAGCCCTTCGTGACACTGGGGCCAGTGTAACAGCCGTCCGTTGTCACCTGGTGACCCCCGAACAATACTTACCAAACATTCTCTGCCCTGTACGTTCAGCCGATAACTCAGAAAGTCTGTGTCGGATGGCCTGCGTCCCCTTCGAATGGGGAGGGGTCTCCGGCATGTTGAAGGTGACGGTCCGAGATGATGCCCCCGTAGACTGCCTCCTGGGTAATGACCTGGAAAGCTCTCCTTGGGCAGCAGTCGAACGAAAAGAACACCTGGGGATGCTGGGCGTCCCGGACTGGGCGTGCGTCACCACCCGGTCCATGACCGCCCGTGCCAACACCCGCCCAGAGGAACTCGAATGGCCGGCGCCACCGCCTCCGGTCGCCCCCGCCGAAACCACCGACCGTGACGTCCCCCCCGAACCAGCTCAACCTCCAGACCTCGCTAACCTCGACCAGTGGCCTCAAGAGGGGGGGCCCACGCAAGAACAATTTCGCCAAGAACAAAAGACCTGTCCCTCCCTCGAGGGACTCCGCCAGCAAGCACTGGCCCAAAGCGCAGGGGATACCTCCGGAACTCACTGGGTCTACTGGGACAATGATCTGCTGTACAGTGAGCAAAGAATCGCGGAGCTGGGGGCCAGCCGAGTCCTAGTGGTACCCCTCCGTTTTAGAGACTTTCTGCTAAACCTGGCCCACGATGTCCCCCTGGCAGGACACTTGGGTCAAGACAAAACCTATAGCCGCCTGGTGACCCACTTCTTCTGGCCCAAAATGAGGGACAATGTACACCAGCATTGCCGATCTTGCCCCACGTGCCAAGCCAGTGGGAAGAGCGGCCGCAAACTGAAAGCCCCCCTGCAACCTTTTCCCGTGGTCACCACCCCGTTCGAGAGGGTCGGAATCGATATCGTAGGGCCCCTGGACCCGCGCACAAAACAAGGCCATCGATTCATCCTGGTGCTAGTGGACCACGCCACCCGCTACCCGGAGGCTGTTCCCCTGCGGACTGTGACAGCCCCGGTAGTCGGCCGGGCTCTGATGGAGATCTTCTCCCGGGTAGGCTTCCCCCGGGAGGTCGTCAGTGACAGAGGCACGAACTTTATTTCGAAATATATGAAATCTCTCTGGCAACAGTGCGGGGTTACCTACCGGTTCACGACCCCCTATCACCCTCAAGGAAACGGCCTCGTTGAGCGGTTCAACCGCACGCTCAAAGGGATGATCGGGGGGTTGGAAGAGCCCCTCCGTCGCCAGTGGGATGTGCTGCTGCCGTGCCTCCTCTTCGCATATCGAGAGGTTCCCCAGAAGTCCCTGGGCTTCAGCCCATTTGAACTGCTATATGGACACCCCGTGCGCGGGCCGCTCAGCCTAGTTAAGGAAGGCTGGGAGATGCCCCCTCTAAAGAACCCACCAGATGTTTTCCGCTACCTCCTAACACTCCGCAACCAGACCCGGCGATTCCGAGAACTAGCAAAAGCCAACCTAGAGGCCAGTCAAGAGGACATGAAAAGGTGGTATGACCGGAATGCCTCCTCCATCGAATTTGAACCTGGGCAACAGGTATGGGTGATGTCCCCCACCGAACCTTGCGCCCTACAAGACAAGTGGACAGGGCCCTTCAAAGTGGTCGAGCGCAAGGGTCCGGCTACCTATCTCATCGACTTGGAATCTTCCCGGAACCCCCTCCGGGTCCTCCACGCTAACAGACTGAAACCGCACTTTGTACGGACAGAACTCAGCCTCCTGATGGCCACAGACAATGGGGCTGAAGAGGACTCCGAGCCCCTCCCGGACCTCCTACGAACGCGGGAGAAAGACGGTTCCGTAGAGGGGGTCCGACTCTCAGAGGCCCTCACCCGAGAGCAACACCAGGAGTGCCAAGTTCTCCTGTCACAATTCGCCAGCCTGTTCTCCCTCACCCCAGGTGTCACTTCCTGGTGTACGCACGATGTGGACACGGGGGACAGCCCCCCTATCCGCCACCGGGCCTACCGCGTGCCAGATCGGGTACGGGCCTGCATCCAGGAGGAAGTAGCCAAAATGCTCACGCTCGGGGTCATCGAGCCCTCAGACAGCCCCTGGGCCAGCCCGGTAGTACTGGTCCCCAAAGCAGCCGCCCCCGGCACCGCACCAGAACTCCGGTTCTGCGTCGACTACCGGGGCTTGAATGCGGTCACCAGGACAGACGCACATCCCATCCCCCGGGCAGATGAACTAATCGACCGCATGGGAGCTGCCCGCTACCTCAGTATCTTCGACCTGACGGCGGGCTACTGGCAAATCGGCCTCACACCCCGGGCACAAGAACGTTCTGCCTTTTCCACTCCCGATGGCCATTACCATTTCACAGTCATGCCCTTCGGCATGAAGAATGCCCCAGCAACCTTCCAACGGCTCGTCAATCAGGTCCTGGCGGGGCTCGAAGGATTCAGCGCCGCCTACCTAGACGACATCGCTGTATACAGCAACCAGTGGTCCGAGCACCTCCACCACCTCCGAGCAGTGCTGCACGCCCTTCAGCAAGCTGGCCTCACGATCAAGGCCAGCAAATGTCAAATTGGGCAAGGGTCTGTAACCTACCTCGGGCACCAGGTGGGAAGCGGCCTGGTGGCCCCTCTGCAGCTAAAAATTGCCGCCATCCAGTCCTGGCAGCCCCCCATTACCCAGACCGAGGTACGAGCCTTCCTGGGCCTCACGGGCTATTACCGAAGGTTCGTGAAAGACTATGGTACTATCGTGAGGCCCCTCACAGAGCTCACGTCAAAAAATCAGCCCCAGAAAGTCAACTGGACCCCAGAGTGTCAAGCTGCATTTGAGCAATTGAAAGCCGCCATGTGCTCCGCCCCTGTGCTCCAGGCCCCCGACTACAGCCGGGAGTTCATCGTTGTTAGACGGACCGGGAGGGTCGGCCGAGGATAAGGGGAGAGGTCTCCGGGGAGAGCCGTCTCCAGTGAATCGTACAGACAAGTAACTTCCCCCCCACAGACGGACACCACACAATGATAAAGTTCAACGATACTTTATAGGTAATTCTCAAGTACGGTAGAATGGTACAAGGAGGTCTGGACTCAGGGGTCCCCTCTATTCTGGTCTCTGTTTGGGAAAAGGGTAGCGGGACAGTCTTGTTACCAAAGAGATGGAAATAGCTCTCAATCCTCGAGCTCGGTGGTGTAGATGAACGGGCCGCGGCGGAGCCAGCAGGGCCCGAGATGGATGAAGGAAGACGACGGTCCGCGGCAGAGCCAGCAGGTCCCGATGAAGGTGGTGGTTACAAACGGTCCGCGGCCACGCCAGCAGGTCCCGACGAAGATGAAGGATAGGGTGGTTCCCAAAGCCGCGGCAGCGCCAGCAGGCAAGACGAAGGTGCACGAGACAGAGCTACGGCAGCGCCAGTAGTCCGTCAAGGATGAGTTCTTCTTTGCGTCTCTCGACTCCAAGATACAACTGCCGTCCGGCTCTGGAGCTGCCCCAGTTATAGGGCTGGTGTGCTTTGATGTCCGGACCCTCGCACTTGGAGGTCGGGAGGTCCGGGATGAGGGGGTTCAGACACCCAGCAGGGGGGTGGAGCCAGCGCCCGGGGAGGCGATGGGCGAGCGGCACTTGGCGGGGGAGAGCCATCGACACCTCTTGCTCCCATTGACTGACCAAGTAGCCCGCTCACCTCCTGGGTGGATGTTGGTGCCGGAATGTCTGAGGCCTGGCCGGGCCCAGGGTTGAGGTCGATCGGGGGCCAGGCGGCCTCGTGGTGGAGTGTCCAAGATGGCGCCCAGGATGGGCGCGCAGACCGGTAGTGGGTCGGTCTATGCGGTCAACAGGTTCGAGTGTAGGGGTCCCTGCGGGGACGGTGGACGTGTAATGGTGGTGTGTGGTACTTGCGTGGCTGGTTCGGGCCTGGTTGGGCCGGGGGAGAGCGGCCCTTCATGTGGCCTGTCCAACATGCGTCCCCCCCAGCTGAAGGCGGGGAGAGTTACCCATTCTCTTGGGGACTCTTTTCGTCGAGGCGGAAGAACCGGGACAGGCCATCTGCGTTGGCGTGATCTGGCCCAGGCCGATGTTCAACTGTGAAGTCCATCCCTTGTAGGGAGATGGACCAGCGTAGTAACTTCGGGTTTTCCCCCCGCATCTGCATCAGCCACTGCAGGGGTCGGTGGTCGGTCTGTACCCGAAAGGGCGTGCCAAAAAGGTAGGGCCGGAGCTTCTTGAGGGCCCATACCACTGCAAAGGCCTCCCTCTCTATGGTGCTCCAGCGTTGTTCCCGTGGTAGGAGTCGCCGGCTGATGAAGGCCACCGGCTGATCACGGCCTTCGGTGTTCACTTGAGACAGGACTGCCCCAATGCCATGGTCGGAGGCATCCGTCTGGACGATGAACTCCCGGCTGTAGTCGGGGGCTTGGAGCACAGGGGCGGAGCACATGGCGGCTTTCAATTGTTCAAATGCAGCTTGACACTCTGGGGTCCAGTTGACTTTCTGGGGCTGATTTTTTGACGTGAGCTCTGTGAGGGGCCTCACGATAGTACCATAGTCTTTCACGAACCTTCGGTAATAGCCCGTGAGGCCCAGGAAGGCCCGTACCTCGGTCTGGGTAATGGGGGGCTGCCAGGACTGGATGGCGGCAATTTTTAGCTGCAGAGGGGCCACCAGGCCGCTTCCCACCTGGTGCCCGAGGTAGGTTACAGACCTTTGCCCAATTTGACATTTGCTGGCCTTGATCGTGAGGCCAGCTTGCTGAAGGGCGTGCAGCACTGCTCGGAGGTGGCGGAGGTGCTCGGACCACTGGTTGCTGTATACAGCGATGTCGTCTAGGTAGGCGGCGCTGAATCCTTCGAGCCCCGCCAGGACCTGATTGACGAGTCGTTGGAATGTTGCTGGGGCATTCTTCATGCCGAAGGGCATGACTGTGAAATGGAAATGGCCATCGGGAGTGGAGAAGGCAGAACGTTCTTGTGCCCGGGGTGTGAGGCCGATTTGCCAGTAGCCCGCCGTTAGGTCGAAGATACTGAGGTAGCGGGCAGCTCCCATGCGGTCGATTAGTTCATCTGCCCGGGGGATGGGATGTGCGTCTCTCCTGGTGACCGCATTCAAGCCCCGGTAGTCGACGCAGAACCGGAGTTCTGGTGTGGTGCCGGGGGCAGCTGCTTTGGGGACCAGTACTACAGGGCTGGCCCAGGGGCTGTCTGAGGGCTCGATGACCCCGAGCGTGAGCATTTTGGCTACTTCCTCCTGGATGCAGGCCCGTACCCGATCTGGCACGCGGTAGGCCCGGTGGCGGATAGGGGGGCTGTCCCCCGTGTCCACATCGTGCGTACACCAGGAAGTGACACCTGGGGTGAGGGAGAACAGGCTGGCGAATTGTGACAGGAGAACCTGGCACTCCTGGCGTTGCTCTCGGGTGAGGGCCTCTGAGAGTCGGACCCCCTCTACGGAACCATCTTTCTCCCGCGTTCGTAGGAGGTCCGGGAGGGGCTCGGAGTCCTCTTCAGCCCCATTGTCTGTGGCCATCAGGAGGCTGAGTTCCGTCCGTACAAAGTGCGGTTTCAGTCTGTTAGCGTGGAGGACCCGGAGGGGGTTCCGGGAAGATTCCAAGTCGATGAGATAGGTAGCCGGACCCTTGCGCTCGACCACTTTGAAGGGCCCGGTCCACTTGTCTTGTAGGGCGCAGGGTTCGGTGGGGGACATCACCCATACCTGTTGCCCAGGTTCAAATTCGATGGAGGAGGCATTCCGGTCATACCACCTTTTCATGTCCTCTTGACTGGCCTCTAGGTTGGCTTTTGCTAGTTCTCGGAATCGCCGGGTCTGGTTGCGGAGTGTTAGGAGGTAGCGGAAAACATCTGGTGGGTTCTTTAGAGGGGGCATCTCCCAGCCTTCCTTAACTAGGCTGAGCGGCCCGCGCACGGGGTGTCCATATAGCAGTTCAAATGGGCTGAAGCCCAGGGACTTCTGGGGAACCTCTCGATATGCGAAGAGGAGGCACGGCAGCAGCACATCCCACTGGCGACGGAGGGGCTCTTCCAACCCCCCGATCATCCCTTTGAGCGTGCGGTTGAACCGCTCAACGAGGCCGTTTCCTTGAGGGTGATAGGGGGTCGTGAACCGGTAGGTAACCCCGCACTGTTGCCAGAGAGATTTCATATATTTCGAAATAAAGTTCGTGCCCCTGTCACTGACGACCTCCCGGGGGAAGCCCACCCGGGAGAAGATCCCCATCAGAGCCCGGCCGACTACCGGGGCTGTCACAGTCCGCAGGGGAACAGCCTCCGGGTAGCGGGTGGCGTGGTCCACTAGCACCAGGATGAATCGATGGCCTTGTTTTGTGCGCGGGTCCAGGGGCCCTACGATATCGATTCCGACCCTCTCGAACGGGGTGGTGACCACGGGAAACGGTTGCAGGGGGGCTTTCAGTTTGCGGCCGCTCTTCCCACTGGCTTGGCACGTGGGGCAAGATCGGCAATGCTGGTGTACATTGTCCCTCATTTTGGGCCAGAAGAAGTGGGTCACCAGGCGGCTATATGTTTTGTCTTGACCCAAGTGTCCTGCCAGGGGGACATCGTGGGCCAGGTTTAGCAGAAAGTCTCTAAAACGGAGGGGTACCACTAGGACTCGGCTGGCCCCCAGCTCCGCGATTCTTTGCTCACTGTACAGCAGATCATTGTCCCAGTAGACCCAGTGAGTTCCGGAGGTATCCCCTGCGCTTTGGGCTAGCGCTTGCTGGCGGAGTCCCTCGAGGGAGGGACAGGTCTTTTGTTCTTGGCGAAATTGTTCTTGCGTGGGCCCCCCCTCTTGAGGCCACTGGTCGAGGTTAGCGAGGTCTGGAGGTTGAGCTGGTTCGGGGGGGACGTCACGGTCGGTGGTTTCGGCGGGGGCGACCGGAGGCGGTGGCGCCGGCCATTCGAGTTCCTCTGGGCGGGTGTTGGCACGGGCGGTCATGGACCGGGTGGTGACGCACGCCCAGTCCGGGACGCCCAGCATCCCCAGGTGCTCTTTTCGTTCGACTGCTGCCCATGGAGAGCTTTCCAGGTCATTACCGAGGAGGCAGTCTACGGGGGCATCATCTCGGACCGTCACCTTCAACATGCCGGAGACCCCTCCCCATTCGAAGGGGACGCAGGCCATCCGACACAGGCTTTCTGAGTTATCGGCTGAACGTACAGGGCAGAGAATGTTTGGTAAGTATTGTTCGGGGGTCACCAGGTGACAGCGGACGGCTGTTACACTGGCCCCAGTGTCACGAAGGGCTTCAGCCCGGCGTCCATTGATGCCCACCCATTGGCTGTACTTCTGGGTATTAGCGGGTAGGGGGACCCGCGGGACCATGTCTCTCCCCCCTAGGCAGGCGAGAGCCATGGCGGCTGGCTCCCATTCTTGGTGGTCCTGTTCATATTCTTCTTGTTCCTCTGAGATCTGTTCCTCCCCCAGAGCAGCAGCGGCTACTTGGCGGGGTCTTGGGCTCTGGTACTGGGGGCAGTTTGGGTCGTTTGCATAGTGTCCGACTTGTTGGCATCGATGGCAGGTAACATTGGCTCGATGTCCCGGTCGCGCTGGGGTGCTGCCCCGGTTGGCCGGGGGGGTGGGGCTGGTAGTGAGGGTGACCGGAGCGTTGCTTCTTCCGCGTCCTTGGCCTCCACCTCCTCGGGGACGGTGCTGACCATTGTTGTTCCGGTTCTGTTCGGAGGACCCATTTCGACTCACTCTGGTGATCTCCCACCGGTCTGCTTCAGCTGCGAGCTGCCGGGGATCCGTTAACTTGCTGTCGAGGAGGTGCTGACGAAGTTCAATGAAGCAATTGTTCGACAGATGCTCCCATACCATAAGATTGAACAGTTGTTCGTAGGTTGTGACCCTGCTTCCTTTGATCCAGCCCTCGAAGGCTCGGCTAAAGTAATTGACATAGTCCACCCAAGTCGTACCTGGGATGCGGGTGCAGTCTCGGAACCTCTGACGGTACATCTCGGGTGTGAGGCCATAGCGGGTGAGGAGTGCAGCTTTCATATGGTCATAGGAGGTCATCTGGTGGTCCGGGAGTTGCAGCAGGGCGTCGCGGCCCTCATTGAGGAATCTCCCCCACAGACCGGCCCCCCAATCGCTTTTATCGATCCGGTGTGCAGTCATAGCGATTTCATAGGCCTTAAACCATTGCTGGATGTCGTCCTCTCGGAAGTATTCTCGAACGACATCCTTGGGGATGTGTACCTTCTTCTCTGTTGCCCCTGGGGTGTGGGGTTGCTCGGGCACCCCTGCTTCTTTATTCTGTTTGCGTAGGTCGATTTCAGCTAATTTCCGCTCATGTTCATATGCCAGTTTCTTTTCCTCGAGCTCCCTTTGTCTCTGTTTCTCCTCTCTTTCTTCTCGGAGACGCAGGTGCTCTAAGTTGATTTTCTGTTCGGCCAACTTTAGTTCAACGTCCATTTTGAGCCGGGCCATTTCCAGCTCGTGTAGTCGGGTTCTTTCTCGTTCCTGGATCTCGTCTGGCGAGAGACCCGTTCTTCGTTCTTCAGGGGCCATGGGGGTTTGTGCTGCGATGTCTTGATCGGGGGTTCCGGCAGCCCCGGTTTCTGCCCAAGATTCCAGGGCCTGCTTAAAGTCATCTTTGGTATTTAGTCCGGTGGTAGCGATACCTAATTCGATACAGAACTGTTTAAGTTCACGATGGTTGTACTCGTCCAATTTCTCCATCTGGAATTTCTCCGTTGATCCGCTGTCTTTAGTTGACATCGTGATTCGCCGTGGGGTGAGCTACTCTCTGTACGGTTTATGCGGTGATTCGGATCCCGTCGCTGGCCACCAATGTTAGACGGACCGGGAGGGTCGGCCGAGGATAAGGGGAGAGGTCTCCGGGGAGAGCCGTCTCCAGTGAATCGTACAGACAAGTAACTTCCCCCCCACAGACGGACACCACACAATGATAAAGTTCAACGATACTTTATAGGTAATTCTCAAGTACGGTAGAATGGTACAAGGAGGTCTGGACTCAGGGGTCCCCTCTATTCTGGTCTCTGTTTGGGAAAAGGGTAGCGGGACAGTCTTGTTACCAAAGAGATGGAAATAGCTCTCAATCCTCGAGCTCGGTGGTGTAGATGAACGGGCCGCGGCGGAGCCAGCAGGGCCCGAGATGGATGAAGGAAGACGACGGTCCGCGGCAGAGCCAGCAGGTCCCGATGAAGGTGGTGGTTACAAACGGTCCGCGGCCACGCCAGCAGGTCCCGACGAAGATGAAGGATAGGGTGGTTCCCAAAGCCGCGGCAGCGCCAGCAGGCAAGACGAAGGTGCACGAGACAGAGCTACGGCAGCGCCAGTAGTCCGTCAAGGATGAGTTCTTCTTTGCGTCTCTCGACTCCAAGATACAACTGCCGTCCGGCTCTGGAGCTGCCCCAGTTATAGGGCTGGTGTGCTTTGATGTCCGGACCCTCGCACTTGGAGGTCGGGAGGTCCGGGATGAGGGGGTTCAGACACCCAGCAGGGGGGTGGAGCCAGCGCCCGGGGAGGCGATGGGCGAGCGGCACTTGGCGGGGGAGAGCCATCGACACCTCTTGCTCCCATTGACTGACCAAGTAGCCCGCTCACCTCCTGGGTGGATGTTGGTGCCGGAATGTCTGAGGCCTGGCCGGGCCCAGGGTTGAGGTCGATCGGGGGCCAGGCGGCCTCGTGGTGGAGTGTCCAAGATGGCGCCCAGGATGGGCGCGCAGACCGGTAGTGGGTCGGTCTATGCGGTCAACAGGTTCGAGTGTAGGGGTCCCTGCGGGGACGGTGGACGTGTAATGGTGGTGTGTGGTACTTGCGTGGCTGGTTCGGGCCTGGTTGGGCCGGGGGAGAGCGGCCCTTCATGTGGCCTGTCCAACAATCGTCCAGACGGATGCCTCCGACCATGGCATTGGGGCAGTCCTGTCTCAAGTGAACACCGAAGGCCGTGATCAGCCGGTGGCCTTCATCAGCCGGCGACTCCTACCACGGGAACAACGCTGGAGCACCATAGAGAGGGAGGCCTTCGCGGTGGTATGGGCCCTCAAGAAGCTCCGGCCCTACCTTTTTGGCACACCCTTTCGGGTACAGACCGACCACCGACCCCTGCAGTGGCTGATGCAGATGCGGGGGGAAAACCCGAAGTTACTACGCTGGTCCATCTCCCTACAAGGGATGGACTTCACAGTTGAACATCGGCCTGGGCCAGATCACGCCAACGCAGATGGCCTGTCCCGGTTCTTCCGCCTCGACGAGAAGAGTCCCCAAGAGAATGGGTAACTCTCCCCGCCTTCAGCTGGGGGGGACGCATGTTGGACAGGCCACATGAAGGGCCGCTCTCCCCCGGCCCAACCAGGCCCGAACCAGCCACGCAAGTACCACACACCACCATTGCACGTCCACCGTCCCCGCAGGGACCCCTACACTCGAACCTGTTGACCGCGTAGGCCGACCCACTACCGGCCTGCGCGCCCATCCTGGGCGCCATCTTGGACACTCCACCACGAGGCCGCCGGGCCCCCGATCGACCTCAACCCTGGGCCTGGCCAGGCCTCAGACATTCCGGCACCAACATCCACCCAGGAGGTGAGCGGGCTACTTGGTCAGTCAATGGGAGCAAGAGGTGTCGATGGCTCTCCCCCGCCAAGTACCGCTCGCCCATCGCCTCCCCGGGCGCTGGCTCCACCCCCCTGCTGGGTGTCTGAACCCCCTCATCCCGGACCTCCCGACCTCCAAGTGCGAGGGTCCGGACATCAAAGCACACCAGCCCTATAACTGGGGCAGCTCCAGAGCAGGACGGGAGTTGTATCTTGGAGTCGAGAGACGCAAAGAAGAACTCATCCTTGACGGACTACTGGCGCTGCCGTAGCTCTGTCTTGTGCACCTTCGTCTTGCCTGCTGGCGCTGCCGCGGCTTTGGGAACCACCCTATCCTTCATCGTCGTCGGGACCTGCTGGCGTGGCCGCGGACCGTTGTAACCACCACCTTCATCGGGACCTGCTGGCTCTGCCGCGGACCGTCGTCTTCCTTCATCCATCTCGGGACCTGCTGGCTCCGCCGCGGCCCGTTCATCTACACCCCCGAGCTCGAGGATTGAGAGCTATTGCCATCTTTTTGGTAACAAGACTGTCCCGCTACCCTCTTCCCAAACAGAGACCAGAATAGAGGGGACCCCTGAGTCCAGACCTCCTTGTACCATTCTACCGTACTTGAAGAATTCCCTATAAAGTATCGTTGAACTTTATCCTTGTGTGGTGTCCGTCTGTGGGGGGGAAGTTACTTGTCTGTACGATTCGCTGGAGACGGCTCTCCCCGGAGACCTCTCCCCTTATCCTCGGCCGACCCTCCCGGTCCGTCTAACAGTTGTGATTCTGCCCTCTGTTCCCTTGTTGTGGTTCTGCCCTCTGTTCCCTCGTTGTGATTGTGATTCTGCCCTCTGTTCCCTCGTTGTGATTCTACCCTCTGTTCCCTAGTTGTGATTCTGCCCTCTGTTCCCTCGTTGTGATTCTGCCCTCTGTTCCCTTGTTGTGATTGTTTGTCTGCCCTCTGTTCCCTCGTTGTGATTCTGCCCTCTGTTCCCTAGTTGTGATTCTGCCCTGTTCCCTAGTTGTGATTCTGCCCTCTGTTCCCTCGTTGTGATTGTGATTCTGCCCTCTTTTCCCTAGTTGTGATTCTGCCCTCTGTTCCCACGTTGTGATTGTGATTATGCCCTCTGTTCCCTGGTTGTGATTCTTTTTCTGCCCTCTGTTCCCTCGTTGTGATTGTGATTCTGCCCTCTGTTCCCTCGTTGTGATTGTTTTTCTGCCCTCTGTTCCCTCGTTGTGATTCTGCCCTCTGTTCCGTAGTTGTGATTCTGCCCTCTGTTCCCTCGTTGTGATTGTTTTTCTGCCCTCTGTTCCCTCGTTGTGATTGTTTTTCTGCCCTCTGTTCCCTCGTTGTTATTCTGCCCTCTGTTCCCTCGTTGTGATTGTTTTTCTGCCCTCTGTTCCCTCGTTGTGATTATTTTTCTGCCCTCTGTTCCCTCGTTGTGATTCTGCCCTCTGTTCCCTCGTTGTGATTCTGCCCTCTGTTCCCTCGTTGTGATTGTAATTATGCCCTCTGTTCCCTCGTGATTCTGCCCTCTGTTCCCTCGTTGTGATTCTGCCCTCTGTTCCCTCGTTGTGATTGTGATTCTGCCCTCTCTTCCCTAGTTGTTATGCTGCCCTCTGTTCCCTCGTTGTGATTCTGCCCTATGTTCCCTATTTGTGATTCTGCCCTCTGTTCCCTCGTTGTGATTGTGATTCTGCCCTCTGTTCCCTAGTTGTGATTCTGCCCTCTGTTCCCTCGTTGTGATTCTGCCCTCTGTTCACTCGTGGTGATTGTTTTTCTGCCCTCTGTTCCCTCGTTGTGATTCTGCCCTTTGTTCCCTCGTTGTGATTCTGCCCTCTGTTCCCTCGTTGTGATTGTTTTTCTGCCCTCTGTTCCCTAGTTGTGATTCTGCCCTCTGTTCTCTCGTTGTGATTCTGCCCTCTGTTCCCTGGTTGGGATTGTGATTCTGCCCTCTGTTCCCTGGTTGTGATTGTTTTTCTGCCCTCTGTTCCCTCGTTGTGATTCTGCCCTCTGTTCCCTTGTTGTGATTCTGCCCTCTGTTCCCTCGTTGTGATTGTGATTCTTCCCTCTGTTCCCTCGTTGGGATTGTTTTTCTGCCCTCTGTTCCCTCGTTGTGATTCTGCCCTCTGTTCCCTAGTTGTGATTCTGCCCTCTGTTCCGTAGTTGTGATTCTGCCCTCTGTTCCCTCGTTGTGATTGTTTTTCTGCCCTCTGTTCCCTCGTTGTGATTGTTTTTCTGCCCTCTGTACCCTCGTTGTTATTCTGCCCTCTGTTCCCTCGTTGTGATTCTGCCCTCTGTTCCCTCGTTGTGATTGTAATTATGCCCTCTGTTCCCACGTTGTGATTCTGCCCTATGTTCCCTCGTTGTGATTCTGCCCTCTGTTCCCTGCTTGTTATGCTGCCCTCTGTTCCCTCGTTGTGATTCTGCCCTCTGTTCCCTATTGGTGATTCTGCCCTCTGTTCCCTTGTTGTGATTGTAATTCTGCCCTCTGTTCCCTAGTTGTGATTCTGCCCTCTGTTCCCTCGTTGTGATTCTGCCCTCTGTTCACTCGTGGTGATTGTTTTTCTGCCCTCTGTTCCCTCGTTATGATTCTGCCCTTTGTTCCCTCATTGTGATTCTGCCCTCTGTTCCCTCATTGTGATTGTTTTTCTGCCCTCTGTTCCCTAGTTGTGATTCTGCCCTCTGTTCTCTCGTTGTGATTCTGCCCTCTGTTCCCTCGTTGTGATTGTGATTCTGTCCTCTGTTCCCTGGTTGTGATTGTTTTTCTGCTCTCTGTTCCCTCGTTGTGATTCTGCCCTCTGTTCCCTTGTTGTGATTCTGCCCTCTGTTCCCTCGTTGTGATTGTGATTCTGCCCTCTGTTCCCTGGTTGTGATTGTTTTTCTGCCCTCTGTTCCCTCGTTGTGATTCTGCCCTCTGTTCCCTAGTTGTGATTCTGCCCTCTGTTCGGTAGTTGTGATTCTGCCCTCTGTTCCCTCGTTGTGATTGTTTTTCTGCCCTCTGTTCCATCGTTGTGATTGTTTTTCTGCCCTCTGTTCCCTCGTTGTTATTCTGCCCTCTGTTCCCTCGTTGTGATTGTTTTTCTGCCCTCTGTTCCCTCGTTGTGATTGTTTTTCTGCCCTCTGTTCCCTCGTTGTGATTCTGCCCTCTGTTCCCTCGTTGTGATTCTGCCCTCTGTTCCCTCGTTGTGATTGTAATTATGCCCTCTGTTCCCTCGTTGTGATTCTGCCCTCTGTTCCCTCGTTGTGATTCTGCCCTCTGTTCCCTCGTTGTGATTGTGATTCTGCCCTCTGTTCCCTAGTTGTTATGCTGCCCTCTGTTCCCTCGTTGTGATTCTGCCCTCTGTTCCCTATTTGTGATTCTGCCCTCTGATCCCTCGTTGTGATTGTGATTCTGCCCTCTGTTCCCTAGTTGTGATTCTGCCCTCTGTTCCCTCGTTGTGATTCTGCCCTCGGTTCACTCCTGATGATTGTTTTTCTGCCCTCTGTTCCCTCGTTGTGATTCTGCCCTTTGTTCCCTCGTTGTGATTCTGCCCTCTGTTCCCTCGTTGTGATTGTTTTTCTGCCCTCTGTTCCCTAGTTGTGATTCTGCCCTCTGTTCTCTCGTTGTGATTCTGCCCTCTGTTCCCTCGTTGTGATTGTGATTCTGCCCTCTGTTCCCTCGTTGTGATTGTTTGTCTGCCCTCTGTTCCCTCGTTGTGATTCTGCCCTCTGTTCCCTAGTTGTGATTCTGCCCTGTTCCCTAGTTGTGATTCTGCCCTCTGTTCCCTCGTTGTGATTCTGCCCTCTGTTCCCTCGTTGTGATTGTGATTCTGCCCTCTGTTCCCTAGCTGTGATTCTGCCCTCTGTTCCCACGTTGTGATTGTGATTCTGCCCTCTGTTCCCTGGTTGTGATTCTTTTTCTGCCCTCTGTTCCCTCGTTGTGATTGTGATTCTGCCCTCTGTTCCCTCGTTGTGATTGTTTTTCTGCCCTCTGTTCCCTCGTTGTGATTCTGCCCTCTGTTTCCTAGTTGTGATTCTGCCCTCTGTTCCGTAGTTGTGATTCTGCCCTCTGTTCCCTCGTTGTGATTGTTTTTCTGCCCTCTGTTCCCTCGTTGTGATTGTTTTTCTGCCCTCTGTTCCCTCGTTGTTATTCTGCCCTCTGTTCCCTCGTTGTGATTGTTTTTCTGCCCTCTGTTCCCTCGTTGTGATTGTTTTTCTGCCCTCTGTTCCCTCGTTGTGATTCTGCCCTCTGTTCCCTCGTTGTGATTCTGCCCTCTGTTCCCTCGTTGTGATTGTAATTATGCCCTCTGTTCCCTCGTTGTGATTCTGCCCTCTGTTCCCTCTTTGTGATTCTGCCCTCTCTTCCCTCGTTGTGATTGTGATTCTGCCCTCTGTTCCCTAGTTGTTATGCTGCCCTCTGTTCCCTCGTTGTGATTCTGCCCTCTGTTCCCTATTTGTGATTCTGCCCTCTGTTCCCTCGTTGTGATTGTGATTCTGCCCTCTGTTCCCTAGTTGTGATTCTGCCCTCTGTTCCCTTGTTGTGATTCTGCCTCTGTTCACTGGTGGTGATTGTTTTTCTGCCCTCTGTTCCCTCGTTGTGATTCTGCCCTCTGTTCCCTCGTTGTGATTGTTTTTCTGCCCTCTGTTCCCTAGTTGTAATTCTGCCCTCTGTTCCCTAGTTGTGATTCTGCCCTCTGTTCTCTCGTTGTGATTCTGCCCTCTGTTCACTCGTGGTGATTGTTTTTCTGCACTCTGTTCCCTCGTTGTGATTCTGCCCTTTGTTCCCTCATTGTGATTCTGCCCTCTGTTCCCTCATTGTGATTGTTTTTCTGCCCTCTGTTCCCTAGTTGTGATTCTGCCCTCTGTTCCCTCGTTATGATTCTGCCCTTTGTTCCCTCATTGTGATTCTGCCCTCTGTTCCCTCATTGTGATTGTTTTTCTGCCCTCTGTTCCCTAGTTGTGATTCTGCCCTCTGTTCTCTCGTTGTGATTCTGCCCTCTGTTCCCTCGTTGTGATTGTGATTCTGTCCTCTGTTCCCTGGTTGTGATTGTTTTTCTGCTCTCTGTTCCCTCGTTGTGATTCTGCCCTCTGTTCCCTTGTTGTGATTCTGCCCTCTGTTCCCTCGTTGTGATTGTGATTCTGCCCTCTGTTCCCTGGTTGTGATTGTTTTTCTGCCCTCTGTTCCCTCGTTGTGATTCTGCCCTCTGTTCCCTAGTTGTGATTCTGCCCTCTGTTCGGTAGTTGTGATTCTGCCCTCTGTTCCCTCGTTGTGATTGTTTTTCTGCCCTCTGTTCCATCGTTGTGATTGTTTTTCTGCCCTCTGTTCCCTCGTTGTTATTCTGCCCTCTGTTCCCTCATTGTGATTGTTTTTCTGCCCTCTGTTCCCTCGTTGTGATTGTTTTTCTGCCCTCTGTTCCCTCGTTGTGATTCTGCCCTCTGTTCCCTCGTTGTGATTCTGCCCTCTGTTCCCTCATTGTGATTGTAATTATGCCCTCTGTTCCCTCGTTGTGATTCTGCCCTCTGTTCCCTCGTTGTGATTCTGCCCTCTGTTCCCTCGTTGTGATTGTGATTCTGCCCTCTGTTCCCTAGTTGTTATGCTGCCCTCTGTTCCCTCGTTGTGATTCTGCCCTCTGTTCCCTATTTGTGATTCTGCCCTCTGATCCCTCGTTGTGATTGTGATTCTGCCCTCTGTTCCCTAGTTGTGATTCTGCCCTCTGTTCCCTCGTTGTGATTCTGTCCTCGGTTCACTCCTGATGATTGTTTTTCTGCCCTCTGTTCCCTCGTTGTGATTCTGCCCTTTGTTCCCTCGTTGTGATTCTGCCCTCTGTTCCCTCGTTGTGATTGTTTTTCTGCCCTCTGTTCCCTAGTTGTGATTCTGCCCTCTGTTCTCTCGTTGTGATTCTGCCCTCTGTTCCCTCGTTGTGATTGTGATTCTGCCCTCTGTTCCCTCGTTGTGATTGTTTGTCTGCCCTCTGTTCCCTCGTTGTGATTCTGCCCTCTGTTCCCTAGTTGTGATTCTGCCCTGTTCCCTAGTTGTGATTCTGCCCTCTGTTCCCTCGTTGTGATTCTGCCCTCTGTTCCCTGGTTGTGATTGTGATTCTGCCCTCTGTTCCCTAGCTGTGATTCTGCCCTCTGTTCCCACGTTGTGATTGTGATTCTGCCCTCTGTTCCCTGGTTGTGATTCTTTTTCTGCCCTCTGTTCCCTCGTTGTGATTGTGATTCTGCCCTCTGTTCCCTCGTTGTGATTGTTTTTCTGCCCTCTGTTCCCTCGTTGTGATTCTGCCCTCTGTTTCCTAGTTGTGATTCTGCCCTCTGTTCCGTAGTTGTGATTCTGCCCTCTGTTCCCTCGTTGTGATTGTTTTTCTGCCCTCTGTTCCCTCGTTGTGATTGTTTTTCTGCCCTCTGTTCCCTCGTTGTTATTCTGCCCTCTGTTCCCTCGTTGTGATTGTTTTTCTGCCCTCTGTTCCCTCGTTGTGATTGTTTTTCTGCCCTCTGTTCCCTCGTTGTGATTCTGCCCTCTGTTCCCTCGTTGTGATTCTGCCCTCTGTTCCCTCGTTGTGATTGTAATTATGCCCTCTGTTCCCTCGTTGTGATTCTGCCCTCTGTTCCCTCTTTGTGATTCTGCCCTCTGTTCCCTCGTTGTGATTGTGATTCTGCCCTCTGTTCCCTAGTTGTTATGCTGCCCTCTGTTCCCTCGTTGTGATTCTGCCCTCTGTTCCCTATTTGTGATTCTGCCCTCTGTTCCCTCGTTGTGATTGTGATTCTGCCCTCTGTTCCCTAGTTGTGATTCTGCCCTCTGTTCCCTTGTTGTGATTCTGCCTCTGTTCACTGGTGGTGATTGTTTTTCTGCCCTCTGTTCCCTCGTTGTGATTCTGCCCTTTGTTCCCTCGTTGTGATTCTGCCCTCTGATCCCTCGTTGTGATTGTTTTTCTGCCCTCTGTTCCCTAGTTGTAATTCTGCCCTCTGTTCCCTAGTTGTGATTCTGCCCTCTGTTCCCTCGTTGTGATTCTGCCCTCTGTTCACTCGTGGTGATTGTTTTTCTGCACTCTGTTCCCTCGTTGTGATTCTGCCCTTTGTTCCCTCATTGTGATTCTGCCCTCTGTTCCCTCATTGTGATTGTTTTTCTGCCCTCTGTTCCCTAGTTGTGATTCTGCCCTCTGTTCTCTCGTTGTGATTCTGCCCTCTGTTCCCTCGTTGTGATTGTGATTCTGTCCTCTGTTCCCTGGTTGTGATTGTTTTCTGCTCTCTGTTCCCTCGTTGTGATTCTGCCCTCTGTTCCCTTGTTGTGATTCTGCCCTCTGTTCCCTCGTTGTGATTGTGATTCTGCCCTCTCTTCCCTGGTTGTGATTGTTTTTCTGCCCTCTGTTCCCTCGTTGTGATTCTGCCCTCTGTTCCCTAGTTGTGATTCTGCCCTCTGTTCCCTCGTTGTGATTCTGCCCTCTGTTCACTTGTGGTGATTG
The DNA here is from genome assembly GCF_964261635.1 of Lissotriton helveticus. Taxonomy (NCBI): domain Eukaryota; kingdom Metazoa; phylum Chordata; class Amphibia; order Caudata; family Salamandridae; genus Lissotriton; species Lissotriton helveticus. The sequence continues at coordinate 9,266,529 of NC_136057.1, read as the reverse complement.
TTTTTCTGCCCTCTGTTCCCTCGTTGTGATTCTGCCCTTTGTTCCCTCGTTGTGATTCTGCCCTCTGTTCCCTCGTTGTGATTGTTTTTCTGCCCTCTGTTCCCTAGTTGTGATTCTGCCCTCTGTTCTCTCGTTGTGATTGTTTTTCTGCCCTCTGTTCCCTCGTTGTTATTCTGCCCTCTGTTCCCTCGTTGTGATTGTTTTTCTGCCCTCTGTTCCCTCGTTGTGATTGTTTTTCTTCCCTCTGTTCCCTCGTTGTGATCTCTGCCCTCTGTTCCCTCGTTGTGATTCTGCCCTCTGTTCCCTCGCTGTGATTGTAATTATGCCCTCTGTTCCCTAGTTGTTATTCTGCCCTCTGTTCCCTCGTTGTGATTCTGCCCTCTGTTCCCTATTTGTGATTCTGCCCTCTGTTCCCTCATTGTGATTGTGATTCTGCCCTCTGTTCCCTAGTTGTGATTCTGCCCTCTATTCCCTCTCTGTGATTCTGCCCTCTGTTCACTCGTGGTGATTGTTGGACAGGCCACATGAAGGGCCGCTCTCCCCCGGCCCAACCAGGCCCGAACCAGCCACGCAAGTACCACACACCACCATTGCACGTCCACCGTCCCCGCAGGGACCCCTACACTCGAACCTGTTGACCCCGTAGGCCGACCCACTACCGGCCTGCGCGCCCATCCTGGGCGCCATCTTGGACACTCCACCACGAGGCCGCCTGGCCCCCGATCGACCTCAACCCTGGGCCTGGCCAGGCCTCAGACATTCCGGCACCAACATCCACCCAGGAGGTGAGCGGGCTACTTGGTCAGTCAATGGGAGCAGGAGGTGTCGATGGCTCTCACCCGCCAAGTGCCGCTCGCCCATCGCCTCCCCGGACGCTGGCTCCACCCCCCTGCTGGGTGTCTGAACCCCCTCATCCCGGACCTCCCGACCTCCAAGTGCGAGGGTCCGGACATCAAAGCACACCAGCCCTATAACTGGGGCAGCTCCAGAGCAGGACGGGAGTTGTATCTTGGAGTCGAGAGACGCAAAGAAGAACTCATCCTTGACGGACTACTGGCGCTGCCGTAGCTCTGTCTTGTGCACCCTCGTCTTGCCTGCTGGCGCTGCCGCGGCTTTGGGAACCACCCTATCCTTCATCATCGTCGGGACCTGCTGGCGTAGCCGCGGACCGTTTGTAACCACCACCTTCATCGGGACCTGCTGGCTCTGCCGCGGACCGTCGTCTGCCTTCATCCATCTCGGGACCTGCTGGCTCCGCCGCGGCCCGTTCATCTACACCACCGAGCTCGAGTATTGAGAGCTATTTTCCATCGTTTTGGTAACAAGACTGTCCCGCTACCCTTTTCCCAAACAGAGACCAGAATAGAGGGGACCCCTGAGTCCAGACCTCCTTGTACCATTCTACCGTACTTGAAGAATTGTCTATAAAGTATCGTTGAACTTTATCATTGTGTGGTGTCCGTCTGTGGGGGGGAAGTTACTTGTCTGTACGATTTACTGGAGACGGCTCTCCCCGGAGACCTCTCCCCGTATCCTCGGCCGACCCTCCCGGTCCGTCTAACATTGGTGGCCAGCGACGGGATCCGAATCACCGCATAAACCGTACAGAGAGTAGCTCACCCCACGGCGAATCACGATGTCAACTAAAGAAAGCGGATCAACGGAGAAATTCCAGATGGAGAAATTGGGCGAGTACAGCCATCGTGAACTTAAACAGTTCTGTATCGAATTAGGTATCGCTACCACCGGACTAAATACCAAAGATGACTTTAAGCAGGCCCTGGAATCTTGGGCAGAAACCGGGGCTGCCGGAACCCCCGATCAAGACATCACAGCACAAACCCCCATGGGCCCTGAAGAGCGAAGAACGGGTCTCTCGCCAGGCGAGATCCAGGAACGAGAAAGAACCCGACTACACGAGCTGGAAATGGCCCGGCTCAAAATGGACGTTGAACTAAAGTTGGCCGAACAGAAAATCAACTTAGAGCACCTGCGTCTCCGAGAAGAAAGAGAGGAGAAACAGAGACAAAGGGAGCTCGAGGAAAAGAAACTGGCATATGAACATGAACGGAAATTAGCTGAAATCGACCTACGCAAACAGAATAAAGAAACAGGGGTGCCCGAGCAACCCCACACTCCAGGGGCAACAGAGAAGAAGGTACACATCCCCAAGGATGTCGTTCGAGAATACTTCCGAGAGGACGACATCCAGCAATGGTTTAAGGCCTATGAAATCGCTATGACTGCACACCGGATCGATAGAAGCGATTGGGGGGCCGGTCTGTGGGGGAGATTCCTCAATGAGGGCCGCGACGCCCTGCTGCAACTCCCGGACCAGCAGATGACCTCCTATGACCATATGAAAGCGGCACTCCTCACCCGCTATGGCCTCACACCCGAGATGTACCGTCAGAGGTTCCGAGACTGCACCCGCATCCCAGGTACAACTTGGGTGGACTATGTCAATTATTTTAGCCGAGCCTTCGAGGGCTGGATCAAAGGAAGCAAGGTCACAACCTACGAACAACTGTTCAATCTTATGGTATGGGAGCATCTGTCGAACAATTGCTTCATTGAACTTCGCCAGCACCTCCTCGACAGCAAGTTAACGGATCCCCGGCAGCTCGCAGCCGAAGCTGACCGGTGGGAGATCACCAGAGTGAGTCGAAATGGGTCCTCCGAACAGAACCGGAACAACAATGGTCAGCACCGTCCCCGAGGAGGTGGAGGCCAAGGACGCGGAAGAAGCAACGCTCCGGTCACCCCCACTATCAGCCCCACCCCCCCGTCCAACCGGGGCAGCACCCCAGCGCGACCGGGACCTCGAGCCAATGTTACCTGCCATCGATGTCAACGAGTCGGACACTATGCAAACGACCCAAACTGCCCCCAGTACCAGAGCCCAAGACCCCGCCAAGTAGCCGCTGCTGCTCTGGGGGAGGAACGGATCTCAGAGGAACAAGAAGAATATGAACAGGAACACCCAGAATGGGAGCCAGCCGCCATGGCTCTCGCCTGCCTAGGGGGGAGAGACATGGTCCCGCGGGTCCCCCTACCCGCTAATACCCAGAAGTACAGCCAATGGGTGGGCATCAATGGACGCCGGGCGGAAGCCCTTCGTGACACTGGGGCCAGTGTAACAGCCGTCCGCTGTCACCTGGTGACCCCCGAACAATACTTACCAAACGTTCTCTGCCCTGTACGTTCAGCCGATAACTCAGAAAGTCTGTGTCGGATGGCCTGCGTCCCCTTCGAATGGGGAGGGGTCTCCGGCATGTTGAAGGTGACGGTCCGAGATGATGCCCCCGTAGACTGCCTCCTGGGTAATGACCTGGAAAGCTCTCCATGGGCAGCAGTCGAACGAAAAGAGCACCTGGGGATGCTGGGCGTCCCGGACTGGGCGTGCGTCACCACCCGGTCCATGACCGCCCGTGCCAACACCCGCCCAGAGGAACTCGAATGGCCGGCGCCACCGCCTCCGGTCGCCCCCGCCGAAACCACCGACCGTGACGTCCCCCCCGAACCAGCTCAACCTCCAGACCTCGCTAACCTCGACCAGTGGCCTCAAGAGGGGGGGCCCACGCAAGAACAATTTCGCCAAGAACAAAGGACCTGTCCGTCCCTCGAGGGACTCCGCCAGCAAGCGCTAGCCCAAAGCGCAGGGGATACCTCCGGAACTCACTGGGTCTACTGGGACAATGATCTGCTGTACAGTGAGCAAAGAATCGCGGAGCTGGGGGCCAGCCGAGTCCTAGTGGTACCCCTCCGTTTTAGAGACTTTCTGCTAAACCTGGCCCACGATGTCCCCCTGGCAGGACACTTGGGTCAAGACAAAACCTATAGCCGCCTGGTGACCCACTTCTTCTGGCCCAAAATGAGGGACAATGTACACCAGCATTGCCGATCTTGCCCCACGTGCCAAGCCAGTGGGAAGAGCGGCCGCAAACTGAAAGCCCCCCTGCAACCTTTTCCCGTGGTCACCACCCCGTTCGAGAGGGTCGGAATCGATATCGTAGGGCCCCTGGACCCGCGCACAAAACAAGGCCATCGATTCATCCTGGTGCTAGTGGACCACGCCACCCGCTACCCGGAGGCTGTTCCCCTGCGGACTGTGACAGCCCCGGTAGTCGGCCGGGCTCTGATGGGGATCTTCTCCTGGGTGGGCTTCCCCCGGGAGGTCGTCAGTGACAGAGGCACGAACTTTATTTCGAAATACATGAAATCTCTCTGGCAACAGTGCGGGGTTACCTACCGGTTCACGACCCCCTATCACCCTCAAGGAAACGGACTCGTTGAGCGGTTCAACCGCACGCTCAAAGGGATGATCGGGGGGTTGGAAGAGCCCCTCCGTCGCCAGTGGGATGTACTGTTGCCGTGCCTTCTCTTCGCATATCGAGAGGTTCCCCAGAAGTCCCTGGGCTTCAGCCCATTTGAACTGCTGTATGGACACCCCGTGCGCGGGCCGCTCAGCCTAGTTAAGGAAGGCTGGGAGATGCCCCCTCTAAAGAACCCACCAGATGTGTTCCGCTACCTCCTAACACTCCGCAACCAGACCCGGCGATTCCGAGAACTAGCAAAAGCCAACCTAGAGGCCAGTCAGGAGGACATGAAAAGGTGGTATGACCGGAATGCCTCCTCCATCGAGTTTGAACCTGGGCAACAGGTATGGGTGATGTCCCCCACCGAACCCTGCGCCCTACAAGACAAGTGGACAGGGCCCTTCAAGGTGGTCGAGCGCAAGGGTCCGGCTACCTATCTCATCGACTTGGAATCTTCCCGGAACCCCCTCCGGGTCCTCCACGCTAACAGACTGAAACCGCACTTTGTACGGACAGAACTCAGCCTCCTGATGGCCACAGACAATGGGGCTGAAGAGGACTCCGAGCCCCTCCCGGACCTCCTACGAACGCGGGAGAAAGACGGTTCCGTAGATGGGGTCCGACTCTCAGAGGCCCTCACCCGAGAGCAACACCAGGAGTGCCAAGTTCTCCTATCACAATTCGCCAGCCTGTTCTCCCTCACCCCAGGTGTCACTTCCTGGTGTACGCACGATGTGGACACGGGGGACAGCCCCCCTATCCGCCACCGGGCCTACCGCGTGCCAGATCGGGTACGGGCCTGCATCCAGGAGGAAGTAGCCAAAATGCTCACGCTCGGGGTCATCGAGCCCTCAGACAGCCCCTGGGCCAGCCCTGTAGTACTGGTCCCCAAGGCAGCTGCCCCCGGCACCACACCAGAACTCCGGTTCTGCGTCGACTACCGGGGCTTGAATGCGGTCACCAGGACAGACGCACATCCCATCCCCCGGGCAGATGAACTAATCGACCGCATGGGAGCTGCCCGCTACCTCAGTATCTTCGACCTGACGGCGGGCTACTGGCAAATCGGCCTCACACCCCGGGCACAAGAACGTTCTGCCTTTTCCACGCCCGATGGCCATCACCATTTCACAGTCATGCCCTTCGGCATGAAGAATGCCCCAGCAACATTCCAATGGCTCGTCAATCAGGTCCTGGCGGGGCTCGAAGGATTCAGCGCCGCCTACTTAGACGACATCGCTGTATACAGCAACCAGTGGTCCGAGCACCTCCACCACCTCCGAGCAGTACTGCACGCCCTTCAGCAAGCTGGCCTCACGATCAAGGCCAGCAAATGTCAAATTGGGCAAGGGTCTGTAACCTACCTCGGGCACCAGGTGGGAAGCGGCCTGGTGGCCCCTCTGCAGCTAAAAATTGCCGCCATCCAGTCCTGGCAGCCCCCCACTACCCAGACCGAGGTACGAGCCTTCCTGGGCCTCACGGGCTATTACCGAAGGTTCGTGAAAGACTATGGTACTATCGTGAGGCCCCTCACAGAGCTCACGTCAAAAAATCAGCCCCAGAAAGTCAACTGGACCCCAGAGTGTCAAGCTGCATTTGAACAATTGAAAGCCGCCATGTGCTCCGCCCCTGTGCTCCAGGCCCCCGACTACAGCCGGGAGTTCATCGTCCAGACGGATGCCTCCGACCATGGCATTGGGGCAGTCCTGTCCCAAGTGAACACCGAAGGCCATGACCAGCCGGTGGCCTTCATCAGCCGGCGACTCCTACCACGGGAACAACGCTGGAGCACCATAGAGAGGGAGGCCTTCGCGGTGGTATGGGCCCTCAAGAAGCTCCGGCCCTACCTTTTTGGCACACCCTTTCGGGTACAGACCGACCACCGACCCCTGCAGTGGCTGATGCAGATGCGGGGGGAAAACCCGAAGTTACTACGCTGGTCCATCTCCCTACAAGGGATGGACTTCACAGTTGAACATCGGCCTGGGCCCGATCACGCCAACACAGATGGCCTGTCCCGGTTCTTCCGCCTCGACGCGAAGAGTCCCCAAGAGAACGGGTAACTCTCCCCGCCTTCAGCTGGGGGGGACGCATGTTGGACAGGCCACATGAAGGGCCGCTCTCCCCCGGCCCAACCAGGCCCGAACCAGCCACGCAAGTACCACACACCACCATTGCACGTCCACCGTCCCCGCAGGGACCCCTACACTCGAACCTGTTGACCCCGTAGGCCGACCCACTACCGGCCTGCGCGCCCATCCTGGGCGCCATCTTGGACACTCCACCACGAGGCCGCCTGGCCCCCGATCGACCTCAACCCTGGGCCTGGCCAGGCCTCAGACATTCCGGCACCAACATCCACCCAGGAGGTGAGCGGGCTACTTGGTCAGTCAATGGGAGCAGGAGGTGTCGATGGCTCTCACCCGCCAAGTGCCGCTCGCCCATCGCCTCCCCGGACGCTGGCTCCACCCCCCTGCTGGGTGTCTGAACCCCCTCATCCCGGACCTCCCGACCTCCAAGTGCGAGGGTCCGGACATCAAAGCACACCAGCCCTATAACTGGGGCAGCTCCAGAGCAGGACGGGAGTTGTATCTTGGAGTCGAGAGACGCAAAGAAGAACTCATCCTTGACGGACTACTGGCGCTGCCGTAGCTCTGTCTTGTGCACCCTCGTCTTGCCTGCTGGCGCTGCCGCGGCTTTGGGAACCACCCTATCCTTCATCATCGTCGGGACCTGCTGGCGTAGCCGCGGACCGTTTGTAACCACCACCTTCATCGGGACCTGCTGGCTCTGCCGCGGACCGTCGTCTGCCTTCATCCATCTCGGGACCTGCTGGCTCCGCCGCGGCCCGTTCATCTACACCACCGAGCTCGAGGATTGAGAGCTATTTTCCATCGTTTTGGTAACAAGACTGTCCCGCTACCCTTTTCCCAAACAGAGACCAGAATAGAGGGGACCCCTGAGTCCAGACCTCCTTGTACCATTCTACCGTACTTGAAGAATTGTCTATAAAGTATCGTTGAACTTTATCATTGTGTGGTGTCCGTCTGTGGGGGGGAAGTTACTTGTCTGTACGATTTACTGGAGACGGCTCTCCCCGGAGACCTCTCCCCGTATCCTCGGCCGACCCTCCCGGTCCGTCTAACATTGATTGTTTTTCTGCCCTCTGTTAAACTTGTTGTGATTCTGCCCTTTGTTCCCTCTTTGTGATTCTGCCCTCTGTTCAATCGTTGTGATTGTTTTTCTGCCCTCTGTTCCCTAGTTGTGATTCTGCCCTCTGTTCCCTCGTTGTGATTCTGCCCTCTGTTCCCTCATTGGGATTGTGAGTCTGCCCTCTGCTCCCTAGTTGTGATTCTGCCCTCTGTTCCCTCGTTGTGATTGTGATTCTGCCCTCTGTTCCCTGGTTGTGATTGTTTTTCTGCCCTCTGTTCCTCGTTGTGATTCTGCCCTCTGTTCCCTTGTTGTGGTTCTGCCCTCTGTTCCCTCGTTGTGATTGTGATTCTGCCCTCTGTTCCCTCGTTGTGATTCTACCCTCTGTTCCCTAGTTGTGATTCTGCCCTCTGTTCCCTCGTTGTGATTCTGCCCTCTGTTCCCTCGTTGTGATTGTTTGTCTGCCCTCTGTTCCCTCGTTGTGATTCTGCCCTCTGTTCCCTAGTTGTGATTCTGCCCTGTTCCCTAGTTGTGATTCTGCCCTCTGTTCCCTCGTTGTGATTGTGATTCTGCCCTCTTTTCCCTAGTTGTGATTCTGCCCTCTGTTCCCACATTGTGATTGTGATTCTGCCCTCTGTTCTCTGGTTGTGATTCTTTTTCTGCCCTCTGTTCCCTCGTTGTGATTGTGATTCTGCCCTCTGTTCCCTCGTTGTGATTGTTTTTCTGCCCTCTGTTCCCTCGTTGTGATTCTGCCCTCTGTTCCCTAGTTGTGATTCTGCCCTCTGTTCCGTAGTTGTGATTCTGCCCTCTGTTCCCTCGTTGTGATTGTTTTTCTGCCCTCTGTTCCCTCGTTGTGATTGTTTTTCTGCCCTCTGTTCCCTCGTTGTTATTCTGCCCTCTGTTCCCTTGTTGTGGTTCTGCCCTCTGTTCCCTCGTTGTGATTGTGATTCTGCCCTCTGTTCCCTCGTTGTGATTCTACCCTCTGTTCCCTAGTTGTGATTCTGCCCTCTGTTCCCTCGTTGTGATTCTGCCCTCTGTTCCCTCGTTGTGATTGTTTGTCTGCCCTCTGTTCCCTCGTTGTGATTCTGCCCTCTGTTCCCTAGTTGTGATTCTGCCCTGTTCCCTAGTTGTGATTCTGCCCTCTGTTCCCTCGTTGTGATTGTGATTCTGCCCTCTTTTCCCTAGTTGTGATTCTGCCCTCTGTTCCCACATTGTGATTGTGATTCTGCCCTCTGTTCCCTGGTTGTGATTCTTTTTCTGCCCTCTATTCCCTCGTTGTGATTGTGATTCTGCCCTCTGTTCCCTCGTTGTGATTGTTTTTCTGCCCTCTGTTCCCTCGTTGTGATTCTGCCCTCTGTTCCCTAGTTGTGATTCTGCCCTCTGTTCCGTAGTAGTGATTCTGCCCTCTGTTCCCTCGTTGTGATTGTTTTTCTGCCCTCTGTTCCCTCGTTGTGATTGTTTTTCTGCCCTCTGTTCCCTCGTTGTTATTCTGCCCTCTGTTCCTTCAGTGTGATTGTTTTTCTGCCCTCTGTTCCCTCGTTGTGATTGTTTTTCTGCCCTCTGTTCCCTCATTGTGATTCTGCCCTCTGTTCCCTCGTTGTGATTCTGCCCTCTGTTCCCTCGTTGTGATTGTAATTATGCCCTCTGTTCCCTAGTTGTGATTCTGCCCTCTGTTCCCTCTTTGTGATTCTGCCCTCTGTTCCCTCGTTGTGATTGTGATTCTGCCCTCTGTTCCCTAGTTGTTATGCTGCCCTCTGTTCCCTCGTTGTGATTCTGCCCTCTGTTCCCTATTTGTGATTCTGCCCTCTGTTCCCTCGTTGTGATTGTGATTCTGCCCTCTGTTCCCTAGTTGTGATTCTGCCCTCTGTTCCCTCGTTGTGGTTCTGCCCTCTGTTCACTTGTGGTGATTGTTTTTCTGCCCTCTGTTCCCTCGTTGTGATTCTGCCCTTTGTTCCCTCGTTGTGATTCTGCCCTCTGTTCCCTCGTTGTGATTGTTTTTCTGCCCTCTGTTCCCTAGTTGTGATTCTGCCCTCTGTTCTCTCGTTGTGATTGTTTTTCTGCCCTCTGTTCCCTCGTTGTTATTCTGCCCTCTGTTCCCTCGTTGTGATTGTTTTTCTGCCCTCTGTTCCCTCGTTGTGTTTGTTTTTCTGCCCTCTGTTCCCTCGTTGTGATCTCTGCCCTCTGTTCCCTCTTTGTGATTCTGCCCTCTGTTCCCTCGCTGTGATTGTAATTATGCCCTCTGTTCCCTAGTTGTTATTTTGCCCTCTGTTCCCTCGTTGTGATTCTGCCCTCTGTTCCCTATTTGTGATTCTGCCCTCTGTTCCCTCGTTGTGATTGTTTTTCTGCCCTCTGTTCCCTCATTGTTATTCTGCCCTCTGTTCCCTTGTTGTGATTCTGCCCTCTGTTCCCTCGTTGTGATTGTAATTATGCCCTCTGTTCCCTTGTTGTGATTCTGCCCTTTGTTCCCTCTTTGTGATTCTGCCCTCTGTTCAATCGTTGTGATTGTTTTTCTGCCCTCTGTTCCCTAGTTGTGATTCTGCCCTCTGTTCCCTCGTTGTGATTCTGCCCTCTGTTCCCTCATTGGGATTGTGAGTCTGCCCTCTGCTCCCTAGTTGTGATTCTGCCCTCTGTTCCCTCGTTGTGATTGTGATTCTGCCCTCTGTTCCCTCGTTGTGTTTGTTTTTCTGCCCTCTGTTCCCTCGTTGTGATCTCTGCCCTCTGTTCCCTCGTTGTGATTCTGCCCTCTGTTCCCTCGCTGTGATTGTAATTATGCCCTCTGTTCCCTAGTTGGTATTTTGCCCTCTGTTCCCTCGTTGTGATTCTGCCCTCTGTTCCCTATTTGTGATTCTGCCCTCTGTTCCCTCGTTGTGATTGTTTTTCTGCCCTCTGTTCCCTCGTTGTTATTCTGCCCTCTGTTCCCTTGTTGTGGTTCTGCCCTCTGTTCCCTCGTTGTGATTGTGATTCTGCCCTCTGTTACCTCGTTGTGATTGTGATTCTGCCCTCTGTTCCCTCGTTGTGATTCTACCCTCTGTTCCCTAGTTGTGATTCTGCCCTCTGTTCCCTCGTTGTGATTCTGCCCTCTGTTCCCTCGTTGTGATTGTTTGTCTGCCCTCTGTTCCCTCGTTGTGATTCTGCCCTCTGTTCCCTAGTTGTGATTCTGCCCTGTTCCCTAGTTGTGATTCTGCCCTCTGTTCCCTCATTGTGATTGTGATTCTGCCCTCTTTTCCCTAGTTGTGATTCCGCCCTCTGTTCCCACATTGTGATTGTGATTCTGCCCTCTGTTCCCTGGTTGTGATTCTTTTTCTGCCCTCTGTTCCCTCGTTGTGATTGTGATTCTGCCCTCTGTTCCCTCGTTGTGATTGTTTTTCTGCCCTCTGTTCCCTCGTTGTGATTCTGCCCTCTGTTCCCTAGTTGTGATTCTGCCCTCTGTTCCCTCGTTGTGATTGTTTTTCTGCCCTCTGTTCCCTCGTTGTGATTGTTTTTCTGCCCTCTGTTCCCTCGTTGTTATTCTGCCCTCTGTTCCTTCGTTGTGATTGTTTTTCTGCCCTCTGTTCCCTCGTTGTGATTGTTTTTCTGCCCTCTGTTCCCTCCTTGTGATTCTGCCCTCTGTTCCCTCCTTGTGATTCTGCCCTCTGTTCCCTCGTTGTGATTGTAATTAAGCCCTCTGTTCCCTCGTTGTGATTCTGCCCTCTGTTCCCTCTTTGTGATTCTGCCCTCTGTTCCCTCGTTGTGATTGTGATTCTGCCCTCTGTTCCCTAGTTGTTATGCTGCCCTCTGTTCCCTCGTTGTGATTCTGCCCTCTGTTCCCTATTTGTGATTCTGCCCTCTGTTCCCTCGTTGTGATTGTGATTCTGCCCTCTGTTCCCTAGTTGTGATTCTGCCCTCTGTTCCCTTGTTGTGGTTCTGCCCTCTGTTCACTTGTGATGATTGTTTTTCTGCCCTCTGTTCCCTCATTGTGATTCTGCCCTCTGTTCCCTCGTTGTGATTCTGCCCTCTGTTCCCTCGTTGTGATTGTAATTATGCCCTCTGTTCCCTCGTTGTGATTCTGCCCTCTGTTCCCTCTTTGTGATTCTGCCCTCTGTTCCCTCGTTGTGATTGTGATTCTGCCCTCTGTTCCCTAGTTGTTATGCTGCCCTCTGTTCCCTCGTTGTGATTCTGCCCTCTGTTCCCTATTTGTGATTCTGCCCTCTGTTCCCTCGTTGTGATTGTGATTCTGCCCTCTGTTCCCTAGTTGTGATTCTGCCCTCTGTTCCCTTGTTGTGATTCTGCCTCTGTTCACTGGTGGTGATTGTTTTTCTGCCCTCTGTTCCCTCGTTGTGATTCTGCCCTTTGTTCCCTCGTTGTGATTCTGCCCTCTGTTCCCTCGTTGTGATTGTTTTTCTGCCCTCTGTTCCCTAGTTGTAATTCTGCCCTCTGTTCCCTAGTTGTGATTCTGCCCTCTGTTCTCTCGTTGTGATTCTGCCCTCTGTTCACTCGTGGTGATTGTTTTTCTGCCCTCTGTTCCCTCGTTGTGATTCTGCCCTTTGTTCCCTCATTGTGATTCTGCCCTCTGTTCCCTCATTGTGATTGTTTTTCTGCCCTCTGTTCCCTAGTTGTGATTCTGCCCTCTGTTCTCTCGTTGTGATTCTGCCCTCTGTTCCCTCGTTGTGATTGTGATTCTGTCCTCTGTTCCCTGGTTGTGATTGTTTTTCTGCTCTCTGTTCCCTCGTTGTGATTCTGCCCTCTGTTCCCTTGTTGTGATTCTGCCCTCTGTTCCCTCGTTGTGATTGTGATTCTGCCCTCTCTTCCCTGGTTGTGATTGTTTTTCTGCCCTCTGTTCCCTCGTTGTGATTCTGCCCTCTGTTCCCTAGTTGTGATTCTGCCCTCTGTTCCCTCGTTGTGATTCTGCCCTCTGTTCACTTGTGGTGATTGTTTTTCTGCCCTCTGTTCCCTCGTTGTGATTCTGCCCTTTGTTCCCTCGTTGTGATTCTGCCCTCTGTTCCCTCGTTGTGATTGTTTTTCTGCCCTCTGTTCCCTAGTTGTGATTCTGCCCTCTGTTCTCTCGTTGTGATTGTTTTTCTGCCCTCTGTTCCCTCGTTGTTATTCTGCCCTCTGTTCCCTCGTTGTGATTGTTTTTCTGCCCTCTGTTCCCTCGTTGTGATTGTTTTTCTGCCCTCTGTTCCCTCGTTGTGATCTCTGCCCTCTGTTCCCTCGTTGTGATTCTGCCCTCTGTTCCCTCGCTGTGATTGTAATTATGCCCTCTGTTCCCTAGTTGTTATTCTGCCCTCTGTTCCCTCGTTGTGATTCTGCCCTCTGTTCCCTATTTGTGATTCTGCCCTCTGTTCTCTCATTGTGATTGTGATTCTGCCCTCTGTTCCCTAGTTGTGATTCTGCCCTCTATTCCCTCTCTGTGATTCTGCCCTCTGTTCACTCGTGGTGATTGTTTTTCTGCCCTCTGTTCCCTTGTTGTGACTCTGCCCTTTGTTCCCTCTTTGTGATTCTGCCCTCTGTTCAATCGTTGTGATTGTTTTTCTGCCCTCTGTTCCCTAGTTGTGATTCTGCCCTCTGTTCCCTCGTTGTGATTCTGCCCTCTGTTCCCTCATTGGGATTGTAAGTCTGCCCTCTGCTCCCTAGTTGTGATTCTGACCTCTGTTCCCTCGTTGTGATTGTGATTCTGCCCTCTGTTCCCTGGTTGTGATTGTTTTTCTGCCCTCTGTTCCTCGTTGTGATTCTGCCCTCTGTTCCCTTGTTGTGGTTCTGCCCTCTGTTCCCTCGTTGTGATTGTGATTCTGCCCTCTGTTCCCTCGTTGTGATTGTTTGTCTGCCCTCTGTTCCCTCGTTGTGATTCTGCCCTCTGTTCCCTAGTTGTGATTCTGCCCTGTTCCCTAGTTGTGATTCTGCCCTCTGTTCCCTCGTTGTGATTGTGATTCTGCCCTCTTTTCCCTAGTTGTGATTCTGCCCTCTGTTCCCACATTGTGATTGTGATTCTGCCCTCTGTTCTCTGGTTGTGATTCTTTTTCTGCCCTCTGTTCCCTCGTTGTGATTGTGATTCTGCCCTCTGTTCCCTCGTTGTGATTGTTTTTCTGCCCTCTGTTCCCTCGTTGTGATTCTGCCCTCTGTTCCCTAGTTGTGATTCTGCCCTCTGTTCCGTAGTTGTGATTCTGCCCTCTGTTCCCTCGTTGTGATTGTTTTTCTGCCCTCTGTTCCCTCGTTGTGATTGTTTTTCTGCCCTCTGTTCCCTCGTTGTTATTCTGCCCTCTGTTCCCTTGTTGTGGTTCTGCCCTCTGTTCCCTCGTTGTGATTGTGATTCTGCCCTCTGTTCCCTCGTTGTGATTCTACCCTCTGTTCCCTAGTTGTGATTCTGCCCTCTGTTCCCTCGTTGTGATTCTGCCCTCTGTTCCCTCGTTGTGATTGTTTGTCTGCCCTCTGTTCCCTCGTTGTGATTCTGCCCTCTGTTCCCTAGTTGTGATTCTGCCCTGTTCCCTAGTTGTGATTCTGCCCTCTGTTCCCTCGTTGTGATTGTGATTCTGCCCTCTTTTCCCTAGTTGTGATTCTGCCCTCTGTTCCCACATTGTGATTGTGATTCTGCCCTCTGTTCCCTGGTTGTGATTCTTTTTCTGCCCTCTGTTCCCTCGTTGTGATTGTGATTCTGCCCTCTGTTCCCTCGTTGTGATTGTTTTTCTGCCCTCTGTTCCCTCGTTGTGATTCTGCCCTCTGTTCCCTAGTTGTGATTCTGCCCTCTGTTCCGTAGTTGTGATTCTGCCCTCTGTTCCCTCGTTGTGATTGTTTTTCTGCCCTCTGTTCCCTCGTTGTGATTGTTTTTCTGCCCTCTGTTCCCTCGTTGTTATTCTGCCCTCTGTTCCTTCGTTGTGATTGTTTTTCTGCCCTCTGTTCCCTCGTTGTGATTGTTTTTCTGCCCTCTGTTCCCTCATTGTGATTCTGCCCTCTGTTCCCTCGTTGTGATTCTGCCCTCTGTTCCCTCGTTGTGATTGTAATTATGCCCTCTGTTCCCTCGTTGTGATTCTGCCCTCTGTTCCCTCTTTGTGATTCTGCCCTCTGTTCCCTCGTTGTGATTGTGATTCTGCCCTCTGTTCCCTAGTTGTTATGCTGCCCTCTGTTCCCTCGTTGTGATTCTGCCCTCTGTTCCCTATTTGTGATTCTGCCCTCTGTTCCCTCGTTGTGATTGTGATTCTGCCCTCTGTTCCCTAGTTGTGATTCTGCCCTCTGTTCCCTCGTTGTGGTTCTGCCCTCTGTTCACTTGTGGTGATTGTTTTTCTGCCCTCTGTTCCCTCGTTGTGATTCTGCCCTTTGTTCCCTCGTTGTGATTCTGCCCTCTGTTCCCTCGTTGTGAGTGTTTTTCTGCCCTCTGTTCCCTAGTTGTGATTCTGCCCTCTGTTCTCTCGTTGTGATTGTTTTTCTGCCCTCTGTTCCCTCGTTGTTATTCTGCCCTCTGTTCCCTCGTTGTGATTGTTTTTCTGCCCTCTGTTCCCTCGTTGTGTTTGTTTTTCTGCCCTCTGTTCCCTCGTTGTGATCTCTGCCCTCTGTTCCCTCGTTGTGATTCTGCCCTCTGTTCCCTCGCTGTGATTGTAATTATGCCCTCTGTTCCCTAGTTGTTATTTTGCCCTCTGTTCCCTCGTTGTGATTCTGCCCTCTGTTCCCTATTTGTGATTCTGCCCTCTGTTCCCTCGTTGTGATTGTTTTTCTGCCCTCTGTTCCCTCATTGTTATTCTGCCCTCTGTTCCCTTGTTGTGATTCTGCCCTCTGTTCCCTCGTTGTGATTGTAATTATGCCCTCTGTTCCCTCGTTGTGATTCTGCCCTCTGTTCCCTCGTTGTGATTCTGCCCTCTGTTCCCTGCTTGTGATTCTGATTCTGCCCTCTGTTCCCTAGTTGTTATGCTGCCCTCTGTTCCCTCGTTGTGATTCTGCCCTCTGTTCCCTATTGGTGATTCTGCCCTCTGTTCCCTTGTTGTGATTGTAATTCTGCCCTCTGTTCCCTAGTTGTGATTCTGCCCTCTGTTCCCTCGTTGTGATTCTGCCCTCTGTTCACTCGTGGTGATTGTTTTTCTGCCCTCTGTTCCCTCGTTGTGATTCTGCCCTTTGTTCCCTCATTGTGATTCTGCCCTCTGTTCCCTCGTTGTGATTCTGCCCTCTGTTCCCTCATTGTGATTGTTTGTCTGCCCTCTGTTCCCTCGTTGTGATTCTGCCCTCTGTTCCCTAGTTGTGATTCTGCCCTGTTCCCTAGTTGTGATTCTGCCCTCTGTTCCCTCATTGTGATTGTGATTCTGCCCTCTTTTCCCTAGTTGTGATTCTGCCCTCTGTTCCCACATTGTGATTGTGATTCTGCCCTCCGTTCCCTGGTTGTGATTCTTTTTCTGCCCTCTGTTCCCTCGTTGTGATTGTGATTCTGCCCTCTGTTCCCTCGTTGTGATTGTTTTTCTGCCCTCTGTTCCCTCGTTGTGATTCTGCCCTCTGTTCCCTAGTTGTGATTCTGCCCTCTGTTCCGTAGTTGTGATTCTGCCCTCTGTTCCCTCGTTGTGATTGTTTTTCTGCCCTCTGTTCCCTCGTTGTGATTGTTTTTCTGCCCTCTGTTCCCTCGTTGTTATTCTGCCCTCTGTTCCTTCGTTGTGATTGTTTTTCTGCCCTCTGTTCCCTCGTTGTGATTGTTTTTCTGCCCTCTGTTCCCTCATTGTGATTCTGCCCTCTGTTCCCTCGTTGTGATTCTGCCCTCTGTTCCCTCGTTGTGATTGTAATTATGCCCTCTGTTCCCTCGTTGTGATTCTGCCCTCTGTTCCCTCTTTGTGATTCTGCCCTCTGTTCCCTCGTTGTGATTGTGATTCTGCCCTCTGTTCCCTAGTTGTTATGCTGCCCTCTGTTCCCTCGTTGTGATTCTGCCCTCTGTTCCCTATTTGTGATTCTGCCCTCTGTTCCCTCGTTGTGATTGTGATTCTGCCCTCTGTTCCCTAGTTGTGATTCTGCCCTCTGTTCCCTTGTTGTGGTTCTGCCCTCTGTTCACTTGTGGTGATTGTTTTTCTGCCCTCTGTTCCCTCATTGTGATTCTGCCCTCTGTTCCCTCGTTGTGATTCTGCCCTCTGTTCCCTCGTTGTGATTGTAATTATGCCCTCTGTTCCCTCGTTGTGATTCTGCCCTCTGTTCCCTCGTTGTGATTGTAATTATGCCCTCTGTTCCCTCGTTGTGATTCTGCCCTCTGTTCCCTCTTTGTGATTCTGCCCTCTGTTCCCTCGTTGTGATTGTGATTCTGCCCTCTGTTCCCTAGTTGTTATGCTGCCCTCTGTTCCCTCGTTGTGATTCTGCCCTCTGTTACCTATTTGTGATTCTGCCCTCTGTTCCCTCGTTGTGATTGTGATTCTGCCCTCTGTTCCCTAGTTGTGATTCTGCCCTCTGTTCCCTTGTTGTGATTCTGCCTCTGTTCACTGGTGGTGATTGTTTTTCTGCCCTCTGTTCCCTCGTTGTGATTCTGCCCTTTGTTCCCTCGTTGTGATTCTGCCCTCTGTTCCCTCGTTGTGATTGTTTTTCTGCCCTCTGTTCCCTAGTTGTAATTCTGCCCTCTGTTCCCTAGTTGTGATTCTGCCCTCTGTTCCCTCGTTGTGATTCTGCCCTCTGTTCACTCGTGGTGATTGTTTTTCTGCCCTCTGTTCCCTCGTTGTGATTCTGCCCTTTGTTCCCTCATTGTGATTCTGCCCTCTGTTCCCTCATTGTGATTGTTTTTCTGCCCTCTGTTCCCTCGTTGTGATTCTGCCCTCTGTTCCCTCGTTGTGATTTAATTATGCCCTCTGTTCCCTCGTTGTGATTCTGCCCTCTGTTCCCTCTTTGTGATTCTGCCCTCTGTTCCCTCATTGTGATTGTGATTCTGCCCTCTGTTCCCTAGTTGTTATGCTGCCCTCTGTTCCCTCGTTGTGATTCTGCCCTCTGTTCCCTATTTGTGATTCTGCCCTCTGTTCCCTCGTTGTGATTGTGATTCTGCCCTCTGTTCCCTAGTTGTTATTCTGCCCTCTGTTCCCTTGTTGTGATTCTGCCTCTGTTCACTGGTGGTGATTGTTTTTCTGCCCTCTGTTCCCTCGTTGTGATTCTGCCCTTTGTTCCCTCGTTGTGATTCTGCCCTCTGTTCCCTCGTTGTGATTGTTTTTCTGCCCTCTGTTCCCTAGTTGTAATTCTGCCCTCTGTTCCCTAGTTGTGATTCTGCCCTCTGTTCCCTCGTTGTGATTCTGCCCTCTGTTCACTCGTGGTGATTGTTTTTCTGCCCTCTGTTCCCTCGTTGTGATTCTGCCCTTTGTTCCCTCATTGTGATTCTGCCCTCTGTTCCCTCATTGTGATTGTTTTTATGCCCTCTGTTCCCTAGTTGTGATTCTGCCCTCTGTTCTCTCGTTGTGATTCTGCCCTCTGTTCCCTCGTTGTGATTGTGATTCTGTCCTCTGTTCCCTGGTTGTGATTGTTTTTCTGCTCTCTGTTCCCTCGTTGTGATTCTGCCCTCTGTTCCCTTGTTGTGATTCTGCCCTCTGTTCCCTCGTTGTGATTGTGATTCTGCCCTCTCTTCCCTGGTTGTGATTGTTTTTCTGCCCTCTGTTCCCTCGTTGTGATTCTGCCCTCTGTTCCCTAGTTGTGATTCTGCCCTCTGTTCCCTCGTTGTGATTCTGCCCTCTGTTCACTTGTGGTGATTGTTTTTCTGCCCTCTGTTCCCTCATTGCGATTCTGCCCTTTGTTCCCTCGTTGTGATTCTGCCCTCTGTTCCCTCGTTGTGATTGTTTTTCTGCCCTCTGTTCCCTAGTTGTGATTCTGCCCTCTGTTCTCTCGTTGTGATTGTTTTTCTGCCCTCTGTTCCCTCGTTGTTATTCTGCCCTCTGTTCCCTCGTTGTGATTGTTTTTCTGCCCTCTGTTCCCTCGTTGTGATCTCTGCCCTCTGTTCCCTCGTTGTGATTCTGCCCTCTGTTCCCTCGCTGTGATTGTAATTATGCCCTCTGTTCCCTAGTTGTTATTCTGCCCTCTGTTCCCTCGTTGTGATTCTGCCCTCTGTTCCCTATTTGTGATTCTGCCCTCTGTTCCCTCATTGTGATTGTGATTCTGCCCTCTGTTCCCTAGTTGTGATTCTGCCCTCTATTCCCTCTCTGTGATTCTGCCCTCTGTTCACTCGTGGTGATTGTTTTTCTGCCCTCTGTTCCCTTGTTGTGACCCTGCCCTTTGTTCCCTCTTTGTGATTCTGCCCTCTGTTCAATCGTTGTGATTGTTTTTCTGCCCTCTGTTCCCTAGTTGTGATTCTGCCCTCTGTTCCCTCGTTGTGATTCTGCCCTCTGTTCCCTCATTGGGATTGTAAGTCTGCCCTCTGCTCCCTAGTTGTGATTCTGCCCTCTGTTCCCTCGTTGTGATTGTGATTCTGCCCTCTGTTCCCTGGTTGTGATTGTTTTTCTGCCCTCTGTTCCCTCGTTGTGATTGTGACTCTGCCCTCTGTTCCCTCGTTGTGATTCTACCCTCTGTTCCCTAGTTGTGATTCTGCCCTCTGTTCCCTCGTTGTGATTCTGCCCTCTGTTCCCTCGTTGTGATTGTTTGTCTGCCCTCTGTTCCCTCGTTGTGATTCTGCCCTCTGTTCCCTAGTTGTGATTCTGCCCTGTTACCTAGTTGTGATTCTGCCCTCTGTTCCCTCGTTGTGATTGTGATTCTGCCCTCTTTTCCCTAGTTGTGATTCTGCCCTCTGTTCCCACATTGTGATTGTGATTCTGCCCTCTGTTCTCTGGTTGTGATTCTTTTTCTGCCCTCTGTTCCCTCGTTGTGATTCTGCCCTCTGTTCCCTAGTTGTGATTCTGCCCTCTGTTCCGTAGTTGTGATTCTGCCCTCTGTTCCCTCGTTGTGATTGTTTTTCTGCCCTCTGTTCCCTCGTTGTGATTGTTTTTCTGCCCTCTGTTCCCTCGTTGTTATTCTGCCCTCTGTTCCCTTGTTGTGGTTCTGCCCTCTGTTCCCTCGTTGTGATTGTGATTCTGCCCTCTGTTCCCTCGTTGTGATTCTACCCTCTGTTCCCTAGTTGTGATTCTGCCCTCTGTTCCCTCGTTGTGATTCTGCCCTCTGTTCCCTCGTTGTGATTGTTTGTCTGCCCTCTGTTCCCTCGTTGTGATTCTGCCCTCTGTTCCCTAGTTGTGATTCTGCCCTGTTCCCTAGTTGTGATTCTGCCCTCTGTTCCCTCGTTGTGATTGTGATTCTGCCCTCTTTTCCCTAGTTGTGATTCTGCCCTCTGTTCCCACATTGTGATTGTGATTCTGCCCTCTGTTCCCTGGTTGTGATTCTTTTTCTGCCCTCTGTTCCCTCGTTGTGATTGTGATTCTGCCCTCTGTTCCCTCGTTGTGATTGTTTTTCTGCCCTCTGTTCCTCGTTGTGATTCTGCCCTCTGTTCCCTTGTTGTGGTTCTGCCCTCTGTTCCCTCGTTGTGATTGTGATTCTGCCCTCTGTTCCCTCGTTGTGATTCTACCCTCTGTTCCCTAGTTGTGATTCTGCCCTCTGTTCCCTCGTTGTGATTCTGCCCTCTGTTCCCTCGTTGTGATTGTTTGTCTGCCCTCTGTTCCCTCGTTGTGATTCTGCCCTCTGTTCCCTAGTTGTGATTCTGCCCTGTTCCCTAGTTGTGATTCTGCCCTCTGTTCCCTCGTTGTGATTGTGATTCTGCCCTCTTTTCCCTAGTTGTGATTCTGCCCTCTGTTCCCACATTGTGATTGTGATTCTGCCCTCTGTTCTCTGGTTGTGATTCTTTTTCTGCCCTCTGTTCCCTCGTTGTGATTGTGATTCTGCCCTCTGTTCCCTCGTTGTGATTGTTTTTCTGCCCTCTGTTCCCTCGTTGTGATTCTGCCCTCTGTTCCCTAGTTGTGATTCTGCCCTCTGTTCCGTAGTTGTGATTCTGCCCTCTGTTCCCTCGTTGTGATTGTTTTTCTGCCCTCTGTTCCCTCGTTGTGATTGTTTTTCTGCCCTCTGTTCCCTCGTTGTTATTCTGCCCTCTGTTCCCTCGTTGTGATTGTGATTCTGCCCTCTGTTCCCTCGTTGTGATTCTACCCTCTGTTCCCTAGTTGTGATTCTGCCCTCTGTTCCCTCGTTGTGATTCTGCCCTCTGTTCCCTCGTTGTGATTGTTTGTCTGCCCTCTGTTCCCTCGTTGTGATTCTGCCCTCTGTTCCCTAGTTGTGATTCTGCCCTCTGTTCCGTAGTTGTGATTCTGCCCTCTGTTCCCTCGTTGTGATTGTTTTTCTGCCCTCTGTTCCCTCGTTGTGATTGTTTTTCTGCCCTCTGTTCCCTCGTTGTTATTCTGCCCTCTGTTCCTTCGTTGTGATTGTTTTTCTGCCCTCTGTTCCCTCGTTGTGATTGTTTTTCTGCCCTCTGTTCCCTCATTGTGATTCTGCCCTCTGTTCCCTCGTTGTGATTCTGCCCTCTGTTCCCTCGTTGTGATTGTAATTATGCCCTCTGTTCCCTCGTTGTGATTCTGCCCTCTGTTCCCTCTTTGTGATTCTGCCCTCTGTTCCCTCGTTGTGATTGTGATTCTGCCCTCTGTTCCCTAGTTGTTATGCTGCCCTCTGTTCCCTCGTTGTGATTCTGCCCTCTGTTCCCTATTTGTGATTCTGCCCTCTGTTCCCTCGTTGTGATTGTGATTCTGCCCTCTGTTCCCTAGTTGTGATTCTGCCCTCTGTTCCCTCGTTGTGGTTCTGCCCTCTGTTCACTTGTGGTGATTGTTTTTCTGCCCTCTGTTCCCTCGTTGTGATTCTGCCCTTTGTTCCCTCGTTGTGATTCTGCCCTCTGTTCCCTCGTTGTGATTGTTTTTCTGCCCTCTGTTCCCTAGTTGTGATTCTGCCCTCTGTTCTCTCGTTGTGATTGTTTTTCTGCCCTCTGTTCCCTTGTTGTTATTCTGCCCTCTGTTCCCTCGTTGTGATTGTTTTTCTGCCCTCTGTTCCCTCGTTGTGTTTGTTTTTCTGCCCTCTGTTCCCTCGTTGTGATCTCTGCCCTCTGTTCCCTCGTTGTGATTCTGCCCTCTGTTCCCTCGCTGTGATTGTAATTATGCCCTCTGTTCCCTAGTTGTTATTTTGCCCTCTGTTCCCTCGTTGTGATTCTGCCCTCTGTTCCCTATTTGTGATTCTGCCCTCTGTTCCCTTGTTGTGATTGTTTTTCTGCCCTCTGTTCCCTCATTGTTATTCTGCCCTCTGTTCCCTTGTTGTGATTCTGCCCTCTGTTCCCTCGTTGTGATTGTACTTATGCCCTCTGTTCCCTCGTTGTGATTCTGCCCTCTGTTCCCTCGTTGTGATTCTGCCCTCTGTTCCCTGCTTGTGATTCTGATTCTGCCCTCTGTTCCCTAGTTGTTATGCTGCCCTCTGTTCCCTCGTTGTGATTCTGCCCTCTGTTCCCTATTGGTGATTCTGCCCTCTGTTCCCTTGTTGTGATTGTAATTCTGCCCTCTGTTCCCTAGTTGTGATTCTGCCCTCTGTTCCCTCGTTGTGATTCTGCCCTCTGTTCACTCGTGGTGATTGTTTTTCTGCCCTCTGTTCCCTCGTTGTGATTCTGCCCTTTGTTCCCTCATTGTGATTCTGCCCTCTGTTCCCTCATTGTGATTGTTTTTCTGCCCTCTGTTCCCTAGTTGTGATTCTGCCCTCTGTTCTCTCGTGGTGATTCTGCCCTCTGTTCCCTCGTTGTGATTGTGATTCTGCCCTCTGTTCCCTAGTTGTGATTCTGCCCTCTATTCCCTCTTTGTGATTCTGCCCTCTGTTCACTCGTGGTGATTGTTTTTCTGCCCTCTGTTCCCTTGTTGTGATTCTGCCCTTTGTTCCCTCTTTGTGATTCTGCCCTCTGTTCAATCGTTGTGATTGTTTTTCTGCCCTCTGTTCCCTAGTTGTGATTCTGCCCTCTGTTCCCTCGTTGTGATTCTGCCCTCTGTTCCCTCATTGGGATTGTGAGTCTGCCCTCTGCTCCCTAGTTGTGATTCTGCCCTCTGTTCCCTCGTTGTGATTGTGATTCTGCCCTCTGTTCCCTGGTTGTGATTGTTTTTCTGCCCTCTGTTCCTCGTTATGATTCTGCCCTCTGTTCCCTTGTTGTGGTTCTGCCCTCTGTTCCCTCGTTGTGATTGTGATTCTGCCCTCTGTTCCCTCGTTGTGATTCTACCCTCTGTTCCCTAGTTGTGATTCTGCCCTCTGTTCCCTCGTTGTGATTCTGCCCTCTGTTCCCTCGTTGTGATTGTTTGTCTGCCCTCTGTTCCCTCGTTGTGATTCTGCCCTCTGTTCCCTAGTTGTGATTCTGCCCTGTTCCCTAGTTGTGATTCTGCCCTCTGTTCCCTCGTTGTGATTGTGATTCTGCCCTCTTTTCCCTAGTTGTGATTCTGCCCTCTGTTCCCACGTTGTGATTGTGATTATGCCCTCTGTTCCCTGGTTGTGATTCTTTTTCTGCCCTCTGTTCCCTCGTTGTGATTGTGATTCTGCCCTCTGTTCCCTCGTTGTGATTGTTTTTCTGCCCTCTGTTCCCTCATTGTGATTGTTTTTCTGCCCTCTGTTCCCTCGTTGTTATTCTGCCCTCTGTTCCCTCGTTTTGATTGTTTTTCTGCCCTCTGTTCCCTCGTTGTGATTGTTTTTCTGCCCTCTGTTCCCTCGTTGTGATTCTGCCCTCTGTTCCCTCGTTGTGATTCTGCCCTCTGTTCCCTCGTTGTGATTGTAATTATGCCCTCTGTTCCCTCGTGATTCTGCCCTCTGTTCCCTCGTTGTGATTCTGCCCTCTGTTCCCTCGTTGTGATTGTGATTCTGCCCTCTGTTCCCTAGTTGTTATGCTGCCCTCTGTTCCCTCGTTGTGATTCTGCCCTATGTTCCCTATTTGTGATTCTGCCCTCTGTTCTCTTGTTGTGATTCTGCCCTCTGTTCCCTGGTTGTGATTGTGATTCTGCCCTCTGTTCCCTGGTTGTGATTGTTTTTCTGCCCTCTGTTCCCTCGTTGTGATTCTGCCCTCTGTTCCCTTGTTGTGATTCTGCCCTCTGTTCCCTCGTTGTGATTGTGATTCTTCCCTCTGTTCCCTCGTTGGGATTGTTTTTCTGCCCTCTGTTCCCTCGTTGTGATTCTGCCCTCTGTTCCCTAGTTGTGATTCTGCCCTCTGTTCCGTAGTTGTGATTCTGCCCTCTGTTCCCTCGTTGTAATTGTTTTTCTGCCCTCTGTTCCCTCGTAGTGATTGTGATTCTGCCCTCTGTTCCCTAGTTGTGATTCTGCCCTCTGTTCCCTCGTTGTGATTCTGCCCTCTGTTCACTCGTGGTGATTGTTTTTCTGCCCTCTGTTCCCTCGTTGTGTTTCTGCCCTTTGTTCCCTCGTTGTGATTCTGCCCTCTGTTCCCTCGTTGTGATTGTTTTTCTGCCCTCTGTTCCCTAGTTGTGATACTGCCCTCTGTTCTCTTGTTGTGATTCTGCCCTCTGTTCCCTGGTTGTGATTGTGATTCTGCCCTCTGTTCCCTGGTTGTGATTGTTTTTCTGCCCTCTGTTCCCTCGTTGTGATTCTGCCCTCTGTTCCCTTGTTGTGATTCTGCCCTCTGTTCCCTCGTTGTGATTGTGATTCTTCCCTCTGTTCCCTCGTT
The DNA here is from genome assembly GCF_964261635.1 of Lissotriton helveticus. Lineage (NCBI taxonomy): Eukaryota > Metazoa > Chordata > Amphibia > Caudata > Salamandridae > Lissotriton > Lissotriton helveticus. Next base: position 9,242,511 of record NC_136057.1, on the reverse strand, counting down.
GGGATTGTTTTTCTGCCCTCTGTTCCCTCGTTGTGATTCTGCCCTCTGTTCCCTAGTTGTGATTCTGCCCTCTGTTCCGTAGTTGTGATTCTGCCCTCTGTTCCCTCGTTGTAATTGTTTTTCTGCCCTCTGTTCCCTCGTTGTGATTGTTTTTCTGCCCTCTGTTCCCTCGTTGTTATTCTGCCCTCTGTTCCCTCGTTGTGATTCTGCCCTCTGTTCCCTCGTTGTGATTGTAATTATGCCCTCTGTTCCCTCGTTGTGATTCTGCCCTCTGTTCCCTCATTGTGATTCTGCCCTCTGTTCCCTGCTTGTGATTCTGATTCTGCCCTCTGTTCCCTAGTTGTTATGCTGCCCTCTGTTCCCTCGTTGTGATTCTGCCCTCTGTTCCCTATTGGTGATTCTGCCCTCTGTTCCCTTGTTGTGATTGTAATTCTGCCCTCTGTTCCCTAGTTGTGATTCTGCCCTCTGTTCCCATGTTGTGATTCTGCCCTCTGTTCACTCGTGGTGATTGTTTTTCTGCCCTCTGTTCCCTCGTTGTGATTCTGCCCTTTGTTCCCTCATTGTGATTCTGCCCTCTGTTCCCTCATTGTGATTGTTTTTCTGCCCTCTGTTCCCTAGTTGTGATTCTGCCCTCTGTTCTCTCGTTGTGATTCTGCCCTCTGTTCCCTCGTTGTGATTGTGATTCTGTCCTCTGTTCCCTGGTTGTGATTGTTTTTCTGCTCTCTGTTCCCTCGTTGTGATTCTGCCCTCTGTTCCCTTGTTGTGATTCTGCCCTCTGTTCCCTCGTTGTGATTGTGATTTTGCCCTCTGTTCCCTGGTTGTGATTGTTTTTCTGCCCTCTGTTCCCTCGTTGTGATTCTGCCCTCTGTTCCCTAGTTGTGATTCTGCCCTCTGTTCGGTAGTTGTGATTCTGCCCTCTGTTCCCTCGTTGTGATTGTTTTTCTGCCCTCTGTTCCATCGTTGTGATTGTTTTTCTGCCCTCTGTTCCCTCGTTGTTATTCTGCCCTCTGTTCCCTCGTTGTGATTGTTTTTCTGCCCTCTGTTCCCTCGTTGTGATTGTTTTTCTGCCCTCTGTTCCCTCGTTGTGATTCTGCCCTCTGTTCCCTCGTTGTGATTCTGCCCTCTGTTCCCTCGTTGTGATTGTAATTATGCCCTCTGTTCCCTCGTTGTGATTCTGCCCTCTGTTCCCTCGTTGTGATTCTGCCCTCTGTTCCCTCGTTGTGATTGTGATTCTGCCCTCTGTTCCCTAGTTGTTATGCTGCCCTCTGTTCCCTCGTTGTGATTCTGCCCTCTGTTCCCTCGTTGTGATTGTGATTCTGCCCTCTGTTCCCTAGTTGTGATTCTGCCCTCTGTTCCCTCGTTGTGATTCTGCCCTCTGTTCACTCCTGATGATTGTTTTTCTGCCCTCTGTTCCCTCGTTGTGATTCTGCCCTTTGTTCCCTCGTTGTGATTCTGCCCTCTGTTCCCTCGTTGTGATTGTTTTTCTGCCCTCTGTTCCCTAGTTGTGATTCTGCCCTCTGTTCTCTCGTTGTGATTCTGCCCTCTGTTCCCTCGTTGTGATTGTGATTCTGCCCTCTGTTCCCTCGTTGTGATTGTTTGTCTGCCCTCTGTTCCCTCGTTGTGATTCTGCCCTCTGTTCCCTAGTTGTGATTCTGCCCTGTTCCCTAGTTGTGATTCTGCCCTCTGTTCCCTCGTTGTGATTCTGCCCTCTGTTCCCTCGTTGTGATTGTGATTCTGCCCTCTGTTCCCTAGCTGTGATTCTGCCCTCTGTTCCCACGTTGTGATTGTGATTCTGCCCTCTGTTCCCTGGTTGTGATTCTTTTTCTGCCCTCTGTTCCCTCGTTGTGATTGTGATTCTGCCCTCTGTTCCCTCGTTGTGATTGTTTTTCTGCCCTCTGTTCCCTCGTTGTGATTCTGCCCTCTGTTCCCTAGTTGTGATTCTGCCCTCTGTTCCGTAGTTGTGATTCTGCCCTCTGTTCCCTCGTTGTGATTGTTTTTCTGCCCTCTGTTCCCTCGTTGTGGTTGTTTTTCTGCCCTCTGTTCCCTCGTTGTTATTCTGCCCTCTGTTCCCTCGTTGTGATTGTTTTTCTGCCCTCTGTTCCCTCGTTGTGATTGTTTTTCTGCCCTCTGTTCCCTCGTTGTGATTCTGCCCTCTGTTCCCTCGTTGTGATTCTGCCCTCTGTTCCCTCGTTGTGATTGTAATTATGCCCTCTGTTCCCTCGTTGTGATTCTGCCCTCTGTTCCCTCGCTGTGATTGTAATTATGCCCTCTGTTCCCTAGTTGTTATTTTGCCCTCTGTTCCCTCGTTGTGATTCTGCACTCTGTTCCCTATTTGTGATTCTGCCCTCTGTTCCCTCGTTGTGATTGTTTTTCTGCCCTCTGTTCCCTCATTGTTATTCTGCCCTCTGTTCCCTTGTTGTGATTCTGCCCTCTGTTCCCTCGTTGTGGTTGTAATTATGCCCTCTGTTCCCTTGTTGTGATTCTGCCCTTTGTTCCCTCTTTGTGATTCTGCCCTCTGTTCAATCGTTGTGATTGTTTTTCTGCCCTCTGTTCCCTAGTTGTGATTCTGCCCTCTGTTCCCTCGTTGTGATTCTGCCCTCTGTTCCCTCATTGGGATTGTGAGTCTGCCCTCTGCTCCCCAATTGTGATTCTGCCCTCTGTTCCCTCGTTGTGATTGTGATTCTGCCCTCTGTTCCCTGGTTGTGATTGTTTTTCTGCCCTCTGTTCCTCGTTGTGATTCTGCCCTCTGTTCCCTTGTTGTGGTTCTGCCCTCTGTTCCCTCGTTGTGATTGTGATTCTGCCCTCTGTTCCCTCATTGTGATTCTACCCTCTGTTCCCTAGTTGTGATTCTGCCCTCTGTTCCCTCGTTGTGATTCTGCCCTCTGTTCCCTCGTTGTGATTGTTTGTCTGCCCTCTGTTCCCTCGTTGTGATTCTGCCCTCTGTTCCCTAGTTGTGATTCTGCCTGTTCCCTAGTTGTGATTCTGCCCTCTGTTCCCTCGTTGTGATTGTGATTCTGCCCTCTTTTCCCTAGTTGTGATTCTGCCCTCTGTTCCCACATTGTGATTGTGATTCTGCCCTCTGTTCTCTGGTTGTGATTCTTTTTCTGCCCTCTGTTCCCTCGTTGTGATTGTGATTCTGCCCTCTGTTCCCTCGTTGTGATTGTTTTTCTGCCCTCTGTTCCCTCGTTGTGATTCTGCCCTCTGTTCCCTAGTTGTGATTCTGCCCTCTGTTCCGTAGTTGTGATTCTGCCCTCTGTTCCCTCGTTGTGATTGTTTTTCTGCCCTCTGTTCCCTCGTTGTGATTGTTTTTCTGCCCTCTGTTCCCTCGTTGTTATTCTGCCCTCTGTTCCCTTGTTGTGGTTCTGCCCTCTGTTCCCTCGTTGTGATTGTGATTCTGCCCTCTGTTCCCTCGTTGTGATTCTACCCTCTGTTCCCTAGTTGTGATTCTGCCCTCTGTTCCCTCGTTGTGATTCTGCCCTCTGTTCCCTCGTTGTGATTGTTTGTCTGCCCTCTGTTCCCTCGTTGTGATTCTGCCCTCTGTTCCCTAGTTGTGATTCTGCCCTGTTCCCTAGTTGTGATTCTGCCCTCTGTTCCCTCATTGTGATTGTGATTCTGCCCTCTTTTCCCTAGTTGTGATTCTGCCCTCTGTTCCCACATTGTGATTGTGATTCTGCCCTCTGTTCCCTGGTTGTGATTCTTTTTCTGCCCTCTGTTCCCTCGTTGTGATTGTGATTCTGCCCTCTGTTCCCTCGTTGTGATTGTTTTTCTGCCCTCTGTTCCCTCGTTGTGATTCTGCCCTCTGTTCCCTAGTTGTGATTCTGCCCTCTGTTCCGTAGTTGTGATTCTGCCCTCTGTTCCCTCGTTGTGATTGTTTTTCTGCCCTCTGTTCCCTCGTTGTGATTGTTTTTCTGCCCTCTGTTCCCTCGTTGTTATTCTGCCCTCTGTTCCTTCGTTGTGATTGTTTTTCTGCCCTCTGTTCCCTCGTTGTGATTGTTTTTCTGCCCTCTGTTCCCTCATTGTGATTCTGCCCTCTGTTCCCTCGTTGTGATTCTGCCCTCTGTTCCCTCGTTGTGATTGTAATTATGCCCTCTGTTCCCTCGTTGTGATTCTGCCCTCTGTTCCCTCTTTGTGATTCTGCCCTCTGTTCCCTCGTTGTGATTGTGATTCTGCCCTCTGTTCCCTAGTTGTTATGCTGCCCTCTGTTCCCTCGTTGTGATTCTGCCCTCTGTTCCCTATTTGGAATTCTGCCCTCTGTTCCCTCGTTGTGATTGTGATTCTGCCCTCTGTTCACTAGTTGTGATTCTGCCCTCTGTTCCCTTGTTGTGGTTCTGCCCTCTGTTCACTTGTGGTGATTGTTTTTCTGCCCTCTGTTCCCTCGTTGTGATTCTGCCCTCTGTTCCCTCGTTGTGATTCTGCCCTCTGTTCCCTCGTTGTGATTGTAATTATGCCCTCTGTTCCCTCGTTGTGATTCTGCCCTCTGTTCCCTCTTTGTGATTCTGCCCTCTGTTCCCTCGTTGTGATTGTGATTCTGCCCTCTGTTCCCTAGTTGTTATGCTGCCCTCTGTTCCCTCGTTGTGATTCTGCCCTCTGTTCCCTATTTGTGATTCTGCCCTCTGTTCCCTCGTTGTGATTGTGATTCTGCCCTCTGTTCCCTAGTTGTGATTCTGCCCTCTGTTCCCTTGTTGTGATTCTGCCTCTGTTCACTGGTGGTGATTGTTTTTCTGCCCTCTGTTCCCTCGTTGTGATTCTGCCCTTTTTTCCCTCGTTGTGATTCTGCCCTCTGTTCCCTCGTTGTGATTGTTTTTCTGCCCTCTGTTCCCTAGTTGTAATTCTGCCCTCTGTTCCCTAGTTGTGATTCTGCCCTCTGTTCCCTCGTTGTGATTCTGCCCTCTGTTCACTCGTGGTGATTGTTTTTCTGCCCTCTGTTCCCTCGTTGTGATTCTGCCCTTTGTTCCCTCATTGTGATTCTGCCCTCTGTTCCCTCATTGTGATTGTTTTTCTGCCCTCTGTTCCCTAGTTGTGATTCTGCCCTCTGTTCTCTCGTTGTGATTCTGCCCTCTGTTCCCTCGTTGTGATTGTGATTCTGTCCTCTGTTCCCTGGTTGTGATTGTTTTTCTGCTCTCTGTTCCCTCGTTGTGATTCTGCCCTCTGTTCCCTTGTTGTGATTCTGCCCTCTGTTCCCTCGTTGTGATTGTGATTCTGCCCTCTCTTCCCTGGTTGTGATTGTTTTTCTGCCCTCTGTTCCCTCGTTGTGATTCTGCCCTCTGTTCCCTAGTTGTGATTCTGCCCTCTGTTCCCTCGTTGTGATTCTGCCCTCTGTTCACTTGTGGTGATTGTTTTTCTGCCCTCTGTTCCCTCGTTGTGATTCTGCCCTTTGTTCCCTCGTTGTGATTCTGCCCTCTGTTCCCTCGTTGTGATTGTTTTTCTGCCCTCTGTTCCCTAGTTGTGATTCTGCCCTCTGTTCTCTCGTTGTGATTGTTTTTCTGCCCTCTGTTCCCTCGTTGTTATTCTGCCCTCTGTTCCCTCGTTGTGATTGTTTTTCTGCCCTCTGTTCCCTCGTGTTAGACGGACCGGGAGGGTCGGCCGAGGATACGGGGAGAGGTCTCCGGGGAGAGCCGTCTCCAGTAAATCGTACAGACAAGCAACTTCCCCCCCACAGACGGACACCACACAATGATAAAGTTCAACGATACTTTATAGACAATTCTTCACGTACGGTAGAATGGTACAAGGAGGTCTGGACTCAGGGGTCCCCTCTATTCTGGTCTCGGTTTGGGAAAAGGGTAGCGGGACAGTCTTGTTACCAAAAAGATGGAAAATAGCTCTCAATCCTCGAGCTCGGTGGTGTAGATGAACGGGCCGCGGCGGAGCCAGCAGGTCCCGAGATGGATGAAGGAAGACGACGGTCCGCGGCAGAGCCAGCAGGTCCCGATGAAGGTGGTGGTTACAAACGGTCCGCGGCCACGCCAGCAGGTCCCGACGATGATGAAGGATAGGGTGGTTCCCAAAGCCGCGGCAGCGCCAGCAGGCAAGACGAGGGTGCACAAGGCAGAGCTACGGCAGCGCCAGTAGTCCGTCAAGGATGAGTTCTTCTTTGCGTCTCTCGACTCCAAGATACAACTGCCCTCCTGCTCTGGAGCTGCCCCAGTTATAGGGCTGGTGTGCTTTGATGTCCGGACCCTCGCACTTGGAGGTCGGGAGGTCCGGGATGAGGGGGTTCAGACACCCAGCAGGGGGGTGGAGCCAGCGCCCGGGGAGGCGATGGGCGAGCGGCACTTGGCGGGGGAGAGCCATCGACACCTCCTGCTCCCATTGACTGACCAAGTAGCCCGCTCACCTCCTGGGTGGATGTTGGTGCCGGAATGTCTGAGGCCTGGCCAGGCCCAGGGTTGAGGTCGATCGGGGGCCAGGCGGCCTCGTGGTGGAGTGTCCAAGATGGCGCCCAGGATGGGCGCGCAGGCCGGTAGTGGGTCGGCCTACGCGGTCAACAGGTTCGAGTGTAGGGGTCCCTGCGGGGACGGTGGACGTGCAATGGTGGTGTGTGGTACTTGCGTGGCTGGTTCGGGCCTGGTTGGGCCGGGGGAGAGCGGCCCTTCATGTGGCCTGTCCAACATGCGTCCCCCCCAGCTGAAGGCGGGGAGAGTTACCCATTCTCTTGGGGACTCTTCTCGTCGAGGCGGAAGAACCGGGACAGGCCATCTGCGTTGGCGTGATCGGGCCCAGGCCGATGTTCAACTGTGAAGTCCATCCCTTGTAGGGAGATGGACCAGCGTAGCAACTTCGGGTTTTCCCCCCGCATCTGCATCAGCCACTGCAGGGGTCGGTGGTCGGTCTGTACCCGAAAGGGTGTGCCAAAAAGGTAGGGCCGGACCTTCTTGAGGGCCCATACCACCGCGAAGGCCTCCCTCTCTATGGTGCTCCAGCGTTGTTCCCGTGGTAGGAGTCGCCGGCTGATGAAGGCCACCGGCTGGTCATGGCCTTCGGTGTTCACTTGGGACAGGACTGCCCCAATGCCATGGTCGGAGGCATCCGTCTGGACGATGAACTCCCGGCTGTAGTCGGGGGCCTGGAGCACAGGGGCGGAGCACATGGCGGCTTTCAATTGTTCAAATGCAGCTTGACACTCTGGGGTCCAGTTGACTTTCTGGGGCTGATTTTTTGACGTGAGCTCTGTGAGGGGCCTCACGATAGTACCATAGTCTTTCACGAACCTTCGGTAATAGCCCGTGAGGCCCAGGAAGGCTCGTACCTCGGTCTGGGTAGTGGGGGGCTGCCAGGACTGGATGGCGGCAATTTTTAGCTGCAGAGGGGCCACCAGGCCGCTTCCCACCTGGTGCCCGAGGTAGGTTACAGACCCTTGCCCAATTTGACATTTGCTGGCCTTGATCGTGAGGCCAGCTTGCTGAAGGGCGTGCAGTACTGCTCGGAGGTGGTGGAGGTGCTCGGACCACTGGTTGCTGTATACAGCGATGTCGTCTAAGTAGGCGGCGCTGAATCCTTCGAGCCCCGCCAGGACCTGATTGACGAGCCGTTGGAACGTTGCTGGGGCATTCTTCATGCCGAAGGGCATGACTGTGAAATGGTAATGGCCATCGGGCGTGGAAAAGGCAGAACGTTCTTGTGCCCGGGGTGTGAGGCCGATTTGCCAGTAGCCCGCCGTCAGGTCGAAGATACTGAGGTAGCGGGCAGCTCCCATGCGGTCGATTAGTTCATCTGCCCGGGGGATGGGATGTGCGTCTGTCCGGGTGACCGCATTCAAGCCCCGGTAGTCGACGCAGAACCGGAGTTCTGGTGTGGTGCCGGGGGCAGCTGCTTTGGGGACCAGTACTACAGGGCTGGCCCAGGGGCTGTCTGAGGGCTCGATGACCCCGAGCGTGAGCATTTTGGCTACTTCCTCCTGGATGCAGGCCCGTACCCGATCTGGCACGCGGTAGGCCCGGTGGCGGATAGGGGGGCTGTCCCCCGTATCCACATCGTGCGTACACCAGGAAGTGACACCTGGGGTGAGGGAGAACAGGCTGGCGAATTGTGACAGGAGAACTTGGCACTCTTGGTGTTGCTCTCGGGTGAGGGCCTCTGAGAGTCGGACCCCATCTACGGAACCGTCTTTCTCCCGCGTTCGTAGGAGGTCCGGGAGGGGCTCGGAGTCCTCTTCAGCCCCATTGTCTGTGGCCATCAGGAGGCTGAGTTCTGTCCGTACAAAGTGCGGTTTCAGTCTGTTAGCGTGGAGGACCCGGAGGGGGTTCCGGGAAGATTCCAAGTCGATGAGATAGGTAGCCGGACCCTTGCGCTCGACCACTTTGAAGGGCCCTGTCCACTTGTCTTGTAGGGCGCAGGGTTCAGTGGGGGACATCACCCATACCTGTTGCCCAGGTTCAAATTCGATGGAGGAGGCATTCCGGTCATACCACCTTTTCATGTCCTCCTGACTGGCCTCTAGGTTGGCTTTTGCTAGTTCTCGGAATCGCCGAGTCTGGTTGCGGAGTGTTAGGAGGTAGCGGAAAACATCTGGTGGGTTCTTTAGAGGGGGCATCTCCCAGCCTTCCTTAACTAGGCTGAGCGGCCCGCGCACGGGGTGTCCATATAGCAGTTCAAATGGGCTGAAGCCCAGGGACTTCTGGGGAACCTCTCGATATGCGAAGAGAAGGCACGGCAACAGTACATCCCACTGGCGACGGAGGGGCTCTTCCAACCCCCCGATCATCCCTTTGAGCGTGCGGTTGAACCGCTCAACGAGTCCGTTTCCTTGAGGGTGATAGGGGGTCGTGAACCGGTAGGTAACCCCGCACTGTTGCCAGAGAGATTTCATATATTTCGAAATAAAGTTCGTGCCTCTGTCACTGACGACCTCCCGGGGGAAGCCCACCCGGGAGAAGATCCCCATCAGAGCCCGGCCGACTACCGGGGCTGTCACAGTCCGCAGGGGAACAGCCTCCGGGTAGCGGGTGGCGTGGTCCACTAGCACCAGGATGAATCGATGGCCTTGTTTTGTGCGCGGGTCCAGGGGCCCCACGATATCGATTCCGACCCTCTCGAACGGGGTGGTGACCACGGGAAAAGGTTGCAGGGGGGCTTTCAGTTTGCGGCCGCTCTTCCCACTGGCTTGGCACGTGGGGCAAGATCGGCAATGCTGGTGTACATTGTCCCTCATTTTGGGCCAGAAGAAGTGGGTCACCAGGCGGCTATAGGTTTTGTCTTGACCCAAGTGTCCTGCCAGGGGGACATCGTGGGCCAGGTTTAGCAGAAAGTCTCTAAAACGGAGGGGTACCACTAGGACTCGGCTGGCCCCCAGCTCCGCGATTCTTTGCTCACTGTACAGCAGATCATTGTCCCAGTAGACCCAGTGAGTTCCGGAGGTATCCCCTGCGCTTTGGGCTAGCGCTTGCTGGCGGAGTCCCTCGAGGGAGGGACAGGTCTTTTGTTCTTGGCGAAATTGTTCTTGCGTGGGCCCCCCCTCTTGAGGCCACTGGTCGAGGTTAGCGAGGTCTGGAGGTTGAGCTGGTTCGGGGGGGACGTCACGGTCGGTGGTTTCGGCGGGGGCGACCGGAGGCGGTGGCGCCGGCCATTCGAGTTCCTCTGGGCGGGTGTTGGCACGGGCGGTCATGGACCGGGTGGTGACGCACGCCCAGTCCGGGACGCCCAGCATCCCCAGGTGCTCTTTTCGTTCGACTGCTGCCCATGGAGAGCTTTCCAGGTCATTACCCAGGAGGCAGTCTACGGGGGCATCATCTCGGACCGTCACCTTCAACATGCCGGAGACCCCTCCCCATTCGAAGGGGACGCAGGCCATCCGACACAGACTTTCTGAGTTATCGGCTGAACGTACAGGGCAGAGAATGTTTGGTAAGTATTGTTCGGGGGTCACCAGGTGACAGCGGACGGCTGTTACACTGGCCCCAGTGTCACGAAGGGCTTCAGCCCGGCGTCCATTGATGCCCACCCATTGGCTGTACTTCTGGGTATTAGCGGGTAGGGGGACCCGCGGGACCATGTCTCTCCCCCCTAGGCAGGCGAGAGCCATGGCGGCTGGCTCCCATTCTTGGTGTTCCTGTTCATATTCTTCTTGTTCCTCTGAGATCTGTTCCTCCCCCAGAGCAGCAGCGGCTACTTGGCGGGGTCTTGGGCTCTGGTACTGGGGGCAGTTTGGGTCGTTTGCATAGTGTCCGACTCGTTGGCATCGATGGCAGGTAACATTGGCTCGATGTCCCGGTCGCGCTGGGGTGCTGCCCCGGTTGGCCGGGGGGGTGGGGCTGGTAGTGAGGGTGACCGGAGCGTTGCTTCTTCCGCGTCCTTGGCCTCCACCTCCTCGGGGACGGTGCTGACCATTGTTGTTCCGGTTCTGTTCGGAGGACCCATTTCGACTCACTCTGGTGATCTCCCACCGGTCTGCTTCGGCTGCGAGCTGCCGGGGATCCGTTAACTTGCTGTCGAGGAGGTGCTGGCGAAGTTCAATGAAGCAATTGTTCGACAGATGCTCCCATACCATAAGATTGAACAGTTGTTCGTAGGTTGTGACCTTGCTTCCTTTGATCCAGCCCTCGAAGGCTCGGCTAAAGTAATTGACATAGTCCACCCAAGTTGTACCTGGGATGCGGGTGCAGTCTCGGAACCTCTGACGGTACATCTCGGGTGTGAGGCCATAGCGGGTGAGGAGTGCAGCTTTCATATGGTCATAGGAGGTCATCTGCTGGTCCGGGAGTTGCAGCAGGGCGTCGCGGCCCTCATTGAGGAATCTCCCCCACAGACCGGCCCCCCAATCGCTTCTATCGATCCGGTGTGCAGTCATAGCGATTTCATAGGCCTTAAACCATTGCTGGATGTCGTCCTCCCGGAAGTATTCTCGAACGACATCCTTGGGGATGTGTACCTTCTTCTCTGTTGCCCCTGGAGTGTGGGGTTGCTCGGGCACCCCTGTTTCTTTATTCTGTTTGCGTAGGTCGATTTCAGCTAATTTCCGTTCATGTTCATATGCCAGTTTCTTTTCCTCGAGCTCCCTTTGTCTCTGTTTCTCCTCTCTTTCTTCTCGGAGACGCAGGTGCTCTAAGTTGATTTTCTGTTCGGCCAACTTTAGTTCAACTTCCATTTTGAGCCGGGCCATTTCCAGCTCGTGTAGTCGGGTTCTTTCTCGTTCCTGGATCTCGTCTGGCGAGAGACCCGTTCTTCGTTCTTCAGGGGCCATGGGGGTTTGTGTTGCGATGTCTTGATCGGGGGTTCCGGCAGCCCCGGTTTCTGCCCAAGATTCCAGGGCCTGCTTAAAGTCATCTTTGGTATTTAGTCCGGTGGTAGCGATACCTAATTCGATACAGAACTGTTTAAGTTCACGATGGCTGTACTCGCCCAATTTATCCATCTGGAATTTCTCCGTTGATCCGCTGTCTTTAGTTGACATCGTGATTCGCCGTGGGGTGAGCTACTCTCTGTACGGTTTATGCGGTGATTCGGATCCCACCGCTGCCACCAATGTTAGACGGACCGGGAGGGTCGGCCGAGGATACGGGGAGAGGTCTCCGGGGAGAGCCGTCTCCAGTAAATCGTACAGACAAGCAACTTCCCCCCCACAGACGGACACCACACAATGATAAAGTTCAACGATACTTTATAGACAATTCTTCACGTACGGTAGAATGGTACAAGGAGGTCTGGACTCAGGGGTCCCCTCTATTCTGGTCTCGGTTTGGGAAAAGGGTAGCGGGACAGTCTTGTTACCAAAAAGATGGAAAATAGCTCTCAATCCTCGAGCTCGGTGGTGTAGATGAACGGGCCGCGGCGGAGCCAGCAGGTCCCGAGATGGATGAAGGAAGACGACGGTCCGCGGCAGAGCCAGCAGGTCCCGATGAAGGTGGTGGTTACAAACGGTCCGCGGCCACGCCAGCAGGTCCCGACGATGATGAAGGATAGGGTGGTTCCCAAAGCCGCGGCAGCGCCAGCAGGCAAGACGAGGGTGCACAAGGCAGAGCTACGGCAGCGCCAGTAGTCCGTCAAGGATGAGTTCTTCTTTGCGTCTCTCGACTCCAAGATACAACTGCCCTCCTGCTCTGGAGCTGACCCAGTTATAGGGCTGGTGTGCTTTGATGTCCGGACCCTCGCACTTGGAGGTCGGGAGGTCCGGGATGAGGGGGTTCAGACACCCAGCAGGGGGGTGGAGCCAGCGCCCGGGGAGGCGATGGGCGAGCGGCACTTGGCGGGGGAGAGCCATCGACACCTCCTGCTCCCATTGACTGACCAAGTAGCCCGCTCACCTCCTGGGTGGATGTTGGTGCCGGAATGTCTGAGGCCTGGCCAGGCCCAGGGTTGAGGTCGATCGGGGGCCAGGCGGCCTCGTGGTGGAGTGTCCAAGATGGCGCCCAGGATGGGCGCGCAGGCCGGTAGTGGGTCGGCCTACGCGGTCAACAGGTTCGAGTGTAGGGGTCCCTGCGGGGACGGTGGACGTGCAATGGTGGTGTGTGGTACTTGCGTGGCTGGTTCGGGCCTGGTTGGGCCGGGGGAGAGCGGCCCTTCATGTGGCCTGTCCAACACCTCGTTGTGATTGTTTTTCTGCCCTCTGTTCCCTCGTTGTGATCTCTGCCCTCTGTTCCCTCGTTGTGATTCTGCCCTCTGTTCCCTCGCTGTGATTGTAATTATGCCCTCTGTTCCCTAGTTGTTATTCTGCCCTCTGTTCCCTCGTTGTGATTCTGCCCTCTGTTCCCTATTTGTGATTCTGCCCTCTGTTCCCTCATTGTGATTGTGATTCTGCCCTCTGTTCCCTAGTTGTGATTCTGCCCTCTATTCCCTCTCTGTGATTCTGCCCTCTGTTCACTCGTGGTGATTGTTTTTCTGCCCTCTGTTCCCTTGTTGTGACTCTGCCCTCTGTTCAATCGTTGTGATTGTTTTTCTGCCCTCTGTTCCCTAGTTGTGATTCTGCCCTCTGTTCCCTCGTTGTGATTCTGCCCTCTGTTCCCTCATTGGGATTGTAAGTCTGCCCTCTGCTCCCTAGTTGTGATTCTGCCCTCTGTTCCCTCGTTGTGATTGTGATTCTGCCCTCTGTTCCCTGGTTGTGATTGTTTTTCTGCCCTCTGTTCCTCGTTGTGATTCTGCCCTCTGTTCCCTTGTTGTGGTTCTGCCCTCTGTTCCCTCGTTGTGATTGTGATTCTGCCCTCTGTTCCCTCGTTGTGATTCTACCCTCTGTTCCCTAGTTGTGATTCTGCCCTCTGTTCCCTCGTTGTGATTCTGCCCTCTGTTCCCTCGTTGTGATTGTTTGTCTGCCCTCTGTTCCCTCGTTGTGATTCTGCCCTCTGTTCCCTAGTTGTGATTCTGCCCTGTTCCCTAGTTGTGATTCTGCCCTCTGTTCCCTCGTTGTGATTGTGATTCTGCCCTCTTTTCCCTAGTTGTGATTCTGCCCTCTGTTCCCACATTGTGATTGTGATTCTGCCCTCTGTTCTCTGGTTGTGATTCTTTTTCTGCCCTCTGTTCCCTCGTTGTGATTGTGATTCTGCCCTCTGTTCCCTAGTTGTGATTCTGCCCTCTGTTCCCTTGTTGTGATTCTGCCTCTGTTCACTGGTGGTGATTGTTTTTCTGCCCTCTGTTCCCTCGTTGTGATTCTGCCCTTTGTTCCCTCGTTGTGATTCTGCCCTCTGTTCCCTCGTTGTGATTGTTTTTCTGCCCTCTGTTCCCTAGTTGTAATTCTGCCCTCTGTTCCCTAGTTGTGATTCTGCCCTCTGTTCCCTCGTTGTGATTCTGCCCTCTGTTCACTCGTGGTGATTGTTTTTCTGCCCTCTGTTCCCTCGTTGTGATTCTGCCCTTTGTTCCCTCATTGTGATTCTGCCCTCTGTTCCCTCATTGTGATTGTTTTTCTGCCCTCTGTTCCCTAGTTGTGATTCTGCCCTCTGTTCTCTCGTTGTGATTCTGCCCTCTGTTCCCTCGTTGTGATTGTGATTCTGTCCTCTGTTCCCTGGTTGTGATTGTTTTTCTGCTCTCTGTTCCCTCGTTGTGATTCTGCCCTCTGTTCCCTTGTTGTGATTCTGCCCTCTGTTCCCTCGTTGTGATTGTGATTCTGCCCTCTCTTCCCTGGTTGTGATTGTTTTTCTGCCCTCTGTTCCCTCGTTGTGATTCTGCCCTCTGTTCCCTAGTTGTGATTCTGCCCTCTGTTCCCTCGTTGTGATTCTGCCCTCTGTTCACTTGTGGTGATTGTTTTTCTGCCCTCTGTTCCCTCGTTGTGATTCTGCCCTTTGTTCCCTCGTTGTGATTCTGCCCTCTGTTCCCTCGTTGTGATTGTTTTTCTGCCCTCTGTTCCCTAGTTGTGATTCTGCCCTCTGTTCTCTCGTTGTGATTGTTTTTCTGCCCTCTGTTCCCTCGTTGTTATTCTGCCCTCTGTTCCCTCGTTGTGATTGTTTTTCTGCCCTCTGTTCCCTCGTTGTGATCTCTGCCCTCTGTTCCCTCGTTGTGATTCTGCCCTCTGTTCCCTCGCTGTGATTGTAATTATGCCCTCTGTTCCCTCGTTGTGATCTCTGCCCTCTGTTCCCTCGTTGTGATTCTGCCCTCTGTTCCCTCGCTGTGATTGTAATTATGCCCTCTGTTCCCTAGTTGTTATTCTGCCCTCTGTTCCCTCGTTGTGATTCTGCCCTCTGTTCCCTATTTGTGATTCTGCCCTCTGTTCCCTCATTGTGATTGTGATTCTGCCCTCTGTTCCCTAGTTGTGATTCTGCCCTCTATTCCCTCTCTGTGATTCTGCCCTCTGTTCACTCGTGGTGATTGTTTTTCTGCCCTCTGTTCCCTTGTTGTGACTCTGCCCTCTGTTCAATCGTTGTGATTGTTTTTCTGCCCTCTGTTCCCTAGTTGTGATTCTGCCCTCTGTTCCCTCGTTGTGATTCTGCCCTCTGTTCCCTCATTGGGATTGTAAGTCTGCCCTCTGCTCCCTAGTTGTGATTCTGCCCTCTGTTCCCTCGTTGTGATTGTGATTCTGCCCTCTGTTCCCTGGTTGTGATTGTTTTTCTGCCCTCTGTTCCTCGTTGTGATTCTGCCCTCTGTTCCCTTGTTGTGGTTCTGCCCTCTGTTCCCTCGTTGTGATTGTGATTCTGCCCTCTGTTCCCTCGTTGTGATTCTACCCTCTGTTCCCTAGTTGTGATTCTGCCCTCTGTTCCCTCGTTGTGATTCTGCCCTCTGTTCCCTCGTTGTGATTGTTTGTCTGCCCTCTGTTCCCTCGTTGTGATTCTGCCCTCTGTTCCCTAGTTGTGATTCTGCCCTGTTCCCTAGTTGTGATTCTGCCCTCTGTTCCCTCGTTGTGATTGTGATTCTGCCCTCTTTTCCCTAGTTGTGATTCTGCCCTCTGTTCCCACATTGTGATTGTGATTCTGCCCTCTGTTCTCTGGTTGTGATTCTTTTTCTGCCCTCTGTTCCCTCGTTGTGATTGTGATTCTGCCCTCTGTTCCCTCGTTGTGATTGTTTTTCTGCCCTCTGTTCCCTCGTTGTGATTCTGCCCTCTGTTCCCTAGTTGTGATTCTGCCCTCTGTTCCGTAGTTGTGATTCTGCCCTATGTTCCCTCGTTGTGATTGTTTTTCTGCCCTCTGTTCCCTCGTTGTGATTGTTTTTCTGCCCTCTGTTCCCTCGTTGTTATTCTGCCCTCTGTTCCCTTGTTGTGGTTCTGCCCTCTGTTCCCTCGTTGTGATTGTGATTCTGCCCTCTGTTCCCTCGTTGTGATTCTACCCTCTGTTCCCTAGTTGTGATTCTGCCCTCTGTTCCCTCGTTGTGATTCTGCCCTCTGTTCCCTCGTTGTGATTGTTTGTCTGCCCTCTGTTCCCTCGTTGTGATTATGCCCTCTGTTCCCTAGTTGTGATTCTGCCCTGTTCCCTAGTTGTGATTCTGCCCTCTGTTCCCTCGTTGTGATTGTGATTCTGCCCTCTTTTCCCTAGTTGTGATTCTGCCCTCTGTTCCCACATTGTGATTGTGATTCTGCCCTCTGTTCCCTGGTTGTGATTCTTTTTCTGCCCTCTGTTCCCTCGTTGTGATTGTGATTCTGCCCTCTGTTCCCTCGTTGTGAATGTTTTTCTGCCCTCTGTTCCCTCGTTGTGATTCTGCCCTCTGTTCCCTAGTTGTGATTCTGCCCTCTGTTCCGTAGTTGTGATTCTGCCCTCTGTTCCCTCGTTGTGATTGTTTTTCTGCCCTCTGTTCCCTCGTTGTGATTGTTTTTCTGCCCTCTGTTCCCTCGTTGTTATTCTGCCCTCTGTTCCTTCGTTGTGATTGTTTTTCTGCCCTCTGTTCCCTCGTTGTGATTGTTTTTCTGCCCTCTGTTCCCTCATTGTGATTCTGGCCTCTGTTCCCTCGTTGTGATTCTGCCCTCTGTTCCCTCGTTGTAATTGTAATTATGCCCTCTGTTCCCTCGTTGTGATTCTGCCCTCTGTTCCCTCTTTGTGATTCTGCCCTCTGTTCCCTCGTTGTGATTGTGATTCTGCCCTCTGTTCCCTAGTTGTTATGCTGCCCTCTGTTCCCTCGTTGTGATTCTGCCCTCTGTTCCCTATTTGTGATTCTGCCCTCTGTTCCCTCGTTGTGGTTCTGCCCTCTTTTCACTTGTGGTGATTGTTTTTCTGCCCTCTGTTCCCTCGTTGTTATTCTGCCCTCTGTTCCCTCGTTGTGATTCTGCCCTCTGTTCCCTCGTTGTGATTGTAATTATGCCCTCTGTTCCCTCGTTGTGATTCTGCCCTCTGTTCCCTCATTGTGATTCTGCCCTCTGTTCCCTGCTTGTGATTCTGATTCTGCCCTCTGTTCCCTAGTTGTTATGCTGCCCTCTGTTCCCTCGTTGTGATTCTGCCCTCTGTTCCCTATTGGTGATTCTGCCCTCTGTTCCCTTGTTGTGATTGTAATTCTGCCCTCTGTTCCCTAGTTGTGATTCTGCCCTCTGTTCCCATGTTGTGATTCTGCCCTCTGTTCACTCGTTGTGATTGTTTGTCTGCCCTCTGTTCCCTCGTTGTGATTCTGCCCTCTGTTCCCTAGTTGTGATTCTGCCCTGTTCCCTAGTTGTGATTCTGCCCTCTGTTCCCTCGTTGTGATTGTGATTCTGCCCTCTTTTCCCTAGTTGTGATTCTGCCCTCTGTTCCCACATTGTGATTGTTATTCTGCCCTCTGTTCTCTGGTTGTGATTCTTTTTCTGCCCTCTGTTCCCTCGTTGTGATTGTGATTCTGCCCTCTGTTCCCTAGTTGTGATTCTGCCCTCTGTTCCCTTGTTGTGATTCTGCCTCTGTTCACTGGTGGTGATTGTTTTTCTGCCCTCTGTTCCCTCGTTGTGATTCTGCCCTTTGTTCTCTCGTTGTGATTCTGCCCTCTGTTCCCTCGTTGTGATTGTTTTTCTGCCCTCTGTTCCCTAGTTGTAATTCTGCCCTCTGTTCCCTAGTTGTGATTCTGCCCTCTGTTCCCTCGTTGTGATTCTGCCCTCTGTTCACTCGTGGTGATTGTTTTTCTGCCCTCTGTTCCCTCGTTGTGATTCTGCCCTTTGTTCCCTCATTGTGATTCTGCCCTCTGTTCCCTCATTGTGATTGTTTTTCTGCCCTCTGTTCCCTAGTTGTGATTCTGCCCTCTGTTCTCTCGTTGTGATTCTGCCCTCTGTTCCCTCGTTGTGATTGTGATTCTGTCCTCTGTTCCCTGGTTGTGATTGTTTTTCTGCTCTCTGTTCCCTCGTTGTGATTCTGCCCTCTGTTCCCTTGTTGTGATTCTGCCCTCTGTTCCCTCGTTGTGATTGTGATTCTGCCCTCTCTTCCCTGGTTGTGATTGTTTTTCTGCCCTCTGTTCCCTCGTTGTGATTCTGCCCTCTGTTCCCTAGTTGTGATTCTGCCCTCTGTTCCCTCGTTGTGATTCTGCCCTCTGTTCACTTGTGGTGATTGTTTTTCTGCCCTCTGTTCCCTCGTTGTGATTCTGCCCTTTGTTCCCTCGTTGTGATTCTGCCCTCTGTTCCCTCGTTGTGATTGTTTTTCTGCCCTCTGTTCCCTAGTTGTGATTCTGCCCTCTGTTCTCTCGTTGTGATTGTTTTTCTGCCCTCTGTTCCCTCGTTGTTATTCTGCCCTCTGTTCCCTCGTTGTGATTGTTTTTCTGCCCTCTGTTCCCTCGTTGTGATTGTTTTTCTGCCCTCTGTTCCCTCGTTGTGATCTCTGCCCTCTGTTCCCTCGTTGTGATTCTGCCCTCTGTTCCCTCGCTGTGATTGTAATTATGCCCTCTGTTCCCTAGTTGTTATTCTGCCCTCTGTTCCCTCGTTGTGATTCTGCCCTCTGTTCCCTATTTGTGATTCTGCCCTCTGTTCCCTCATTGTGATTGTGATTCTGCCCTCTGTTCCCTAGTTGTGATTCTGCCCTCTATTCCCTCTCTGTGATTCTGCCCTCTGTTCACTCGTGGTGATTGTTTTTCTGCCCTCTGTTCCCTTGTTGTGACTCTGCCCCCTGTTCAATCGTTGTGATTGTTTTTCTGCCCTCTGTTCCCTAGTTGTGATTCTGCCCTCTGTTCCCTCGTTGTGATTCTGCCCTCTGTTCCCTCATTGGGATTGTAAGTCTGCCCTCTGCTCCCTAGTTGTGATTCTGCCCTCTGTTCCCTCGTTGTGATTGTGATTCTGCCCTCTGTTCCCTGGTTGTGATTGTTTTTCTGCCCTCTGTTCCTCGTTGTGATTCTGCCCTCTGTTCCCTTGTTGTGGTTCTGCCCTCTGTTCCCTCGTTGTGATTGTGATTCTGCCCTCTGTTCCCTCGTTGTGATTCTACCCTCTGTTCCCTAGTTGTGATTCTGCCCTCTGTTCCCTCGTTGTGATTCTGCCCTCTGTTCCCTCGTTGTGATTGTTTGTCTGCCCTCTGTTCCCTCGTTGTGATTCTGCCCTCTGTTCCCTAGTTGTGATTCTGCCCTGTTCCCTAGTTGTGATTCTGCCCTCTGTTCCCTCGTTGTGATTGTGATTCTGCCCTCTTTTCCCTAGTTGTGATTCTGCCCTCTGTTCCCACATTGTGATTGTGATTCTGCCCTCTGTTCTCTGGTTGTGATTCTTTTTCTGCCCTCTGTTCCCTCGTTGTGATTGTGATTCTGCCCTCTGTTCCCTCGTTGTGATTGTTTTTCTGCCCTCTGTTCCCTCGTTGTGATTCTGCCCTCTATTCCCTAGTTGTGATTCTGCCCTCTGTTCCGTAGTTGTGATTCTGCCCTCTGTTCCCTCGTTGTGATTGTTTTTCTGCCCTCTGTTCCCTCGTTGTGATTGTTTTTCTGCCCTCTGTTCCCTCGTTGTTATTCTGCCCTCTGTTCCCTTGTTGTGGTTCTGCCCTCTGTTCCCTCGTTGTGATTGTGATTCTGCCCTCTGTTCCCTCATTGTGATTCTACCCTCTGTTCCCTAGTTGTGATTCTGCCCTCTGTTCCCTCGTTGTGATTCTGCCCTCTGTTCCCTCGTTGTGATTGTTTGTCTGCCCTCTGTTCCCTCGTTGTGATTCTGCCCTCTGTTCCCTAGTTGTGATTCTGCCCTGTTCCCTAGTTGTGATTCTGCCCTCTGTTCCCTCGTTGTGATTGTGATTCTGCCCTCTTTTCCCTAGTTGTGATTCTGCCCTCTGTTCCCACATTGTGATTGTGATTCTGCCCTCTGTTCCCTGGTTGTGATTCTTTTTTTGCCCTCTGTTCCCTCGTTGTGATTGTGATTCTGCCCTCTGTTCCCTCGTTGTGAATGTTTTTCTGCCCTCTGTTCCCTCGTTGTGATTCTGCCCTCTGTTCCCTAGTTGTGATTCTGCCCTCTGTTCCGTAGTTGTGATTCTGCCCTCTGTTCCCTCGTTGTGATTGTTTTTCTGCCCTCTGTTCCCTCGTTGTGATTGTTTTTCTGCCCTCTGTTCCCTCGTTGTTATTCTGCCCTCTGTTCCTTCGTTGTGATTGTTTTTCTGCCCTCTGTTCCCTCGTTGTGATTGTTTTTCTGCCCTCTGTTCCCTCATTGTGATTCTGGCCTCTGTTCCCTCGTTGTGATTCTGCCCTCTGTTCCCTCGTTGTAATTGTAATTATGCCCTCTGTTCCCTCGTTGTGATTCTGCCCTCTGTTCCCTCTTTGTGATTCTGCCCTCTGTTCCCTCGTTGTGATTGTGATTCTGCCCTCTGTTCCCTAGTTGTTATGCTGCCCTCTGTTCCCTCGTTGTGATTCTGCCCTCTGTTCCCTATTTGTGATTCTGCCCTCTGTTCCCTCGTTGTGATTGTGATTCTGCCCTCTGTTCCCTAGTTGTGATTCTGCCCTCTGTTCCCTCGTTGTGGTTCTGCCCTCTGTTCACTTGTGGTGATTGTTTTTCTGCCCTCTGTTCCCTCGTTGTTATTCTGCCCTCTGTTCCCTCGTTGTGATTCTGCCCTCTGTTCCCTCGTTGTGATTGTAATTATGCCCTCTGTTCCCTCGTTGTGATTCTGCCCTCTGTTCCCTCATTGTGATTCTGCCCTCTGTTCCCTGCTTGTGATTCTGATTCTGCCCTCTGTTCCCTAGTTGTTATGCTGCCCTCTGTTCCCTCGTTGTGATTCTGCCCTCTGTTCCCTATTGGTGATTCTGCCCTCTGTTCCCTTGTTGTGATTGTAATTCTGCCCTCTGTTCCCTAGTTGTGATTCTGCCCTCTGTTCCCATGTTGTGATTCTGCCCTCTGTTCACTCGTGGTGATTGTTTTTCTGCCCTCTGTTCCCTCGTTGTGATTCTGCCCTTTGTTCCCTCATTGTGATTCTGCCCTCTGTTCCCTCATTGTGATTGTTTTTCTGCCCTCTGTTCCCTAGTTGTGATTCTGCCCTCTGTTCTCTCGTTGTGATTCTGCCCTCTGTTCCCTCGTTGTGATTGTGATTCTGTCCTCTGTTCCCTGGTTGTGATTGTTTTTCTGCTCTCTGTTCCCTCGTTGTGATTCTGCCCTCTGTTCCCTTGTTGTGATTCTGCCCTCTGTTCCCTCGTTGTGATTGTGATTTTGCCCTCTGTTCCCTGGTTGTGATTGTTTTTCTGCCCTCTGTTCCCTCGTTGTGATTCTGCCCTCTGTTCCCTAGTTGTGATTCTGCCCTCTGTTCGGTAGTTGTGATTCTGCCCTCTGTTCCCTCGTTGTGATTGTTTTTCTGCCCTCTGTTCCATCGTTGTGATTGTTTTTCTGCCCTCTGTTCCCTCGTTGTTATTCTGCCCTCTGTTCCCTCGTTGTGATTGTTTTTCTGCCCTCTGTTCCCTCGTTGTGATTGTTTTTCTGCCCTCTGTTCCCTCGTTGTGATTCTGCCCTCTGTTCCCTCGTTGTGATTCTGCCCTCTGTTCCCTCGTTGTGATTGTAATTATGCCCTCTGTTCCCTCGTTGTGATTCTGCCCTCTGTTCCCTCGTTGTGATTCTGCCCTCTGTTCCCTCGTTGTGATTGTGATTCTGCCCTCTGTTCCCTAGTTGTTATGCTGCCCTCTGTTCCCTCGTTGTGATTCTGCCCTCTGTTCCCTATTTGTGATTCTGCCCTCTGATCCCTCGTTGTGATTGTGATTCTGCCCTCTGTTCCCTAGTTGTGATTCTGCCCTCTGTTCCCTCGTTGTGATTCTGCCCTCTGTTCACTCCTGATGATTGTTTTTCTGCCCTCTGTTCCCTCGTTGTGATTCTGCCCTTTGTTCCCTCGTTGTGATTCTGCCCTCTGTTCCCTCGTTGTGATTGTTTTTCTGCCCTCTGTTCCCTAGTTGTGATTCTGCCCTCTGTTCTCTCGTTGTGATTCTGCCCTCTGTTCCCTCGTTGTGATTGTGATTCTGCCCTCTGTTCCCTCGTTGTGATTGTTTGTCTGCCCTCTGTTCCCTCGTTGTGATTCTGCCCTCTGTTCCCTAGTTGTGATTCTGCCCTGTTCCCTAGTTGTGATTCTGCCCTCTGTTCCCTCGTTGTGATTCTGCCCTCTGTTCCCTCGTTGTGATTGTGATTCTGCCCTCTGTTCCCTAGCTGTGATTCTGCCCTCTGTTCCCACGTTGTGATTGTGATTCTGCCCTCTGTTCCCTGGTTGTGATTCTTTTTCTGCCCTCTGTTCCCTCGTTGTGATTGTGATTCTGCCCTCTGTTCCCTCGTTGTGATTGTTTTTCTGCCCTCTGTTCCCTCGTTGTGATTCTGCCCTCTGTTCCCTAGTTGTGATTCTGCCCTCTGTTCCGTAGTTGTGATTCTGCCCTCTGTTCCCTCGTTGTGATTGTTTTTCTGCCCTCTGTTCCCTCGTTGTGGTTGTTTTTCTGCCCTCTGTTCCCTCGTTGTTATTCTGCCCTCTGTTCCCTCGTTGTGATTGTTTTTCTGCCCTCTGTTCCCTCGTTGTGATTGTTTTTCTGCCCTCTGTTCCCTCGTTGTGATTCTGCCCTCTGTTCCCTCGTTGTGATTCTGCCCTCTGTTCCCTCGTTGTGATTGTAATTATTCCCTCTGTTCCCTCGTTGTGATTCTGCCCTCTGTTCCCTCGCTGTGATTGTAATTATGCCATCTGTTCCCTAGTTGTTATTTTGCCCTCTGTTCCCTCGTTGTGATTCTGCACTCTGTTCCCTATTTGTGATTCTGCCCTCTGTTCCCTCGTTGTGATTGTTTTTCTGCCCTCTGTTCCCTCATTGTTATTCTGCCCTCTGTTCCCTTGTTGTGATTCTGCCCTCTGTTCCCTCGTTGTGGTTGTAATTATGCCCTCTGTTCCCTTGTTGTGATTCTGCCCTTTGTTCCCTCTTTGTGATTCTGCCCTCTGTTCAATCGTTGTGATTGTTTTTCTGCCCTCTGTTCCCTAGTTGTGATTCTGCCCTCTGTTCCCTCGTTGTGATTCTGCCCTCTGTTCCCTCATTGGGATTGTGAGTCTGCCCTCTGCTCCCTAGTTGTGATTCTGCCCTCTGTTCCCTCGTTGTGATTGTGATTCTGCCCTCTGTTCCCTGGTTGTGATTGTTTTTCTGCCCTCTGTTCCTCGTTGTGATTCTGCCCTCTGTTCCCTTGTTGTGGTTCTGCCCTCTGTTCCCTCGTTGTGATTGTGATTCTGCCCTCTGTTCCCTCGTTGTGATTCTACCCTCTGTTCCCTAGTTGTGATTCTGCCCTCTGTT
Source organism: Lissotriton helveticus (assembly GCF_964261635.1). Lineage (NCBI taxonomy): Eukaryota > Metazoa > Chordata > Amphibia > Caudata > Salamandridae > Lissotriton > Lissotriton helveticus. The sequence goes on along the minus strand of NC_136057.1, from coordinate 9,219,537 downwards.
CCCTCGTTGTGATTCTGCCCTCTGTTCCCTCGTTGTGATTGTTTGTCTGCCCTCTGTTCCCTCGTTGTGATTCTGCCCTCTGTTCCCTAGTTGTGATTCTGCCCTGTTCCCTAGTTGTGATTCTGCCCTCTGTTCCCTCGTTGTGATTGTGATTCTGCCCTCTTTTCCCTAGTTGTGATTCTGCCCTCTGTTCCCACATTGTGATTGTGATTCTCCCCTCTGTTCTCTGGTTGTGATTCTTTTTCTGCCCTCTGTTCCCTCGTTGTGATTGTGATTCTGCCCTCTGTTCCCTCGTTGTGATTGTTTTTCTGCCCTCTGTTCCCTCGTTGTGATTCTGCCCTCTGTTCCCTAGTTGTGATTCTGCCCTCTGTTCCGTAGTTGTGATTCTGCCCTCTGTTCCCTCGTTGTGATTGTTTTTCTGCCCTCTGTTCCCTCGTTGTGATTGTTTTTCTGCCCTCTGTTCCCTCGTTGTTATTCTGCCCTCTGTTCCCTTGTTGTGGTTCTGCCCTCTGTTCCCTCGTTGTGATTGTGATTCTGCCCTCTGTTCCCTCGTTGTGATTCTACCCTCTGTTCCCTAGTTGTGATTCTGCCCTCTGTTCCCTCGTTGTGATTCTGCCCTCTGTTCCCTCGTTGTGATTGTTTGTCTGCCCTCTGTTCCCTCGTTGTGATTCTGCCCTCTGTTCCCTCGTTGTGATTCTGCCCTGTTCCTTAGTTGTGATTCTGCCCTCTGTTCCCTCATTGTGATTGTGATTCTGCCCTCTTTTCCCTAGTTGTGATTCTGCCCTCTGTTCCCACATTGTGATTGTGATTCTGCCCTCTGTTCCCTGGTTGTGATTCTTTTTCTGCCCTCTGTTCCCTCGTTGTGATTGTGATTCTGCCCTCTGTTCCCTCGTTGTGATTGTTTTTCTGCCCTCTGTTCCCTCGTTGTGATTCTGCCCTCTGTTCCCTAGTTGTGATTCTGCCCTCTGTTCCGTAGTTGTGATTCTGCCCTCTGTTCCCTCGTTGTGATTGTTTTTCTGCCCTCTGTTCCCTCGTTGTGATTGTTTTTCTGCCCTCTGTTCCCTCGTTGTTATTCTGCCCTCTGTTCCTTCGTTGTGATTGTTTTTCTGCCCTCTGTTCCCTCGTTGTGATTGTTTTTCTGCCCTCTGTTCCCTCATTGTGATTCTGCCCTCTGTTCCCTCGTTGTGATTCTGCCCTCTGTTCCCTCGTTGTGATTGTAATTATGCCCTCTGTTCCCTCGTTGTGATTCTGCCCTCTGTTCCCTCTTTGTGATTCTGCCCTCTGTTCCCTCGTTGTGATTGTGATTCTGCCCTCTGTTCCCTAGTTGTTATGCTGCCCTCTGTTCCCTCGTTGTGATTCTGCCCTCTGTTCCCTATTTGTGATTCTGCCCTCTGTTCCCTCGTTGTGATTGTGATTCTGCCCTCTGTTCCCTAGTTGTGATTCTGCCCTCTGTTCCCTCGTTGTGATTGTGATTCTGCCCTCTGTTCCCTAGTTGTTATGCTGCCCTCTGTTCCCTCGTTGTGATTCTGCCCTCTGTTCCCTATTTGTGATTCTGCCCTCTGTTCCCTCGTTGTGATTGTGATTCTGCCCTCTGTTCCCTAGTTGTGATTCTGCCCTCTGTTCCCTCGTTGTGGTTCTGCCCTCTGTTCACTTGTGGTGATTGTTTTTCTGCCCTCTGTTCCCTCGTTGTTATTCTGCCCTCTGTTCCCTCGTTGTGATTCTGCCCTCTGTTCCCTCGTTGTGATTGTAATTATGCCCTCTGTTCCCTCGTTGTGATTCTGCCCTCTGTTCCCTCATTGTGATTGTGCCCTCTGTTCCCTGCTTGTGATTCTGATTCTGCCCTCTGTTCCCTAGTTGTTATGCTGCCCTCTGTTCCCTCGTTGTGATTCTGCCCTCTGTTCCCTATTGGTGATTCTGCCCTCTGTTCCCTTGTTGTGATTGTAATTCTGCCCTCTGTTCCCTAGTTGTGATTCTGCCCTCTGTTCCCATGTTGTGATTCTGCCCTCTGTTCACTCGTGGTGATTGTTTTTCTGCCCTCTGTTCCCTCGTTGTGATTCTGCCCTTTGTTCCCTCATTGTGATTCTGCCCTCTGTTCCCTCATTGTGATTGTTTTTCTGCCCTCTGTTCCCTAGTTGTGATTCTGCCCTCTGTTCTCTCGTTGTGATTCTGCCCTCTGTTCCCTCGTTGTGATTGTGATTCTGTCCTCTGTTCCCTGGTTGTGATTGTTTTTCTGCTCTCTGTTCCCTCGTTGTGATTCTGCCCTCTGTTCCCTTCTTGTGATTCTGCCCTCTGTTCCCTCGTTGTGATTGTGATTTTGCCCTCTGTTCCCTGGTTGTGATTGTTTTTCTGCCCTCTGTTCCCTCGTTGTGATTCTGCCCTCTGTTCCCTAGTTGTGATTCTGCCCTCTGTTCGGTAGTTGTGATTCTGCCCTCTGTTCCCTCGTTGTGATTGTTTTTCTGCCCTCTGTTCCATCGTTGTGATTGTTTTTCTGCCCTCTGTTCCCTCGTTGTTATTCTGCCCTCTGTTCCCTCGTTGTGATTGTTTTTCTGCCCTCTGTTCCCTCGTTGTGATTGTTTTTCTGCCCTCTGTTCCCTCGTTGTGATTCTGCCCTCTGTTCCCTCGTTGTGATTCTGCCCTCTGTTCCCTCGTTGTGATTGTAATTATGCCCTCTGTTCCCTCGTTGTGATTCTGCCCTCTGTTCCCTCGTTGTGATTCTGCCCTCTGTTCCCTCGTTGTGATTGTGATTCTGCCCTCTGTTCCCTAGTTGTTATGCTGCCCTCTGTTCCCTCGTTGTGATTCTGCCCTCTGTTCCCTATTTGTTATGCTGCCCTCTGTTCCCTCGTTGTGATTCTGCCCTCTGTTCCCTATTTGTGATTCTGCCCTCTGATCCCTCGTTGTGATTGTGATTCTGCCCTCTGTTCCCTAGTTGTGATTCTGCCCTCTGTTCCCTCGTTGTGATTCTGCCCTCTGTTCACTCCTGATGATTGTTTTTCTGCCCTCTGTTCCCTCGTTGTGATTCTGCCCTTTGTTCCCTCATTGTGATTCTGCCCTCTGTTCCCTCGTTGTGATTGTTTTTCTGCCCTCTGTTCCCTAGTTGTGATTCTGCCCTCTGTTCTCTCGTTGTGATTCTGCCCTCTGTTCCCTCGTTGTGATTGTGATTCTGCCCTCTGTTCCCTCGTTGTGATTGTTTGTCTGCCCTCTGTTCCCTCGTTGTGATTCTGCCCTCTGTTCCCTAGTTGTGATTCTGCCCTGTTCCCTAGTTGTGATTCTGCCCTCTGTTCCCTCGTTGTGATTCTGCCCTCTGTTCCCTCGTTGTGATTGTGATTCTGCCCTCTGTTCCCTAGCTGTGATTCTGCCCTCTGTTCCCACGTTGTGATTGTGATTCTGCCCTCTGTTCCCTGGTTGTGATTCTTTTTCTGCCCTCTGTTCCCTCGTTGTGATTGTGATTCTGCCCTCTGTTCCCTCGTTGTGATTGTTTTTCTGCCCTCTGTTCCCTTGTTGTGGTTCTGCCCTCTGTTCCCTCGTTGTGATTGTGATTCTGCCCTCTGTTCCCTCGTTGTGATTCTACCCTCTGTTCCCTAGTTGTGATTCTGCCCTCTGCTCCCTCGTTGTGATTCTGCCCTCTGTTCCCTCGTTGTGATTGTTTGTCTGCCCTCTGTTCCCTCGTTGTGATTCTGCCCTCTGTTCCCTAGTTGTGATTCTGCCCTGTTCCCTAGTTGTGATTCTGCCCTCTGTTCCCTCGTTGTGATTGTGATTCTGCCCTCTTTTCCCTAGTTGTGATTCTGCCCTCTGTTCCCACATTGTGATTGTGATTCTGCCCTCTGTTCTCTGGTTGTGATTCTTTTTCTGCCCTCTGTTCCCTCGTTGTGATTGTGATTCTGCCCTCTGTTCCCTCGTTGTGATTGTTTTTCTGCCCTCTGTTCCTTCGTTGTGATTCTGCCCTCTGTTCCCTAGTTGTGATTCTGCCCTCTGTTCCGTAGTTGTGATTCTGCCCTCTGTTCCCTCGTTGTGATTGTTTTTCTGCCCTCTGTTCCCTCGTTGTGATTGTTTTTCTGCCCTCTGTTCCCTCGTTTTTATTCTGCCCTCTGTTCCCTTGTTGTGGTTCTGCCCTCTGTTCCCTCGTTGTGATTGTGATTCTGCCCTCTGTTCCCTCGTTGTGATTCTACCCTCTGTTCCCTAGTTGTGATTCTGCCCTCTGTTCCCTCGTTGTGATTCTGCCCTCTGTTCCCTCGTTGTGATTGTTTGTCTGCCCTCTGTTCCCTCGTTGTGATTCTGCCCTCTGTTCCCTAGTTGTGATTCTGCCCTGTTCCCTAGTTGTGATTCTGCCCTCTGTTCCCTCGTTGTGATTGTGATTCTGCCCTCTTTTCCCTAGTTGTGATTCTGCCCTCTGTTCCCACATTGTGATTGTGATTCTGCCCTCTGTTCCCTGGTTGTGATTCTTTTTTTGCCCTCTGTTCCCTCGTTGTGATTGTGATTCTGCCCTCTGTTCCCTCGTTGTGAATGTTTTTCTGCCCTCTGTTCCCTCGTTGTGATTCTGCCCTCTGTTCCCTAGTTGTGATTCTGCCCTCTGTTCCGTAGTTGTGATTCTGCCCTCTGTTCCCTCGTTGTGATTGTTTTTCTGCCCTCTGTTCCCTCGTTGTGATTGTTTTTCTGCCCTCTGTTCCCTCGTTGTTATTCTGCCCTCTGTTCCTTCGTTGTGATTGTTTTTCTGCCCTCTGTTCCCTCGTTGTGATTGTTTTTCTGCCCTCTGTTCCCTCATTGTGATTCTGGCCTCTGTTCCCTCGTTGTGATTCTGCCCTCTGTTCCCTCGTTGTAATTGTAATTATGCCCTCTGTTCCCTCGTTGTGATTCTGCCCTCTGTTCCCTCTTTGTGATTCTGCCCTCTGTTCCCTCGTTGTGATTGTGATTCTGCCCTCTGTTCCCTAGTTGTTATGCTGCCCTCTGTTCCCTCGTTGTGATTCTGCCCTCTGTTCCCTATTTGTGATTCTGCCCTCTGTTCCCTCGTTGTGATTGTGATTCTGCCCTCTGTTCCCTAGTTGTGATTCTGCCCTCTGTTCCCTCGTTGTGGTTCTGCCCTCTGTTCACTTGTGGTGATTGTTTTTCTGCCCTCTGTTCCCTCGTTGTTATTCTGCCCTCTGTTCCCTCGTTGTGATTCTGCCCTCTGTTCCCTCGTTGTGATTGTAATTATGCCCTCTGTTCCCTCGTTGTGATTCTGCCCTCTGTTCCCTCATTGTGATTCTGCCCTCTGTTCCCTGCTTGTGATTCTGATTCTGCCCTCTGTTCCCTAGTTGTTATGCTGCCCTCTGTTCCCTCGTTGTGATTCTGCCCTCTGTTCCCTATTGGTGATTCTGCCCTCTGTTCCCTTGTTGTGATTGTAATTCTGCCCTCTGTTCCCTAGTTGTGATTCTGCCCTCTGTTCCCATGTTGTGATTCTGCCCTCTGTTCACTCGTGGTGATTGTTTTTCTGCCCTCTGTTCCCTCGTTGTGATTCTGCCCTTTGTTCCCTCATTGTGATTCTGCCCTCTGTTCCCTCATTGTGATTGTTTTTCTGCCCTCTGTTCCCTAGTTGTGATTCTGCCCTCTGTTCTCTCGTTGTGATTCTGCCCTCTGTTCCCTCGTTGTGATTGTGATTCTGTCCTCTGTTCCCTGGTTGTGATTGTTTTTCTGCTCTCTGTTCCCTCGTTGTGATTCTGCCCTCTGTTCCCTTGTTGTGATTCTGCCCTCTGTTCCCTCGTTGTGATTGTGATTTTGCCCTCTGTTCCCTGGTTGTGATTGTTTTTCTGCCCTCTGTTCCCTCGTTGTGATTCTGCCCTCTGTTCCCTAGTTGTGATTCTGCCCTCTGTTCGGTAGTTGTGATTCTGCCCTCTGTTCCCTCGTTGTGATTGTTTTTCTGCCCTCTGTTCCATCGTTGTGATTGTTTTTCTGCCCTCTGTTCCCTCGTTGTTATTCTGCCCTCTGTTCCCTCGTTGTGATTGTTTTTCTGCCCTCTGTTCCCTCGTTGTGATTGTTTTTCTGCCCTCTGTTCCCTCGTTGTGATTCTGCCCTCTGTTCCCTCGTTGTGATTCTGCCCTCTGTTCCCTCGTTGTGATTGTAATTATGCCCTCTGTTCCCTCGTTGTGATTCTGCCCTCTGTTCCCTCGTTGTGATTCTGCCCTCTGTTCCCTCGTTGTGATTGTGATTCTGCCCTCTGTTCCCTAGTTGTTATGCTGCCCTCTGTTCCCTCGTTGTGATTCTGCCCTCTGTTCCCTATTTGTGATTCTGCCCTCTGATCCCTCGTTGTGATTGTGATTCTGCCCTCTGTTCCCTAGTTGTGATTCTGCCCTCTGTTCCCTCGTTGTGATTCTGCCCTCTGTTCACTCCTGATGATTGTTTTTCTGCCCTCTGTTCCCTCGTTGTGATTCTGCCCTTTGTTCCCTCGTTGTGATTCTGCCCTCTGTTCCCTCGTTGTGATTGTTTTTCTGCCCTCTGTTCCCTAGTTGTGATTCTGCCCTCTGTTCTCTCGTTGTGATTCTGCCCTCTGTTCCCTCGTTGTGATTGTGATTCTGCCCTCTGTTCCCTCGTTGTGATTGTTTGTCTGCCCTCTGTTCCCTCGTTGTGATTCTGCCCTCTGTTCCCTAGTTGTGATTCTGCCCTGTTCCCTAGTTGTGATTCTGCCCTCTGTTCCCTCGTTGTGATTCTGCCCTCTGTTCCCTCGTTGTGATTGTGATTCTGCCCTCTGTTCCCTAGCTGTGATTCTGCCCTCTGTTCCCACGTTGTGATTGTGATTCTGCCCTCTGTTCCCTGGTTGTGATTCTTTTTCTGCCCTCTGTTCCCTCGTTGTGATTGTGATTCTGCCCTCTGTTCCCTCGTTGTGATTGTTTTTCTGCCCTCTGTTCCCTCGTTGTGATTCTGCCCTCTGTTCCCTAGTTGTGATTCTGCCCTCTGTTCCGTAGTTGTGATTCTGCCCTCTGTTCCCTCGTTGTGATTGTTTTTCTGCCCTCTGTTCCCTCGTTGTGGTTGTTTTTCTGCCCTCTGTTCCCTCGTTGTTATTCTGCCCTCTGTTCCCTCGTTGTGATTGTTTTTCTGCCCTCTGTTCCCTCGTTGTGATTGTTTTTCTGCCCTCTGTTCCCTCGTTGTGATTCTGCCCTCTGTTCCCTCGTTGTGATTCTGCCCTCTGTTCCCTCGTTGTGATTGTAATTATTCCCTCTGTTCCCTCGTTGTGATTCTGCCCTCTGTTCCCTCGCTGTGATTGTAATTATGCCATCTGTTCCCTAGTTGTTATTTTGCCCTCTGTTCCCTCGTTGTGATTCTGCCCTCTGTTCCCTATTTGTGATTCTGCCCTCTGTTCCCTCGTTGTGATTGTTTTTCTGCCCTCTGTTCCCTCATTGTTATTCTGCCCTCTGTTCCCTTGTTGTGATTCTGCCCTCTGTTCCCTCGTTGTGGTTGTAATTATGCCCTCTGTTCCCTTGTTGTGATTCTGCCCTTTGTTCCCTCTTTGTGATTCTGCCCTCTGTTCAATCGTTGTGATTGTTTTTCTGCCCTCTGTTCCCTAGTTGTGATTCTGCCCTCTGTTCCCTCGTTGTGATTCTGCCCTCTGTTCCCTCATTGGGATTGTGAGTCTGCCCTCTGCTCCCTAGTTGTGATTCTGCCCTCTGTTCCCTCGTTGTGATTGTGATTCTGCCCTCTGTTCCCTGGTTGTGATTGTTTTTCTGCCCTCTGTTCCTCGTTGTGATTCTGCCCTCTGTTCCCTTGTTGTGGTTCTGCCCTCTGTTCCCTCGTTGTGATTGTGATTCTGCCCTCTGTTCCCTCGTTGTGATTCTACCCTCTGTTCCCTAGTTGTGATTCTGCCCTCTGTTCCCTCGTTGTGATTCTGCCCTCTGTTCCCTCGTTGTGATTGTTTGTCTGCCCTCTGTTCCCTCGTTGTGATTCTGCCCTCTGTTCCCTAGTTGTGATTCTGCCCTGTTCCCTAGTTGTGATTCTGCCCTCTGTTCCCTCGTTGTGATTGTGATTCTGCCCTCTTTTCCCTAGTTGTGATTCTGCCCTCTGTTCCCACATTGTGATTGTGATTCTCCCCTCTGTTCTCTGGTTGTGATTCTTTTTCTGCCCTCTGTTCCCTCGTTGTGATTGTGATTCTGCCCTCTGTTCCCTCGTTGTGATTGTTTTTCTGCCCTCTGTTCCCTCGTTGTGATTCTGCCCTCTGTTCCCTAGTTGTGATTCTGCCCTCTGTTCCGTAGTTGTGATTCTGCCCTCTGTTCCCTCGTTGTGATTGTTTTTCTGCCCTCTGTTCCCTCGTTGTGATTGTTTTTCTGCCCTCTGTTCCCTCGTTGTTATTCTGCCCTCTGTTCCCTTGTTGTGGTTCTGCCCTCTGTTCCCTCGTTGTGATTGTGATTCTGCCCTCTGTTCCCTCGTTGTGATTCTACCCTCTGTTCCCTAGTTGTGATTCTGCCCTCTGTTCCCTCGTTGTGATTCTGCCCTCTGTTCCCTCGTTGTGATTGTTTGTCTGCCCTCTGTTCCCTCGTTGTGATTCTGCCCTCTGTTCCCTAGTTGTGATTCTGCCCTGTTCCCTAGTTGTGATTCTGCCCTCTGTTCCCTCATTGTGATTGTGATTCTGCCCTCTTTTCCCTAGTTGTGATTCTGCCCTCTGTTCCCACATTGTGATTGTGATTCTGCCCTCTGTTCCCTGGTTGTGATTCTTTTTCTGCCCTCTGTTCCCTCGTTGTGATTGTGATTCTGCCCTCTGTTCCCTCGTTGTGATTGTTTTTCTGCCCTCTGTTCCCTCGTTGTGATTCTGCCCTCTGTTCCCTAGTTGTGATTCTGCCCTCTGTTCCGTAGTTGTGATTCTGCCCTCTGTTCCCTCGTTGTGATTGTTTTTCTGCCCTCTGTTCCCTCGTTGTGATTGTTTTTCTGCCCTCTGTTCCCTCGTTGTTATTCTGCCCTCTGTTCCTTCGTTGTGATTGTTTTTCTGCCCTCTGTTCCCTCGTTGTGATTGTTTTTCTGCCCTCTGTTCCCTCATTGTGATTCTGCCCTCTGTTCCCTCGTTGTGATTCTGCCCTCTGTTCCCTCGTTGTGATTGTAATTATGCCCTCTGTTCCCTCGTTGTGATTCTGCCCTCTGTTCCCTCGTTGTGATTCTGCCCTCTGTTCCCTCATTGGGATTGTGAGTCTGCCCTCTGCTCCCTAGTTGTGATTCTGCCCTCTGTTCCCTCGTTGTGATTGTGATTCTGCCCTCTGTTCCCTGGTTGTGATTGTTTTTCTGCCCTCTGTTCCTCGTTGTGATTCTGCCCTCTGTTCCCTTGTTGTGGTTCTGCCCTCTGTTCCCTCGTTGTGATTGTGATTCTGCCCTCTGTTCCCTCGTTGTGATTCTACCCTCTGTTCCCTAGTTGTGATTCTGCCCTCTGTTCCCTCGTTGTGATTCTGCCCTCTGTTCCCTCGTTGTGATTGTTTGTCTGCCCTCTGTTCCCTCGTTGTGATTCTGCCCTCTGTTCCCTAGTTGTGATTCTGCCCTGTTCCCTAGTTGTGATTCTGCCCTCTGTTCCCTCGTTGTGATTGTGATTCTGCCCTCTTTTCCCTAGTTGTGATTCTGCCCTCTGTTCCCACATTGTGATTGTGATTCTCCCCTCTGTTCTCTGGTTGTGATTCTTTTTCTGCCCTCTGTTCCCTCGTTGTGATTGTGATTCTGCCCTCTGTTCCCTCGTTGTGATTGTTTTTCTGCCCTCTGTTCCCTCGTTGTGATTCTGCCCTCTGTTCCCTAGTTGTGATTCTGCCCTCTGTTCCGTAGTTGTGATTCTGCCCTCTGTTCCCTCGTTGTGATTGTTTTTCTGCCCTCTGTTCCCTCGTTGTGATTGTTTTTCTGCCCTCTGTTCCCTCGTTGTTATTCTGCCCTCTGTTCCCTTGTTGTGGTTCTGCCCTCTGTTCCCTCGTTGTGATTGTGATTCTGCCCTCTGTTCCCTCGTTGTGATTCTACCCTCTGTTCCCTAGTTGTGATTCTGCCCTCTGTTCCCTCGTTGTGATTCTGCCCTCTGTTCCCTCGTTGTGATTGTTTGTCTGCCCTCTGTTCCCTCGTTGTGATTCTGCCCTCTGTTCCCTAGTTGTGATTCTGCCCTGTTCCCTAGTTGTGATTCTGCCCTCTGTTCCCTCATTGTGATTGTGATTCTGCCCTCTTTTCCCTAGTTGTGATTCTGCCCTCTGTTCCCACATTGTGATTGTGATTCTGCCCTCTGTTCCCTGGTTGTGATTCTTTTTCTGCCCTCTGTTCCCTCGTTGTGATTGTGATTCTGCCCTCTGTTCCCTCGTTGTGATTGTTTTTCTGCCCTCTGTTCCCTCGTTGTGATTCTGCCCTCTGTTCCCTAGTTGTGATTCTGCCCTCTGTTCCGTAGTTGTGATTCTGCCCTCTGTTCCCTCGTTGTGATTGTTTTTCTGCCCTCTGTTCCCTCGTTGTGATTGTTTTTCTGCCCTCTGTTCCCTCGTTGTTATTCTGCCCTCTGTTCCTTCGTTGTGATTGTTTTTCTGCCCTCTGTTCCCTCGTTGTGATTGTTTTTCTGCCCTCTGTTCCCTCATTGTGATTCTGCCCTCTGTTCCCTCGTTGTGATTCTGCCCTCTGTTCCCTCGTTGTGATTGTAATTATGCCCTCTGTTCCCTCGTTGTGATTCTGCCCTCTGTTCCCTCTTTGTGATTCTGCCCTCTGTTCCCTCGTTGTGATTGTGATTCTGCCCTCTGTTCCCTAGTTGTTATGCTGCCCTCTGTTCCCTCGTTGTGATTCTGCCCTCTGTTCCCTATTTGTGATTCTGCCCTCTGTTCCCTCGTTGTGATTGTGATTCTGCCCTCTGTTCCCTAGTTGTGATTCTGCCCTCTGTTCCCTCGTTGTGATTGTGATTCTGCCCTCTGTTCCCTAGTTGTTATGCTGCCCTCTGTTCCCTCGTTGTGATTCTGCCCTCTGTTCCCTATTTGTGATTCTGCCCTCTGTTCCCTCGTTGTGATTGTGATTCTGCCCTCTGTTCCCTAGTTGTGATTCTGCCCTCTGTTCCCTCGTTGTGGTTCTGCCCTCTGTTCACTTGTGGTGATTGTTTTTCTGCCCTCTGTTCCCTCGTTGTTATTCTGCCCTCTGTTCCCTCGTTGTGATTCTGCCCTCTGTTCCCTCGTTGTGATTGTAATTATGCCCTCTGTTCCCTCGTTGTGATTCTGCCCTCTGTTCCCTCATTGTGATTCTGCCCTCTGTTCCCTGCTTGTGATTCTGATTCTGCCCTCTGTTCCCTAGTTGTTATGCTGCCCTCTGTTCCCTCGTTGTGATTCTGCCCTCTGTTCCCTATTGGTGATTCTGCCCTCTGTTCCCTTGTTGTGATTGTAATTCTGCCCTCTGTTCCCTAGTTGTGATTCTGCCCTCTGTTCCCATGTTGTGATTCTGCCCTCTGTTCACTCGTGGTGATTGTTTTTCTGCCCTCTGTTCCCTCGTTGTGATTCTGCCCTTTGTTCCCTCATTGTGATTCTGCCCTCTGTTCCCTCATTGTGATTGTTTTTCTGCCCTCTGTTCCCTAGTTGTGATTCTGCCCTCTGTTCTCTCGTTGTGATTCTGCCCTCTGTTCCCTCGTTGTGATTGTGATTCTGTCCTCTGTTCCCTGGTTGTGATTGTTTTTCTGCTCTCTGTTCCCTCGTTGTGATTCTGCCCTCTGTTCCCTTGTTGTGATTCTGCCCTCTGTTCCCTCGTTGTGATTGTGATTTTGCCCTCTGTTCCCTGGTTGTGATTGTTTTTCTGCCCTCTGTTCCCTCGTTGTGATTCTGCCCTCTGTTCCCTAGTTGTGATTCTGCCCTCTGTTCGGTAGTTGTGATTCTGCCCTCTGTTCCCTCGTTGTGATTGTTTTTCTGCCCTCTGTTCCATCGTTGTGATTGTTTTTCTGCCCTCTGTTCCCTCGTTGTTATTCTGCCCTCTGTTCCCTCGTTGTGATTGTTTTTCTGCCCTCTGTTCCCTCGTTGTGATTGTTTTTCTGCCCTCTGTTCCCTCGTTGTGATTCTGCCCTCTGTTCCCTCGTTGTGATTCTGCCCTCTGTTCCCTCGTTGTGATTGTAATTATGCCCTCTGTTCCCTCGTTGTGATTCTGCCCTCTGTTCCCTCGTTGTGATTCTGCCCTCTGTTCCCTCGTTGTGATTGTGATTCTGCCCTCTGTTCCCTAGTTGTTATGCTGCCCTCTGTTCCCTCGTTGTGATTCTGCCCTCTGTTCCCTATTTGTTATGCTGCCCTCTGTTCCCTCGTTGTGATTCTGCCCTCTGTTCCCTATTTGTGATTCTGCCCTCTGATCCCTCGTTGTGATTGTGATTCTGCCCTCTGTTCCCTAGTTGTGATTCTGCCCTCTGTTCCCTCGTTGTGATTCTGCCCTCTGTTCACTCCTGATGATTGTTTTTCTGCCCTCTGTTCCCTCGTTGTGATTCTGCCCTTTGTTCCCTTGTTGTGATTCTGCCCTCTGTTCCCTCGTTGTGATTGTTTTTCTGCCCTCTGTTCCCTAGTTGTGATTCTGCCCTCTGTTCTCTCGTTGTGATTCTGCCCTCTGTTCCCTCGTTGTGATTGTGATTCTGCCCTCTGTTCCCTCGTTGTGATTGTTTGTCTGCCCTCTGTTCCCTCGTTGTGATTCTGCCCTCTGTTCCCTAGTTGTGATTCTGCCCTGTTCCCTAGTTGTGATTCTGCCCTCTGTTCCCTCGTTGTGATTCTGCCCTCTGTTCCCTCGTTGTGATTGTGATTCTGCCCTCTGTTCCCTAGCTGTGATTCTGCCCTCTGTTCCCACGTTGTGATTGTGATTCTGCCCTCTGTTCCCTCGTTGTGATTGTGATTCTGCCCTCTGTTCCCTCGTTGTGATTGTTTTTCTGCCCTCTGTTCCCTCGTTGTGATTCTGCCCTCTGTTCCCTAGTTGTGATTCTGCCCTCTGTTCCGTAGTTGTGATTCTGCCCTCTGTTCCCTCGTTGTGATTGTTTTTCTGCCCTCTGTTCCCTCGTTGTGGTTGTTTTTCTGCCCTCTGTTCCCTCGTTGTTATTCTGCCCTCTGTTCCCTCGTTGTGATTGTTTTTCTGCCCTCTGTTCCCTCGTTGTGATTGTTTTTCTGCCCTCTGTTCCCTCGTTGTGATTCTGCCCTCTGTTCCCTCGTTGTGATTGTAATTATGCCCTCTGTTCCCTCGTTGTGATTCTGCCCTCTGTTCCCTCGCTGTGATTGTAATTATGCCCTCTGTTCCCTAGTTGTTATTTTGCCCTCTGTTCCCTCGTTGTGATTCTGCCCTCTGTTCCCTATTTGTGATTCTGCCCTCTGTTCCCTCGTTGTGATTGTTTTTCTGCCCTCTGTTCCCTCATTGTTATTCTGCCCTCTGTTCCCTTGTTGTGATTCTGCCCTCTGTTCCCTCGTTGTGGTTGTAATTATGCCCTCTGTTCCCTTGTTGTGATTCTGCCCTTTGTTCCCTCTTTGTGATTCTGCCCTCTGTTCAATCGTTGTGATTGTTTTTCTGCCCTCTGTTCCCTAGTTGTGATTCTGCCCTCTGTTCCCTCGTTGTGATTCTGCCCTCTGTTCCCTCATTGGGATTGTGAGTCTGCCCTCTGCTCCCTAGTTGTGATTCTGCCCTCTGTTCCCTCGTTGTGATTGTGATTCTGCCCTCTGTTCCCTGGTTGTGATTGTTTTTCTGCCCTCTGTTCCTCGTTGTGATTCTGCCCTCTGTTCCCTTGTTGTGGTTCTGCCCTCTGTTCCCTCGTTGTGATTGTGATTCTGCCCTCTGTTCCCTCGTTGTGATTCTACCCTCTGTTCCCTAGTTGTGATTCTGCCCTCTGTTCCCTCGTTGTGATTCTGCCCTCTGTTCCCTCGTTGTGATTGTTTGTCTGCCCTCTGTTCCCTCGTTGTGATTCTGCCCTCTGTTCCCTAGTTGTGATTCTGCCCTGTTCCCTAGTTGTGATTCTGCCCTCTGTTCCCTCGTTGTGATTGTGATTCTGCCCTCTTTTCCCTAGTTGTGATTCTGCCCTCTGTTCCCACATTGTGATTGTGATTCTGCCCTCTGTTCTCTGGTTGTGATTCTTTTTCTGCCCTCTGTTCCCTCGTTGTGATTGTGATTCTGCCCTCTGTTCCCTCGTTGTGATTGTTTTTCTGCCCTCTGTTCCCTCGTTGTGATTCTGCCCTCTGTTCCCTAGTTGTGATTCTGCCCTCTGTTCCGTAGTTGTGATTCTGCCCTCTGTTCCCTCGTTGTGATTGTTTTTCTGCCCTCTGTTCCCTCGTTGTGATTGTTTTTCTGCCCTCTGTTCCCTCGTTGTTATTCTGCCCTCTGTTCCCTTGTTGTGGTTCTGCCCTCTGTTCCCTCGTTGTGATTGTGATTCTGCCCTCTGTTCCCTCGTTGTGATTCTACCCTCTGTTCCCTAGTTGTGATTCTGCCCTCTGTTCCCTCGTTGTGATTCTGCCCTCTGTTCCCTCGTTGTGATTGTTTGTCTGCCCTCTGTTCCCTCGTTGTGATTCTGCCCTCTGTTCCCTAGTTGTGATTCTGCCCTGTTCCCTAGTTGTGATTCTGCCCTCTGTTCCCTCATTGTGATTGTGATTCTGCCCTCTTTTCCCTAGTTGTGATTCTGCCCTCTGTTCCCACATTGTGATTGTGATTCTGCCCTCTGTTCCCTGGTTGTGATTCTTTTTCTGCCCTCTGTTCCCTCGTTGTGATTGTGATTCTGCCCTCTGTTCCCTCGTTGTGATTGTTTTTCTGCCCTCTGTTCCCTCGTTGTGATTCTGCCCTCTGTTCCCTAGTTGTGATTCTGCCCTCTGTTCCGTAGTTGTGATTCTGCCCTCTGTTCCCTCGTTGTGATTGTTTTTCTGCCCTCTGTTCCCTCGTTGTGATTGTTTTTCTGCCCTCTGTTCCCTCGTTGTTATTCTGCCCTCTGTTCCTTCGTTGTGATTGTTTTTCTGCCCTCTGTTCCTTCGTTGTGATTGTTTTTCTGCCCTCTGTTCCCTCGTTGTGATTGTTTTTCTGCCCTCTGTTCCCTCATTGTGATTCTGCCCTCTGTTCCCTCGTTGTGATTCTGCCCTCTGTTCCCTCGTTGTGATTGTAATTATGCCCTCTGTTCCCTCATTGTGATTCTGCCCTCTGTTCCCTCTTTGTGATTCTGCCCTCTGTTCCCTCGTTGTGATTGTGATTCTGCCCTCTGTTCCCTAGTTGTTATGCTGCCCTCTGTTCCCTCGTTGTGATTCTGCCCTCTGTTCCCTATTTGTGATTCTGCCCTCTGTTCCCTCGTTGTGATTGTGATTCTGCCCTCTGTTCCCTAGTTGTGATTCTGCCCTCTGTTCCCTTGTTGTGGTTCTGCCCTCTGTTCACTTGTGGTGATTGTTTTTCTGCCCTCTGTTCCCTCGTTGTGATTCTGCCCTCTGTTCCCTCGTTGTGATTCTGCCCTCTGTTCCCTCGTTGTGATTGTAATTATGCCCTCTGTTCCCTCGTTGTGATTCTGCCCTCTGTTCCCTCTTCGTGATTCTGCCCTCTGTTCCCTCGTTGTGATTGTGATTCTGCCCTCTGTTCCCTAGTTGTTATGCTGCCCTCTGTTCCCTCGTTGTGATTCTGCCCTCTGTTCCCTATTTGTGATTCTGCCCTCTGTTCCCTCGTTGTGATTGTGATTCTGCCCTCTGTTCCCTAGTTGTGATTCTGCCCTCTGTTCCCTTGTTGTGATTCTGCCTCTGTTCACTGGTGGTGATTGTTTTTCTGCCCTCTGTTCCCTCGTTGTGATTCTGCCCTTTGTTCCCTCGTTGTGATTCTGCCCTCTGTTCCCTCGTTGTGATTGTTTTTCTGCCCTCTGTTCCCTAGTTGTAATTCTGCCCTCTGTTCCCTAGTTGTGATTCTGCCCTCTGTTCCCTCGTTGTGATTCTGCCCTCTGTTCACTCGTGGTGATTGTTTTTCTGCCCTCTGTTTATTTATTTATTTATTTATTTGCGAGTTTTTATAGCGCTATGAATCGACTCCCGAAGGAGTATCTCCGCGCTGTTGACAACCAGTATCGCAACTGACAAAGGAGCATTTCAATTAAAAGAGAGTGTTCAGGGTCCAGAAAGTAAACAACTAAACTAAACCAAACAGAAAGGTTTTCAAACATTTTCTGAATTGGAGGTGGTTATGGCATTGTCTTAGTGAAAGTGGGAGGGAGTTCCAAAGACTAGGACCTACTACCGACAAGGCCCTACCACCTAGTCTGGTTTTGGTTATCCTAGGAACATTCAGTAACAGCTGGTCACTGGATCTGAGGGAACGAGTAGGGGCGTAAGGAACAAACTTGCTCGCCAAATACTCTGGTCCCAATTGATTAAGTCCCTTGTGGATAACGCAGCAGGTCTTGAACTTCACACGTTGGCGTATTGATAGCCAATGTAGTTTTTGAAGTAGTGGTTTGGAGGGGGATCTAGGAGGTACATTTAACACCAGCCTAGCTGCGGTATTTTGTACCACCTGTAGGCGGTCTAGAACCTCCTCATTTGCACCTGCCAGGAGACCGTTACAATAATCAAGTCTGCTCATGACCAGAGCTTGAACTAAGGTTTTCCTGTGGGAGTCCGGTAGGAAAGGAAAAATCCTACGGAGCAGACCAATCGCATGGAAACAGGATCCCACAGTGATGTTAACATTGTGCTTCATGGTCAGCTCCGGCTCCAGTGTGACTCCCAAACTCTTGATTACTGTTTTGGGCTCAGGAGCTTGACCCAAGTCTGAAGGCCACCAGTCGGGGGACCATTGAATCCTAGCTTCCCCGAAGAGCATCACCTCCGTTTTTCCAACGTTACATTGAAGGAGGTTGGAGGACATCCACCTAGCAACTGCCTTCATTCCATCGGAAAAAGATTGTATTGTTTCCGGGGAAAGGTGTTTAAAGGGGAAGAGCAGCTGCGTGTCGTCAGCGTAGGACACCGGGTAGAACCCAAAAGCTCTGGTAACATCTGCCAAGGGAGCCACATAGGTGTTAAATAAAGTAGGGCTCAGGCAAGAGCCCTGTGGTACTCCCTTGGTGATGTTAACCTCTTCCGACCTGAACTCACCCATGCTGACAGATTGGGTGCGGTTGGAGAGGAAGCTCCTGATCCAGTCCAGTGCCCTACCGCCGATTCCACTCCTGGACAGTCGTTCGATCAGAATAGTGTGGGAAATCGTATCGAACGCTGCCGATAAATCTAGCAGTACCAGGACAACAGAGTAACCCCTGTCCTGGTACAGCCGCAGATCGTCCGTTACCGACAGCAAGGCCGTTTCTGTACTAAATTTTGGCCTAAAGCCTGATTGGGATCGGTCAAGGCTACCAGACTGTTCCAAGTAGGTGGATAGGTGCTTGTTGGTGTGTTTTTCAATAATTTTCCCTAAGAATGGTAGGAGGGAGATAGGCCTCAGGTTAGACATGTTGGTCCAAGGAACAGATGAATTCTTCCTGATGGGTCTGACTAGGGCTTTTTTCCAGCACTGTGGGACAACTCCAGATGCAAGTGAGAGGTTCACCAGTTTCTGAACATCAGGGCCTAGTGTACTCCCTAGAGGGCCCATAAGTCTGGCAGGAAGCAAGTCCGCGGGACTTCCACTTTTGATGTCCGTAAACAGTCTCTCAACCTCAACCAACGAAATCTCAGGGAAATCATTAAGAGAGTGGATGTTAGTAGATGCAGTCTGTACCAGAGTAGGATTATCCTGGCTACTTATGCCAGAACTGTATGCCTCTATTTTATTATAGATGGCATCGATTTTGTCTGTGAAGAAGCAGGAGATGCTGTCGCAAAGCTGTTGTGAGGCCATGTCTGCACTTTCACACGCTTTGGGTTTCAGAAATGTTGTGACAATCTGATAGAGAGTTTTTGAGTCATTGCCGGCTGCTTCTAACTGGGCAGTGACATGGTTTTTCCGTGCAGATCTTATGGCTTTATGGTAGGTACTAAGATTATTTTTATATTTAATTTTGTCCTCCTCCAAGGAGGTTTTCCTCCAAGTTTTCTCCGCCTTTCTAACTAAGCGTTTGATATTATGCAGTTCCTCCGAGTACCAGACCACTTGCTTCCTGGCTGGACTGATTTTAAAAGTCTTCATTGGGGCAATTTGTTGTACTACGGCAGTGACTGCAGAATCCCAAGTGGAGAGGGCAGTATTAATATCATCTGAACTGAGAATAGGGGGAGAGAGATATTTCTGCGCAAAAACGGTGTTAGTTATTTTGTGCCACTGTCTGCGTTTAGGAGGAATTTGTATGTGAGAGATAGGTCGGTAATCATTTATTGGCATAGAGAACTCAAGTACAAAGTGGTCTGTCCAGGGATATTGTTCCCTCGTTGTGATTCTGCCCTTTGTTCCCTCATTGTGATTCTGCCCTCTGTTCCCTCATTGTGATTGTTTTTCTGCCCTCTGTTCCCTAGTTGTGATTCTGCCCTCTGTTCTCTCGTTGTGATTCTGCCCTCTGTTCCCTCGTTGTGATTGTGATTCTGTCCTCTGTTCCCTGGTTGTGATTGTTTTTCTGCTCTCTGTTCCCTCGTTGTGATTCTGCCCTCTGTTCCCTTTTTGTGATTCTGCCCTCTGTTCCCTCGTTGTGATTGTGATTCTGCCCTCTCTTCCCTGGTTGTGATTGTTTTTCTGCCCTCTGTTCCCTCGTTGTGATTCTGCCCTCTGTTCCCTAGTTGTGATTCTGCCCTCTGTTCCCTCGTTGTGATTCTGCCCTCTGTCCACTTGTGGTGATTGTTTTTCTGCCCTCTGTTCCCTCGTTGTGATTCTGCCCTTTGTTCCCTCGTTGTGATTCTGCCCTCTGTTCCCTCGTTGTGATTGTTTTTCTGCCCTCTGTTCCCTAGTTGTGATTCTGCCCTCTGTTCTCTCGTTGTGATTGTTTTTCTGCCCTCTGTTCCCTCGTTGTTATTCTGCCCTCTGTTCCCTCGTTGTGATTGTTTTTCTGCCCTCTGTTCCCTCGTTGTGATTGTTTTTCTGCCCTCTGTTCCCTCGTTGTGATCTCTGCCCTCTGTTCCCTCGTTGTGATTCTGCCCTCTGTTCCCTCGCTGTGATTGTAATTATGCCCTCTGTTCCCTAGATGTTATTCTGCCCTCTGTTCCCTCGTTGTGATTCTGCCCTCTGTTCCCTATTTGTGATTCTGCCCTCTGTTCCCTCATTGTGATTGTGATTCTGCCCTCTGTTCCCTAGTTGTGATTCTGCCCTCTATTCCCTCTCTGTGATTCTGCCCTCTGTTCACTCGTGGTGATTGTTTTTCTGCCCTCTGTTCCCTTGTTGTGACTCTGCCCTTTGTTCCCTCTTTGTGATTCTGCCCTCTGTTCAATCGTTGTGATTGTTTTTCTGCCCTCTATTCCCTAGTTGTGATTCTGCCCTCTGTTCCCTCGTTGTGATTCTGCCCTCTGTTCCCTCATTGGGATTGTAAGTCTGCCCTCTGCTCCCTAGTTGTGATTCTGCCCTCTGTTCCCTCGTTGTGATTGTGATTCTGCCCTCTGTTCCCTGGTTGTGATTGTTTTTCTGCCCTCTGTTCCTCGTTGTGATTCTGCCCTCTGTTCCCTTGTTGTGGTTCTGCCCTCTGTTCCCTCGTTGTGATTGTGATTCTGCCCTCTGTTCCCTCGTTGTGATTCTACCCTCTGTTCCCTAGTTGTGATTCTGCCCTCTGTTCCCTCGTTGTGATTCTGCCCTCTGTTCCCTCGTTGTGATTGTTTGTCTGCCCTCTGTTCCCTCGTTGTGATTCTGCCCTCTGTTCCCTAGTTGTGATTCTGCCCTGTTCCCTAGTTGTGATTCTGCCCTCTGTTCCCTCGTTGTGATTGTGATTCTGCCCTCTTTTCCCTAGTTGTGATTCTGCCCTCTGTTCCCACATTGTGATTGTGATTCTGCCCTCTGTTCTCTGGTTGTGATTCTTTTTCTGCCCTCTGTTCCCTCGTTGTGATTGTGATTCTGCCCTCTGTTCCCTCGTTGTGATTGTTTTTCTGCCCTCTGTTCCCTCGTTGTGATTCTGCCCTCTGTTCCCTAGTTGTGATTCTGCCCTCTGTTCTGTAGTTGTGATTCTGCCCTCTGTTCCCTCGTTGTGATTGTTTTTCTGCCCTCTGTTCCCTCGTTGTGATTGTTTTTCTGCCCTCTGTTCCCTCGTTGTTATTCTGCCCTCTGTTCCCTTGTTGTGGTTCTGCCCTCTGTTCCCTCGTTGTGATTGTGATTCTGCCCTCTGTTCCCTCGTTGTGATTCTACCCTCTGTTCCCTAGTTGTGATTCTGCCCTCTGTTCCCTCGTTGTGATTCTGCCCTCTGTTCCCTCGTTGTGATTGTTTGTCTGCCCTCTGTTCCCTCGTTGTGATTCTGCCCTCTGTTCCCTAGTTGTGACTCTGCCCTGTTCCCTAGTTGTGATTCTGCCCTCTGTTCCCTCGTTGTGATTGTGATTCTGCCCTCTTTTCCCTAGTTGTGATTCTGCCCTCTGTTCCCACATTGTGATTGTGATTCTGCCCTCTGTTCCCTGGTTGTGATTCTTTTTCTGCCCTCTGTTCCCTCGTTGTGATTGTGATTCTGCCCTCTGTTCCCTCGTTGTGAATGTTTTTCTGCCCTCTGTTCCCTCGTTGTGATTCTGCCCTCTGTTCCCTAGTTGTGATTCTGCCCTCTGTTCCGTAGTTGTGATTCTGCCCTCTGTTCCCTCGTTGTGATTGTTTTTCTGCCCTCTGTTCCCTCGTTGTGATTGTTTTTCTGCCCTCTGTTCCCTCGTTGTTATTCTGCCCTCTGTTCCTTCGTTGTGATTGTTTTTCTGCCCTCTGTTCCCTCGTTGTGATTGTTTTTCTGCCCTCTGTTCCCTCATTGTGATTCTGGCCTCTGTTCCCTCGTTGTGATTCTGCCCTCTGTTCCCTCGTTGTAATTGTAATTATGCCCTCTGTTCCCTCGTTGTGATTCTGCCCTCTGTTCCCTCTTTGTGATTCTGCCCTCTGTTCCCTCGTTGTGATTGTGATTCTGCCCTCTGTTCCCTAGTTGTTATGCTGCCCTCTGTTCCCTCGTTGTGATTCTGCCCTCTGTTCCCTATTTGTGATTCTGCCCTCTGTTCCCTCGTTGTGATTGTGATTCTGCCCTCTGTTCCCTAGTTGTGATTCTGCCCTCTGTTCCCTCGTTGTGGTTCTGCCCTCTGTTCACTTGTGGTGATTGTTTTTCTGCCCTCTGTTCCCTCGTTGTGATTCTGCCCTTTGTTCCCTCATTGTGATTCTGCCCTCTGTTCCCTCGTTGTGAGTGTTTTTCTGCCCTCTGTTCCCTAGTTGTGATTCTGCCCTCTGTTCTCTCGTTGTGATTGTTTTTCTGCCCTCTGTTCCCTCGTTGTTATTCTGCCCTCTGTTCCCTCGTTGTGATTGTTTTTCTGCCCTCTGTTCCCTCGTTGTGTTTGTTTTTCTGCCCTCTGTTCCCTCGTTGTGATCTCTGCCCTCTGTTCCCTCGTTGTGATTCTGCCCTCTGTTCCCTCGCTGTGATTGTAATTATGCCCTCTGTTCCCTAGTTGTTATTTTGCCCTCTGTTCCCTCGTTGTGATTCTGCCCTCTGTTCCCTATTTGTGATTCTGCCCTCTGTTCCCTCGTTGTGATTGTTTTTCTGCCCTTTGTTCCCTCATTGTTATTCTGCCCTCTGTTCCCTTGTTGTGATTCTGCCCTCTGTTCCCTCGTTGTGATTGTAATTATGCCCTCTGTTCCCTCGTTGTGATTCTGCCCTCTGTTCCCTCGTTGTGATTCTGCCCTCTGTTCACTCGTGGTGATTGTTTTTCTGCCCTCTGTTCCCTCGTTGTGATTCTGCCCTTTGTTCCCTCATTGTGATTCTGCCCTCTGTTCCCTCGTTGTGATTCTGCCCTCTGTTCCCTCGTTGTGATTGTTTGTCTGCCCTCTGTTCCCTCGTTGTGATTCTGCCCTCTGTTCCCTAGTTGTGATTCTGCCCTGTTCCCTAGTTGTGATTCTGCCCTCTGTTCCCTCATTGTGATTGTGATTCTGCCCTCTTTTCCCTAGTTGTGATTCTGCCCTCTGTTCCCACATTGTGATTGTGATTCTGCCCTCTGTTCCCTGGTTGTGATTCTTTTTGTGCCCTCTGTTCCCTCGTTGTGATTGTGATTCTGCCCTCTGTTCCCTCGTTGTGATTGTTTTTCTGCCCTCTGTTCCCTCGTTGTGATTCTGCCCTCTGTTCCCTAGTTGTGATTCTGCCCTCTGTTCTGTAGTTGTGATTCTGCCCTCTGTTCCCTCGTTGTGATTGTTTTTCTGCCCTCCGTTCCCTCGTTGTGATTGTTTTTCTGCCCACTGTTCCCTCGTTGTTATTCTGCCCTCTGTTCCTTCGTTGTGATTGTTTTTCTGCCCTCTGTTCCCTCGTTGTGATTGTTTTTCTGCCCTCTGTTCCCTCATTGTGATTATGCCCTCTGTTCCCTCGTTGTGATTCTGCCCTCTGTTCCCTCGTTGTGATTGTAATTATGCCCTCTGTTCCCTCATTGTGATTCTGCCCTCTGTTCCCTCTTTGTGATTCTGCCCTCTGTTCCCTCGTTGTGATTGTGATTCTGCCCTCTGTTCCGTAGTTGTTATGCAGCCCTCTGTTCCCTCGTTGTGATTCTGCCCTCTGTTCCCTATTTGTGATTCTGCCCTCTGTTCCCTCGTTGTGATTGTGATTCTGCCCTCTGTTCCCTAGTTGTGATTCTGCCCTCTGTTCCCTTGTTGTGATTCTGCCTCTGTTCACTGGTGGTGATTGTTTTTCTGCCCTCTGTTCCCTCGTTGTGATTCTGCCCTTTGTTCCCTCGTTGTGATTCTGCCCTCTGTTCCCTCGTTGTGATTGTTTTTCTGCCCTCTGTTCCCTAGTTGTAATTCTGCCCTCTGTTCCCTAGTTGTGATTCTGCCCTCTGTACCCTCGTTGTGATTCTGCCCTCTGTTCACTCGTGGTGATTGTTTTTCTGCCCTCTGTTCCCTCGTTGTGATTCTGCCCTTTGTTCCCTCATTGTGATTCTGCCCTCTGTTCCCTCATTGTGATTGTTTTTCTGCCCTCTGTTCCCTAGTTGTGATTCTGCCCTCTGTTCTCTCGTTGTGATTCTGCCCTCTGTTCCCTCGTTGTGATTGTGATTCTGTCCTCTGTTCCCTGGTTGTGATTGTTTTTCTGCTCTCTGTTCCCTCATTGTGATTCTGCCCTCTGTTCCCTTGTTGTGATTCTGCCCTCTGTTCCCTCGTTGTGATTGTGATTCTGCCCTCTCTTCCCTGGTTGTGATTGTTTTTCTGCCCTCTGTTCCCTCGTTGTGATTCTGCCCTCTGTTCCCTAGTTGTGATTCTGCCCACTGTTCCCTCGTTGTGATTCTGCCCTCTGTTCACTTGTGGTGATTGTTTTTCTGCCCTCTGTTCCCTCGTTGTGATTCTGCCCTTTGTTCCCTCGTTGTGATTCTGCCCTCTGTTCCCTCGTTGTGATTGTTTTTCTGACCTCTGTTCCCTAGTTGTGATTCTGCCCTCTGTTCTCTCGTTGTGATTGTTTTTCTGCCCTCTGTTCCCTCGTTGTTATTCTGCCCTCTGTTCCCTCGTTGTGATTGTTTTTCTGCCCTCTGTTCCCTCGTTGTGATTGTTTTTCTGCCCTCTGTTCCCTCGTTGTGATCTCTGCCCTCTGTTCCCTCATTGTGATTCTGCCCTCTGTTCCCTCGCTGTGATTGTAATTATGCCCTCTGTTCCCTAGTTGTTATTCTGCCCTCTGTTCCCTCGTTGTGATTCTGCCCTCTGTTCCCTATTTGTGATTCTGCCCTCTGTTCCCTCATTGTGATTGTGATTCTGCCCTCTGTTCCCTAGTTGTGATTCTGCCCTCTATTCCCTCTCTGTGATTCTGCCCTCTGTTCACTCGTGGTGATTGTTTTTCTGCCCTCTGTTCCCTTGTTGTGACTCTGCCCTTTGTTCCCTCTTTGTGATTCTGCCCTCTGTTCAATCGTTGTGATTGTTTTTCTGCCCTCTGTTCCCTAGTTGTGATTCTGCCCTCTGTTCCCTCGTTGTGATTCTGCCCTCTGTTCCCTCATTGGGATTGTAAGTCTGCCCTCTGCTCCCTAGTTGTGATTCTGCCCTCTGTTCCCTCGTTGTGATTGTGATTCTGCCCTCTGTTCCCTGGTTGTGATTGGTTTTCTGCCCTCTGTTCCTCGTTGTGATTCTGCCCTCTGTTCCCTTGTTGTGGTTCTGCCCTCTGTTCCCTTGTTGTGATTGTGATTCTGCCCTCTGTTCCCTCGTTGTGATTCTACCCTCTGTTCCCTAGTTGTGATTCTGCCCTCTGTTCCCTCGTTGTGATTCTGCCCTCTGTTCCCTCGTTGTGATTGTTTGTCTGCCCTCTGTTCCCTCGTTGTGATTCTGCCCTCTGTTCCCTAGTTGTGATTCTGCCCTGTTCCCTAGTTGTGATTCTGCCCTCTGTTCCCTCGTTGTGATTGTGATTCTGCCCTCTTTTCCCTAGTTGTGATTCTGCCCTCTGTTCCCACATTGTGATTGTGATTCTGCCCTCTGTTCTCTGGTTGTGATTCTTTTTCTGCCCTCTGTTCCCTCGTTGTGATTGTGATTCTGCCCTCTGTTCCCTCGTTGTGATTGTTTTTCTGCCCTCTGTTCCCTCGTTGTGATTCTGCCCTCTGTTCCCTAGTTGTGATTCTGCCCTCTGTTCCGTAGTTGTGATTCTGCCCTCTGTTCCCTCGTTGTGATTGTTTTTCTGCCCTCTGTTCCCTCGTTGTGATTGTTTTTCTGCCCTCTGTTCCCTCGTTGTTATTCTGCCCTCTGTTCCCTTGTTGTGGTTCTGCCCTCTGTTCCTTCGTTGTGATTGTGATTCTGCCCTCTGTTCCCTCGTTGTGATTCTACCCTCTGTTCCCTAGTTGTGATTCTGCCCTCTGTTTCCTCGTTGTGATTCTGCCCTCTGTTCCCTCGTTGTGATTGTTTGTCTGCCCTCTGTTCCCTCGTTGTGATTCTGCCCTCTGTTCCCTAGTTGTGATTCTGCCCTGTTCCCTATTTGTGATTCTGCCCTCTGTTCCCTCGTTGTGATTGTGATTCTGCCCTCTTTTCCCTAGTTGTGTTTCTGCCCTCTGTTCCCACATTGTGATTGTGATTCTGCCCTCTGTTCCCTGGTTGTGATTCTTTTT
Source organism: Lissotriton helveticus (assembly GCF_964261635.1). Lineage (NCBI taxonomy): Eukaryota > Metazoa > Chordata > Amphibia > Caudata > Salamandridae > Lissotriton > Lissotriton helveticus. The sequence continues at coordinate 9,194,518 of NC_136057.1, read as the reverse complement.
CTGCCCTCTGTTCCCTCGTTGTGATTGTGATTCTGCCCTCTGTTCCCTCGTTGTGATTGTTTTTCTGCCCTCTGTTCCCTCGTTGTGATTCTGCCCTCTGTTCCCTAGTTGTGATTCTGCCCTCTGTTCCGTAGTTGTGATTCTGCCCTCTGTTCCCTCGTTGTGATTGTTTTTCTGCCCTCTGTTCCCTCGTTGTTATTCTGCCCTCTGTTCCTTCGTTGTGATTGTTTTTCTGCCCTCTGTTCCCTCATTGTGATTGTTTTTCTGCCCTCTGTTCCCTCATTGTGATTCTGCCCTCTGTTCCCTCGTTGTGATTCTGCCCTCTGTTCCCTCGTTGTGATTGTAATTATGCCCTCTGTTCCCTCGTTGTGATTCTGCCCTCTGTTCCCTCTTTGTGATTCTGCCCTCTGTTCCCTCGTTGTGATTGTGATTCTGCCCTCTGTTCCCTAGTTGTTATGCTGCCCTCTGTTCCCTCGTTGTGATTCTGCCCTCTGTTCCCTATTTGTGATTCTGCCCTCTGTTCCCTCGTTGTGATTGTGATTCTGCCCTCTGTTCCCTAGTTGTGATTCTGCCCTCTGTTCCCTCTTTGTGATTCTGCCCTCTGTTCCCTCGTTGTGATTGTGATTCTGCCCTCTGTTCCCTAGTTGTTATGCTGCCCTCTGTTCCCTCGTTGTGATTCTGCCCTCTGTTCCCTATTTGTGATTCTGCCCTCTGTTCCCTCGTTGTGATTGTGATTCTGCCCTCTGTTCCCTAGTTGTGATTCTGCCCTCTGTTCCCTTGTTGTGATTCTGCCTCTGTTCACTGGTGGTGATTGTTTTTCTGCCCTCTGTTCCCTCGTTGTGATTCTGCCCTTTGTTCCCTCGTTGTGATTCTGCCCTCTGTTCCCTCGTTGTGATTGTTTTTCTGCCCTCTGTTCCCTAGTTGTAATTCTGCCCTCTGTTCCCTAGTTGTGATTCTGCCCTCTGTACCCTCGTTGTGATTCTGCCCTCTGTTCACTCGTGGTGATTGTTTTTCTGCCCTCTGTTCCCTCGTTGTGATTCTGCCCTTTGTTCCCTCATTGTGATTCTGCCCTCTGTTCCCTCATTGTGATTGTTTTTCTGCCCTCTGTTCCCTAGTTGTGATTCTGCCCTCTGTTCTCTCGTTGTGATTCTGCCCTCTGTTCCCTCGTTGTGATTGTGATTCTGTCCTCTGTTCCCTGGTTGTGATTGTTTTTCTGCTCTCTGTTCCCTCATTGTGATTCTGCCCTCTGTTCCCTTGTAGTGATTCTGCCCTCTGTTCCCTCGTTGTGATTGTGATTCTGCCCTCTCTTCCCTGGTTGTGATTGTTTTTCTGCCCTCTGTTCCCTCGTTGTGATTCTGCCCTCTGTTCCCTAGTTGTGATTCTGCCCACTGTTCCCTCGTTGTGATTCTGCCCTCTGTTCACTTGTGGTGATTGTTTTTCTGCCCTCTGTTCCCTCGTTGTGATTCTGCCCTTTGTTCCCTCGTTGTGATTCTGCCCTCTGTTCCCTCGTTGTGATTGTTTTTCTGACCTCTGTTCCCTAGTTGTGATTCTGCCCTCTGTTCTCTCGTTGTGATTGTTTTTCTGCCCTCTGTTCCCTCGTTGTTATTCTGCCCTCTGTTCCCTCGTTGTGATTGTTTTTCTGCCCTCTGTTCCCTCGTTGTGATTGTTTTTCTGTGTTGGACAGGCCACATGAAGGGCCGCTCTCCCCCGGCCCAACCAGGCCCGAACCAGCCACGCAAGTACCACACACCACCATTGCACGTCCACCGTCCCCGCAGGGACCCCTACACTCGAACCTGTTGACCGCGTAGGCCGACCCACTACCGGCCTGCGCGCCCATCCTGGGCGCCATCTTGGACACTCCACCACGAGGCCGCCTGGCCCCCGATCGACCTCAACCCTGGGCCTGGCCAGGCCTCAGACATTCCGGCACCAACATCCACCCAGGAGGTGAGCGGGCTACTTGGTCAGTCAATGGGAGCAGGAGGTGTCGATGGCTCTCCCCCGCCAAGTGCCGCTCGCCCATCGCCTCCCCGGGCGCTGGCTCCACCCCCCTGCTGGGTGTCTGAACCCCCTCATCCCGGACCTCCCGACCTCCAAGTGCGAGGGTCCGGACATCAAAGCACACCAGCCCTATAACTGGGGCAGCTCCAGAGCAGGAGGGCAGTTGTATCTTGGAGTCGAGAGACGCAAAGAAGAACTCATCCTTGACGGACTACTGGCGCTGCCGTAGCTCTGCCTTGTGCACCCTCGTCTTGCCTGCTGGCGCTGCCGCGGCTTTGGGAACCACCCTATCCTTCATCATCGTCGGGACCTGCTGGCGTGGCCGCGGACCGTTTGTAACCACCACCTTCATCGGGACCTGCTGGCTCTGCCGCGGACCGTCGTCTTCCTTCATCCATCTCGGGACCTGCTGGCTCCGCCGCGGCCCGTTCATCTACACCACCGAGCTCGAGGATTGAGAGCTATTTTCCATCTTTTTGGTAACAAGACTGTCCCGCTACCCTTTTCCCAAACAGAGACCAGAATAGAGGGGACCCCTGAGTCCAGACCTCCTTGTACCATTCTACCGTACGTGAAGAATTGTCTATAAAGTATCGTTGAACTTTATCATTGTGTGGTGTCCGTCTGTGGGGGGGAAGTTGCTTGTCTGTACGATTTACTGGAGACGGCTCTCCCCGGAGACCTCTCCCCGTATCCTCGGCCGACCCTCCCGGTCCGTCTAACATTGGTGGCCAGCGACGGGATCCGAATCACCGCATAAACCGTACAGAGAGTAGCTCACCCCACGGCGAATGACGATGTCAACTAAAGACAGCGGATCAACGGAGAAATTCCAGATGGAGAAATTGGGCGAGTACAGCCATCGTGAACTTAAACAGTTCTGTATCGAATTAGGTATCGCTACCACCGGACTAAATACCAAAGATGACTTTAAGCAGGCCCTGGAATCCTGGGCAGAAACCGGGGCTGCCGGAACCCCCGATCAAGACATCGCAGCACAAACCCCCATGGCCCCTGAAGAACGAAGAACGGGTCTCTCGCCAGACGAGATCCAGGAACGAGAAAGAACCCGACTACACGAGCTGGAAATGGCCCGGCTCAAAATGGACGTTGAACTAAAGTTGGCCGAACAGAAAATCAACTTAGAGCACCTGCGTCTCCGAGAAGAAAGAGAGGAGAAACAGAGACAAAGGGAGCTCGAGGAAAAGAAACTGGCATATGAACATGAGCGGAAATTAGCTGAAATCGACCTACGCAAACAGAATAAAGAAACAGGGGTGCCCGAGCAACCCCACACTCCAGGGGCAACAGAGAAGAAGGTACACATCCCCAAGGATGTCGTTCGAGAATACTTCCGAGAGGACGACATCCAGCAATGGTTTAAGGCCTATGAAATCGCTATGACTGCACACCGGATCGATAGAAGCGATTGGGGGGCCGGTCTGTGGGGGAGATTCCTCAATGAGGGCCGCGACGCCCTGCTGCAACTCCCGGACCAGCAGATGACCTCCTATGACCATATGAAAGCTGCACTCCTCACCCGCTATGGCCTCACACCCGAGATGTACCGTCAGAGGTTCCGAGACTGCACCCGCATCCCAGGTACAACTTGGGTGGACTATGTCAATTACTTTAGCCGAGCCTTCGAGGGCTGGATCAAAGGAAGCAAGGTCACAACCTACGAACAACTGTTCAATCTTATGGTATGGGAGCATCTGTCGAACAATTGCTTCATTGAACTTCGCCAGCACCTCCTCGACAGCAAGTTAACGGATCCCCGGCAGCTCGCAGCCGAAGCAGACCGGTGGGAGATCACCAGAGTGAGTCGAAATGGGTCCTCCGAACAGAACCGGAACAACAATGGTCAGCACCGTCCCCGAGGAGGTGGAGGCCAAGGACGCGGAAGAAGCAACGCTCCGGTCACCCCCACTACCAGCCCCACCCCCCCGGCCAACCGGGGCAGCACCCCAGCGCGACCGGGACATCGAGCCAATGTTACCTGCCATCGTTGTCAACGAGTCGGACACTATGCAAACGACCCAAACTGCCCCCAGTACCAGAGCCCAAGACCCCGCCAAGTAGCCGCTGCTGCTCTGGGGGAGGAACGGATCTCAGAGGAACAAGAAGAATATGAACAGGAACACCAAGAATGGGAGCCGGCCGCCATGGCTCTCGCCTGCCTAGGGGGGAGAGACATGGTCCCGCGGGTCCCCCTACCCGCTAATACCCAGAAGTACAGCCAATGGGTGGGCATCAATGGACGCCGGGCTGAAGCCCTTCGTGACACTGGGGCCAGTGTAACAGCCGTCCGCTGTCACCTGGTGACCCCCGAACAATACTTACCAAACATTCTCTGCCCTGTACGTTCAGCCGATAACTCAGAAAGTCTGTGCCGGATGGCCTGCGTCCCCTTCGAATGGGGAGGGGTCTCCGGCATGTTGAAGGTGACGGTCCGAGATGATGCCCCCGTAGACTGCCTCCTGGGTAATGACCTGGAAAGCTCTCCATGGGCAGCAGTCGAACGAAAAGAGCACCTGGGGATGCTGGGCGTCCCGGACTGGGCGTGCGTCACCACCCGGTCCATGACCGCCCGTGCCAACACCCGCCCAGAGGAACTCGAATGGCCGGCGCCACCGCCTCCGGTCGCCCCCGCCGAAACCACCGACCGTGACGTCCCCCCCGAACCAGCTCAACCTCCAGACCTCGCTAACCTCGACCAGTGGCCTCAAGAGGGGGGGCCCACGCAAGAGCAATTTCGCCAAGAACAAAAGACCTGTCCCTCCCTCGAGGGACTCCGCCAGCAAGCGCTAGCCCAAAGCGCAGGGGATACCTCCGGAACTCACTGGGTCTACTGGGACAATGATCTGCTGTACAGTGAGCAAAGAATCGCGGAGCTGGGGGCCAGCCGAGTCCTAGTGGTACCCCTCCGTTTTAGAGACTTTCTGCTAAACCTGGCCCACGATGTCCCCCTGGCAGGACACTTGGGTCAAGACAAAACCTATAGCCGCCTGGTGACCCACTTCTTCTGGCCCAAAATGAGGGACAATGTACACCAGCATTGCCGATCTTGCCCCACGTGCCAAGCCAGTGGGAAGAGCGGCCGCAAACTGAAAGCCCCCCTGCAACCTTTTCCCGTGGTCACCACCCCGTTCGAGAGGGTCGGAATCGATATCGTGGGGCCCCTGGACCCGCGCACAAAACAAGGCCATCGATTCATCCTGGTGCTAGTGGACCACGCCACCCGCTACCCGGAGGCTGTTCCCCTGCGGACTGTGACAGCCCCGGTAGTCGGCCGGGCTCTGATGGGGATCTTCTCCCGGGTGGGCTTCCCCCGGGAGGTCGTCAGTGACAGAGGCACGAACTTTATTTCGAAATATATGAAATCTCTCTGGCAACAGTGCGGGGTTACCTACCGGTTCACGACCCCCTATCACCCTCAAGGAAACGGACTCGTTGAGCGGTTCAACCGCACGCTCAAAGGGATGATCGGGGGGTTGGAAGAGCCCCTCCGTCGCCAGTGGGATGTACTGTTGCCGTGCCTTCTCTTCGCATATCGAGAGGTTCCCCAGAAGTCCCTGGGCTTCAGCCCATTTGAACTGCTATATGGACACCCCGTGCGCGGGCCGCTCAGCCTAGTTAAGGAAGGCTGGGAGATGCCCCCTCTAAAGAACCCACCAGATGTTTTCCGCTACCTCCTAACACTCCGCAACCAGACCCGGCGATTCCGAGAACTAGCAAAAGCCAACCTAGAGACCAGTCAGGAGGACATGAAAAGGTGGTATGACCGGAATGCCTCCTCCATCGAATTTGAACCTGGGCAACAGGTATGGGTGATGTCCCCCACTGAACCCTGCGCCCTACAAGACAAGTGGACAGGGCCCTTCAAAGTGGTCGAGCGCAAGGGTCCGGCTACCTATCTCATCGACTTGGAATCTTCCCGGAACCCCCTCCGGGTCCTCCACGCTAACAGACTGAAACCGCACTTTGTACGGACAGAACTCAGCCTCCTGATGGCCACAGACAATGGGGCTGAAGAGGACTCCGAGCCCCTCCCGGACCTCCTACGAACGCGGGAGAAAGACGGTTCCGTAGATGGGGTCCGACTCTCAGAGGCCCTCACCCGAGAGCAACACCAGGAGTGCCAAGTTCTCCTGTCACAATTCGCCAGCCTGTTCTCCCTCACCCCAGGTGTCACTTCCTGGTGTACGCACGATGTGGACACGGGGGACAGCCCCCCTATCCGCCACCGGGCCTACCGCGTGCCAGATCGGGTACGGGCCTGCATCCAGGAGGAAGTAGCCAAAATGCTCACGCTCGGGGTCATCGAGCCCTCAGACAGCCCCTGGGCCAGCCCTGTAGTACTGGTCCCCAAAGCAGCTGCCCCCGGCACCACACCAGAACTCCGGTTCTGCGTCGACTACCGGGGCTTGAATGCGGTCACCAGGACAGACGCACATCCCATCCCCCGGGCAGATGAACTAATCGACCGCATGGGAGCTGCCCGCTACCTCAGTATCTTCGACCTGACGGCGGGCTACTGGCAAATCGGCCTCACACCCCGGGCACAAGAACGTTCTGCCTTTTCCACGCCCGATGGCCATTACCATTTCACAGTCATGCCCTTCGGCATGAAGAATGCCCCAGCAACGTTCCAACGGCTCGTCAATCAGGTCCTGGCGGGGCTCGAAGGATTCAGCGCCGCCTACTTAGACGACATCGCTGTATACAGCAACCAGTGGTCCGAGCACCTCCACCACCTCCGAGCAGTACTGCACGCCCTTCAGCAAGCTGGCCTCACGATCAAGGCCAGCAAATGTCAAATTGGGCAAGGGTCTGTAACCTACCTCGGGCACCAGGTGGGAAGCGGCCTGGTGGCCCCTCTGCAGCTAAAAATTGCCGCCATCCAGTCCTGGCAGCCCCCCACTACCCAGACCGAGGTACGAGCCTTCCTGGGCCTCACGGGCTATTACCGAAGGTTCGTGAAAGACTATGGTACTATCGTGAGGCCCCTCACAGAGCTCACGTCAAAAAATCAGCCCCAGAAAGTCAACTGGACCCCAGAGTGTCAAGCTGCATTTGAACAATTGAAAGCCGCCATGTGCTCCGCCCCTGTGCTCCAGGCCCCCGACTACAGCCGGGAGTTCATCGTCCAGACGGATGCCTCCGACCATGGCATTGGGGCAGTCCTGTCCCAAGTGAACACCGAAGGCCATGACCAGCCGGTGGCCTTCATCAGCCGGCGACTCCTACCACGGGAACAACGCTGGAGCACCATAGAGAGGGAGGCCTTCGCGGTGGTATGGGCCCTCAAGAAGGTCCGGCCCTACCTTTTTGGCACACCCTTTCGGGTACAGACCGACCACCGACCCCTGCAGTGGCTGATGCAGATGCGGGGGGAAAACCCGAAGTTGCTACGCTGGTCCATCTCCCTACAAGGGATGGACTTCACAGTTGAACATCGGCCTGGGCCCGATCACGCCAACGCAGATGGCCTGTCCCGGTTCTTCCGCCTCGACGAGAAGAGTCCCTGTTGGACAGGCCACATGAAGGGCCGCTCTCCCCCGGCCCAACCAGGCCCGAACCAGCCACGCAAGTACCACACACCACCATTGCACGTCCACCGTCCCCGCAGGGACCCCTACACTCGAACCTGTTGACCGCGTAGGCCGACCCACTACCGGCCTGCGCGCCCATCCTGGGCGCCATCTTGGACACTCCACCACGAGGCCGCCTGGCCCCCGATCGACCTCAACCCTGGGCCTGGCCAGGCCTCAGACATTCCGGCACCAACATCCACCCAGGAGGTGAGCGGGCTACTTGGTCAGTCAATGGGAGCAGGAGGTGTCGATGGCTCTCCCCCGCCAAGTGCCGCTCGCCCATCGCCTCCCCGGGCGCTGGCTCCACCCCCCTGCTGGGTGTCTGAACCCCCTCATCCCGGACCTCCCGACCTCCAAGTGCGAGGGTCCGGACATCAAAGCACACCAGCCCTATAACTGGGGCAGCTCCAGAGCAGGAGGGCAGTTGTATCTTGGAGTCGAGAGACGCAAAGAAGAACTCATCCTTGACGGACTACTGGCGCTGCCGTAGCTCTGCCTTGTGCACCCTCGTCTTGCCTGCTGGCGCTGCCGCGGCTTTGGGAACCACCCTATCCTTCATCATCGTCGGGACCTGCTGGCGTGGCCGCGGACCGTTTGTAACCACCACCTTCATCGGGACCTGCTGGCTCTGCCGCGGACCGTCGTCTTCCTTCATCCATCTCGGGACCTGCTGGCTCCGCCGCGGCCCGTTCATCTACACCACCGAGCTCGAGGATTGAGAGCTATTTTCCATCTTTTGGTAACAAGACTGTCCCGCTACCCTTTTCCCAAACAGAGACCAGAATAGAGGGGACCCCTGAGTCCAGACCTCCTTGTACCATTCTACCGTACGTGAAGAATTGTCTATAAAGTATCGTTGAACTTTATCATTGTGTGGTGTCCGTCTGTGGGGGGGAAGTTACTTGTCTGTACGATTTACTGGAGACGGCTCTCCCCGGAGACCTCTCCCCGTATCCTCGGCCGACCCTCCCGGTCCGTCTAACATTGGTGGCCAGCGACGGGATCCGAATCACCGCATAAACCGTACAGAGAGTAGCTCACCCCACGGCGAATCACGATGTCAACTAAAGACAGCGGATCAACGGAGAAATTCCAGATGGAGAAATTGGGCGAGTACAGCCATCGTGAACTTAAACAGTTCTGTATCGAATTAGGTATCGCTACCACCGGACTAAATACCAAAGATGACTTTAAGCAGGCCCTGGAATCTTGGGCAGAAACCGGGGCTGCCGGAACCCCCGATCAAGACATCGCAGCACAAACCCCCATGGCCCCTGAAGAACGAAGAACGGGTCTCTCGCCAGACGAGATCCAGGAACGAGAAAGAACCCGACTACACGAGCTGGAAATGGCCCGGCTCAAAATGGACGTTGAACTAAAGTTGGCCGAACAGAAAATCAACTTAGAGCACCTGCGTCTCCGAGAAGAAAGAGAGGAGAAACAGAGACAAAGGGAGCTCGAGGAAAAGAAACTGGCATATGAACATGAGCGGAAATTAGCTGAAATCGACCTACGCAAACAGAATAAAGAAACAGGGGTGCCCGAGCAACCCCACACTCCAGGGGCAACAGAGAAGAAGGTACACATCCCCAAGGATGTCGTTCGAGAATACTTCCGAGAGGACGACATCCAGCAATGGTTTAAGGCCTATGAAATCGCTATGACTGCACACCGGATCGATAGAAGCGATTGGGGGGCCGGTCTGTGGGGGAGATTCCTCAATGAGGGCCGCGACGCCCTGCTGCAACTCCCGGACCAGCAGATGACCTCCTATGACCATATGAAAGCTGCACTCCTCACCCGCTATGGCCTCACACCCGAGATGTACCGTCAGAGGTTCCGAGACTGCACCCGCATCCCAGGTACAACTTGGGTGGACTATGTCAATTACTTTAGCCGAGCCTTCGAGGGCTGGATCAAAGGAAGCAAGGTCACAACCTACGAACAACTGTTCAATCTTATGGTATGGGAGCATCTGTCGAACAATTGCTTCATTGAACTTCGCCAGCACCTCCTCGACAGCAAGTTAACGGATCCCCGGCAGCTCGCAGCCGAAGCAGACCGGTGGGAGATCACCAGAGTGAGTCGAAATGGGTCCTCCGAACAGAACCGGAACAACAATGGTCAGCACCGTCCCCGAGGAGGTGGAGGCCAAGGACGCGGAAGAAGCAACGCTCCGGTCACCCCCACTACCAGCCCCACCCCCCCGGCCAACCGGGGCAGCACCCCAGCGCGACCGGGACATCGAGCCAATGTTACCTGCCATCGTTGTCAACGAGTCGGACACTATGCAAACGACCCAAACTGCCCCCAGTACCAGAGCCCAAGACCCCGCCAAGTAGCCGCTGCTGCTCTGGGGGAGGAACGGATCTCAGAGGAACAAGAAGAATATGAACAGGAACACCAAGAATGGGAGCCGGCCGCCATGGCTCTCGCCTGCCTAGGGGGAGAGACATGGTCCCGCGGGTCCCCCTACCCGCTAATACCCAGAAGTACAGCCAATGGGTGGGCATCAATGGACGCCGGGCTGAAGCCCTTCGTGACACTGGGGCCAGTGTAACAGCCGTCCGCTGTCACCTGGTGACCCCCGAACAATACTTACCAAACATTCTCTGCCCTGTACGTTCAGCCGATAACTCAGAAAGTCTGTGCCGGATGGCCTGCGTCCCCTTCGAATGGGGAGGGGTCTCCGGCATGTTGAAGGTGACGGTCCGAGATGATGCCCCCGTAGACTGCCTCCTGGGTAATGACCTGGAAAGCTCTCCATGGGCAGCAGTCGAACGAAAAGAGCACCTGGGGATGCTGGGCGTCCCGGACTGGGCGTGCGTCACCACCCGGTCCATGACCGCCCGTGCCAACACCCGCCCAGAGGAACTCGAATGGCCGGCGCCACCGCCTCCGGTCGCCCCCGCCGAAACCACCGACCGTGACGTCCCCCCCGAACCAGCTCAACCTCCAGACCTCGCTAACCTCGACCAGTGGCCTCAAGAGGGGGGGCCCACGCAAGAGCAATTTCGCCAAGAACAAAAGACCTGTCCCTCCCTCGAGGGACTCCGCCAGCAAGCGCTAGCCCAAAGCGCAGGGGATACCTCCGGAACTCACTGGGTCTACTGGGACAATGATCTGCTGTACAGTGAGCAAAGAATCGCGGAGCTGGGGGCCAGCCGAGTCCTAGTGGTACCCCTCCGTTTTAGAGACTTTCTGCTAAACCTGGCCCACGATGTCCCCCTGGCAGGACACTTGGGTCAAGACAAAACCTATAGCCGCCTGGTGACCCACTTCTTCTGGCCCAAAATGAGGGACAATGTACACCAGCATTGCCGATCTTGCCCCACGTGCCAAGCCAGTGGGAAGAGCGGCCGCAAACTGAAAGCCCCCCTGCAACCTTTTCCCGTGGTCACCACCCCGTTCGAGAGGGTCGGAATCGATATCGTGGGGCCCCTGGACCCGCGCACAAAACAAGGCCATCGATTCATCCTGGTGCTAGTGGACCACGCCACCCGCTACCCGGAGGCTGTTCCCCTGCGGACTGTGACAGCCCCGGTAGTCGGCCGGGCTCTGATGGGGATCTTCTCCCGGGTGGGCTTCCCCCGGGAGGTCGTCAGTGACAGAGGCACGAACTTTATTTCGAAATATATGAAATCTCTCTGGCAACAGTGCGGGGTTACCTACCGGTTCACGACCCCCTATCACCCTCAAGGAAACGGACTCGTTGAGCGGTTCAACCGCACGCTCAAAGGGATGATCGGGGGGTTGGAAGAGCCCCTCCGTCGCCAGTGGGATGTACTGTTGCCGTGCCTTCTCTTCGCATATCGAGAGGTTCCCCAGAAGTCCCTGGGCTTCAGCCCATTTGAACTGCTATATGGACACCCCGTGCGCGGGCCGCTCAGCCTAGTTAAGGAAGGCTGGGAGATGCCCCCTCTAAAGAACCCACCAGATGTTTTCCGCTACCTCCTAACACTCCGCAACCAGACCCGGCGATTCCGAGAACTAGCAAAAGCCAACCTAGAGGCCAGTCAGGAGGACATGAAAAGGTGGTATGACCGGAATGCCTCCTCCATCGAATTTGAACCTGGGCAACAGGTATGGGTGATGTCCCCCACTGAACCCTGCGCCCTACAAGACAAGTGGACAGGGCCCTTCAAAGTGGTCGAGCGCAAGGGTCCGGCTACCTATCTCATCGACTTGGAATCTTCCCGGAACCCCCTCCGGGTCCTCCACGCTAACAGACTGAAACCGCACTTTGTACGGACAGAACTCAGCCTCCTGATGGCCACAGACAATGGGGCTGAAGAGGACTCCGAGCCCCTCCCGGACCTCCTACGAACGCGGGAGAAAGACGGTTCCGTAGATGGGGTCCGACTCTCAGAGGCCCTCACCCGAGAGCAACACCAGGAGTGCCAAGTTCTCCTGTCACAATTCGCCAGCCTGTTCTCCCTCACCCCAGGTGTCACTTCCTGGTGTACGCACGATGTGGACACGGGGGACAGCCCCCCTATCCGCCACCGGGCCTACCGCGTGCCAGATCGGGTACGGGCCTGCATCCAGGAGGAAGTAGCCAAAATGCTCACGCTCGGGGTCATCGAGCCCTCAGACAGCCCCTGGGCCAGCCCTGTAGTACTGGTCCCCAAAGCAGCTGCCCCCGGCACCACACCAGAACTCCGGTTCTGCGTCGACTACCGGGGCTTGAATGCGGTCACCAGGACAGACGCACATCCCATCCCCCGGGCAGATGAACTAATCGACCGCATGGGAGCTGCCCGCTACCTCAGTATCTTCGACCTGACGGCGGGCTACTGGCAAATCGGCCTCACACCCCGGGCACAAGAACGTTCTGCCTTTTCCACGCCCGATGGCCATTACCATTTCACAGTCATGCCCTTCGGCATGAAGAATGCCCCAGCAACGTTCCAACGGCTCGTCAATCAGGTCCTGGCGGGGCTCGAAGGATTCAGCGCCGCCTACTTAGACGACATCGCTGTATACAGCAACCAGTGGTCCGAGCACCTCCACCACCTCCGAGCAGTACTGCACGCCCTTCAGCAAGCTGGCCTCACGATCAAGGCCAGCAAATGTCAAATTGGGCAAGGGTCTGTAACCTACCTCGGGCACCAGGTGGGAAGCGGCCTGGTGGCCCCTCTGCAGCTAAAAATTGCCGCCATCCAGTCCTGGCAGCCCCCCACTACCCAGACCGAGGTACGAGCCTTCCTGGGCCTCACGGGCTATTACCGAAGGTTCGTGAAAGACTATGGTACTATCGTGAGGCCCCTCACAGAGCTCACGTCAAAAAATCAGCCCCAGAAAGTCAACTGGACCCCAGAGTGTCAAGCTGCATTTGAACAATTGAAAGCCGCCATGTGCTCCGCCCCTGTGCTCCAGGCCCCCGACTACAGCCGGGAGTTCATCGTCCAGACGGATGCCTCCGACCATGGCATTGGGGCAGTCCTGTCCCAAGTGAACACCGAAGGCCATGACCAGCCGGTGGCCTTCATCAGCCGGCGACTCCTACCACGGGAACAACGCTGGAGCACCATAGAGAGGGAGGCCTTCGCGGTGGTATGGGCCCTCAAGAAGCTCCGGCCCTACCTTTTTGGCACACCCTTTCGGGTACAGACCGACCACCGACCCCTGCAGTGGCTGATGCAGATGCGGGGGGAAAACCCGAAGTTGCTACGCTGGTCCATCTCCCTACAAGGGATGGACTTCACAGTTGAACATCGGCCTGGGCCCGATCACGCCAACGCAGATGGCCTGTCCCGGTTCTTCCGCCTCGACGAGAAGAGTCCCCAAGAGAATGGGTAACTCTCCCCGCCTTCAGCTGGGGGGGACGCATGTTGGACAGGCCACATGAAGGGCCGCTCTCCCCCGGCCCAACCAGGCCCGAACCAGCCACGCAAGTACCACACACCACCATTGCACGTCCACCGTCCCCGCAGGGACCCCTACACTCGAACCTGTTGACCGCGTAGGCCGACCCACTACCGGCCTGCGCGCCCATCCTGGGCGCCATCTTGGACACTCCACCACGAGGCCGCCTGGCCCCCGATCGACCTCAACCCTGGGCCTGGCCAGGCCTCAGACATTCCGGCACCAACATCCACCCAGGAGATGAGCGGGCTACTTGGTCAGTCAATGGGAGCAGGAGGTGTCGATGGCTCTCCCCCGCCAAGTGCCGCTCGCCCATCGCCTCCCCGGGCGCTGGCTCCACCCCCCTGCTGGGTGTCTGAACCCCCTCATCCCGGACCTCCCGACCTCCAAGTGCGAGGGTCCGGACATCAAAGCACACCAGCCCTATAACTGGGGCAGCTCCAGAGCAGGAGGGCAGTTGTATCTTGGAGTCGAGAGACGCAAAGAAGAACTCATCCTTGACGGACTACTGGCGCTGCCGTAGCTCTGCCTTGTGCACCCTCGTCTTGCCTGCTGGCGCTGCCGCGGCTTTGGGAACCACCCTATCCTTCATCATCGTCGGGACCTGCTGGCGTGGCCGCGGACCGTTTGTAACCACCACCTTCATCGGGACCTGCTGGCTCTGCCGCGGACCGTCGTCTTCCTTCATCCATCTCGGGACCTGCTGGCTCCGCCGCGGCCCGTTCATCTACACCACCGAGCTCGAGGATTGAGAGCTATTTTCCATCTTTTGGTAACAAGACTGTCCCGCTACCCTTTTCCCAAACAGAGACCAGAATAGAGGGGACCCCTGAGTCCAGACCTCCTTGTACCATTCTACCGTACGTGAAGAATTGTCTATAAAGTATCGTTGAACTTTATCATTGTGTGGTGTCCGTCTGTGGGGGGGAAGTTACTTGTCTGTACGATTTACTGGAGACGGCTCTCCCCGGAGACCTCTCCCCGTATCCTCGGCCGACCCTCCCGGTCCGTCTAACAGTCCCCAAGAGAATGGGTAACTCTCCCCGCCTTCAGCTGGGGGGGACGCATGTTGGACAGGCCACATGAAGGGCCGCTCTCCCCCGGCCCAACCAGGCCCGAACCAGCCACGCAAGTACCACACACCACCATTGCACGTCCACCGTCCCCGCAGGGACCCCTACACTCGAACCTGTTGACCGCGTAGGCCGACCCACTACCGGCCTGCGCGCCCATCCTGGGCGCCATCTTGGACACTCCACCACGAGGCCGCCTGGCCCCCGATCGACCTCAACCCTGGGCCTGGCCAGGCCTCAGACATTCCGGCACCAACATCCACCCAGGAGGTGAGCGGGCTACTTGGTCAGTCAATGGGAGCAGGAGGTGTCGATGGCTCTCCCCCGCCAAGTGCCGCTCGCCCATCGCCTCCCCGGGCGCTGGCTCCACCCCCCTGCTGGGTGTCTGAACCCCCTCATCCCGGACCTCCCGACCTCCAAGTGCGAGGGTCCGGACATCAAAGCACACCAGCCCTATAACTGGGGCAGCTCCAGAGCAGGAGGGCAGTTGTATCTTGGAGTCGAGAGACGCAAAGAAGAACTCATCCTTGACGGACTACTGGCGCTGCCGTAGCTCTGCCTTGTGCACCCTCGTCTTGCCTGCTGGCGCTGCCGCGGCTTTGGGAACCACCCTATCCTTCATCATCGTCGGGACCTGCTGGCGTGGCCGCGGACCGTTTGTAACCACCACCTTCATCGGGACCTGCTGGCTCTGCCGCGGACCGTCGTCTTCCTTCATCCATCTCGGGACCTGCTGGCTCCGCCGCGGCCCGTTCATCTACACCACCGAGCTCGAGGATTGAGAGCTATTTTCCATCTTTTTGGTAACAAGACTGTCCCGCTACCCTTTTCCCAAACAGAGACCAGAATAGAGGGGACCCCTGAGTCCAGACCTCCTTGTACCATTCTACCGTACGTGAAGAATTGTCTATAAAGTATCGTTGAACTTTATCATTGTGTGGTGTCCGTCTGTGGGGGGGAAGTTGCTTGTCTGTACGATTTACTGGAGACGGCTCTCCCCGGAGACCTCTCCCCGTATCCTCGGCCGACCCTCCCGGTCCGTCTAACATTCTGCCCTCTGTTCCCTCGTTGTGATCTCTGCCCTCTGTTCCCTCATTGTGATTCTGCCCTCTGTTCCCTCGCTGTGATTGTAATTATGCCCTCTGTTCCCTAGTTGTTATTCTGCCCTCTGTTCCCTCGTTGTGATTCTGCCCTCTGTTCCCTATTTGTGATTCTGCCCTCTGTTCCCTCATTGTGATTGTGATTCTGCCCTCTGTTCCCTAGTTGTGATTCTGCCCTCTATTCCCTCTCTGTGATTCTGCCCTCTGTTCACTCGTGGTGATTGTTTTTCTGCCCTCTGTTCCCTTGTTGTGACTCTGCCCTTTGTTCCCTCTTTGTGATTCTGCCCTCTGTTCAATCGTTGTGATTGTTTTTCTGCCCTCTGTTCCCTAGTTGTGATTCTGCCCTCTGTTCCCTCGTTGTGATTCTGCCCTCTGTTCCCTCATTGGGATTGTAAGTCTGCCCTCTGCTCCCTAGTTGTGATTCTGCCCTCTGTTCCCTCGTTGTGATTGTGATTCTGCCCTCTGTTCCCTGGTTGTGATTGTTTTTCTGCCCCCTGTTCCTCGTTGTGATTCTGCCCTCTGTTCCCTTGTTGTGGTTCTGCCCTCTGTTCCCTTGTTGTGATTGTGATTCTGCCCTCTGTTCCCTCGTTGTGATTCTACCCTCTGTTCCCTAGTTGTGATTCTGCCCTCTGTTCCCTCGTTGTGATTCTGCCCTCTGTTCCCTCGTTGTGATTGTTTGTATGCCCTCTGTTCCCTCGTTGTGATTCTGCCCTCTGTTCCCTAGTTGTGATTCTGCCCTGTTCCCTAGTTGTGATTCTGCCCTCTGTTCCCTCGTTGTGATTGTGATTCTGCCCTCTTTTCCCTAGTTGTGATTCTGCCCTCTGTTCCCACATTGTGATTGTGATTCTGCCCTCTGTTCTCTGGTTGTGATTCTTTTTCTGCCCTCTGTTCCCTCGTTGTGATTGTGATTCTGCCCTCTGTTCCCTCGTTGTGATTGTTTTTCTGCCCTCTGTTCCCTCGTTGTGATTCTGCCCTCTGTTCCCTAGTTGTGATTCTGCCCTCTGTTCCGTAGTTGTGATTCTGCCCTCTGTTCCCTCGTTGTGATTGTTTTTCTGCCCTCTGTTCCCTCGTTGTGATTGTTTTTCTGCCCTCTGTTCCCTCGTTGTTATTCTGCCCTCTGTTCCCTTGTTGTGGTTCTGCCCTCTGTTCCTTCGTTGTGATTGTGATTCTGCCCTCTGTTCCCTCGTTGTGATTCTACCCTCTGTTCCCTAGTTGTGATTCTGCCCTCTGTTTCCTCGTTGTGATTCTGCCCTCTGTTCCCTCGTTGTGATTGTTTGTCTGCCCTCTGTTCCCTCGTTGTGATTCTGCCCTCTGTTCCCTAGTTGTGATTCTGCCCTGTTCCCTATTTGTGATTCTGCCCTCTGTTCCCTCGTTGTGATTGTGATTCTGCCCTCTTTTCCCTAGTTGTGTTTCTGCCCTCTGTTCCCACATTGTGATTGTGATTCTGCCCTCTGTTCCCTGGTTGTGATTCTTTTTCTGCCCTCTGTTCCCTCGTTGTGATTGTGATTCTGCCCTCTGTTCCCTCGTTGTGATTGTTTTTCTGCCCTCTGTTCCCTCGTTGTGATTCTGCCCTCTGTTCCCTAGTTGTGATTCTGCCCTCTGTTCCGTAGTTGTGATTCTGCCCTCTGTTCCCTCGTTGTGATTGTTTTTCTGCCCTCTGTTCCCTCGTTGTGATTGTTTTTCTGCCCTCTGTTCCCTCGTTGTTATTCTGCCCTCTGTTCCTTCGTTGTGATTGTTTTTCTGCCCTCTGTCCCTCGTTGTGATTGTTTTTCTGCCCTCTGTTCCCTCATTGTGATTCTGCCCTCTGTTCCCTCGTTGTGATTCTGCCCTCTGTTCCCTCGTTGTGATTGTAATTATGCCCTCTGTTCCCTCGTTGTGATTCTGCCCTCTGTTCCCTCTTTGTGATTCTGCCCTCTGTTCCCTCGTTGTGATTGTGATTCTGCCCTCTGTTCCCTAGTTGTTATGCTGCCCTCTGTTCCCTCGTTGTGATTCTGCCCTCTGTTCCCTATTTGTGATTCTGCCCTCTGTTCCCTCGTTGTGATTGTGATTCTGCCCTCTGTTCCCTAGTTGTGATTCTGCCCTCTGTTCCCTCGTTGTGGTTCTGCCCTCTGTTCACTTGTGGTGATTGTTTTTCTGCCCTCTGTTCCCTCGTTGTGATTCTGTCCTTTGTTCCCTCGTTGTGATTCTGCCCTCTGTTCCCTCGTTGTGATTGTTTTTCTGCCCTCTGTTCCCTAGTTGTGATTCTGCCCTCTGTTCTCTCGTTGTGATTGTTTTTCTGCCCTCTGTTCCCTCGTTGTTATTCTGCCCTCTGTTCCCTCGTTGTGATTGTTTTTCTGCCCTCTGTTCCCTCGTTGTGTTTGTTTTTCTGCCCTCTGTTCCCTCGTTGTGATCTCTGCCCTCTGTTCCCTCGTTGTGATTCTGCCCTCTGTTCCCTCGCTGTGATTGTAATTATGCCCTCTGTTCCCTAGTTGTTATTTTGCCCTCTGTTCCCTCGTTGTGATTCTGCCCTCTGTTCCCTATTTGTGATTCTGCCCTCTGTTCCCTCGTTGTGATTGTTTTTCTGCCCTCTGTTCCCTCATTGTTATTCTGCCCTCTGTTCCCTTGTTGTGATTCTGCCCTCTGTTCCCTCGTTGTGATTGTAATTATGCCCTCTGTTCCCTCGTTGTGATTCTGCCCTCTGTTCCCTCGTTGTGATTCTGCCCTCTGTTCCCTGCTTGTGATTCTGATTCTGCCCTCTGTTCCCTAGTTGTTATGCTGCCCTCTGTTCCCTCGTTGTGATTCTGCCCTCTGTTCCCTATTGGTGATTCTGCCCTCTGTTCCCTTGTTGTGATTGTAATTCTGCCCTCTGTTCCCTAGTTGTGATTCTGCCCTCTGTTCCCTCGTTGTGATTCTGCCCTCTGTTCACTCGTGGTGATTGTTTTTCTGCCCTCTGTTCCCTCGTTGTGATTCTGCCCTTTGTTCCCTCATTGTGATTCTGCCCTCTGTTCCCTCATTGTGATTGTTTTTCTGCCCTCTGTTCCCTAGTTGTGATTCTGCCCTCTGTTCTCTCGTTGTGATTCTGCCCTCTGTTCCCTCGTTGTGATTGTGATTCTGCCCTCTGTTCCCTAGTTGTGATTCTGCCCTCTATTCCCTCTTTGTGATTCTTCCCTCTGTTCACTCGTGGTGATTGTTTTTCTGCCCTCTGTTCCCTTGTTGTGATTCTGCCCTTTGTTCCCTCTTTGTGATTCTTCCCTCTGTTCAATCGTTGTGATTGTTTTTCTGCCCTCTGTTCCCTAGTTGTGATTCTGCCCTCTGTTCCCTCGTTGTGATTCTGCCCTCTGTTCCCTCATTGGGATTGTGAGTCTGCCCTCTGCTCCCTAGTTGTGATTCTGCCCTCTGTTCCCTCGTTGTGATTGTGATTCTGCCCTCTGTTCCCTGGTTGTGATTGTTTTTCTGCCCTCTGTTCCTCGTTGTGATTCTGCCCTCTGTTCCCTTGTTGTGGTTCTGCCCTCTGTTCCCTCGTTGTGATTGTGATTCTGCCCTCTGTTCCCTCGTTGTGATTCTACCCTCTGTTCCCTAGTTGTGATTCTGCCCTCTGTTCCCTCGTTGTGATTCTGCCCTCTGTTCCCTCGTTGTGATTGTTTGTCTGCCCTCTGTTCCCTCGTTGTGATTCTGCCCTCTGTTCCCTAGTTGTGATTCTGCCCTGTTCCCTAGTTGTGATTCTGCCCTCTGTTCCCTCGTTGTGATTGTGATTCTGCCCTCTTTTCCCTAGTTGTGATTCTGCCCTCTGTTCCCACGTTGTGATTGTGATTATGCCCTCTGTTCCCTGGTTGTGATTCTTTTTCTGCCCTCTGTTCCCTCGTTGTGATTGTGATTCTGCCCTCTGTTCCCTCGTTGTGATTGTTTTTCTGCCCTCTGTTCCCTCGTTGTGATTCTGCCCTCTGTTCCCTAGTTGTGATTCTGCCCTCTGTTCCGTAGTTGTGATTCTGCCCTCTGTTCCCTCGTTGTGATTGTTTTTCTGCCCTCTGTTCCCTCGTTGTGATTGTTTTTCTGCCCTCTGTTCCCTCGTTGTTATTCTGCCCTCTGTTCCCTCGTTGTGATTGTTTTTCTGCCCTCTGTTCCCTCGTTGTGATTGTTTTTCTGCCCTCTGTTCCCTCGTTGTGATTCTGCCCTCTGTTCCCTCGTTGTGATTGTAATTATGCCCTCTGTTCCCTCGTGATTCTGCCCTCTGTTCCCTTGTTCTGATTCTGCCCTCTGTTCCCTCGTTGTGATTGTGATTCTGCCCTCTGTTCCCTAGTTGTTATGCTGCCCTCTGTTCCCTCGTTGTGATTCTGCCCTATGTTCCCTATTTGTGATTCTGCCCTCTGTTCCCTCGTTGTGATTGTGATTCTGCCCTCTGTTCCCTAGTTGTGATTCTGCCCTCTGTTCCCTCGTTGTGATTCTGCCCTCTGTTCACTCGTGGTGATTGTTTTTCTGCCCTCTGTTCCCTCGTTGTGTTTCTGCCCTTTGTTCCCTCGTTGTGATTCTGCCCTCTGTTCCCTCGTTGTGATTGTTTTTCTGCCCTCTGTTCCCTAGTTGTGATTCTGCCCTCTGTTCTCTCGTTGTGATTCTGCCCTCTGTTCCCTGGTTGTGATTGTGATTCTGCCCTCTGTTCCCTGGTTGTGATTGTTTTTCTGCCCTCTGTTCCCTTGTTGTGATTCTGCCCTCTGTTCCCTTGTTGTGATTCTGCCCTCTGTTCCCTCGTTGTGATTGTGATTCTTCCCTCTGTTCCCTCGTTGGGATTGTTTTTCTGCCCTCTGTTCCCTCGTTGTGATTCTGCCCTCTGTTCCCTAGTTGTGATTCTGCCCTCTGTTCCGTAGTTGTGATTCTGCCCTCTGTTCCCTCGTTGTGATTGTTTTTCTGCCCTCTGTTCCCTCGTTGTGATTGTTTTTCTGCCCTCTGTTCCCTCGTTGTTATTCTGCCCTCTGTTCCCTCGTTGTGATTCTGCCCTCTGTTCCCTAGTTGTGATTCTGCCCACTGTTCCCTCGTTGTGATTCTGCCCTCTGTTCACTTGTGGTGATTGTGTTTCTGCCCTCTGTTCCCTCGTTGTGATTCTGCCCTTTGTTCCCTCGTTGTGATTCTGCCCTCTGTTCCCTCGTTGTGATTGTTTTTCTGCCCTCTGTTCCCTAGTTGTGATTCTGCCCTCTGTTCTCTCGTTGTGATTGTTTTTCTGCCCTCTGTTCCCTCGTTGTTATTCTGCCCTCTGTTCCCTCGTTGTGATTGTTTTTCTGCCCTCTGTTCCCTCGTTGTGATTGTTTTTCTGCCCTCTGTTCCCTCGTTCTGATCTCTGCCCTCTGTTCCCTCATTGTGATTCTGCCCTCTGTTCCCTCGCTGTGATTGTAATTATGCCCTCTGTTCCCTAGTTGTTATTCTGCCCTCTGTTCCCTCGTTGTGATTCTGCCCTCTGTTCCCTATTTGTGATTCTGCCCTCTGTTCCCTCATTGTGATTGTGATTCTGCCCTCTGTTCCCTAGTTGTGATTCTGCCCTCTATTCCCTCTCTGTGATTCTGCCCTCTGTTCACTCGTGGTGATTGTTTTTCTGCCCTCTGTTCCCTTGTTGTGACTCTGCCCTTTGTTCCCTCTTTGTGATTCTGCCCTCTGTTCAATCGTTGTGATTGTTTTTCTGCCCTCTGTTCCCTAGTTGTGATTCTGCCCTCTGTTCCCTCGTTGTGATTCTGCCCTCTGTTCCCTCATTGGGATTGTAAGTCTGCCCTCTGCTCCCTAGTTGTGATTCTGCCCTCTGTT
Source organism: Lissotriton helveticus (assembly GCF_964261635.1). Classification (NCBI taxonomy): domain Eukaryota; kingdom Metazoa; phylum Chordata; class Amphibia; order Caudata; family Salamandridae; genus Lissotriton; species Lissotriton helveticus. The sequence goes on along the minus strand of NC_136057.1, from coordinate 9,173,113 downwards.
CCCTCGTTGTGATTGTGATTCTGCCCTCTGTTCCCTGGTTGTGATTGTTTTTCTGCCCTCTGTTCCTCGTTGTGATTCTGCCCTCTGTTCCCTTGTTGTGGTTCTGCCCTCTGTTCCCTCGTTGTGATTGTGATTCTGCCCTCTGTTCCCTCGTTGTGATTCTACCCTCTGTTCCCTAGTTGTGATTCTGCCCTCTGTTCCCTCGTTGTGATTCTTCCCTCTGTTCCCTCGTTGTGATTGTTTGTCTGCCCTCTGTTCCCTCGTTGTGATTCTGCCCTCTGTTCCCTAGTTGTGATTCTGCCCTGTTCCCTAGTTGTGATTCTGCCCTCTGTTCCCTCGTTGTGATTGTGATTCTGCCCTCTTTTCCCTAGTTGTGATTCTGCCCTCTGTTCCCACATTGTGATTGTGATTCTGCCCTCTGTTCTCTGGTTGTGATTCTTTTTCTGCCCTCTGTTCCCTCGTTGTGATTGTGATTCTGCCCTCTGTTCCCTCGTTGTGATTGTTTTTCTGCCCTCTGTTCCCTCGTGATTCTGCCCTCTGTTCCCTAGTTGTGATTCTGCCCTCTGTTCCGTAGTTGTGATTCTGCCCTCTGTTCCCTCGTTGTGATTGTTTTTCTGCCCTCTGTTCCCTCGTTGTGATTGTTTTTCTGCCCTCTGTTCCCTCGTTGTTATTCTGCCCTCTGTTCCTTCGTTGTGATTGTTTTTCTGCCCTTTGTTCCCTCGTTGTGATTGTTTTTCTGCCCTCTGTTCCCTCATTGTGATTCTGCCCTCTGTTCCCTCGTTGTGATTCTGCCCTCTGTTCCCTCGTTGTGATTGTAATTATGCCCTCTGTTCCCTCGTTGTGATTCTGCCCTCTGTTCCCTCTTTGTGATTCTGCCCTCTGTTCCCTCGTTGTGATTGTGATTCTGCCCTCTGTTCCCTAGTTGTTATGCTGCCCTCTGTTCCCTCGTTGTGATTCTGCCCTCTGTTCCCTATTCGTGATTCTGCCCTCTGTTCCCTCGTTGTGATTGTGATTCTGCCCTCTGTTCCCTAGTTGTGATTCTGCCCTCTGTTCCCTCGTTGTGGTTCTGCCCTCTGTTCACTTGTGGTGATTGTTTTTCTGCCCTCTGTTCCCTCGTTGTGATTCTGTCCTTTGTTCCCTCGTTGTGATTCTGCCCTCTGTTCGCTCGTTGTGATTGTTTTTCTGCCCTCTTTTCCCTAGTTGTGATTCTGCCCTCTGTTCTCTCGTTGTGATTGTTTTTCTGCCCTCTGTTCCCTCGTTGTTATTCTGCCCTCTGTTCCCTCGTTGTGATTGTTTTTCTACCCTCTGTTCCCTCGTTGTGTTTGTTTTTCTGCCCTCTGTTCCCTCGTTGTGATCTCTGCCCTCTGTTCCCTCGTTGTGATTCTGCCCTCTGTTCCCTCGCTGTGATTGTAATTATGCCCTCTGTTCCCTAGTTGTTATTTTGCCCTCTGTTCCCTCGTTGAGATTCTGCCCTCTGTTCCCTATTTGTGATTCTGCCCTCTGTTCCCTCGTTGTGATTGTTTTTCTGCCCTCTGTTCCCTCATTGTTATTCTGCCCTCTGTTCCCTTGTTGTGATTCTGCCCTCTGTTCCCTCGTTGTGATTGTAATTATGCCCTCTGTTCCCTCGTTGTGATTCTGCCCTCTGTTCCCTCGTTGTGATTCTGCCCTCTGTTCCCTGCTTGTGATTCTGATTCTGCCCTCTGTTCCCTAGTTGTTATGCTGCCCTCTGTTCCCTCGTTGTGATTCTGCCCTCTGTTCCCTATTGGTGATTCTGCCCTCTGTTCCCTTGTTGTGATTGTAATTCTGCCCTCTGTTCCCTAGTTGTGATTCTGCCCTCTGTTCCCTCGTTGTGATTCTGCCCTCTGTTCACTCGTGGTGATTGTTTTTCTGCCCTCTGTTCCCTCGTTGTGATTCTGCCCTTTGTTCCCTCATTGTGATTCTGCCCTCTGTTCCCTCATTGTGATTGTTTTTCTGCCCTCTGTTCCCTAGTTGTGATTCTGCCCTCTGTTCTCTCGTTGTGATTCTGCCCTCTGTTCCCTCGTTGTGATTGTGATTCTGCCCTCTGTTCCCTAGTTGTGATTCTGCCCTCTATTCCCTTTTTGTGATTCTGCCCTCTGTTCACTCGTGGTGATTGTTTTTCTGCCCTCTGTTCCCTGGTTGTGATTCTGCCCTTTGTTCCCTCTTTGTGATTCTGCCCTCTGTTCAATCGTTGTGATTGTTTTTCTGCCCTCTGTTCCCTAGTTGTGATACTGCCCTCTGTTCCCTCGTTGTGATTCTGCCCTCTGTTCCCTCATTGGGATTGTGAGTCTGCCCTCTGCTCCCTAGTTGTGATTCTGCCCTCTGTTCCCTCGTTGTGATTGTGATTCTGCCCTCTGTTCCCTGGTTGTGATTGTTTTTCTGCCCTCTGTTCCTCGTTGTGATTCTGCCCTCTGTTCCCTTGTTGTGGTTCTGCCCTCTGTTCCCTCGTTGTGATTGTGATTCTGCCCTCTGTTCCCTCGTTGTGATTCTACCCTCTGTTCCCTAGTTGTGATTCTGCCCTCTGTTCCCTCGTTGTGATTCTGCCCTCTGTTCCCTCGTTGTGATTGTTTGTCTGCCCTCTGTTCCCTTGTGTTGGACAGGCCACATGAAGGGCTCGCTCCCTCCCCGCCGGACAGGGCCCGGGCCACCGTCAGCACCATTGCCCGGCCCAGCCGCCATCTTGGACACGGCACCACGCGGCCGTGCGGCCTCAGCCCAACCCCAACCCTGTGCCTAGCCAGTCCCCGACATCCCGGCACCACCCTCCACCCAGGAGGTGAACGGCCCACTTGGCAGGTCAATGGGAGTACGAAGTGTCGATGGCTCTCCCCCGCCAGGTGCCGAGCACCCCCAGCCTCCTCGGGCGCTGGCTCCACCCCCCTGCTGGGTGTCTGGGCTCCCTCATCCCAGACCCCCCGACCTCCAAGAGCGAGGGTCCGGACATCAAAGGGCGCCAGGCCTATAACTGAGGCAGCCCCAGGACAGGAAGGCAGTTGTATCCTGGAGTCGAGAGACCCAAGAAGAACTCATCCGTAACTGGCCTGCTGGCGCTGCCGCGGCCCTCTGCCTCGTGAAACCTTCGTCTTGGCCTGCTGGCGCTGCCGCGGCCCTCTGCCTCGTGAAACCATCGTCTTGGCCTGCTGGCGCTGCCGCGGCCCTCTGCCTCGTGAAACCATCGTCTTGGCCTGCTGGCGCTGCCGCGGCCCTCTGCCTCGTGAAACCATCGTCGTGGCCTGCTGGCGCTGCCGCGGCCCTCTGCCTCGTGAATCCATCGACTTGGCCTGCTGGCGCTGCCGCGGCCCTCTGCTTTGTGAGACTATCATCTTGGCCTGCTGGCGCCGCCGCGGCCCGATCCACAGACACTCCAGCTCGAGGATTGTGAGCTCGCCTCTGAACACCACCTGTACCGATCCGGTACCAAGACTGTCCCGCTACCCCCTTTTCCCTACAGAGACTAGAAGTGAGAGGACCCCCGGGTCCGAGATATCCTGTATCGCTGATATCCTTGCCTTAAGAACCTTACATAAAGCATTGAACTCGACTTGGTGTGGTGCCTGTTTGTGGGGCGGGAGGTAACTTGTCTGTACGATCGCCGGAGACGGTCCCACTCGGGGATCTCTCCCCCAGTATCCGGCCGACCCTCAGGGTCCCCGTCTAACATTGGTGGCCAGCGACGGGATCCGAACCTACGCATAATCGTACAGAAAGTCACCCGACCCACGACACACGACCACCATGACAACAGAGAGCGGAACAACGGAGAAATTCCAGATGGAAAAATTGGAAGACTACAACCACCGAGAACTGAAGCAATATTGCATGGAACTTGGTCTCCCAACCACGGGTCTGAGTACGAAGGAAGACTTCAAACGAGCCCTAGAAGCCTGGGCGGAAACGGGTACGGCCGTACCCCGAACACAAACAACCGAAACGAGCCCCGCACCAACTAAAGAAAGAGCGGGTCTCTCCCTGGAAGAGATCCGAGAAAGAGAAAAAACCAGACTCCACGAATTAGAACTAGCCCGACTCCGCTTGGATGGAGAACTCAAGCTGGCAGAACAAAAAATAACCCTGGAACACTTACGGCTCAGGGAAGAGCGAGAAGACAAGCAAAGACAGAGGGAGCTAGAGGAAAAGAAACTAGAGTACGAACATGAGCGCAATCTCAAAGCACTGGAGATCCAGAAACAGGATAAAGACCTCGGGCTCCCCGAACGACCGACCCCGTCTGCCTCGACCGAACCCAAGGTTCACATCCCCAAAGATGTCATCCGGGAATACCACAAGAACGATGATATACAGCAGTGGTTTAAAGCCTATGAGGTGGCAATGACCTCCCACCGGATTCCCCGAAGCGATTGGGGAGCCGGATTATGGGGGAGGTTTGTCAACGAAGGGCGGGACGCCCTGCTGCAACTCCCGGACCAGCTGATGACCTCCTACGACCACATGAAGGCCGCCCTCCTCACTCGATACGGGCTCACACCTGAGATGTACCGCCAACGGTTCCGCGACTGCAAACGGATTCCGGGTACAACTTGGGTGGAGTACGTGAACTTTTTTAGCCGAGCCTTCGAGGGGTGGATCAAGGGCAACAAAGTAACCACCTACGAACAACTCTTTGACCTTATCGTATGGGAACACCTGTCGAACAACTGCTTCGTGGAGCTCCGGCAACACCTCCTGGACAGTAAGCTAACCGACCCTCGACAACTCGCCGTCGAAGCCGACCGGTGGGAAAGCACCCGAGTTGGCCGGAACGCACCCAGCGAATTATCCAGATCGTATCGCCCCCGAGGGGGAGGAGGAAGTCAGGGTCGGGGGAGAGACCCCGGCCCCTCGTCACCCCCCAGAAACCCCTCGACCCCGGTTGGCCGAGGAAGCCCTGCCGTCCGGGCCGGTTTCCGGGCCAACATTACGTGCCACAGGTGCCAGCGACCCGGCCACTACGCCAGTGATCCCAACTGCCCAAAGAATCCGAACACTACCCCCCGCCAAGTTGCAGCGGCGGCCCTAGGGGAAGAACTAATCCCGGAGGACCAAGAAGAGTACGAGGCCGATCCCTCTGAATGGGCACCCGCCGCCATGGCACTGGTCTGCTTAGGGGAGAGAGACATGATTCCGCGGGCCCCCCTTCCCGCCAACACACAGAAGTACGGTCAATGGGTCAATATTAATGGCCGCCGGGCGGAAGCCCTCCGCGACACCGGGGCCAGTGTAACGGCGGTCCGACGCCACCTCGTCACTCCAGACCAAATCTTGCCGAACATTCTTTGCCCTGTCCGATCAGCCGACAACTCTGAAAGCCTATGCCACATGGCCTGCGTCCCCTTCGAGTGGGGGGGAGTAACAGGGATGTTAAAAGTAACTGTCCGCGATGATGCCCCCGTGGACTGCCTCCTAGGAAACGATCTTGAAAGCTCTCCCTGGGCAGCTGTCGAGCGGAGGGAGCACCTGGGGATGCTTGGCCTCCCCGAATGGGTCTGCGTCACGACCCGGTCCATGACCGCCCACGCGGTCCCCAGCCCGGAAGAGCCCGAGTGGCCAAAACCTCCTCCCGCGCTCATCCCAGAGGAGGCCGCCCCAGAAGCCAGTCCATTGACCCAAACCGAAGAAGGATCCGACCAGCTTCGGGACGTCCCTGACCTGGCACACTGGCGGCAGGAGGGAGGCCCCACGCAGGAACAATTCCGGGCCGAACAGAAAACTTGTCCCTCTCTCGAAGGACTCCGGCAGCAAGCCCTGGCCCAGAGCACCGGGGATACCTCGGGGGCCCACTGGATCTACTGGGACCAAGACCTGCTCTACAGCGAGCAGAAAGTTGCAGAACTAGGGGCCGGTCGGGTGCTGGTGGTGCCCCTTCGCTTCCGAGACTTCCTCCTGAACTTAGCCCACGATGTCCCCCTTGCCGGACACCTGGGGCAGGATAAAACCTACGACCGCCTGGTGACCCATTTTTTCTGGCCCCACATGCGGAAGGATGTCACCAACCACTGCAAGGCCTGCCCCACCTGCCAGGCCAGCGGAAAAAGTGGCCGAAAAATCAAAGCACCGTTACAACCCTTTCCTGTCGTCACCACCCCGTTTGAACGAGTGGGAATAGACATTGTGGGGCCCCTCGACCCGCGAACAGCCCAAGGACATCGGTTCATCCTGGTCCTTGTAGACCACGCCACCCGCTATCCCGAGGCCATCCCTCTTCGGACTGTGACGGCCCCCGTGGTGGGCCGGGCCCTGATGGGGATCTTCTCCCGGGTGGGGTTCCCCCGGGAGGTCGTCAGTGACAGGGGCACGAACTTTATCTCCAGATATATGAAGTCCCTCTGGCAGCAATGCGGGGTCACCTACAAGTTCACGACCCCCTATCACCCGCAAGGAAACGGACTGGTCGAGAGATTCAACCGCACCCTCAAGGGGATGATTAGGGGTCTAGAAGAACCCCTTCGACGCCAGTGGGACGTACTACTTCCATGCCTCCTGTTTGCCTATCGGGAGGTCCCGCAGAAGTCCCTCGGCTTCAGCCCATTTGAACTCCTGTACGGGCACCCCGTCCGGGGCCCCCTCAGCCTAGTCAAGGAAGGTTGGGAGCAGCCTCCCCAGAAAACTCCCCCGGACATCTACAGGTATCTCCTGGCTCTCCGCAACCAGACCCGGCGGTTCCGAGACGCCGCCAAAGCCAACCTCGAGGCCAGTCAGGAGGACATGAAGAGGTGGTACGATCAGCACACGTCCTCCATTGAGTTCGAACCTGGACAACAGGTCTGGGTGATGTCCCCGGTTGAGCCCTGTGCACTCCAAGACAGATGGTCCGGGCCCTTCAAGGTAATCGAACGCAAGGGGCCCGTCACCTATTTAATCGACATGGAGACTGCCCGGAACCCCCTACGGGTCCTCCATGCCAACAGGCTCAAACCCCATTTTGTGCGATCCGAACTCAGCCTCCTGATGGCTACCGATACTGGGACAGAAGAAGACTCCGAACCCCTTCCGGACTTACTGAGGGCCCTCGAGCAGGATGGCTCAGTGGAAGGGGTCCAGCTCTCCGAGGCCCTGTCCCCGGAGCAGCGCCAAGACTGCCAAACGCTCCTGAGGCAGTTCGCCTCCCTGTTCTCCCTCACCCCCGGAGTCACCCCCTGGTGCCTCCACGATGTGGACACCGGGGACAGCCCTCCTATTCGACACCGAGCGTACCGCGTACCAGACCGGGTACGAGCCTGCATCCAGACCGAGGTGTCCAAAATGCTGACCCTAGGAGTGATCGAACCCTCAGACAGTCCCTGGGCGAGCCCAGTCGTCCTGGTTCCCAAGGCAGCTGCCCCGGGCGTTGCCCCTGAGCTCCGGTTCTGCGTGGACTATCGGGGGCTGAATGCAGTTACCCGGACCGACGCTCATCCCATCCCCCGGGCAGACGAGCTAATTGACCGGATGGGGGCCGCCCGCTACCTGAGCATCTTCGACCTAACAGCGGGCTACTGGCAGATCGGCCTCACCCCTAGGGCCCAAGAACGATCCGCCTTCTCTACCCCAGACGGGCACTACCACTTTAAAGTCATGCCCTTCGGCATGAAAAACGCCCCGGCAACGTTCCAACGGCTGGTAAACCAGGTACTGGCGGGCCTGGAAGACTTCAGCGCCGCCTACCTGGACGACATTGCTGTGTACAGCCACCAGTGGACCGACCACCTCCGCCACCTGCGGGAGGTTCTACACGCCCTCCAGCAAGCCGGGCTCACCATCAAAGCCAGCAAGTGCCAGGTTGGCCAAGGGTCCGTGACCTACCTAGGGCACCAAGTGGGAAGCGGGCTGGTGGCCCCTCTCCAACTCAAGATCGCTGCCATCCAGGCCTGGCAACCCCCTACGATCCAAACGGAGGTCCGAGCCTTCCTGGGGCTCACCGGATACTACCGGCGGTTCGTGAAGGACTATGGCAGCATCGTGGGGCCCCTCACAGAGCTCACCTCCAAAAAGAGCCCCAAAACCGTCAACTGGACCCCGGCCTGCCAATCGGCCTTCGAAAAGCTAAAGACCGCCATGTGCACGGCCCCCGTGCTCCAGGCTCCCGATAACAGCCGGGAGTTCATTGTGCAGACGGACGCCTCCGATCATGGTGTGGGGGCCGTCCTCTCCCAACTCAACGCCGAAGGGGTCGACCATCCGGTGGTCTTCATCAGCCGACGCCTCTTGCCCCGAGAACAGAGCTGGAGCACCATTGAGAGAGAGGCCTTCGCCGTAGTCTGGGCACTCAAGAAGCTCCGGCCCTACCTCTTCGGCACCCACTTCCGGGTGCAAACAGACCACCGACCCCTGCAATGGCTGATGCAAATGCGGGGGGAGAACCCGAAGCTGCTACGTTGGTCCATCTCCCTGCAGGGGATGGACTTCACTGTGGAACATCGACCCGGCCAAGACCACGCCAACGCGGATGGCCTGTCCCGCTTTTTCCGCCTCGACGAGGAAAGTCCCCAAGAAGATGGGTGACTCTCCCCGCCTTCAGCTGGGGGGGACGCATGTTGGACAGGCCACATGAAGGGCTCGCTCCCTCCCCGCCGGACAGGGCCCGGGCCACCGTCAGCACCATTGCCCGGCCCAGCCGCCATCTTGGACACGGCACCACGCGGCCGTGCGGCCTCAGCCCAACCCCAACTCTGGGCCTGGCCAGGCCCCAACATCCCGGCACCACCCTCCACCCAGGAGGTGAACGGCCCACTTGGCAGGTCAATGGGAGTACGAAGTGTCGATGGCTCTCCCCCGCCAGGTGCCGAGCACCCCCAGCCTCCTCGGGCGCTGGCTCCACCCCCCTGCTGGGTGTCTGGGCTCCCTCATCCCAGACCCCCCGACCTCCAAGAGCGAGGGTCCGGACATCAAAGGGCGCCAGGCCTATAACTGAGGCAGCCCCAGGACAGGAAGGCAGTTGTATCCTGGAGTCGAGAGACCCAAGAAGAACTCATCCGTAACTGGCCTGCTGGCGCTGCCGCGGCCCTCTGCCTCGTGAAACCTTCGTCTTGGCCTGCTGGCGCTGCCGCGGCCCTCTGCCTCGTGAAACCATCGTCTTGGCCTGCTGGCGCTGCCGCGGCCCTCTGCCTCGTGAAACCATCGTCTTGGCCTGCTGGCGCTGCCGCGGCCCTCTGCCTCGTGAAACCATCGTCGTGGCCTGCTGGCGCTGCCGCGGCCCTCTGCCTCGTGAATCCATCGACTTGGCCTGCTGGCGCTGCCGCGGCCCTCTGCTTTGTGAGACTATCATCTTGGCCTGCTGGCGCCGCCGCGGCCCGATCCACAGACACTCCAGCTCGAGGATTGTGAGCTCGCCTCTGAACACCACCTGTACCGATCCGGTACCAAGACTGTCCCGCTACCCCCTTTTCCCTACAGAGACTAGAAGTGAGAGGACCCCCGGGTCCGAGATATCCTGTATCGCTGATATCCTTGCCTTAAGAACCTTACATAAAGCATTGAACTCGACTTGGTGTGGTGCCTGTTTGTGGGGCGGGAGGTAACTTGTCTGTACGATCGCCGGAGACGGTCCCACTCGGGGATCTCTCCCCCAGTATCCGGCCGACCCTCAGGGTCCCCGTCTAACACCTTGTTGTGATTCTGCCCTCTGTTCCCTAGTTGTGATTCTGCCCTGTTCCCTAGTTGTGATTCTGCCCTCTGTTCCCTCGTTGTGATTGTGATTCTGCCCTCTTTTCCCTAGTTGTGATTCTGCCCTCTGTTCCCACGTTGTGATTGTGATTATGCCCTCTGTTCCCTGGTTGTGATTCTTTTTCTGCCCTCTGTTCCCTCGTTGTGATTGTGATTCTGCCCTCTGTTCCCTCGTTGTGATTGTTTTTCTGCCCTCTGTTCCCTCGTTGTGATTGTTTTTCTGCCCTCTGTTCCCTCGTTGTTATTCTGCCCTCTGTTCCTTCGTTGTGATTGTTTTTCTGCCCTCTGTCCCTCGTTGTGATTGTTTTTCTGCCCTCTGTTCCCTCATTGTGATTCTGCCCTCTGTTCCCTCGTTGTGATTCTGCCCTCTGTTCCCTCGTTGTGATTGTAATTATGCCCTCTGTTCCCTCGTTGTGATTCTGCCCTCTGTTCCCTCTTTGTGATTCTGCCCTCTGTTCCCTCGTTGTGATTGTGATTCTGCCCTCTGTTCCCTAGTTGTTATGCTGCCCTCTGTTCCCTCGTTGTGATTCTGCCCTCTGTTCCCTATTTGTGATTCTGCCCTCTGTTCCCTCGTTGTGATTGTGATTCTGCCCTCTGTTCCCTAGTTGTGATTCTGCCCTCTGTTCCCTCGTTGTGGTTCTGCCCTCTGTTCACTTGTGGTGATTGTTTTTCTGCCCTCTGTTCCCTCGTTGTGATTCTGTCCTTTGTTCCCTCGTTGTGATTCTGCCCTCTGTTCCCTCGTTGTGATTGTTTTTCTGCCCTCTGTTCCCTAGTTGTGATTCTGCCCACTGTTCTCTCGTTGTGATTGTTTTTCTGCCCTCTGTTCCCTCGTTGTTATTCTGCCCTCTGTTCCCTCGTTGTGATTGTTTTTCTGCCCTCTGTTCCCTCGTTGTGTTTGTTTTTCTGCCCTCTGTTCCCTCGTTGTGATCTCTGCCCTCTGTTCCCTCGTTGTGATTCTGCCCTCTGTTCCCTCGCTGTGATTGTAATTATGCCCTCTGTTCCCTAGTTGTTATTTTGCCCTCTGTTCCCTCGTTGTGATTCTGCCCTCTGTTCCCTATTTGTGATTCTGCCCTCTGTTCCCTCGTTGTGATTGTTTTTCTGCCCTCTGTTCCCTCATTGTTATTCTGCCCTCTGTTCCCTTGTTGTGATTCTGCCCTCTGTTCCCTCGTTGTGATTGTAATTATGCCCTCTGTTCCCTCGTTGTGATTCTGCCCTCTGTTCCCTCGTTGTGATTCTGCCCTCTGTTCCCTGCTTGTGATTCTGATTCTGCCCTCTGTTCCCTAGTTGTTATGCTGCCCTCTGTTCCCTCGTTGTGATTCTGCCCTCTGTTCCCTATTGGTGATTCTGCCCTCTGTTCCCTTGTTGTGATTGTAATTCTGCCCTCTGTTCCCTAGTTGTGATTCTGCCCTCTGTTCCCTCGTTGTGATTCTGCCCTCTGTTCACTCGTGGTGATTGTTTTTCTGCCCTCTGTTCCCTCGTTGTGATTCTGCCCTTTGTTCCCTCATTGTGATTCTGCCCTCTGTTCCCTCATTGTGATTGTTTTTCTGCCCTCTGTTCCCTAGTTGTGATTCTGCCCTCTGTTCTCTCGTTGTGATTCTGCCCTCTGTTCCCTCGTTGTGATTGTGATTCTGCCCTCTGTTCCCTAGTTGTGATTCTGCCCTCTATTCCCTCTTTGTGATTCTTCCCTCTGTTCACTCGTGGTGATTGTTTTTCTGCCCTCTGTTCCCTTGTTGTGATTCTGCCCTTTGTTCCCTCTTTGTGATTCTTCCCTCTGTTCAATCGTTGTGATTGTTTTTCTGCCCTCTGTTCCCTAGTTGTGATTCTGCCCTCTGTTCCCTCGTTGTGATTCTGCCCTCTGTTCCCTCATTGGGATTGTGAGTCTGCCCTCTGCTCCCTAGTTGTGATTCTGCCCTCTGTTCCCTCGTTGTGATTGTGATTCTGCCCTCTGTTCCCTGGTTGTGATTGTTTTTCTGCCCTCTGTTCCTCGTTGTGATTCTGCCCTCTGTTCCCTTGTTGTGGTTCTGCCCTCTGTTCCCTCGTTGTGATTGTGATTCTGCCCTCTGTTCCCTCGTTGTGATTCTACCCTCTGTTCCCTAGTTGTGATTCTGCCCTCTGTTCCCTCGTTGTGATTCTGCCCTCTGTTCCCTCGTTGTGATTGTTTGTCTGCCCTCTGTTCCCTCGTTGTGATTCTGCCCTCTGTTCCCTAGTTGTGATTCTGCCCTGTTCCCTAGTTGTGATTCTGCCCTCTGTTCCCTCGTTGTGATTGTGATTCTGCCCTCTTTTCCCTAGTTGTGATTCTGCCCTCTGTTCCCACGTTGTGATTGTGATTATGCCCTCTGTTCCCTGGTTGTGATTCTTTTTCTGCCCTCTGTTCCCTCGTTGTGATTGTGATTCTGCCCTCTGTTCCCTCGTTGTGATTGTTTTTCTGCCCTCTGTTCCCTCGTTGTGATTCTGCCCTCTGTTCCCTAGTTGTGATTCTGCCCTCTGTTCCGTAGTTGTGATTCTGCCCTCTGTTCCCTCGTTGTGATTGTTTTTCTGCCCTCTGTTCCCTCGTTGTGATTGTTTTTCTGCCCTCTGTTCCCTCGTTGTTATTCTGCCCTCTGTTCCCTCGTTGTGATTGTTTTTCTGCCCTCTGTTCCCTCGTTGTGATTGTTTTTCTGCCCTCTGTTCCCTCGTTGTGATTCTGCCCTCTGTTCCCTCGTTGTGATTGTAATTATGCCCTCTGTTCCCTCGTGATTCTGCCCTCTGTTCCCTTGTTGTGATTCTGCCCTCTGTTCCCTCGTTGTGATTGTGATTCTGCCCTCTGTTCCCTAGTTGTTATGCTGCCCTCTGTTCCCTCGTTGTGATTCTGCCCTATGTTCCCTATTTGTGATTCTGCCCTCTGTTCCCTCGTTGTGATTGTGATTCTGCCCTCTGTTCCCTAGTTGTGATTCTGCCCTCTGTTCCCTCGTTGTGATTCTGCCCTCTGTTCACTCGTGGTGATTGTTTTTCTGCCCTCTGTTCCCTCGTTGTGTTTCTGCCCTTTGTTCCCTCGTTGTGATTCTGCCCTCTGTTCCCTCGTTGTGATTGTTTTTCTGCCCTCTGTTCCCTAGTTGTGATTCTGCCCTCTGTTCTCTCGTTGTGATTCTGCCCTCTGTTCCCTGGTTGTGATTGTGATTCTGCCCTCTGTTCCCTGGTTGTGATTGTTTTTCTGCCCTCTGTTCCCTCGTTGTGATTGTGATTCTTCCCTCTGTTCCCTCGTTGGGATTGTTTTTCTGCCCTCTGTTCCCTCGTTGTGATTCTGCCCTCTGTTCCCTAGTTGTGATTCTGCCCTCTGTTCCGTAGTTGTGATTCTGCCCTCTGTTCCCTCGTTGTGATTGTTTTTCTGCCCTCTGTTCCCTCGTTGTGATTGTTTTTCTGCCCTCTGTTCCCTCGTTGTTATTCTGCCCTCTGTTCCCTCGTTGTGATTCTGCCCTCTGTTCCCTAGTTGTGATTCTGCCCACTGTTCCCTCGTTGTGATTCTGCCCTCTGTTCACTTGTGGTGATTGTGTTTCTGCCCTCTGTTCCCTCGTTGTGATTCTGCCCTTTGTTCCCTCGTTGTGATTCTGCCCTCTGTTCCCTCGTTGTGATTGTTTTTCTGCCCTCTGTTCCCTAGTTGTGATTCTGCCCTCTGTTCTCTCGTTGTGATTGTTTTTCTGCCCTCTGTTCCCTCGTTGTTATTCTGCCCTCTGTTCCCTCGTTGTGATTGTTTTTCTGCCCTCTGTTCCCTCGTTGTGATTGTTTTTCTGCCCTCTGTTCCCTCGTTGTGATCTCTGCCCTCTGTTCCCTCATTGTGATTCTGCCCTCTGTTCCCTCGCTGTGATTGTAATTATGCCCTCTGTTCCCTAGTTGTTATTCTGCCCTCTGTTCCCTCGTTGTGATTCTGCCCTCTGTTCCCTATTTGTGATTCTGCCCTCTGTTCCCTCATTGTGATTGTGATTCTGCCCTCTGTTCCCTAGTTGTGATTCTGCCCTCTATTCCCTCTCTGTGATTCTGCCCTCTGTTCACTCGTGGTGATTGTTTTTCTGCCCTCTGTTCCCTTGTTGTGACTCTGCCCTTTGTTCCCTCTTTGTGATTCTGCCCTCTGTTCAATCGTTGTGATTGTTTTTCTGCCCTCTGTTCCCTAGTTGTGATTCTGCCCTCTGTTCCCTCGTTGTGATTCTGCCCTCTGTTCCCTCATTGGGATTGTAAGTCTGCCCTCTGCTCCCTAGTTGTGATTCTGCCCTCTGTTCCCTCGTTGTGATTGTGATTCTGCCCTCTGTTCCCTGGTTGTGATTGTTTTTCTGCCCTCTGTTCCTCGTTGTGATTCTGCCCTTTGTTCCCTTGTTGTGGTTCTGCCCTCTGTTCCCTCGTTGTGATTGTGATTCTGCCCTCTGTTCCCTCGTTGTGATTCTACCCTCTGTTCCCTAGTTGTGATTCTGCCCTCTGTTCCCTCGTTGTGATTCTGCCCTCTGTTCCCTCGTTGTGATTGTTTGTCTGCCCTCTGTTCCCTCGTTGTGATTCTGCCCTCTGTTCCCTAGTTGTGATTCTGCCCTGTTCCCTAGTTGTGATTCTGCCCTCTGTTCCCTCGTTGTGATTGTGATTCTGCCCTCTTTTCCCTAGTTGTGATTCTGCCCTCTGTTCCCACATTGTGATTGTGATTCTGCCCTCTGTTCTCTGGTTGTGATTCTTTTTCTGCCCTCTGTTCCCTCGTTGTGATTGTGATTCTGCCCTCTGTTCCCTCGTTGTGATTGTTTTTCTGCCCTCTGTTCCCTCGTTGTGATTCTGCCCTCTGTTCCCTAGTTGTGATTCTGCCCTCTGTTCCGTAGTTGTGATTCTGCCCTCTGTTCCCTCGTTGTGATTGTTTTTCTGCCCTCTGTTCCCTCGTTGTGATTGTTTTTCTGCCCTCTGTTCCCTCGTTGTTATTCTGCCCTCTGTTCCTTCGTTGTGATTGTTTTTCTGCCCTTTGTTCCCTCGTTGTGATTGTTTTTCTGCCCTCTGTTCCCTCATTGTGATTCTGCCCTCTGTTCCCTCGTTGTGATTCTGCCCTCTGTTCCCTCGTTGTGATTGTAATTATGCCCTCTGTTCCCTCGTTGTGATTCTGCCCTCTGTTCCCTCTTTGTGATTCTGCCCTCTGTTCCCTCGTTGTGATTGTGATTCTGCCCTCTGTTCCCTAGTTGTTATGCTGCCCTCTGTTCCCTCGTTGTGATTCTGCCCTCTGTTCCCTATTCGTGATTCTGCCCTCTGTTCCCTCGTTGTGATTGTGATTCTGCCCTCTGTTCCCTAGTTGTGATTCTGCCCTCTGTTCCCTCGTTGTGGTTCTGCCCTCTGTTCACTTGTGGTGATTGTTTTTCTGCCCTCTGTTCCCTCGTTGTGATTCTGTCCTTTGTTCCCTCGTTGTGATTCTGCCCTCTGTTCGCTCGTTGTGATTGTTTTTCTGCCCTCTTTTCCCTAGTTGTGATTCTGCCCTCTGTTCTCTCGTTGTGATTGTTTTTCTGCCCTCTGTTCCCTCGTTGTTATTCTGCCCTCTGTTCCCTCGTTGTGATTGTTTTTCTACCCTCTGTTCCCTCGTTGTGTTTGTTTTTCTGCCCTCTGTTCCCTCGTTGTGATCTCTGCCCTCTGTTCCCTCGTTGTGATTCTGCCCTCTGTTCCCTCGCTGTGATTGTAATTATGCCCTCTGTTCCCTAGTTGTTATTTTGCCCTCTGTTCCCTCGTTGTGATTCTGCCCTCTGTTCCCTATTTGTGATTCTGCCCTCTGTTCCCTCGTTGTGATTGTTTTTCTGCCCTCTGTTCCCTCATTGTTATTCTGCCCTCTGTTCCCTTGTTGTGATTCTGCCCTCTGTTCCCTCGTTGTGATTGTAATTATGCCCTCTGTTCCCTCGTTGTGATTCTGCCCTCTGTTCCCTCGTTGTGATTCTGCCCTCTGTTCCCTGCTTGTGATTCTGATTCTGCCCTCTGTTCCCTAGTTGTTATGCTGCCCTCTGTTCCCTCGTTGTGATTCTGCCCTCTGTTCCCTATTGGTGATTCTGCCCTCTGTTCCCTTGTTGTGATTGTAATTCTGCCCTCTGTTCCCTAGTTGTGATTCTGCCCTCTGTTCCCTCGTTGTGATTCTGCCCTCTGTTCACTCGTGGTGATTGTTTTTCTGCCCTCTGTTCCCTCGTTGTGATTCTGCCCTTTGTTCCCTCATTGTGATTCTGCCCTCTGTTCCCTCATTGTGATTGTTTTTCTGCCCTCTGTTCCCTAGTTGTGATTCTGCCCTCTGTTCTCTCGTTGTGATTCTGCCCTCTGTTCCCTCGTTGTGATTGTGATTCTGCCCTCTGTTCCCTAGTTGTGATTCTGCCCTCTATTCCCTTTTTGTGATTCTGCCCTCTGTTCACTCGTGGTGATTGTTTTTCTGCCCTCTGTTCCCTGGTTGTGATTCTGCCCTTTGTTCCCTCTTTGTGATTCTGCCCTCTGTTCAATCGTTGTGATTGTTTTTCTGCCCTCTGTTCCCTAGTTGTGATACTGCCCTCTGTTCCCTCGTTGTGATTCTGCCCTCTGTTCCCTCATTGGGATTGTGAGTCTGCCCTCTGCTCCCTAGTTGTGATTCTGCCCTCTGTTCCCTCGTTGTGATTGTGATTCTGCCCTCTGTTCCCTGGTTGTGATTGTTTTTCTGCCCTCTGTTCCTCGTTGTGATTCTGCCCTCTGTTCCCTTGTTGTGGTTCTGCCCTCTGTTCCCTCGTTGTGATTGTGATTCTGCCCTCTGTTCCCTCGTTGTGATTCTACCCTCTGTTCCCTAGTTGTGATTCTGCCCTCTGTTCCCTCGTTGTGATTCTGCCCTCTGTTCCCTCGTTGTGATTGTTTGTCTGCCCTCTGTTCCCTTGTGTTGGACAGGCCACATGAAGGGCTCGCTCCCTCCCCGCCGGACAGGGCCCGGGCCACCGTCAGCACCATTGCCCGGCCCAGCCGCCATCTTGGACACGGCACCACGCGGCCGTGCGGCCTCAGCCCAACCCCAACCCTGGGCCTGGCCAGGCCCCGACATCCCGGCACCACCCTCCACCCAGGAGGTGAACGGCCCACTTGGCAGGTCAATGGGAGTACGAAGTGTCGATGGCTCTCCCCCGCCAGGTGCCGAGCACCCCCAGCCTCCTCGGGCGCTGGCTCCACCCCCCTGCTGGGTGTCTGGGCTCCCTCATCCCAGACCCCCCGACCTCCAAGAGCGAGGGTCCGGACATCAAAGGGCGCCAGGCCTATAACTGAGGCAGCCCCAGGACAGGAAGGCAGTTGTATCCTGGAGTCGAGAGACCCAAGAAGAACTCATCCGTAACTGGCCTGCTGGCGCTGCCGCGGCCCTCTGCCTCGTGAAACCTTCGTCTTGGCCTGCTGGCGCTGCCGCGGCCCTCTGCCTCGTGAAACCATCGTCTTGGCCTGCTGGCGCTGCCGCGGCCCTCTGCCTCGTGAAACCATCGTCTTGGCCTGCTGGCGCTGCCGCGGCCCTCTGCCTCGTGAAACCATCGTCGTGGCCTGCTGGCGCTGCCGCGGCCCTCTGCCTCGTGAATCCATCGACTTGGCCTGCTGGCGCTGCCGCGGCCCTCTGCTTTGTGAGACTATCATCTTGGCCTGCTGGCGCCGCCGCGGCCCGATCCACAGACACTCCAGCTCGAGGATTGTGAGCTCGCCTCTGAACACCACCTGTACCGATCCGGTACCAAGACTGTCCCGCTACCCCCTTTTCCCTACAGAGACTAGAAGTGAGAGGACCCCCGGGTCCGAGATATCCTGTATCGCTGATATCCTTGCCTTAAGAACCTTACATAAAGCATTGAACTCGACTTGGTGTGGTGCCTGTTTGTGGGGCGGGAGGTAACTTGTCTGTACGATCGCCGGAGACGGTCCCACTCGGGGATCTCTCCCCCAGTATCCGGCCGACTCTCAGGGTCCCCGTCTAACATTGGTGGCCAGCGACGGGATCCGAACCTACGCATAATCGTACAGAAAGTCACCCGACCCACGACACACGACCACCATGACAACAGAGAGCGGAACAACGGAGAAATTCCAGATGGAAAAATTGGAAGACTACAACCACCGAGAACTGAAGCAATATTGCATGGAACTTGGTCTCCCAACCACGGGTCTGAGTACGAAGGAAGACTTCAAACGAGCCCTAGAAGCCTGGGCGGAAACGGGTACGGCCGTACCCCGAACACAAACAACCGAAACGAGCCCCGCACCAACTAAAGAAAGAGCGGGTCTCTCCCTGGAAGAGATCCGAGAAAGAGAAAAAACCAGACTCCACGAATTAGAACTAGCCCGACTCCGCTTGGATGGAGAACTCAAGCTGGCAGAACAAAAAATAACCCTGGAACACTTACGGCTCAGGGAAGAGCGAGAAGACAAGCAAAGACAGAGGGAGCTAGAGGAAAAGAAACTAGAGTACGAACATGAGCGCAATCTCAAAGCACTGGAGATCCAGAAACAGGATAAAGACCTCGGGCTCCCCGAACGACCGACCCCGTCTGCCTCGACCGAACCCAAGGTTCACATCCCCAAAGATGTCATCCGGGAATACCACAAGAACGATGATATACAGCAGTGGTTTAAAGCCTATGAGGTGGCAATGACCTCCCACCGGATTCCCCGAAGCGATTGGGGAGCCGGATTATGGGGGAGGTTTGTCAACGAAGGGCGGGACGCCCTGCTGCAACTCCCGGACCAGCTGATGACCTCCTACGACCACATGAAGGCCGCCCTCCTCACTCGATACGGGCTCACACCTGAGATGTACCGCCAACGGTTCCGCGACTGCAAACGGATTCCGGGTACAACTTGGGTGGAGTACGTGAACTTTTTTAGCCGAGCCTTCGAGGGGTGGATCAAGGGCAACAAAGTAACCACCTACGAACAACTCTTTGACCTTATCGTATGGGAACACCTGTCGAACAACTGCTTCGTGGAGCTCCGGCAACACCTCCTGGACAGTAAGCTAACCGACCCTCGACAACTCGCCGTCGAAGCCGACCGGTGGGAAAGCACCCGAGTTGGCCGGAACGCACCCAGCGAATTATCCAGATCGTATCGCCCCCGAGGGGGAGGAGGAAGTCAGGGTCGGGGGAGAGACCCCGGCCCCTCGTCACCCCCCAGAAACCCCTCGACCCCGGTTGGCCAAGGAAGCCCTGCCGTCCGGGCCGGTTTCCGGGCCAACATTACGTGCCACAGGTGCCAGCGACCCGGCCACTACGCCAGTGATCCCAACTGCCCAAAGAATCCGAACACTACCCCCCGCCAAGTTGCAGCGGCGGCCCTAGGGGAAGAACTAATCCCGGAGGACCAAGAAGAGTACGAGGCCGATCCCTCTGAATGGGCACCCGCCGCCATGGCACTGGTCTGCTTAGGGGAGAGAGACATGATTCCGCGGGCCCCCCTTCCCGCCAACACACAGAAGTACGGTCAATGGGTCAATATTAATGGCCGCCGGGCGGAAGCCCTCCGCGACACCGGGGCCAGTGTAACGGCGGTCCGACGCCACCTCGTCACTCCAGACCAAATCTTGCCGAACATTCTTTGCCCTGTCCGATCAGCCGACAACTCTGAAAGCCTATGCCACATGGCCTGCGTCCCCTTCGAGTGGGGGGGAGTAACAGGGATGTTAAAAGTAACTGTCCGCGATGATGCCCCCGTGGACTGCCTCCTAGGAAACGATCTTGAAAGCTCTCCCTGGGCAGCTGTCGAGCGGAGGGAGCACCTGGGGATGCTTGGCCTCCCCGAATGGGTCTGCGTCACGACCCGGTCCATGACCGCCCGCGCGGTCCCCAGCCCGGAAGAGCCCGAGTGGCCAGAACCTCCTCCCGCGCTCATCCCAGAGGAGGCCGCCCCAGAAGCCAGTCCATTGACCCAAACCGAAGAAGGATCCGACCAGCTTCGGGACGTCCCTGACCTGGCACACTGGCGGCAGGAGGGAGGCCCCACGCAGGAACAATTCCGGGCCGAACAGAAAACTTGTCCCTCTCTCGAAGGACTCCGGCAGCAAGCCCTGGCCCAGAGCACCGGGGATACCTCGGGGGCCCACTGGATCTACTGGGACCAAGACCTGCTCTACAGCGAGCAGAAAGTTGCAGAACTAGGGGCCGGTCGGGTGCTGGTGGTGCCCCTTCGCTTCCGAGACTTCCTCCTGAACTTAGCCCACGATGTCCCCCTTGCCGGACACCTGGGGCAGGATAAAACCTACGACCGCCTGGTGACCCATTTTTTCTGGCCCCACATGCGGAAGGATGTCACCAACCACTGCAAGGCCTGCCCCACCTGCCAGGCCAGCGGAAAAAGTGGCCGAAAAATCAAAGCACCGTTACAACCCTTTCCTGTCGTCACCACCCCGTTTGAACGAGTGGGAATAGACATTGTGGGGCCCCTCGACCCGCGAACAGCCCAAGGACATCGGTTCATCCTGGTCCTTGTAGACCACGCCACCCGCTATCCCGAGGCCATCCCTCTTCGGACTGTGACGGCCCCCGTGGTGGGCCGGGCCCTGATGGGGATCTTCTCCCGGGTGGGGTTCCCCCGGGAGGTCGTCAGTGACAGGGGCACGAACTTTATCTCCAGATATATGAAGTCCCTCTGGCAGCAATGCGGGGTCACCTACAAGTTCACGACCCCCTATCACCCGCAAGGAAACGGACTGGTCGAGAGATTCAACCGCACCCTCAAGGGGATGATTAGGGGTCTAGAAGAACCCCTTCGACGCCAGTGGGACGTACTACTTCCATGCCTCCTGTTTGCCTATCGGGAGGTCCCGCAGAAGTCCCTCGGCTTCAGCCCATTTGAACTCCTGTACGGGCACCCCGTCCGGGGCCCCCTCAGCCTAGTCAAGGAAGGTTGGGAGCAGCCTCCCCAGAAAACTCCCCCGGACATCTACAGGTATCTCCTGGCTCTCCGCAACCAGACCCGGCGGTTCCGAGACGCCGCCAAAGCCAACCTCGAGGCCAGTCAGGAGGACATGAAGAGGTGGTACGATCAGCACACGTCCTCCATTGAGTTCGAACCTGGACAACAGGTCTGGGTGATGTCCCCGGTTGAGCCCTGTGCACTCCAAGACAGATGGTCCGGGCCCTTCAAGGTAATCGAACGCAAGGGGCCCGTCACCTATTTAATCGACATGGAGACTGCCCGGAACCCCCTACGGGTCCTCCATGCCAACAGGCTCAAACCCCATTTTGTGCGATCCGAACTCAGCCTCCTGATGGCTACCGATACTGGGACAGAAGAAGACTCCGAACCCCTTCCGGACTTACTGAGGGCCCTCGAGCAGGATGGCTCAGTGGAAGGGGTCCAGCTCTCCGAGGCCCTGTCCCCGGAGCAGCGCCAAGACTGCCAAACGCTCCTGAGGCAGTTCGCCTCCCTGTTCTCCCTCACCCCCGGAGTCACCCCCTGGTGCCTCCACGATGTGGACACCGGGGACAGCCCTCCTATTCGACACCGAGCGTACCGCGTACCAGACCGGGTACGAGCCTGCATCCAGACCGAGGTGTCCAAAATGCTGACCCTAGGAGTGATCGAACCCTCAGACAGTCCCTGGGCGAGCCCAGTCGTCCTGGTTCCCAAGGCAGCTGCCCCGAGCGTTGCCCCTGAGCTCCGGTTCTGCGTGGACTATCGGGGGCTGAATGCAGTTACCCGGACCGACGCTCATCCCATCCCCCGGGCAGACGAGCTAGTTGACCGGATGGGGGCCGCCCACTACCTGAGCATCTTCGACCTAACAGCGGGCTACTGGCAGATCGGCCTCACCCCTAGGGCCCAAGAACGATCCGCCTTCTCTACCCCAGACGGGCACTACCACTTTAAAGTCATGCCCTTCGGCATGAAAAACGCCCCGGCAACGTTCCAACGGCTGGTAAACCAGGTACTGGCGGGCCTGGAAGACTTCAGCGCCGCCTACCTGGACGACATTGCTGTGTACAGCCACCAGTGGACCGACCACCTCCGCCACCTGCGGGAGGTTCTACACGCCCTCCAGCAAGCCGGGCTCACCATCAAAGCCAGCAAGTGCCAGGTTGGCCAAGGGTCCGTGACCTACCTAGGGCACCAAGTGGGAAGCGGGCTGGTGGCCCCTCTCCAACTCAAGATCGCTGCCATCCAGGCCTGGCAACCCCCTACGATCCAAACGGAGGTCCGAGCCTTCCTGGGGCTCACCGGATACTACCGGCGGTTCGTGAAGGACTATGGCAGCATCGTGGGGCCCCTCACAGAGCTCACCTCCAAAAAGAGCCCCAAAACCGTCAACTGGACCCCGGCCTGCCAATCGGCCTTCGAAAAGCTAAAGACCGCCATGTGCACGGCCCCCGTGCTCCAGGCTCCCGACAACAGCCGGGAGTTCATTGTGCAGACGGACGCCTCCGATCATGGTGTGGGGGCCGTCCTCTCCCAACTCAACGCCGAAGGGGTCGACCATCCGGTGGTCTTCATCAGCCGACGCCTCTTGCCCCGAGAACAGAGCTGGAGCACCATTGAGAGAGAGGCCTTCGCCGTAGTCTGGGCACTCAAGAAGCTCCGGCCCTACCTCTTCGGCACCCACTTCCGGGTGCAAACAGACCACCGACCCCTGCAATGGCTGATGCAAATGCGGGGGGAGAACCCGAAGCTGCTACGTTGGTCCATCTCCCTGCAGGGGATGGACTTCACTGTGGAACATCGACCCGGCCAAGACCACGCCAACGCGGATGGCCTGTCCCGCTTTTTCCGCCTCGACGAGGAAAGTCCCCAAGAAGATGGGTGACTCTCCCCGCCTTCAGCTGGGGGGGACGCATGTTGGACAGGCCACATGAAGGGCTCGCTCCCTCCCCGCCGGACAGGGCCCGGGCCACCGTCAGCACCATTGCCCGGCCCAGCCGCCATCTTGGACACGGCACCACGCGGCCGTGCGGCCTCAGCCCAACCCCAACTCTGGGCCTGGCCAGGCCCCGACATCCCGGCACCACCCTCCACCCAGGAGGTGAACGGCCCACTTGGCAGGTCAATGGGAGTACGAAGTGTCGATGGCTCTCCCCCGCCAGGTGCCGAGCACCCCCAGCCTCCTCGGGCGCTGGCTCCACCCCCCTGCTGGGTGTCTGGGCTCCCTCATCCCAGACCCCCCGACCTCCAAGAGCGAGGGTCCGGACATCAAAGGGCGCCAGGCCTATAACTGAGGCAGCCCCAGGACAGGAAGGCAGTTGTATCCTGGAGTCGAGAGACCCAAGAAGAACTCATCCGTAACTGGCCTGCTGGCGCTGCCGCGGCCCTCTGCCTCGTGAAACCTTCGTCTTGGCCTGCTGGCGCTGCCGCGGCCCTCTGCCTCGTGAAACCATCGTCTTGGCCTGCTGGCGCTGCCGCGGCCCTCTGCCTCGTGAAACCATCGTCTTGGCCTGCTGGCGCTGCCGCGGCCCTCTGCCTCGTGAAACCATCGTCGTGGCCTGCTGGCGCTGCCGCGGCCCTCTGCCTCGTGAATCCATCGACTTGGCCTGCTGGCGCTGCCGCGGCCCTCTGCTTTGTGAGACTATCATCTTGGCCTGCTGGCGCCGCCGCGGCCCGATCCACAGACACTCCAGCTCGAGGATTGTGAGCTCGCCTCTGAACACCACCTGTACCGATCCGGTACCAAGACTGTCCCGCTACCCCCTTTTCCCTACAGAGACTAGAAGTGAGAGGACCCCCGGGTCAGAGATATCCTGTATCGCTGATATCCTTGCCTTAAGAACCTTACATAAAGCATTGAACTCGACTTGGTGTGGTGCCTGTTTGTGGGGCGGGAGGTAACTTGTCTGTACGATCGCCGGAGACGGTCCCACTCGGGGATCTCTCCCCCAGTATCCGGCCGACCCTCAGGGTCCCCGTCTAACACCTTGTTGTGATTCTGCCCTCTGTTCCCTAGTTGTGATTCTGCCCTGTTCCCTAGTTGTGATTCTGCCCTCTGTTCCCTCGTTGTGATTGTGATTCTGCCCTCTTTTCCCTAGTTGTGATTCTGCCCTCTGTTCCCACGTTGTGATTGTGATTATGCCCTCTGTTCCCTGGTTGTGATTCTTTTTCTGCCCTCTGTTCCCTCGTTGTGATTGTGATTCTGCCCTCTGTTCCCTCGTTGTGATTGTTTTTCTGCCCTCTGTTCCCTCGTTGTGATTCTGCCCTCTGTTCCGTAGTTGTGATTCTGCCCTCTGTTCCCTCGTTGTGATTGTTTTTCTGCCCTCTGTTCCCTCGTTGTGATTGTTTTTCTGCCCTCTGTTCCCTCGTTGTTATTCTGCCCTCTGTTCCCTCGTTGTGATTGTTTTTCTGCCCTCTGTTCCCTCGTTGTGATTGTTTTTCTGCCCTCTGTTCCCTCGTTGTGATTCTGCCCTCTGTTCCCTCGTTGTGATTCTGCCCTCTGTTCCCTCATTGGGATTGTGAGTCTGCCCTCTGCTCCCTAGTTGTGATTCTGCCCTCTGTTCCCTCGTTGTGATTGTGATTCTGCCCTCTGTTCCCTGGTTGTGATTGTTTTTCTGCCCTCTGTTCCTCGTTGTGATTCTGCCCTCTGTTCCCTTGTTGTGGTTCTGCCCTCTGTTCCCTCGTTGTGATTGTGATTCTGCCCTCTGTTCCCTCGTTGTGATTCTACCCTCTGTTCCCTAGTTGTGATTCTGCCCTCTGTTCCCTCGTTGTGATTCTGCCCTCTGTTCCCTCGTTGTGATTGTTTGTCTGCCCTCTGTTCCCTTGTTGTGATTCTGCCCTCTGTTCCCTAGTTGTGATTCTGCCCTGTTCCCTAGTTGTGATTCTGCCCTCTGTTCCCTCGTTGTGATTGTGATTCTGCCCTCTTTTTCCTAGTTGTGATTCTGCCCTCTGTTCCCACGTTGTGATTGTGATTATGCCCTCTGTTCCCTGGTTGTGATTCTTTTTCTGCCCTCTGTTCCCTCGTTGTGATTGTGATTCTGCCCTCTGTTCCCTCGTTGTGATTGTTTTTCTGCCCTCTGTTCCCTCGTTGTGATTCTGCCCTCTGTTCCGTAGTTGTGATTCTGCCCTCTGTTCCCTCGTTGTGATTGTTTTTCTGCCCTCTGTTCCCTCGTTGTGATTGTTTTTCTGCCCTCTGTTCCCTCGTTGTTATTCTGCCCTCTGTTCCCTCGTTGTGATTGTTTTTCTGCCCTCTGTTCCCTCATTGTGATTGTTTTTCTGCCCTCTGTTCCCTCGTTGTGATTCTGCCCTCTGTTCCCTCGTTGTGATTCTGCCCTCTGTTCCCTCGTTGTGATTGTAATTATGCCCTCTGTTCCCTCGTGATTCTGCCCTCTGTTCCCTTGTTGTGATTCTGCCCTCTGTTCCCTCGTTGTGATTGTGATTCTGCCCTCTGTTCCCTAGTTGTTATGCTGCCCTCTGTTCCCTCGTTGTGATTCTGCCCTATGTTCCCTATTTGTGATTCTGCCCTCTGTTCCCTCGTTGTGATTGTGATTCTGCCCTCTGTTCCCTAGTTGTGATTCTGCCCTCTGTTCCCTCGTTGTGATTCTGCCCTCTGTTCACTCGTGGTGATTGTTTTTCTGCCCTCTGTTCCCTCGTTGTGTTTCTGCCCTTTGTTCCCTCGTTGTGATTCTGCCCTCTGTTCCCTCGTTGTGATTGTTTTTCTGCCCTCTGTTCCCTAGTTGTGATTCTGCCCTCTGTTCTCTCGTTGTGATTCTGCCCTCTGTTCCCTGGTTGTGATTGTGATTCTGCCCTCTGTTCCCTGGTTGTGATTGTTTTTCTGCCCTCTGTTCCCTCGTTGTGATTCTGCCCTCTGTTCCCTTGTTGTGATTCTGCCCTCTGTTCCCTCGTTGTGATTGTGATTCTTCCCTCTGTTCCCTCGTTGGGATTGTTTTTCTGCCCTCTGTTCCCTCGTTGTGATTCTGCCCTCTGTTCCCTAGTTGTGATTCTGCCCTCTGTTCCGTAGTTGTGATTCTGCCCTCTGTTCCCTCGTTGTGATTGTTTTTCTGCCCTCTGTTCCCTCGTTGTGATTGTTTTTCTGCCCTCTGTTCCCTCGTTGTTATTCTGCCCTCTGTTCCCTCGTTGTGATTCTGCCCTCTGTTCCCTCGTTGTGATTGTAATTATGCCCTCTGTTCCCTCGTTGTGATTCTGCCCTCTGTTCCCTCATTGTGATTCTGCCCTCTGTTCCCTGCTTGTGATTCTGATTCTGCCCTCTGTTCCCTAGTTGTTATGCTGCCCTCTGTTCCCTCGTTGTGATTCTGCCCTCTGTTCCCTATTGGTGATTCTGCCCTCTGTTCCCTTGTTGTGATTGTAATTCTGCCCTCTGTTCCCTAGTTGTGATTCTGCCCTCTGTTCCCATGTTGTGATTCTGCCCTCTGTTCACTCGTGGTGATTGTTTTTCTGCCCTCTGTTCCCTCGTTGTGATTCTGCCCTTTGTTCCCTCATTGTGATTCTGCCCTCTGTTCCCTCATTGTGATTGTTTTTCTGCCCTCTGTTCCCTAGTTGTGATTCTGCCCTCTGTTCTCTCGTTGTGATTCTGCCCTCTGTTCCCTCGTTGTGATTGTGATTCTGTCCTCTGTTCCCTGGTTGTGATTGTTTTTCTGCTCTCTGTTCCCTCGTTGTGATTCTGCCCTCTGTTCCCTTGTTGTGATTCTGCCCTCTGTTCCCTCGTTGTGATTGTGATTTTGCCCTCTGTTCCCTGGTTGTGATTGTTTTTCTGCCCTCTGTTCCCTCGTTGTGATTCTGCCCTCTGTTCCCTAGTTGTGATTCTGCCCTCTGTTCGGTAGTTGTGATTCTGCCCTCTGTTCCCTCGTTGTGATTGTTTTTCTGCCCTCTGTTCCATCGTTGTGATTGTTTTTCTGCCCTCTGTTCCCTCGTTGTTATTCTGCCCTCTGTTCCCTAGTTGTGATTGTTTTTCTGCCCTCTGTTCCCTCGTTGTGATTGTTTTTCTGCCCTCTGTTCCCTCGTTGTGATTCTGCCCTCTGTTCCCTCGTTGTGATTCTGCCCTCTGTTCCCTCGTTGTGATTGTAATTATGCCCTCTGTTCCCTCGTTGTGATTCTGCCCTCTGTTCCCTCGTTGTGATTCTGCCCTCTGTTTCCTCGTTGTGATTGTGATTCTGCCCTCTGTTCCCTAGTTGTTATGCTGCCCTCTGTTCCCTCGTTGTGATTCTGCCCTCTGTTCCCTATTTGTGATTCTGCCCTCTGATCCCTCGTTGTGATTGTGATTCTGCCCTCTGTTCCCTAGTTGTGATTCTGCCCTCTGTTCCCTCGTTGTGATTCTGCCCTCTGTTCACTCCTGATGATTGTTTTTCTGCCCTCTGTTCCCTCGTTGTGATTCTGCCCTTTGTTCCCTCGTTGTGATTCTGCCCTCTGTTCCCTCGTTGTGATTGTTTTTCTGCCCTCTGTTCCCTAGTTGTGATTCTGCCCTCTGTTCTCTCGTTGTGATTCTGCCCTCTGTTCCCTCGTTGTGATTGTGATTCTGCCCTCTGTTCCCTCGTTGTGATTCTGCCCTCTGTTCCCTAGTTGTGATTCTGCCCTGTTCCCTAGTTGTGATTCTGCCCTCTGTTCCCTCGTTGTGATTCTGCCCTCTGTTCCCTCGTTGTGATTGTGATTCTGCCCTCTGTTCCCTAGCTGTGATTCTGCCCTCTGTTCCCACGTTGTGATTGTGATTCTGCCCTCTGTTCCCTGGTTGTGATTCTTTTTCTGCCCTCTGTTCCCTCGTTGTGATTGTGATTCTGCCCTCTGTTCCCTCGTTGTGATTGTTTTTCTGCCCTCTGTTCCGTAGTTGTGATTCTGCCCTCTGTTCCCTAGTTGTGATTCTGCCCTCTGTTCCGTAGTTGTGATTCTGCCCTCTGTTCCCTCGTTGTGATTGTTTTTCTGCCCTCTGTTCCCTCGTTGTGGTTGTTTTTCTGCCCTCTGTTCCCTCGTTGTTATTCTGCCCTCTGTTCCCTCGTTGTGATTGTTTTTCTGCCCTCTGTTCCCTCGTTGTGATTGTTTTTCTGCCCTCTGTTCCCTCGTTGTGATTCTGCCCTCTGTTCCCTCGTTGTGATTCTGCCCTCTGTTCCCTCGTTGTGATTGTAATTATGCCCTCTGTTCCCTCGTTGTGATTCTGCCCTCTGTTCCCTCTTTGTGATTCTGCCCTCTGTTCCCTCGTTGTGATTGTGATTCTGCCCTCTGTTCCCTAGTTGTTATGCTGCCCTCTGTTCCCTCGTTGTGATTCTGCCCTCTGTTCCCTATTTGTGATTCTGCCCTCTGTTCCCTCATTGTGATTGTGATTCTGCCCTCTGTTCCCTAGTTGTGATTCTGCCCTCTGTTCCCTTGTTGTGATTCTGCCTCTGTTCACTGGTGGTGATTGTTTTTCTGCCCTCTGTTCCCTCGTTGTGATTCTGCCCTTTGTTCCCTCGTTGTGATTCTGCCCTCTGTTCCCTCGTTGTGATTGTTTTTCTGCCCTCTGTTCCCTAGTTGTAATTCTGCCCTCTGTTCCCTAGTTGTGATTCTGCCCTCTGTTCCCTCGTTGTGATTCTGCCCTCTGTTAACTCGTGGTGATTGTTTTTCTGCCCTCTGTTCCCTCGTTGTGATTCTGCCCTTTGTTCCCTCATTGTGATTCTGCCCTCTGTTCCCTCATTGTGATTGTTTTTCTGCCCTCTGTTCCCTAGTTGTGATTCTGCCCTCTGTTCTCTCGTTGTGATTCTGCCCTCTGTTCCCTCGTTGTGATTGTGATTCTGTCCTCTGTTCCCTGGTTGTGATTTTTTTTCTGCTCTCTGTTCCCTCGTTGTGATTCTGCCCTCTGTTCCCTTGTTGTGATTCTGCCCTCTGTTCCCTCGTTGTGATTGTGATTCTGCCCTCTCTTCCCTGGTTGTGATTGTTTTTCTGCCCTCTGTTCCCTCGTTGTGATTCTGCCCTCTGTTCCCTAGTTGTGATTCTGCCCTCTGTTCCGTAGTTGTGATTCTGCCCTCTGTTCCCTCGTTGTGATTGTTTTTCTGCCCTCTGTTCCCTCGTTGTGATTGTTTTTCTGCCCTCTATTCCCTCGCTGTTATTCTGCCCTCTGTTCCCTCGTTGTGATTGTTTTTCTGCCCTCTGTTCCCTTGTTGTGATTGTTTTTCTGCCCTCTGTTCCCTCGTTGTGATTCTGCCCTCTGTTCCCTCGTTGTGATTCTGCCCTCTGTTCCCTCGTTGTGATTGTAATTATGCCCTCTGTTCCCTCGTTGTGATTCTGCCCTCTGTTCCCTCGTTGTGATTCTGCCCTCTGTTCCCTCGTTGTGATTGTGATTCTGCCCTCTGTTCCCTAGTTGTTATGCTGCCCTCTGTTCCCTCGTTGTGATTCTGCCCTCTGTTCACTCCTGGTGATTGTTTTTCTGCCCTCTGTTCCCTCGTTGTGATTCTGCCCTTTGTTCCCTCGTTGTGATTCTGCCCTCTGTTCCCTCGTTGTGTTTGTTTTTCTGCCCTCTGTTCCCTAGTTGTGATTCTGCCCTCTGTTCTCTTGTTGTGATTCTGCCCTCTGTTCCCTCGTTGTGATTGTGATTCTGCCCTCTATTCCCTCGTTGTGATTGTTTGTCTGCCCTCTGTTCCCTCGTTGTGATTCTGCCCTCTGTTCCCTAGTTGTGATTCTGCCCTGTTCCCTAGTTGTGATTCTGCCCTCTGTTCCCTCGTTGTGATTCTGCCCTCTGTTCCCTCGTTGTGATTGTGATTCTGCCCTCTGTTCCCTAGCTGTGATTCTGCCCTCTGTTCCCACGTTGTGATTGTGATTCTGCCCTCTGTTCCCTGGTTGTGATTCTTTTTCTGCCCTCTGTTCCCTCGTTGTGATTGTGATTCTGCCCTCTGTTCCCTCGTTGTGATTGTTTTTCTGCCCTCTGTTCCCTCGTTGTGATTCTGCCCTCTGTTCCCTAGTTGTGATTCTGCCCTCTGTTCCGTAGTTGTGATTCTGCCCTCTGTTCCCTCGTTGTGATTGTTTTTCTGCCCTCTGTTCCCTCGTTGTGATTGTTTTTCTGCCCTCTGTTCCCTCGTTGTTTTTCTGCCCTCTGTTCCCTCGTTCTGATTGTTTTTCTGCCCTCTGTTCCCTCGTTGTGATTCTGCCCTCTGTTCCCTCGTTGTGATTCTGCCCTCTGTTCCCTCGTTGTGATTGTAATTATGCCCTCTGTTCCCTCGTTGTGATTCTGCCCTCTGTTCCCTCTTTGTGATTCTGCCCTCTGTTCCCTCTTTGTGATTGTGATTCTTCCCTCTGTTCCCTAGTTGTTATGCTGCCCTCTGTTCCCTCGTTGTGATTCTGCCCTCTGTTCCCTATTTGTGATTCTGTCCTCTGTTCCCTCGTTGTGATTGTGATTCTGCCCTCTGTTCCCTAGTTGTGATTCTGCCCTCTGTTCCCTCGTTGTGATTCTGCCCTCTGTTCACTTGTGGTGATTGTTTTTCTGCCCTCTGTTCCCTCGTTGTGATTCTGCCCTTTGTTCCCTCGTTGTGATTCTGCCCTCTGTTCCCTCGTTGTGATTTTTTGTCTGCCCTCTGTTCCCTAGTTGTGATTCTGCCCTCTGTTCTCTCGTTGTGATTGTTTTTCTGCCCTCTGTTCCCTCGTTGTTATTCTGCCCTCTGTTCCCTCGTTGTGATTGTTTTTCTGCCCTCTGTTCCCTCGTTGTGATTGTTTTTCTGCCCTCTGTTCCCTCGTTGTGATCTCTGCCCTCTGTTCCCTTGTTGTGATTCTGCCCTCTGTTCCCTCGCTGTGATTGTAATTATGCCCTCTGTTCCCTAGTTGTTATTCTGCCCTCTGTTCCCTCGTTGTGATTCTGCCCTCTGTTCCCTATTTGTGATTCTGCCCTCTGTTCCCTCGTTGTGATTGTGATTCTGCCCTCTGTTCCCTAGTTGTGATTCTGCCCTCTCTCTCGTTGTGATTGTTTTTCTGCCCTCTGTTCCCTCGTTGTTATTCTGCCCTCTGTTCCCTCGTTGTGATTGTTTTTCTGCCCTCTGTTCCCTCGTTGTGATCTCTGCCCTCTGTTCCCTCGTTGTGATTCTGCCCTCTGTTCCCTCGCTGTGATTGTAATTATGCCCTCTGTTCCCTAGTTGTTATTCTGCCCTCTGTTCCCTCGTTGTGATTCTGCCCTCTGTTCCCTATTTGTGATTCTGCCCTCTGTTCCCTCGTTGTGATTGTGATTCTGCCCTCTGTTCCCTAGTTGTGATTCTGCCCTCTATTCCCTCTCTGTGATTCTGCCCTCTGTTCACTCGTGGTGATTGTTTTTCTGCCCTCTGTTCCCTTGTTGTGATTCTGCCCTTTGGTCCCTCTTTGTGATTCTGCCCTCTGTTCAATCGTTGTGATTGTTTTTCTGCCCTCTGTTCCCTAGTTGTGATTCTGCCCTCTGTTCCCTCGTTGTGATTCTGCCCTCTGTTCCCTCATTGGGATTGTGAGTCTGCCCTCTGCTCCCTAGTTGTGATTCTGCCCTCTGTTCCCTCGTTGTGATTGTGATTCTGCCCTCTGTTCCCTGGTTGTGATTGTTTTTCTGCCCTCTGTTCCTCGTTGTGATTCTGCCCTCTGTTCCCTTGTTGTGGTTCTGCCCTCTGTTCCCTCGTTGTGATTGTGATTCTGCCCTCTGTTCCCTCGTTGTGATTCTACCCTCTGTTCCCTAGTTGTGATTCTGCCCTCTGTTCCCTCGTTGTGATTCTGCCCTCTGTTCCCTCGTTGTGATTGTTTGTCTGCCCTCTGTTCCCTCATTGTGATTCTGCCCTCTGTTCCCTAGTAGTGATTCTGCCCTGTTCCCTAGTTGTGATTCTGCCCTCTGTTCCCTCGTTGTGATTGTGATTCTGCCCTCTTTTCCCTAGTTGTGATTCTGCCCTCTGTGTCCACATTGTGATTGTGATTCTGCCCTCTGTTCTCTGGTTGTGATTCTTTTTCTGCCCTCTGTTCCCTCGTTGTGATTGTGATTCTGCCCTCTGTTCCCTCGTTGTGATTGTTTTTCTACCCTCTGTTCCCTCGTTGTGATTCTGCCCTCTGTTCCCTAGTTGTGATTCTGCCCTCTGTTCCGTAGTTGTGATTCTGCCCTCTGTTCCCTCGTTGTGATTGTTTTTCTGCCCTCTGTTCCCTCGTTGTGATTGTTTTTCTGCCCTCTGTTCCCTCGTTGTTATTCTGCCCTCTGTTCCCTTGTTGTGGTTCTGCCCTCTGTTCCCTCATTGTGATTGTGATTCTGCCCTCTGTTCCCTCGTTGTGATTCTACCCTCTGTTCCCTAGTTGTGATTCTGCCCTCTGTTCCCTCGTTGTGATTCTGCCCTCTGTTCCCTCATTGTGATTGTTTGTCTGCCCTCTGTTCCCTCGTTGTGATTCTGCCCTCTGTTCCCTAGTTGTGATTCTGCCCTGTTCCCTAGTTGTGATTCTGCCCTCTGTTCCCTCGTTGTGATTGTGATTCTGCCCTCTTTTCCCTAGTTGTGATTCTGCCCTCTGTTCCCACATTGTGATTGTGATTCTGCCCTCTGTTCCCTGGTTGTGATTCTTTTTCTGACCTCTGTTCCCTCGTTGTGATTGTGATTCTGCCCTCTGTTCCCTCGTTGTGATTCTGCCCTCTGTTCCCTCGTTGTGATTCTGCCCTCTGTTCCCTCATTGGGATTGTGAGTCTGCCCTCTGCTCCCTAGTTGTGATTCTGCCCTCTGTTCCCTCGTTGTGATTGTGATTCTGCCCTCTGTTCCCTGGTTGTGATTGTTTTTCTGCCCTCTGTTCCTCGTTGTGATTCTGCCCTCTGTTCCCTTGTTGTGGGTCTGCCCTCTGTTCCCTCGTTGTGATTGTGATTCTGCCCTCTGTTCCCTCGTTGTGATTCTACCCTCTGTTCCCTAGTTGTGATTCTGCCCTCTGTTCCCTCGTTGTGATTCTGCCCTCTGTTCCCTCGTTGTGATTGTTTGTCTGCCCTCTGTTCCCTCGTTGTGATTCTGCCCTCTGTTCCCTAGTTGTGATTCTGCCCTGTTCCCTAGTTGTGATTCTGCCCTCTGTTCCCTCGTTGTGATTGTGATTCTGCCCTCTTTTCCCTAGTTGTGATTCTGCCCTCTGTTCCCACGTTGTGATTGTGATTATGCCCTCTGTTCCCTGGTTGTGATTCTTTTTCTGCCCTCTGTTCCCTCGTTGTGATTGTGATTCTGCCCTCTGTTCCCTCGTTGTGATTGTTTTTCTGCCCTCTGTTCCCTCGTTGTGATTCTGCCCTCTGTTCCCTAGTTGTGATTCTGCCCTCTGTTCCGTAGTTGTGATTCTGCCCTCTGTTCCCTCGTTGTGATTGTTTTTCTGCCCTCTGTTCCCTCGTGATTGTTTTTCTGCCCTCTGTTCCCTCGTTGTTATTCTGCCCTCTGTTCCCTCGTTGTGATTGTTTTTCTGCCCTCTGTTCCCTCGTTGTGATTCTGCCCTCTGTTCCCTCGTTGTGATTCTGCCCTCTGTTCCCTCGTTGTGATTGTAATTATGCCCTCTGTTCCCTCGTGATTCTGCCCTCTGTTCCCTCGTTGTGATTCTGCCCTCTGTTCCCTCGTTGTGATTGTGATTCTGCCCTCTGTTCCCTAGTTGTTATGCTGCCGTCTGTTCCCTCGTTGTGATTCTGCCCTATGTTCCCTATTTGTGATTCTGCCCTCTGTTCCCTCGTTGTGATTGTGATTCTGCCCTCTGTTCCCTAGTTGTGATTCTGCCCTCTGTTCCCTCGTTGTGATTCTGCCCTCTGTTCCCTCATTGGGATTGTGAGTCTGCCCTCTGCTCCCTAGTTGTGATTCTGCCCTCTGTTCCCTCGTTGTGATTGTGATTCTGCCCTCTGTTCCCTGGTTGTGATTGTTTTTCTGCCCTCTGTTCCTCGTTGTGATTCTGCCCTCTGTTCCCTTGTTGTGGTTCTGCCCTCTGTTCCCTCGTTGTGATTGTGATTCTGCCCTCTGTTCCCTCGTTGTGATTCTACCCTCTGTTCCCTAGTTGTGATTCTGCCCTCTGTTCCCTCGTTGTGATTCTGCCCTCTGTTCCCTCGTTGTGATTGTTTGTCTGCCCTCTGTTCCCTCGTTGTGATTCTGCCCTCTGTTCCCTAGTTGTGATTCTGCCCTGTTCCCTAGTTGTGATTCTGCCCTCTGTTCCCTCGTTGTGATTGTGATTCTGCCCTCTTTTCCCTAGTTGTGATTCTGCCCTCTGTTCCCACGTTGTGATTGTGATTATGCCCTCTGTTCCCTGGTTGTGATTCTTTTTCTGCCCTCTGTTCCCTCGTTGTGATTGTGATTCTGCCCTCTGTTCCCTCGTTGTGATTGTTTTTCTGCCCTCTGTTCCCTCGTTGTGATTCTGCCCTCTGTTCCCTAGTTGTGATTCTGCCCTCTGTTCCGTAGTTGTGATTCTGCCCTCTGTTCCCTCGTTGTGATTGTTTTTCTGCCCTCTGTTCCCTCGTGATTGTTTTTCTGCCCTCTGTTCCCTCGTTGTTATTCTGCCCTCTGTTCCCTCGTTGTGATTGTTTTTCTGCCCTCTGTTCCCTCGTTGTGATTCTGCCCTCTGTTCCCTCGTTGTGATTCTGCCCTCTGTTCCCTCGTTGTGATTGTAATTATGCCCTCTGTTCCCTCGTGATTCTGCCCTCTGTTCCCTCGTTGTGATTCTGCCCTCTGTTCCCTCGTTGTGATTGTGATTCTGCCCTCTGTTCCCTAGTTGTTATGCTGCCCTCTGTTCCCTCGTTGTGATTCTGCCCTATGTTCCCTATTTGTGATTCTGCCCTCTGTTCCCTCGTTGTGATTGTGATTCTGCCCTCTGTTCCCTAGTTGTGATTCTGCCCTCTGTTCCCTCGTTGTGATTCTGCCCTCTGTTCACTCGTGGTGATTGTTTTTCTGCCCTCTGTTCCCTCGTTGTGATTCTGCCCTTTGTTCCCTCGTTGTGATTCTGCCCTCTGTTCCCTCGTTGTGATTGTTTTTCTGCCCTCTGTTCCCTAGTTGTGATTCTGCCCTCTGTTCTCTTGTTGTGATTCTGCCCTCTGTTCCCTGGTTGGGATTGTGATTCTGCCCTCTGTTCCCTGGTTGTGATTGTTTTTCTGCCCTCTGTTCCCTCGTTGTGATTCTGCCCTCTGTTCCCTTGTTGTGATTCTGCCCTCTGTTCCCTCGTTGTGATTGTGATTCTTCCCTCTGTTCCCTCGTTGGGATTGTTTTTCTGCCCTCTGTTCCCTCGTTGTGATTCTGCCCTCTGTTCCCTAGTTGTGATTCTGCCCTCTGTTCCGTAGTTGTGATTCTGCCCTCTGTTCCCTCGTTGTGATTGTTTTTCTGCCCTCTGTTCCCTCGTTGTGATTGTTTTTCTGCCCTCTGTTCCCTCGTTGTTATTCTGCCCTCTGTTCCCTCGTTGTGATTCTGCCCTCTGTTCCCTCGTTGTGATTGTAATTATGCCCTCTGTTCCCTCGTTGTGATTCTGCCCTCTGTTCCCTCGTTGTGATTCTGCCCTCTGTTCCCTGCTTGTTATGCTGCCCTCTGTTCCCTCGTTGTGATTCTGCCCTCTGTTCCCTATTGGTGATTCTGCCCTCTGTTCCCTTGTTGTGATTGTAATTCTGCCCTCTGTTCCCTAGTTGTGATTCTGCCCTCTGTTCCCTCGTTGTGATTCTGCCCTCTGTTCACTCGTGGTGATTGTTTTTCTGCCCTCTGTTCCCTCGTTGTGATTCTGCCCTTTGTTCCCTCATTGTGATTCTGCCCTCTGTTCCCTCATTGTGATTGTTTTTCTGCCCTCTGTTCCCTAGTTGTGATTCTGCCCTCTGTTCTCTCGTTGTGATTCTGCCCTCTGTTCCCTCGTTGTGATTGTGATTCTGTCCTCTGTTCCCTGGTTGTGATTGTTTTTCTGCTCTCTGTTCCCTCGTTGTGATTCTGCCCTCTGTTCCCTTGTTGTGATTCTGCCCTCTGTTCCCTCGTTGTGATTGTGATTCTGCCCTCTGTTCCCTGGTTGTGATTGTTTTTCTGCCCTCTGTTCCCTCGTTGTGATTCTGCCCTCTGTTCCCTAGTTGTGATTCTGCCCTCTGTTCGGTAGTTGTGATTCTGCCCTCTGTTCCCTCGTTGTGATTGTTTTTTGGCCCTCTGTTCCCTCGTTGTTATTCTGCCCTCTGTTCCCTCGTTGTGATTGTTTTTCTGCCCTCTGTTCCCTCGTTGTGATTGTTTTTCTGCCCTCTGTTCCCTCGTTGTGATTCTGCCCTCTGTTCCCTCGTTGTGATTCTGCCCTCTGTTCCCTCGTTGTGATTGTGATTCTACCCCCTGTTCCCTAGTTGTTATGCTGCCCTCTGTTCCCTCGTTATGATTCTGCCCTCTGTTCCCTATTTGTGATTCTGCCCTCTGATCCCTCGTTGTGATTGTGATTCTGCCCTCTGTTCCCTAGTTGTGATTCTGCCCTCTGTTCCCTCGTTGTGATTCTGCCCTCTGTTCACTCCTGATGATTGTTTTTCTGCCCTCTGTTCCCTCGTTGTGATTCTGCCCTTTGTTCCCTCGTTGTGATTCTGCCCTCTGTTCCCTCGTTGTGATTGTTTTTCTGCCCTCTGTTCCCTAGTTGTGATTCTGCCCTCTGTTCTCTCGTTGTGATTCTGCCCTCTGTTCCCTCGTTGTGATTGTGATTCTGCCCTCTGTTCCCTCGTTGTGATTGTTTGTCTGCCCTCTGTTCCCTCGTTGTGATTCTGCCCTCTGTTCCCTAGTTGTGATTCTGCCCTGTTCCCTAGTTGTGATTCTGCCCTCTGTTCCCTCGTTGTGATTCTGCCCTCTGTTCCCTCGTTGTGATTGTGATTCTGCCCTCTGTTCCCTAGCTGTGATTCTGCCCTCTGTTCCCACGTTGTGATTGTGATTCTGCCCTCTGTTCCCTGGTTGTGATTCTTTTTCTGCCCTCTGTTCCCTCGTTGTGATTGTGATTCTGCCCTCTGTTCCCTCGTTGTGATTGTTTTTCTGCCCTCTGTTCCCTCGTTGTGATTCTGCCCTCTGTTCCCTAGTTGTGATTCTGCCCTCTGTTCCGTAGTTGTGATTCTGCCCTCTGTTCCCTCGTTGTGATTGTTTTTCTGCCCTCTGTTCCCTCGTTGTGATTGTTTTTCTGCCCTCTGTTCCCTCGTTGTTATTCTGCCCTCTGTTCCCTCGTTGTGATTGTTTTTCTGCCCTCTGTTCCCTCGTTGTGATTGTTTTTCTGCCCTCTGTTCCCTCGTTGTGATTCTGCCCTCTGTTCCCTCGTTGTGATTCTGCCCTCTGTTCCCTCGTTGTGATTGTAATTATGCCCTCTGTTCCCTCGTTGTGATTCTGCCCTCTGTTCCCTCTTTGTGATTCTGCCCTCTGTTCCCTCGTTGTGATTGTGATTCTGCCCTCTGTTCCCTAGTTGTTATGCTGCCCTCTGTTCCCTCGTTGTGATTCTGCCCTCTGTTCCCTATTTGTGATTCTGCCCTCTGTTCCCTCGTTGTGATTGTGATTCTGCCCTCTGTTCCCTAGTTGTGATTCTGCCCTCTGTTCCCTTGTTGTGATTCTGCCTCTGTTCACTGGTGGTGATTGTTTTTCTGCCCTCTGTTCCCTCGTTGTGATTCTGCCCTTTGTTCCCTCGTTGTGATTCTGCCCTCTGTTCCCTCGTTGTGATTGTTTTTCTGCCCTCTGTTCCCTAGTTGTAATTCTGCCCTCTGTTCCCTAGTTGTGATTCTGCCCTCTGTTCCCTCGTTGTGATTCTGCCCTCTGTTCACTCGTGGTGATTGTTTTTCTGCCCTCTGTTCCCTCGTTGTGATTCTGCCCTTTGTTCCCTCATTGTGATTCTGCCCTCTGTTCCCTCATTGTGATTGTTTTTCTGCCCTCTGTTCCCTAGTTGTGATTCTGCCCTCTGTTCTCTCGTTGTGATTCTGCCCTCTGTTCCCTCGTTGTGATTGTGATTCTGTCCTCTGTTCCCTGGTTGTGATTGTTTTTCTGCTCTCTGTTCCCTCGTTGTGATTCTGCCCTCTGTTCCCTTGTTGTGATTCTGCCCTCTGTTCCCTCGTTGTGATTGTGATTCTGCCCTCTCTTCACTGGTTGTGATTGTTTTTCTGCCCTCTGTTCCCTCGTTGTGATTCTGCCCTCTGTTCCCTAGTTGTGATTCTGCCCTCTGTTCCCTCGTTGTGATTCTGCCCTCTGTTCACTTGTGGTGATTGTTTTTCTGCCCTCTGTTCCCTCGTTGTGATTCTGCCCTTTGTTCCCTCGTTGTGATTCTGCCCTCTGTTCCCTCGTTGTGATTGTTTTTCTGCCCTCTGTTCCCTAGTTGTGATTCTGCCCTCTGTTCTCTCGTTGTGATTGTTTTTCTGCCCTCTGTTCCCTCGTTGTTATTCTGCCCTCTGTTCCCTCGTTGTGATTGTTTTTCTGCCCTCTGTTCCCTCGTTGTGATTGTTTTTCTGCCCTCTGTTCCCTCGTTGTGATCTCTGCCCTCTGTTCCCTCGTTGTGATTCTGCCCTCTGTTCCCTCGCTGTGATTGTAATTATGCCCTCTGTTCCCTAGTTGTTATTCTGCCCTCTGTTCCCTCGTTGTGATTCTGCCCTCTGTTCCCTATTTGTGATTCTGCCCTCTGTTCCTTCATTGTGATTGTGATTCTGCCCTCTGTTCCCTAGTTGTGATTCTGCCCTCTATTCCCTCTCTGTGATTCTGCCCTCTGTTCACTCGTGGTGATTGTTTTTCTGCCCTCTGTTAACCTTGTTGTGATTCTGCCCTTTGTTCCCTCTTTGTGATTCTGCCCTCTGTTCAATCATTGTGATTGTTTTTCTGCCCTCTGTTCCCTAGTTGTGATTCTGCCCTCTGTTCCCTCATTGTGATTCTGCCCTCTGTTCCCTCATTGGGATTGTGAGTCTGCCCTCTGCTCCCTAGTTGTGATTCTGCCCTCTGTTCCCTCGTTGTGATTGTGATTCTGCCCTCTGTTCCCTGGTTGTGATTGTTTTTCTGCCCTCTGTTCCTCGTTGTGATTCTGCCCTCTGTTCCCTTGTTGTGGTTCTGCCCTCTGTTCCCTCGTTGTGATTGTGATTCTGCCCTCTGTTCCCTCGTTGTGATTCTACCCTCTGTTCCCTAGTTGTGATTCTGCCCTCTGTTCCCTCGTTGTGATTCTGCCCTCTGTTCCCTCGTTGTGATTGTTTCTCTGCCCTCTGTTCCCTCGTTGTGATTGTTTTTCTGCCCTCTGTTCCCTCGTTGTGATTCTGCCCTCTGTTCCCTAGTTGTGATTCTGCCCTCTGTTCCGTAGTTGTGATTCTGCCCTCTGTTCCCTCGTTGTGATTGTTTTTCTGCCCTCTGTTCCCTCGTTGTGATTGTTTTTCTGCCCTCTGTTCCCTCGTTGTTATTCTGCCCTCTGTTCCCTTGTTGTGGTTCTGCCCTCTGTTCCCTCGTTGTGATTGTGATTCTGCCCTCTGTTCCCTCGTTGTGATTCTACCCTCTGTTCCCTAGTTGTGATTCTGCCCTCTGTTCCCTCGTTGTGATTCTGCCCTCTGTTCCCTCGTTGTGATTGTTTGTCTGCCCTCTGTTCCCTCGTTGTGATTCTGCCCTCTGTTCCCTAGTTGTGATTCTGCCCTGTTCCTTAGTTGTGATTCTGCCCTCTGTTCCCTCGTTGTGATTGTGATTCTGCCCTCTTTTCCCTAGTTGTGATTCTGCCCTCTGTTTCCACATTGTGATTGTGATTCTGCCCTCTGTTCCCTGGTTGTGATTCTTTTTCTGCCCTCTGTTCCCTCGTTGTGATTGTGATTCTGCCCTCTGTTCCCTCGTTGTGATTGTTTTTCTGCCCTCTGTTCCCTCGTTGTGATTCTGCCCTCTGTTCCCTAGTTGTGATTCTGCCCTCTGTTCCGTAGTTGTGATTCTGCCCTCTGTTCCCTCGTTGTGATTGTTTTTCTGCCCTCTGTTCCCTCGTTGTGATTGTTTTTCTGCCCTCTGTTCCCTCGTTGTTATTCTGCCCTCTGTTCCTTCGTTGTGATTGTTTTTCTGCCCTCTGTTCCCTCGTTGTGATTGTTTTTCTGCCCTCTGTTCCCTCATTGTGATTCTGCCCTCTGTTCCCTCGTTGTGATTCTGCCCTCTGTTCCCTCGTTGTGATTGTAATTATGCCCTCTGTTCCCTCGTTGTGATTCTGCCCTCTGTTCCCTCTTTGTGATTCTGCCCTCTGTTCCCTCGTTGTGATTGTGATTCTGCCCTCTGTTCCCTAGTTGTTATGC
Source organism: Lissotriton helveticus (assembly GCF_964261635.1). Taxonomy (NCBI): domain Eukaryota; kingdom Metazoa; phylum Chordata; class Amphibia; order Caudata; family Salamandridae; genus Lissotriton; species Lissotriton helveticus. The sequence goes on along the minus strand of NC_136057.1, from coordinate 9,133,449 downwards.
TGCCCTCTGTTCCCTCGTTGTGATTCTGCCCTCTGTTCCCTATTTGTGATTCTGCCCTCTGTTCCCTCGTTGTGATTGTGATTCTGCCCTCTGTTCCCTAGTTGTGATTCTGCCCTCTGTTCCCTCGTTGTGGTTCTGCCCTCTGTTCACTTGTGGTGATTGTTTTTCTGCCCTCTGTTCCCTCGTTGTGATTCTGCCCTTTGTTCCCTCGTTGTGATTCTGCCCTCTGTTCCCTCGTTGTGATTGTTTTTCTGCCCTCTGTTCCCTAGTTGTGATTCTGCCCTCTGTTCTCTCGTTGTGATTGTTTTTCTGCCCTCTGTTCCCTCGTTGTTATTCTGCCCTCTGTTCCCTCGTTGTGATTGTTTTTCTGCCCTCTGTTCCCTCGTTGTGTTTGTTTTTCTGCCCTCTGTTCCCTCGTTGTGATCTCTGCCCTCTGTTCCCTCGTTGTGATTCTGCCCTCTGTTCCCTCGCTGTGATTGTAATTATGCCCTCTGTTCCCTAGTTGTTATTTTGCCCTCTGTTCCCTCGTTGTGATTCTGCCCTCTGTTCCCTATTTGTGATTCTGCCCTCTGTTCCCTCGTTGTGATTGTTTTTCTGCCCTCTGTTCCCTCATTGTTATTCTGCCCTCTGTTCCCTTGTTGTGATTCTGCCCTCTGTTCCCTCGTTGTGATTGTAATTATGCCCTCTGTTCCCTTGTTGTGATTCTGCCCTTTGTTCCCTCTTTGTGATTCTGCCCTCTGTTCAATCGTTGTGATTGTTTTTCTGCCCTCTGTTCCCTAGTTGTGATTCTGCCCTCTGTTCCCTCGTTGTGATTCTGCCCTCTGTTCCCTCATTGGGATTGTGAGTCTGCCCTCTGCTCCCTAGTTGTGATTCTGCCCTCTGTTCCCTCGTTGTGGTTGTGATTCTGCCCTCTGTTCCCTGGTTGTGATTGTTTTTCTGCCCTCTGTTCCTCGTTGTGATTCTGCCCTCTGTTCCCTTGTTGTGGTTCTGCCCTCTGTTCCCTCGTTGTGATTGTGATTCTGCCCTCTGTTCCCTCGTTGTGATACTACCCTCTGTTCCCTAGTTGTGATTCTGCCCTCTGTTCCCTCGTTGTGATTCTGCCCTCTGTTCCCTCGTTGTGATTGTTTGTCTGCCCTCTGTTCCCTCGTTGTGATTCTGCCCTCTGTTCCCTAGTTGTGATTCTGCCCTGTTCCCTAGTTGTGATTCTGCCCTCTGTTCCCTCGTTGTGATTGTGATTCTGCCCTCTTTTCCCTTGTTGTGATTCTGCCCTCTGTTCCCACATTGTGATTGTGATTCTGCCCTCTGTTCTCTGGTTGTGATTCTTTTTCTGCCCTCTGTTCCCTCGTTGTGATTGTGATTCTGCCCTCTGTTCCCTCGTTGTGATTGTTTTTCTGCCCTCTGTTCCCTCGTTGTGATTCTGCCCTCTGTTCCCTAGTTGTGATTCTGCCCTCTGTTCCGTAGTTGTGATTCTGCCCTCTGTTCCCTCGTTGTGATTGTTTTTCTGCCCTCTGTTCCCTCGTTGTGATTGTTTTTCTGCCCTCTGTTCCCTCGTTGTTATTCTGCCCTCTGTTCCCTTGTTGTGGTTCTGCCCTCTGTTCCCTCGTTGTGATTGTGATTCTGCCCTCTGTTCCCTCGTTGTGATTCTACCCTCTGTTCCCTAGTTGTGATTCTGCCCTCTGTTCCCTCGTTGTGATTCTGCCCTCTGTTCCCTCGTTGTGATTGTTTGTCTGCCCTCTGTTCCCTCGTTGTGATTCTGCCCTCTGTTCCCTAGTTGTGATTCTGCCCTGTTCCCTAGTTGTGATTCTGCCCTCTGTTCCCTCATTGTGATTGTGATTCTGCCCTCTTTTCCCTAGTTGTGATTCTGCCCTCTGTTCCCACATTGTGATTGTGATTCTGCCCTCTGTTTCCTGGTTGTGATTCTTTTTCTGCCCTCTGTTCCCTCGTTGTGATTGTGATTCTGCCCTCTGTTCCCTCGTTGTGATTGTTTTTCTGCCCTCTGTTCCCTCGTTGTGATTCTGCCCTCTGTTCCCTAGTTGTGATTCTGCCCTCTGTTCCGTAGTTGTGATTCTGCCCTCTGTTCCCTCGTTGTGATTGTTTTTCTGCCCTCTGTTCCCTCGTTGTGATTGTTTTTCTGCCCTCTGTTCCCTCGTTGTTATTCTGCCCTCTGTTCCTTCGTTGTGATTGTTTTTCTGCCCTCTGTTCCCTCGTTGTGATTGTTTTTCTGCCCTCTGTTCCCTCATTGTGATTCTGCCCTCTGTTCCCTCGTTGTGATTCTGCCCTCTGTTCCCTCGTTGTGATTGTAATTATGCCCTCTGTTCCCTCGTTGTGATTCTGCCCTCTGTTCCCTCTTTGTGATTCTGCCCTCTGTTCCCTCGTTGTGATTGTGATTCTGCCCTCTGTTCCCTAGTTGTTATGCTGCCCTCTGTTCCCTCGTTGTGATTCTGCCCTCTGTTCCCTATTTGTGATTCTGCCCTCTGTTCCCTCGTTGTGATTGTGATTCTGCCCTCTGTTCCCTAGTTGTGATTCTGCCCTCTGTTCCCTTGTTGTGGTTCTGCCCTCTGTTCACTTGTGGTGATTGTTTTTCTGCCCTCTGTTCCCTCATTGTGATTCTGCCCTCTGTTCCCTCGTTGTGATTCTGCCCTCTGTTCCCTCGTTGTGATTGTAATTATGCCCTCTGTTCCCTCGTTGTGATTCTGCCCTCTGTTCCCTCTTTGTGATTCTGCCCTCTGTTCCCTCGTTGTGATTGTGATTCTGCCCTCTGTTCCCTAGTTGTTATGCTGCCCTCTGTTCCCTCGTTGTGATTCTGCCCTCTGTTCCCTATTTGTGATTCTGCCCTCTGTTCCCTCGTTGTGATTGTGATTCTGCCCTCTGTTCCCTAGTTGTGATTCTGCCCTCTGTTCCCTTGTTGTGATTCTGCCTCTGTTCACTGGTGGTGATTGTTTTTCTGCCCTCTGTTCCCTCGTTGTGATTCTGCCCTTTGTTCCCTCGTTGTGATTCTGCCCTCTGTTCCCTTGTTGTGATTCTGCCCTCTGTTCCCTCGTTGTGATTGTGATTCTGCCCTCTCTTCCCTGGTTGTGATTGTTTTTCTGCCCTCTGTTCCCTCGTTGTGATTCTGCCCTCTGTTCCCTAGTTGTGATTCTGCCCTCTGTTCCCTCGTTGTGATTCTGCCCTCTGTTCACTTGTGGTGATTGTTTTTCTGCCCTCTGTTCCCTCGTTGTGATTCTGCCCTTTGTTCCCTCATTGTGATTCTGCCCTCTGTTCCCTCGTTGTGATTGTTTTTCTGCCCTCTGTTCCCTAGTTGTGATTCTGCCCTCTGTTCTCTCGTTGTGATTGTTTTTCTGCCCTCTGTTCCCTCGTTGTTATTCTGCCCTCTGTTCCCTCATTGTGATTGTTTTTCTGCCCTCTGTTCCCTCGTTGTGATTGTTTTTCTGCCCTCTGTTCCCTCGTTGTGATCTCTGCCCTCTGTTCCCTCGTTGTGATTCTGCCCTCTGTTCCCTCGCTGTGATTGTAATTATGCCCTCTGTTCCCTAGTGTTAGACGGACCGGGAGGGTCGGCCGAGGATAAGGGGAGAGGTCTCCGGGGAGAGCCGTCTCCAGTGAATCGTACAGACAAGTAACTCCCCCCCCACAGACGGACACCACACAATGATAAAGTTCAACGATACTTTATAGACAATTCTTCAAGTACGGTAGAATGGTACAAGGAGGTCTGGACTCAGGGGTCCCCTCTATTCTGGTCTCTGTTTGGGAAAAGGGTAGCGGGACAGTCTTGTTACCAAAAAGATGGAAATAGCTCTCAATCCTCGAGCTCGGTGGTGTAGATGAACGGGCCGCGGCGGAGCCAGCAGGTCCCGAGATGGATGAAGGAAGACGACGGTCCGCGGCAGAGCCAGCAGGTCCCGATGAAGGTGGTGGTTACAAACGGTCCGCGGCCACGCCAGCAGGTCCCGACGACGATGAAGGATAGGGTGGTTCCCAAAGCCGCGGCAGCGCCAGCAGGCAAGACGAGGGTGCACAAGACAGAGCTACGGCAGCGCCCGTAGTCCGTCAAGGATGAGTTCTTCTTTGCGTCTCTCGACTCCAAGATACAACTCCCGTCCTGCTCCGGAGCTGCCCCAGTTATAGGGCTGGTGTGCTTTGATGTCCGGACCCTCGCACCTGGAGGCCGGGAGGTCCGGGATGAGGGAGTCCCGACACCCAGCAGGGGGGTGGAGCCAGCGCCCGGGGAGGCGATGGGCGAGCGGCACTTGGCGGGGGAGAGCCATCGACACCTCTTGCTCCCATTGACTGACCAAGTAGCCCGCTCACCTCCTGGGTGGACGTTGGTGCCGGAATGTCTGAGGCCTGGCCAGGCCCAGGGTTGAGGTCGATCGGGGGCCAGGCGGCCTCGTGATGGAGTGTCCAAGATGGCGCCCAGGATGGGCGCGCAGGCCGGTAGTGGGTCGGCCTACGCGGTCAACAGGTTCGGGTGTAGGGGTCCCTGCGGGGACGGTGGACGTGCAATGGTGGTGTGTGGTACTTGCGTGGCTGGGCTCGGGCCTGGTTGGGCCGGGGGAGAGCGGCCCTTCATGTGGCCTGTCCAACATGCGTCCCCCCCAGCTGAAGGCGGGGAGAGTTACCCATCCTCTTGGGGACTCTTCTCGTCGAGGCGGAAGAACCGGGACAGGCCATCTGCGTTGGCGTGATCTGGCCCAGGCCGGTGTTCAACTGTGAAGTCCATCCCTTGTAGGGAGATGGACCAGCGTAGTAACTTCGGGTTTTCCCCCCGCATCTGCATCAGCCACTGCAGGGGTCGGTGGTCGGTCTGTACCCGAAAGGGTGTGCCAAAAAGGTAGGGCCGGAGCTTCTTGAGGGCCCACACCACCGCGAAGGCCTCCCTCTCTATGGTGCTCCAGCGTTGTTCCCGTGGTAGGAGTCGCCGGCTGATGAAGGCCACCGGTTGATCACGGCCTTCGGTGTTCACTTGAGACAGGACTGCCCCAATGCCATGGTCGGAGGCATCCGTCTGGACGATGAACTCCCGGCTGTAGTCGGGGGCCTGGAGCACAGGGGCGGAGCACATGGCGGCTTTCAATTGTTCAAATGCAGCTTGACACTCTGGGGTCCAGTTGACTTTCTGGGGCTGATTTTTTGACGTGAGTTCTGTGAGGGGCCTCACGATAGTACCATAGTCTTTCACGAACCTTCGGTAATAGCCTGTGAGGCCCAGGAAGGCTCGTACCTCGGTCTGGGTGATGGGGGGCTGCCAGGACTGGATGGCGGCAATTTTTAGCTGCAGAGGGGCCACCAGGCCGCTTCCCACCTGGTGCCCAAGGTAGGTTACAGACCCTTGTCCAATTTGACACTTGCTGGCCTTGATCGTGAGGCCAGCTCGCTGAAGGGCTTGCAGCACTGCTCGGAGGTGGTGGAGGTGCTCGGACCAATGGTTGCTGTATACAGCGATGTCGTCTAGGTAGGCGGCGCTGAATCCTTCGAGCCCCGCCAGGACCTGATTGACGAGCCGTTGGAATGTTGCTGGGGCATTCTTCATGCCAAAGGGCATGACGGTGAAATGGTAATGGCCATCGGGAGTGGAAAAGGCAGAACGTTCTTGTGCCCGGGGTGTGAGGCCGATTTGCCAGTAGCCCGCCGTCAGGTCGAAGATACTGAGGTAGCGGGCAGCTCCCATGCGGTCGATTAGTTCATCTGCCCGGGGGATGGGATGTGCGTCTGTCCTGGTGACCGCATTCAAGCCCCGGTAGTCGACGCAGAACCGGAGTTCTGGTGTGGTGCCGGGGGCAGCTGCTTTGGGGACCAGTACTACAGGGCTGGCCCAGGGGCTGTCTGAGGGCTCGATGACCCCGAGCGTGAGCATTTTGGCTACTTCTTCCTGGATGCAGGCCCGTACCCGATCTGGCACGCGGTAGGCCCGGTGGCGGATAGGGGGGCTGTCCCCCGTGTCCACATCGTGCGTACACCAGGAAGTGACACCTGGGGTGAGGGAGAACAGGCTGGCGAATTGTGACAGGAGAACTCGGCACTCCTGGCGTTGCTCTCGGGTGAGGGCCTCTGAGAGTCGGACCCCATCTACGGAGCCGTCTTTCTCCCGAGTTCGTAGAAGGTCAGGGAGGGGCTCGGAGTCCTCTTCAGCCCCATTGTCTGTGGCCATCAGGAGGCTGAGTTCTGTCCGTACAAAGTGCGGTTTCAGTCTGTTAGCGTGGAGGACCCGGAGGGGGTTCCGGGAAGATTCCAAGTCGATGAGATAGGTAGCCGGACCCTTGCGCTCGACCACTTTGAAGGGCCCTGTCCACTTGTCTTGTAGGGCGCAGGGTTCGGTGGGGGACATCACCCATACCTGTTGCCCAGGTTCAAATTCGATGGAGGAGGCATTCCGGTCATACCACCTTTTCATGTCCTCTTGGCTGGCCTCTAGGTGGGCTTTTGCTAGTTCTCGGAATCGCCGGGTCTGGTTGCGGAGAGTTAGGAGGTAGCGGAAAACATCTGGTGGGTTCTTTAGAGGGGGCATCTCCCAGCCTTCCTTGACTAGGCTGAGCGGTCCCCGCACGGGGTGTCCATATAGCAGTTCAAATGGGCTGAAGCCCAGGGACTTCTGGGGAACCTCTCGATAGGCGAAGAGGAGGCACGGCAGCAGCACATCCCACTGGCGACGGAGGGGCTCTTCCAACCCCCCGATCATCCCTTTGAGCGTGCGGTTGAACCGCTCAACGAGTCCGTTTCCTTGAGGGTGATAGGGGGTCGTGAACCGGTAGGTAACCCCGCACTGTTGCCAGAGAGACTTCATATATTTCGAAATAAAGTTCGTGCCTCTGTCACTGACGACCTCCCGGGGGAAGCCCACCCGGGAGAAGATCCCCATCAGCGCCCGGCCGACTACCGGGGCTGTCACAGTCCGCAGGGGAACAGCCTCCGGGTAGCGGGTGGCGTGGTCCACTAGCACCAGGATGAATCGATGGCCTTGTTTTGTGCGTGGGTCCAGGGGCCCTACGATATCGATTCCGACCCTCTCGAACGGGGTGGTGACCACGGGAAAAGGTTGCAGGGGGGCTTTCAGTTTGCGGCCGCTCTTTCCACTGGCTTGGCACGTGGGGCAAGATCGGCAATGCTGGTGTACATTGTCCCTCATTTTGGGCCAGAAGAAGTGGGTCACCAGGCGGCTATAGGTTTTGTCTTGACCCAGGTGTCCTGCCAGGGGGACATCGTGGGCCAGGTTTAGCAGAAAGTCTCTAAAACGGAGGGGTACCACTATGACTCGGCTGGCCCCCAGCTCCGCGATTCTTTGCTCACTGTACAGCAGATCATTGTCCCAGTAGACCCAGTGAGTTCCGGAGGTATCCCCTGCGCTTTGGGCTAGCGCTTGCTGGCGGAGTCCCTCGAGGGAGGGACAGGTCTTTTGTTCTTGGCGAAATTGTTCTTGCGTGGGCCCCCCCTCTTGAGGCCACTGGTCGGGGTTAGCGAGGTCTGGAGGTTGAGCTGGTTCGGGGGGGACGTCACGGTCGGTGGTTTCGGCGGGGGCGACCGGAGGCGGTGGCGCCGGCCATTCGGGTTCCTCTGGGCGGGGGTTGGCACGGGCGGTCATGGACCGGGTGGTGACGCACGCCCAGTCCGGGACGCCCAACATCCCCAGGTGCTCTTTTCGTTCGACTGCTGCCCATGGAGAGCTTTCCAGGTCATTACCCAGGAGGCAGTCTACGGGGGCATCATCTCGGACCGTCACCTTCAACATGCCGGAGACCCCTCCCCATTCGAAGGGGACGCAGGCCATCCGACACAGACTTTCTGAGTTATCGGCTGAACGTACCGGGCAGAGAATGTTTGGTAAGTATTGTTCGGGGGTCACCAGGTGACAGCGGACGGCTGTTACACTGGCCCCAGTGTCACGAAGGGCTTCAGCCCGGCGTCCATTGATGCCCACCCATTGGCTGTACTTCTGGGTATTAGCGGGTAGGGGGACCCGCGGGACCATGTCCCCCCCCCCTAGGCAGGCGAGAGCCATGGCGGCTGGCTCCCATTCTTGGTGTTCCTGTTCATATTCTTCTTGTTCCTCTGAGATCTGTTCCTCCCCCAGAGCAGCAGCGGCTACTTGGCGGGGTCTTGGGCTCTGGTACTGGGGGCAGTTTGGGTCGTTTGCATAGTGTCCGACTCGTTGGCATCGATGGCAGGTACCATTGGCTCGATATCCCGGTCCCGCTGGGGTGCTGCCCCGGTTGGCCGGGGGGGTGGTGCTGGTAGTGGGGGTGACCGGAGCGTTGCTTCTTCCGCGTCCTTGGCCTCCTCCTCCTCGGGGACGGTGCTGACCATTGTTGTTCCGGTTCTGTTCGTAGGACCCATTTCGACCCACTCTGGTGATCTCCCACCGGTCAGCTTCGGCTGCGAGCTGCCGGGGATCCGTTAACTTGCTGTCGAGAAGGTGCTGGCGAAGTTCAATGAAGCAATTGTTCGACAGATGCTCCCATACCATAAGATTGAACAGTTGTTCGTAGGTTGTGACCTTGCTTCCTTTGATCCAGCCCTCGAAGGCTCGGCTAAAGTAATTGACATAGTCCACCCAAGTTGTACCCGGGATGCGGGTGCAGTCTCGGAACCTCTGACGGTACATCTCGGGTGTGAGGCCATAGCGGGTGAGGAGTGCAGCTTTCATATGGTCATAGGAGGTCATCTGGTGGTCCGGGAGTTGCAGCAGGGCGTCGCGGCCCTCATTGAGGAATCTCCCCCACAGACCGGCCCCCCAATCGCTTCTATCGATCCGGTGTGCAGTCATAGCGATTTCATAGGCCTTAAACCATTGCTGGATGTCGTCCTCTCGGAAGTATTCTCGAACGACATCCTTGGGGATGTGTACCTTCTTCTCTGTTGCCCCTGGAGTGTGGGGTTGCTCGGACACCCCTGCTTCTTTATTCTGTTTGCGTAGGTCGATTTCAGCTAGTTTCCGCTCATGTTCATATGCCAGTTTCTTTTCCTCGAGCTCCCTTTGTCTCTGTTTCTCCTCTCTTTCTTCTCGGAGACGCAGGTGCTCTAAGTTGATTTTCTGTTCGGCCAACTTCAGTTCAACGTCCATTTTGATCCGGGCCATTTCCAGCTTGTGTAGTCGGGTTCTTTCTCGTTCCTGGATCTCGTCTGGCGAGAGACCCGTTCTTCGCTCTTCAGGGGCCATGGGGGTTTGTGCTGCGATGTTTTGATCGGGGGTTCCGGCAGCCCCGGTTTCTGCCCAAGATTCTAGGGCCTGCTTAAAGTCATCTTTGGTATTTAGTCCGGTGGTAGCGATACCTAATTCGATACAGAACTGTTTAAGTTCACGATGGCTGTACTCATCCAATTTCTCCATCTGGCATTTCTCCGTTGATCCGCTGTCTTTAGTTGACATCGTGATTCGCCGTGGGGTGAGCTACTCTCTGTACGGTTTATGCGGTGATTCGGATCCCACCGCTGCCACCAATGTTAGACGGACCGGGAGGGTCGGCCGAGGATAAGGGGAGAGGTCTCCGGGGAGAGCCGTCTCCAGTGAATCGTACAGACAAGTAACTCCCCCCCCACAGACGGACACCACACAATGATAAAGTTCAACGATACTTTATAGACAATTCTTCAAGTACGGTAGAATGGTACAAGGAGGTCTGGACTCAGGGGTCCCCTCTATTCTGGTCTCTGTTTGGGAAAAGGGTAGCGGGACAGTCTTGTTACCAAAAAGATGGAAATAGCTCTCAATCCTCGAGCTCGGTGGTGTAGATGAACGGGCCGCGGCGGAGCCAGCAGGTCCCGAGATGGATGAAGGAAGACGACGGTCCGCGGCAGAGCCAGCAGGTCCCGATGAAGGTGGTGGTTACAAACGGTCCGCGGCCACGCCAGCAGGTCCCGACGACGATGAAGGATAGGGTGGTTCCCAAAGCCGCGGCAGCGCCAGCAGGCAAGACGAGGGTGCACAAGACAGAGCTACGGCAGCGCCCGTAGTCCGTCAAGGATGAGTTCTTCTTTGCGTCTCTCGACTCCAAGATACAACTCCCGTCCTGCTCCGGAGCTGCCCCAGTTATAGGGCTGGTGTGCTTTGATGTCCGGACCCTCGCACCTGGAGGCCGGGAGGTCCGGGATGAGGGAGTCCCGACACCCAGCAGGGGGGTGGAGCCAGCGCCCGGGGAGGCGATGGGCGAGCGGCACTTGGCGGGGGAGAGCCATCGACACCTCTTGCTCCCATTGACTGACCAAGTAGCCCGCTCACCTCCTGGGTGGACGTTGGTGCCGGAATGTCTGAGGCCTGGCCAGGCCCAGGGTTGAGGTCGATCGGGGGCCAGGCGGCCTCGTGGTGGAGTGTCCAAGATGGCGCCCAGGATGGGCGCGCAGGCCGGTAGTGGGTCGGCCTACGCGGTCAACAGGTTCGGGTGTAGGGGTCCCTGCGGGGACGGTGGACGTGCAATGGTGGTGTGTGGTACTTGCGTGGCTGGGCTCGGGCCTGGTTGGGCCGGGGGAGAGCGGCCCTTCATGTTACCTGTCCAACACCTAGTTGTTATTCTGCCCTCTGTTCCCTCGTTGTGATTCTGCCCTCTGTTCCCTATTTGTGATTCTGCCCTCTGTTCCCTCATTGTGATTGTGATTCTGCCCTCTATTCCCTCTCTGTGATTCTGCCCTCTGTTCACTCGTGGTGATTGTTTTTCTGCCCTCTGTTCCCTTGTTGTGACTCTGCCCTTTGTTCCCTCTTTGTGATTCTGCCCTCTGTTCAATCGTTGTGATTGTTTTTCTGCCCTCTGTTCCCTAGTTGTGATTCTGCCCTCTGTTCCCTCGTTGTGATTCTGCCCTCTGTTCCCTCATTGGGATTGTAAGTCTGCCCTCTGCTCCCTAGTTGTGATTCTGCCCTCTGTTCCCTCGTTTTTGATTGTGATTCTGCCCTCTGTTCCCTGGTTGTGATTGTTTTTCTGCCCTCTGTTCCTCATTGTGATTCTGCCCTCTGTTCCCTTGTTGTGGTTCTGCCCTCTGTTCCCTCGTTGTGATTGTGATTCTGCCCTCTGTTCCCTCGTTGTGATTCTACCCTCTGTTCCCTAGTTGTGATTCTGCCCTCTGTTCCCTCGTTGTGATTCTGCCCTCTGTTCCCTCGTTGTGATTTTTTGTCTGCCCTCTGTTCCCTCGTTGTGATTCTGCCCTCTGTTCCCTAGTTGTGATTCTGCCCTGTTCCCTAGTTGTGATTCTGCCCTCTGTTCCCTCGTTGTGATTGTGATTCTGCCCTCTTTTCCCTAGTTGTGATTCTGCCCTCTGTTCCCACATTGTGATTGTGATTCTGCCCTCTGTTCTCTGGTTGTGATTCTTTTTCTGCCCTCTGTTCCCTCGTTGTGATTGTGATTCTGCCCTCTGTTCCCTCGTTGTGATTGTTTTTCTGCCCTCTGTTCCCTCGTTGTGATTCTGCCCTCTGTTCCCTAGTTGTGATTCTGCCCTCTGTTCCGTAGTTGTGATTCTGCCCTCTGTTCCCTCGTTGTGATTGTTTTTCTGCCCTCTGTTCCCTCGTTGTGATTGTTTTTCTGCCCTCTGTTCCCTCGTTGTTATTCTGCCCTCTGTTCCCTTGTTGTGGTTCTGCCCTCTGTTCCCTCGTTGTGATTGTGATTCTGCCCTCTGTTCCCTCGTTGTGATTCTACCCTCTGTTCCCTAGTTGTGATTCTGCCCTCTGTTCCCTCGTTGTGATTCTGCCCTCTGTTCCCTCGTTGTGATTGTTTGTCTGCCCTCTGTTCCCTCGTTGTGATTCTGCCCTCTGTTCCCTAGTTGTGATTCTGCCCTGTTCCCTAGTTGTGATTCTGCCCTCTGTTCCCTCGTTGTGATTGTGATTCTGCCCTCTTTTCCCTAGTTGTGATTCTGCCCTCTGTTCCCACATTGTGATTGTGATTCTGCCCTCTGTTCCCTGGTTGTGATTCTTTTTCTGCCCTCAGTTCCCTCGTTGTGATTGTGATTCTGCCCTCTGTTCCCTCGTTGTGATTGTTTTTCTGCCCTCTGTTCCCTCGTTGTGATTCTGCCCTCTGTTCCCTAGTTGTGATTCTGCCCTCTGTTCCGTAGTTGTGATTCTGCCCTCTGTTCCCTCGTTGTGATTGTTTTTCTGCCCTCTGTTCCCTCGTTGTGATTGTTTTTCTGCCCTCTGTTCCCTCGTTGTTATTCTGCCCTCTGTTCCCTCGTTGTGATTGTTTTTCTGCCCTCTGTTCCCTCGTTGTGATTGTTTTTCTGCCCTCTGTTCCCTCGTTGTGATTCTGCCCTCTGTTCCCTCGTTGTGATTCTGCCCTCTGTTCCCTCGTTGTGATTGTAATTATGCCCTCTGTTCCCTCGTTGTGATTCTGCCCTCTGTTCCCTCTTTGTGATTCTGCCCTCTGTTCCCTCGTTGTGATTGTGATTCTGCCCTCTGTTCCCTAGTTGTTATGCTGCCCTCTGTTCCCTCGTTGTGATTCTGCCCTCTGTTCCCTATTTGTGATTCTGCCCTCTGTTCCCTCGTTGTGATTGTGATTCTGCCCTCTGTTCCCTAGTTGTGATTCTGCCCTCTGTTCCCTTGTTGTGATTCTGCCTCTGTTCACTGGTGGTGATTGTTTTTCTGCCCTCTGTTCCCTCGTTGTGATTCTGCCCTTTGTTCCCTCGTTGTGATTCTGCCCTCTGTTCCCTCGTTGTGATTGTTTTTTTGCCCTCTGTTCCCTAGTTGTAATTCTGCCCTCTGTTCCCTAGTTGTGATTCTGCCCTCTGTTCCCTCGTTGTGATTCTGCCCTCTGTTCACTCGTGGTGATTGTTCTTCTGCCCTCTGTTCCCTCGTTGTGATTCTGCCCTTTGTTCCCTCATTGTGATTCTGCCCTCTGTTCCCTCATTGTGATTGTTTTTCTGCCCTCTGTTCCCTAGTTGTGATTCTGCCCTCTGTTCTCTCGTTGTGATTCTGCCCTCTGTTCCCTCGTTGTGATTGTGATTCTGTCCTCTGTTCCCTGGTTGTGATTGTTTTTCTGCTCTCTGTTCCCTCGTTGTGATTCTGCCCTCTGTTCCCTTGTTGTGATTCTGCCCTCTGTTCCCTCGTTGTGATTGTGATTCTGCCCTCTCTTCACTGGTTGTGATTGTTTTTCTGCCCTCTGTTCCCTCGTTGTGATTCTGCCCTCTGTTCCCTAGTTGTGATTCTGCCCTCTGTTCCCTCGTTGTGATTCTGCCCTCTGTTCACTTGTGGTGATTGTTTTTCTGCCCTCTGTTCCCTCGTTGTGATTCTGCCCTTTGTTCCCTCGTTGTGATTCTGCCCTCTGTTCCCTCGTTGTGATTGTTTTTCTGCCCTCTGTTCCCTAGTTGTGATTCTGCCCTCTGTTATCTCGTTGTGATTGTTTTTCTGCCCTCTGTTCCCTCGTTGTTATTCTGCCCTCTGTTCCCTCGTTGTGATTGTTTTTCTGCCCTCTGTTCCCTCGTTGTGATTGTTTTTCTGCCCTCTGTTCCCTCGTTGTGATCTCTGCCCTCTGTTCCCTCGTTGTGATTCTGCCCTCTGTTCCCTCGCTGTGATTGTAATTATGCCCTCTGTTCCCTAGTTGTTATTCTGCCCTCTGTTCCCTCGTTGTGATTCTGCCCTCTGTTCCCTATTTGTGATTCTGCCCTCTGTTCCTTCATTGTGATTGTTATTCTGCCCTCTGTTCCCTAGTTGTGATTCTGCCCTCTATTCCCTCTCTGTGATTCTGCCCTCTGTTCACTCGTGGTGATTGTTTTTCTGCCCTCTGTTAACCTTGTTGTGATTCTGCCCTTTGTTCCCTCTTTGTGATTCTGCCCTCTGTTCCCTCATTGGGATTGTGAGTCTGCCCTCTGCTCCCTAGTTGTGATTCTGCCCTCTGTTCCCTCGTTGTGATTGTGATTCTGCCCTCTGTTCCCTGGTTGTGATTGTTTTTCTGCCCTCTGTTCCTCGTTGTGATTCTGCCCTCTGTTCCCTTGTTGTGGTTCTGCCCTCTGTTCCCTCGTTGTGATTGTGATTCTGCCCTCTGTTCCCTCGTTGTGATTCTACCCTCTGTTCCCTAGTTGTGATTCTGCCCTCTGTTCCCTCGTTGTGATTCTGCCCTCTGTTCCCTCGTTGTGATTGTTTGTCTGCCCTCTGTTCCCTCGTTGTGATTGTTTTTCTGCCCTCTGTTCCCTCGTTGTGATTCTGCCCTCTGTTCCCTAGTTGTGATTCTGCCCTCTGTTCCGTAGTTGTGATTCTGCCCTCTGTTCCCTCGTTGTGATTGTTTTTCTGCCCTCTGTTCCCTCGTTGTGATTGTTTTTCTGCCCTCTGTTCCCTCGTTGTTATTCTGCCCTCTGTTCCCTTGTTGTGGTTCTGCCCTCTGTTCCCTCGTTGTGATTGTGATTCTGCCCTCTGTTCCCTCGTTGTGATTCTACCCTCTGTTCCCTAGTTGTGATTCTGCCCTCTGTTCCCTCGTTGTGATTCTGCCCTCTGTTCCCTCGTTGTGATTGTTTGTCTGCCCTCTGTTCCCTCGTTGTGATTCTGCCCTCTGTTCCCTAGTTGTGATTCTGCCCTGTTCCCTAGTTGTGATTCTGCCCTCTGTTCCCTCGTTGTGATTCTGCCCTCTGTTCCCTCGTTGTGATTGTGATTCTGCCCTCTGTTCCCTAGCTGTGATTCTGCCCTCTGTTCCCACGTTGTGATTGTGATTCTGCCCTCTGTTCCCTGGTTGTGATTCTTTTTCTGCCCTCTGTTACCTCGTTGTGATTGTGATTCTGCCCTCTGTTCCCTCGTTGTGATGGTTTTTCTGCCCTCTGTTCCCTCGTTGTGATTCTGCCCTCTGTTCCCTAGTTGTGATTCTGCCCTCTGTTCCGTAGTTGTGATTCTGCCCTCTGTTCCCTCGTTGTGATTGTTTTTCTGCCCTCTGTTCCCTCGTTGTGATTGTTTTTCTGCCCTCTGTTCCCTCGTTGTTATTCTGCCCTCTGTTCCCTCGTTGTGATTGTTTTTCTGCCCTCTGTTCCCTCGTTGTGATTGTTTTTCTGCCCTCTGTTCCCTCGTTGTGATTCTGCCCTCTGTTCCCTCGTTGTGATTCTGCCCTCTGTTCCCTCGTTGTGATTGTAATTATGCCCTCTGTTCCCTCGTTGTGATTCTGCCCTCTGTTCCCTCTTTGTGATTCTGCCCTCTGTTCCCTCGTTGTGATTGTGATTCTGCCCTCTGTTCCCTAGTTGTTATGCTGCCCTCTGTTCCCTCGTTGTGATTCTGCCCTCTGTTCCCTATTTGTGATTCTGCCCTCTGTTCCCTCGTTGTGATTGTGATTCTGCCCTCTGTTCCCTAGTTGTGATTCTGCCCTCTGTTCCCTTGTTGTGATTCTGCCTCTGTTCACTGGTGGTGATTGTTTTTCAGCCCTCTGTTCCCTCGTTGTGATTCTGCCCTTTGTTCCCTCGTTGTGATTCTGCCCTCTGTTCCCTCGTTGTGATTGTTTTTCTGCCCTCTGTTCCCTAGTTGTAATTCTGCCCTCTGTTCCCTAGTTGTGATTCTGCCCTCTGTTCCCTCGTTGTGATTCTGCCCTCTGTTCACTCGTGGTGATTGTTTTTCTGCCCTCTGTTCCCTCGTTGTGATTCTGCCCTTTGTTCCCTCATTGTGATTCTGCCCTCTGTTCCCTCATTGTGATTGTTTTTCTGCCCTCTGTTCCCTAGTTGTGATTCTGCCCTCTGTTCTCTCGTTGTGATTCTGCCCTCTGTTCCCTCGTTGTGATTGTGATTCTGTCCTCTGTTCCCTGGTTGTGATTGTTTTTCTGCTCTCTGTTCCCTCGTTGTGATTCTGCCCTCTGTTCCCTTGTTGTGATTCTGCCCTCTGTTCCCTCGTTGTGATTGTGATTCTGCCCTCTCTTCACTGGTTGTGATTGTTTTTCTGCCCTCTGTTCCCTCGTTGTTATTCTGCCCTCTGTTCCCTAGTTGTGATTCTGCCCTCTGTTCCCTCGTTGTGATTCTGCCCTCTGTTCACTTGTGGTGATTGTTTTTCTGCCCTCTGTTCCCTCGTTGTGATTCTGCCCTTTGTTCCCTCGTTGTGATTCTGCCCTCTGTTCCCTCGTTGTGATTGTTTTTCTGCCCTCTGTTCCCTAGTTGTGATTCTGCCCTCTGTTCTCTCGTTGTGATTGTTTTTCTGCCCTCTGTTCCCTCGTTGTTATTCTGCCCTCTGTTCCCTCGTTGTGATTGTTTTTCTGCCCTCTGTTCCCTCGTTGTGATTGTTTTTCTGCCCTCTGTTCCCTCGTTGTGATCTCTGCCCTCTGTTCCCTCGTTGTGATTCTGCCCTCTGTTCCCTCGCTGTGATTGTAATTATGCCCTCTGTTCCCTAGTTGTTATTCTGCCCTCTGTTCCCTCGTTGTGATTCTGCCCTCTGTTCCCTATTTGTGATTCTGCCCTCTGTTCCTTCATTGTGATTGTGATTCTGCCCTCTGTTCCCTAGTTGTGATTCTGCCCTCTATTCCCTCTCTGTGATTCTGCCCTCTGTTCACTCGTGGTGATTGTTTTTCTGCCCTCTGTTAACCTTGTTGTGATTCTGCCCTTTGTTCCCTCTTTGTGATTCTGCCCTCTGTTCAATCATTGTGATTGTTTTTCTGCCCTCTGTTCCCTAGTTGTGATTCTGCCCTCTGTTCCCTCATTGTGATTCTGCCCTCTGTTCCCTCATTGGGATTGTGAGTCTGCCCTCTGCTCCCTAGTTGTGATTCTGCCCTCTGTTCCCTCGTTGTGATTGTGATTCTGCCCTCTGTTCCCTGGTTGTGATTGTTTTTCTGCCCTCTGTTCCTCGTTGTGATTCTGCCCTCTGTTCCCTTGTTGTGGTTCTGCCCTCTGTTCCCTCGTTGTGATTGTGATTCTGCCCTCTGTTCCCTCGTTGTGATTCTACCCTCTGTTCCCTAGTTGTGATTCTGCCCTCTGTTCCCTCGTTGTGATTCTGCCCTCTGTTCCCTCGTTGTGATTGTTTCTCTGCCCTCTGTTCCCTCGTTGTGATTGTTTTTCTGCCCTCTGTTCCCTCGTTGTGATTCTGCCCTCTGTTCCCTAGTTGTGATTCTGCCCTCTGTTCCGTAGTTGTGATTCTGCCCTCTGTTCCCTCGTTGTGATTGTTTTTCTGCCCTCTGTTCCCTCGTTGTGATTGTTTTTCTGCCCTCTGTTCCCTCGTTGTTATTCTGCCCTCTGTTCCCTTGTTGTGGTTCTGCCCTCTGTTCCCTCGTTGTGATTGTGATTCTGCCCTCTGTTCCCTCGTTGTGATTCTACCCTCTGTTCCCTAGTTGTGATTCTGCCCTCTGTTCCCTCGTTGTGATTCTGCCCTCTGTTCCCTCGTTGTGATTGTTTGTCTGCCCTCTGTTCCCTCGTTGTGATTCTGCCCTCTGTTCCCTAGTTGTGATTCTGCCCTGTTCCTTAGTTGTGATTCTGCCCTCTGTTCCCTCGTTGTGATTGTGATTCTGCCCTCTTTTCCCTAGTTGTGATTCTGCCCTCTGTTTCCACATTGTGATTGTGATTCTGCCCTCTGTTCCCTGGTTGTGATTCTTTTTCTGCCCTCTGTTCCCTCGTTGTGATTGTGATTCTGCCCTCTGTTCCCTCGTTGTGATTGTTTTTCTGCCCTCTGTTCCCTCGTTGTGATTCTGCCCTCTGTTCCCTAGTTGTGATTCTGCCCTCTGTTCCGTAGTTGTGATTCTGCCCTCTGTTCCCTCGTTGTGATTGTTTTTCTGCCCTCTGTTCCCTCGTTGTGATTGTTTTTCTGCCCTCTGTTCCCTCGTTGTTATTCTGCCCTCTGTTCCTTCGTTGTGATTGTTTTTCTGCCCTCTGTTCCCTCGTTGTGATTGTTTTTCTGCCCTCTGTTCCCTCATTGTGATTCTGCCCTCTGTTCCCTCGTTGTGATTCTGCCCTCTGTTCCCTCGTTGTGATTGTAATTATGCCCTCTGTTCCCTCGTTGTGATTCTGCCCTCTGTTCCCTCTTTGTGATTCTGCCCTCTGTTCCCTCGTTGTGATTGTGATTCTGCCCTCTGTTCCCTAGTTGTTATGCTGCCCTCTGTTCCCTCGTTGTGATTCTGCCCTCTGTTCCCTATTTGTGATTCTGCCCTCTGTTCCCTCGTTGTGATTGTGATTCTGCCCTCTGATCCCTCGTTGTGATTCTGCCCTTTGTTCCCTCGTTGTGATTCTGCCCTCTGTTCCCTCGTTGTGATTGTTTTTCTGCCCTCTGTTCCCTAGTTGTAATTCTGCCCTCTGTTCCCTAGTTGTGATTCTGCCCTCTGTTCCCTCGTTGTGATTCTGCCCTCTGTTCACTCGTGGTGATTGTTTTTCTGCCCTCTGTTCCCTCGTTGTGATTCTGCCCTTTGTTCCCTCATTGTGATTCTGCCCTCTGTTCCCTCATTGTGATTGTTTTTCTGCCCTCTGTTCCCTAGTTGTGATTCTGCCCTCTGTTCTCTCGTTGTGATTCTGCCCTCTGTTCCCTCGTTGTGATTGTGATTCTGTCCTCTGTTCCCTGGTTGTGATTGTTTTTCTGCTCTCTGTTCCCTCGTTGTGATTCTGCCCTCTGTTCCCTTGTTGTGATTCTGCCCTCTGTTCCCTCGTTGTGATTGTGATTCTGCCCTCTCTTCACTGGTTGTGATTGTTTTTCTGCCCTCTGTTCCCTCGTTGTGATTCTGCCCTCTGTTCCCTAGTTGTGATTCTGCCCTCTGTTCCCTCGTTGTGATTCTGCCCTCTGTTCACTTGTGGTGATTGTTTTTCTGCCCTCTGTTCCCTCGTTGTGATTCTGCCCTTTGTTCCCTCATTGTGATTCTGCCCTCTGTTCCCTCGTTGTGATTGTTTTTCTGCCCTCTGTTCCCTAGTTGTGATTCTGCCCTCTGTTCTCTCGTTGTGATTGTTTTTCTGCCCTCTGTTCCCTCGTTGTTATTCTGCCCTCTGTTCCCTCGTTGTGATTGTTTTTCTGCCCTCTGTTCCCTCGTTGTGATTGTTTTTCTGCCCTCTGTTCCCTCGTTGTGATCTCTGCCCTCTGTTCCCTCGTTGTGATTCTGCCCTCTGTTCCCTCGCTGTGATTGTAATTATGCCCTCTGTTCCCTAGTTGTTATTCTGCCCTCTGTTCCCTCGTTGTGATTCTGCCCTCTGTTCCCTATTTGTGATTCTGCCCTCTGTTCCTTCATTGTGATTGTGATTCTGCCCTCTGTTCCCTAGTTGTGATTCTGCCCTCTATTCCCTCTCTGTGATTCTGCCCTCTGTTCACTCGTGGTGATTGTTTTTCTGCCCTCTGTTAACCTTGTTGTGATTCTGCCCTTTGTTCCCTCTTTGTGATTCTGCCCTCTGTTCAATCATTGTGATTGTTTTTCTGCCCTCTGTTCCCTAGTTGTGATTCTGCCCTCTGTTCCCTCATTGTGATTCTGCCCTCTGTTCCCTCATTGGGATTGTGAGTCTTCCCTCTGCTCCCTAGTTGTGATTCTGCCCTCTGTTCCCTCGTTGTGATTGTGATTCTGCCCTCTGTTCCCTGGTTGTGATTGTTTTTCTGCCCTCTGTTCCTCGTTGTGATTCTGCCCTCTGTTCCCTTGTTGTGGTTCTGCCCTCTGTTCCCTCGTTGTGATTGTGATTCTGCCCTCTGTTCCCTCGTTGTGATTCTACCCTCTGTTCCCTAGTTGTGATTCTGCCCTCTGTTCCCTCGTTGTGATTCTGCCCTCTGTTCCCTCGTTGTGATTGTTTCTCTGCCCTCTGTTCCCTCGTTGTGATTGTTTTTCTGCCCTCTGTTCCCTCGTTGTGATTCTGCCCTCTGTTCCCTAGTTGTGATTCTGCCCTCTGTTCCGTAGTTGTGATTCTGCCCTCTGTTCCCTCGTTGTGATTGTTTTTCTGCCCTCTGTTCCCTCGTTGTGATTGTTTTTCTGCCCTCTGTTCCCTCGTTGTTATTCTGCCCTCTGTTCCCTCGTTGTGGTTCTGCCCTCTGTTCCCTCGTTGTGATTGTAATTCTGCCCTCTGTTCCCTCGTTGTGATTCTACCCTCTGTTCCCTAGTTGTGATTCTGCCCTCTGTTCCCTCGTTGTGATTCTGCCCTCTGTTCCCTCGTTGTGATTGTTTGTCTGCCCTCTGTTCCCTCGTTGTGATTCTGCCCTCTGTTCGCTAGTTGTGATTCTGCCCTGTTCCTTAGTTGTGATTCTGCCCTCTGTTCCCTCGTTGTGATTGTGATTCTGCCCTCTTTTCCCTAGTTGTGATTCTGCCCTCTGTTTCCACATTGTGATTGTGATTCTGCCCTCTGTTCCCTGGTTGTGATTCTTTTTCTGCCCTCTGTTCCCTCGTTGTGATTGTGATTCTGCCCTGTGTTCCCTCGTTGTGATTGTTTTTCTGCCCTCTGTTCCCTCGTTGTGATTCTGCCCTCTGTTCCCTAGTTGTGATTCTGCCCTCTGTTCCGTAGTTGTGATTCTGCCCTCTGTTCCCTCGTTGTGATTGTTTTTCTGCCCTCTGTTCCCTCGTTGTGATTGTTTTTCTGCCCTCTGTTCCCTCGTTGTTATTCTGCCCTCTGTTCCTTCGTTGTGATTGTTTTTCTGCCCTCTGTTCCCTCGTTGTGATTGTTTTTCTGCCCTCTGTTCCCTCATTGTGATTCTGCCCTCTGTTCCCTCGTTGTGATTCTGCCCTCTGTTCCCTCGTTGTGATTGTAATTATGCCCTCTGTTCCCTCGTTGTGATTCTGCCCTCTGTTCCCTCTTTGTGATTCTGCCCTCTGTTCCCTCGTTGTGATTGTGATTCTGCCCTCTGTTCCCTAGTTGTTATGCTGCCCTCTGTTCCCTCGTTGTGATTCTGCCCTCTGTTCCCTATTTGTGATTCTGCCCTCTGTTCCCTCGTTGTGATTGTGATTCTGCCCTCTGTTCCCTAGTTGTGATTCTGCCCTCTGTTCCCTCGTTGTGGTTCTGCCCTCTGTTCACTTGTGGTGATTGTTTTTCTGCCCTCTGTTCCCTCGTTGTGATTCTGCCCTTTGTTCCCTCGTTGTGATTCTGCCCTCTGTTCCCTCGTTGTGATTGTTTTTCTGCCCTCTGTTCCCTAGTTGTGATTCTGCCCTCTGTTCTCTCGTTGTGATTGTTTTTCTGCCCTCTGTTCCCTCGTTGTTATTCTGCCCTCTGTTCCCTCGTTGTGATTGTTTTTCTGCCCTCTGTTCCCTCGTTGTGTTTGTTTTTCTGCCCTCTGTTCCCTCGTTGTGATCTCTGCCCTCTGTTCCCTCGTTGTGATTCTGCCCTCTGTTCCCTCGCTGTGATTGTAATTATGCCCTCTGTTCCCTAGTTGTTATTTTGCCCTCTGTTCCCTCGTTGTGATTCTGCCCTCTGTTCCCTATTTGTGATTCTGCCCTCTGTTCCCTCGTTGTGATTGTTTTTCTGCCCTCTGTTCCCTCATTGTTATTCTGCCCTCTGTTCCCTTGTTGTGATTCTGCCCTCTGTTCCCTCGTTGTGATTGTAATTATGCCCTCTGTTCCCTTGTTGTGATTCTGCCCTTTGTTCCCTCTTTGTGATTCTGCCCTCTGTTCAATCGTTGTGATTGTTTTTCTGCCCTCTGTTCCCTAGTTGTGATTCTGCCCTCTGTTCCCTCGTTGTGATTCTGCCCTCTGTTCCCTCATTGGGATTGTGAGTCTGCCCTCTGCTCCCTAGTTGTGATTCTGCCCTCTGTTCCCTCGTTGTGATTGTGATTCTGCCCTCTGTTCCCTGGTTGTGATTGTTTTTCTGCCCTCTGTTCCTCGTTGTGATTCTGCCCTCTGTTCCCTTGTTGTGGTTCTGCCCTCTGTTCCCTCGTTGTGATTGTGATTCTGCCCTCTGTTCCCTCGTTGTGATTCTACCCTCTGTTCCCTAGTTGTGATTCTGCCCTCTGTTCCCTCGTTGTGATTCTGCCCTCTGTTCCCTCGTTGTGATTGTTTGTCTGCCCTCTGTTCCCTCGTTGTGATTCTGCCCTCTGTTCCCTAGTTGTGATTCTGCCCTGTTCCCTAGTTGTGATTCTGCCCTCTGTTCCCTCGTTGTGATTGTGATTCTGCCCTCTTTTCCCTTGTTGTGATTCTGCCCTCTGTTCCCACATTGTGATTGTGATTCTGCCCTCTGTTCTCTGGTTGTGATTCTTTTTCTGCCCTCTGTTCCCTCGTTGTGATTGTGATTCTGCCCTCTGTTCCCTCGTTGTGATTGTTTTTCTGCCCTCTGTTCCCTCGTTGTGATTCTGCCCTCTGTTCCCTAGTTGTGATTCTGCCCTCTGTTCCGTAGTTGTGATTCTGCCCTCTGTTCCCTCGTTGTGATTGTTTTTCTGCCCTCTGTTCCCTCGTTGTGATTGTTTTTCTGCCCTCTGTTCCCTCGTTGTTATTCTGCCCTCTGTTCCCTTGTTGTGGTTCTGCCCTCTGTTCCCTCGTTGTGATTGTGATTCTGCCCTCTGTTCCCTCGTTGTGATTCTACCCTCTGTTCCCTAGTTGTGATTCTGCCCTCTGTTCCCTCGTTGTGATTCTGCCCTCTGTTCCCTCGTTGTGATTGTTTGTCTGCCCTCTGTTCGCTCGTTGTGATTCTGCCCTCTGTTCCCTAGTTGTGATTCTGCCCTGTTCCCTACTTGTGATTCTGCCCTCTGTTCCCTCATTGTGATTGTGATTCTGCCCTCTTTTCCCTAGTTGTGATTCTGCCCTCTGTTCCCACATTGTGATTGTGATTCTGCCCTCTGTTTCCTGGTTGTGATTCTTTTTCTGCCCTCTGTTCCCTTGTTGTGATTGTGATTCTGCCCTCTGTTCCCTCGTTGTGATTGTTTTTCTGCCCTCTGTTCCCTCGTTGTGATTCTGCCCTCTGTTCCCTAGTTGTGATTCTGCCCTCTGTTCCGTAGTTGTGATTCTGCCCTCTGTTCCCTCGTTGTGATTGTTTTTCTGCCCTCTGTTCCCTCGTTGTGATTGTTTTTCTGCCCTCTGTTCCCTCGTTGTTATTCTGCCCTCTGTTCCTTCGTTGTGATTGTTTTTCTGCCCTCTGTTCCCTCGTTGTGATTGTTTTTCTGCCCTCTGTTCCCTCATTGTGATTCTGCCCTCTGTTCCCTCGTTGTGATTCTGCCCTCTGTTCCCTCGTTGTGATTGTAATTATGCCCTCTGTTCCCTCGTTGTGATTCTGCCCTCTGTTCCCTCTTTGTGATTCTGCCCTCTGTTCCCTCGTTGTGATTGTGATTCTGCCCTCTGTTCCCTAGTTGTTATGCTGCCCTCTGTTCCCTCGTTGTGATTCTGCCCTCTGTTCCCTATTTGTGATTCTGCCCTCTGTTCCCTCGTTGTGATTGTGATTCTGCCCTCTGTTCCCTAGTTGTGATTCTGCCCTCTGTTCCCTTGTTGTGGTTCTGCCCTCTGTTCACTTGTGGTGATTGTTTTTCTGCCCTCTGTTCCCTCATTGTGATTCTGCCCTCTGTTCCCTCGTTGTGATTCTGCCCTCTGTTCCCTCGTTGTGATTGTAATTATGCCCTCTGTTCCCTCGTTGTGATTCTGCCCTCTGTTCCCTCTTTGTGATTCTGCCCTCTGTTCCCTCGTTGTGATTGTGATTCTGCCCTCTGTTCCCTAGTTGTTATGCTGCCCTCTGTTCCCTCGTTGTGATTCTGCCCTCTGTTCCCTATTTGTGATTCTGCCCTCTGTTCCCTCGTTGTGATTGTGATTCTGCCCTCTGTTCCCTAGTTGTGATTCTGCCCTCTGTTCCCTTGTTGTGATTCTGCCTCTGTTCACTGGTGGTGATTGTTTTTCTGCCCTCTGTTCCCTCGTTGTGATTCTGCCCTTTGTTCCCTCGTTGTGATTCTGCCCTCTGTTCCCTTGTTGTGATTCTGCCCTCTGTTCCCTCGTTGTGATTGTGATTCTGCCCTCTCTTCCCTGGTTGTGATTGTTTTTCTGCCCTCTGTTCCCTCGTTGTGATTCTGCCCTCTGTTCCCTAGTTGTGATTCTGCCCTCTGTTCCCTCGTTGTGATTCTGCCCTCTGTTCACTTGTGGTGATTGTTTTTCTGCCCTCTGTTCCCTCGTTGTGATTCTGCCCTTTGTTCCCTCATTGTGATTCTGCCCTCTGTTCCCTCGTTGTGATTGTTTTTCTGCCCTCTGTTCCCTAGTTGTGATTCTGCCCTCTGTTCTCTGGTTGTGATTGTTTTTCTGCCCTCTGTTCCCTCGTTGTTATTCTGCCCTCTGTTCCCTCATTGTGATTGTTTTTCTGCCCTCTGTTCCCTCGTTGTGATTGTTTTTCTGCCCTCTGTTCCCTCGTTGTGATCTCTGCCCTCTGTTCCCTCGTTGTGATTCTGCCCTCTGTTCCCTCGCTGTGATTGTAATTATGCCCTCTGTTCCCTAGTTGTTATTCTGCCCTCTGTTCCCTCGTTGTGATTCTGCCCTCTGTTCCCTATTTGTGATTCTGCCCTCTGTTCCCTCATTGTGATTGTGATTCTGCCCTCTATTCCCTCTCTGTGATTCTGCCCTCTGTTCACTCGTGGTGATTGTTTTTCTGCCCTCTGTTCCCTTGTTGTGACTCTGCCCTTTGTTCCCTCTTTGTGATTCTGC
The DNA here is from genome assembly GCF_964261635.1 of Lissotriton helveticus. Lineage (NCBI taxonomy): Eukaryota > Metazoa > Chordata > Amphibia > Caudata > Salamandridae > Lissotriton > Lissotriton helveticus. The sequence goes on along the minus strand of NC_136057.1, from coordinate 9,109,054 downwards.
CCTCTGTTCAATCGTTGTGATTGTTTTTCTGCCCTCTGTTCCCTAGTTGTGATTCTGCCCTCTGTTCCCTCGTTGTGATTCTGCCCTCTGTTCCCTCATTGGGATTGTAAGTCTGCCCTCTGCTCCCTAGTTGTGATTCTGCCCTCTGTTCCCTCGTTTTTGATTGTGATTCTGCCCTCTGTTCCCTGGTTGTGATTGTTTTTCTGCCCTCTGTTCCTCGTTGTGATTCTGCCCTCTGTTCCCTTGTTGTGGTTCTGCCCTCTGTTCCCTCGTTGTGATTGTGATTCTGCCCTCTGTTCCCTCGTTGTGATTCTACCCTCTGTTCCCTAGTTGTGATTCTGCCCTCTGTTCCCTCGTTGTGATTCTGCCCTCTGTTCCCTCGTTGTGATTTTTTGTCTGCCCTCTGTTCCCTCGTTGTGATTCTGCCCTCTGTTCCCTAGTTGTGATTCTGCCCTGTTCCCTAGTTGTGATTCTGCCCTCTGTTCCCTCGTTGTGATTGTGATTCTGCCCTCTTTTCCCTAGTTGTGATTCTGCCCTCTGTTCCCTAGTTGTGATTCTGCCCTCTGTTCCGTAGTTGTGATTCTGCCCTCTGTTCCCTCGTTGTGATTGTGATTCTGCCCTCTGTTCTCTGGTTGTGATTCTTTTTCTGCCCTCTGTTCCCTCGTTGTGATTGTGATTCTGCCCTCTGTTCCCTCGTTGTGATTGTTTTTCTGCCCTCTGTTCCCTCGTTGTGATTCTGCCCTCTGTTCCCTAGTTGTGATTCTGCCCTCTGTTCCGTAGTTGTGATTCTGCCCTCTGTTCCCTCGTTGTGATTGTTTTTCTGCCCTCTGTTCCCTCGTTGTGATTGTTTTTCTGCCCTCTGTTCCCTCGTTGTTATTCTGCCCTCTGTTCCCTTGTTGTGGTTCTGCCCTCTGTTCCCTCGTTGTGATTGTGATTCTGCCCTCTGTTCCCTCGTTGTGATTCTACCCTCTGTTCCCTAGTTGTGATTCTGCCCTCTGTTCCCTCGTTGTGATTCTGCCCTCTGTTCCCTCGTTGTGATTGTTTGTCTGCCCTCTGTTCCCTCGTTGTGATTCTGCCCTCTGTTCCCTAGTTGTGATTCTGCCCTGTTCCCTAGTTGTGATTCTGCCCTCTGTTCCCTCGTTGTGATTGTGATTCTGCCCTCTTTTCCCTAGTTGTGATTCTGCCCTCTGTTCCCACATTGTGATTGTGATTCGGCCCTCTGTTCCCTGGTTGTGATTCTTTTTCTGCCCTCTGTTCCCTCGTTGTGATTGTGATTCTGCCCTCTGTTCCCTCGTTGTGATTGTTTTTCTGCCCTCTGTTCCCTCGTTGTGATTCTGCCCTCTGTTCCCTAGTTGTGATTCTGCCCTCTGTTCCGTAGTTGTGATTCTGCCCTCTGTTCCCTCGTTGTGATTGTTTTTCTGCCCTCTGTTCCCTCGTTGTGATTGTTTTTCTGCCCTCTGTTCCCTCGTTGTTATTCTGCCCTCTGTTCCCTCGTTGTGATTGTTTTTCTGCCCTCTGTTCCCTCGTTGTGATTGTTTTTCTGCCCTCTGTTCCCTCGTTGTGATTCTGCCCTCTGTTCCCTCGTTGTGATTCTGCCCTCTGTTCCCTCGTTGTGATTGTAATTATGCCCTCTGTTCCCTCGTTGTGATTCTGCCCTCTGTTCCCTCTTTGTGATTCTGCCCTCTGTTCCCTCGTTGTGATTGTGATTCTGCCCTCTGTTCCCTAGTTGTTATGCTGCCCTCTGTTCCCTCGTTGTGATTCTGCCCTCTGTTCCCTATTTGTGATTCTGCCCTCTGTTCCCTCATTGTGATTGTGATTCTGCCCTCTGTTCCCTAGTTGTGATTCTGCCCTCTGTTCCCTTGTTGTGATTCTGCCTCTGTTCACTGGTGGTGATTGTTTTTCTGCCCTCTGTTCCCTCGTTGTGATTCTGCCCTTTGTTCCCTCGTTGTGATTCTGCCCTCTGTTCCCTCGTTGTGATTGTTTTTCTGCCCTCTGTTCCCTAGTTGTAATTCTGCCCTCTGTTCCCTAGTTGTGATTCTGCCCTCTGTTCCCTCGTTGTGATTCTGCCCTCTGTTCACTCGTGGTGATTGTTTTTCTGCCCTCTGTTCCCTCGTTGTGATTCTGCCCTTTGTTCCCTCATTGTGATTCTGCCCTCTGTTCCCTCATTGTGATTGTTTTTCTGCCCTCTGTTCCCTAGTTGTGATTCTGCCCTCTGTTCTCTCGTTGTGATTCTGCCCTCTGTTCCCTCGTTGTGATTGTGATTCTGTCCTCTGTTCCCTGGTTGTGATTGTTTTTCTGCTCTCTGTTCCCTCGTTGTGATTCTGCCCTCTGTTCCCTTGTTGTGATTCTGCCCTCTGTTCCCTCGTTGTGATTGTGATTCTGCCCTCTCTTCACTGGTTGTGATTGTTTTTCTGCCCTCTGTTCCCTCGTTGTGATTCTGCCCTCTGTTCCCTAGTTGTGATTCTGCCCTCTGTTCCCTCGTTGTGATTCTGCCCTCTGTTCACTTGTGGTGATTGTTTTTCTGCCCTCTGTTCCCTCGTTGTGATTCTGCCCTTTGTTCCCTCGTTGTGATTCTGCCCTCTGTTCCCTCGTTGTGATTGTTTTTCTGCCCTCTGTTCCCTAGTTGTGATTCTGCCCTCTGTTCTCTCGTTGTGATTGTTTTTCTGCCCTCTGTTCCCTCGTTGTTATTCTGCCCTCTGTTCCCTCGTTGTGATTGTTTTTCTGCCCTCTGTTCCCTCGTTGTGATTGTTTTTCTGCCCTCTGTTCCCTCGTTGTGATCTCTGCCCTCTGTTCCCTCGTTGTGATTCTGCCCTCTGTTCCCTCGCTGTGATTGTAATTATGCCCTCTGTTCCCTAGTTGTTATTCTGCCCTCTGTTCCCTATTTGTGATTCTGCCCTCTGTTCCTTCATTGTGATTGTGATTCTGCCCTCTGTTCCCTAGTTGTGATTCTGCCCTCTATTCCCTCTCTGTGATTCTGCCCTCTGTTCACTCGTGGTGATTGTTTTTCTGCCCTCTGTTAACCTTGTTGTGATTCTGCCCTTTGTTCCCTCTTTGTGATTCTGCCCTCTGTTCAATCATTGTGATTGTTTTTCTGCCCTCTGTTCCCTAGTTGTGATTCTGCCCTCTGTTCCCTCATTGTGATTCTGCCCTCTGTTCCCTCATTGGGATTGTGAGTCTGCCCTCTGCTCCCTAGTTGTGATTCTGCCCTCTGTTCCCTCGTTGTGATTGTGATTCTGCCCTCTGTTCCCTGGTTGTGATTGTTTTTCTGCCCTCTGTTCCTCGTTGTGATTCTGCCCTCTGTTCCCTTGTTGTGGTTCTGCCCTCTGTTCCCTCGTTGTGATTGTGATTCTGCCCTCTGTTCCCTCGTTGTGATTCTGCCCTCTGTTCCCTAGTTGTGATTCTGCCCTCTGTTCCCTCGTTGTGATTCTGCCCTCTGTTCCCTCGTTGTGATTGTTTGTCTGCCCTCTGTTCCCTCGTTGTGATTGTTTTTCTGCCCTCTGTTCCCTCATTGTGATTCTGCCCTCTGTTCCCTAGTTGTGATTCTGCCCTCTGTTCCGTAGTTGTGATTCTGCCCTCTGTTCCCTCGTTGTGATTGTTTTTCTGCCCTCTGTTCCCTCGTTGTGATTGTTTTTCTGCCCTCTGTTCCCTCGTTGTTATTCTGCCCTCTGTTCCCTTGTTGTGGTTCTGCCCTCTGTTCCCTCGTTGTGATTGTGATTCTGCCCTCTGTTCCCTCGTTGTGATTCTACCCTCTGTTCCCTAGTTGTGATTCTGCCCTCTGTTCCCTCGTTGTGATTCTGCCCTCTGTTCCCTCGTTGTGATTGTTTGTCTGCCCTCTGTTCCCTCGTTGTGATTCTGCCCTCTGTTCCCTAGTTGTGATTCTGCCCTGTTCCTTAGTTGTGATTCTGCCCTCTGTTCCCTCGTTGTGATTGTGATTCTGCCCTCTTTTCCCTAGTTGTGATTCTGCCCTCTGTTTCCACATTGTGATTGTGATTCTGCCCTCTGTTCCCTGGTTGTGATTCTTTTTCTGCCCTCTGTTCCCTCGTTGTGATTGTGATTCTGCCCTCTGTTCCCTCGTTGTGATTGTTTTTCTGCCCTCTGTTCCCTCGTTGTGATTCTGCCCTCTGTTCCCTAGTTGTGATTCTGCCCTCTGTTCCGTAGTTGTGATTCTGCCCTCTGTTCCCTCGTTGTGATTGTTTTTCTGCCCTCTGTTCCCTCGTTGTGATTGTTTTTCTGCCCTCTGTTCCCTCGTTGTTATTCTGCCCTCTGTTCCTTCGTTGTGATTGTTTTTCTGCCCTCTGTTCCCTCGTTGTGATTGTTTTTCTGCCCTCTGTTCCCTCATTGTGATTCTGCCCTCTGTTCCCTCGTTGTGATTCTGCCCTCTGTTCCCTCTTTGTGATTCTGCCCTCTGTTCCCTCGTTGTGATTGTGATTCTGCCCTCTGTTCCCTAGTTGTTATGCTGCCCTCTGTTCCCTCGTTGTGATTCTGCCCTCTGTTCCCTATTTGTGATTCTGCCCTCTGTTCCCTCGTTGTGATTGTGATTCTGCCCTCTGTTCCCTAGTTGTGATTCTGCCCTCTGTTCCCTCGTTGTGGTTCTGCCCTCTGTTCACTTGTGGTGATTGTTTTTCTGCCCTCTGTTCCCTCGTTGTGATTCTGCCCTTTGTTCCCTCGTTGTGATTCTGCCCTCTGTTCCCTCGTTGTGATTGTTTTTCTGCCCTCTGTTCCCTAGTTGTGATTCTGCCCTCTGTTCTCTCGTTGTGATTGTTTTTCTGCCCTCTGTTCCCTCGTTGTTATTCTGCCCTCTGTTCCCTCGTTGTGATTGTTTTTCTGCCCTCTGTTCCCTCGTTGTGTTTGTTTTTCTGCCCTCTGTTCCCTCGTTGTGATCTCTGCCCTCTGTTCCCTCGTTGTGATTCTGCCCTCTGTTCCCTCGCTGTGATTGTAATTATGCCCTCTGTTCCCTAGTTGTTATTTTGCCCTCTGTTCCCTCGTTGTGATTCTGCCCTCTGTTCCCTATTTGTGATTCTGCCCTCTGTTCCCTCGTTGTGATTGTTTTTCTGCCCTCTGTTCCCTCATTGTTATTCTGCCCTCTGTTCCCTTGTTGTGATTCTGCCCTCTGTTCCCTCGTTGTGATTGTAATTATGCCCTCTGTTCCCTTGTTGTGATTCTGCCCTTTGTTCCCTCTTTGTGATTCTGCCCTCTGTTCAATCGTTGTGATTGTTTTTCTGCCCTCTGTTCCCTAGTTGTGATTCTGCCCTCTGTTCCCTCGTTGTGATTCTGCCCTCTGTTCCCTCATTGGGATTGTGAGTCTGCCCTCTGCTCCCTAGTTGTGATTCTGCCCTCTGTTCCCTCGTTGTGATTGTGATTCTGCCCTCTGTTCCCTGGTTGTGATTGTTTTTCTGCCCTCTGTTCCTCGTTGTGATTCTGCCCTCTGTTCCCTTGTTGTGGTTCTGCCCTCTGTTCCCTCGTTGTGATTGTGATTCTGCCCTCTGTTCCCTCGTTGTGATTCTACCCTCTGTTCCCTAGTTGTGATTCTGCCCTCTGTTCCCTCGTTGTGATTCTGCCCTCTGTTCCCTCGTTGTGATTGTTTGTCTGCCCTCTGTTCCCTCGTTGTGATTCTGCCCTCTGTTCCCTAGTTGTGATTCTGCCCTGTTCCCTAGTTGTGATTCTGCCCTCTGTTCCCTCGTTGTGATTGTGATTCTGCCCTCTTTTCCCTTGTTGTGATTCTGCCCTCTGTTCCCACATTGTGATTGTGATTCTGCCCTCTGTTCTCTGGTTGTGATTCTTTTTCTGCCCTCTGTTCCCTCGTTGTGATTGTGATTCTGCCCTCTGTTCCCTCGTTGTGATTGTTTTTCTGCCCTCTGTTCCCTCGTTGTGATTCTGCCCTCTGTTCCCTAGTTGTGATTCTGCCCTCTGTTCCGTAGTTGTGATTCTGCCCTCTGTTCCCTCGTTGTGATTGTTTTTCTGCCCTCTGTTCCCTCGTTGTGATTGTTTTTCTGCCCTCTGTTCCCTCGTTGTTATTCTGCCCTCTGTTCCCTTGTTGTGGTTCTGCCCTCTGTTCCCTCGTTGTGATTGTGATTCTGCCCTCTGTTCCCTCGTTGTGATTCTACCCTCTGTTCCCTAGTTGTGATTCTGCCCTCTGTTCCCTCGTTGTGATTCTGCCCTCTGTTCCCTCGTTGTGATTGTTTGTCTGCCCTCTGTTCCCTCGTTGTGATTCTGCCCTCTGTTCCCTAGTTGTGATTCTGCCCTGTTCCCTAGTTGTGATTCTGCCCTCTGTTCCCTCATTGTGATTGTGATTCTGCCCTCTTTTCCCTAGTTGTGATTCTGCCCTCTGTTCCCACATTGTGATTGTGATTCTGCCCTCTGTTTCCTGGTTGTGATTCTTTTTCTGCCCTCTGTTCCCTCGTTGTGATTGTGATTCTGCCCTCTGTTCCCTCGTTGTGATTGTTTTTCTGCCCTCTGTTCCCTCGTTGTGATTCTGCCCTCTGTTCCCTAGTTGTGATTCTGCCCTCTGTTCCGTAGTTGTGATTCTGCCCTCTGTTCCCTCGTTGTGATTGTTTTTCTGCCCTCTGTTCCCTCGTTGTGATTGTTTTTCTGCCCTCTGTTCCCTCGTTGTTATTCTGCCCTCTGTTCCTTCGTTGTGATTGTTTTTCTGCCCTCTGTTCCCTCGTTGTGATTGTTTTTCTGCCCTCTGTTCCCTCATTGTGATTCTGCCCTCTGTTCCCTCGTTGTGATTCTGCCCTCTGTTCCCTCGTTGTGATTGTAATTATGCCCTCTGTTCCCTCGTTGTGATTCTGCCCTCTGTTCCCTCTTTGTGATTCTGCCCTCTGTTCCCTCGTTGTGATTGTGATTCTGCCCTCTGTTCCCTAGTTGTTATGCTGCCCTCTGTTCCCTCGTTGTGATTCTGCCCTCTGTTCCCTATTTGTGATTCTGCCCTCTGTTCCCTCGTTGTGATTGTGATTCTGCCCTCTGTTCCCTAGTTGTGATTCTGCCCTCTGTTCCCTTGTTGTGGTTCTGCCCTCTGTTCACTTGTGGTGATTGTTTTTCTGCCCTCTGTTCCCTCATTGTGATTCTGCCCTCTGTTCCCTCGTTGTGATTCTGCCCTCTGTTCCCTCGTTGTGATTGTAATTATGCCCTCTGTTCCCTCGTTGTGATTCTGCCCTCTGTTCCCTCTTTGTGATTCTGCCCTCTGTTCCCTCGTTGTGATTGTGATTCTGCCCTCTGTTCCCTAGTTGTTATGCTGCCCTCTGTTCCCTCGTTGTGATTCTGCCCTCTGTTCCCTATTTGTGATTCTGCCCTCTGTTCCCTCGTTGTGATTGTGATTCTGCCCTCTGTTCCCTAGTTGTGATTCTGCCCTCTGTTCCCTTGTTGTGATTCTGCCTCTGTTCACTGGTGGTGATTGTTTTTCTGCCCTCTGTTCCCTCGTTGTGATTCTGCCCTTTGTTCCCTCGTTGTGATTCTGCCCTCTGTTCCCTTGTTGTGATTCTGCCCTCTGTTCCCTCGTTGTGATTGTAATTATGCCCTCTGTTCCCTCGTTGTGATTCTGCCCTCTGTTCCCTCTTTGTGATTCTGCCCTCTGTTCCCTCGTTGTATTTGTGATTCTGCCCTCTGTTCCCTAGTTGTTATGCTGCCCTCTGTTCCCTCGTTGTGATTCTGCCCTCTGTTCCCTATTTGTGATTCTGCCCTCTGTTCCCTCGTTGTGATTGTGATTCTGCCCTCTGTTCCCTAGTTGTGATTCTGCCCTCTGTTCCCTTGTTGTGATTCTGCCTCTGTTCACTGGTGGTGATTGTTTTTCTGCCCTCTGTTCACTCGTTGTGATTCTGCCCTTTGTTCCCTCGTTGTGATTCTGCCCTCTGTTCCCTTGTTGTGATTCTGCCCTCTGTTCCCTCGTTGTGATTGTGATTCTGCCCTCTCTTCCCTGGTTGTGATTGTTTTTCTGCCCTCTGTTCCCTCGTTGTGATTCTGCCCTCTGTTCCCTAGTTGTGATTCTGCCCTCTGTTCCCTCGTTGTGATTCTGCCCTCTGTTCACTTGTGGTGATTGTTTTTCTGCCCTCTGTTCCCTCGTTGTGATTCTGCCCTTTGTTCCCTCATTGTGATTCTGCCCTCTGTTCCCTCGTTGTGATTGTTTTTCTGCCCTCTGTTCCCTAGTTGTGATTCTGCCCTCTGTTCTCTCGTTGTGATTGTTTTTCTGCCCTCTGTTCCCTCGTTGTTATTCTGCCCTCTGTTCCCTCGTTGTGATTGTTTTTCTGCCCTCTGTTCCCTCGTTGTGATTGTTTTTCTGCCCTCTGTTCCCTCGTTGTGATCTCTGCCCTCTGTTCCCTCGTTGTGATTCTGCCCTCTGTTCCCTCGCTGTGATTGTAATTATGCCCTCTGTTCCCTAGTTGTTATTCTGCCCTCTGTTCCCTCGTTGTGATTCTGCCCTCTGTTCCCTATTTGTGCTTCTGCCCTCTGTTCCCTCATTGTGATTGTGATTCTGCCCTCTGTTCCCTAGTTGTGATTCTGCCCTCTATTCCCTCTCTGTGATTCTGCCCTCTGTTCACTCGTGGTGATTGTTTTTCTGCCCTCTGTTCCCTTGTTGTGACTCTGCCCTTTGTTCCCTCTTTGTGATTCTGCCCTCTGTTCAATCGTTGTGATTGTTTTTCTGCCCTCTGTTCCCTAGTTGTGATTCTGCCCTCTGTTCCCTCGTTGTGATTCTGCCCTCTGTTCCCTCATTGGGATTGTAAGTCTGCCCTCTGCTCCCTAGTTGTGATTCTGCCCTCTGTTCCCTCGTTTTTGATTGTGATTCTGCCCTCTGTTCCCTGGTTGTGATTGTTTTTCTGCCCTCTGTTCCTCGTTGTGATTCTGCCCTCTGTTCCCTTGTTGTGGTTCTGCCCTCTGTTCCCTCGTTGTGATTGTGATTCTGCCCTCTGTTCCCTCGTTGTGATTCTACCCTCTGTTCCCTAGTTGTGATTCTGCCCTCTGTTCCCTCGTTGTGATTCTGCCCTCTGTTCCCTCGTTGTGATTGTTTGTCTGCCCTCTGTTCCCTCGTTGTGATTCTGCCCTCTGTTCCCTAGTTGTGATTCTGCTCTGTTCCCTAGTTGTGATTCTGCCCTCTGTTCCCTCGTTGTGATTGTGATTCTGCCCTCTTTTCCCTAGTTGTGATTCTGCCCTCTGTTCCCACATTGTGATTGTGATTCTGCCCTCTGTTCTCTGGTTGTGATTCTTTTTCTGCCCTCTGTTCCCTCGTTGTGATTGTGATTCTGCCCTCTGTTCCCTCGTTGTGATTGTTTTTCTGCCCTCTGTTCCCTCGTTGTGATTCTGCCCTCTGTTCCCTAGTTGTGATTCTGCCCTCTGTTCCGTAGTTGTGATTCTGCCCTCTGTTCCCTCGTTGTGATTGTTTTTCTGCCCTCTGTTCCCTCGTTGTGATTGTTTTTCTGCCCTCTGTTCCCTCGTTTTTATTCTGCCCTCTGTTCCCTTGTTGTGGTTCTGCCCTCTGTTCCCTCATTGTGATTGTGATTCTGCCCTCTGTTCCCTCGTTGTGATTCTACCCTCTGTTCCCTAGTTGTGATTCTGCCCTCTGTTCCCTCGTTGTGATTCTGCCCTCTGTTCCCTCGTTGTGATTGTTTGTCTGCCCTCTGTTCCCTCGTTGTGATTCTGCCCTCTGTTCCCTAGTTGTGATTCTGCCCTGTTCCCTAGTTGTGATTCTGCCCTCTGTTCCCTCGTTGTGATTGTGATTCTGCCCTCTTTTCCCTAGTTGTGATTCTGCCCTCTGTTCCCACATTGTGATTGTGATTCTGCCCTCTGTTCCCTGGTTGTGATTCTTTTTCTGCCCTCTGTTCCCTCGTTGTGATTGTGATTCTGCCCTCTGTTCCCTCGTTGTGATTGTTTTTCTGCCCTCTGTTCCCTCGTTGTGATTCTGCCCTCTGTTCCCTAGTTGTGATTCTGCCCTCTGTTCCGTAGTTGTGATTCTGCCCTCTGTTCCCTCGTTGTGATTGTTTTTCTGCCCTCTGTTCCCTCGTTGTGATTGTTTTTCTGCCCTCTGTTCCCTCGTTGTTATTCTGCCCTCTGTTCCCTCGTTGTGATTGTTTTTCTGCCCTCTGTTCCCTCGTTGTGATTGTTTTTCTGCCCTCTGTTCCCTCGTTGTGATTCTGCCCTCTGTTCTCTCGTTGTGATTGTTTTTCTGCCCTCTGTTCCCTCGTTGTTATTCTGCCCTCTGTTCCCTCGTTGTGATTGTTTTTCTGCCCTCTGTTCCCTCGTTGTGATTGTTTTTCTGCCCTCTGTTCCCTCATTGTGATTCTGCCCTCTCTTCCCTCGTTGTGATTCTGCCCTCTGTTCCCTCGTTGTGATTGTAATTATGCCCTCTGTTCCCTCGTTGTGATTCTGCCCTCTGTTCCCTCTTTGTGATTCTGCCCTCTGTTCCCTCGTTGTGATTGTGATTCTGCCCTCTGTTCCCTAGTTGTTATGCTGCCCTCTGTTCCCTCGTTGTGATTCTGCCCTCTGTTCCCTATTTGTGATTCTGCCCTCTGTTCCCTCGTTGTGATTGTGATTCTGCCCTCTGTTCCCTAGTTGTGATTCTGCCCTCTGTTCCCTCGTTGTGGTTCTGCCCTCTGTTCACTTGTGGTGATTGTTTTTCTTCCCTCTGTTCCCTCGTTGTGATTCTGCCCTTTGTTCCCTCGTTGTGATTCTGCACTCTGTTCCCTCGTTGTGATTGTTTTTCTGCCCTCTGTTCCCTAGTTGTGATTCTGCCCTCTGTTCTCTCGTTGTGATTGTTTTTCTGCCCTCTGTTCCCTCGTTGTTATTCTGCCCTCTGTTCCCTCGTTGTGATTGTTTTTCTGCCCTCTGTTCCCTCGTTGTGTTTGTTTTTCTGCCCTCTGTTCCCTCGTTGTGATCTCTGCCCTCTGTTCCCTCGTTGTGATTCTGCCCTCTGTTCCCTCGCTGTGATTGTAATTATGCCCTCTGTTCCCTAGTTGTTATTTTGCCCTCTGTTCCCTCGTTGTGATTCTGCCCTCTGTTCCCTATTTGTGATTCTGCCCTCTGTTCCCTCGTTGTGATTGTTTTTCTGCCCTCTGTTCCCTCATTGTTATTCTGCCCTCTGTTCCCTTGTTGTGATTCTGCCCTCTGTTCCCTCGTTGTGATTGTAATTATGCCCTCTGTTCCCTCGTTGTGATTCTGCCCTCTGTTCCCTCGTTGTGATTCTGCCCTCTGTTCCCTGCTTGTGATTCTGATTCTGCCCTCTGTTCCCTAGTTGTTATGCTGCCCTCTGTTCCCTCGTTGTGATTCTGCCCTCTGTTCCCTATTGGTGATTCTGCCCTCTGTTCCCTTGTTGTGATTGTAATTCTGCCCTCTGTTCCCTAGTTGTGATTCTGCCCTCTGTTCCCTCGTTATGATTCTGCCCTCTGTTCACTCGTGGTGATTGTTTTTCTGCCCTCTGTTCCCTCGTTGTGATTCTGCCCTTTGTTCCCTCATTGTGATTCTGCCCTCTGTTCCCTCATTGTGATTGTTTTTCTGCCCTCTGTTCCCTAGTTGTGATTCTGCCCTCTGTTCTCTCGTTGTGATTCTGCCCTCTGTTCCCTCGTTGTGATTGTGATTCTGCCCTCTGTTCCCTAGTTGTGATTCTGCCCTCTATTCCCTCTTTGTGATTCTGCCCTCTGTTCACTCGTGGTGATTGTTTTTCTGCCCTCTGTTCCCTCGTTGTGATTCTGCCCTCTGTTCCCTCGTTGTGATTCTACCCTCTGTTCCCTAGTTGTGATTCTGCCCTCTGTTCCCTCGTTGTGATTCTGCCCTCTGTTCCCTCGTTGTGATTGTTTGTCTGCCCTCTGTTCCCTCGTTGTGATTCTGCCCTCTGTTCCCTAGTTGTGATTCTGCCCTGTTCCCTAGTTGTGATTCTGCCCTCTGTTCCCTCGTTGTGATTGTGATTCTGCCCTCTTTTCCCTAGTTGTGATTCTGCCCTCTGTTCCCACATTGTGATTGTGATTCTGCCCTCTGTTCCCTGGTTGTGATTCTTTTTCTGCCCTCTGTTCCCTCGTTGTGATTGTGATTCTGCCCTCTGTTCCCTCGTTGTGATTGTTTTTCTGCCCTCTGTTCCCTCGTTGTGATTCTGCCCTCTGTTCCCTAGTTGTGATTCTGCCCTCTGTTCCGTAGTTGTGATTCTGCCCTCTGTTCCCTCGTTGTGATTGTTTTTCTGCCCTCTGTTCCCTCGTTGTGATTGTTTTTCTGCCCTCTGTTCCCTCGTTGTTATTCTGCCCTCTGTTCCCTCGTTGTGATTGTTTTTCTGCCCTCTGTTCCCTCGTTGTGATTGTTTTTCTGCCCTCTGTTCCCTCGTTGTGATTCTGCCCTCTGTTCTCTCGTTGTGATTGTTTTTCTGCCCTCTGTTCCCTCGTTGTTATTCTGCCCTCTGTTCCCTCGTTGTGATTGTTTTTCTGCCCTCTGTTCCCTCGTTGTGATTGTTTTTCTGCCCTCTGTTCCCTCATTGTGATTCTGCCCTCTCTTCCCTCGTTGTGATTCTGCCCTCTGTTCCCTCGTTGTGATTGTAATTATGCCCTCTGTTCCCTCGTTGTGATTCTGCCCTCTGTTCCCTCTTTGTGATTCTGCCCTCTGTTCCCTCGTTGTGATTGTGATTCTGCCCTCTGTTCCCTAGTTGTTATGCTGCCCTCTGTTCCCTCGTTGTGATTCTGCCCTCTGTTCCCTATTTGTGATTCTGCCCTCTGTTCCCTCGTTGTGATTGTGATTCTGCCCTCTGTTCCCTAGTTGTGATTCTGCCCTCTGTTCCCTCGTTGTGGTTCTGCCCTCTGTTCACTTGTGGTGATTGTTTTTCTTCCCTCTGTTCCCTCGTTGTGATTCTGCCCTTTGTTCCCTCGTTGTGATTCTGCCCTCTGTTCCCTCGTTGTGATTGTTTTTCTGCCCTCTGTTCCCTAGTTGTGATTCTGCCCTCTGTTCTCTCGTTGTGATTGTTTTTCTGCCCTCTGTTCCCTCGTTGTTATTCTGCCCTCTGTTCCCTCGTTGTGATTGTTTTTCTGCCCTCTGTTCCCTCGTTGTGTTTGTTTTTCTGCCCTCTGTTCCCTCGTTGTGATCTCTGCCCTCTGTTCCCTCGTTGTGATTCTGCCCTCTGTTCCCTCGCTGTGATTGTAATTATGCCCTCTGTTCCCTAGTTGTTATTTTGCCCTCTGTTCCCTCGTTGTGATTCTGCCCTCTGTTCCCTATTTGTGATTCTGCCCTCTGTTCCCTCGTTGTGATTGTTTTTCTGCCCTCTGTTCCCTCATTGTTATTCTGCCCTCTGTTCCCTTGTTGTGATTCTGCCCTCTGTTCCCTCGTTGTGATTGTAATTATGCCCTCTGTTCCCTCGTTGTGATTCTGCCCTCTGTTCCCTCGTTGTGATTCTGCCCTCTGTTCCCTGCTTGTGATTCTGATTCTGCCCTCTGTATCCTAGTTGTTATGCTGCCCTCTGTTCCCTCGTTGTGATTCTGCCCTCTGTTCCCTATTGGTGATTCTGCCCTCTGTTCCCTTGTTGTGATTGTAATTCTGCCCTCTGTTCCCTAGTTGTGATTCTGCCCTCTGTTCCCTCGTTATGATTCTGCCCTCTGTTCACTCGTGGTGATTGTTTTTCTGCCCTCTGTTCCCTCGTTGTGATTCTGCCCTTTGTTCCCTCATTGTGATTCTGCCCTCTGTTCCCTCATTGTGATTGTTTTTCTGCCCTCTGTTCCCTAGTTGTGATTCTGCCCTCTGTTCTCTCGTTGTGATTCTGCCCTCTGTTCCCTCGTTGTGATTGTGATTCTGCCCTCTGTTCCCTAGTTGTGATTCTGCCCTCTATTCCCTCTTTGTGATTCTGCCCTCTGTTCACTCGTGGTGATTGTTTTTCTGCCCTCTGTTCCCTCGTTGTGATTCTGCCCTTTGTTCCCTCTTTGTGATTCTGCCCTCTGTTCAATCGTTGTGATTGTTTTTCTGCCCTCTGTTCCCTAGTTGTGATTCTGCCCTCTGTTCCCTCGTTGTGATTCTGCCCTCTGTTCCCTCATTGGGATTGTGAGTCTGCCCTCTGCTCCCTAGTTGTGATTCTGCCCTCTGTTCCCTCGTTGTGATTGTGATTCTGCCCTCTGTTCCCTGGTTGTGATTGTTTTTCTGCCCTCTGTTCCTCGTTGTGATTTTGCCCTCTGTTCCCTTGTTGTGGTTCTGCCCTCTGTTCCCTCGTTGTGATTGTGATTCTGCCCTCTGTTCCCTCGTTGTGATTCTACCCTCTGTTCCCTAGTTGTGATTCTGCCCTCTGTTCCCTCGTTGTGATTCTGCCCTCTGTTCCCTCGTTGTGATTGTTTGTCTGCCCTCTGTTCCCTCGTTGTGATTCTGCCCTCTGTTCCCTAGTTGTGATTCTGCCCTGTTCCCTAGTTGTGATTCTGCCCTCTGTTCCCTCGTTGTGATTGTGATTCTGCCCTCTTTTCCCTAGTTGTGATTCTGCCCTCTGTTCCCACGTTGTGATTGTGATTATGCCCTCTGTTCCCTGGTTGTGATTCTTTTTCTGCCCTCTGTTCCCTTGTTGTGATTGTGATTCTGCCCTCTGTTCCCTCGTTGTGATTGTTTTTCTGCCCTCTGTTCCCTCGTTGTGATTCTGCCCTCTGTTCCTTAGTTGTGATTCTGCCCTCTGTTCCGTAGTTGTGATTCTGCCCTCTGTTCCCTCGTTGTGATTGTTTTTCTGCCCTCTGTTCCCTCGTTGTTATTGTTTTTCTGCCCTCTGTTCCCTCGTTGTTATTCTGCCCTCTGTTCCCTCGTTGTGATTGTTTTTCTGCCCTCTGTTCCCTCGTTGTGATTGTTTTTCTGCCCTCTGTTCCCTCGTTGTGATTCTGCCCTCTGTTCCCTCGTTGTGATTCTGCCCTCTGTTCCCTCGTTGTGATTGTAATTATGCCCTCTGTTCCCTCGTGATTCTGCCCTCTGTTCCCTCGTTGTGATTCTGCCCTCTGTTCCCTCGTTGTGATTGTGATTCTGCCCTCTGTTCCCTAGTTGTTATGCTGCCCTCTGTTCCCTCGTTGTGATTCTGCCCTATGTTCCCTATTTGTGATTCTGCCCTCTGTTCCCTCGTTGTGATTGTGATTCTGCCCTCTGTTCCCTAGTTGTGATTCTGCCCTCTGTTCCCTTGTTGTGATTCTGCCCTCTGTTCACTCGTGGTGATTGTTTTTCTGCCCTCTGTTCCCTTGTTGTGTTTCTGCCCTTTGTTCCCTCGTTGTGATTCTGCCCTCTGTTCCCTTGTTGTGATTGTTTTTCTGCCCTCTGTTCCCTAGTTGTGATTCTGCCCTCTGTTCTCTCGTTGTGATTCTGCCCTCTGTTCCCTGGTTGTGATTGTGATTCTGCCCTCTGTTCCCTGGTTGTGATTGTTTTTCTGCCCTCTGTTCCCTCGTTGTGATTCTGCCCTCTGTTCCCTTGTTGTGATTCTGCCCTCTGTTCCCTCGTTGTGATTGTGATTCTTCCCTCTGTTCCCTCGTTGGGATTGTTTTTCTGCCTTCTGTTCCCTCGTTGTGATTCTGCCCTCTGTTCCCTAGTTGTGATTCTGCCCTCTGTTCCGTAGTTGTGATTCTGCCCTCTGTTCCCTCGTTGTGATTGTTTTTCTGCCCTCTGTTCCCTCGTTGTGATTGTTTTTCTGCCCTCTGTTCCCTCGTTGTTATTCTGCCCTCTGTTCCCTCGTTGTGATTCTGCCCTCTGTTCCCTCGTTGTGATTGTAATTATGCCCTCTGTTCCCTCGTTGTGATTCTGCCCTCTGTTCCCTCGTTGTGATTCTGCCCTCTGTTCCCTGCTTGTGATTCTGATTCTGCCCTCTGTTCCCTAGTTGTTATGCTGCCCTCTGTTCCCTCGTTGTGATTCTGCCCTCTGTTCCCTATTGGTGATTCTGCCCTCTGTTCCCTTGTTGTGATTGTAATTCTGCCCTCTGTTCCCTAGTTGTGATTCTGCCCTCTGTTCCCATGTTGTGATTCTGCCCTCTGTTCACTCGTGGTGATTGTTTTTCTGCCCTCTGTTCCCTCGTTGTGATTCTGCCCTTTGTTCCCTCATTGTGATTCTGCCCTCTGTTCCCTCATTGTGATTGTTTTTCTGCCCTCTGTTCCCTAGTTGTGATTCTGCCCTCTGTTCTCTCGTTGTGATTCTGCCCTCTGTTCCCTCGTTGTGATTGTGATTCTGTCCTCTGTTCCCTGGTTGTGATTGTTTTTCTGCTCTCTGTTCCCTCGTTGTGATTCTGCCCTCTGTTCCCTTGTTGTGATTCTGCCCTCTGTTCCCTCGTTGTGATTGTGATTCTGCCCTCTGTTCCCTGGTTGTGATTGTTTTTCTGCCCTCTGTTCCCTCGTTGTGATTCTGCCCTCTGTTCCCTAGTTGTGATTCTGCCCTCTGTTCGGTAGTTGTGATTCTGCCCTCTGTTCCCTCGTTGTGATTGTTTTTCTGCCCTCTGTTCCATCGTTGTGATTGTTTTTCTGCCCTCTGTTCCCTCGTTGTTATTCTGCCCTCTGTTCCCTCGTTGTGATTGTTTTTCTGCCCTCTGTTCCCTCGTTGTGATTGTTTTTCTGCCCTCTGTTCCCTCGTTGTGATTCTGCCCTCTGTTCCCTCGTTGTGATTCTGCCCTCTGTTCCCTCGTTGTGATTGTAATTATGCCCTCTGTTCCCTCGTTGTGATTCTGCCCTCTGTTCCCTCGTTGTGATTCTGCCCTCTGTTCCCTCGTTGTGATTGTGATTCTGCCCTCTGTTCCCTAGTTGTTATGCTGCCCTCTGTTCCCTCGTTGTGATTCTGCCCTCTGTTCCGTATTTGTGATTCTGCCCTCTGATCCCTCGTTGTGATTGTGATTCTGCCCTCTGTTCCCTAGTTGTGATTCTGCCCTCTGTTCCCTCGTTGTGATTCTGCCCTCTGTTCACTCCTGATGATTGTTTTTCTGCCCTCTGTTCCCTTGTTGTGATTCTGCCCGTTGTTCCCTCATTGTGATTCTGCCCTCTGTTCCCTCGTTGTGATTGTTTTTCTGCCCTCTGTTCCCTAGTTGTGATTCTGCCCTCTGTTCTCTCGTTGTGATTCTGCCCTCTGTTCCCTCGTTGTGATTGTGATTCTGCCCTCTGTTCCCTCGTTGTGATTCTGCCCTCTGTTCCCTAGTTGTGATTCTGCCCTCTGTTCCGTAGTTGTGATTCTGCCCTCTGTTCCCTCGTTGTGATTGTTTTTCTGCCCTCTGTTCCCTCGTTGGGATTGTTTTTCTGCCCTCTGTTCCCTCGTTGTTATTCTGCCCTCTGTTCCCTTGTTGTGGTTCTGCCCTCTGTTCCCTCGTTGTGATTGTGATTCTGCCCTCTGTTCCCTCGTTGTGATTCTACCCTCTGTTCCCTAGTTGTGATTCTGCCCTCTGTTCCCTCGTTGTGATTCTGCCCTCTGTTCCCTCGTTGTGATTGTTTGTCTGCCCTCTGTTCCCTCGTTGTGATTCTGCCCTCTGTTCCCTAGTTGTGATTCTGCCCTGTTCCCTAGTTGTGATTCTGCCCTCTGTTCCCTCATTGTGATTGTGATTCTGCCCTCTTTTCCCTAGTTGTGATTCTGCCCTCTGTTCCCACATTGTGATTGTGA
Organism: Lissotriton helveticus; assembly: GCF_964261635.1. Classification (NCBI taxonomy): domain Eukaryota; kingdom Metazoa; phylum Chordata; class Amphibia; order Caudata; family Salamandridae; genus Lissotriton; species Lissotriton helveticus. The sequence continues at coordinate 9,091,525 of NC_136057.1, read as the reverse complement.
TTCTGCCCTCTGTTCCCTGGTTGTGATTCTTTTTCTGCCCTCTGTTCCCTCGTTGTGATTGTGATTCTGCCCTCTGTTCCCTCGTTGTGATTGTTTTTCTGCCCTCTGTTCCCTCGTTGTGATTCTGCCCTCTGTTCCCTAGTTGTGATTCTGCCCTCTGTTCCGTAGTTGTGATTCTGCCCTCTGTTCCCTCGTTGTGATTGTTTTTCTGCCCTCTGTTCCCTCGTTGTGATTGTTTTTCTGCCCTCTGTTCCCTCGTTGTTATTCTGCCCTCTGTTCCCTTGTTTTGGTTCTGCCCTCTGTTCCCTCGTTGTGATTGTGATTCTGCCCTCTGTTCCCTCGTTGTGATTCTACCCTCTGTTCCCTAGTTGTGATTCTGCCCTCTGTTCCCTCGTTGTGATTCTGCCCTCTGTTCCCTCATTGTGATTGTTTGTCTACCCTCTGTTCCCTCGTTGTGATTCTGCCCTCTGTTCCCTAGTTGTGATTCTGCCCTGTTCCCTAGTTGTGATTCTGCCCTCTGTTCCCTCGTTGTGATTGTGATTCTGCCCTCTTTTCCCTAGTTGTGATTCTGCCCTCTGTTCCCACATTGTGATTGTGATTCTGCCCTCTGTTCCCTGGTTGTGATTCTTTTTCTGCCCTCTGTTCCCTCGTTGTGATTGTGATTCTGCCCTCTGTTCCCTCATTGTGATTGTTTTTCTGCCCTCTGTTCCCTCGTTGTGATTCTGCCCTCTGTTCCCTAGTTGTGATTCTGCCCTCTGTTCCGTAGTTGTGATTCTGCCCTCTGTTCCCTCGTTGTGATTGTTTTTCTGCCCTCTGTTCCCTCGTTGTGATTGTTTTTCTGCCCTCTGTTCCCTCGTTGTTATTCTGCCCTCTGTTCCCTCGTTGTGATTGTTTTTCTGCCTCTGTTCCCTCGTTGTGATTGTTTTTCTGCCCTCTGTTCCCTCGTTGTGATTCTGCCCTCTGTTCTCTCGTTGTGATTGTTTTTCTGCCCTCTGTTCCCTCGTTGTTATTCTGCCCTCTGTTCCCTCGTTGTGATTGTTTTTCTGCCCTCTGTTCCCTCGTTGTGATTGTTTTTCTGCCCTCTGTTCCCTCATTGTGATTCTGCCCTCTGTTCCCTCGTTGTGATTCTGCCCTCTGTTCCCTCGTTGTGATTGTAATTATGCCCTCTGTTCCCTCGTTGTGATTCTGCCCTCTGTTCCCTCTTTGTGATTCTGCCCTCTGTTCCCTCGTTGTGATTGTGATTCTGCCCTCTGTTCCCTAGTTGTTATGCTGCCCTCTGTTCCCTCGTTGTGATTCTGCCCTCTGTTCCCTATTTGTGATTCTGCCCTCTGTTCCCTCGTTGTGATTGTGATTCTGCCCTCTGTTCCCTAGTTGTGATTCTGCCCTCTGTTCCCTCGTTGTGGTTCTGCCCTCTGTTCACTTGTGGTGATTGTTTTTCTTCCCTCTGTTCCCTCGTTGTGATTCTGCCCTTTGTTCCCTTGTTGTGATTCTGCCCTCTGTTCCCTCGTTGTGATTGTTTTTCTGCCCTCTGTTCCCTAGTTGTGATTCTGCCCTCTGTTCTCTCGTTGTGATTGTTTTTCTGCCCTCTGTTCCCTAGTTGTGATTCTGCCCTCTGTTCCCTCGTTGTGGTTCTGCCCTCTGTTCACTTGTGGTGATTGTTTTTCTTCCCTCTGTTCCCTCGTTGTGATTCTGCCCTTTGTTCCCTCGTTGTGATTCTGCCCTCTGTTCCCTCGTTGTGATTCTGCCCTCTGTTCCCTCGTTGTGATTGTAATTATGCCCTCTGTTCCCTCGTGATTCTGCCCTCTGTTCCCTCGTTGTGATTCTGCCCTCTGTTCCCTCGTTGTGATTGTGATTCTGCCCTCTGTTCCCTAGTTGTTATGCTGCACTCTGTTCCCTCGTTGTGATTCTGCCCTATGTTCCCTATTTGTGATTCTGCCCTCTGTTCCCTCGTTGTGATTGTGATTCTGCCCTCTGTTCCCTAGTTGTGATTCTGCCCTCTGTTCCCTTGTTGTGATTCTGCCCTCTGTTCACTCGTGGTGATTGTTTTTCTGCCCTCTGTTCCCTTGTTGTGTTTCTGCCCTTTGTTCCCTCGTTGTGATTCTGCCCTCTGTTCCCTTGTTGTGATTGTTTTTCTGCCCTCTGTTCCCTAGTTGTGATTCTGCCCTCTGTTCTCTCGTTGTGATTCTGCCCTCTGTTCCCTGGTTGTGATTGTGATTCTGCCCTCTGTTCCCTGGTTGTGATTGTTTTTCTGCCCTCTGTTCCCTCGTTGTGATTCTGCCCTCTGTTCCCTAGTTGTGATTCTGCCCTCTGTTCGGTAGTTGTGATTCTGCCCTCTGTTCCCTCGTTGTGATTGTTTTTCTGCCCTCTGTTCCATCGTTGTGATTGTTTTTCTGCCCTCTGTTCCCTCGTTGTTATTCTGCCCTCTGTTCCCTCGTTGTGATTGTTTTTCTGCCCTCTGTTCCCTCGTTGTGATTGTTTTTCTGCCCTCTGTTCCCTCGTTGTGATTCTGCCCTCTGTTCCCTCGTTGTGATTCTGCCCTCTGTTCCCTCGTTGTGATTGTAATTATGCCCTCTGTTCCCTCGTTGTGATTCTGCCCTCTGTTCCCTCGTTGTGATTCTGCCCTCTGTTCCCTCGTTGTGATTGTGATTCTGCCCTCTGTTCCCTAGTTGTTATGCTGCCCTCTGTTCCCTCGTTGTGATTCTGCCCTCTGTTCCGTATTTGTGATTCTGCCCTCTGATCCCTCGTTGTGATTGTGATTCTGCCCTCTGTTCCCTAGTTGTGATTCTGCCCTCTGTTCCCTCGTTGTGATTCTGCCCTCTGTTCACTCCTGATGATTGTTTTTCTGCCCTCTGTTCCCTTGTTGTGATTCTGCCCGTTGTTCCCTCATTGTGATTCTGCCCTCTGTTCCCTCGTTGTGATTGTTTTTCTGCCCTCTGTTCCCTAGTTGTGATTCTGCCCTCTGTTCTCTCGTTGTGATTCTGCCCTCTGTTCCCTCGTTGTGATTGTGATTCTGCCCTCTGTTCCCTCGTTGTGATTCTGCCCTCTGTTCCCTAGTTGTGATTCTGCCCTCTGTTCCGTAGTTGTGATTCTGCCCTCTGTTCCCTCGTTGTGATTGTTTTTCTGCCCTCTGTTCCCTCGTTGGGATTGTTTTTCTGCCCTCTGTTCCCTCGTTGTTATTCTGCCCTCTGTTCCCTTGTTGTGGTTCTGCCCTCTGTTCCCTCGTTGTGATTGTGATTCTGCCCTCTGTTCCCTCGTTGTGATTCTACCCTCTGTTCCCTAGTTGTGATTCTGCCCTCTGTTCCCTCGTTGTGATTCTGCCCTCTGTTCCCTCGTTGTGATTGTTTGTCTGCCCTCTGTTCCCTCGTTGTGATTCTGCCCTCTGTTCCCTAGTTGTGATTCTGCCCTGTTCCCTAGTTGTGATTCTGCCCTCTGTTCCCTCATTGTGATTGTGATTCTGCCCTCTTTTCCCTAGTTGTGATTCTGCCCTCTGTTCCCACATTGTGATTGTGATTCTGCCCTCTGTTCCCTGGTTGTGATTCTTTTTCTGCCCTCTGTTCCCTCGTTGTGATTGTGATTCTGCCCTCTGTTCCCTCGTTGTGATTGTTTTTCTGCCCTCTGTTCCCTCGTTGTGATTCTGCCCTCTGTTCCCTAGTTGTGATTCTGCCCTCTGTTCCGTAGTTGTGATTCTGCCCTCTGTTCCCTCGTTGTGATTGTTTTTCTGCCCTCTGTTCCCTCGTTGTGATTGTTTTTCTGCCCTCTGTTCCCTCGTTGTTATTCTGCCCTCTGTTCCCTTGTTGTGGTTCTGCCCTCTGTTCCCTCGTTGTGATTGTGATTCTGCCCTCTGTTCCCTCGTTGTGATTCTACCCTCTGTTCCCTAGTTGTGATTCTGCCCTCTGTTCCCTCGTTGTGATTCTGCCCTCTGTTCCCTCATTGTGATTGTTTGTCTACCCTCTGTTCCCTCGTTGTGATTCTGCCCTCTGTTCCCTAGTTGTGATTCTGCCCTGTTCCCTAGTTGTGATTCTGCCCTCTGTTCCCTCGTTGTGATTGTGATTCTGCCCTCTTTTCCCTAGTTGTGATTCTGCCCTCTGTTCCCACATTGTGATTGTGATTCTGCCCTCTGTTCCCTGGTTGTGATTCTTTTTCTGCCCTCTGTTCCCTCGTTGTGATTCTGCCCTCTGTTCCGTAGTTGTGATTCTGCCCTCTGTTCCCTCGTTGTGATTGTTTTTCTGCCCTCTGTTCCCTCGTTGTGATTGTTTTTCTGCCCTCTGTTCCCTCGTTGTTATTCTGCCCTCTGTTCCCTCGTTGTGATTCTGCCCTCTGTTCCCTCTTTGTGATTCTGCCCTCTGTTCCCTCGTTGTGATTGTGATTCTGCCCTCTGTTCCCTAGTTGTTATGCTGCCCTCTGTTCCCTCGTTGTGATTCTGCCCTCTGTTCCCTATTTGTGATTCTGCCCTCTGTTCCCTCGTTGTGATTGTGATTCTGCCCTCTGTTCCCTAGTTGTGATTCTGCCCTCTGTTCCCTCGTTGTGGTTCTGCCCTCTGTTCACTTGTGGTGATTGTTTTTCTTCCCTCTGTTCCCTCGTTGTGATTCTGCCCTTTGTTCCCTCGTTGTGATTCTGCCCTCTGTTCCCTCGTTGTGATTGTTTTTCTGCCCTCTGTTCCCTAGTTGTGATTCTGCCCTCTGTTCTCTCGTTGTGATTGTTTTTCTGCCCTCTGTTCCCTAGTTGTGATTCTGCCCTCTGTTCCCTCGTTGTGGTTCTGCCCTCTGTTCACTTGTGGTGATTGTTTTTCTTCCCTCTGTTCCCTCGTTGTGATTCTGCCCTTTGTTCCCTCGTTGTGATTCTGCCCTCTGTTCCCTCGTTGTGATTCTGCCCTCTGTTCCCTCGTTGTGATTGTAATTATGCCCTCTGTTCCCTCGTGATTCTGCCCTCTGTTCCCTCGTTGTGATTCTGCCCTCTGTTCCCTCGTTGTGATTGTGATTCTGCCCTCTGTTCCCTAGTTGTTATGCTGCACTCTGTTCCCTCGTTGTGATTCTGCCCTATGTTCCCTATTTGTGATTCTGCCCTCTGTTCCCTCGTTGTGATTGTGATTCTGCCCTCTGTTCCCTAGTTGTGATTCTGCCCTCTGTTCCCTTGTTGTGATTCTGCCCTCTGTTCACTCGTGGTGATTGTTTTTCTGCCCTCTGTTCCCTTGTTGTGTTTCTGCCCTTTGTTCCCTCGTTGTGATTCTGCCCTCTGTTCCCTTGTTGTGATTGTTTTTCTGCCCTCTGTTCCCTAGTTGTGATTCTGCCCTCTGTTCTCTCGTTGTGATTCTGCCCTCTGTTCCCTGGTTGTGATTGTGATTCTGCCCTCTGTTCCCTGGTTGTGATTGTTTTTCTGCCCTCTGTTCCCTCGTTGTGATTCTGCCCTCTGTTCCCTAGTTGTGATTCTGCCCTCTGTTCGGTAGTTGTGATTCTGCCCTCTGTTCCCTCGTTGTGATTGTTTTTCTGCCCTCTGTTCCATCGTTGTGATTGTTTTTCTGCCCTCTGTTCCCTCGTTGTTATTCTGCCCTCTGTTCCCTCGTTGTGATTGTTTTTCTGCCCTCTGTTCCCTCGTTGTGATTGTTTTTCTGCCCTCTGTTCCCTCGTTGTGATTCTGCCCTCTGTTCCCTCGTTGTGATTCTGCCCTCTGTTCCCTCGTTGTGATTGTAATTATGCCCTCTGTTCCCTCGTTGTGATTCTGCCCTCTGTTCCCTCGTTGTGATTCTGCCCTCTGTTCCCTCGTTGTGATTGTGATTCTGCCCTCTGTTCCCTAGTTGTTATGCTGCCCTCTGTTCCCTCGTTGTGATTCTGCCCTCTGTTCCGTATTTGTGATTCTGCCCTCTGATCCCTCGTTGTGATTGTGATTCTGCCCTCTGTTCCCTAGTTGTGATTCTGCCCTCTGTTCCCTCGTTGTGATTCTGCCCTCTGTTCACTCCTGATGATTGTTTTTCTGCCCTCTGTTCCCTTGTTGTGATTCTGCCCGTTGTTCCCTCATTGTGATTCTGCCCTCTGTTCCCTCGTTGTGATTGTTTTTCTGCCCTCTGTTCCCTAGTTGTGATTCTGCCCTCTGTTCTCTCGTTGAGATTCTGCCCTCTGTTCCCTCGTTGTGATTGTGATTCTGCCCTCTGTTCCCTCGTTGTGATTCTGCCCTCTGTTCCCTAGTTGTGATTCTGCCCTCTGTTCCGTAGTTGTGATTCTGCCCTCTGTTCCCTCGTTGTGATTGTTTTTCTGCCCTCTGTTCCCTCGTTGGGATTGTTTTTCTGCCCTCTGTTCCCTCGTTGTTATTCTGCCCTCTGTTCCCTTGTTGTGGTTCTGCCCTCTGTTCCATCGTTGTGATTGTGATTCTGCCCTCTGTTCCCTCGTTGTGATTCTACCCTCTGTTCCCTAGTTGTGATTCTGCCCTCTGTTCCCTCGTTGTGATTCTGCCCTCTGTTCCCTCGTTGTGATTGTTTGTCTGCCCTCTGTTCCCTCGTTGTGATTCTGCCCTCTGTTCCCTAGTTGTGATTCTGCCCTGTTCCCTAGTTGTGATTCTGCCCTCTGTTCCCTCATTGTGATTGTGATTCTGCCCTCTTTTCCCTAGTTGTGATTCTGCCCTCTGTTCCCACATTGTGATTGTGATTCTGCCCTCTGTTCCCTGGTTGTGATTCTTTTTCTGCCCTCTGTTCCCTCGTTGTGATTGTGATTCTGCCCTCTGTTCCCTCGTTGTGATTGTTTTTCTGCCCTCTGTTCCCTCGTTGTGATTCTGCCCTCTGTTCCCTAGTTGTGATTCTGCCCTCTGTTCCGTAGTTGTGATTCTGCCCTCTGTTCCCTCGTTGTGATTGTTTTTCTGCCCTCTGTTCCCTCGTTGTGATTGTTTTTCTGCCCTCTGTTCCCTCGTTGTTATTCTGCCCTCTGTTCCCTTGTTGTGGTTCTGCCCTCTGTTCCCTCGTTGTGATTGTGATTCTGCCCTCTGTTCCCTCGTTGTGATTCTACCCTCTGTTCCCTAGTTGTGATTCTGCCCTCTGTTCCCTCGTTGTGATTCTGCCCTCTGTTCCCTCATTGTGATTGTTTGTCTACCCTCTGTTCCCTCGTTGTGATTCTGCCCTCTGTTCCCTAGTTGTGATTCTGCCCTGTTCCCTAGTTGTGATTCTGCCCTCTGTTCCCTGGTTGTGATTCTTTTTCTGCCCTCTGTTCCCTCGTTGTGATTGTGATTCTGCCCTCTGTTCCCTCATTGTGATTGTTTTTCTGCCCTCTGTTCCCTCGTTGTGATTCTGCCCTCTGTTCCCTAGTTGTGATTCTGCCCTCTGTTCCGTAGTTGTGATTCTGCCCTCTGTTCCCTCGTTGTGATTGTTTTTCTGCCCTCTGTTCCCTCGTTGTGATTGTTTTTCTGCCCTCTGTTCCCTCGTTGTTATTCTGCCCTCTGTTCCCTCGTTGTGATTGTTTTTCTGCCTCTGTTCCCTCGTTGTGATTGTTTTTCTGCCCTCTGTTCCCTCGTTGTGATTCTGCCCTCTGTTCTCTCGTTGTGATTGTTTTTCTGCCCTCTGTTCCCTCGTTGTTATTCTGCCCTCTGTTCCCTCGTTGTGATTGTTTTTCTGCCCTCTGTTCCCTCGTTGTGATTGTTTTTCTGCCCTCTGTTCCCTCATTGTGATTCTGCCCTCTGTTCCCTCGTTGTGATTCTGCCCTCTGTTCCCTCGTTGTGATTGTAATTATGCCCTCTGTTCCCTCGTTGTGATTCTGCCCTCTGTTCCCTCTTTGTGATTCTGCCCTCTGTTCCCTCGTTGTGATTGTGATTCTGCCCTCTGTTCCCTAGTTGTTATGCTGCCCTCTGTTCCCTCGTTGTGATTCTGCCCTCTGTTCCCTATTTGTGATTCTGCCCTCTGTTCCCTCGTTGTGATTGTGATTCTGCCCTCTGTTCCCTAGTTGTGATTCTGCCCTCTGTTCCCTCGTTGTGGTTCTGCCCTCTGTTCACTTGTGGTGATTGTTTTTCTTCCCTCTGTTCCCTCGTTGTGATTCTGCCCTTTGTTCCCTCGTTGTGATTCTGCCCTCTGTTCCCTCGTTGTGATTGTTTTTCTGCCCTCTGTTCCCTAGTTGTGATTCTGCCCTCTGTTCTCTCGTTGTGATTGTTTTTCTGCCCTCTGTTCCCTAGTTGTGATTCTGCCCTCTGTTCCCTCGTTGTGGTTCTGCCCTCTGTTCACTTGTGGTGATTGTTTTTCTTCCCTCTGTTCCCTCGTTGTGATTCTGCCCTTTGTTCCCTCGTTGTGATTCTGCCCTCTGTTCCCTCGTTGTGATTCTGCCCTCTGTTCCCTCGTTGTGATTGTAATTATGCCCTCTGTTCCCTCGTGATTCTGCCCTCTGTTCCCTCGTTGTGATTCTGCCCTCTGTTCCCTCGTTGTGATTGTGATTCTGCCCTCTGTTCCCTAGTTGTTATGCTGCACTCTGTTCCCTCGTTGTGATTCTGCCCTATGTTCCCTATTTGTGATTCTGCCCTCTGTTCCCTCGTTGTGATTGTGATTCTGCCCTCTGTTCCCTAGTTGTGATTCTGCCCTCTGTTCCCTTGTTGTGATTCTGCCCTCTGTTCACTCGTGGTGATTGTTTTTCTGCCCTCTGTTCCCTTGTTGTGTTTCTGCCCTTTGTTCCCTCGTTGTGATTCTGCCCTCTGTTCCCTTGTTGTGATTGTTTTTCTGCCCTCTGTTCCCTAGTTGTGATTCTGCCCTCTGTTCTCTCGTTGTGATTCTGCCCTCTGTTCCCTGGTTGTGATTGTGATTCTGCCCTCTGTTCCCTGGTTGTGATTGTTTTTCTGCCCTCTGTTCCCTCGTTGTGATTCTGCCCTCTGTTCCCTTGTTGTGATTCTGCCCTCTGTTCCCTCGTTGTGATTGTGATTCTTCCCTCTGTTCCCTCGTTGGGATTGTTTTTCTGCCTTCTGTTCCCTCGTTGTGATTCTGCCCTCTGTTCCCTAGTTGTGATTCTGCCCTCTGTTCCGTAGTTGTGATTCTGCCCTCTGTTCCCTCGTTGTGATTGTTTTTCTGCCCTCTGTTCCCTCGTTGTGATTGTTTTTCTGCCCTCTGTTCCCTCGTTGTTATTCTGCCCTCTGTTCCCTCGTTGTGATTCTGCCCTCTGTTCCCTCGTTGTGATTGTAATTATGCCCTCTGTTCCCTCGTTGTGATTCTGCCCTCTGTTCCCTCGTTGTGATTCTGCCCTCTGTTCCCTGCTTGTGATTCTGATTCTGCCCTCTGTTCCCTAGTTGTTATGCTGCCCTCTGTTCCCTCGTTGTGATTCTGCCCTCTGTTCCCTATTGGTGATTCTGCCCTCTGTTCCCTTGTTGTGATTGTAATTCTGCCCTCTGTTCCCTAGTTGTGATTCTGCCCTCTGTTCCCATGTTGTGATTCTGCCCTCTGTTCACTCGTGGTGATTGTTTTTCTGCCCTCTGTTCCCTCGTTGTGATTCTGCCCTTTGTTCCCTCATTGTGATTCTGCCCTCTGTTCCCTCATTGTGATTGTTTTTCTGCCCTCTGTTCCCTAGTTGTGATTCTGCCCTCTGTTCTCTCGTTGTGATTCTGCCCTCTGTTCCCTCGTTGTGATTGTGATTCTGTCCTCTGTTCCCTGGTTGTGATTGTTTTTCTGCTCTCTGTTCCCTCGTTGTGATTCTGCCCTCTGTTCCCTTGTTGTGATTCTGCCCTCTGTTCCCTCGTTGTGATTGTGATTCTGCCCTCTGTTCCCTGGTTGTGATTGTTTTTCTGCCCTCTGTTCCCTCGTTGTGATTCTGCCCTCTGTTCCCTAGTTGTGATTCTGCCCTCTGTTCGGTAGTTGTGATTCTGCCCTCTGTTCCCTCGTTGTGATTGTTTTTCTGCCCTCTGTTCCATCGTTGTGATTGTTTTTCTGCCCTCTGTTCCCTCGTTGTTATTCTGCCCTCTGTTCCCTCGTTGTGATTGTTTTTCTGCCCTCTGTTCCCTCGTTGTGATTGTTTTTCTGCCCTCTGTTCCCTCGTTGTGATTCTGCCCTCTGTTCCCTCGTTGTGATTCTGCCCTCTGTTCCCTCGTTGTGATTGTAATTATGCCCTCTGTTCCCTCGTTGTGATTCTGCCCTCTGTTCCCTCGTTGTGATTCTGCCCTCTGTTCCCTCGTTGTGATTGTGATTCTGCCCTCTGTTCCCTAGTTGTTATGCTGCCCTCTGTTCCCTCGTTGTGATTCTGCCCTCTGTTCCGTATTTGTGATTCTGCCCTCTGATCCCTCGTTGTGATTGTGATTCTGCCCTCTGTTCCCTAGTTGTGATTCTGCCCTCTGTTCCCTCGTTGTGATTCTGCCCTCTGTTCACTCCTGATGATTGTTTTTCTGCCCTCTGTTCCCTTGTTGTGATTCTGCCCGTTGTTCCCTCATTGTGATTCTGCCCTCTGTTCCCTCGTTGTGATTGTTTTTCTGCCCTCTGTTCCCTAGTTGTGATTCTGCCCTCTGTTCTCTCGTTGTGATTCTGCCCTCTGTTCCCTCGTTGTGATTGTGATTCTGCCCTCTGTTCCCTCGTTGTGATTCTGCCCTCTGTTCCCTAGTTGTGATTCTGCCCTCTGTTCCGTAGTTGTGATTCTGCCCTCTGTTCCCTCGTTGTGATTGTTTTTCTGCCCTCTGTTCCCTCGTTGGGATTGTTTTTCTGCCCTCTGTTCCCTCGTTGTTATTCTGCCCTCTGTTCCCTTGTTGTGGTTCTGCCCTCTGTTCCCTCGTTGTGATTGTGATTCTGCCCTCTGTTCCCTCGTTGTGATTCTACCCTCTGTTCCCTAGTTGTGATTCTGCCCTCTGTTCCCTCGTTGTGATTCTGCCGTCTGTTCCCTCGTTGTGATTGTTTGTCTGCCCTCTGTTCCCTCGTTGTGATTCTGCCCTCTGTTCCCTAGTTGTGATTCTGCCCTGTTCCCTAGTTGTGATTCTGCCCTCTGTTCCCTCATTGTGATTGTGATTCTGCCCTCTTTTCCCTAGTTGTGATTCTGCCCTCTGTTCCCACATTGTGATTGTGATTCTGCCCTCTGTTCCCTGGTTGTGATTCTTTTTCTGCCCTCTGTTCCCTCGTTGTGATTGTGATTCTGCCCTCTGTTCCCTCGTTGTGATTGTTTTTCTGCCCTCTGTTCCCTCGTTGTGATTCTGCCCTCTGTTCCCTAGTTGTGATTCTGCCCTCTGTTCCGTAGTTGTGATTCTGCCCTCTGTTCCCTCGTTGTGATTGTTTTTCTGCCCTCTGTTCCCTCGTTGTGATTGTTTTTCTGCCCTCTGTTCCCTCGTTGTTATTCTGCCCTCTGTTCCCTTGTTGTGGTTCTGCCCTCTGTTCCCTCGTTGTGATTGTGATTCTGCCCTCTGTTCCCTCGTTGTGATTCTACCCTCTGTTCCCTAGTTGTGATTCTGCCCTCTGTTCCCTCGTTGTGATTCTGCCCTCTGTTCCCTCATTGTGATTGTTTGTCTGCCCTCTGTTCCCTCATTGTGATTCTGCCCTCTGTTCCCTAGTTGTGATTCTGCCCTGTTCCCTAGTTGTGATTCTGCCCTCTGTTCCCTCGTTGTGATTGTGATTCTGCCCTCTTTTCCCTAGTTGTGATTCTGCCCTCTGTTCCCACATTGTGATTGTGATTCTGCCCTCTGTTCCCTGGTTGTGATTCTTTTTCTGCCCTCTGTTCCCTCGTTGTGATTGTGATTCTGCCCTCTGTTCCCTCATTGTGATTGTTTTTCTGCCCTCTGTTCCCTCGTTGTGATTCTGCCCTCTGTTCCCTAGTTGTGATTCTGCCCTCTGTTCCGTAGTTGTGATTCTGCCCTCTGTTCCCTCGTTGTGATTGTTTTTCTGCCCTCTGTTCCCTCGTTGTGATTGTTTTTCTGCCCTCTGTTCCCTCGTTGTTATTCTGCCCTCTGTTCCCTCGTTGTGATTGTTTTTCTGCCTCTGTTCCCTCGTTGTGATTGTTTTTCTGCCCTCTGTTCCCTCGTTGTGATTCTGCCCTCTGTTCTCTCGTTGTGATTGTTTTTCTGCCCTCTGTTCCCTCGTTGTTATTCTGCCCTCTGTTCCCTCGTTGTGATTGTTTTTCTGCCCTCTGTTCCCTCGTTGTGATTGTTTTTCTGCCCTCTGTTCCCTCATTGTGATTCTGCCCTCTGTTCCCTCGTTGTGATTCTGCCCTCTGTTCCCTCGTTGTGATTGTAATTATGCCCTCTGTTCCCTCGTTGTGATTCTGCCCTCTGTTCCCTCTTTGTGATTCTGCCCTCTGTTCCCTCGTTGTGATTGTGATTCTGCCCTCTGTTCCCTAGTTGTTATGCTGCCCTCTGTTCCCTCGTTGTGGTTCTGCCCTCTGTTCACTTGTGGTGATTGTTTTTCTTCCCTCTGTTCCCTCGTTGTGATTCTGCCCTTTGTTCCCTCGTTGTGATTCTGCCCTCTGTTCCCTCGTTGTGATTGTTTTTCTGCCCTCTGTTCCCTAGTTGTGATTCTGCCCTCTGTTCTCTCGTTGTGATTGTTTTTCTGCCCTCTGTTCCCTCGTTATTATTCTGCCCTCTGTTCCCTCGTTGTGATTGTTTTTCTGCCCTCTGTTCCCTCGTTGTGTTTGTTTTTCTGCCCTCTGTTCCCTCGTTGTGATCTCTGCCCTCTGTTCCCTCGTTGTGATTCTGCCCTCTGTTCCCTCGCTGTGATTGTAATTATGCCCTCTGTTCCCTAGTTGTTATTTTGCCCTCTGTTCCCTCGTTGTGATTCTGCCCTCTGTTCCCTATTTGTGATTCTGCCCTCTGTTCCCTCGTTGTGATTGTTTTTCTGCCCTCTGTTCCCTCATTGTTATTCTGCCCTCTGTTCCCTTGTTGTGATTCTGCCCTCTGTTCCCTCGTTGTGATTGTAATTATGCCCTCTGTTCCCTCGTTGTCATTCTGCCCTCTGTTCCCTCGTTGTGATTCTGCCCTCTGTTCCCTGCTTGTGATTCTGATTCTGCCCTCTGTTCCCTAGTTGTTATGCTGCCCTCTGTTCCCTCGTTGTGATTCTGCCCTCTGTTCCCTATTGGTGATTCTGCCCTCTGTTCCCTTGTTGTGATTGTAATTCTGCCCTCTGTTCCCTAGTTGTGATTCTGCCCTCTGTTCCCTCGTTATGATTCTGCCCTCTGTTCACTCGTGGTGATTGTTTTTCTGCCCTCTGTTCCCTCGTTGTGATTCTGCCCTTTGTTCCCTCATTGTGATTCTGCCCTCTGTTCCCTCATTGTGATTGTTTTTCTGCCCTCTGTTCCCTAGTTGTGATTCTGCCCTCTGTTCTCTCGTTGTGATTCTGCCCTCTGTTCCCTCGTTGTGATTGTGATTCTGCCCTCTGTTCCCTAGTTGTGATTCTGCCCTCTATTCCCTCTTTGTGATTCTGCCCTCTGTTCACTCGTGGTGATTGTTTTTCTGCCCTCTGTTCCCTCGTTGTGATTCTGCCCTTTGTTCCCTCTTTGTGATTCTGCCCTCTGTTCAATCGTTGTGATTGTTTTTCTGCCCTCTGTTCCCTAGTTGTGATTCTGCCCTCTGTTCCCTCGTTGTGATTCTGCCCTCTGTTCCCTCATTGGGATTGTGAGTCTGCCCTCTGCTCCCTAGTTGTGATTCTGCCCTCTGTTCCCTCGTTGTGATTGTGATTCTGCCCTCTGTTCCCTGGTTGTGATTGTTTTTCTGCCCTCTGTTCCTCGTTGTGATTCTGCCCTCTGTTCCCTTGTTGTGGTTCTGCCCTCTGTTCCCTCGTTGTGATTGTGATTCTGCCCTCTGTTCCCTCGTTGTGATTCTACCCTCTGTTCCCTAGTTGTGATTCTGCCCTCTGTTCCCTCATTGTGATTCTGCCCTCTGTTCCCTCGTTGTGATTGTTTGTCTGCCCTCTGTTCCCTCGTTGTGATTCTGCCCTCTGTTCCCTAGTTGTGATTCTGCCCTGTTCCCTAGTTGTGATTCTGCCCTCTGTTCCCTCGTTGTGATTGTGATTCTGCCCTCTTTTCCCTAGTTGTGATTCTGCCCTCTGTTCCCACGTTGTGATTGTGATTATGCCCTCTGTTCCCTGGTTGTGATTGTTTTTCTGCCCTCTGTTCCTCGTTGTGATTCTGCCCTCTGTTCCCTTGTTGTGGTTCTGCCCTCTGTTCCCTCGTTGTGATTGTGATTCTGCCCTCTGTTCCCTCGTTGTGATTCTACCCTTTGTTCCCTCATTGTGATTCTGCCCTCTGTTCCCTCATTGTGATTGTTTTTCTGCCCTCTGTTCCCTAGTTGTGATTCTGCCCTCTGTTCTCTCGTTGTGATTCTGCCCTCTGTTCCCTCGTTGTGATTGTGATTCTGCCCTCTGTTCCCTAGTTGTGATTCTGCCCTCTATTCCCTCTTTGTGATTCTGCCCTCTGTTCACTCGTGGTGATTGTTTTTCTGCCCTCTGTTCCCTCGTTGTGATTCTGCCCTTTGTTCCCTCTTTGTGATTCTGCCCTCTGTTTAATCGTTGTGATTGTTTTTCTGCCCTCTGTTCCCTAGTTGTGATTCTGCCCTCTGTTCCCTCGTTGTGATTCTGCCCTCTGTTCCCTCATTGGGATTGTGAGTCTGCCCTCTGCTCCCTAGTTGTGATTCTGCCCTCTGTTCCCTCGTTGTGATTGTGATTCTGCCCTCTGTTCCCTGGTTGTGATTGTTTTTCTGCCCTCTGTTCCTCGTTGTGATTCTGCCCTCTGTTCCCTTGTTGTGGTTCTGCCCTCTGTTCCCTCGTTGTGATTGTGATTCTGCCCTCTGTTCCCTCGTTGTGATTCTACCCTCTGTTCCCTAGTTGTGATTCTGCCCTCTGTTCCCTCGTTGTGATTCTGCCCTCTGTTCCCTCGTTGTGATTGTTTGTCTGCCCTCTGTTCCCTCGTTGTGATTCTGCCCTCTGTTCCCTAGTTGTGATTCTGCCCTGTTCCCTAGTTGTGATTCTGCCCTCTGTTCCCTCGTTGTGATTGTGATTCTGCCCTCTTTTCCCTAGTTGTGATTCTGCCCTCTGTTCCCACGTTGTGATTGTGATTATGCCCTCTGTTCCCTGGTTGTGATTCTTTTTCTGCCCTCTGTTCCCTCGTTGTGATTGTGATTCTGCCCTCTGTTCCCTCGTTGTGATTGTTTTTCTGCTCTCTGTTCCCTCGTTGTGATTCTGCCCTCTGTTCCCTAGTTGTGATTCTGCCGTCTGTTCCGTAGTTGTGATTCTGCCCTCTGTTCCCTCGTTGTGATTGTTTTTCTGCCCTCTGTTCCCTCGTTGTGATTGTTTTTCTGCCCTCTGTTCCCTCGTTGTTATTCTGCCCTCTGTTCCCTCGTTGTGATTGTTTTTCTGCCCTCTGTTCCCTCGTTGTGATTGTTTTTCTGCCCTCTGTTCCCTCGTTGTGATTCTGCCCTCTGTTCCCTCGTTGTGATTCTGCCCTCTGTTCCCTCGTTGTGATTGTAATTATGCCCTCTGTTCCCTCGTGATTCTGCCCTCTGTTCCCTCGTTGTGATTCTGCCCTCTGTTCCCTCGTTGTGATTGTGATTCTGCCCTCTGTTCCCTAGTTGTTATGCTGCCCTCTGTTCCCTCGTTGTGATTCTGCCCTATGTTCCCTATTTGTGATTCTGCCCTCTGTTCCCTCGTTGTGATTGTGATTCTGCCCTCTGTTCCCTAGTTGTGATTCTGCCCTCTGTTCCCTTGTTGTGATTCTGCCCTCTGTTCACTCGTGGTGATTGTTTTTCTGCCCTCTGTTCCCTCGTTGTGTTTCTGCCCTTTGTTCCCTCGTTGTGATTCTGCCCTCTGTTCCCTCGTTGTGATTGTTTTTCTGCCCTCTGTTCCCTAGTTGTGATTCTGCCCTCTGTTCTCTCGTTGTGATTCTGCCCTCTGTTCCCTCGTTGTGATTGTGATTCTTCCCTCTTTTCCCTCGTTGGGATTGTTTTTCTGCCCTCTGTTCCCTCGTTGTGATTCTGCCCTCTGTTCCCTAGTTGTGATTCTGCCCTCTGTTCCGTAGTTGTGATTCTGCCCTCTGTTCCCTCGTTGTGATTGTTTTTCTGCCCTCTGTTCCCTCGTTGTGATTGTTTTTCTGCCCTCTGTTCCCTCGTTGTTATTCTGCCCTCTGTTCCCTCATTGTGATTCTGCCCTCTGTTCCCTCGTTGTGATTGTAATTATGCCCTCTGTTCCCTCGTTGTGATTCTGCCCTCTGTTCCCTCGTTGTGATTCTGCCCTCTGTTCCCTGCTTGTGATTCTGATTCTGCCCTCTGTTCCCTAGTTGTTATGCTGCCCTCTGTTCCCTCGTTGTGATTCTGCCCTCTGTTCCCTATTGACAGAAGTCCTCATCTTAGGTACATCCCCCTCTGCATGGGACGACTCCTGGTGGCCGGAAGCCCTTGGAAAAGCACCCATCCCGACAGACCACGCACGGAACCTAGGCGTCATCCTGGATTCTTCACTCTCAATGAACAGACAAGTCAGCGCCGTCTCCTCTTCCTGCTTCAACATTCTTCGCATGCTCAGAAAAACATTTCGCTGGATCCCCACCGAAACAAGGAAAACAGTCACCCATGCTCTGGTCACGAGCCGACTGGACTACGGAAACACCCTCTACGCAGGCACTACCGCTAAACTCCAGAAGAAACTCCAACGAATCCAAAACGCCTCAGCCAGGATCATACTAGACATTCCACGCAACGAACACATCTCCGGTTACCTTAAAGACCTCCACTGGCTACCCGTCAAGAAGAGGATCACTTTCCGACTGCTAACCCACGCACACAAATCACTCTACGACATCGGACCAGAATGCCTCAACTCTCGACTGTCCTTCTACACCCCCTCCCGCCAACTACGTTCTTCCAACCAAGCCCTCGCCACTGTACCTCGCATCAACAAGACCACCATGGGAGGCAGATCCTTCTCATACCTGGCTGCTAAAACATGGAACTCACTCCCCGCTTACCTTCGCCTTACCCAGAACCACCTAGCTTTCAGAAAGCAACTTAAAACGTGGATTTTTGACAAGTAATCCTCCTCCCCTTTCTAAGCGCCTTGAGACCCTCTGGGTATGTAGTGCGCTATATAAATTCTCTGACTTGACTTGACTTGACATTGGTGATTCTGCCCTCTGTTCCCTTGTTGTGATTGTAATTCTGCCCTCTGTTCCCTAGTTGTGATTCTGCCCTCTGTTCCCATGTTGTGATTCTGCCCTCTGTTCACTCGTGGTGATTGTTTTTCTGCCCTCTGTTCCCTCGTTGTGATTCTGCCCTTTGTTCCCTCATTGTGATTCTGCCCTCTGTTCCCTCATTGTGATTGTTTTTCTGCCCTCTGTTCCCTAGTTGTGATTCTGCCCTCTGTTCTCTCGTTGTGATTCTGCCCTCTGTTCCCTCGTTGTGATTGTGATTCTGTCCTCTGTTCCCTGGTTGTGATTGTTTTTCTGCTCTCTGTTCCCTCGTTGTGATTCTGCCCTCTGTTCCCTTGTTGTGATTCTGCCCTCTGTTCCCTCGTTGTGATTGTGATTCTGCCCTCTGTTCCCTGGTTGTGATTGTTTTTCTGCCCTCTGTTCCCTCGTTGTGATTCTGCCCTCTGTTCCCTAGTTGTGATTCTGCCCTCTGTTCGGTAGTTGTGATTCTGCCCTCTGTTCCCTCGTTGTGATTGTTTTTCTGCCCTCTGTTCCCTCGTTGTGATTCTGCCCTTTGTTCCCTCATTGTGATTCTGCCCTCTGTTCCCTCGTTGTGATTGTTTTTCTGCCCTCTGTTCCCTCGTTGTGATTGTTTTTCTGCCCTCTGTTCCCTCGTTGTGATTCTGCCCTCTGTTCCCTCGTTGTGATTCTGCCCTCTGTTCCCTCGTTGTGATTGTAATTATGCCCTCTGTTCCCTCGTTGTGATTCTGCCCTCTGTTCCCTCGTTGTGATTCTGCCCTCTGTTCCCTCTTTGTGATTGTGATTCTGCCCTCTGTTCCCTAGTTGTTATGCTGCCCTCTGTTCCCTCGTTGTGATTCTGCCCTCTGTTCCCTATTTGTGATTCTGCCCTCTGATCCCTCGTTGTGATTGTGATTCTGCCCTCTGTTCCCTAGTTGTGATTCTGCCCTCTGTTCCCTCGTTGTGATTCTGCCCTCTGTTCACTCCTGATGATTGTTTTTCTGCCCTCTGTTCCCTCGTTGTGATTCTGCCCGTTGTTCCCTCGTTGTGATTCTGCCCTCTGTTCCCTCGTTGTGATTGTTTTTCTGCCCTCTGTTCCCTAGTTGTGATTCTGCCCTCTGTTCTCTCGTTGTGATTCTGCCCTCTGTTCCCTCGTTGTGATTGTGATTCTGCCCTCTGTTCCCTCGTTGTGATTGTTTGTCTGCCCTCTGTTCCCTCGTTGTGATTCTGCCCTCTGTTCCCTAGTTGTGATTCTGCCCTGTTCCCTAGTTGTGATTCTGCCCTCTGTTCCCTCGTTGTGATTCTGCCCTCTGTTCCCTCGTTGTGATTGTGATTCTGCCCTCTGTTCCCTGGTTGTGATTCTTTTTCTGCCCTCTGTTCCCTCGTTGTGATTGTGATTCTGCCCTCTGTTCCCTCATTGTGATTGTTTTTCTGCCCTCTGTTCCCTCGTTGTGATTCTGCCCTCTGTTCCCTAGTTGTGATTCTGCCCTCTGTTCCGTAGTTGTGATTCTGCCCTCTGTTCCCTCGTTGTGATTGTTTTTCTGCCCTCTGTTCCCTCATTGTGGTTGTTTTTCTGCCCTCTGTTCCCTCGTTGTGATTCTGCCCTCTGTTCCCTCTTTGTGATTCTGCCCTCTGTTCCCTCGTTGTGATTGTGATTCTGCCCTCTGTTCCCTAGTTGTTATGCTGCCCTCTGTTCCCTCGTTGTGATTCTGCCCTCTGTTCCCTATTTGTGATTCTGCCCTCTGTTCCCTCGTTGTGATTGTGATTCTGCCCTCTGTTCCCTAGTTGTGATTCTGCCCTCTGTTCCCTTGTTGTGATTCTGCCTCTGTTCACTGGTGGTGATTGTTTTTCTGCCCTCTGTTCCCTCGTTGTGATTCTGCCCTTTCTTCCCTCGTTGTGATTCTGCCCTCTGTTCCCTCGTTGTGATTGTTTTTCTGCCCTCTGTTCCCTAGTTGTAATTCTGCCCTCTGTTCCCTAGTTGTGATTCTGCCCTCTGTTCCCTCGTTGTGATTCTGCCCTCTGTTCACTCGTGGTGAATGTTTTTCTGCCCTCTGTTCCCTCGTTGTGATTCTGCCCTTTGTTCCCTCATTGTGATTCTGCCCTCTGTTCCCTCATTGTGATTGTTTTTCTGCCCTCTGTTCCCTAGTTGTGATTCTGCCCTCTGTTCTCTCGTTGTGATTCTGCCCTCTGTTCCCTCGTTGTGATTGTGATTCTGTCCTCTGTTCCCTGGTTGTGATTTTTTTTCTGCTCTCTGTTCCCTCGTTGTGATTCTGCCCTCTGTTCCCTTGTTGTGATTCTGCCCTCTGTTCCCTCGTTGTGATTGTGATTCTGCCCTCTCTTCCCTGGTTGTGATTGTTTTTCTGCCCTCTGTTCCCTCGTTGTGATTCTGCCCCCTGTTCCCTAGTTGTGATTCTGCCCTCTGTTCCGTAGTTGTGATTCTGCCCTCTGTTCCCTCGTTGTGATTGTTTTTCTGCCCTCTGTTCTCTCGTTGTGATTGTTTTTCTGCCCTCTATTCCCTCGCTGTTATTCTGCCCTCTGTTCCCTCGTTGTGATTGTTTTTCTGCCCTCTGTTCCCTTGTTGTGATTGTTTTTCTGCCCTCTGTTCCCTCGTTGTGATTCTGCCCTCTGTTCCCTCGTTGTGATTCTGCCCTCTGTTCCCTCGTTGTGATTGTAATTATGCCCTCTGTTCCCTCGTTGTGATTCTGCCCTCTGTTCCCTCGTTGTGATTCTGCCCTCTGTTCCCTCGTTGTGATTGTGATTCTGCCCTCTGTTCCCTAGTTGTTATGCTGCCCTTTGTTCCCTCGTTGTGATTCTGCCCTCTGTTCACTCCTGGTGATTGTTTTTCTGCCCTCTGTTCCCTCGTTGTGATTCTGCCCTTTGTTCCCTCGTTGTGATTCTGCCCTCTGTTCCCTCGTTGTGTTTGTATTTCTGCCCTCTGTTCCCTAGTTGTGATTCTGCCCTCTGTTCTCTTGTTGTGATTCTGCCCTCTGTTCCCTCGTTGTGATTGTGAATCTGCCCTCTATTCCCTCGTTGTGATTGTTTGTCTGCCCTCTGTTCCCTCGTTGTGATTCTGCCCTCTGTTCCCTAGTTGTGATTCTGCCCTGTTCCCTAGTTGTGATTCTGCCCTCTGTTCCCTCGTTGTGATTCTGCCCTCTGTTCCCTCGTTGTGATTGTGATTCTGCCCTCTGTTCCCTAGCTGTGATTCTGCCCTCTGTTCCCACGTTGTGATTGTGATTCTGCCCTCTGTTCCCTGGTTGTGATTCTTTTTCTGCCCTCTGTTCCCTCGTTGTGATTGTGATTCTGCCCTCTGTTCCCTCGTTGTGATTGTTTTTCTGCCCTCTGTTCCCTCGTTGTGATTCTGCCCTCTGTTCCCTAGTTGTGATTCTGCCCTCTGTTCCGTAGTTGTGATTCTGCCCTCTGTTCCCTCGTTGTGATTGTTTTTCTGCCCTCTGTTCCCTCGTTGTGATTGTTTTTCTGCCCTCTGTTCCCTCGTTGTTATTCTGCCCTCTGTTCCCTCGTTGTGATTGTTTTTCTGCCCTCTGTTCCCTCGTTCTGATTGTTTTTCTGCCCTCTGTTCCCTCGTTCTGATTCTGCCCTCTGTTCCCTCGTTGTGATTCTGCCCTCTGTTCCCTCGTTGTGATTGTAATTATGCCCTCTGTTCCCTCGTTGTGATTCTGCCCTCTGTTCCCTCTTTGTGAGTCTGCCCTCTGTTCCCTCGTTGTGATTGTGATTCTGCCCTCTGTTCCCTAGTTGTTATGCTGCCCTCTGTTCCCTCGTTGTGATTCTGCCCTCTGTTCCCTATTTGTGATTCTGCCCTCTGTTCCCTCGTTGTGATTGTGATTCTGCCCTCTGTTCCCTAGTTGTGATTCTGCCCTCTGTTCCCTCGTTGTGATTCTGCCCTCTGTTCACTTGTGGTGATTGTTTTTCTGCCCTCTGTTCCCTCGTTGTGATTCTGCCCTTTGTTCCCTCGTTGTGATTCTGCCCTCTGTTCCCTCGTTGTGATTGTTTTTCTGCCCTCTGTTCCCTAGTTGTGATTCTGCCCTCTGTTCTCTCGTTGTGATTGTTTTTCTGCCCTCTGTTCCCTCGTTGTTATTCTGCCCTCTGTTCCCTCGTTGTGATTGTTTTTCTGCCCTCTGTTCCCTCGTTGTGATTGTTTTTCTGCCCTCTGTTCCCTCGTTGTGATCTCTGCCCTCTGTTCCCTCGTTGTGATTCTGCCCTCTGTTCCCTCGCTGTGATTGTAATTATGCCCTCTGTTCCCTAGTTGTTATTCTGCCCTCTGTTCCCTCGTTGTGATTCTGCCCTCTGTTCCCTATTTGTGATTCTGCCCTCTGTTCCCTCGTTGTGATTGTGATTCTGCCCTCTGTTCCCTAGTTGTGATTCTGACCTCTATTCCCTCTCTGTGATTCTGCCCTCTGTTCACTCGTGGTGATTGTTTTTCTGCCCTCTGTTCCCTTGTTGTGATTCTGCCCTTTGTTCCCTCTTTGTGATTCTGCCCTCTGTTCAATCGTTGTGATTGTTTTTCTGCCCTCTGTTCCCTAGTTGTGATTCTGCCCTCTGTTCCCTCGTTGTGATTCTGCCCTCTGTTCCCTCATTGGGATTGTGAGTCTGCCCTCTGCTCCCTAGTTGTGATTCTGCCCTCTGTTCCCTCGTTGTGATTGTGATTCTGCCCTCTGTTCCCTGGTTGTGATTGTTTTTCTGCCCTCTGTTCCTCGTTGTGATTCTGCCCTCTGTTCCCTTGTTGTGGTTCTGCCCTCTGTTCCCTCGTTGTGATTGTGATTCTGCCCTCTGTTCCCTCGTTGTGATTCTACCCTCTGTTCCCTAGTTGTGATTCTGCCCTCTGTTCCCTCGTTGTGATTCTGCCCTCTGTTCCCTCGTTGTGATTGTTTGTCTGCCCTCTGTTCCCTCGTTGTGATTCTGCCCTCTGTTCCCTAGTTGTGATTCTGCCCTGTTCCCTAGTTGTGATTCTGCCCTCTGTTCCCTCGTGATTGTGATTCTGCCCTCTTTTCCCTAGTTGTGATTCTGCCCTCTGTTCCCACATTGTGATTGTGATTCTGCCCTCTGTTCTCTGGTTGTGATTCTTTTTCTGCCCTCTGTTCCCTCGTTGTGATTGTGATTCTGCCCTCTGTTCCCTCGTTGTGATTGTTTTTCTGCCCTCTGTTCCCTCGTTGTGATTCTGCCCTCTGTTCCCTAGTTGTGATTCTGCCCTCTGTTCCGTAGTTGTGATTCTGCCCTCTGTTCCCTCGTTGTGATTGTTTTTCTGCCCTCTGTTCCCTCGTTGTGATTGTTTTTCTGCCCTCTGTTCCCTTGTTGTGGTTCTGCCCTCTGTTCCCTCGTTGTGATTGTGATTCTGCCCTCTGTTCCCTCGTTGTGATTCTACCCTCTGTTCCCTAGTTGTGATTCTGCCCTCTGTTCCCTCGTTGTGATTCTGCCCTCTGTTCCCTCATTGTGATTGTTTGTCTGCCCTCTGTTCCCTCGTTGTGATTCTGCCCTCTGTTCCCTAGTTGTGATTCTGCCCTGTTCCCTAGTTGTGATTCTGCCCTCTGTTCCCTCGTTGTGATTGTGATTCTGCCCTCTTTTCCCTAGTTGTGATTCTGCCCTCTGTTCCCACATTGTGATTGTGATTCTGCCCTCTTTTCCCTAGTTGTGATTCTGCCCTCTGTTCCCTCGTTGTGATTGTGATTCTGCCCTCTGTTCCCTCGTTGTGATTGTTTTTCTGCCCTCTCTTCCCTTGTTGTGATTCTGCCCTCTGTTCCCTAGTTGTGATTCTGCCCTCTGTTCCGTAGTTGTGATTCTGCCCTCTGTTCCCTCGTTGTGATTGTTTTTCTGCCCTCTGTTCCCTCGTTGTGATTGTTTTTCTGCCCTCTGTTCCCTCGTTGTTATTCTGCCCTCTGTTCCTTCGTTGTGATTGTTTTTCTGCCCTCTGTTCCCTCGTTGTGATTGTTTTTCTGCCCTCTGTTCCCTCGTTGTGATTCTGCCCTCTGTTCCCTCGTTGTGATTCTGCCCTCTGTTCCCTCGTTGTGATTGTAATTATGCCCTCTGTTCCCTCGTTGTGATTCTGCCCTCTGTTCCCTCTTTGTGATTCTGCCCTCTGTTCCCGCGTTGTGATTGTGATTCTGCCCTCTGTTCCCTAGTTGTTATGCTGCCCTCTGTTCCCTCGTTGTGATTGTGATTCTGTCCTCTGTTCCCTGGTTGTGATTTTTTTTCTGCTCTCTGTTCCCTCGTTGTGATTCTGCCCTCTGTTCCCTTGTTGTGATTCTGCCCTCTGTTCCCTCGTTGTGATTGTGATTCTGCCCTCTCTTCCCTGGTTGTGATTGTTTTTCTGCCCTCTGTTCCCTCGTTGTGATTCTGCCCTCTGTTCCCTAGTTGTGATTCTGCCCTCTGTTCCGTAGTTGTGATTCTGCCCTCTGTTCCCTCGTTGTGATTGTTTTTCTGCCCTCTGTTCCCTCGTTGTGATTGTTTTTCTGCCCTCTATTCCCTCGCTGTTATTCTGCCCTCTGTTCCCTCGTTGTGATTGTTTTTCTGCCCTCTGTTCCCTTGTTGTGATTGTTTTTCTGCCCTCTGTTCCCTCGTTGTGATTCTGCCCTCTGTTCCCTCGTTGTGATTCTGCCCTCTGTTCCCTCGTTGTGATTGTAATTATGCCCTCTGTTCCCTCGTTGTGATTCTGCCCTCTGTTCCCTCGTTGTGATTCTGCCCTCTGTTCCCTCGTTGTGATTGTGATTCTGCCCTCTGTTCCCTAGTTGTTATGCTGCCCTCTGTTCCCTCGTTGTGATTCTGCCCTCTGTTCACTCCTGGTGATTGTTTTTCTGCCCTCTGTTCCCTTGTTGTGATTCTGCCCTTTGTTCCCTCGTTGTGATTCTGCCCTCTGTTCCCTCGTTGTGTTTGTTTTTCTGCCCTCTGTTCCCTAGTTGTGATTCTGCCCTCTGTTCTCTTGTTGTGATTCTGCCCTCTGTTCCCTCGTTGTGATTGTGATTCTGCCCTCTATTCCCTCGTTGTGATTGTTTGTCTGCCCTCTGTTCCCTCGTTGTGATTCTGCCCTCTGTTCCCTAGTTGTGATTCTGCCCTGTTCCCTAGTTGTGATTCTGCCCTCTGTTCCCTCGTTGTGATTCTGCCCTCTGTTCCCTCGTTGTGATTGTGATTCTGCCCTCTGTTCCCTAGCTGTGATTCTGCCCTCTGTTCCCACGTTGTGATTGTGATTCTGCCCTCTGTTCCCTGGTTGTGATTCTTTTTCTGCCCTCTGTTCCCTCGTTGTGATTGTGATTCTGCCCTCTGTTCCCTCGTTGTGATTGTTTTTCTGCCCTCTGTTCCCTCGTTGTGATTCTGCCCTCTGTTCCCTAGTTGTGATTCTGCCCTCTGTTCCAGAGTTGTGATTCTGCCCTCTGTTCCCTCGTTGTGATTGTTTTTCTGCCCTCTGTTCCCTCGTTGCGATTGTTTTTCTGCCCTCTGTTCCCTCGTTGTTATTCTGCCCTCTGTTCCCTCGTTGTGATTGTTTTTCTGCCCTCTGTTCCCTCGTTCTGATTGTTTTTCTGCCCTCTGTTCCCTCGTTGTGATTCTGCCCTCTGTTCCCTCGTTGTGATTGTAATTATGCCCTCTGTTCCCTCGTTGTGATTCTGCCCTCTGTTCCCTCTTTGTGAGTCTGCCCTCTGTTCCCTCGTTGTGATTGTGATTCTGCCCTCTGTTCCCTAGTTGTTATGCTGCCCTCTGTTCCCTCGTTGTGATTCTGCCCTCTGTTCCCTATTTGTGATTCTGCCCTCTGTTCCCTCGTTGTGATTGTGATTCTGCCCTCTGTTCCCTAGTTGTGATTCTGCCCTCTGTTCCCTCGTTGTGATTCTGCCCTCTGTTCACTTGTGGTGATTGTTTTTCTGCCCTCTGTTCCCTCGTTGTGATTCTGCCCTTTGTTCCCTCGTTGTGATTCTGCCCTCTGTTCCCTCGTTGTGATTGTTTTTCTGCCCTCTGTTCCCTAGTTGTGATTCTGCCCTCTGTTCTCTCGTTGTGATTGTTTTTCTGCCCTCTGTTCCCCCGTTGTTATTCTGCCCTCTGTTCCCTCGTTGTGATTGTTTTTCTGCCCTCTGTTCCCTCGTTGTGATTGTTTTTCTGCCCTCTGTTCCCTCGTTGTGATCTCTGCCCTCTGTTCCCTCGTTGTGATTCTGCCCTCTGTTCCCTCGCTGTGATTATAATTATGCCCTCTGTTCCCTAGTTGTTATTCTGCCCTCTGTTCCCTCGTTGTGATTCTGCCCTCTGTTCCCTATTTGTGATTCTGCCCTCTGTTCCCTCGTTGTGATTGTGATTCTGCCCTCTGTTCCCTAGTTGTGATTCTGACCTCTATTCCCTCTCTGTGATTCTGCCCTCTGTTCACTCGTGGTGATTGTTTTTCTGCCCTCTGTTCCCTTGTTGTGATTCTGCCCTTTGTTCCCTCTTTGTGATTCTGCCCTCTGTTCAATCGTTGTGATTGTTTTTCTGCCCTCTGTTCCCTAGTTGTGATTCTGCCCTCTGTTCCCTCGTTGTGATTCTGCCCTCTGTTCCCTCATTGGGATTGTGAGTCTGCCCTCTGCTCCCTAGTTGTGATTCTGCCCTCTGTTCCCTCGTTGTGATTGTGATTCTGCCCTCTGTTCCCTGGTTGTGATTGTTTTTCTGCCCTCTGTTCCTCGTTGTGATTCTGCCCTCTGTTCCCTTGTTGTGGTTCTGCCCTCTGTTCCCTCGTTGTGATTGTGATTCTGCCCTCTGTTCCCTCGTTGTGATTCTACCCTCTGTTCCCTAGTTGTGATTCTGCCCTCTGTTCCCTCGTTGTGATTCTGCCCTCTGTTCCCTTGTTGTGATTGTTTGTCTGCCCTCTGTTCCCTCGTTGTGATTCTGCCCTCTGTTCCCTAGTTGTGATTCTGCCCTGTTCCCTAGTTGTGATTCTGCCCTCTGTTCCCTCGTGATTGTGATTCTGCCCTCTTTTCCCTAGTTGTGATTCTGCCCTCTGTTCCCACATTGTGATTGTGATTCTGCCCTCTGTTCTCTGGTTGTGATTCTTTTTCTGCCCTCTGTTCCCTCGTTGTGATTGTGATTCTGCCCTCTGTTCCCTCGTTGTGATTGTTTTTCTGCCCTCTGTTCCCTCGTTGTGATTCTGCCCTCTGTTCCCTAGTTGTGATTCTGCCCTCTGTTCCGTAGTTGTGATTCTGCCCTCTGTTCCCTCGTTGTGATTGTTTTTCTGCCCTCTGTTCCCTCGTTGTGATTGTTTTTCTGCCCTTTGTTCCCTCGTTGTTATTCTGCCCTCTGTTCCCTTGTTGTGGTTCTGCCCTCTGTTCCCTCGTTGTGATTGTGATTCTGCCCTCTGTTCCCTTGTTGTGATTCTACCCTCTGTTCCCTAGTTGTGATTCTGCCCTCTGTTCCCTCGTTGTGATTCTGCCCTCTGTTCCCTCATTGTGATTGTTTGTCTGCCCTCTGTTCCCTCGTTGTGATTCTGCCCTCTGTTCCCTAGTTGTGATTCTGCCCTGTTCCCTAGTTGTGATTCTGCCCTCTGTTCCCTCGTTGTGATTGTGATTCTGCCCTCTTTTCCCTAGTTGTGATTCTGCCCTCTGTTCCCACATTGTGATTGTGATTCTGCCCTCTGTTCCCTGGTTGTGATTCTTTTTCTGCCCTCTGTTCCCTCGTTGTGATTGTGATTCTGCCCTCTGTTCCCTCGTTGTGATTGTTTTTCTGCCCTCTGTTCCCTCGTTGTGATTCTGCCCTCTGTTCCCTAGTTGTGATTCTGCCCTCTGTTCCGTAGTTGTGATTCTGCCCTCTGTTCCCTCGTTGTGATTGTTTTTCTGCCCTCTGTTCCCTCGTTGTGATTGTTTTTCTGCCCTCTGTTCCCTCGTTGTTATTCTGCCCTCTGTTCCTTCGTTGTGATTGTTTTTCTGCCCTCTGTTCCCTCGTTGTGATTGTTTTTCTGCCCTCTGTTCCCTCGTTGTGATTCTGCCCTCTGTTCCCTCGTTGTGATTCTGCCCTCTGTTCCCTCGTTGTGATTGTAATTATGCCCTCTGTTCCCTCGTTGTGATTCTGCCCTCTGTTCCCTCTTTGTGATTCTGCCCTCTGTTCCCTCGTTGTGATTGTGATTCTGCCCTCTGTTCCCTAGTTGTTATGCTGCCCTCTGTTCCCTCGTTGTGATTCTGCCCTCTGTTCCCTATTTGTGATTCTGCCCTCTGTTCCCTCGTTGTGATTGTGATTCTGCCCTCTGTTCCCTAGTTGTGATTCTGCCCTCTGTTCCCTCGTTGTGGTTCTGCCCTCTGTTCACTTGTGGTGATTGTTTTTCTGCCCTCTGTTCCCTCGTTGTGATTCTGCCCTTTGTTCCCTCGTTGTGATTCTGCCCTCTGTTCCCTCGTTGTGATTGTTTTTCTGCCCTCTGTTCCCTAGTTGTGATTCTGCCCTCTGTTCTCTCGTTGTGATTGTTTTTCTGCCCTCTGTTCCCTCGTTGTTATTCTGCCCTCTGTTCCCTCGTTGTGATTGTTTTTCTGCCCTCTGTTCCCTCGTTGTGTTTGTTTTTCTGCCCTCTGTTCCCTCGTTGTGATCTCTGCCCTCTGTTCCCTCGTTGTGATTCTGCCCTCTGTTCCCTCGCTGTGATTGTAATTATGCCCTCTGTTCCCTAGTTGTTATTTTGCCCTCTGTTCCCTCGTTGTGATTCTGCCCTCTGTTCCCTATTTGTGATTCTGCCCTCTGTTCCCTCGTTGTGATTGTGATTCTGCCCTCTGTTCCCTAGTTGTGATTCTGCCCTCTATTCCCTCTTTGTGATTCTGCCCTCTGTTCACAAGTGGTGATTGTTTTTCTGCCCTCTGTTCCCTCGTTGTGATTCTGCCCTTTGTTCCCTCTTTGTGATTCTGCCCTCTGTTCAATCGTTGTGATTGTTTTTCTGCCCTCTGTTCCCTAGTTGTGATTCTACCCTCTGTTCCCTAGTTGTGATTCTGCCCTCTGTTCCCTCGTTGTGATTGTGATTCTGCCCTCTGTTCCCTGGTTGTGATTGTTTTTCTGCCCTCTGTTCCTCGTTGTGATTCTGCCCTCTGTTCCCTTGTTGTGGTTCTGCCCTCTGTTCCCTCGTTGTGATTGTGATTCTGCCCTCTGTTCCCTCGTTGTGATTCTACCCTCTGTTCCCTAGTTGTGATTCTGCCCTCTGTTACCTCGTTGTGATTCTGCCCTCTGTTCCCTCGTTGTGATTGTTTGTCTGCAATCTGTTCCCTCGTTGTGATTCTGCCCTCTGTTCCCTAGTTGTGATTCTGCCCTGTTCCCTAGTTGTGATTCTACCCTCTGTTCCCTAGTTGTGATTCTGCCCTCTGTTCCCTCGTTGTGATTGTGATTCTGCCCTCTGTTCCCTGGTTGTGATTGTTTTTCTGCCCTCTGTTCCTCGTTGTGATTCTGCCCTCTGTTCCCTTGTTGTGGTTCTGCCCTCTGTTCCCTCGTTGTGATTGTGATTCTGCCCTCTGTTCCCTCGTTGTGATTCTACCCTCTGTTCCCTAGTTGTGATTCTGCCCTCTGTTCCCTCGTTGTGATTCTGCCCTCTGTTCCCTCGTTGTGATTCTGCCCTCTGTTCCCTAGTTGTGATTCTGCCCTGTTCCCTAGTTGTGATTCTGCCCTCTGTTCCCTCGTTGTGATTGTGATTCTGCCCTCTTTTCCCTAGTTGTGATTCTGCCCTCTGTTCCCACGTTGTGATTGTGATTCTGCCCTCTGTTCCCTGGTTGTGATTCTTTTTCTGCCCTCTGTTCCCTCGTTGTGATTGTGATTCTGCCCTCTGTTCCCTCGTTGTGATTGTTTTTCTGCCCTCAGTTCCCTCGTTGTGATTCTGCCCTCTGTTCCCTAGTTGTGAATCTGCCCTCTGTTCCGTAGTTGTGAATCTGCCCTCTGTTCCCCCGTTGTGATTGTTTTTCTGCCCTCTGTTCCCTCGTTGTTATTCTGCCCTCTGTTCCCTCGTTGTGATTGTTTTTCTGCCCTCTGTTCCCTCGTTGTGATTGTTTTTCTGCCCTCTGTTCCCTCGTTGTGATTCTGCCCTCTGTTCCCTCGTTGTGATTCTGCCCTCTGTTCCCTCGTTGTGATTGTAATTATGCCCTCTGTTCCCTAGTTGTTATTTTGCCCTCTGTTCCCTCGTTGTGATTCTGCCCTCTGTTCCCTATTTGTGATTCTGCCCTCTGTTCCCTCGTTGTGATTGTGATTCTGCCCTCTGTTCCCTAGTTGTGATTCTGCCCTCTATTCCCTCTTTGTGATTCTGCCCTCTGTTCACTCGTGGTGATTGTTTTTCTGCCCTCTGTTCCCTCGTTGTGATTCTGCCTCTGTTCCCTAGTTGTGATTCTGCCCTCTGTTCTCTCGTTGTGATTGTTTTTCTGCTCTCTGTTCCCTCGTTGTTATTCTGCCCTCTGTTCCCTCGTTGTGATTGTTTTTCTGCCCTCTGTTCCCTCGTTGTGTTTGTTTTTCTGCCCTCTGTTTTCTCGTTGTGATCTCTGCCCTCTGTTCCCTCGTTGTGATTCTGCCCTCTGTTCCCTCGCTGTGATTGTAATTATGCCCTCTGTTCCCTAGTTGTTATTTTGCCCTCTGTTCCCTCGTTGTGATTCTGCCCTCTGTTCCCTATTTGTGATTCTGCCCTCTGTTCCCTCGTTGTGATCTCTGCCCTCTGTTCCCTCGTTGTGATTCTGCCCTCTGTTCCCTCGCTGTGATTGTAATTATGCCCTTTGTTCCCTCGTTGTGATTCTGCCCTCTGTTCCCTCGTTGTGATTGTTTTTATTCCCTCTGTTCCCTAGTTGTGATTCTGCCCTCTGTTCCCTAGTTGTGATTCTGCCCTCTATTCCCTCTTTGTGATTCTGCCCTCTGTTCACTCGTGGTGATTGTTTTTCTGCCCTCTGTTCCCTCGTTGTGATTCTGCCCTTTGTTCCCTGTTTGTGATTCTGCCCTCTGTTCAATCGTTGTGATTGTTTTTCTGCCCTCTGTTCCCTAGTTGTGATTCTGCCCTCTGTTCCCTCATTGGGATTGTGAGTCTGCCCTCTGCTCAATAGTTGTGATTCTGCCCTCTGTTCCCTCGTTGTGATTGTGATTCTGCCCTCTGTTCCCTGGTTGTGATTGTTTTTCTGCCCTCTGTTCCTTGTTGTGATTCTGCCCTCTGTTCCCTTGTTGTGGTTCTGCCCTCTGTTCCCTCGTTGTGATTGTGATTCTGCCCTCTGTTCCCTCGTTGTGATTCTACCCTCTGTTCCCTAGTTGTGATTCTGCCCTCTGTTCCCTCGTTGTGATTCTGCCCTCTGTTCCCTCGTTGTTATTCTGCCCTCTGTTCCCTCGTTGTGATTGTTTTTCTGCCCTCTGTTCCCTCGTTGTGATTGTTTTTCTGCCCTCTGTTCCCTCGTTGTGATTCTGCCCTCTGTTCCCTCGTTGTGATTCTGCCCTCTGTTCCCTCGTTGTGATTGTAATTATGCCCTCTGTTCCCTCGTGATTCTGCCCTCTGTTCCCTCGTTGTGATTCTGCCCTCTGTTCCCTCGTTGTGATTGTGATTCTGCCCTCTGTTCCCTAGTTGTTATGCTGCCCTCTGTTCCCTCGTTGTGATTCTGCCCTATGTTCCCTATTTGTGATTCTGCCCTCTGTTCCCTCGTTGTGATTGTGATTCTGCCCTCTGTTCCCTAGTTGTGATTCTGCCCTCTGTTCCCTTGTTGTGATTCTGCCCTCTGTTCACTCGTGGTGATTGTTTTTCTGCCCTCTGTTCCCTCGTTGTGTTTCTGCCCTTTGTTCCCTCGTTGTGATTCTGCCCTCTGTTCCCTCGTTGTGATTGTTTTTCTGCCCTCTGTTCCCTAGTTGTGATTCTGCCCTCTGTTCTCTCGTTGTGATTCTGCCCTCTGTTCCCTGGTTGTGATTGTGATTCTGCCCTCTGTTCCCTGGTTGTGATTGTTTTTCTGCCCTCTGTTCCCTCGTTGTGATTCTGCCCTCTGTTCCCTTGTTGTGATTCTGCCCTCTGTTCCCTCGTTGTGATTGTGATTCTTCCCTCTTTTCCCTCGTTGGGATTGTTTTTCTGCCCTCTGTTCCCTCGTTGTGATTCTGCCCTCTGTTCCCTAGTTGTGATTCTGCCCTCTGTTCCGTAGTTGTGATTCTGCCCTCTGTTCCCTCGTTGTGATTGTTTTTCTGCCCTCTGTTCCCTCGTTGTGATTGTTTTTCTGCCCTCTGTTCCCTCGTTGTTATTCTGCCCTCTGTTCCCTCGTTGTGATTCTGCCCTCTGTTCCCTCGTTGTGATTGTAATTATGCCCTCTGTTCCCTCGTTGTGATTCTGCCCTCTGTTCCCTCGTTGTGATTCTGCCCTCTGTTCCCTGCTTGTGATTCTGATTCTGCCCTCTGTTCCCTAGTTGTTATGCTGCCCTCTGTTCCCTCGTTGTGATTCTGCCCTCTGTTCCCTATTGACAGAAGTCCTCATCTTAGGTACATCCCCCTCTGCATGGGACGACTCCTGGTGGCCGGAAGCCCTTGGAAAAGCACCCATCCCGACAGACCACGCACGGAACCTAGGCGTCATCCTGGATTCTTCACTCTCAATGAACAGACAAGTCAGCGCCGTCTCCTCTTCCTGCTTCAACATTCTTCGCATGCTCAGAAAAACATTTCGCTGGATCCCCACCGAAACAAGGAAAACAGTCACCCATGCTCTGGTCACGAGCCGACTGGACTACGGAAACACCCTCTACGCAGGCACTACCGCTAAACTCCAGAAGAAACTCCAACGAATCCAAAACGCCTCAGCCAGGATCATACTAGACATTCCACGCAACGAACACATCTCCGGTTACCTTAAAGACCTCCACTGGCTACCCGTCAAGAAGAGGATCACTTTCCGACTGCTAACCCACGCACACAAATCACTCTACGACATCGGACCAGAATGCCTCAACTCTCGACTGTCCTTCTACACCCCCTCCCGCCAACTACGTTCTTCCAACCAAGCCCTCGCCACTGTACCTCGCATCAACAAGACCACCATGGGAGGCAGATCCTTCTCATACCTGGCTGCTAAAACATGGAACTCACTCCCCGCTTACCTTCGCCTTACCCAGAACCACCTAGCTTTCAGAAAGCAACTTAAAACGTGGATTTTTGACAAGTAATCCTCCTCCCCTTTCTAAGCGCCTTGAGACCCTCTGGGTATGTAGTGCGCTATATAAATTCTCTGACTTGACTTGACTTGACATTGGTGATTCTGCCCTCTGTTCCCTTGTTGTGATTGTAATTCTGCCCTCTGTTCCCTAGTTGTGATTCTGCCCTCTGTTCCCATGTTGTGATTCTGCCCTCTGTTCACTCGTGGTGATTGTTTTTCTGCCCTCTGTTCCCTCGTTGTGATTCTGCCCTTTGTTCCCTCATTGTGATTCTGCCCTCTGTTCCCTCATTGTGATTGTTTTTCTGCCCTCTGTTCCCTAGTTGTGATTCTGCCCTCTGTTCTCTCGTTGTGATTCTGCCCTCTGTTCCCTCGTTGTGATTGTGATTCTGTCCTCTGTTCCCTGGTTGTGATTGTTTTTCTGCTCTCTGTTCCCTCGTTGTGATTCTGCCCTCTGTTCCCTTGTTGTGATTCTGCCCTCTGTTCCCTCGTTGTGATTGTGATTCTGCCCTCTGTTCCCTGGTTGTGATTGTTTTTCTGCCCTCTGTTCCCTCGTTGTGATTCTGCCCTCTGTTCCCTAGTTGTGATTCTGCCCTCTGTTCGGTAGTTGTGATTCTGCCCTCTGTTCCCTCGTTGTGATTGTTTTTCTGCCCTCTGTTCCCTCGTTGTGATTCTGCCCTTTGTTCCCTCATTGTGATTCTGCCCTCTGTTCCCTCGTTGTGATTGTTTTTCTGCCCTCTGTTCCCTCGTTGTGATTGTTTTTCTGCCCTCTGTTCCCTCGTTGTGATTCTGCCCTCTGTTCCCTCGTTGTGATTCTGCCCTCTGTTCCCTCGTTGTGATTGTAATTATGCCCTCTGTTCCCTCGTTGTGATTCTGCCCTCTGTTCCCTCGTTGTGATTCTGCCCTCTGTTCCCTCTTTGTGATTGTGATTCTGCCCTCTGTTCCCTAGTTGTTATGCTGCCCTCTGTTCCCTCGTTGTGATTCTGCCCTCTGTTCCCTATTTGTGATTCTGCCCTCTGATCCCTCGTTGTGATTGTGATTCTGCCCTCTGTTCCCTAGTTGTGATTCTGCCCTCTGTTCCCTCGTTGTGATTCTGCCCTCTGTTCACTCCTGATGATTGTTTTTCTGCCCTCTGTTCCCTCGTTGTGATTCTGCCCGTTGTTCCCTCGTTGTGATTCTGCCCTCTGTTCCCTCGTTGTGATTGTTTTTCTGCCCTCTGTTCCCTAGTTGTGATTCTGCCCTCTGTTCTCTCGTTGTGATTCTGCCCTCTGTTCCCTCGTTGTGATTGTGATTCTGCCCTCTGTTCCCTCGTTGTGATTGTTTGTCTGCCCTCTGTTCCCTCGTTGTGATTCTGCCCTCTGTTCCCTAGTTGTGATTCTGCCCTGTTCCCTAGTTGTGATTCTGCCCTCTGTTCCCTCGTTGTGATTCTGCCCTCTGTTCCCTCGTTGTGATTGTGATTCTGCCCTCTGTTCCCTAGCTGTGATTCTGCCCTCTGTTCCCACGTTGTGATTGTGATTCTGCCCTCTGTTCCCTGGTTGTGATTCTTTTTCTGCCCTCTGTTCCCTCGTTGTGATTGTGATTCTGCCCTCTGTTCCCTCATTGTGATTGTTTTTCTGCCCTCTGTTCCCTCGTTGTGATTCTGCCCTCTGTTCCCTAGTTGTGATTCTGCCCTCTGTTCCGTAGTTGTGATTCTGCCCTCTGTTCCCTCGTTGTGATTGTTTTTCTGCCCTCTGTTCCCTCATTGTGGTTGTTTTTCTGCCCTCTGTTCCCTCGTTGTTATTCTGCCCTCTGTTCCCTCGTTGTGATTGTTTTTCTGCCCTCTGTTCCCTCGTTGTGATTGTTTTTCTGCCCTCTGTTCCCTCGTTGTGATTCTGCCCTCTGTTCCCTCGTTGTGATTCTGCCCTCTGTTCCCTCGTTGTGATTGTAATTATGCCCTCTGTTCCCTCGTTGTGATTCTGCCCTCTGTTCCCTCTTTGTGATTCTGCCCTCTGTTCCCTCGTTGTGATTGTGATTCTGCCCTCTGTTCCCTAGTTGTTATGCTGCCCTCTGTTCCCTCGTTGTGATTCTGCCCTCTGTTCCCTATTTGTGATTCTGCCCTCTGTTCCCTCGTTGTGATTGTGATTCTGCCCTCTGTTCCCTAGTTGTGATTCTGCCCTCTGTTCCCTTGTTGTGATTCTGCCTCTGTTCACTGGTGGTGATTGTTTTTCTGCCCTCTGTTCCCTCGTTGTGATTCTGCCCTTTCTTCCCTCGTTGTGATTCTGCCCTCTGTTCCCTCGTTGTGATTGTTTTTCTGCCCTCTGTTCCCTAGTTGTAATTCTGCCCTCTGTTCCCTAGTTGTGATTCTGCCCTCTGTTCCCTCGTTGTGATTCTGCCCTCTGTTCACTCGTGGTGAATGTTTTTCTGCCCTCTGTTCCCTCGTTGTGATTCTGCCCTTTGTTCCCTCATTGTGATTCTGCCCTCTGTTCCCTCATTGTGATTGTTTTTCTGCCCTCTGTTCCCTAGTTGTGATTCTGCCCTCTGTTCTCTCGTTGTGATTCTGCCCTCTGTTCCCTCGTTGTGATTGTGATTCTGTCCTCTGTTCCCTGGTTGTGATTTTTTTTCTGCTCTCTGTTCCCTCGTTGTGATTCTGCCCTCTGTTCCCTTGTTGTGATTCTGCCCTCTGTTCCCTCGTTGTGATTGTGATTCTGCCCTCTCTTCCCTGGTTGTGATTGTTTTTCTGCCCTCTGTTCCCTCGTTGTGATTCTGCCCCCTGTTCCCTAGTTGTGATTCTGCCCTCTGTTCCGTAGTTGTGATTCTGCCCTCTGTTCCCTCGTTGTGATTGTTTTTCTGCCCTCTGTTCTCTCGTTGTGATTGTTTTTCTGCCCTCTATTCCCTCGCTGTTATTCTGCCCTCTGTTCCCTCGTTGTGATTGTTTTTCTGCCCTCTGTTCCCTTGTTGTGATTGTTTTTCTGCCCTCTGTTCCCTCGTTGTGATTCTGCCCTCTGTTCCCTCGTTGTGATTCTGCCCTCTGTTCCCTCGTTGTGATTGTAATTATGCCCTCTGTTCCCTCGTTGTGATTCTGCCCTCTGTTCCCTCGTTGTGATTCTGCCCTCTGTTCCCTCGTTGTGATTGTGATTCTGCCCTCTGTTCCCTAGTTGTTATGCTGCCCTTTGTTCCCTCGTTGTGATTCTGCCCTCTGTTCACTCCTGGTGATTGTTTTTCTGCCCTCTGTTCCCTCGTTGTGATTCTGCCCTTTGTTCCCTCGTTGTGATTCTGCCCTCTGTTCCCTCGTTGTGTTTGTTTTTCTGCCCTCTGTTCCCTAGTTGTGATTCTGCCCTCTGTTCTCTTGTTGTGATTCTGCCCTCTGTTCCCTCGTTGTGATTGTGAATCTGCCCTCTATTCCCTCGTTGTGATTGTTTGTCTGCCCTCTGTTCCCTCGTTGTGATTCTGCCCTCTGTTCCCTAGTTGTGATTCTGCCCTGTTCCCTAGTTGTGATTCTGCCCTCTGTTCCCTCGTTGTGATTCTGCCCTCTGTTCCCTCGTTGTGATTGTGATTCTGCCCTCTGTTCCCTAGCTGTGATTCTGCCCTCTGTTCCCACGTTGTGATTGTGATTCTGCCCTCTGTTCCCTGGTTGTGATTCTTTTTCTGCCCTCTGTTCCCTCGTTGTGATTGTGATTCTGCCCTCTGTTCCCTCGTTGTGATTGTTTTTCTGCCCTCTGTTCCCTCATTGTGATTCTGCTCTCTGTTCCCTAGTTGTGATTCTGCCCTCTGTTCCGTAGTTGTGATTCTGCCCTCTGTTCCCTCGTTGTGATTGTTTTTCTGCCCTCTGTT
Source organism: Lissotriton helveticus (assembly GCF_964261635.1). NCBI lineage: Eukaryota > Metazoa > Chordata > Amphibia > Caudata > Salamandridae > Lissotriton > Lissotriton helveticus. Next base: position 9,055,618 of record NC_136057.1, on the reverse strand, counting down.
CCCTCGTTGTGATTGTTTTTCTGCCCTCTGTTCCCTCGTTGTTATTCTGCCCTCTGTTCCCTCGTTGTGATTGTTTTTCTGCCCTCTGTTCCCTCGTTCTGATTGTTTTTCTGCCCTCTGTTCCCTCGTTCTGATTCTGCCCTCTGTTCCCTCGTTGTGATTCTGCCCTCTGTTCCCTCGTTGTGATTGTAATTATGCCCTCTGTTCCCTCGTTGTGATTCTGCCCTCTGTTCCCTCTTTGTGAGTCTGCCCTCTGTTCCCTCGTTGTGATTGTGATTCTGCCCTCTGTTCCCTAGTTGTTATGCTGCCCTCTGTTCCCTCGTTGTGATTCTGCCCTCTGTTCCCTATTTGTGATTCTGCCCTCTGTTCCCTCGTTGTGATTGTGATTCTGCCCTCTGTTCCCTAGTTGTGATTCTGCCCTCTGTTCCCTCGTTGTGATTCTGCCCTCTGTTCACTTGTGGTGATTGTTTTTCTGCCCTCTGTTCCCTCGTTGTGATTCTGCCCTTTGTTCCCTCGTTGTGATTCTGCCCTCTGTTCCCTCGTTGTGATTGTTTTTCTGCCCTCTGTTCCCTAGTTGTGATTCTGCCCTCTGTTCTCTCGTTGTGATTGTTTTTCTGCCCTCTGTTCCCTCGTTGTTATTCTGCCCTCTGTTCCCTCGTTGTGATTGTTTTTCTGCCCTCTGTTCCCTCGTTGTGATTGTTTTTCTGCCCTCTGTTCCCTCGTTGTGATCTCTGCCCTCTGTTCCCTCGTTGTGATTCTGCCCTCTGTTCCCTCGCTGTGATTGTAATTATGCCCTCTGTTCCCTAGTTGTTATTCTGCCCTCTGTTCCCTCGTTGTGATTCTGCCCTCTGTTCCCTATTTGTGATTCTGCCCTCTGTTCCCTCGTTGTGATTGTGATTCTGCCCTCTGTTCCCTAGTTGTGATTCTGACCTCTATTCCCTCTCTGTGATTCTGCCCTCTGTTCACTCGTGGTGATTGTTTTTCTGCCCTCTGTTCCCTTGTTGTGATTCTGCCCTTTGTTCCCTCTTTGTGATTCTGCCCTCTGTTCAATCGTTGTGATTGTTTTTCTGCCCTCTGTTCCCTAGTTGTGATTCTGCCCTCTGTTCCCTCGTTGTGATTCTGCCCTCTGTTCCCTCATTGGGATTGTGAGTCTGCCCTCTGCTCCCTAGTTGTGATTCTGCCCTCTGTTCCCTCGTTGTGATTGTGATTCTGCCCTCTGTTCCCTGGTTGTGATTGTTTTTCTGCCCTCTGTTCCTCGTTGTGATTCTGCCCTCTGTTCCCTTGTTGTGGTTCTGCCCTCTGTTCCCTCGTTGTGATTGTGATTCTGCCCTCTGTTCCCTCGTTGTGATTCTACCCTCTGTTCCCTAGTTGTGATTCTGCCCTCTGTTCCCTCGTTGTGATTCTGCCCTCTGTTCCCTCGTTGTGATTGTTTGTCTGCCCTCTGTTCCCTCGTTGTGATTCTGCCCTCTGTTCCCTAGTTGTGATTCTGCCCTGTTCCCTAGTTGTGATTCTGCCCTCTGTTCCCTCGTGATTGTGATTCTGCCCTCTTTTCCCTAGTTGTGATTCTGCCCTCTGTTCCCACATTGTGATTGTGATTCTGCCCTCTGTTCTCTGGTTGTGATTCTTTTTCTGCCCTCTGTTCCCTCGTTGTGATTGTGATTCTGCCCTCTGTTCCCTCGTTGTGATTGTTTTTCTGCCCTCTGTTCCCTCGTTGTGATTCTGCCCTCTGTTCCCTAGTTGTGATTCTGCCCTCTGTTCCGTAGTTGTGATTCTGCCCTCTGTTCCCTCGTTGTGATTGTTTTTCTGCCCTCTGTTCCCTCGTTGTGATTGTTTTTCTGCCCTCTGTTCCCTCGTTGTTATTCTGCCCTCTGTTCCCTTGTTGTGGTTCTGCCCTCTGTTCCCTCGTTGTGATTGTGATTCTGCCCTCTGTTCCCTCGTTGTGATTCTACCCTCTGTTCCCTAGTTGTGATTCTGCCCTCTGTTCCCTCGTTGTGATTCTGCCCTCTGTTCCCTCATTGTGATTGTTTGTCTGCCCTCTGTTCCCTCGTTGTGATTCTGCCCTCTGTTCCCTAGTTGTGATTCTGCCCTGTTCCCTAGTTGTGATTCTGCCCTCTGTTCCCTCGTTGTGATTGTGATTCTGCCCTCTTTTCCCTAGTTGTGATTCTGCCCTCTGTTCCCACATTGTGATTGTGATTCTGCCCTCTTTTCCCTAGTTGTGATTCTGCCCTCTGTTCCCTCGTTGTGATTGTGATTCTGCCCTCTGTTCCCTCGTTGTGATTGTTTTTCTGCCCTCTCTTCCCTTGTTGTGATTCTGCCCTCTGTTCCATAGTTGTGATTCTGCCCTCTGTTCCGTAGTTGTGATTCTGCCCTCTGTTCCCTCGTTGTGATTGTTTTTCTGCCCTCTGTTCCCTCGTTGTGATTGTTTTTCTGCCCTCTGTTCCCTCGTTGTTATTCTGCCCTCTGTTCCTTCGTTGTGATTGTTTTTCTGCCCTCTGTTCCCTCGTTGTGATTGTTTTTCTGCCCTCTGTTCCCTCGTTGTGATTCTGCCCTCTGTTCCCTCGTTGTGATTCTGCCCTCTGTTCCCTCGTTGTGATTGTAATTATGCCCTCTGTTCCCTCGTTGTGATTCTGCCCTCTGTTCCCTCTTTGTGATTCTGCCCTCTGTTCCCGCGTTGTGATTGTGATTCTGCCCTCTGTTCCCTAGTTGTTATGCTGCCCTCTGTTCCCTCGTTGTGATTGTGATTCTGTCCTCTGTTCCCTGGTTGTGATTTTTTTTCTGCTCTCTGTTCCCTCGTTGTGATTCTGCCCTCTGTTCCCTTGTTGTGATTCTGCCCTCTGTTCCCTCGTTGTGATTGTGATTCTGCCCTCTCTTCCCTGGTTGTGATTGTTTTTCTGCCCTCTGTTCCCTCGTTGTGATTCTGCCCTCTGTTCCCTAGTTGTGATTCTGCCCTCTGTTCCGTAGTTGTGATTCTGCCCTCTGTTCCCTCGTTGTGATTGTTTTTCTGCCCTCTGTTCCCTCGTTGTGATTGTTTTTCTGCCCTCTATTCCCTCGCTGTTATTCTGCCCTCTGTTCCCTCGTTGTGATTGTTTTTCTGCCCTCTGTTCCCTTGTTGTGATTGTTTTTCTGCCCTCTGTTCCCTCGTTGTGATTCTGCCCTCTGTTCCCTCGTTGTGATTCTGCCCTCTGTTCCCTCGTTGTGATTGTAATTATGCCCTCTGTTCCCTCGTTGTGATTCTGCCCTCTGTTCCCTCGTTGTGATTCTGCCCTCTGTTCCCTCGTTGTGATTGTGATTCTGCCCTCTGTTCCCTAGTTGTTATGCTGCCCTCTGTTCCCTCGTTGTGATTCTGCCCTCTGTTCACTCCTGGTGATTGTTTTTCTGCCCTCTGTTCCCTTGTTGTGATTCTGCCCTTTGTTCCCTCGTTGTGATTCTGCCCTCTGTTCCCTCGTTGTGTTTGTTTTTCTGCCCTCTGTTCCCTAGTTGTGATTCTACCCTCTGTTCTCTTGTTGTGATTCTGCCCTCTGTTCCCTCGTTGTGATTGTGATTCTGCCCTCTATTCCCTCGTTGTGATTGTTTGTCTGCCCTCTGTTCCCTCGTTGTGATTCTGCCCTCTGTTCCCTAGTTGTGATTCTGCCCTGTTCCCTAGTTGTGATTCTGCCCTCTGTTCCCTCGTTGTGATTCTGCCCTCTGTTCCCTCGTTGTGATTGTGATTCTGCCCTCTGTTCCCTAGCTGTGATTCTGCCCTCTGTTCCCACGTTGTGATTGTGATTCTGCCCTCTGTTCCCTGGTTGTGATTCTTTTTCTGCCCTCTGTTCCCTCGTTGTGATTGTGATTCTGCCCTCTGTTCCCTCGTTGTGATTGTTTTTCTGCCCTCTGTTCCCTCGTTGTGATTCTGCCCTCTGTTCCCTAGTTGTGATTCTGCCCTCTGTTCCAGAGTTGTGATTCTGCCCTCTGTTCCCTCGTTGTGATTGTTTTTCTGCCCTCTGTTCCCTCGTTGCGATTGTTTTTCTGCCCTCTGTTCCCTCGTTGTTATTCTGCCCTCTGTTCCCTCGTTGTGATTGTTTTTCTGCCCTCTGTTCCCTCGTTCTGATTCTTTTTCTGCCCTCTGTTCCCTCGTTGTGATTCTGCCCTCTGTTCCCTCGTTGTGATTGTAATTATGCCCTCTGTTCCCTCGTTGTGATTCTGCCCTCTGTTCCCTCTTTGTGAGTCTGCCCTCTGTTCCCTCGTTGTGATTGTGATTCTGCCCTCTGTTCCCTAGTTGTTATGCTGCCCTCTGTTCCCTCGTTGTGATTCTGCCCTCTGTTCCCTATTTGTGATTCTGCCCTCTGTTCCCTCGTTGTGATTGTGATTCTGCCCTCTGTTCCCTAGTTGTGATTCTGCCCTCTGTTCCCTCGTTGTGATTCTGCCCTCTGTTCACTTGTGGTGATTGTTTTTCTGCCCTCTGTTCCCTCGTTGTGATTCTGCCCTTTGTTCCCTCGTTGTGATTCTGCCCTCTGTTCCCTCGTTGTGATTGTTTTTCTGCCCTCTGTTCCCTAGTTGTGATTCTGCCCTCTGTTCTCTCGTTGTGATTGTTTTTCTGCCCTCTGTTCCCCCGTTGTTATTCTGCCCTCTGTTCCCTCGTTGTGATTGTTTTTCTGCCCTCTGTTCCCTCGTTGTGATTGTTTTTCTGCCCTCTGTTCCCTCGTTGTGATCTCTGCCCTCTGTTCCCTCGTTGTGATTCTGCCCTCTGTTCCCTCGCTGTGATTGTAATTATGCCCTCTGTTCCCTAGTTGTTATTCTGCCCTCTGTTCCCTCGTTGTGATTCTGCCCTCTGTTCCCTATTTGTGATTCTGCCCTCTGTTCCCTCGTTGTGATTGTGATTCTGCCCTCTGTTCCCTAGTTGTGATTCTGACCTCTATTCCCTCTCTGTGATTCTGCCCTCTGTTCACTCGTGGTGATTGTTTTTCTGCCCTCTGTTCCCTTGTTGTGATTCTGCCCTTTGTTCCCTCTTTGTGATTCTGCCCTCTGTTCAATCGTTGTGATTGTTTTTCTGCCCTCTGTTCCCTAGTTGTGATTCTGCCCTCTGTTCCCTCGTTGTGATTCTGCCCTTTGTTCCCTCATTGGGATTGTGAGTCTGCCCTCTGCTCCCTAGTTGTGATTCTGCCCTCTGTTCCCTCGTTGTGATTGTGATTCTGCCCTCTGTTCCCTGGTTGTGATTGTTTTTCTGCCCTCTGTTCCTCGTTGTGATTCTGCCCTCTGTTCCCTTGTTGTGGTTCTGCCCTCTGTTCCCTCGTTGTGATTGTGATTCTGCCCTCTGTTCCCTCGTTGTGATTCTACCCTCTGTTCCCTAGTTGTGATTCTGCCCTCTGTTCCCTCGTTGTGATTCTGCCCTCTGTTCCCTCGTTGTGATTGTTTGTCTGCCCTCTGTTCCCTCGTTGTGATTCTGCCCTCTGTTCCCTAGTTGTGATTCTGCCCTGTTCCCTAGTTGTGATTCTGCCCTCTGTTCCCTCGTGATTGTGATTCTGCCCTCTTTTCCCTAGTTGTGATTCTGCCCTCTGTTCCCACATTGTGATTGTGATTCTGCCCTCTGTTCTCTGGTTGTGATTCTTTTTCTGCCCTCTGTTCCCTCGTTGTGATTGTGATTCTGCCCTCTGTTCCCTCGTTGTGATTGTTTTTCTGCCCTCTGTTCCCTCGTTGTGATTCTGCCCTCTGTTCCCTAGTTGTGATTCTGCCCTCTGTTCCGTAGTTGTGATTCTGCCCTCTGTTCCCTCGTTGTGATTGTTTTTCTGCCCTCTGTTCCCTCGTTGTGATTGTTTTTCTGCCCTTTGTTCCCTCGTTGTTATTCTGCCCTCTGTTCCCTTGTTGTGGTTCTGCCCTCTGTTCCCTCGTTGTGATTGTGATTCTGCCCTCTGTTCCCTTGTTGTGATTCTACCCTCTGTTCCCTAGTTGTGATTCTGCCCTCTGTTCCCTCGTTGTGATTCTGCCCTCTGTTCCCTCATTGTGATTGTTTGTCTGCCCTCTGTTCCCTCGTTGTGATTCTGCCCTCTGTTCCCTAGTTGTGATTCTGCCCTGTTCCCTAGTTGTGATTCTGCCCTCTGTTCCCTCGTTGTGATTGTGATTCTGCCCTCTTTTCCCTAGTTGTGATTCTGCCCTCTGTTCCCACATTGTGATTGTGATTCTGCCCTCTGTTCCCTGGTTGTGATTCTTTTTATGCCCTCTGTTCCCTCGTTGTGATTGTGATTCTGCCCTCTGTTCCCTCGTTGTGATTGTTTTTCTGCCCTCTGTTCCCTCGTTGTGATTCTGCCCTCTGTTCCCTAGTTGTGATTCTGCCCTCTGTTCCGTAGTTGTGATTCTGCCCTCTGTTCCCTCGTTGTGATTGTTTTTCTGCCCTCTGTTCCCTCGTTGTGATTGTTTTTCTGCCCTCTGTTCCCTCGTTGTTATTCTGCCCTCTGTTCCTTCGTTGTGATTGTTTTTCTGCCCTCTGTTCCCTCGTTGTGATTGTTTTTCTGCCCTCTGTTCCCTCGTTGTGATTCTGCCCTCTGTTCCCTCGTTGTGATTCTGCCCTCTGTTCCCTCGTTGTGATTGTAATTATGCCCTCTGTTCCCTCGTTGTGATTCTGCCCTCTGTTCCCTCTTTGTGATTCTGCCCTCTGTTCCCTCGTTGTGATTGTGATTCTGCCCTCTGTTCCCTAGTTGTTATGCTGCCCTCTGTTCCCTCGTTGTGATTCTGCCCTCTGTTCCCTATTTGTGATTCTGCCCTCTGTTCCCTCGTTGTGATTGTGATTCTGCCCTCTGTTCCCTAGTTGTGATTCTGCCCTCTGTTCCCTCGTTGTGGTTCTGCCCTCTGTTCACTTGTGGTGATTGTTTTTCTGCCCTCTGTTCCCTCGTTGTGATTCTGCCCTTTGTTCCCTCGTTGTGATTCTGCCCTCTGTTCCCTCGTTGTGATTGTTTTTCTGCCCTCTGTTCCCTAGTTGTGATTCTGCCCTCTGTTCTCTCGTTGTGATTGTTTTTCTGCCCTCTGTTCCCTCATTGTTATTCTGCCCTCTGTTCCTTCGTTGTGATTGTTTTTCTGCCCTCTGTTCCCTCGTTGTGTTTGTTTTTCTGCCCTCTGTTCCCTCGTTGTGATCTCTGCCCTCTGTTCCCTCGTTGTGATTCTGCCCTCTGTTCCCTCGCTGTGATTGTAATTATGCCCTCTGTTCCCTAGTTGTTATTTTGCCCTCTGTTCCCTCGTTGTGATTCTGCCCTCTGTTCCCTATTTGTGATTCTGCCCTCTGTTCCCTCGTTGTGATTGTGATTCTGCCCTCTGTTCCCTAGTTGTGATTCTGCCCTCTATTCCCTCTTTGTGATTCTGCCCTCTGTTCACAAGTGGTGATTGTTTTTCTGCCCTCTGTTCCCTCGTTGTGATTCTGCCCTTTGTTCCCTCTTTGTGATTCTGCCCTCTGTTCAATCGTTGTGATTGTTTTTCTGCCCTCTGTTCCCTAGTTGTGATTCTACCCTCTGTTCCCTAGTTGTGATTCTGCCCTCTGTTCCCTCGTTGTGATTGTGATTCTGCCCTCTGTTCCCTGGTTGTGATTGTTTTTCTGCCCTCTGTTCCTCGTTGTGATTCTGCCCTCTGTTCCCTTGTTGTGGTTCTGCCCTCTGTTCCCTCGTTGTGATTGTGATTCTGCCCTCTGTTCCCTCGTTGTGATTCTACCCTCTGTTCCCTAGTTGTGATTCTGCCCTCTGTTACCTCGTTGTGATTCTGCCCTCTGTTCCCTCGTTGTGATTGTTTGTCTGCAATCTGTTCCCTCGTTGTGATTCTGCCCTCTGTTCCCTAGTTGTGATTCTGCCCTGTTCCCTAGTTGTGATTCTGCCCTCTGTTCCCTCGTTGTGATTGTGATTCTGCCCTCTTTTCCCTAGTTGTGATTCTGCCCTCTGTTCCCACGTTGTGATTGTGATTCTGCCCTCTGTTCCCTGGTTGTGATTCTTTTTCTGCCCTCTGTTCCCTCGTTGTGATTGTGATTCTGCCCTCTGTTCCCTCGTTGTGATTGTTTTTCTGCCCTCAGTTCCCTCGTTGTGATTCTGCCCTCTGTTCCCTAGTTGTGAATCTGCCCTCTGTTCCGTAGTTGTGAATCTGCCCTCTGTTCCCCCGTTGTGATTGTTTTTCTGCCCTCTGTTCCCTCGTTGTGATTGTTTTTCTGCCCTCTGTTCCCTCGTTGTTATTCTGCCCTCTGTTCCCTCGTTGTGATTGTTTTTCTGCCCTCTGTTCCCTCGTTGTGATTGTTTTTCTGCCCTCTGTTCCCTCGTTGTGATTCTGCCCTCTGTTCCCTCGTTGTGATTCTGCCCTCTGTTCCCTCGTTGTGATTGTAATTATGCCCTCTGTTCCCTAGTTGTTATTTTGCCCTCTGTTCCCTCGTTGTGATTCTGCCCTCTGTTCCCTATTTGTGATTCTGCCCTCTGTTCCCTCGTTGTGATTGTGATTCTGCCCTCTGTTCCCTAGTTGTGATTCTGCCCTCTATTCCCTCTTTGTGATTCTGCCCTCTGTTCACTCGTGGTGATTGTTTTTCTGCCCTCTGTTCCCTCGTTGTGATTCTGCCTCTGTTCCCTAGTTGTGATTCTGCCCTCTGTTCTCTCGTTGTGATTGTTTTTCTGCTCTCTGTTCCCTCGTTGTTATTCTGCCCTCTGTTCCCTCGTTGTGATTGTTTTTCTGCCCTCTGTTCCCTCGTTGTGATTGTTTTTCTGCCCTCTGTTCCCTCGTTGTGATTCTGCCCTTAGTTCCCTCGTTGTGATTCTGCCCTCTGTTCCCTCGTTGTGATTGTAATTATGCCCTCTGTTCCCTCGTTGTGATTCTGCCCTCTGTTCCCTCGTTGTGATTCTGCCCTCTGTTCCCTCGTTGTGATTGTGATTCTGCCCTCTGTTCCCTAGTTGTTATGCTGCCCTCTGTTCACTCGTTGTGATTCTGCCCTCTGTTCCCTATTTGTGATTCTGCCCTCTGTTCCCTCGTTGTGATTGTGATTCTGCCCTCTGTTCCCTAGTTGTGATTCTGCCCTCTGTTCCCTCGTTGTGATTCTGCCCTCTGTTCACTCGTGGTGATTGTTTTTCTGCCCTCTGTTCCCTCGTTGTGATTCTGCCCTTTGTTCCCTTGTTGTGATTCTGCCCTCTGTTCCCTCGTTGTGATTGTTTTTCTGCCCTCTGTTCCCTAGTTGTGATTCTGCCCTCTGTTCTCTCGTTGTGATTCTGCCCTCTGTTCCCTCGTTGTGATTGTGATTCTGCCCTCTGTTCCCTCATTGTGATTCTGCCCTCTGTTCCCTTGTTGTGATTCTGCCCTCTGTTCCCTTGTTGTGATTGTAATTATGCCCTCTGTTCCCTCGTTGTGATTCTGCCCTCTGTTCCCCCTTTGTAATTCTGCCCTCGGTTCCCTCGTTGTGATTGTGATTCTGCCCTCTGTTTCCTAGTTGTTATGCTGCCCTCTGTTCCCTCGTTGTGATTCTGCCCTCTGTTCCCTATTTGTGATTCTGCCCTCTGTTCCCTCGTTGTGATTGTGATTCTGCCCTCTGTTCCCTAGTTGTGATTCTGCCCTCTGTTCCCTCGTTGTGATTCTGCCCTCTGTTCACTTGTGGTGATTTTTTTTCTGCCCTCTGTTCCCTCGTTGTGATTCTGCCCTTTGTTCCCTCGTTGTGATTCTGCCCTCTGTTCCCTCGTTGTGATTGTTTTTCTGCCCTCTGTTCCCTAGTTGTGATTCTGCCCTCTGTTCTCTCGTTGTGATTGTTTTTCTGCCCTCTGTTCCCTCGTTGTTATTCTGCCCTCTGTTCCCTCGTTGTGATTGTTTTTCTGCCCTCTGTTCCCTCGTTGTTATTGTTTTTCTGCCCTCTGTTCCCTCGTTGTGATCTCTGCCCTCTGTTCCCTCGTTGTGATTCAACCCTCTGTTCCCTCGCTGTGATTGTAATTATGCCCTCTGTTCCCTAGTTGTTATTCTGCCCTCTGTTCCCTCGTTGTGATTCTGCCCTCCGTTCCCTATTTGTGATTCTGCCCTCTGTTCCCTCGTTGTGATTGTGATTCTGCCCTCTGTTCTCTAGTTGTGATTCTGCCCTCTATTCCCTCTTTGTGATTCTGCCCTCTGTTCACTCGTGGTGATTGTTTTTCTGCCCTCTGTTCCCTCGTTGTGAATCTGCCCTTTGTTCCCTCTTTGTGATTCTGCCCTCTGTTCAATCGTTGTGATTGTTTTTCTGCCCTCTGTTCCCTATTTGTGATTCTGCCCTCTGTTCCCTCGTTGTGATTGTGATTCTGCCCTCTGTTCCCTAGTTGTGATTCTGCCCTCTATTCCCTCTTTGTGATTCTGCCCTCTGTTCACTCGTGGTGATTGTTTTTCTGCCCTCTGTTCCCTCGCTGTGATTCTGCCCTTTGTTCCCTCGTTGTGATTCTGCCCTCTGTTCCCTCGTTGTGATTGTTTTTCTGCCCTCTGTTCCCTAGTTGTGATTCTGCCCTCTGTTCTCTCGTTGTGATTGTTTTTCTGCTCTCTGTTCCCTCGTTGTTATTCTGCCCTCTGTTCCCTCGTTGTGATTGTTTTTCTGCCCTCTGTTCCCTCGTTGTGTTTGTTTTTCTGCCCTCTGTTCCCTCGTTGTGATCTCTGCCCTCTGTTCCCTCGTTGTGATTCTGCCCTCTGTTCCCTCGCTGTGATTGTAATTATGCCCTCTGTTCCCTAGTTGTTATTTTGCCCTCTGTTCCCTCGTTGTGATTCTGCCCTCTGTTCCCTATTTGTGATTCTGCCCTCTGTTCCCTCGTTGTGATTGTGATTCTGCCCTCTGTTCCCTAGTTGTGATTCTGCCCTCTATTCCCTCTTTGTGATTCTGCCCTCTGTTCACTCGTGGTGATTGTTTTTCTGCCCTCTGTTCCCTCGTTGTGATTCTGCCCTTTGTTCCCTCTTTGTGATTCTGCCCTCTGTTCAATCGTTGTGATTGTTTTTCTGCCCTCTGTTCCCTAGTTGTGATTCTGCCCTCTGTTCCCTCGTTGTGATTCTGCCCTCTGTTCCCTCATTGGGATTGTGAGTCTGCCCTCTGCTCAATAGTTGTGATTCTGCCCTCTGTTCCCTCGTTGTGATTCTGCCCTCTGTTCCCTCATTGTGATTGTTTGTCTGCCCTCTGTTCCCTCGTTGTGATTCTGCCCTCTGTTCCCTAGTTGTGATTCTGCCCTGTTCCCTAGTTGTGATTCTGCCCTCTGTTCCCTCGTTGTGATTGTGATTCTGCCCTCTTTTCCCTAGTTGTGATTCTGCCCTCTGTTCCCACCTTGTGATTGTGATTCTGCCCTCTGTTCCCTGGTTGTGATTCTTTTTCTGCCCTCTGTTCCCTCGTTGTGATTGTGATTCTGCCCTCTGTTCCCACGTTGTGATTGTGATTCTGCCCTCTGTTCCCTGGTTGTGATTCTTTTTCTGCCCTCTGTTCCCTAGTTGTGATTCTGCCCTCTGTTCTCTCGTTGTGATTGTTTTTCTGCCCTCTGTTCCCTCGTTGTTATTCTGCCCTCTGTTCCCTCGTTGTGATTGTTTTTCTGCCCTCTGTTCCCTCGTTGTTATTGTTTTTCTGCCCTCTGTTCCCTCGTTGTGATTCAACCCTCTGTTCCCTCGCTGTGATTGTAATTATGCCCTCTGTTCCCTAGTTGTTATTCTGCCCTCTGTTCCCTCGTTGTGATTCTGCCCTCCGTTCCCTATTTGTGATTCTGCCCTCTGTTCCCTCGTTGTGATTGTGATTCTGCCCTCTGTTCCCTAGTTGTGATTCTGCCCTCTATTCCCTCTTTGTGATTCTGCCCTCTGTTCACTCGTGGTGATTGTTTTTCTGCCCTCTGTTCCCTCGTTGTGATTCTGCCCTTTGTTCCCTCTTTGTGATTCTGCCCTCTGTTCAATCGTTGTGATTGTTTTTCTGCCCTCTGTTCCCTATTTGTGATTCTGCCCTCTGTTCCCTCGTTGTGATTGTGATTCTGCCCTCTGTTCCCTAGTTGTGATTCTGCCCTCTATTCCCTCTTTGTGATTCTGCCCTCTGTTCACTCGTGGTGATTGTTTTTCTGCCCTCTGTTCCCTCGCTGTGATTCTGCCCTTTGTTCCCTCGTTGTGATTCTGCCCTCTGTTCCCTCGTTGTGATTGTTTTTCTGCCCTCTGTTCCCTAGTTTTGATTCTGCCCTCTGTTCTCTCGTTGTGATTGTTTTTCTGCTCTCTGTTCCCTCGTTGTTATTCTGCCCTCTGTTCCCTCGTTGTGATTGTTTTTCTGCCCTCTGTTCCCTCGTTGTGTTTGTTTTTCTGCCCTCTGTTCCCTCGTTGTGATCTCTGCCCTCTGTTCCCTCGTTGTGATTCTGCCCTCTGTTCCCTCGCTGTGATTGTAATTATGCCCTCTGTTCCCTAGTTGTTATTTTGCCCTCTGTTCCCTCGTTGTGATTCTGCCCTCTGTTCCCTATTTGTGATTCTGCCCTCTGTTCCCTCGTTGTGATTGTGATTCTGCCCTCTGTTCCCTAGTTGTGATTCTGCCCTCTATTCCCTCTTTGTGATTCTGCCCTTTGTTCACTCGTGGTGATTGTTTTTCTGCCCTCTGTTCCCTCGTTGTGAATCTGCCCTTTGTTCCCTCTTTGTGATTCTGCCCTCTGTTCAATCGTTGTGATTGTTTTTCTGCCCTCTGTTCCCTAGTTGTGATTCTGCCCTCTGTTCCCTCGTTGTGATTCTGCCCTCTGTTCCCTCATTGGGATTGTGAGTCTGCCCTCTGCTCAATAGTTGTGATTCTGCCCTCTGTTCCCTCGTTGTGATTCTGCCCTCTGTTCCCTCATTGTGATTGTTTGTCTGCCCTCTGTTCCCTCGTTGTGATTCTGCCCTCTGTTCCCTAGTTGTGATTCTGCCCTGTTCCCTAGTTGTGATTCTGCCCTCTGTTCCCTCGTTGTGATTGTGATTCTGCCCTCTTTTCCCTAGTTGTGATTCTGCCCTCTGTTCCCACCTTGTGATTGTGATTCTGCCCTCTGTTCCCTGGTTGTGATTCTTTTTCTGCCCTCTGTTCCCTCGTTGTGATTGTGATTCTGCCCTCTGTTCCCACGTTGTGATTGTGATTCTGCCCTCTGTTCCCTGGTTGTGATTCTTTTTCTGCCCTCTGTTCCCTCGTTGTGATTGTTTTTCTGCCCTCAGTTCCCTCGTTGTGATTCTGCCCTCTGTTCCCTAGTTGTGAATCTGCCCTCTGTTCCGTAGTTGTGAATCTGCCCTCTGTTCCCCCGTTGTGATTGTTGTTCTGCCCTCTGTTCCCTCGTTGTAATTGTTTTTCTGCCCTCTGTTCCCTCGTTGTTATTCTGCCCTCTGTTCCCTCGTTGTGATTGTTTTTCTGCCCTCTGTTCCCTCGTTGTGATTGTTTTTCTGCCCTCTGTTCCCTCGTTGTGATTCTGCCCTCTGTTCCCTCGTTGTGATTCTGCCCTCTGTTCCCTCGTTGTGATTCTGCCCTCTGTTCCCTCGTTGTGATTGTAATTATGCCCTCTGTTCCCTCGTTGTGATTCTGCCCTCTGTTCCCTCGTTGTGATTCTGCCCTCTGTTCCCTCGTTGTGATTGTGATTCTGCCCTCTGTTCCCTAGTTGTTATGCTGCCCTCTGTTCCCTCGTTGTGATTCTGCCCTCTGTTCCCTATTTGTGATTCTGCCCTCTGTTCCCTCGTTGTGATTGTGATTCTGCCCTCTGTTCCCTAGTTGTGATTCTGCCCTCTGTTCCCTCGTTGTGATTCTGCCCTCTGTTCACTCGTGGTGATTGTTTTTCTGCCCTCTGTTCCCTCGTTGTGATTCTGCCCTTTGTTCCCTCGTTGTGATTCTGCCCTCTGTTCCCTCGTTGTGATTGTTTTTCTGCCCTCTGTTCCCTAGTTGTGATTCTGCCCTCTGTTCTCTCGTTGTGATTCTGCCCTCTGTTCCCTCGTTGTGATTGTGATTCTGCCCTCTGTTCCCTCATTGTGATTCTGCCCTCTGTTCCCTTGTTGTGATTCTGCCCTCTGTTCCCTCGTTGTGATTGTAATTATGCCCTCTGTTCCCTCGTTGTGATTCTGCCCTCTGTTCCCTCTTTGTAATTCTGCCCTCTGTTCCCTCGTTGTGATTGTGATTCTGCCCTCTGTTTCCTAGTTGTTATGCTGCCCTCTGTTCCCTCGTTGTGATTCTGCCCTCTGTTCCCTATTTGTGATTCTGCCCTCTGTTCCCTCGTTGTGATTGTGATTCTGCCCTCTGTTCCCTAGTTGTGATTCTGCCCTCTGTTCCCTCGTTGTGATTCTGCCCTCTGTTCACTTGTGGTGATTGTTTTTCTGCCCTCTGTTCCCTCGTTGTGATTCTGCCCTTTGTTCCCTCGTTGTGATTCTGCCCTCTGTTCCCTCATTGTGATTGTTTTTCTGCCCTCTGTTCCCTAGTTGTGATTCTGCCCTCTGTTCTCTCGTTGTGATTGTTTTTCTGCCCTCTGTTCCCTCGTTGTTATTCTGCCCTCTGTTCCCTCGTTGTGATTGTTTTTCTGCCCTCTGTTCCCTCGTTGTTATTGTTTTTCTGCCCTCTGTTCCCTCGTTGTGATCTCTGCCCTCTGTTCCCTCGTTGTGATTCTGCCCTCTGTTCCCTCGCTGTGATTGTAATTATGCCCTCTGTTCCCTAGTTGTTATTCTGCCCTCTGTTCCCTCGTTGTGATTCTGCCCTCTGTTCCCTATTTGTGATTCTGCCCTCTGTTCCCTCGTTGTGATTGTGATTCTGCCCTCTGTTCCCTAGTTGTGATTCTGCCCTCTATTCCCTCTTTGTGATTCTGCCCTCTGTTCACTCGTGGTGATTGTTTTTCTGCCCTCTGTTCCCTCGTTGTGATTCTGCCCTTTGTTCCCTCTTTGTGATTCTGCCCTCTGTTCAATCGTTGTGATTGTTTTTCTGCCCTCTGTTCCCTAGTTGTGATTCTGCCCTCTGTTCCCTCGTTGTGATTCTGCCCTCTGTTCCCTCATTGGGATTGTGAGTCTGCCCTCTGCTCCCTCGTTGTGATTCTGCCCTCTGTTCCCTTGTTGTGGTTCTGCCCTCTGTTCCCTCGTTGTGATTGTGATTCTGCCCTCTGTTCCCTCGTTGTGATTCTACCCTCTGTTCCCTAGTTGTGATTCTGCCCTCTGTTCCCTCGTTGTGATTCTGCCCTCTGTTCCCTCGTTGTGATTGTTTGTCTGCCCTCTGTTCCCTCGTTGTGATTCTGCCCTCTGTTCCCTAGTTGTGATTCTGCCCTGTTCCCTAGTTGTGATTCTGCCCTCTGTTCCCTCGTTGTGATTGTGATTCTGCCCTCTTTTCCCTAGTTGTGATTCTGCCCTCTGTTCCCACGTTGTGATTGTGATTCTGCCCTCTGTTCCCTGGTTGTGATTCTTTTTCTGCCCTCTGTTCCCTCGTTGTGATTGTGATTCTGCCCTCTGTTCCCTCGTTGTGATTGTTTTTCTGCCCTCTGTTCCCTCGTTGTGATTCTGCCCTCTGTTCCCTAGTTGTGATTCTGCCCTCTGTTCCGTAGTTGTGATTCTGCCCTCTGTTCCCTCGTTGTGATTGTTTTTCTGCCCTCTGTTCCCTCGTTGTGATTGTTTTTCTGCCCTCTGTTCTCTCGTTGTTATTCTGCCCTCTGTTCCCTCGTTGTGATTCTGCCCTCTGTTCACTCGTGGTGATTGTTTTTCTGCCCTCTGTTCCCTCGTTGTGATTGTTTTTCTGCCCTCTGTTCCCTAGTTTTGATTCTGCCCTCTGTTCTCTCGTTGTGATTGTTTTTCTGCTCTCTGTTCCCTCGTTGTTATTCTGCCCTCTGTTCCCTCGTTGTGATTGTTTTTCTGCCCTCTGTTCCCTCGTTGTGTTTGTTTTTCTGCCCTCTGTTCCCTCGTTGTGATCTCTGCCCTCTGTTCCCTCGTTGTGATTCTGCCCTCTGTTCCCTCGCTGTGATTGTAATTATGCCCTCTGTTCCCTAGTTGTTATTTTGCCCTCTGTTCCCTCGTTGTGATTCTGCCCTCTGTTCCCTATTTGTGATTCTGCCCTCTGTTCCCTCGTTGTGATTGTGATTCTGCCCTCTGTTCCCTAGTTGTGATTCTGCCCTCTATTCCCTCTTTGTGATTCTGCCCTTTGTTCACTCGTGGTGATTGTTTTTCTGCCCTCTGTTCCCTCGTTGTGATTCTGCCCTTTGTTCCCTCTTTGTGATTCTGCCCTCTGTTCAATCGTTGTGATTGTTTTTCTGCCCTCTGTTCCCTAGTTGTGATTCTGCCCTCTGTTCCCTCGTTGTGATTCTGCCCTCTGTTCCCTCATTGGGATTGTGAGTCTGCCCTCTGCTCAATAGTTGTGATTCTGCCCTCTGTTCCCTCGTTGTGATTCTGCCCTCTGTTCCCTCATTGTGATTGTTTGTCTGCCCTCTGTTCCCTCGTTGTGATTCTGCCCTCTGTTCCCTAGTTGTGATTCTGCCCTGTTCCCTAGTTGTGATTCTGCCCTCTGTTCCCTCGTTGTGATTGTGATTCTGCCCTCTTTTCCCTAGTTGTGATTCTGCCCTCTGTTCCCACCTTGTGATTGTGATTCTGCCCTCTGTTCCCTGGTTGTGATTCTTTTTCTGCCCTCTGTTCCCTCGTTGTGATTGTGATTCTGCCCTCTGTTCCCACGTTGTGATTGTGATTCTGCCCTCTGTTCCCTGGTTGTGATTCTTTTTCTGCCCTCTGTTCCCTCGTTGTGATTGTTTTTCTGCCCTCAGTTCCCTCGTTGTGATTCTGCCCTCTGTTCCCTAGTTGTGAATCTGCCCTCTGTTCCGTAGTTGTGAATCTGCCCTCTGTTCCCCCGTTGTGATTGTTGTTCTGCCCTCTGTTCCCTCGTTGTAATTGTTTTTCTGCCCTCTGTTCCCTCGTTGTTATTCTGCCCTCTGTTCCCTCGTTGTGATTGTTTTTCTGCCCTCTGTTCCCTCGTTGTGATTGTTTTTCTGCCCTCTGTTCCCTCGTTGTGATTCTGCCCTCTGTTCCCTCGTTGTGATTCTGCCCTCTGTTCCCTCGTTGTGATTCTGCCCTCTGTTCCCTCGTTGTGATTGTAATTATGCCCTCTGTTCCCTCGTTGTGATTCTGCCCTCTGTTCCCTCGTTGTGATTCTGCCCTCTGTTCCCTCGTTGTGATTGTGATTCTGCCCTCTGTTCCCTAGTTGTTATGCTGCCCTCTGTTCCCTCGTTGTGATTCTGCCCTCTGTTCCCTATTTGTGATTCTGCCCTCTGTTCCCTCGTTGTGATTGTGATTCTGCCCTCTGTTCCCTAGTTGTGATTCTGCCCTCTGTTCCCTCGTTGTGATTCTGCCCTCTGTTCACTCGTGGTGATTGTTTTTCTGCCCTCTGTTCCCTCGTTGTGATTCTGCCCTTTGTTCCCTCGTTGTGATTCTGCCCTCTGTTCCCTCGTTGTGATTGTTTTTCTGCCCTCTGTTCCCTAGTTGTGATTCTGCCCTCTGTTCTCTCGTTGTGATTCTGCCCTCTGTTCCCTCGTTGTGATTGTGATTCTGCCCTCTGTTCCCTCATTGTGATTCTGCCCTCTGTTCCCTTGTTGTGATTCTGCCCTCTGTTCCCTCGTTGTGATTGTAATTATGCCCTCTGTTCCCTCGTTGTGATTCTGCCCTCTGTTCCCTCTTTGTAATTCTGCCCTCTGTTCCCTCGTTGTGATTGTGATTCTGCCCTCTGTTTCCTAGTTGTTATGCTGCCCTCTGTTCCCTCGTTGTGATTCTGCCCTCTGTTCCCTATTTGTGATTCTGCCCTCTGTTCCCTCGTTGTGATTGTGATTCTGCCCTCTGTTCCCTAGTTGTGATTCTGCCCTCTGTTCCCTCGTTGTGATTCTGCCCTCTGTTCACTTGTGGTGATTGTTTTTCTGCCCTCTGTTCCCTCGTTGTGATTCTGCCCTTTGTTCCCTCGTTGTGATTCTGCCCTCTGTTCCCTCATTGTGATTGTTTTTCTGCCCTCTGTTCCCTAGTTGTGATTCTGCCCTCTGTTCTCTCGTTGTGATTGTTTTTCTGCCCTCTGTTCCCTCGTTGTTATTCTGCCCTCTGTTCCCTCGTTGTGATTGTTTTTCTGCCCTCTGTTCCCTCGTTGTTATTGTTTTTCTGCCCTCTGTTCCCTCGTTGTGATCTCTGCCCTCTGTTCCCTCGTTGTGATTCTGCCCTCTGTTCCCTCGCTGTGATTGTAATTATGCCCTCTGTTCCCTAGTTGTTATTCTGCCCTCTGTTCCCTCGTTGTGATTCTGCCCTCTGTTCCCTATTTGTGATTCTGCCCTCTGTTCCCTCGTTGTGATTGTGATTCTGCCCTCTGTTCCCTAGTTGTGATTCTGCCCTCTATTCCCTCTTTGTGATTCTGCCCTCTGTTCACTCGTGGTGATTGTTTTTCTGCCCTCTGTTCCCTCGTTGTGATTCTGCCCTTTGTTCCCTCTTTGTGATTCTGCCCTCTGTTCAATCGTTGTGATTGTTTTTCTGCCCTCTGTTCCCTAGTTGTGATTCTGCCCTCTGTTCCCTCGTTGTGATTCTGCCCTCTGTTCCCTCATTGGGATTGTGAGTCTGCCCTCTGCTCCCTCGTTGTGATTCTGCCCTCTGTTCCCTTGTTGTGGTTCTGCCCTCTGTTCCCTCGTTGTGATTGTGATTCTGCCCTCTGTTCCCTCGTTGTGATTCTACCCTCTGTTCCCTAGTTGTGATTCTGCCCTCTGTTCCCTCGTTGTGATTCTGCCCTCTGTTCCCTCGTTGTGATTGTTTGTCTGCCCTCTGTTCCCTCGTTGTGATTCTGCCCTCTGTTCCCTAGTTGTGATTCTGCCCTGTTCCCTAGTTGTGATTCTGCCCTCTGTTCCCTCGTTGTGATTGTGATTCTGCCCTCTTTTCCCTAGTTGTGATTCTGCCCTCTGTTCCCACGTTGTGATTGTGATTCTGCCCTCTGTTCCCTGGTTGTGATTCTTTTTCTGCCCTCTGTTCCCTCGTTGTGATTGTGATTCTGCCCTCTGTTCCCTCGTTGTGATTGTTTTTCTGCCCTCTGTTCCCTCGTTGTGATTCTGCCCTCTGTTCCCTAGTTGTGATTCTGCCCTCTGTTCCGTAGTTGTGATTCTGCCCTCTGTTCCCTCGTTGTGATTGTTTTTCTGCCCTCTGTTCCCTCGTTGTGATTGTTTTTCTGCCCTCTGTTCCCTCGTTGTTATTCTGCCCTCTGTTCCCTCGTTGTGATTGTTTTTCTGCCCTCTGTTCCCTCGTTGTGATTGTTTTTCTGCCCTCTGTTCCCTCGGTGTGATTCTGCCCTCTGTTCCCTCGTTGTGATTCTGCCCTCTGTTCCCTCGTTGTGATTGTAATTATGCCCTCTGTTCCCTCGTTGTGATTCTGCCCTCGGTTCCCTCGTTGTGATTCTGCCCTCTGTTCCCTCGTTGTGATTGTGATTCTGCCCTCTGTTCCCTAGTTGTTATGCTGCCCTCTGTTCCCTCGTTGTGATTCTGCCCTCTGTTCCCTATTTGTGATTCTGCCCTCTGTTCCCTCGTTGTGATTGTGATTCTGCCCTCTGTTCCCTAGTTGTGATTCTGCCCTCTGTTCCCTCGTTGTGATTCTGCCCTCTGTTCACTCGTGGTGATTGTTTTTCTGCCCTCTGTTCCCTCGTTGTGATTCTGCCCTTTGTTCCCTCATTGTGATTCTGCCCTCTGTTCCCTCATTGTGATTGTTTTTCTGCCCTCTGTTCCCTAGTTGTGATTCTGCCCTCTGTTCTCTCGTTGTGATTCTGCCCTCTGTTCCCTCGTTGTGATTGTGATTCTGTCCTCTGTTCCCTGGTTGTGATTGTTTTTCTGCTCTCTGTTCCCTCGTTGTGATTCTGCCCTCTGTTCCCTTGTTGTGATTCTGCCCTCTGTTCCCTCGTTGTGATTGTGATTCTGCCCTCTGTTCCCTGGTTGTGATTGTTTTTCTGCCCTCTGTTCCCTCGTTGTGATTGTTTTTCTGCCCTCTGTTCCCTTGTTGTTATTCTGCCCTCTGTTCCCTCGTTGTGATTGTTTTTCTGCCCTCTGTTCCTTCGTTGTTATGCTGCCCTCTGTTCCCTCGTTGTGATTCTGCCCTCTGTTCCCTATTTGTGATTCTGCCCTCTGTTCCCTCGTTGTGATTGTGATTCTGCCCTCTGTTCCCTAGTTGTGATTCTGCCCTCTGTTCCCTCGTTGTGATTCTGCCCTCTGTTCACTCGTGGTGATTGTTTTTCTGCCCTCTGTTCCCTCGTTGTGATTCTGCCCTTTGTTCCCTCATTGTGATTCTGCCCTCTGTTCCCTCATTGTGATTGTTTTTCTGCCCTCTGTTCCCTAGTTGTGATTCTGCCCTCTGTTCTCTCGTTGTGATTCTGCCCTCTGTTCCCTCGTTGTGATTGTGATTCTGTCCTCTGTTCCCTGGTTGTGATTGTTTTTCTGCTCTCTGTTCCCTCGTTGTGATTCTGCCCTCTGTTCCCTTGTTGTGATTCTGCCCTCTGTTCCCTCGTTGTGATTGTGATTCTGCCCTCTGTTCCCTGGTTGTGATTGTTTTTCTGCCCTCTGTTCCCTCGTTGTGATTCTGCCCTCTGTTCCCTAGTTGTGATTCTGCCCTCTGTTCCGTAGTTGTGATTCTGCCCTCTGTTCCCTCGTTGTGATTGTTTTTCTGCCCTCTGTTCCCTCGTTGTGATTGTTTTTCTGCCCTCTGTTCCCTCGTTGTTATTCTGCCCTCTGTTCCCTCGTTGTGATTGTTTTTCTGCCCTCTGTTCCCTCGTTGTGATTCTGCCCTCTGTTCCCTCGTCGTGATTCTGCCCTCTGTTCCCTCGTTGTGGTTGTAATTATGCCCTCTGTTCCCTCGTTGTGATTCTGCCCTCTGTTCCCTCGTTGTGATTCTGCCCTCTGTTCCCTCGTTGTGATTGTGATTCTGCCCTCTGTTCCCTAGTTGTTATGCTGCCCTCTGTTCCCTCGTTGTGATTCTGCCCTCTGTTCCCTATTTGTGATTCTGCCCTCTGTTCCCTCGTTGTGATTGTGATTCTGCCCTCTGTTCCCTAGTTGTGATTCTGCCCTCTGTTCCCTCGTTGTGATTCTGCCCTCTGTTCACTCCTGGTGATTGTTTTTCTGCCCTCTGTTCCCTCGTTGTGATTCTGCCCTTTGTTCCCTCGTTGTGATTCTGCCCTCTGTTCCCTCGTTGTGATTGTTTTTCTGCCCTCTGTTCCCTAGTTGTGATTCTGCCCTCTGTTCTCTCGTTGTGATTCTGCCCTCTGTTCCCTCGTTGTGATTGTGATTCTGCCCTCTGTTCCCTAGTTGTGATTCTGCCCTCCGTTCCCTCGTTGTGATTCTGCCCTCTGTTCCCTCGTTGTGATTGTTTTTCTGCCCTCTGTTCCCTCGTTGTGATTCTGCCCTCTGTTCCCTCGTTGTGATTCTACCCTCTGTTCCCTAGTTGTGATTCTGCCCTCCGTTCCCTCGTTGTGATTCTGCCCTCTGTTCCCTCGTTGTGATTGTTTTTCTGCCCTCTGTTCCCTCGTTGTGATTCTGCCCTCTGTTCCCTAGTTGTGATTCTGCCCTGTTCGCCAGTTGTGATTCTGCCCTCTGTTCCCTCGTTGTGATTCTGCCCTCTGTTCCCTCGTTGTGATTGTGATTCTGCCCTCTGTTCCCTAGTTGTGATTCTGCCCTTTGTTCCCACGTTGTGATTGTGATTCTGCCCTCTGTTCCCTGGTTGTGATTCTTTTTCTGCCCTCTGTTCCCTCGTTGTGATTGTGATTCTGCCCTCTGTTCCCTTGTTGTGATTGTTTTTCTGCCCTCTGTTCCCTCGTTGTGATTCTGCCCTCTGTTCCCTAGTTGTGATTCTGCCCTCTGTTCCGTAGTTGTGATTCTGCCCTCTGTTCCCTCGTTGTGGTTGTTTTTCTGCCCTCTGTTCCCTCGTTGTGATTGTGAATCTGCCCTCTGTTCCCTCGTTGTGATTCTGCCCTCTGTTCCCTCTTTGTGATTCTGCCCTCTGTTCCCTCGTTGTGATTGTAATTATGCCTTCTGTTCCTTCATTGTGATTCTGCCCTCTGTTCCCTCGTTGTGGTTGTGATTCTGCCCTCTGTTCCCTCGTTGTGATTCTGCCCTCTGTTCCCTCGTTGTGATTGTGTTGGACAGGCCACATGAAGGGCTCGCTCCCTCCCCGCAGGACAGGACCCGGGCCACCGTCAGCACCATTGCCCGGCCCAGCCGCCATCTTGGACACGGCACCACGCGGCCGCGCGGCCTCAGCCCGACCCCAACCCTGGGTCTGGCCAGGCCCCGACATCCCGGCACCACCCTCCACCCAGGAGGTGAACGGACCACTTGGCAGGTCAATGGGAGTAAGAAGTGTCGATGGCTCTCCCCCGCCAGGTGCCGAGCACCCCCAGCCTCCTCGGGCGCTGGCTCCACCCCCCTGCTGGGTGTCTGGACTCCCTCATCCCAGACCTCCCGACCTCCAAGAGCGAGGGTCCGGACATCAAAGGGCGCCAGACCTATAACTGAGGCCGCCCCAGGACAGGAAGGCAGTTGTATCCTGGAGTCGAGAGACACCGCGACGAACTCATCCTTGACGGACTGCTGGCGCTGCCACAGCCCTGCGAACTATTATCCTGCCTGCTGGCGCTGCCGCGGCCCTCTGCAACCTTCATCCTCGTAGGACCTGCTGGCGCTGCCGCGGCCCTCTGCAACCTTCATCCTCGTAGGACCTGCTGGCGCTGCCGCGGCCCTCTGCAACCTTCATCCTCGTGGGACCTGCTGCCGCTGCCGCGGCCCGTTGTAACCTTCATCCTCGTGGGACCTGCTGGCGCTGCCGCGGCCCGTTGCAACCTGCATTCTCGTGGGACCTGCTGGCGCTGCCGCGGCCCGTTGTAACCTTCATCCTCGTTGGGACCTGCTGGCGCTGCCGCGGCCCGTTGCCACCTACGACCTCTTCGGGACCTGCCGGCGCTGCCGCGGTCTGACCCATCCGAACACCGAGCTCGAGGGTTGTGAGCTATCACCGTTACACCTCCGTACCTGTGGGTACCAAGACTGTCCCGCTACCCCCTTCCCTTACTAGAGACTAGAATTGAGAGGATCATCGTGTCCTGATCGCCTTGTATCGTACCACTCTACTACCAGAAGTGCCTATAAAAGGTGTTACCCTGATCTTTGTGTGGTGTCCATCTGTGGGGGGGAAGTTACCTGTCTGTGCGATCACTGTGCTCGGCCGACCCTCCAGGTCTCCGTCTAACATTGGTGGCTAGCGGCGCGATCCGAACCAACGCGTACCGTACAGATAGTAACTCACCCTACGACTAAAACCACAATGACGACCAAAGAGAGCGGATCGGCGGAGAAGTTCCAGATGGAAAAGCTGGAAGAATACAACCACCGAGAGCTCAAACAATTTTGCATGGACTTAGGCATTGCTACCACCGGGCTAAGCACAAAAGAAGACTTCAAAAACGCCCTAGAGGCCTGGACAGAGACAAATACCGCAACCCCCCGGGACCCCGCAGCCCCGGAAGTCAACACCACCCGGACGGAGGAACGGAGAACAGGCCCTTCCCGTGAAGAGATCCAAGAGCGGGAAAAAAATAGATTACACGAGTTAGACTTGGCACGACTCAGATTAGACGGAGAATTGAAACTGGCGGAACAAAAAATAAACTTAGAACACTTACGGCTCAGAGAAGAGCGAGAGGAAAAACAGAGACAGAGAGACCTCGAAGAAAAAAGACTGGCATACGAGCACGAGTGCAAACTAGCGGAGATAGAAATACGCAAACTGAACAAAAACCTAGGGGTGCCCGAGCAACCGCACTCCCCGGGTCCTACCGAGCAGAAGGTCCACATCCCCAAGGATGTGGTCCGAGAATATCACCGGAACGACGACATACAGCAGTGGTTCAAGGCCTATGAGATTGCCATGACCGCCCACCGGGTCGCTCGAAGTGACTGGGGAGCCGGTCTATGGGGGAGATTCGTCAACGAGGGTCGTGATGCCCTGCTGCAGCTTCCGGACCATCAAATGACGTCCTATGACCACATGAAGGCCGCCCTCCTCAGTCGATATGGGCTTACACCCGAAATGTACCGCCAGAGGTTCCGCAACTGCACCCGGATCCCAGGTACAACGTGGTTGGAATACGTGAACTATTTCAGCCGAGCCTTCGAGGGGTGGATCAAGGGTAACAACGTAACCACTTACGAACAACTCTTCAATCTCATTGTGTGGGAGCACCTCTCCAACAACTGCTTCGTCGAGCTCAGGCAGCACCTCCTCGACAGTAAATTGACTGAACCCCGGCAGCTCGCCACCGAGGCTGACCGGTGGGAGAGCACCCGAGTGGCCCGGAGTGGGCCGAATGAGCAGAACAGAACCAACCAAGGTCATCATCGTCCCCGAGGAGGAGGAGGAGGCCCGGGCCGGGGCAGAGACGCCGTCCCGGCCACGCCCACTAACGCCACCCCGGCCCCAGCAGGCCGGGGAAACCCCCCGATGCGCCCGGGGTTCCGAGCTAACGTGACGTGTCATCGATGCCAGCGAGTCGGCCACTATGCCAGTGACCCGACCTGCCCGAAGAACCAGGTCCCCGGGCCCCGCCAGATGGCGGCCGCCGCCCTGGGAGAAGAACAAGTCTCCGAAGACACGGAGACCTATGAGTCGGAGCAGTTCGAGTGGGAACCCGCCGCCATGACCCTGGCATGCCTGGGAGGAAGAGACATGGTCCCCCGGACTCCCCTGCCTGCCAACACTCGGAAGTACAGCCAATGGGTGAGCATCAATGGGCGCAAGGCCGAGGCCCTGCGTGACACCGGGGCCAGTGTGACGGCTGTCCGTTGTCACCTGGTGACCCCAGAACAAATCCTACCAAACGTACTTTGCCCCGTCCGATCGGCAGATAACTCGGAGAGCCTGTGTCGGATGGCCTGCGTCCCCTTCGAATGGGGAGGAGTGTCCGGCATGCTGAAAGTAACTGTCCGCGACGATGCCCCCGTGGACTGCCTCCTGGGGAACGATCTCGAGAGCTCCCCGTGGGCCGCTGTAGAAAGAAGAGAGCATCTGGGGATGTTGGGTCTCCCGGACTGGGCGTGCGTAACCACCCGGTCCATGGCCACCCGCACCATCCCTAGACCAGAAGAACCAGAATGGGCAGCACCTCCGCCCTCGATCACCCCAGAAGAAGACTTCCACCAGACCGACCACCCGGACCCCCCCACAGAGGGGTCCACACAGCCCCCCGAGCTTCCCGACCTGGCTCAGTGGCGTCAAGAAGGGGGGCCCACCCAGGAACAATTCCGGCAGGAGCAAAAGACCTGCCCCTCCCTCGAGGGATTGCGACAGCAAGCGCTCGCCCAGAGCCAAGGAGACACCACCGGGGCCCACTGGGTTTATTGGGACAATGATCTCTTGTACAGCGAGCAGAAAATCGCAGAACTGGGGGCCGGGCGAGTGCTGGTGGTGCCCCTCCACTTCAGAGACTTCCTGTTGAACCTAGCCCATGATGTCCCCCTGGCCGGGCACCTGGGCCAAGACAAGACCTACCACCGCCTGGTGACTCACTTTTTTTGGCCCAAAATGAGAAATGACGTCTCCAACCATTGCCGGTCCTGCCCGACCTGCCAGGCCAGCGGGAAGAGCGGCCGCAAACTCAAGGCACCCCTACAACCATTCCCCGTGGTGACCACCCCGTTCGAAAGGGTGGGAATAGACATTGTGGGGCCCCTGGACCCCCGAACAGCACAGGGGCATCGCTTCATCCTGGTCCTGGTGGACCACGCCACCCGCTATCCTGAGGCGGTCCCCCTCCGTACTATAACAGCCCCAGTAGTGGGTCGAGCCTTGATGGGGATCTTCTCTCGAGTGGGCTTCCCCCGGGAAGTCGTCAGCGACAGGGGTACGAACTTTATTTCAAAGTATATGAAATCCCTCTGGCAGCAGTGCGGAGTCACTTACCGCTTCACCACCCCCTATCACCCCCAGGGGAACGGACTGGTCGAGCGGTTCAACCGCACCCTCAAGGGGATGATCATGGGGCTGGAAGAACCCCTACGCCGCCAGTGGGACGTGCTACTACCGTGCCTCCTCTTCGCCTACCGAGAAGTCCCCCAGAAGTCCCTCGGCTTCAGCCCCTTCGAACTCCTGTACGGACACCCCGTTCGCGGGCCTCTCAGCCTAGTGAAGGAGGAATGGGAAATGGCCCCCCTAAAGACCCCTCCGGACGTCTACAAATACCTCCTGACCCTCCGAAATCAGACCCGGAAATTCAGGGAGATCGCTAAAGCCAATCTGGAGGCCAGTCAGGAGGACATGAAGAAGTGGTACGACCAACATGCCTCCTCCATCGAGTTTGAACCGGGTCAGCAGGTATGGGTGATGTCCCCCATCGAACCGTGTGCCTTGCAAGACAAATGGACGGGGCCCTTCAAGGTGATCGAGCGCAGGAGTCCCGTCACCTATCTCATCGACCTGGAGTCCCCCCGGAACCCCCTCCGGGTCCTCCACGCCAACAGACTCAAACCCCACTTCGTGCGCTCAGAGCTCAGCCTGCTGATGGCGACCGACAATGGCACAGAAGGAGACTCCGAGCCCCTCCCTGACCTACTGAGGACTCGGGAAAGAGATGGCTCGGTGGACGGGGTCCGACTCTCCGAGGCCCTGACCCCAGAGCAGCGTCAAGATTGCCGGGCCCTCCTGCTGCCGTTCGCAAACCTGTTCTCCCTCGCACCCGGAGTCACCTCCTGGTGCCTGCACGACGTGGACACGGGGGACAGTCCTCCTGTCCGACACCGGCCGTACCGAGTACCGGATCGGGTACGTACATGCATCCAAGAAGAAGTCTCCAAGATGCTCGCCCTCGGGGTCATCGAGCCTTCGGACAGTCCCTGGGCCAGCCCGGTCGTCCTGGTCCCCAAGGCCGCGGCACCGGGCACCACGCCGGAGCTCCGATTCTGCATCGACTATCGGGGGCTGAACGCGGTCACCCGAACAGACGCTCACCCTATCCCCCGAGCAGATGAACTAGTCGACCGCATGGGGGCAGCCCGCTACCTAAGCATCTTCGACCTGACAGCGGGCTACTGGCAGATCGGCCTCACCCCCAGGGCCCAAGAACGTTCCGCTTTCTCCACCCCGGACGGACACTACCATTTCAGAGTGATGCCCTTCGGCATGAAGAACGCTCCAGCCACCTTTCAAAGACTGGTGAACCAGGTATTGGCGGGCCTCGAAGAATTCAGCGCCGCCTACCTGGACGACATCGCGGTATACAGCCGCCACTGGGCAGACCACCTCCACCACCTCCGAGAGGTCCTGCAGGCCCTCCAACAGGCCGGCCTCACCATAAAGGCCAGCAAGTGCCAAGTCGGCCAGGGGTCCGTGACCTACCTCGGACACCAAGTGGGGAGCGGTCTGGTGGCCCCCCTCCAACTCAAGGTAGCTGCCATCCAGTCCTGGCAACCCCCCGAAACACAAACAGAGGTCCGAGCCTTCCTGGGGCTCACCGGATACTACCGGCGGTTTGTGAGGGACTATGGCAGCATTGTGGGGCCCCTCACGGAACTCACGTCTAAGAACAACCCAAAACGAGTCAACTGGACTCCCGACTGTCACGCGGCCTTCGAGACGCTGAAGGCCGCCATGTGCACCACTCCGGTGCTCCAGGCCCCCGACTAAAGCCGCGAGTTCATTGTGCAGACCGATGCCTCCGACCATGGTATTGGGGCCGTCCTCTCCCAACTGAACCCCGAAGGAGTGGACCAACCCGTGGCCTTCATCAGCAGACGCCTACTGCCCCGAGAACAGCGCTGGAGCACCATTGAGCGAGAGGCCTTCGCAGTGGTATGGGCCCTCAAGAAGCTCCGGCCGTACCTCTTCGGAACCCATTTCCGGGTACAGACAGATCATCGGCCCCTGCAATGGCTCATGCAGATGCGGGGGGAGAACCCCAAACTATTGCGATGGTCCATCTCCCTGCAGGGGATGTACTTCACTGTGGAGCATCGTCCTGGCCAAGACCACGCCAACGCGGATGGCCTGTCCCGCTTTTTCCGCCTCGACGAGGAAAGTCCCCAAGAAGATGGATGACTCTCCCCGCCTTCAGCTGGGGGGGACGCATGTTGGACAGGCCACATGAAGGGCTCGCTCCCTCCCCGCAGGACAGGGCCCGGGCCACCGTCAGCAACATTGCCCGGCCCAGCCGCCATCTTGGACACGGCACCACGCGGCCGCGCGGCCTCAGCCCGACCCCAACCCTGGGTCTGGCCAGGCCCCGACATCCCGGCACCACCCTCCACCCAGGAGGTGAACGGACCACTTGGCAGGTCAATGGGAGTAAGAAGTGTCGATGGCTCTCCCCCGCCAGGTGCCGAGCACCCCCAGCCTCCTCGGGCGCTGGCTCCACCCCCCTGCTGGGTGTCTGGACTCCCTCATCCCAGACCTCCCGACCTCCAAGAGCGAGGGTCCGGACATCAAAGGGCGCCAGACCTATAACTGAGGCCGCCCCAGGACAGGAAGGCAGTTGTATCCTGGAGTCGAGAGACACCGCGACGAACTCATCCTTGACGGACTGCTGGCGCTGCCACAGCCCTGCCTTGTGAACTATTATCCTGCCTGCTGGCGCTGCCGCGGCCCTCTGCAACCTTCATCCTCGTAGGACCTGCTGGCGCTGCCGCGGCCCTCTGCAACCTTCATCCTCGTAGGACCTGCTGGCGCTGCCGCGGCCCTCTGCAACCTTCATCCTCGTGGGACCTGCTGGCGCTGCCGCGGCCCGTTGTAACCTTCATCTTCGTGGGACCTGCTGGCGCTGCCGCGGCCCGTTGCAACCTGCATTCTCGTGGGACCTGCTGGCGCTGCCGCGGCCCGTTGTAACCTTCATCCTCGTTGGGACCTGCTGGCGCTGCCGCGGCCCGTTGCCACCTACGACCTCTTCGGGACCTGCCGGCGCTGCCGCAGTCTGACCCATCCGAACACCGAGCTCGAGGGTTGTGAGCTATCACCGTTACACCTCCGTACCCGTGGGTACCAAGACTGTCCCGCTACCCCCTTCCCTTACTAGAGACTAGAATTGAGAGGATCATCGTGTCCTGATCGCCTTGTATCGTACCACTCTACTACCAGAAGTGCCTATAAAAGGTGTTACCCTGATCTTTGTGTGGTGTCCATCTGTGGGGGGGAAGTTACCTGTCTGTGCGATCACTGTGCTCGGCCGACCCTCCAGGTCTCCGTCTAACAGATTGTGATTCTGCCCTCTGTTCCCTAGTTGTGATTCTGCCCTCTGCTCCCTGGTTGTGGTTGTTGTTCTGCCCTCTGTTTCCTGGTTGTGATTGTTTTTCTTCCCTCTGTTCCCTGTGTGTGGCTCTGTGTGTGTTGGGCTCTGTGTGTGTGTGTGTGTGGCTCTGTGTGTGTGTTGGGCTCTGTGTGTGTTGGGCTCTGTGTGTGTGTGTGTGTGTGTTGGGCTCTGTGTGTGTGTTGGGCTCTGTCTGTCTGTGTGTGTGGCTCTGTGTGTGTGTTTGGCTCTGTCTGTCTGTGTGTTTGGCTCTGTCTGTGTGTGTGGCTCTGTCTGTCTGTGTGTGGCTCTGTGTGTGTGTGTGTGTGGCTCTGTGTGTGTGTGTGTGGCTCTGTGTGTGTGTCTGTGTGTGGCTCTGTCTCTGTGTGTGTGTGTGGCTCTGTGTGTGTGTGTGGCTCTGTGTGTGTGACTCAGTGTGTGTGTGTGGGTGTGGCTCTGTGTGTGTGGCTCTGTGTGTGTGGCTCTGTGTGGGTAGCATTTTTTGTAGGTGGCTCTATGTGTGGGTGGCTCTGTCTGTGTGAGGGTGGCTCTGTGTGTGTGTAGGTGGCTCTGTGTGGGTGGCTCTGCGTGTGTGTGGGTGGCTCTAGGTGAATAGACAACAAAAATGTATACAGAGTTCCCCAAAGGATGAATTAAATTCCTCTCTCAGGAAGAATAGATAGTGTGTCAGGGAATCAGTGAAACCCTTTGACGGAATTAAGGATGCCTCACACAATTACAAGGCTGGACAACGGTTGCCATCCTCCCTCATGATTGTATCGTGTCATCATTGGCCTCCTGCTCCAGCGGCGGGCTGGCGGTGCAATGCCTGCCGGGTAGCACGTGGTGCTACTCTTTGGTGGAGTTCTTTTATTCCTGGCCAATAGATGCGTGTGTGTGAGGGACCTAAAAAGTGCAGGAGTGAGCGTGAGTGAAGGTTTTAAAATAGGTCAGTAGAGTCCATTAAGGACACTTTAATGAGATGGCTCACTGCCTAGTTAAAAAGGTAAAGGGAGGGGTAGCGAGGCACAAAGGAATTAGGTAAATTGCCCTCGTTCAACCCTCACCTCAGGTGCGGTCAACATGTTTCTTGCCATGAAGGCAATTCGTCAGGACCTATAGATGCTCATCAGCACGTGAGAAATTTCAACCTAGTTGAAAGAAATTTCTAATACAACCTGTATGTCAGTGCAGGTGGAGATCCTGCAGGAATTCCCACCCTAGATGTTAGGAGAGAAATGGATATAATCAAACCTAAAAGCATTTAGTGGGAACTGTACATGTAGAAACATACTGTAGTAAATCAACATGGTTCAAGGTGTGTACATGCATAATTTAGTGGCATGCACAAACATGTACTGGTGACTTAGTGAACGAGAGAGAGGGCAAAAATCAATCAGAAGCAAGGTGATGTATGCTGTAATACATCACTGACACGAAAATATCTGTTTGATATATATCGACTCTTACACTCCATGTAATATCATCCATTCATGTTTGGTAGCCTATGGTAGTGTATTTCTTAGAATCAGTTTGTGCAATGAGTATCAACAAACAAAAAATAATAAAACAAAAACAGAGCCAATGGCTCTAGGTGAATGACTCTGTGTGGGTGCCTCTGTGTAGGTGGCTCTGTGTGGGTGGCTCTGTATGTGTGTGTGGGTGGCTTTGTGTGTGGGTGTCTGTGTGTGGGTGCAAATGCAATAGGTCTCGC
The DNA here is from genome assembly GCF_964261635.1 of Lissotriton helveticus. NCBI lineage: Eukaryota > Metazoa > Chordata > Amphibia > Caudata > Salamandridae > Lissotriton > Lissotriton helveticus. The sequence goes on along the minus strand of NC_136057.1, from coordinate 9,024,764 downwards.
ATTTGCGAGCGATTAAGCTATTGGCATTGTAAATGACAATGCCATGTATTTATATGTTTTAAAAACAAAAACATAAACAAAAATAATGTCATGAACAATGCAAATAGCTCTAACCTTAACAATGCCGAAACCATTGCATTGAAAATGCTTGTTTCATGCAGTGACTAAAATGCTGACCCCTCAACCGAGCTGTGGTACTACATGTCACCACGCCGAATGCTCGCATAGCGCATGCGCAGTCTAGCGCGCAGCCCCCATTTACACGAGCAAACACCACAGGCTGACTAGGAGTAACTCCCACACGGACCCGGAACACGCCGGTCCCTCGCCTCTGCTTCTCTACATAAATTAACCAAGTAAGTTGTTTGGCCACACTCTGGGCACACATCCTACCACTTTGGCCATTTTTTTTTTATAATAATAATCGCTTTATTGCATGATTAGTTAAAACCTTTGCAAACAAGTAAAACATGTGGTCAAAAAACAACTTCATTAAATAATGCTAAAAATTGCAAATGTACAGTAGTTCCATAAAATTGCAAGAGAATAAAAACAAGTGTGCGAGACTGCCAGTGCGGGGATCAGATGGGGCGAACATTAGACATAGTGCTAATCAGGGGGGTACCTGTGAAGTCCTAGTTCCTTTGAAGTTAATTGTAAAAAAAATTGGATCTTGAAGATGTTTTGAAATGTTACTGGACGGCTGACAGACAGTTTTTGCCGGTACCGGAATGTAGATCGTCGTGACGCTACCTCTCCTGGGTCGTTTGTCTAACCTAGTGCCCCTTCTCATTAAGTAATCCCGCGACTACCGCCGTCGCTTGTGGAAATATACCGGAACTGCCACTGCACATCTGTGCTCTATCCCCAACAGGACTTGGAACATGCCGGTCCTTTAACCGCTCGGTGAGCAAATCAAAGTAAGTTGCGACCTTCCTTGGGCACTCCACTCACTCCCCCTCCTGGTCCTCGCACCCTAACAGGCATCTTTTCCACACAGAAAACTCAGCGTACCGCGGACGCGTGCCACGCAGTTTAACTTTGTTGGACTTGGCCCTTCTGGCAGGTTCACCCCTAAAATTTTTGCTTTTAATTGTGACTTGGTGTTATTTATTTTTGGCTTCTGCGCACTTTCACTGTGTCCCAGTGTAAAGTGCGTGCGCTCTCTGAGTGCATGTGGTCAGATTGGCATGCCCTCCCATAGGAATGCATGGGGAATGTATGTGTCCATGTTAGTTTCTGATGTGTGGGGAGTGCAGGGTCGAGTTTGGTATGTGCGGACTCGTGTGATTAAATGCTGCGCGATGATGTGTGCGGCGTTAATGTGTCTGATGTGGAAGTGCCACTTCTAGAAGTTGGCATGTCTGTGCAGCGACAGTCTGGCTTGTGATTGGCTGGAGCTGGCTGGCGTGCCTGGCTCCAGGAGTCAGGATGGGTCTGCCCCGGTGGAGAATAGAGAGATTGACAGCCAGATGGGAGGGGGAGAGTGCACCTGGGACCTGAATAGGGCTGGGCTTTCCCCACACAATGCTGGCTACGCCCCTTGTGGTGCGACTGATCACCCTAGCCTGTCCTCTGAATGCAGCCTAGAAAAAGGATTAATGTGTATAAAAAGGGGCTGTGACCCCTTGCAAGTTGTTCTTTTCCTGATCCGAACTTGAGGGGGGGCCTGCTGCTGCTGGGCGCCAGAAGAACCACCACTGGGGACCCTGCCTGGAGGGTCCTGTGAGCACAGCCTTTGCCCCCCCCCCTTGCCTGCATTCTAAAAGGACTTTCCCTGGACTTCTTTTGCCTATAGCGCCTAGGAGCGCATTGCTTTTCATCCAAGGAGGGGGCTCTGCTGACCTGAAGACAATGGGGCCTGCACCGCAGAGAGGCTGCCTGGGGATCCCCGTTTGCTTATTTTCGGCGTAGGTGCCCACCCTGCGCCCGGGACCTTGTGCCAGTGTTGAAACACACTAGCTCAAAAACGGGAAAGGAGAAAGCAACACAAGAAGTTGTATTTCAAAAAGACTTATTATTTGTTTTTCTGAATAAAGTTATACGGGTTCACAATCAACTTAATTGATACCATATCAAAAGTATAAGGAAAAAGAAAATTCATTCCATTTATACAGAAGATAAAAATCCAGTCTGTATGACTAATACAAATGACTTCTGAATTAAATAAACAGTAAATCATGAGCAATAGATGTTAGTTGATGCAGACATGGACAAACGTGTCGACGTTACGGTCTTTTCAGTGTTATCCCAAGACCATCATCAGGACGATTATTTAGAAAAACAAATACGTCTTTTTGAAATACAACTTCTTGTGTTGCTTTCTATTTTCCTGTTTTTGAGCTAGTGTGGTAACGTATGAGGTTTTCGCCTGAATAACAAGGTGATAAATTCAGCAGCTGATGTCCTCAGCTTGATTTTTCTAAGCAATACAGATTTCATTGGCTGTAAATACTTTGTTAAAAATAAAACCCTTGCTGGTATCTTTATCTTTAAATATTGTTTGCCCGAACCCGCAAGGGTATATTGGGTTACCCACCTCCTTTTACTAAACTTCTAGAACTGGCACTTCCACACTAGACACATTTATGCCGCACACATCATCGCGCAGCATTTAATCACACTAGTCCGCACATACCAAACTCAACCTTGCACTCCCCACGCATTACCATGGACACACATTTCCCCCATGCATTCCTATGGGAAGGCAGGCCAATCTCACACACGCACTCAGAGAGCGCACGCACTTTACACTGCGCCACAGTCCAAAAGTGCGCAAATACCAGAAATCACTATAATGATGTAACATTAAAAGGCAAAAAGTTCAGGAGTGAACCTGTGGTGCGCATAATAGACACCAAGAGGCCATGTGGTTTCAATTAACAGGCCCAGACATGGGCGTGATAATTGAAAGCACGTCCCGCAGTGGCGCACGCGCACCGCTCGAAAGCTTCTTTGTTTTCCAACGCTTTCCCTGCCGCTTGTTTCATGAGTCTCTGCTCTTTAATATGTACTTTAAACCAGGTGGCAGTGGACTGACTGTGTGTAGGGAAGTATAGGTCCATTATTTAGAACGATAACATAATGTAGAAAATCTGGTATATGACAAAGCCAGGGAAGTCGGTTCCCCGGATGATGTTGACTCGGTTTAGGGCCGGGAGGAAAGTACAGCGCACACTCCGTGAAACAAACCTTCCCACAGTGGCCAAAAATCACTCCCAAGTGTGCCCGGCGGTGATAGACGGCACGTTTTGTACAAATGGAGGCCCCAAACTCACAGGTTAAAGGTCACGAAGGTCAAAGCGAACAGGAGCCGACCTAATAACAATAAACCCCCTCGTTTGTTCCAGAAAAGAATATTATATTTGTCCAGCAGCAGCCAGGGTACAGCACGCGTCTTCGCAACGCCTGGGGGGATGGTTGTCCTGTACCGACCGGGCTCCCAGTTCTGGCCTTGGGGTTCCAGGGAACATCGTGTGATTGCATTCAAAGTACAGGACAGCGGATGAAGTTATGGAGAGCTGCTTAAAGGTTTCAGGAATATATCAGGCTTCAGAGCCTGTAGAAGGCGACTTACATAATTAAATTTCCTAATTATATGTTTTATTTAAATGTTAGGATTTTTTTGTCGAAAAGAAAAGAAAAGAACCTGCCTGCCTTCTATGCTATCCCAGCAGTACAGGGGTTTAAGTAGGCCGGGTCTCACCGGGTCTGAGCACCACCAGTTTTTTAAAAGGGGCCTTGAAACGGGTCTCTATCGGGCTCTGTTTTGAGCCCTGGCACAGGCGGTCCGTTTTTTTCCCAGACTGTAGTGACAGTAGTTTGCTGTCACTGCAGTACGGAAACAAGCATTTTTTAACAGGCGTTTGTATATTTTTCAGTAATAACACCTGCAAGCTGCATACATGGATCCAATTCACCAGCACACTTCATCTGCCAGGTGATATTTTCTATAATGGTTTGTTTTCTACAGTCACCAGCTTCAAAGCACAAACATCTCTTGCTTCCCCACCTTGTTCTTGAGGCATTTACGGTGGAAGGTGTCCTGTGTAGGCCCGTGACAGGAGGCTTGTAGCCAGTGCGCGTGCCCGTGCGCGTGACTGCGTGGGCGCACCGTGAGATGCAAGGGGGAAGCTTCTCCCCCAAAGGCGCAGCTACGCTCCCTGCGCCCGACGCCCCTGCTTCAGCCCTGGCCCTGTGTTGTGTGGGGAAAAGGCTGCCTGTGGTGGGTCTAAAACTCTTACCAGCCACGCAGCGTCGCTCCTGCCCACGTTGCCGCGTGGGCAAGTTTTCCCACCGGCTAATGTTAAAAAAAAAGTTTATCAAAAGATGTGTGTACCAGGACAGAGCATACATCATCACTGTGTGTTCATCTGCTACTTTGAATATCAAAGTCAGAATCATTATTATCGCCTCAACAAATTATGGATGTTTTATTAATGTGTTATTGATGGGATGCATGGAGAAATGTGTGTAGGGCAGAAAACAAGACAGGAGGTGGGCAGAGTAGGAAGTAGTATCTTTTTCTCAATTGTTGATTCCCATGGACCCCCCAGGACTTGTCCTCTTCCACTTGTTTATATTTTCTTTCTGCTCAGGGACCTGTGTAAAAAACTCAGAACAATTCTTCAGAGCTCTTCACACACATTCATGCGTTTCCCTTCATCATCACGGCAACCGCTTCACAGTCGCCCCTGTCATCTTTAACCGTGGCAGGCCACGCGCCTCCCTCTTTTTCTGCAAGCGCCCACATAATACTGAAATGAGGGTGGTATCCAGACATGTTTGTCCACAGAGTGGACGCTGTTCCTGACTGGTGAGCACTGGTGCACCTGGGGGCAGGCCGGGTGCTGGGGCAGGGGCAAGGGCTGCTCCTGTGCCATCTCTTTCTCCAGTAAGCCAGGCATCGGCTGCCCTCCACGACCACTCAGAGGGCACTGCTGGTGAGCATACCTCAGGAGTGGCACCAGTCTCATCTGCCCAGGCCACATCTGGATTGTGAATGGGGCCTGGGCCTGCGCTGCTGTTGGGACTCTGTCGATAATCTGCTGGGGAACCTGCGGGGGAGGAGGAGGTGAAAAGTGTGTGGGTGGGGAGTGTTTCTTAGCTGTCTTCGTGCTTTCAAGCCAAGCTGTGTGTCATTTTAGACACATTTCAGTGTTGTTTTCTCGTACCTGGGCGGCATACACGCTCCTACCCTTGTGTTAATACACTGTGCCTGTCTCTTCATAGCTACAGCTCCAGTCGGGTCACCAATTACTGCTGGGCAGGTCCCGGACGGTTCACAGCTGGTGGACCTCATATGCATGTGTTCTTACGGATGGTGTAGCACATTAAGTGACTCGGCCGGCGGAGCCGCTCTACAATGTGGCCATTCCACTGCTCGGCCAAGCCTTGCCCCCCCCAAGCTTCCTTTTTAGCAACAGCTCCACTATCGTCTCGTGGAACATAACCAGTTTAAAATTTGATAAAATATATTGGTTGCTAGGTATCCAACCTTCAATAGTATGCCTACAGGAAACTTGGTTAGTCGATAATTTTGACCAAAAAAACGACTTCGTCTTCAAACGAGGACATGCAAAGGGAGGCCTTGCTATCCTGTTATCAGAAGAATTAAGCTGGGACCAAGAAATAATTCACCTAACTAGCCCTAATGTACAATGACTTAACCTAAAGCACTTAGATTAAAAATACTCGTACTAAGTCAATATTTCTGTTTAACATTTTTGTTCCTCGTGGGTTTGAACACGATAGAATACTCTTAAACATATTCTCCAAATAAATATCACTCTAGGTTCAAAAGAGAATGCACAGATACTCCTAACGGGTGATTTTAATGCAAAAATATCAAATTCTTTACTGCATGCATTTTGGAATTCCGTCCTGCTCTATCCCAGCGGCAGTTTTCCCAGACCATATCAAAACTAATAAAAGAAGGAAAATCGTATTGGAACGAATCAATGAAATCAACAGGATAATTTTAAACGGAAGAACGAGAGGAGATGTGCCAGGTTCATATATGCGGAAGGGTCCATCAGGGCTATCTGGACTGGACTATATTATCAGCAGTTACGACTTTTTCAATACATTTTCAGTTTATCAACACAATTTATCCTAAGCAGTGACCACGCAATACTTCGTCTGGAAATAGACCTCGGTCTTTAGCCAGTTTCTACATGGTCTCTATCACATGGTAGGGGAGAGGTATTAGTCAAACAAAAGCCAGCCCGAATATTTTGGAATAGCGAGAATCAGAAGCAAATTAACAAAACAATTAATAGGATAATTGAGTTCCGGTCGCTTGAGCAAACCAACCAGAGAGCCAATCCAATGTCCTAGTTTTAAAGTACTAAAATCTTGATATCGAGTACTATGCTGAGGAAGGCTCTTCCCATTAAAAATAGTCCCTTAAAAAAGAAAGACTGTATGTTCGGGAACCAGGCAAGAATCTTACGCCTATGCTAAGAGAAGTGGTACGATTTGGGGGTCTTTCAGGGCTAAAGGTTAATTGGGATAAGTCCATCATTTTTACACTTACCCCATCCACGACGCCACCAGTATTGGAATTCCCCTTACGATAGACAACAGAAGCAGAATGATATTTGGGAATACAGATTCATACAGACCCCGCAGTAGTCATACTTGAGAACTACGGTACGGCAATACAAATGTTAGAAGATGTGAACTGCTGGGTCAAACTTCCACTCTCTCTCATTGGGCGCATAGCTCATATGAAAATGGTAGTCCCCCCTAGGTGTCTGTTTCTGAACATACCTATTCTCCTGCCTAAAGCTATTTTTGTGACATTATGAAGTTTTCTGACAAAATTAGCATGGGCGGGAAAGCAGCCAAAGGTTCGGTGGGAGGTCCTCACTCTACCTTATGACATGGGGGGTCTTAATGCGCCCGACCTAGAATTGTACTATAAAGTGGTGCAAAGCTCCTTCGTCTACTACTGGATTCATGGCCCACACGATCTGCCTAATCAGTGCTTGGAGAGAGACGCCGCACACACCCACACACTGCCACAGAAACTTTCAAGGCTCCAACCCACCAAATTAGAGTCTTGGATCTACTGAACACTACATCACATGCACGGTGGAGCTTGTGAGATAAACAAGGGGCACACTCTTGTATTCCTGCATGTTAAACTAGAGCGGTGCACATGGCTCTCGTTAGTACCGGTAACAAATATGAGAACTGCTCTGCAAACACAAGGGGTAACAAAGATGGGAGATCTTTTTCACAAAGTAAAGTTTGGGAATTGGAGGAATATCCCTGAGCAAGGCTCCCGCCATCAGCCCTGACTCGATATCACTGCCATGAATTGAGAGAACTATTAGGACAAGACTTGCAAGAGCCACCAGACATGACGGCACGTTCTGCCGTGATACAGAAAGAAGCCCCAGACAAGTTAGTAAGAGGGCTCTATGTTAACGCACAGGCAAGCGCAGACCCAGTGTGACTAAAGCAAGATCGGACTCGCAGAGAGACTTGGGTAGGCCCGTAGAAGATTTATTTATTCAAAGTTTTATATAGCGCGAACATGATCCTTACAGATATCAGAGCGCTTCACAGATACAAGGGTAGGGGCAGCAGGACTGAACAGATAATGGGAGCAGTAGAATAGTCACTAACATAATAGGATAACAGTAACATACGGAAAACATATCAATATACAATCAGGTAACAAGTAATATAAGAACGCACAAGTCATTGATCCCATTACAGTAGGGTTCAGGTCAACCTTAGATGTGTGGTTGGCTTATACCAATTTCTTAGGATAGAGAGAACACGGGGTGGGGGCATGGGGAGGGTTTAACTACTAACTCTCAAACATATGTGGTAAAAGGTATGATGGGAAGGGAAAAGAGCCCACGTTTCTTTCTGCAGCTCCAACGGTAATCACACACCACAAAGAGCGAGCAGCACCTGGGCTGAAGATGGACGCAAGTCCGTTCTGAGAGGCGAGTAGGGACTTTGGCATCTGTGAATAGGGGTCTGTGCTGAGAGCCCTAGCTGTGAGCTAAAAGTTGTTGTGACGTGTAAGTAGTAGTTTAGTGTGTGTTTTGTAAGACGGCATGAGAGCGTTGCGGCTGTGCCGTCATGTAATGGCGTGAGCTATGTGGTAAATGAATCCTATATTCGGTTGGTACAAAAAAATCAACTAGCAGTGAGAAACACTCAGCACATTTATAAAGAAATAACACGAGGATGTGATTGGTTACCGATCATATCGCCTTACATTCTTGTACGGCTGCTCGCAATCACGCTTCACAGGTGACCAGAGCTGCAATTACAGAGCCCAGGTCTAGGCCGGGAAGGTGCCTCATCTTAATGATGCTGCCTCACTGGGGGCACATATGACTAAGCATGCTTGCGGCAGGGTCAGAAATGACTTCTCTAAATAAATTTAGCACAGGCATACCATTATGCATGGAGTGCTTGCCTTTTGAACACTTTTAGCTGGGACTTAAACATCAGTATGCCGCACATCATGCCCTTAAATACCGAACAATGCTAATTAGTGCATGGACTTTTAAAATCAATTAATCTGCAAGACGCGGATCATGCCCGGACAGCCACTGCTGCCTGTAAAGCCCTACAGCCTCTGTCAGAAACTAGTACAGCAAACAGCATGCGAAGAAGAAACATGCTGCACAACTTGTGACCCTCGGCAATCCGATACACTGCAGTTTAAGAGGCACGCTGCTCGTTCTCCCCTCTTCCACCGTGGTATGTTGCCAGGCCCAAGATCAAGATAAGGTATGGAAGTCCTGCTGCGCTAGAACGAAAGAGGGATCTGTAAATGGGGACACCAGTTGATACACTTTAAGTACATAAACCGTGTGTATTATACGCTGGAAAGATTGTACCGATATGGCCGACGGGAATATGCAAACTGCCTGTGATGCAGTGAGCAGGAAGAAGGGTTTATACATGCTGCTTGGTACTGTCCAGCGATACTTCAATTCTGGGAGGGAGTTTTCCAGGCATTGACAGCTAGAACAGCCTCACTATACAGATGGAACCAATGCTAGCTTTATTGGGATACGATAAGGACCTAGGAAAATCGGTCAGGAAGCTAGTAGCTATTGGACTACTATTAGCTAAGCGCAGAGTAGCGAGTAGTGATGCGCTGGGCAAGGGGCCCTGCCCCAAAATTGGGGATCGGCACTCGGACATGGCATACTGTAATGAGTAGTTGGACACTTTTAATGAGCTTCAGTCTACACAGAACCGTCCTAGGGACTACTGGGCCCTTTATATGGCATACTTAGTGGACAACTGCGAAAAAGCAGAGGAGGAAGGGCACGCAGAGGGGCGATGCTGGACACAGGATACTAAAAGAGGATTGCAGGCTGCAGCGTGGTGGGCTATGGAATGGGGCTTGCGTAACACCAGACCCCTGCAAAGGACGAACAAATGTATGCAGTTGAAGAATGTACGGACGACAGGTCCTCTGGGGCAGATGTGTGGGGAGAGGTCTATCGAATGACTGTCAGCAGCAGAAAGGTATACTGAAGAGCGCCACTGACCACTGAATGCTTTGTACTACTTTCTGTATCATACAAGAACTATGTTGTGCAGTGGGTACTACGAGGTGGTCAAATTTGCACGTGTGATCTTTAAAATGTTAATAAAGAAAGAATACAAAATAAAAAGATCAGAGAGGAGTTGGACAAGAAAAGAAAGGAATCCCCTGAGAGTGTGAAACATTTTTGTGGACTACACAGCTATTTCTGATATTTCAGGAATTGCCTTAAACAAATGGAAGATCCAAACTACCTGCTTGTGGAACGGTGGAGGATGAGTGCAGCCTGCAACCTGCAACCAATTCTCAATTGCATTTTGTTTTCGGTGGACTGGTAATGGTGAGCCGCAGCACAGTGAACATGAAATGCAAAGTGCCACAGAAAGAAAGTGCTTGTAGCTACTAAACAAAAAGGTTTAGGCGATCCTCTGAACCAAAACGTTTGTTGATCCCCAGTTACAATTGACAAACATACACAGTTGTTCCAATGTCTTAGTAAGCATGTAAGGTAGCGCAGATGGTTAAGGCATCCACTGCGGACATCTGCATCACGCAGAGCACAGGCTTGAAGCCTTTTAAGATGCAACACATCCTCGACCCTTCTTTTGTGAAGGCGTCCCCTCCCTATGATGCGGAATGCTATACACCACATGGAGTGGAGTATAATGGACATAAGATGTGGATATTCTTAAAAGGGTTGATGCGTGTGTGTGTCTGTTTGTATTTCCAAAACGCTTGCAGGTATAATCCTATGTGCTGTTCATCCATCTAAAATCTAACTTTGCCGTTGCATTTAGGAAGCAAACTGTGTTGTTAAATGAAACACACGGGAACCTTATTTTAGGCAGAATGAAGTCCCGCATGAACCAAGAAGAGGTAGACGAAGGGTTCCTGCTGCTCAGGCGTCGGCAGTGCAGATACTCGTAATAATGATCATTTTATCTGAGCATGGTTCTGAGAGATCGACTCTCCTTCCAAAACGTACAGACCCCATCAGTGCTAGCAGTGACGCCCAGCTCGGGTTTATGCATATTTGTGGAAAGACCAGGATGCCATGAGCTCAGGTGCAAGCAAAGGAAATCACCAATTTGGCTGTTGTTGGGCTGCTAATATACAGTAATTTGCAAGGTTCAACTGGCCCCACACAGCCCTGGGCCCCGTGCCACTGCACCTGCTGCACCATTGATAAATTGCACAGAAGCATGAGGAGTAAACGAGCACCAGCAGGAGTGTGTGATGAATGGACCAAGAACAGCAGGAGCATCTGCCGTCCGCTGGGAAAACACGAACATGGACTTCAAACAAAATATTATCTCCAAGCCTAAGACTGAAAGAGACATCTACAACCATGAGGAGCGCAAATAAATGAATGCTGCAGTGATTCATTTGTTTTTTAAAAACCTATAGTGCCGGTGCTCATGCCACCGCTGTTGCTGCACACATGCAAAGCTGGCGCTGCGCCATTAGTTTAGTGCCCTATTGGCTAGTTCTCCAGCTGGGGGAGTAAATCATTAGGGGCCCCTTGTACAAAGCATTTTTGCAGTCGGAAACGTCCAACCACAAAAATGCTTTTACAGATGTACCAAATACAAATTGTGTTTCAGTAACAACGCTACCTACTTGCAATTAGTGTTTGCGATTTGGTATTTAAAAGAGGCGTGTTTTACGACATTTCTTCCAATTACTGAATCTGAATGGGCTGTATGAAAGTTTTGCGACCGAATTAAGGTCAAGTTTTACTGACTCACTGAAGGAGGTGGTAACCTATTTGCAAATAGGTAGAGGGTCCTTTGAAGAATGGAAAACAAATATTTTAAGAGCAGGCGGCTGTCCCACGGACCCCACTGTCTACTCTTAAAAAACTAAACGAAAAAGCTTTTTTTTTTTCTTTTTAAATGCATCCCATTATCCTTTAAGGAAAACGGGCTGCATAAAAAAAAATAAACAGACTGCTTTATTAAAACCCAATCATAGACATGGTGGTCTGCTGACCTCAGCAGGCTGCCATCTCTGTGATGGTTGTGATTCCTAATGGGTCTCAGATTGCGACCTATCTCACTGATATGCATGAGGTAGGTCTATTTGAATCTCGCTAGCAATCGCTAATGACACTCAAAAGAGTTGCTTTCATACATTAGGAATTCCGATTTCCAAATTGCGACTCATAGAGAATCGCAAACAGGAAATCGGTATTCCTGATGCTAGTACATCCTGCCCTAAGTCTTGTTGTATTTTGCATTCTTCGAATGAGAAAAGCAAAAAAGAACTGGGATGAAAAAAGAAATTTAAAAAGTCAGTCTGGACACAGTACTTACTCCTTACAAGAGGAAATCAAGTTATACCTGGCGGCACTCATAGATAAGGGGCTGCTCAGTGGGTTAGCTGCTTTGCAGTTGGCTGTGGCAGCACTCTTCACTACCAAAACCTGAGCTCTATAGAGCGACAAAAAAATAAATGTGAGCCCTATAGGAGGGGATCTTAAATGCACAGAATGCTGACTCGAACCCATCACAATGCAAGATACAGCAGGCTTTATTGAGGAAAAGAGGTCTACATACATCTGCAATAACCACAGTTCAACTACTAACTCTCAAACATATGTGGTAAAAGGTATGATGGGAAGGGAAAAGAGCCCACGTTTCTTTCTGCAGCTCCAACGGTAATCACACACCACAAAGAGCGAGCAGCACCTGGGCTGAAGATGGACGCAAGTCCGTTCTGAGAGGCGAGTAGGGACTTTGGCATCTGTGAATAGGGGTCTGTGCTGAGAGCCCTAGCTGTGAGCTAAAAGTTGTTGTGACGTGTAAGTAGTAGTTTAGTGTGTGTTTTGTAAGACGGCATGAGAGCGTTGCGGCTGTGCCGTCATGTAATGGCGTGAGCTATGTGGTAAATGAATCCTATATTCGGTTGGTACAAAAAAATCAACTAGCAGTGAGAAACACTCAGCACATTTATAAAGAAATAACACGAGGATGTGATTGGTTACCGATCATATCGCCTTACATTCTTGTACGGCTGCTCGCAATCACGCTTCACAGGTGACCAGAGCTGCAATTACAGAGCCCAGGTCTAGGCCGGGAAAATGACTCATCTTAATGATGCTGCCTCACTGGGGGCACATATGACTAAGCATGCTTGCGGCAGGGTCAGAAATGACTTCTCTAAATAATTTTAGCACAGGCATACCATTATGCACGGAGTGCTTGCCTTTTGAACACTTTTAGCTGGGACTTAAACATCACTATGCCGCACATCATGCCCTTAAATACCGAACAATGCTAATTAGTGCATGGACTTTTAAAATCAATTAATCTGCAAGGCGCGGATCACGCCCGGACAGCCACTGCTGCCTGTAAAGCCCTACAGCCTCTCTCAGAAACTAGTACAGCAAACAGCATGCGAAGAAGAAACATGCTGCACAACTTGTGACCCTCGGCAATCCGATACACTGCAGTTTAAGAGGCATGCTGCTCGTTCTCCCCTCTTCCACGGTGCTTTGTTGCTAGGCCCAAGATCTGCTCTCTGTGCTCCTTCACGCAAGAGATCTTTTTTTCCACGCTGCTCGCTTTTTAAAAGCAAGAGCTGCAAATGGTGCCTCAGTGATGTATGAAGTGTATGCGCTTCGCAATGGAGTTTGCGCACTCAGGGTTATTACACTAAATGCACGCTCCCTACAGGGAATACTGGCCATTAGGAATTTATGACTATATGCCCTCGCTAAGTTACACCATTCCAGTAAAACTTACTTTGGGGTAAGCAGGACATAAGATTGTTACAGTGAAAATGGATCTAGTTTGTATTAATTGGTGTTGTAGAAACGTTCATTTTGAGTGAAGTTCCTGGCATAAACTGTGCAGAGATAGGGTTCAGTTCAGTGTTTATTATTTGGTGCCGTTGCATATGAAGCTCTTCTCACACCCAGTGCAGCGATGAGGCCTCTCACTGGAGTGTAAACTTCGGAGCCGTAGAAGATGTGCCTTACCAGTGAAGCTCTTCCCACACACTGTGCAGTGATAAGGCCTCTTTCCTGTGTGTGCACTTTGATGCCGTACATGGCCTTTCTTTCTGAGAAAAGCGCTTGGAAGACACTTTGCAGTGATAAGGTTTCTCTCCAGTGTGTTTGGTGTTACGAGACTTGACTTTTGATTTAAGCTCTTCTCGCACACAGTGCAGTGAAAAGGCTTCTCTCATGTGTGCACGTTTTGATGCCGTACAAGGGATCCCTTATAAGCAAAGCGCTTGGAACACCCTGTGCAGTGATGAGGCCTCTCTACTGTGTGTGTTCTTTGATGCAGTGCAAGGGATCCCTTATCAGCAAAGCACTTGGAACACCCTGTTGCAGTGATAAGGCTGCTCTCCGGTGTGTGTTCTTTGATGCAGTACAAGGTAAGACTTACGAGAAAAGCGCTTTGAACACTCAGTGCAGTGATAACGCTTCTCTCCTGTGTGTACAATTTGATGCCGTACAAGGGCGCTCCTATCAGCAAAGCGCTTGGAACACAGAGTGCAGTGATGAGGCCGCTCTCCTGTGTGTGTTCTTTGATGAGTCCTCTCTCCTGTGTGCACGCTTTGAGGAGGCCTCTCTCCTGTGTGTACGCTTTGATGCTTTACAAGGGTCGCCTTACGAGAAAAGCGCTTTGAACACTCAGTGCAGTGATAAGGTCTCTCTCCGGCGTGTATTAGTTCGTGCTTTAGTAGATGCGCCTTTTGACGGAAGCTCTACTCACACACAGTGCAATGATAAGGTTTCTCCCCTGTGTGTTTTCTTCGGTGCTTCAGTAGATTTCCCTTTTGACTGAAGCTCTTCTCACACATGGTGCAGTGAAAAGGCTTTTCTCCTGTGTGTATGCGTTGATGCTGAAGAAGAATTTTCTTTTGAGTGAAGCTCTTGGCACATACAGTACAGTGATGAGGCCTCTCTCCTGTGTGTACACTTTGATGAGGCCTCTCTCCTGTGTGTGCGCTTTGATGAGGCCTCTCTCCTGTGTGTACACTTTGATGAGGCCTCTCTCCTGTGTGTACACTTTGATGAGGCCTCTCTCCTGTGTGTACACTTTGATGAGGCCTCTCTCCTGTGTGTAAGCTTTGATGAGGCCTCTCTCCTGTGTGTACACGTTGATGCCGTACAAGGCCTTTCTTATAAGCAAAGCGCTTGGAACACTCTGTGCAGTGATACGGCCGCTCTCCAGTGTGTGTTCTTTCATGCTGTAAAAAAGTTGCCTTTTGAGTGAAACACTTTTTACACGTTTCGCATGGATATGGCCCGAGGCTGGTGTGTCCTTTTTTGTGCCTCACTAGAAGTGTCTCATTGATAAATTCTTTGTCACACACATTACAAGCAAAGCGTCTCTCCCTCATGTCCATTCTGCGCTGTTTTTTTAAGTCGATATTTTGAGTAAAATTCATCTTTCCTCCGGAACCTTTATGGCTTTCTTTCCCATTCATATTTTCTAGATGGGATTGTTGTTCTGCAAAATAGAAAAAACATTGAAAATTACATGAAGAAAATATTTCTTGAAAAAGCTGCATTCGTATAATATGGAGAAGTGAACAGTTACAATTCAGGGAAAACAATGTATGTTCTAGGAAAAAGAGTCACCCTTCCCTTTGAGACACAAATGGTGGCTAGACCTCCTACACAAATTGCGGTGACCTAGTCCTGCAGCAGGAGCATGCTGGGAAATCAAGTGATTCACAAGAACCACTGTTGGACATGGGGTTTCTGGTTGGCTAGGGTAGGCACCTAAGCCAGGCAGAATCCACCACTCTAGTCAGGGTAAGCCAGATACACACCTGATATAACCTGCGCTCACCCTCTGGTAGCTTGGCGCAGAGGAATCAGGCTAGTTTAAAGATGCAATGTGCAAAGCATTTGTGCAACACACTCGCGCAGCAACACAGTGAGTAAACCACAAAAGGGAATCCACGCAGGATTATGTAAAAATAAATTCTATATTGTAAATCAAACAAGACCAAAATGACTGAAATCACACCGTTAGTGCAAATATTGCAGGTTTGACAGAGACAAACACACATTACTATGAAAACATAGGTCACAGCGCACCTGCACTCCTATTACACTTCATACAGTAACCGTAGTGAACGTGGTTGAAGTGTTTGCATTTAGAAACCAAACGTACGGCGCAGGAGCCCCTACTAAACGCTAAACAGTAATTGAGCTTGAGTCTTCCAGCAGTTCTCCTCTATGGACGGCCCTGCGCCATTCTTGAGGTCATCTCCAGAGCAGAGGCAATGCTGAACAAGAAATGCCCCTCGCGCTCTTGCGAGTTTGGAGCCCGCCGGGGCCGCTTGAATCGCGTCTCTTTGCCCAAGGGAAACCAAGCCACCTGTGAAGGAGAGCAGGGAGGCTTTAACCCTCTTCTGGACCCAACCCGCCTCACAGTCCCTTTGTGGGTGAAGGGTCCCTGTCCTCGGGGCATCTGTAACTTGCTAACAATGTTGTCATGTCTCGGGAGTGGGACCAGACATTGAGAGCTTCGTGCAGTATATGCGTTAAAACCAGAGGGCGAGGCTGGCTGGAATGAGCCTCAGAATGCTGGCCAGCCGCATGTTACGTAACAACGTATCGTCGAAAGGCCTGCCTTGAAGGCTGTGAGCAGCTCCTGTAGGTCTACAGCCTTAGACGCTGCACTGTACCACCTCAGAGCAGTACAAGTCTTCAGGGGGCTGTTCCTCGAGTCTCACGGCCAGAGGGGCCACACTAGTTTATTCTTGGTGGCATCGGACGGTGGCGATATCTTGCCAGACTCCGGGGGTGAGGTTCACAATACAATTCAGCTGCAGTGAGCACGCTGGCTCAAGGACGTGTTTGTTTCTCTGGTAATGCCTCCAGGCGAAACAACGCTGTTCACGCTAGAGAAACAAGCATTTGCAATGCAATAGGTCTCGCACTATGAAAGTTTGAGCTATTGGTCTTGTAAATTACCATTTTTTTATTTATGTGTTGGTTTTGAAAATAGCTAAATTAATAGCTTTGTCATTTACAATGCCAATAGTTATAACTTTCGCAAATGTGACATCTATAGCATTTGTAATGCAACATGTTTTGTATTTACATGACTTAGCTGTATTGATATTACAAATAACAATGGCTTTTAATTTTTTTAAATAATTAATACTTAAATAAAAGTGATTGTAATTTATAATGGCAATAGCTTAAACTTTTGTAAATACATTTTGTGAAGATTATGTTCAGTGTATTTTATTGTGATGAAAATCCAAGAACAGATGTGAAATATTAACATCTTTTTGTGACATTTGTAATAAAGCTTGAAACATTGAGAGAACATATTTGAACCAGTTGTTGTTGAATGGTTGCACAGATTGATGTTGTGGTGGCGCGGAGTGATGTTGTGGTGGCGCTGAGTGATGCTGTGGTGGCGCTGAGTGATGCTGTGGTGGTGCTGAGTGATGCTGTGGTGGCGCTGAGTGATGTTGTGGTGGCGCTGAGTGATGCTGGGGTTACGCTGAGTGATGCTGTGGTGGTGCTGAGTGATGCTGTGGTGGCGCTGAGTGATGCTGTGGTGGTGCTGAGGAATGCTGTGGTGGTGCTGAGTGATGCTGTGGTGGCGCTGAGTGATGCTGTGGTGGTGCTGAGTGATGCTGTGGTGGCGCTGAGTGATGTTGTGGTGGCGCTGAGTGATGCTGGGGTTACGCTGAGTGATGCTGTGGTGGTGCTGAGTGATGCTGTGGTGGCGCTGAGTGATGCTGTGGTGGTGCTGGGTGATGCTGTGGTGGCGCTGAGTGGTGCTGTGGTGGTGCTGAGGGGTGCTGAGGGGTGCTGTGGTGGTGCTGAGTGGTGCTGTGGTGGTGCTGAGTAGTGCTGTGGTGTTGCTGAGTGATGCTGTGGTGGTGCTGAGTGGTGCTGAGTGATAATGTGGTGGTACTGAAGACTCACCGCTCACAAACGTGGTGCCTTAGGAGTCAAGAGTTTGAATCCTCCCTACAACCCAGATTCATCCTTCCGATGCCGTTAAATTTAAAGCGCTCAGAAACGGTAGAGGTGCTGCATTTTGGCGCTATATCTAACCTGAGTGTTGCCCTCTCCCTAGCTGAGGTACACTGCTTGTCTGTGTAATGTGCGACTTGCCCGGTCATTATTGCGCGCAGTGCAAGGAGAAGCGCGACCTTAAGGGGGTCTGTGGTGCATTAGAGCTCAGCCTGCCAGGGTCTGCCTCCCATTACTGTGCTCTTTTCCTGGGATGGTCCCCATTTACACCGTTGTGAGCCGTGTGATATACTGCATGTCTTGGTAACATGGCGACAAGAGACACGAAGTGCCGGGACAATAAACGTGCGTGGGTACTGCACTGTTTCTTTACTGAACACACTTTCAATCCCTGTTTGTTTTCTGATGGCGTCCTCCAGAGAGGATGGGGCGCGTATCCCTTTGAAGGGGGCAGAGTTAAGTGCATGTGACAGCGCTGCTCCCGGTAAGGTCCGTCTGTCCAGTGATGGCAGTGCACGACGGATGGTGCCCCCCTTTAAGTGCACTCACTGCATGTGGGTGCCACAGACCCATAAAACGACCGCAGGGCTCCCGGCTGAAGCAGCAACCTCCCAGCCTGAGCTAAGCTGTCCTAAAGTGCAGCGCACGCGGGTTTTTGAAATTCTTTCACGCACTTCAGAACGTTTTGTGCAAGGTCACTGAACTGCGTGCTACTTCCTACCGTGTGGTGTAAGAAAAAGAGAAGGGTGCGCTATCATTACGCCGAGGTATAGTAAGGGTTAATTAATAGACCACATTTCTTTAATGTATTCCTTTCCCATCTGTAAGGCACACATACGTTTTACAAGTCTGTGTTCTCCAGTTTAGCTGTGTAGAAGTAACAACATCAATTTTAAAAAGTTTATACATTCTCGAAATTTAAAACGTTAAGGGCTAAGGTGTAGGTATGATATTACTCGTAGAATCATATATCTGGATGCAATGGATGGGAGAGAAGAGGTCGGAGTAGCATAGGGAAGAGATGAGCCCAGAGCTATGAAAAAAAAGGAAGAACTAGTAAAAGCGGGGAAATGAAAAGCGGCCGGGAAATGCTCTCGGCATTCCTTTGAAGTGTGAAGCATGGGGGCAGGGGAGTGGATCCCTTTGAAGTGAAGCTTGCGGCCGTGAAAGTGAAAGCAACAGATGCCTGTAGGAGGGAGGCTGATGGCTTTGATGTGGACGCGCTTTCCGCTTCAGTAAGCCACACGAACTGTCCGAAATCCGCTGGTTTCAGAGCTTGGTTTGGCCTCAATACTCTCGTCCTATTATCCCTTGCGGGATTAATAGGACGAGACCTAAAAACGCTCACCACATGCTGGTTTGTAAAACATGGAGCACTTCCCTAAAATGCACAAAGGCAATCCCTGGTCAGAGCGCTGCACTGTAGGCCCATGGTGCACTGTTCTGTAATGCACAAAGTTTTACCTTGGTGCAGAAGGGAGCACTGGCGACATGCTAGCCCTTGTAAAATGGGCTCACCCCGCAGAAGTCTTGGAGAAAAGAGGCAACAAGGTCTTTGATGGCCCTTGGAGAGCACTTCGGGGCACAAAAGGAGGTGGTGGGCAGCAGACAGCACATACAGTTAGGTTGCAAATTGGTAGTCCCTCCTGCTGCCCAGCAGCGGCAGGTCAACACAACAAGGCAGTTAGTCAAAATGGTGGTTGCTCCTGGCAGCACGGCAGTCCTCATGGCAATGAGCAGTTTGTAGAGCCAACATTGTCTGGATACAAGTCCGAAGCAGCGTCTAAAAACAGGGGATCAGAGTTCCAGTACATATACTAAAAAATGTCTTTGATGAGCGGGTGACTTCAAATGAACCCTCAGAAGTGTGGCACAGTCCCTTGCAGCCCATTCCTGGCTCCAGACGATCAGTAGGGGGTAAATCAGCCATTTGAGTGAGGGCAGGACACAACCTATTCAAATGTAAGTGTGAATCACCTCTCTCCCAGCCCAAGAAGACTATCAGCGTGCAAATGAATGCAGATGTATCCCCTGTCACACCCAGCCCCTTCCATTGAGAAAGCTTGGTTGTCATGACTCTTCAAAACATGATAGTTGCAGGGGTTTCCTCTGTGGTTGAGTCAGGGGGTCAAACAGTAACCTCAAAGAATAGTGTTCAAAACACCTTCGAGGTTGAGCTTCCCCAACGCAGAATGCTGAACAGCTTTCTTTAGAGTACTCATGAGGAGTTCTACCAGACCATTGCCCTGGGGTCAAAGGGGAGTGCTTTTTTAAATTCTTTATCTTGAGGTGATTTAGAAAGTTTTTGAATTCTTGACTATTAAAAGGTGGGTCGTTGTCAGATTTTAAGATTGCAGGTACAAGTCATGACGCAAAGATGCCATCTAGTTTTTTAATAACCCTGCTCATGTGTAATGGATGAAAGGTCTTCTACCAATGGAAAATGGAAGTATTGATCAACAATAACTTGAAGATGATGTCCATTATCCAGAGGGCCATAAAAAAAATCAATAGCAATTCTCTCCCAAGCATGATGGGGCAATTCTGACATAATTAAAGGTTGCTGACTAACTTGAGATGAAAAACAGTTGCATATGTGACAAGTCTTCAATTATTTTTCGACCCTTTCGACAAGATACGGAAACCGGACTCGATCACGGAGAGCTCTCTTAGTGGCAACTATTCCTCGATCTCCTTCTTGGGCAAATTCAACTACTTGTTGTCAGAGACTTTGCTGAATAACAATCCGTGTACCTTGCAGAATGAGGCCTTCCTGCGTTACTGAAAGATCATCTTACATTTCTGAACTTCATATACTCGCTGTCATTAGTGAGAGGTCTAGAATACTGGTTCCACAACTTTTAATCTGGACATGCCACTACCTTGGCTCGTGGCAGTGACAATTTGCACTAAAGACATGGCAGTTGGTATGCTCGATTTCACAATAAATTTGATGTAATCCTCCACTGTCTTACATGGGGTACCGGGGCATAATCAGCCAGTTTCTGATCTTTCCCTGGACGATGAAGAATCGTTTAGTTGAAGTCTTGTGACCTCAAACCCCAACGCTCAATTCTTGGAGGCATTTTTGCTGTGGGATTGCCAAATACCATCAACAATGCTTGGTGATCAGCCACTAATGTGACGTGCTTTCCGTACACAAACACATGCAAATTATTCACAAGCCTAAACCAGTGCCACACTTTCTTTCTCAGGGTGCGAGTATGCACGTTTAGTTTGTGACAGGCTCTTATTGGCATGTACCACGATATGTCTCCAGGCATTTGGCGGTCCGTTGTGCTGTGCAAGGATTGTGCCAAACCCTACAGGGCTAGCATCAACTACAACCTCTGTATGGAGTTTGGGATCAAAGTCGGGCGTTTCAATGGCGCTCTCAATGGCTTGCTTGATTTTTTGGACGCTCTGTTGGCCTTCCGCAAGCTCCTGAAAACCCATCTCTTCAAGGGATCGCTCTAACATTGCTGTTCCTCTGCTGCTCGGTCCTTAAGCGCTAGGAGGCCACATGGTAGCTACGCGCTGTATACACTTAAATTCATTCATTCATTCATTCATTCTTCTCACACTTGTGGGGGATTTGCAGTAGACAATGCTTGTACTATAGATGGATCAGGTTTCATACCCCATCACAAAAGACACGGCTGAAGAATTTCAAGCTTTTCTTGTGGAATTCACATTTGTCAGCATTCAGAGTTAAGGCTGCATCATTCAGCAAACAACATACTTGCATGAGAGTTTTGAAATGCTCTTTCTGTGCAGCCCCAAAATACCAATATATCACTATAGTTAAATGCATTTACTACAGGCTATATGATAAGTCAAATGACGTCTTGGAAAAGTTCTGCAGCAGAGGATATACCAAAACATAATCGCTTTTAGCAAAACAAACCAATATGCGTAGAGAAGGTTGCAACGTATCTGGATTTTTCTTCAAGTTCCAATTGGTAAGATCCTTTATTTAGGTTGAGTCGAGAGAAGAAATCTGCGCCATTCAAATGAGTTATTATATCAGCAATGTGCGGACTGTGAGGTTTCTCTCGCTCAGTTTCCTTGTTGGTCTGACGCAGGTCAACACTTATGTGTACAGGTCCTTCACTGTCTCTTTTAGGCACAGTTACAATGGGAGAAAGCCATGGTGTCGGAACACTGGAGCATTCAATGATGCCATGTATAAGTAAAAAATGAAGTTCCTTTTCAACAGCTTCGTGCAAGAAACGCAACTCGTCTGTGTCTTTAATGAAAATTCTCATTTATGTGTAATCTTACTTTCATTGTTTGACTTTCCCCGACCCATGAAATAATGAAGAAAATTGACTTACAATTTCACGATGAGCATTCATAGTGTAGTTCACCGATATCACTCCCATATCAGCAGCACTATGGAAACTCAGCAAACACTTGAAGCTGTTCCTTGAAGTACATGAATAGGCGCATTCACCACAGTTTTCTTATGTATCATCGTGGCTACAAATTTTGTATTTGACTTTTAAAAGGCATTGAGGCATCCTATGAGTATACTTTAGTTTTTAATTTGTAAGTTGTGATACCGGAGATAATTCGTGATACATCTACAGCGGCATTATATTTATTGACGCACAGCTGTCTTCATGTTGAATTGTCTTCACTTTGGATTTTAAATCACATTCGACTAGCCCCATGTGTGCATGCCTTTTTAAAGTAAACATCAATATTGCACAATTGCCATTGTCCCTTTCATTGTAAACAGACAAGGAGGAATTCTTTCTCGATGATTTAGACGATTATCAACTTCATTTTGCGTCGATTTGCCTCAATTGGTGTGACCGCTTGGCCTTGTGGGAATACGTCGAATGTCACTGATGTAGCGTTTGGTCGGCCATTTTGTCTTCAAGCTGCAACACACTTACTTTTATCTTCGCGTTGCAAGTCGTCACAAAATGATTTGCTTTCCCACAGTCTATGCATATCTGTCCAATTGCAGGACCTTTACCTTCTTGTGGAAATGACAGTCCATATCTGTAACATGTTTTCTTTTTCTGTGGAGACAGGACATTTTGTCCCTCTGCCTTGTACCTTGGCTTACTTTCCGTGCTCATGACAGATGCACTTTAGGCGCCTACGGCCTCCATGTCAGTCACTTGGCGATAGGCAAGATTGTCAGCGCAAGCAGCCTTGAGGACTCGATACAAGCTCAGTTTCCATCAGCATTCGTCGTTGAAAGGCATACGACAGACATCCATTGATTACTCCGAGGAGGGTAGCCTCCTCATCATAAATTAATTGAATTTACAGTGCTTTATCAAACATGCAGTCTTTCAACAAATGGTCTTACCTGGTCTCTGGCATTCTTGGCTGAATATGTATCTTTTATAATTCACATTTGGCACTGGCTTAAACTTGACATTAAAGGCCTTTTTGATTTGATCATATGTCTTTTCACCTTCTTGTAAATTCTTTTTCATGGCTTCTTTCACTCCTTCACCAGCCATCTATGAACTCTTCAAAAGTCTCTATCCATCCATCTGTCTATCGCCAATATTCTGTTTTTTTGCAATATAAAACGCAGTTGGCGGTTTTAAGAATGCAGCAGCCGTATATACATTGGAGAACAGTAGTGGTCTCTCAGGCACTTCCTGTGGAACTTGATCAGACAGAGCTTCTCTAGCGCCTCGTGGTGTGCTGGCTTCGGGGTCAGCCTCAATGACTTTTGTAGCTTGGATCTCGTCCTGGCTCTCCATCGGAGCTCTGTATGTTATGGCTGTCTAAGGAGTTGTTCTGGGCCCCTTAGGCAGCAGCTTTGGTGGTGGGCCGCTTCGTCTGGGGAAAATCGGCACACCCAACCCCGTCCCTCTTTCTGGGACGGCTCTCCAGCATGTTGTGAGTTGAGGATTTGTTGATGGTTTAGAGGAGGAGATACATCTTTGTACACTACAAGTACATGAAAGCAGATAACACTGGTCGATTTTATGCTTAAATGTTTCTTCACAAACATCTGGTTAATCTCTGCTTCATAGCATGTGAATTTCAGTGTAATGTGAACTGAACTATTTCTGTGTGCTTTCCTTGTCCACCTTTAGTTTTCTTACTCCACATAGCGTATTCATATTAATTTGCGTAATGACGCCATATATTCTATTAGAAGCTGTTTCGTTCAGTTCCTGTCCAGCGACATGTGGACTTTCAGTGTCGCCGTCTTTATCTTTAAGCATTTTATGCAGGCTGGCATTGAGCTGAGACTCCACCAGCGCCAGCATCGATTCTGCACTTCAACTGAGGAACATGTGGCACGCACGAGCAGTGTGCTTGACCACGGCAAACTCTCTGGAAGAGCGCTTTCAGTGTACAGGCTTCGTATCCCCCATCTTGTAACCAGTTATAGCTTCCTTCTAGCCCAGGTACTCACCAATAACCAAGCCATACACGGAGAGTAGTTGAACACATCTTGATTACACTGTGTGTACGTCAGAACTCAACATTCTACGCCGGCCTTTAACTCATCTCTCCAGCGCTTACGTCCTTGGAAGTCACTTATGAAGGATCGATGCTACTACTGCAAGAATAAGCTTGTTAGTTGCACTGAAGAAAATAGCTATTGAATTTGTTAGACATTGCCCTCTCTACAGGGTCACCCCCAAACTGGTGCCTTCACCCTTCCTATTATTGCTGAATTTGTTTCTGTTGGCCTTAGGACACCCTGCTGTTCTACGCCACTGTGAACCCATGTGGTACCCTTTGTAAAAGCTCTCATGACCAACTAGGCTACCCCACTGGTACTTCCTAGCTGTCCGCGGCCAGGACCATGCCCCAGGCCACCCAGATGCCACTGGTCCTTGCCCATCCACAGAGTGGGGGTAGTTACCCATGGCATATAGTACCCATTCTCCACTCTTTCCCTCATCAGGGCAGTTCTAGACTGCCACTGATCCTCCAGACTAGGGTCCGCACCCTCAGGTTGACCAGAAGTCACGGGCGAGGCTCTTCTCCCTCTACCTCTCCTCCTAGGGTTCATCACTCTCCTCCTTTGAGAGGCCCCCCAGAACACAACTCTCCCACCAGTTAAGGACCTCTCTCCAGAAAATGGTCTCCCAACCTAGGTCTAAACCTCAGGTTGCACCGGGGTCAGAGGTGAGGCTCCCTCCCTCTGCACCCCCTTCCAGAGTTCTGCCCCCTCCCAACTGGAGCGGTACCCCTGGAAGCCAAACTGGTCAAGACACTGGTTACAGATGTCCCTCTCTCCAGGTCAGGCAGATCCTGAACCTGTCCTCTCAACCCAGGGACCAACGGTTGAACACTTGTCTGGTATGCCAGGACTTCTGGGGGCGCACACAGCCTCAACCCCATGAGGGTAACCCATGACTCATGTACCGTGTGAGTGTGCCTGGCGCAGATCTCCGACCCCTGTTCATCTGACAGCACGAGAAGATTCCCCAGGACAGAAGTGGTGTCACCTTTGCCATTCATCAGTGACTCAGCCCTCCTGGCTGGCCCTGACCCACTGGTTCTTCCACTGGGGAACACATCCCCCTCTCACCCCTCAATCCGGACTTCTGCACTCTCCCAACTGGAGTGATACTGCCAGACACCAGAACCACTGGAGCTCCGTTTACAGACGCTCCAGGGTCTCCTAACACTAGGCGATCCCCCTCAAATGGATTCCTAGTACAGCCTAGACCCTCAACCTGGTGTTCCCTTAGGGAAACCTCCAGGCCCTGAGACTGGGTTTCGTGTACCTGGGAACACACAGTCCCACACTCACTCCTACTCCACTGAGACAGGACGTGAGCCCCTACACCCCTCCCACTACACTGGGACCTAGCTGGGCTAGACTGAACCTCTTCCTCCACAGAGGACGGGAAGATACCAAAGTCACAACTTTTAGAATCACTCTCCAATGCCTTGGCAGAACTTCGGGCCCTTACCCAGAAGTCTTACTCCTGTGCAAGTTCCCAAGGATTAAAGGACTCACACTCCAACAGGTGTTGGCACAACCCCGGCAAACAACGACTGAGCATGTGCTCTTTGATAACCATATTGATCAGTCCCTAAAAATCATGTTCCAGGTTAACCATCACCCAATCAACCAGTGCATCATAACATTCATCCGCAAACTCCCCCCAAGACTGGTGAGACAGTTTCTTACTGCCCCTGAACTTCAACCTGTACTCCTCTTCTTGGGAACAAGGTACTATACCTTGTTCCATATTTCTGCCACCACTGGACCCCACCCTCACTGGTGAATCCAGAAAACCACAAGTGCACTCAGGGGATAATCTACCCTCCAGAGCTAATTTCTCCCTGGCGAAGACACTCTCAGCCTCCGCCATCTTCTCCTGTGCTAAGACCCTTTCGTTCTCTAGATTTTCCTCCTCCACCCTCAGCTGCGCTATCTCTTGGTATGCTCTAACCTGAGCTTCTCCACAGCCAGCTGATGCTCCCGTTCTTCCCTCCTATCTAGCCATTCCTCTGGGGATAGGGAAAGGGATGGGGCACTGCCCCCGACACTGAACCCAGCTAGAGACTCCCTATCTATGGGGTCCTCACTATCTACTAGCGTCCCGGTCCTGTCCTGTCATTTCCTTCCTCCCCTTCAGACTCCACAGGGCCCCCCTCAGACCCACCACCCTCTTGGCGTGCGGCCAGGGCCCCATCTCCTCATTGCGCTCACGTTCCCATTCGTCCTTTTGCCATTGGATCAGGAAAAAATCAAATAAAACTCAGAAACAATAATCCCCAAACACGTGATTATCTAAATGCAGGGTTTGTAGTGCAACCAGTTGTCGCTGTGGTACTGCGCAAACGCAAGTCCTATCCTCACCGCTGACCACCAATGTTAGAAATGGGATATCTGGTTGGCTAAGGCTTGCGCCAAAGCCAGGCAGAGACCACCACTCTAATCAGGGCAAGAGAGTTACACACCAAAGATAACCCCTGCTCTCCCCCTTGGTAGCTTGGCACGAGCAGTCAGGCTTATCCCGGAGGCGATGTGTAAAGGGTTTGAGCAAAACATGCACACAAAAGCAACACCCTAGGCACACCACAAAAGAAACTCAATACAAGGTAATATAAAAAATAGCCTTTGTATTGTCATAAACACATTCGAAACATAATCACATAATATACACTGTGCCAACTGGCACTAGGCAATATTCACAGGGGATTATATAAAGGACCAGGCCAATCGGTCCCTGGTCATAACCATCAGAACAGGTAAGTAAAACACAAGTAATGAAACAACCAGTAACTACTGGTACCATAATGACCTCAGCATTATCAAATTCTGTCTGCATCACTTTGGGCATACACACATTACACTATCTCATTAGGCATAAACACATTAGGATAGACCTCATACTCATAAATCACCTTAGGGCCTGGCGCCCTACAAACCTATTAGTGCCCCTGGCCAACTGGCCTTCTCAGGGGCTCTAATGCCCTATGTCCCAAATGTCAGGACTGCTGCCAATGCAGCGGAATTCGCAGTGACCAAATGTGCTGGGCAGAGGAGTGCATCTCACTCCTACTTCATTCAGAGATGCCCCCAAAGGAGTGCTGGCCTAAACGTGGCAGCTGCCCTCTACTTGCTGGGCAGCTGTGAAATCTAAAAAGATGGGCACTGGCACTCTCTGTCCCCCACTGTGACTCTAACAAAATAAATGGGCTGAAACGTTGCAGCTGCCTGCGCTTTGCAGGGCAGCTGTGAGAATGCAGCGGCAGTCCTGGCACTCACTGTGCCTTTGGCGCCCAAAACACTGCCACACAAGCAATGAGGACGGGCACTGTGCACATGGGAGTCCCGCCCTGGGTCTCTGAAAATCAACTCTGCCCCAAATGTTGCAGTTGCCCACTGTCACGCGGGGCAACTGTAACGAAATCATGCCAACACGGGGAAGAGCATGGGCCTCTCGTTGAAGATTAGACTGGAGAAGGGCCCAAAACGTTGCAGCTGCCCGCTTCTGCGGCGCAGTAGATAAAATGCCATAAGCACCGACAATGTGCCTCGAGTGGCACCAACACGGTGGTGCATTCAGCCCCCCTCACTCACTGGGGGCGCACTGGCAGATTTCTCTGGGTCGCGGAGGGTGGGGGCAGGCACCGACAACATGCCTCGTCTCTCTCCCACCCCAGGGCTCCTCCTCACCTGATCGGGGGGGTCTCTCTCTTCTTTTGGTCAAAGGAGTACGGGGTAGGCTCCCGTCCGCTTCCTTTCTCCTTTTTCCACAGGAGTGCGGAGTAGGCTCCCGTCTGCTTCCGGCTTCTTGCGGAGCGCCCCACCCAAACCAGGCCGCGCTGCCTGGCTTCCGGGTCGCCACGGGCAGCGCGGCGGCCCCTCTTGTAGATCCTCTCTGTTCACGGCGGTGCCTCACGTGGGGGGCCAGAACCGGCGGGGTGGGCTCCCGCTTCAGTTTTTAAAAAGAGAACTAATACGTGGAAACAGCGGCAGTGCGAGGTGGATGGATGGATGGATGGATGGATGGATGGGTTTTTATATAGCGCAATATCACCGCCAGGTCTCAAAGCGCTTTTGCATTGGGAACCCGTCCTGGTTTTTCCCTGTGAGATAGCCCCTACTGGGTATCCCCAAGGTGAAAGCCAGGCATCCCGCCGCGGGGGGCCGTAGTGGGGCACCCACTCTTTCAATAAAGATGATTCCGGGGTGGGCACCTACCTGGAGCGCACACAAATGCGGAGTTCAAGGGGGCTTTCCACCCGCCAGGATTCCCTCGCAGCCTCGCGCTGCAGCAGGGCCTGCTCATCTCCCCTTAGGCGACCCAAATTCAGCACTCACGAGGTGCTAGGCCACAAAAGTCCTCAAAAAGGCTGAAATAAGTGAGTCATTGGTGCTGGGGAGACACCAGCAAAGTGCAGCCAGGCAGGCGAGCACGCAGTGGAGGTTCTTCCGGGCAGAGTGGCCTCCCAAAGTAAGAACAAGCGTATCACTTTCATGGGGTCACAGCCTCTACATTTATAGGACAATTTCCTTTGTGTTACAGCATTGGGCATGGGAAACCAGATGCAATTGGTTTTGGAGCACTCTATTTACCAGGCTCCTCTTCCCTATTGTTAAGTGGGCTCAGTGATCAGACGCACAACAGGGTGGCGGAGCCAGCATTGAGGAGGGAAGGCACAGCCCTATTCAGGTCCCAGGTGCAACTCCTCCCTCCCATCTGCATGCAGATCTCTCTATTCATTACTGGGCTGACTCACCCTGTCTCCTGGAGCCACCCAAACCATCCAGCCCCTGTCACTCACAAGCCAGACATGCAATTCAAAGCAGGCAGGCAGACACACAGCAATGCCAACTTCTAAAAGTGGCATTTCTCCACCAGTCACCATAAATCTGTGCACACCATTGTGCAGCATTAATTCTCACGAGTTCATACATACTAAACTCGACCTTTGTCAAGTGTCGGAATGCGCCTTCAAAGACAAACCTTGCTCGCAAAACTACATGTCCCAGAATCCTTGGCGCAGGGGGCGGAGGATAAAAGGGGATGTCTGAGGAGGTTGTGTGTCGGATATTCTGGTTCCGGACCCGGTGTGGAGAGGTGCGTGTTGAAGGAGTTCCTGTCTTGCTATTCCTTGTGCCTTTGTTCCTGTTCTCTCACTCAGCATCGTTTTTTGTCCGTAGAGGAGCCTTTCTTTCTCCAGCTCTTGTGGGGCGTGTTTACAGTGTACGGAACCTTACCTTCACGGCTTGTGAGGTTTCCTTCGTTTGTTTTCTCATTTGGCGTCCCCGTTGGCTGAGCCTTCTTGCACCGGCTCGTGCGGGGAACGCCCAGCTTGTGGTCCATCATTCGGCGCCCCTGTTGGCTGCGCCTTCTTGCACCGGCTCGTTCAGGGTGCGCCGCGTTCCTTCGTTTGTTTTCTCATTTGGCGTCCCCGTTGGCTGAGCCTTCTTGCACCGGCTCGTGCGGGGAACGTCATAAGTTTCCTACTCATTTGGCGCCCCTGTTGGCTGAGCCTTCTTGCATCGGCTCGTGCAGGGTGTGCCACGTTCCTGTTTGACCAGACCTGAGGTTCTATATCAGGTACTGTAGTTGCTATTATTAAGGGTGTCTTAACCCAATCTTTTACTTTACTTGTGAATCATGGTACAATAGAAACATTGGTCCTTGCTATGGGATGCGGAAACGTTTTCAGCCACCATCAGTGTATGCCTGGTATGTACTCAGTAATATTCTTACATAAGTGACAGGAAGGTTGTATCCGCGCTAAGCACATATATGCTTGTGTATTACAGGTGGTGTATATATATACGCTTCATACCTATACCTCGGACCAGATAGTAGGGGAAGAGAAGTATCTTCAGGGCCTACTCTTTGTTTCGTTACAGGTATAGAGTACAGTGGTTCTTAGAGTATTGTTGTGTCAAAGATACTTCAAGAAAAGATACGATCATTATTTTTTCTTTGTCATTACATCTCTCCTTCCCGGCTGTTCCCTTCCTCTCCTTCCTGTTTATTATTTTTTCCTGCTGCCCTCGCTTGATCCTTCCTGGACCCAGGCTATAATAGCCTTCTGGGTTCGGTTAGATCAGGAGGTGGCCTTGTCACATCAACCGGCTGATTCCGAGGACTTGGAGGATAACAACCCTGCACTCCTCTCATACTAGGAATTACCATGGACGCACATATCACCCATGCATGCCTATGGGAGGGCAGGCCAATCTCACCACACGCACTCAAAGAGCGCACGCACTCTACACTGGGCAACAGTTCTAAAATGCCGAGAGGTCTAAAATCACTACCACCATGTCAGAGCTTAAGGCAAAAAGTTCAGGGGTGAACCTGCCAAAAGGGCTAAGTCCAAAACAGATGAAAAGTGGGTGGAGTCTAGGGAAGAGCGAGCTCCGCACTCAGCTTTAAAGTTACAAAATAAAAACGGTGTGGCTGAAGCGGCGAAAGGATTTCTTTGTAGTGTTGCTTCTGGTGTATGCGGCAGAAGGGGGTAGGGTTGATGAAGCAATAAGAAAAAAATGTGAGTAGACTGAGAGCAACATACTGGTTACCTTGGGCTTCTGCGCATTATATACTAGTATCCCCAAATCTGGAGACGCCACTCTACTTGAGCATTCTGAAATATTAATAGATTTGATTACTGCTGTTTTGGCTCACAATGACTTTATCCGGGGAGTAGTATGATTTTACAGCAAGGTGCAATAACTTAGCATGGCCAGATTATCAGGCAAAGTCTGTTTTAGGATTTCACCCGATGCACTTGGCTCTTCACAGGGTATCCTTCAGGATCACAACGGTGTTCTTTTTGTTCTATCTGGTGGTGTTGACTTAACAGCTGCATTTCTAATCCCTATGTCGTCATTACAATTGTGTAAGATACTTTATATATCCTGCTGCAGCCTTGAAAAAGTCTCTATGACAAAACACGTGACGGCTGCCTGTCTGTAATTGATTTTACGTCTCAGACGTAAGAAAGGTCAATAATTGTGAAAACAATAAATCACAACAAACATCTCTGATATTGCAGTACTTCTTTATTGGCCGCACGACATGGCCATTGGACTAGGCTGAGTGCTTCAGTATTCCTCTGCTCATTTGGAAGCGAGGTGTTGGCAGGATAGGCCTCTTTGACTTAACGAGGGGGAGCAGCTGTCACTTATCACAGTTGCGCATCACAAAGGCTCTGCATGAGCACTCTCACAAAGGAGTTACCGCTGGTCTTTTGTGACTCCAGACAAGCTGGACCCAGGGCAGGGAGGAAGCAGATGCCTGACACCTTATGGCAGTGGAAGCCTCTAGAAACTCCTACTAGTGGGCGCCAGGTATAAATATTGGACTCCAGACCGCAAAAGAATAAACAAACATTTACAATACAACGGTCTCGCCTTTGCAAAAGTTAGAGCTATTGGCATTGTAAATGACAAATGTTTTATTTATGTGTTGGTTTTGAAACGAGATAAATAAATTGCATTGTCATTTACAATGCCAATAGCTTAATCTGTCACAAATGCAAGACCTATTGCATTTGCACACAGAGCCGCACACACACACACAGAGCCACACACACACAAAGATCCACACACACACACACAGCCACACACACAGAGCCACACACACACACACAGAGCCACACACACACACACAGAGCCACACACACACACAGAGCCAAACACAGAGCCACACACACACAGCCACACACACACAGAGACACACACACCTACACACACAGCCACACACACAGAGCCACACACACACACACACAGAGCCACACGCACACACACACACACAGAGCCACACACACACAGAGCCACACACACACACACACAGAGCCGCCACACGCACACACAGAGCCGCCACACGCACACAGAGCCACACACACACACAGAGCCACACACACAGAGCCACACACACACAGAGCCACACACACACAGAGCCACACACACACACACACAGAGCCACACACACACACACAGAGCCACACACACACACACAGCCACACACACACACAGCCACACACACAGGCTGTTACTGAGTGGTTGATCAGCAGCTGCTTGGCCTACCCGACTGACTTTATTAGTCATGTTGGCAGTCGTGGAAGGATGAAATGCCGAATCAGCACTGGCAGGATTAGCCTTCAAGAAGCCTGGCACACAATATCTCAACAGCACACCTTAGCGCGCGCGCGCTTCGTGCCCCTTCCCGGTTCCAGGGACTCTCCTCACACATGCCACGCGCACAGGAGCAGCTTTTAATGCGATGAGAGCTGGTAATCCGGGCTCAGTCTGTGTGTACTTTATGAGACACCTGCCACAACCACATTCCTGAGCCCCGTGCTCAGGGGGGACATGCCACCTCCAAAAGATCCGGGGCTATCGCGCCACAGTGCCTCGAAACACAGAGCAAGCAAATACAAGCACCCAGAGCTAGATATATGCTTTTCCGGGTAAGCAGTTGGTTTATTGTTTTTATTATCAGAATAGAAGAATTATACGAAGCAACAACGCCGCTGTGCTTTCCAGCATGATAGTGAACAAAATAGAAAAGGAAACGGAGTGTGCTTGCTCTGTAGCGGAGTTCCGTCCAAGGAATCGCCTGAAAAGCAAGAAAATCAGACACAGAGAAATTAATGTACTGAGTTATTTTTAAATATTTTCTTCTATTGGTGAGGCACCTGAAAGGGTTGATGCGTTTCTTGATGGGATATGTGTGAAATCTGTAGGGTGGGCTCGAATGCTGGCAGAGTCAACTCATCTTTCATTTTTCTGAAGTCGATACACTGCGTACCTTAGATTGGAGAAATAATGACAACTGATTTTGCGCTTTTACTGATTTACTGCGCTATTAAAGATAAGTTATTATCATTTTGTCTGATAATGTGTGTGTATACTGGGTTGTAGTTTCCAACACATCAGGCTTTCTACATTTTGTGGTTTTATTGTTTTTGTGTTGCTTCAAGCAGCGCCAGCACAGAGGTTTCAACTATCTTCCTGTTGTACAGCTGGGTTATTTTATTCTGTACTCACAGGTTGATGAGTGAAGCCTAGTTTAAAATGGAAAAAGTATCGCTGCCTGTGTGCTGCACGCACCGAATACAGTAATTATTTCCCATGACAGCGGGCACTATTGTGCAACAGAGGCCCGTTGCAGAGGTGCTTGGTGCACTGGTCCACGCAGCACAGTATAACTGAGGCCGCTTTCTTTTGGTAGGGCCACGGGGCTATGTTTTGTAGCAGAGGCGCTCCAGGGCCTGCGTCTGGCTTTCAGTGGTAGACACAGGGCTCGGTTGTAGTACACAGAGTCAGGATCTGGATTCGAGTAGTCAATGGGCCTGCACAAGCCTCTCATGGGAAGTGAGCAATATTCTTATGTCTTACGTTTGTATAGTGGCGTGACATTGCAGCGCTGTTAGAGGTGCCTGGATGACTTTTCCAGCCGTTCCGAGGTTTTCGACTTGTGTGACAAAGGCCTGTTTCAGGAACGTCATTGGACCCGCAAATGCCTGTCTGGGATGCATAGAGATGGAAGGACAAGACATTACCTCGAGCCTTTTGTCTCTAAGCCCCGTCCTTTTCAGACTGGGCGGCCCCGATTTCATGCTGTGGTAAAAGGTTCCTTATCTTCTTTATGGGGCCACCTGGACCCATAAAGAAGCTAAGGAACCTTTTACTTCTGGAGTAAGTCATGTCACCCAGTCTGAAAAGGACGGGGCTTAGATAGAAAGAAGAACGTCACTAGGACCTCTTCTCCAATGGCTGGCCACCGTTTAGGAGGCTAGCCAATGGAGAAGAGGGGCGGGGCTTAACCTCGCTAGTGATGTTCTCTCTATCCCATTAAGTCTCGCCAGCTCGACTACGCATGTGCGCAGTCTTTCGCAGGCGGAGACCTAATGAGGTCCCAGTGCCACCTACTGTCCTCCTAATACTTCATGCCAGTAAAAACAACTCTTAACAAAGTCCCGCAAAATTATACTGTCAGAGACAATTTACATCACTGACACCTAGTGACCCCTCCTAACATATCTCACCATTAAAATGAACCCTCAACCAAGTTCCACAATGCTAAAGTGCAAGATGTTCTCTTGCGAGTATACTGTGTCTTTATATCGACACTGTTATTCTAAGCCTACATGGGGATTGTTTTGCCCATCTTATTCCAATATTATCTCGAGCATATACTGTTATCTCAAGTTGATGCTGCTTCCTATCCTATCATGTGCCTATAGCAGCGACCCATCCTTTGTGATGTCTACTAGTCTATGCTGATATTAATATACTACCTATGATGTGGGTGTATAACTTGTATATATGCCCTCGAATATAAAGGACGTTTCTGCAGACTGACCAATAAACTCCATCACAACCACCAGCTCCTAGATACCATGGCCACTAAGAACCCAGTGACATCAACAGGCCCACCGGTGCTTTTCGGCATTCAAGGCCCCCTTTTCCTCAAAGGGATCCTACCAGATCGCCTTGATGACCTTTTTTACACGCCTCCGACACTCGCATCCCACTCTTCCAAAGAAGTGCCCACCATCCATCTACTGAAGGACCCAATGTTACAATCAGGCGGCCATCTCAGCTGTCGGAGGCTGCCTCTTGACCACTATGCACAGCTCTGAATGCTTCTCCCGAAGTCTAACTTTGATTACCCCCAGAAACAACTTCTGAGTATCACTTCAACTTCGGGAGCGTGGAAAGATACGCCCCCAACTCATTTCTGCAAAACCTCTCCAAACATGCTGCTAAAAAGTACAAACACAAAATCCTTAAAGAACACCCAGAGACTCTAATAACAGACATCTTCTACAAAGCAACACACAGAAGTCTTAAAATGGACTTCATCTTCTACACTACGAAACCCGCCAAAAGGAGAGAAAACTTCATTCAACACCTTCATGTAACTAATGCTACCAATGTCCCTTATGGATCTAAACAAACTATATCCCTATCCCAGAACTTTAGCGGAGATCTGTCCATAATTATTTACAGAAATGGGACTATCCTAATCCAAACCACTGAACATAATTGTGTTCCCAGACTGGTTAAAGTGCAACTCAATGTGGGCTTGTGTGCGTTCTTTAAGTTCTTATTATGTTGAGCCAGGGAGGTCTTATACCTTTCTTTATCAATTACATCATCGGTGTGACGCCAACGTTTTTCCAAAGACATTTTTCATTCAGTAAATCTAGAGAGAGCCACACTTCATATTGGCACCTGGCTGATTTATGGTAATGGGGCTAGCTGGTCTATGGTTGTTTTTACTATGGAGTTGTAGCTGGCCAAACATTCCACAATATTCCCTGATTCCAGGATAATAGTTGCTGGGAATGTGTTCATAAGATGGTCAGGTGTTATTTTATGCCACTGACTACGGAGATTGTAGGGGGCCATGGAAGGGGCAGAGTTGACCCGGGGTCCCCTAAGTTAATTAAAGAGTGATCTGTCCACAAAAGATGTTTGGAGAGATGGTCAGGATAACATTAAAGGCTCCTCCATGTCATGGAATGCCCGAAAGTGTCATATGGGTGGTTAATACATTTAGATGTGCTTGATCGTTTGATATCTAGGCGTTCCCGGCCCGTATAAGAGTATATCTGCCTGTGTCCCAAGTCAAGTATAAAAAGAGCAGTGGTCCGGGCTCCTGGCAACAGCTGGGCGCATACACATGAGATGTTTGTGAAATATCTTTGGTTCTATGAAGGCATCACTACAGTTCTCATGCCCTTTTATCTGCAGCACCACCGTCTTATAATGGTGGCGACAAACAGATAGGATCCCAGGTTGAACGTGGACACTAAGACACCGCAGTCAGCAGAAAGTGTTTGGAGACACAATCGTTTTGCACAAGCCCTATGCAGCCTAAGAGAGCTGCACACTACTTTTAGACAACGTTCAATTAAACGCACATTGTCAAACTATACGTGAGGGGGACAGTTTTCAAATGTAACTCAAAATAGAAAAATCACTAAAGAAAGACAGGCAGGATTCAGGGTGTGGCAGACAGATCACTGTACCAGCCAAACCACCGGTCCTTCCACCAGCCCGGTTTTGGAGTTGGAGAGACTGTCATCTTTCCATTTGAGATCACATTGGGTCTGTCAATGAAAAACTTCTTCCGAAGGAGAAGGGGCACTCTGAGAAAACCCATCAGGCATTATTAGATAAAGAAGCGCTATATAAGAACCTTCAAATAAAAATGTAAGTCAATTTTGCATGTGACAAATGCATATTTAAATCCCTCGTAAGGGAGAATGCTTTCAAGTACTCCTCATTCGGTAGCATTTTTATGGATTATTAACGAGAGGAATGCCACTATACACACATTTTTCGTTTTCCAAATTAAATCTGGTATTTATTGGGTAAAAACGACTGACTTAAGTTCCCAACACAGGAGTGAAGCCCAGATCTCAGTATTAGAGGTAGCACTTCTCTCTTCATTAACACAGATGCAGAGGTGGTACCGTCTCAAGCAAAGAACCGCCTCTCACTCTGAGAGAAGGCACACTGGGGAGAATAGTCCACTCTGATACCACCAGCGCTAGACTCCCTGCTGAAAGCAGTCATGCTATCGAGATTTTACCCCTCTATTGCCAAATAAACTAGGCTCCTTCCTGACATCACAAATTATCTTTATAGTTTAGGGAAGAAATCACATTTAACTTCTCTTTCCATACAATCAGCAGTCAAATACGATGAATTCAAATACATTTTTGGTTTTTATTACAAATCAAAACATACATTTGTTAGTAATATTTAAAATCTAGTCATCATTGTGTACACTTCATAGTCTCATGATTGTTCATGCTGTATCATAATTTAGTTCATGTTAACGTTAAAGTAAATTGAGTTGGATCCTGGTATACACCTCTGTAGTGTGGTTTTTAAAGGCTCTTGGATGTCCATACATAGGTGGTGTTTGGATGTTTGGTTATGTATCATTAATACCGATTCATAAAGTATTGGGTTTGAAATGTATTATGGCACTAATGGCCGTACAAACCACTTGTTCGTAAATATAATTTGTTCAGTTTAGAACTTGTTGCTGTTAACATGAAAGTAAAGTGAGTTTGACCCTGGAGCAAACCCCTGTAGTGTGTTATGCATAAGGATGGGTATGCTGAAGAGCAGTCTCGTTGCTGTTCCTCACTGGCTGGGTGGTGGCAGTGGTGATGATACTCGGCAGCAGGAAGAACTTCCCGGACTCAACACTTTGTTAAAATGACCTCGGTGGAAAGCATTAGTTTCTACTATCTGTGGCTACTGAAGATGTATCTTTTCTTCTGATATGCATATTATATTGGTGAACTCCTTCCTCTACACAAGGCTGGACTATGAGAGCACTGTTTATTTGTCAGCTCCAGCAACACAAAAGCACATTAGAGATGAGTCAGAATGCTACAATCTATCTTATTTGTGGTCTGAGGACCTCCCAACTGCATCACAAAGTTTCACTGTTTTCTCACGAGGCAGCACTTTTTATGTCCATTCATTCACCGGCGGTTTATAAAACAAGAGTTTCTTTTTACTTGTAAATACAAACCTGAATATCATTTGTGTCGAAAATCAGTATCTTTTGTGTTCCTTTACTTCTGAATCCAGATTTTTTTACAGTGCCAAGGTTCAAGAAATGTAAAGCAGGGAGTCGATAGTTTAATTCTCTATGAGCTGGAATTTTTTACTGCTCAAGATTCAATCTTTACCTAACACTCAACCTTTCAGAAACCTATTCAGAGCTAAACTTTTCAACAGCTCTCTCTCCGATCAATAATTTTGCCATCATGCACGGATTCTGTCCTTTCACCAGTTAAGAGTTGGTTGGGTGATTCTCTGTAAATAAGACACATCTAAAATATATTCATATACAATTAATCTCACTGTGAATCATTTACAGTCAGTGGTGAGCCAGCAAATTTCCCAAGAGTCCAGCTTGATATTGGACACCTCTGGGGAAGTGCCACTATGGTGGGTGCTTTTACATATGCATGTGATGATCAAAATGAGCATAATTTTTTCCTGCGTTAGGGCTTCAGAGGTAAATGTTGTGCACTGCAAGCATTATCTCTCAGAGTTACAGGTCACATTTTCCTACTTTGACTTCTTGTGCCTTTGGACGTTGTTCTCTAGCAGCTGTCATTGAACCAGTTGTTGTACAAAATGGCCAAACACCAAACCCAGCTAAAAATATTCTCCAGTCTGTGCTTGTTAAATGTATTCAAGTGTGTTGTGTTTATAGGTTTTGTCACTAATCCCTGTAGTTAGCTGAAAACCCTTTCTGCAACTACTTCCAAATCCCCTGCAATAGTATGGTTTCTCCCCTGTATGTGTTTGCTGATGTCTTCGTAGTATTGATAATCGACTAAAGCCCTTCGCACATTCAGGGCACTTGAATGGCTTTTCCCCTAAGTGTGTTTGCTGATGATTTCTTAATGTTGAAGGGTCACCAAAACTACTTCCACATTCAATGCAGTGGTAGGGATTTTCACCTGTGTGCTTTCGTTGATGTCTTTGTAGGTCTGATAATGGACTAAAGCACTTCACGCACTCACTGCACTTGAATGGCCTTTTGTTATATTCTGTATTTCCCTTTTATTTGGATTGCCCTTTTAATCTTGGAATGTGTATTCATTTGACTAGTGGCACTTGCCTTGTTGTTTATGTGACATCATTTGGAATGTGTTTGGGATCCTGAACTGATTTCAGCCTGAATGGATGTACTGTGCTCACTGACAATAAACTGGATTTCTTTCTATGGATTTTGATCTTTAATATTGGACTTTTACACTTTTCTCCAGTGTTTATTCACTGAGGATTCCATCATTTTGAAGATTCCTTAAAACTACTTCCACATTCGCTACAATGGAATGGTTTCTCCCCTGTGTGCGAACGCTGATGTATTTTGAGGTGTGATAAACAACTGAAGTTCTTCACACATTCACTGGCTTCTCCACTGTGTGTGTTGTCTGATGTCTTTGGAGATTTGATAACTGAATGAAGCTCTTGAAACATATATTGCAATGGTATGGTTTTACCCCAGTATGTGTTCGCTGATGTCTTTGGATTTGTGATAACTGGCTAAAGCTCTCACACATTCATTGCAATGGTATGGTTTTTCCCCCAGTGTGTGTTCGCTGATGTCTTTGGAGTTGTGATAACTGGCTAAAGCTCTTCACACATTCATTGCAATGGTATGGTTTTTCCCCAGTATGTGTTCGCTGATGTGTTTGGAGCTGTGATAACAGACTGAAGCTCTTCACACATTCACTGCATTGGAATGGTTTTTCCCTGGTGTGTGTACGCTGATGTCCTTGTAGATGTGATAACTGGCTAAAGCTCTTCACACATTCCTTGCAATGGTATGGTGTTTCCCCAGTATGTGTTCGCTGATGTCTTTGGAGCTTCGATAACTGACTGAAGCTCTTCACACATTCACTGCATTGGAATGGTTTTTCTCCTGTGTGTGTTCGCTGATGAATCTTAAAAGTTGAGGATTGACTAAAACTACTTCCACATTCATTGCAATGGTATGGTTTTTCCCCAGTGTGTGTTCGCTGATGACTCCTGAGATTTGAGGATTGACTAAAACTACTTCCACATTCATTGCAATGGTATGGTTTTTCCCCAGTGTGTGTTCGCTGATGTTCTTGTAGATGTGATAACCGACTGAAGCTCTTCACACATTCATTGCAATGGTATGGTTTTTCCCCTGTGTGTGTTCGCTGATGTAGTACTAGATGTGATAACGCACTAAAGCTCTTCACACATTCACTGCACTTGAATGGTTGTTCCCCTGTGTGTGTTCGCTGATGAATACTGAGAGTTGAGGATTGACTAAAACTACTTCCACATTCACCGCAATGGTATGGTTTCTCCCCAGTGTGTGTTCGCTGATGTACTTCCAGATGTGATAAAGCACTAAAGCTCTTCACACATTCACTGCACTTGAATGGTTGTTCCCCTGTGTGTGTTCGCTGATGAATCCTGAGAGTTGAGGAATGACTAAAACTACTTCCACATTCACTGCAATGGTATGGTTTGTCCCCTGTGTGTGTTCGGTGATGATTCCTGAGAGTTGAGGAATCACTAAAACTAGTTCCAAATTCATTGCAATGGTATGGCTTTTCCCCAGTGTGTGTTCGCAAATGTGTTCGTAGATTTGATAACTGACTGAATTTCTTCCCACATTCATTGCAATGGTACGGTTTTTCCCCTGTGTGTGTTCGCTGATGCATTTGGAGTTGTGATAACCAACTGAATGCCTTCACACATTCATTGCAATGGTATGGTTTTTCCGCCATTTGTGATCTTTTAGGAGTGCTAACTGACTAAAGTTCTTCACACATTTATTGCAATTGCACGTTGCTTCTCCTGTGTGTGTTTGTTGATGGCTCTTTAGTAGTGATGACAAACTAAAGCTCTTGCTGCTTTTGAATGATTTTTCTTTCTTGGTTAGTGTCTCTGGGTCGGGTTTATATTTGTCTGCATCCCATGACTGTGTTTCCTGAGGAGCTAACACGGTTGATAAAGCACTTGTGTTATTCTCACATTCCTTGTATGTGTGTGGTATTTTGGATGCTTGATTTCAGATTTTACAACGAAATACAAGACTCACCAACTACATATATTATACTTGTGGCAAGTAAAGCTCCTTTGTATGTGGTTATGTCTTTAAATTGTATAATGGTTTTGCATGTTTACGAGTGAAGATTAGTCTTCCTTCAGGTCGATGCAAATTGGGACAGTCTTGTAGATCATTGCTCCTCTCTCTCCTTCACTCTTCAGTTGTCTGGCTCCACCCCATTGTGCTTTTCTCTTGCTCCTGTGGTTTAGCCAGAAATAGTTTACAATATACCTAGTGCACTGAATGGTGGTCTACCATCATTACAGGAATGCTGTCTCCACCTCACACAGATCCAATCATTAAATCTTGGATACTTGTTTATACAGGCAGTGGTTAGTTGTTATTGCTGTTGCGTTAATTTTCTAGAGGTCATTTCTTCGTCTTGTGGCGTGGAGGTGCACAGCTCAGACTCTTACATCCATTGAATTGCTCGTGACTGCTTCTTCCAGGATCTATCAGTTTATGTTCAGGTTCCTCAGTCTCTGACTGTGCAGCTCTTTACCTGCATATTGGAGCAAATTTTTTCTGATGACTTTTGCACATTTACACGATTAAAGTCATTATTCACAATCATTTGTGCATTCAAGGCTGGTTTCCTGTTGGATGTAAAGAGATTTAAAATTACTAAATGGAAATGTAAGAGAATGTAAATACACAATATTTAACTATTTGTAAAAGCCATCTCTTCTTTACCACTTTTTTAAGTAACCAAGAGATATTTCACCATACACAGATATTTAAATGCATTTTCTATTGAACATGTCACATCTTAATTCAGAAAAGGAGGTGATAAGTTAGTAAAGAAAGGGCACTCACGGAACACCCATTCGCTAGAGGTATAGCTTTAGGAATACGCACAGTCAAGATTTCATTTAAACAAGAAGACATTGTGGAAAAAGAAGTGATTAGGATATGCTGCTGTCACTTCAGTTTTACAAAGTGTATAACAACTGTAACTCTTCAGGAAGTATATGACAAAGGAAACTCTTCAAGATGTATGCAATAAAGATAACACTTCAGGAAGTATAAAACAAATGCAGCTCCATTCACACTCTTCTTGACAATACTTTCCTGTTCACACTGGATCAGCTGATATTCCAACTCCCATCTTTACTTTTCTGTTTGTTAAGTTATCTTTGCCACATTCCTAGGGATGGTTCAAGCATTTGGTGGAAGATTGCAGCATTTATAATGGAGATTTTATCACAGCCAGTGATATACCTTTGACATCCCTGCTGCCAAGAAGTGTGTGCTTTTTGTCTTTTTCTACCTTACCATGGTATCTAACTTAATGTCTTACGTTTGCTTTAACTTGTCTAAGAAGCTGTCAGACGGACGTGCGCTGCTCCCGGAAGAAATACGATTATTTTGTCATCACTGAATATTTATTGAAGGCTCCCAACACGTGACTCCTCCCAGCCGGTGGATGTCAATTGAGCCCTTAGATGAGACTTGTTAGAAATGGGATTTCAGGTTGGCTAGGGCTTGAGCCTTATCCAGGCAGAAACCACTGCTCTAGTCAGAGCAAGGGAGTTACACGCCAAAGATGACCCCAGCTCACCTCCTTGGTAGCTTGGCATGAGCAGTCAGGCTTATCCCGGAGGCTATGTGTAAAGCATTTGTGCAATCCACACAGCAACAACATACTAGGCACACCACAAAAGGAACTCCACACAAGTTTATATACAAAATAGCCTTTGTATTATCATAAAACACATTAGAATAGTAATCACACAATATACACTGTGCCGACTGGCACGGGGCTATATTAACAGGGGATTATATACACATGACAGGGCCACTTGGACCACTGTCAGAACCATCACTTAAATGTAAATGTAAATGTAGTTGAGCTTATATAGCGCACAGCTACCCGCAGTGGGTTTCCCGGCACTTGCTTAGGGAACCCTTCCTGGTATTCCCCTGTGAGATAGCAGGGTATCCACAAGGTGAAAGTCAGGCATCCCGCCGCGAGGGGCCGTTGTGGAGATTAAGCAAGCTATTGCCCAGAGTCGCAGAGTGTGAACCCGTGAGTCGAGGAGGCACCGGGGCGAGAATTATCGAGTCCATGGAATTTTTAGCCCAAGACCCGCCGAGGCGGGGAATTGAACCCTGGTCCAGGACCGATCTCAGCTTCCGGGTCTGCTGCCTCTAACCCCTGAGCCACACTTCTCCACTTAGTAAAGATAGTAAACGGAGAATATATAATAAGCTTGGAACACAACCAGCAATTAATGGCAAACACTGGACTCCGCATCATCCTGTAACATAAATCATATTATCCACTGTATCACATTAGGCGTGAAATATATCCTGCGCCAACCTCATAAGCCTAAACATATTAGACCATAACCTCCTAAGCATAACTCACCTTAGGAAATAGGGTGTGTAAATCATACTACATAAATCACATTTCCTAGCACCACATCTATCACATTAGGGCCTGGCACCCTACAAACCTGACAGTCGCTCTGGCCAACCGGCCTTCTCAAAGGGGTTCAAAATGCCCTATGTCCAAAGTGTCAGGGCAGCTGCCAACGCAGCAGAATCCATATGCGCAATTGCGCAGACCTAAAAGATGCAGCTGGCACTGAGTGATGCACAGCTGTGAAAGTAAGGGGCTTAAAGGTGGGCACTCAGAGGCACATCTCCTCAGCTGCAGCGGCCCACAACATTATTAGCGATAATTTTTGTAGTATGGCAAAGGCGGGCACTCAGCGGCACAGCTCCTAAGCTGTAACGGCCCACAATAGCGATAGCGATGATTCTCATAGGACGGCAAATGCGGGCACTCGGAGGCAACAGCTCCTCAGCTGCGGCGGCCCACAATAGCGATAACGATGACTTTGGTAACACAGGCAAATACAGGCTCTCAGTGGCAACAGCTCCTCCGATGCGTTGGCCCACAATGGCGATAACTATGACTTTGGTAACACAGGCAAATGCGAGCTCTCAGCGGCAACAGCTCCTCAGATGCGGCGGCCCACAATAGCAATAAAAGATGACTTTGGCAACATAGGCAAATGCGGGCTCTCAGCGGCAACAGCTCCTCAGCTGTGGCGGCCCACAATAGTGATAACGATGACTTTCAGCCCGCGTTCCCCGCAGTTGAACCAGAGGCTCTGGAATTCTCCACAGAGGCCTCACTTGCGAGGAGAATTCCCCTCAAATAGGAATCCAGACGGCTGATGGGTGAAGTCTAATGTCCCTGAGACTTCAGTAGGAGGCAAGCTCAAATCAGGCCCTTGGGTAGTTGCTTCAGCAAGATGGATGAAAGTTTCAAAGTCCTTTCCCTCTAGTTACACGGACAGAGGTTCGTCTTGGCATCCAGAAGTAACACGTTCTTCCTCCAGGAAAGAATTAAAATATATCACTCACAGGGTGCAGGGAGCCACAGCTCGAAAAGAAAAAGCACTCAGCAATCAAGGGGGCAATGCAGGGGCCAGAGAGGCAAGCACTCAGGGCAGTTCCTCCT
Source organism: Lissotriton helveticus (assembly GCF_964261635.1). Lineage (NCBI taxonomy): Eukaryota > Metazoa > Chordata > Amphibia > Caudata > Salamandridae > Lissotriton > Lissotriton helveticus. The sequence continues at coordinate 8,980,710 of NC_136057.1, read as the reverse complement.
GGGCCCCAGCAGCAGCATGCCCCAGCAGGATCAGGAGCAGCACATCATCCTAGAAGAGCACCATAGAACTGAACAATTTCATGGGGTCACAGCCCCTTTACTTATACCACCAAAAGACTTTGTTCTCAAAAGTCACAAGTCACTGAACCCAGCCAGAACCAGTTCGGTGTGGTCCTGGAGAACTGCATCCTGACTTTGAGGAAGAGGGGGTCTGCCATCAGCCGCACAGTGGGAGGTGGAGCCATCATTCCCCTTGCCAGGCACAGCCCTGCTCAGATCAAAGGGTCTCCCTCCCCATACTCCAACTGCAGATCTCGCTATTCAACCCACGTCTGGCTCAGCCTGCCCTGTCCCTCCAAAACCAGACATGCAATTCACATCAGGCAGGCGGACACATAGCACACAGAAATGCCAACTTCTAAAAGTGGCATTTCTCACAGTCATGATAAATCTACGCACACCATTGCGCAGCATTTATTCTCACAATTTCATACATACCAGACTTGACCATACTGCTACTCTCATAACAGAAATTACCACTGACACACACTGAGCAGGGAATCCCCCATGCATTCCTATGGGAGGGCAGACCACTCTCACTCCCACTAAATGTAACAGAGAGCGCACGCACTTTACACTGGACCACAGGGCTAAAGTGCCCAGCGGCCTTAGACCACTAACACTACACAGAGAAAAGGGCTGGGAGAAATGCTAAAAGTTTAGGGGTGAACCTGCAAAAAGGGCGAAGTCCAACACAACCCCCTTCCAGCCAAAATTCAGGGTAGACCAATCACTACGTTGATGGGCTTCCCTGCTTCGGGTGATAGAACACCGACGTGGGCCCGCACTGCAGGGACACCCTCCGGTTCTACGCCACTCTGAACCCACATGGTTACCCCCGTAAAAAAAACTCTCAGACCCAACTAGGCTACCCCACTGGTACTCCCTAGTTGTCCACGGCCAGGCCCAGGCCAACCAGATGTCATTGGTCCTTAAACCCTGGCACATAATAGCCATTCTCCACTCTCCCTCTCAGTGTAGTTCCAAACTACCACCGATCCTTCAACCTAGGGTCCGCACCCTCAGGCTGACCAGAGGTCACGGGCGAAGCGTCTCCTCACCCTACCTCTACTTCTGGGGTACCGCACTCTCCCAGAAGAAGTACCCACCAGAGCACAACTCTCCCACCAGTTCAGGACCTCTCTCCATCAACTGGTCTACCACCTAGGATCCACATTTACCAGCTGCACTGGGGTCAGAGGCGAGGACTCCATCCCTCTGCACCCCCTTCCAGAGCCCTATACCCTCCCTTCTGACGATCAGGGTTTCTTCACTTAAGATGGGCCCCACCTGCTCTAAGGTTAGTACTACCACACAATGTCAGGGACCCTAAAGATCACGGCTAGGCCTGCACCATCCATCTGGAGTGGTACCCCTAGAAGGCAAACCGGTCAGGACACTGATTACAGTTGCCCTGCCGTCCAGGTCGGAAAACACCTGCTCCTGGCTCCCCAACCCAGGGACGGTACCCTTTGGTCAGATGCCCGGCGAACCAGGACTTCATGGAGGGCACGCCTACCCCGCTCCCCAAGGGTGACACATACCTAATGTGTTGTGTGACAGTCTCGCGACCTCCTGTCCCTCTGACAGTGCGCGAAGATGCCCCAGGACAGAAGTGGCGTCACCATGGCCAATCCTTGGTGACAGCCCTTCTGGCTTGCCCCTGACCCAATGGTTCTTCCTCTGGGGACTCTTTTCCCCTGTCACCCCTCAATCTGGACTTCCGCACATTCAACTTAGGAGGGGCACTGCCAGACACCAGAACTCATGGAGGTCTGATTACAGACACTACCAGCTTACCTAAAATGGGAAGATCCCCTCGAAGAACGGTCCGACAGGACAGACTAGACTCCCTACCTGGTGTTCCCTCTAAGAACCATCCTGCACTGGAGACTGAGGTTGAGGCTCGGAAAACGGCCCAGTCTCACACCTTCCCCTGTGGGACAGGATGTGAGGCCTTGCAACCTCCTCACTTACAAGGTCACCTAGCTGGGCTACTCTGAACCATTTCCACTACTCTGAGTTGGAAGACACTTGCACCATTCTTCTAGTATCCCTCCCCCAATGTAAGTTTCCTACAACCACAGAACTTACACACTCCAACAGGTGTTGGTGCGACTCCGGAAAACAATTACGGGGCCTGTTCGGTCTGACAAAATGTTTTGAACAGCCCTTTAACACCATTTACGTGCTAACAAATCACTCAAACGTCCAGTGCATCACAACATTCATTCACACTCCCATCCCAAGACTGGTGAGACATCATCTTACTGCCCCTGAATCTCAACCTGTCCCCCTCTTAACCGAGAGCGAGGTACCATACTCTGGGAACTAGGAATGGGACTTCCTGTTGTGGAAACTTGGCAGAGACTACAGTTAGCATGAGCTGAAGCAATTTTGTTTTTAGCATCCGTTTTAGTTAAGCCCTGTGTTTGCCATGTGCTTCCCAGTCTTTGCTGTTGCCCGCTTCTCTATTTCGCCTGAGTCATCATCTATAATTAGCTCCTGCAGCAATGAGCCTGAGTACTGCACATGCTCGGAGAGGCCTTAGCTGTTAGGATGCACCTGTCATGTACTTAACTGTCAGGCTATTTAAACTGATGTCAGCAGCATTGTAGCTGCTCCCATTCTGTTGACTAAGCAATTGTGATGTATCCTTGTATGTAACGGACTATTTGTGTGTACAATTGTACCGCCTCTGCAGTAAAAGGTGTATATAAGGCCCATGGTTTCTGTACTCCATGTGCTACCTCATACATTGCCTGAGGGTTCTGTAGCGATGTAGGTTCTACTCATGAGTCTTAATAAAATAGTTTCTTGATATTTCAGCTTCCATGCCAATCTCTACTTTGTCAGTCTAAAGGACCAGTGCGCAAAAGGGCGAATGCCTGCACCATGTCGTCTCCTGAAAGGGCTCACCCCCACAAATTGGCACCCGTTACGCGGGGCTCATCGGCGACTCGGATGCCCGACGGAGTGGTCTTGATGGAGGTTTAGAATCTCAATAAAGATGTGCACTGCATGAGGAGGCCCTTGTCTTTGCTGGCCGAAGTGCTTTTACGATTTTCCTGATTCGACCCTCCAGGTGGTGCCGGTCTTCGACTGAGATCTCTTTTGGCGTTCGTCTTACAGTGACCATTTGGTTGATTCAGAGCTTGGCAATTGGAGGCTGGAGACCTTTGCTTGGTAAGATCGCTAAATGTGGCGCTTTTTGTTTGGATTTGCTTAGCCAAGATTCTAGTTTGGTTATATATATATTGCAATATATATTGCAATTGATATAGGCAAGTAATATTGCGATTTTTCTCAATTTTTTTTAATTCTTGAATGGTACAATATTCGTGTTAAGTACCACTTTGTTATAATATTATATAAACTGTTATATTTTTGGCATGCCGGTTTCAAGCACGCTTCGAAGGATATGTTGCTTTCTTGGAGGTACCAATATGGATTTAGAACAAAATCAGCCGGCTCCCCCCGAGGGGACACCAAATAGGGATATGTACATTAAAAATGGTATTTCTTCCACAATGTATAGTTCACTATGGAATAAATATACTAAGAAGGATCCTGATTTATGATGGCCAATACATGGTTCATTCGATATTAGAAAAATTCAGTTTGTGGAACAGTGTGTGTTTAAGCGCAAAAGTAGACCAGATATGTTTGACATTATGTGCGAATGTGGATGAAAGAAGCTCGTGAGAGAGTGAGGAAAGAGCAAGTTTTAGCAGACAAATAACAACGCAAAAACATCTATCTGAAAGCGCAGGAAATGAAAAATAAAGAAATGAGGGAAATAAAAGAAAAAGAGGATAGGGAGCGCAGTTTACAGGTAAATGGCCAATACCCTGTTGGGCATCCTCTCTATCCTCTACTTAATAAACCACAGGATGATTCAATTTTGTTAGATCAATCTCCGCCACTATATACTTTTCCCTCTGCCCCGAAGATGATTCTGATGATGATAAATCTTCCCCAGATCACACAGAGACGGAGTTAGACCCTAAATGACAGACTTGCTCTTTTTTGACCGCGACCGTGCAGCCACTCTCAGATCTGCTGCTCGACAAGGCAGCTCGTGGTGATGCCTCTGCACCAGACATTTTAGCAGATGTTCAGCAATGGCCAGACTCAGAGCAGTTATATTTTACAGAGTCGTTTACCGGAGAAGTAAATGCAAATTTTAGGAAACATTCTACAGACTTAGTCACTCAATTGTTTATGATCACGTTTTATTTGAAAAGGCTCTGTCTTTTTCTCCCTTCCCAGGTGGCCGATTTAATTATACGTGTGGTTAAACTATGAACTGATGCGTTCAGTTTGTGAGAGGAGAAAAAGGCAGCTGCTGCAGCTGAACAAACAGCTCAGACCCCCATGCCACAGGAGGAAGTTCCAGGGACAGATAAGGATACTGTATTTCATGGGAAACCAATGTTTGAAGCTGCGCCTTAATATGTCCCTCCTAGGGGTGCAGGTAAAAGTGATAATAAAGATTCAGCAGATGCGAATTGATATTTTGTTTACAATTCGGTTTATACTCCTTGGAGTAGAGCGGATGTCATGGCGCTTAAAGCTGCCTTGTGCAAAAACAACAGTTGATAGACAGAATGCAGAACAATGTCATAAATTCACCCCAGTACAGGGATCTGGGCCTAAATCCATCTTTTTTTGCTCACCATGACATTCCAGTTTGAACCCAGCCATATGCAAATCAGTCTTGACCCTGTGCCTCTTGGGAACAGTCCATCCGGAACTGCCAAACCAGGTCCTCCCTGGACTGGAAACAAGACTGGCAGGTACAAAGTTTAGAAGCATTATTCAGAGCCTGCATCATCCCAGAACAAATAATGTTCTTAAATGAAACTGTTCAACAGACATCTTGTCTTGACCTGGCTAAGATAAAAGATTTAAACAAACCGTCCATACCTAAGTCCACACCTGGACTTAGGTATGAACTAGAACTACAGATGAGGAGGTAGACGTAAATTATATTTTACAACAAAACAGAACTAATCCTGATTGGAAAAAATGGTTAATTGGCCCACAGACAAGATAGATTCCTGAAAACGACCCAGGATTTAAAGCAACTAGGCCAGATCCAAGATATGTCCAGAGACAACATCCAGGGATAATAACAACTTACAGTGTAGGAAAACTGTGCCTTGAGTGGCTACAAAAATCTGCACTCCCAGATATTAAACAACACTTAACTTTACTTAAAGATGGCATTGATTTGAGAGAATTCTTACTTGGACCTCGCAAACAACGTCATAAACTTTCATATACGCCGGTATTTACGCTGCTTATAATGAAGCATGGAAAGTCACGCAAATGGAAACTGCAGAACGAATACGAGAAATTGATTGTATTAATTTAGAGAAAGCTCTCTCTGTAGTTGACAATGGGTTAACAACTCTGTCATCCAGAATTTATTCTTTGGACAGCATCATATCCTCTGCCATAGACATAATGGAACAGGACTTGCTAATGCTACAACATGGCCAGTCTCAATTGCGTTCTATAATGCTGCTAGGCTGGACGTTACAAAACCTTTGTTCAGGCCATGTGCCTTGGCGTCTAATCAACACCAAGTCATTGTTTACTGGTTTTAACCTTACACATAAACAAATCTCTTTGGCACAGAGAGGAGCAGACAATACGGTGCTGAGCATAGAAAAACTAGAAAGATTACCGTTAACCGTTTCTGAGAAACCAGCCGTTGAATGGATAATACATGGCACCATCACGATACAAGTGACGATTTTCCAGTTTCAGTATTGCTTAAAACACATACCCGCAGGCCTGTATGAAAGGTTGGGTAAAGAATACATAGAGTCGACCTGGGATTTACCATTACACACACAAATGTTGGAGTGGGGAAAAGGAGGTATTTCTTAGTGGTAAAAATTGCAAAACCACATTGAGCGGTACACTTCTATGTCAAGGCATTAATTTACATGGAGACTGTGATGGTTCTTCAAACAACTTATCATGCCACCTGCAGGGTTCCCCGGCAGCAGTGATAGATCCAATTTTTAGGCAGCTTTCCAATGGGAGCTACATAATGCTGAATGATCACAGCTGTTGTGGAATGATGCCAGGAATAGCCTATCTTGTTAGTGTGTCAGCCATGGTCACTTGCTGTATGCAAGTATTGTTTCCAAAAACTAAGACAGACGGGGAGTCGCCACTATGGCCCTCACGATATCTCTTCTATACGAATTGATACTTTAAGCAGAACAAAAGCCATTCTTTTACAAAAAAACTGTGCCACTGACCTCGTCCAGAGATAGTATGATCTGCAAGTTTCAAGGTCCTCTGCAGAGATGCATGCCTTATTATCAACAATCTGCCCCATATATTTCGCAGAAATGTTAGGTCGTATCTTAAACATGTCTGATACCAGTGGTATTATACATGTATTTAAGATGATTTTTTCGGGTCTGTTAGCACCCTTTGAAGCAGTCCTAGGCATTTTTCCTAACTTTGTGCACTCTGTGTTCGGCGGACTGCATCTCATCTTGGGACTCGTAGCAGGGATACTACTTTTATTTCTCCTGCTCCGTTATGGCAAGTCCGGTCACCAGCGATACCCAAATTACCATGGAGAATGCTCTACAGGCAGTGCAGTATCGTGAACGCATAACACAGATTCTTGGCCTGGCTCGTTTGAGAGATCTGAATACCACGTGGTTCCTGTCATTCAGACCGATCTGGCAAGATTACATCTTACCTTTTCTATGATGCCTGCTTTGTGGAAAGGAATGCGTGTTGGATATCTGTCTAACACTTCCATCAGCACTGCCAACGGTTGTTGACGCTTTGCTAGGTCCAGTAACGGCTCATGCATTGTGTTGCCCCCAACGGCTACCAATCCTGATGACGGCATTCATTGAGATCTCACCGGCAATTCCAGCTGAGGGTGAGATACGCGGACCAACAGGCACACTTGTACCATCTACTACGAACATTGCTAACGCGGCTGACGCTGACGGCGATGCTTCTCATCTGTGTACGATTGATGTACTTAATGAAGTGGTTCAACTTTCATCTACTGTGGTAGACGATTTCTTTGCCAGCCAAGACGATTTAATGTTTCCCCCTTTCACCGAGAATAACTTTTGAAGTTAGCACACACCGTTCTTTCTATTCTGAAATTTGACCTTCGTTTTTTCAAAACAAAAACTTCTAACTTTGGAACTGTATTTTTTTACGATTTGATTTGACTTTTTCCCAAAAAAATTAACTTTGGCACAAAGCAATCTGCTTAAAGTAGAACTATTCTTAGAGAACAAGAATTGTTTGAATACTTCCTATAAACAATATTGACCTTATCAAGAAACCAAAACAGTTTATATATTCGGCTATGGGATGGTCTCGACCTTTTTTCTGTATTTAGAGCCATTATATAAATGTAATTTTTATGATTAATTCAGTTAGCAATACTAACAACATGCTACATGATTGAAATTAAATCATTCCTTTTAAAATGCGTTCAGTATAAATGCTCATTTATTTGTGTACAACCTTTTCAAATGCATTTTATGTATTTTTGGGTGGGATTGTAAACACATGCTTTAGATATGTTTTAGTGCTGAGACTTAGTAATGTTGAACATAATAAAGTGGATTGGGTGTTGTATAGCATTTTAGGACCCTAGTGTAATTTTCCCGGTTCATGCCCTTACATAGGTATAATTCACCATACACTTATATAGGCATAGAAATCATAACCATATTTAGACAAAGCTCATGCAGTCCAAATATGGCATGGCTACTTCCACTAGTTCTGAAAATCCCCAACGATTTCTTGGAAAACTCGGCTTCAGCAGCTAGGGACTTCCCCTTGCTTGACTATTGATTTGTCCAAGAACTCATGGAGTTTTCAAAGAACTGAGACTCTTTGTTGATGTTATTATGTCTACCTTTACGTCAAACTCGGCATCTTCAAATTATAAATATGCCCACACTTGCCATACCAAACACACGGTGGTTTGGAGCAGTTCCCCTATCTATTTGCCCGATGCATCCTACTACAGCAAGTGCTGAAGGAACCCTCCAGCAGATGCACTGAGAGAGACGCTGTCTATTCTCTTGCCGAGAAATCCAGCTCCAGTGTTTCCAAGCTACCCTTGAGGATTGTTGGGAAATCGAGTCCTGAGACTGACCTCCTTCATTCTAAACCAAGGTACGGAGCGGATTAGACCCTAAGAGAAATCTTGGATAGATTCTTGGCAAAGAAAACTAAATTTATGCTACACCTCACTTACTTCTTCCTTCGTACAGACTTAGGTTAGGTACGTCGGGGTAGGCGTATTTTAGAAGCACCAGTTGAGTATGTTTTAGCCTTTGTTATTTATGTATGTATTTATCTATGGTCTAGGAACCATACAATGCTTTTACAGTATTACTTTATAATACTCTTCTTAGTGTACGCATTATACTTTGCAACCAGTATCACAATTGTAGCAGTTCATTTCTTCAGCTTGAGAAAGAAGACTGTTCAATAAATACTTTTATTGAAAACGCCTGTCTCTCTATTTCTCTGCACCTATGGTGAAACGAAGCATGCACGAATGACTGAGTCAAATATCTATCTATTGTTTCCAAAAACTGTTGTATAGCATTTTAGGACCCTAGTGTAATTTTTTTTTTATTAATTTTTTTTTAATTTTTTATTTGCGTCAAGGGGAACAAACAAGAGAAAATCATAATAAACAAGATTTGTCTACAAAAAATTCAGCAAGAACAGTAAATTAACATTTGTAATAAAAAGATGCGTAAATCATGAGCAATGTAGAGGTCATACAAAAAAAAAAGAGAAAAAGAAGAGTATACTGTTATTGAGACATGATTAACCCCCAGATTCTGTCAATTTTTCGTTTAGCCTGCAGGCCCCTTGTAGCAGCAAGGGCAAGTTCCATATTATATGTTTCCTTAACCAGGCTCCACCATTCCATAACCGTTGGTGGATTTTTTTGAATCCAAGCTCTAGCAATAAGTAGCCTTGCACAGGTAACTAAAATATTCAACAAATCACAGAATACACTAGTACCCCCACATATACCCACCAGCACATCCATTGATGAGAATATAATAGGTTGAGCTAGTCTATCAGAAACCACCTTAGTTATTCCATCCCATAATTCACTCAGATGGGGGCAAGAAAAAAACATGTGGACAATATCAGCACTACTTAGATCGCATTTTGGGCATTTCGTACGCTCACTGAAATTATTATTCGTTGCCCATTTAAGAATTCACTCGGGGGTATGATACAGTTGGCATACAGTTTTAAACAGCTGTAATTTAAGACTAGAAGATTGAACTGATACATTTAGACTTTTGAGAGATAGAGTAATTAAATCAGATGGTACATTCATTGCCAGTTTTCTATTCCATTTCTCGGTCAATTTTGTAATGTCGCTAGTGTTAAAGCCAGAAAAGATCTTATATCCAATACTAATCATGGCCTTATCTGCTTCTCTGTAAATGCAGTCCCAGACCTCAGAGTCTAATACCGTAGTAAGCTCTAATTTCCTCACTAGATAATCTTTGATCTGATAGCATTTAAACCTAGCCCGTTCCGTCCTAGTGTAATTTTCTTGATTCATGCCCTTATATAGGTATACATCACCATATCCATAGAAATCCTAACCATATTTAGACATAGCTCATGCAGTTCAAATATTGCATGGCTACTTCCACTAGTTCCAAAAATCGATTTCTTGGAAAACTCGGCTTCAGCAGCTAGGGACTTCCCCTTGCTTAAATATTGATTTGTCCAAGAACTCATGGAGTTTTCAAAGAACTGAGACTCTTTGATGATGTTATTATATCCACCTTTACGTCAAACTCGGCACCTTCAAGGTATAAATATGCCCACACTTGCCATAGCAAACACACGGTGGTTTGGAGCAGTTCGACTATCTACTTCCCTGACACATCCTGCTACAGTAAGTGCCGAAGGAAGCAGACCCTCCAGCAGACGCACTAAGAGAGACGCTGTCTTTTCTCTTGCCGAGAAATCTAGCTCCAGTGTTTCCAAGCTACCCTTGCGGGTTGTTGAGAAATCGAGTCCTGAGACCTGAGACTGACCTCCTTCATTCTAAACCAAGGTACGGAGCTGATTAGACCCTAAGAGAAATTTTGGATAGATTCTTGGCAAAGAATACTAAACCTATGCTACACCATACTTACTTCTTCCCTCGTAATAGACTTAGGTTAGGTGCATTGGGGTAGGCGTATTTTAGAAGCACTAGTTGAGTACTTTTTAGCCTTTGTTATTTATGTATGTATTTATCTATGGTCTAGGAACCATACAATGCTTTTACAGTATTATTTTATAATACCCTCCTTACTGTATGCATTATACTTTGCAACCAGTGTCACGATTGTAGTAGTTCATTTCTTCTGCTTGAGAAAGAAGACTGTTCAATAAATACTTTTATTGAAAACACCCGTCTCTATTTCTCTGCACCTCTGGTGAAACGAAGCATGCACGAATGACTGAGTAAAATATCTATCTATTGTTTCCACGACTCTGAAGATCAGTTTTATCTTGGGGAAACAAAGTTGTCATGTTTATGCAGTTGTCAGAAACTAAATCCCTTCTTGTGACCTCGAGAAAATTTCTATTGACCTCTGAACTAACTGGCACTCACAATTAAGTTTAATATATTCGATAGCGATCTAGTAGGCATAAGTCCTACGTCACATCTATAGGATATATTATTCCAATGCGCAGAGCCTATTGGGAATATAGGAACTACACTACACAACATCCCAACCATGGCACATTATTTATGTGTCTAGTTCTACCCTTACTATGTGAGCATAGGGATACTTTTGTGATCTCTGGGATTGGACACCTAACTATATGACCTCCGGGGGCTTATTGTAAGGATTGCAGGCTGGTTCCACAGGAGCGTCAGGAATCCGAAGAGTAGTCCGCAGCCTTCCCCTACGGCCTTCCGACTCTATCAAGCACTAGAGTACGAGAGACACGCCAGGGGAAAACAGGGAAACAAAACAAGGAAAGATGGGGAGAGACACAGATGGTGGATGGTGACCTCCAGTAGTGGCTGCGGGTATTCAACAAAGGGAACCGGATATCAGGTAGGCTGTAACGAAAAGAGGGAGTAAACACACTATCTATAACCCAGTAACTGGAATACTCTAACATATATGTACACAACACCTGTCACATACCCCAGGTTCTTAACGTGTCGCTGATGTAACATAAGAAGATGCAAATAAGGTACAGCGTCTGGAGCTGGGTTAGAAATGACACAATGGTAAAATGAGCACGTGTAGATTAGATACTGTACTTAACAATATAATCTAGTTAATTCCCTTCTTACTTCAATTGTTGTGTAACAAGCCCTGAAGAAACGTTCACTACTGTATTGCAAGAAAAGAACCTTCAGCCCACATCTTCCGCTGATGTTTATAACCATCTAAGTAAACCAGAGAGAAATATTCAGAATGTACATAAGATCCAATAGTAACAAAAGAAGTGGTAGCGCATAAGCGCTCTTACCGTGATTCCCTGTAGTGTAGAATATATGCACCCACCCTGATCCACGCAAGTATACCACCAAATACCAGGGAAGTGAACATCCAGTATAAAAATCAGGAATCTTGAAGATATACTGGTAACAGGGGGGACGAAGGAGAAGGAAAGGAATGTGGACAGACAATAAACACTAACTAACTAACTAAGCGGGAAATCCCAGAGGGATAGGGGATATGCCTGCACCTGACAGCGGAGAACAAGCCCGGCCGTCGATGCAGCAAGTAATGATCAATGCCTGCACGGGACAGCGGAGAACAAGCCCGGCCGTCTATGCAGCGAGTAATGATCAATGCCTGCACCGGACAGCGGAGAACAAGCCCGGCCGTCTATGCAGCGAGTAATGATCAATGCCTGCACCGGACAGCGGAGAACAAGCCCGGCCGTCGATGCAGTGAATAATGATCAAGGAGGAAAGAAAAGATGAGTCTTACCGGATGGCGGAGTCAAACCCGGCCGCCAGGCAAGACTCAGGGATCAAACGGGAAAAAAAAGGAAGGATTCACGCTAGGGCCGTGAACCCAACTACCTATGTGGGGAGAAAGGCTGAGCCAAGCCGGATGGCGGAGCAAAGCCCGGCCGCCGGGCGAGGCTCCAGATAAGGGGAAACTAGGCGTCTAATAAGTACGCCCAATGGCAGCGGAATAGCTGCAGCTTCAAAGCGTAGGTACGGAGCCCGCAATGGAGCGCGGGGGCCGCAAAACGCTAAGCTCTAGAAACAACAGGCAGAATCGAAAACAGGAACTGCGGAGTCCGGAAACAGGATACAGAAACAACAGGAGCTTGACGCAAGAACGTGAAGCGTCGTTCTCTGTTTCCTGATTCTTTAAATATCCCGTGTCTTAAAGGGACAGCGTAGGGGAGACCCGAGGCATGACACTTATTATATATAAAATCCCGTCAGTGTGTGAGTTGAACACTACTCCTCTAGGTCAAGGTGTATTTTTAATAATTTATAAAATATAAGAGCGTTGTAACAGGCCAAATACCTCACCAATAGAAATATTGTGAGTAGAGAGAGAGTGCCTCACGGTAGTGACACCCGAGGGGGTTTCTGGTTAACAGTCACCAGTTTACCCACTTCTAAGTGGGTAAACTGGTGAAACTCAGTCATTCGCTCTTATATTTTATAAGTTATAAAAAATACACCTTGACCTAGAGGAGTAGAGTTCAACTCACACACCCACGGGATTTTATATATAATAAGCCCCCGGAGGTCATATAGTTAGGTGTTTGAACTGGTATGGCTCCTTATTGTAGTGTGTTTCTCTGAGAGGGGGGCGGCCTTACTGTATACCCCCTAATACTCCATTGTGTGTGGACTGATCTCTGGGATTGGCCCAAGACCCCTTACCTAGTGTAAGTAGTAAAATGGTGCACATCATGAGCGTAAACTTAGTTTACGCAGGGCTGCATATCGGGCACTGCTGTCATTCCAGAACAGCAAAACACACAAGGTGATGGACGGAATGTTGCACAATGGCAAAACATTCACCCCCAGTCACAGATCTGGGTTTAATCCATTGTTATTTTGCCCACCACGCCACCCCAGTTTAGACATGGCCATATGCAAATCAGTCTTGACCTTGTGCCTCATGGGAACAGTCCAGCCCGAACTGCCAAGCCATGTCTTCCCTGGACCGGAATCAAGCATCCTAGGACCAGTTTTTGGCTATAAGCCGTCATCAGCCAGGATAGCTTGACTCCAGTAGTGTAGTGAGCACGGGACCCACGTCTGGGCATACCCTTCCTACATAGGGCGAACAGCAAAATACACAAGATGATGGACGGAATGTTTCACAATGGCAAAAAATTCACACCCAGTCACAGATATGGATTTAATCCATCGTTATTTTGCTCACCAAGCCACCCCAGTTCAGACATGGCCATATGCAAATCAGTCTTGACCTTGTGCCTCATGGGAACAGTCCAGCCCGAACTGCCAAGCCATGTCTTCCCTGGACACCCTAGCAAGAGTGTCTGGCCACTTAAATCCACTTGGCTTTGGCCATCACCTTACAGCAATACTTCACATTGAACATCAGTCCCTCTAAAAGAAAAAAACATTAATAAATGCATTTCAGTGCAATTACACCTCATCACCTGCAGGGGATGCCCTTCCGCAGACATCTCCAACTCAGCTCTTCACTCCTTGAGGCAATTATCGAAACACCCTCCGCCGAAGAACAGAAGTTCCAGCCCAGAAGGTGTTAACTGCAAGTTGAGACCTGGAGGGATTGACTCCTTTGAATTCCCAAGACACTTGGAGTGGGACTTTGCTCTTTGTGCTGTGGGGAGACTGCGCTGCTCCAGCAGCTCTCCAGCACCTTTGCACATGTAGGGTGGTGACCCCGTTCTCCTGGGGCCACCACAAGCCTTGAACCTGCTGGATTACTCTTGCAGGCCGGTCCTGGCCTGCAAGGCATTATGGGCCTGGTTGCATAAATGATGAGCGGCTCTCCCGCTGCTTCGGGCCGCGTCTTGGGCCTCGGTGGGGGGCCCGGTCCCACCCAGACCCCCAGGTGAGAGGAGGTGGCTCGGGGAGCCCACCCAGCCGTTCTGCCAGTTGTTGGGGGGCCCGGTCCCACCAGGGCCCTCGACGCCGACATCATTGTTCTGAGGGGCCCGGTCCCACCAGGCACCCTCGCGCTTCACCTGGGTTGGAGGCCAGCCCAGGGAGCCCACCCCTGGCTCCCCCCGAAGGCTCCCTGCACGGCTAGCACTCTTCTGTGCTGCCGCGGGAGCCGGCCGAGCACTTCTGGTCTGCCCGCTCCGGCGGGCAGACACAGACTCAGCGGTCCCATCAGGACCTCGGGGGAGTGTGGCTGCACTCCCCCGGCCTTCTCCTCATCGTCTGGGCCCGGGGATGGGGTCCCGGGCCCCTGGATATCTTCGGGGGAGTGCGGCGGCACTCCCCCACCTCCGCCTGACTTCGGGGCCTGGGGATGAGGTCCCAGGCCCCCTCCATGACTTTGGGGCCCAGGGATGGGGTCCCAGGCCCCTGGACATCTTCGGGGGGGGGGGGGGGGCGCGATGGCGCTCCCATGCATCCCGTATCAGCGGGGGGCCAGGGTGGGCTCCTGGCGCCTCCTGGTGGCAATTATCACGGGGGGCGTGACTGCGCCCCCCCACCCCCCTCCTTCACATCACTGGGGGCCAGGGTGGGCTCCTGGCCCCCTGCTGGCATCTTCACAGGGAGCGCGACGGCGCTCCCTGGCTTTGCTTCCTCCTGGGGCAGCCCCTGGGACTTGACCCACCCTGGGGGCATCTCTGAGACCGGCGGCGGAGCCCCACGCGCTTCATCGTTGGTCTGCTTAGGGGTCAAAGGTTGCCTACCTTCCAGGAGCCATATCAGCCCCTGGGGTCCAATCTGCCCCATTTTAGCGTCTTCTCGCTCATGGTGCCGTCCCCCAGCCACTGGGAGCACTCCTCTGTCCTCTGGGTCTCCAAGAGGGTGCATTCTGCAGGGAGCGGTCTTCACTGGCTCCATGCGCCTCTCTTCTCCCTGCGCAGCGGCCTCTCCTTCTGCGCACCGGACCTGGGCTCTCCTTCTGGCACTGTTCGGGGCCTGGGAGGCAGTCTGGGGTGTCCTCCTTCCAACTGCCCATTGCACCAGGCTCTAGCACCTTTCGCCTCCGCAGACCACACCCCAGAGAGAGCTTCTCTTCCTGTGCAAGTACTTTTTCAAAGTTGAGTAGGGGGCTGACAGAAAGTCTCTGTGTGTCCTATCAAACAGCGACACATCACTTCCCTGCCCCTGCTCTCTCCTTCTTGTCCAGCCTCTGGGTTTGATCAAAATGGTGTTGTCCAGTGTCTCTGGCCACATGGCCTCTGAAACCCAACTCCTTCTCCCCTCACTGCCTTCCCGTGGTTCAGCTTGGTGCCTGGCACCCAGCGACAGCAGTTGATGGATTGGCTTGTGGCTCCACTTATTATTTCTCCTCGTAGGGAAGAACTTAGCTCTGGGATGAAAGGTCATTAATCTAACCTGCCAGGGCCAGACACCAGCCAGGGACTCAAAGAAATATGACATTTCTGGACGACCCAAAAGCAGTACAAATATGCCTTTGGACTCTGCAGAATACTCATTTTCACATCCACTACACTGGACTTTAGTGCGTGTCTGTAATCTGTCGGCCTTGTGGAAGTCATTTTAGCCATGGGCCCCACATCCCCATAGGGGAATAATGAAGTGAAAACACAGTAAAACACACTGGCTTTCCCTGGCATGTTCCTTCTCAGGGTATAAAGCCTATTCCAGGTCACAACCCAATTCTGCATAAGTCCTTACACACTATTCACTCTGTTGCTGCTCCTGGACTGCGCACGCTAGGAATCTCCCCTGCGCAGCCCCTACCCGTGTGCACACGCATGTACACCTGTGTCTACATGTAACCAGAACGGTGTCCCATACTCCGGCTGCTGCGCAGCGGCCTAGTCAAGCCAGGTACACCAGTAAAATTTCCATGCAGTCTCCTTCATTATGAGTTCACTGTGGGTGAGTCCCAGATTATGAGGCTCCCCCACAGTAAAAGCTCAACAATTAGGTGCTCAAAAAGTGAAAAATCCGGGCGTCCCCTAGTGTCAGAACCACCTTCTAACAGCTGGTCTAAATCCTGCTTGCTGGGAGTCAAGAAATTGTGAATGTTCGATAAAAGAGCTGAGGCAGTTAGCTATATGAGCTTCTAAGATCTTACTAAGGTAGGGAAGTAATGAGATAGGGCAGAAGTTGCTCAATATCGAGGGGTCGGCTTTGGGTTTCTTCAGTATGTGAACAACTTTAGCAAGTTTGAAAACATCAGGGACAATGCCTTTTCTCAAAATAATAACACAAATGTGTTATATGTGGCTACGCAGAGCGAGCCGAGGCACCCTAAAATGCAAAACTAAACGAAGAGGTGAAAAGCAGCGAAACACCGAGAGACGAAGCAGCAAGGCACCAAGATGGGCAAACCAGACAGAAACCAACCAAAGATAAACTTCCATCAAGCAAAGAAACCTCAAGAACAAAATGGCGACGGTCATCAGCCAACCGCTCAATCTGCGCAGGCAACGCGAGAAGTTGCGACAGATAACATACAGTCAATGTTCCATACGATCCAAACAGCACTGACAAACATTGATGGTAAAATTGACAACCTTACGCACAGAGTCGATCGAATGTCTGAAAGGTTGGACAGACATACGGAGAGGATTGATATGGCCGAGCGCAGGATATCGGAGGTGGAAGACGCGAATACCCAAATCTCTGCAAAACAAACGGCCGTGGATAAACAACTAGCTGCACTGACAGCCAAAGCCAAAGATTTGGAGGCCAGGTCCAGAAGAAGTAACATACGGATTATGGGAATTGCGGAAACCACCAACACAGGCCCAATGGAGCAGTATGTGGAGAAACTATTAATAACCCTGATGGGTAGAGAAACGTTCTCAGAAGTATTCCTGATCGAACGAACTCATAGATCCTTGGCCCCGAAACCACCAGTAGGCTCCAGGCTGCATCCCATAATCGCAAAAGTATTGAACTATCGAGATCGCGACGCAGCTTTGCGTAAAGCGCGTGAATTGGGGTCTCTGAAACATGAGGGAATGGACATAGCACTATACCCTGACTTCACTCAATCTGTCCAAGAAGAGCGTAAGAGATACATACAGGTTAAGAAAAAACTCCGAGATCTGCAGATCCCATATGCCATGTTGTACCCGGCTAGGCTGAAGATCACGGATGACGGAACTACAAAGATATTCAATGATCCCAAGGCTGTGTCGAAATACCTGCAACTGAGGAAGCCAAAAGGAGAACGCAGGAGATCGCCAAGAGACAGACAACAAGAACAGGGTCCCATGTCAGATGTGGAATAATGCGATCAGAGTGGGGGGAGAAAGTTGCAATTGAGGGTGGCAGCCGTCTCTGCCTAACACGACTCTGCCCAGGGGAACAATTGACAGTCTACATCACAAGCACCAGGTAGACGTGCCCCTAATAGGCGGAGGAGAACTGCGAATCCTGAAGCATTGAGCTCTCCACATCTTGTGAATCCAGAGATGAAGACGGATGGATCAGATAAGTGGAATACAGGACACATTGCACTATACGAAGCAGAGAAATGTTGTTTTTTTGTGTGTTAGTTTTGGTACAATACACCTAGAGTTTTGTAATACTAGACTAAGTTGAGTTCGATTTGGGAGCGTGGTCCACTGCCGCAGTGCCCTTCCATGTTGATAAAAAGGCCTCCCCACCCAGGTAATTTTGGAGAGGGGAGGGCTACAGCCAGGCAGTTCCTGCCCACTTGTGAGCACCACAACTGTTTGGTAACAGAAGGAGAAGGAGACAGTGGGGAGATGTCTTTGTCCAGGGGTTTGCGACAAAGTGGGTGGGGGAGGGACAGGGGGGGAAAAGTTGAAAATCACCATGCGGTGGATGTCACCACTAATATCAGTTCACATGACGACATTGTCTCTAGACCAGACCCTACTACACGATCAGCCCAATACGACTGGGATGCACAAGATGGCCACGACACACCAGGTTACGACGCTGACTCTCATGTCATGGAATGTAAGAGGCCTACAAGACCCACGCAAAATTAGGAAAGTAATCGCATATCTAGACCAACACCAGATAGATGTCGTATGCATCCAGGAGACTCACACCGCGCCCCGGAGGGATAACAGGATAGGGTATAGATGGGCCCAATACCGGGTGGCGTCATCATATTCAAACTACGCCAGGGGTGTACTGATATTAGTAAAACGCAACATCCCGCTTACACTCCATCACACGGTCACGGATGTTCAGGGAAGATACATAGTACTGAGGGGAGTTTTTGGTGGAACTGATCTTACAATAGTCACGTCTTATGGCCCCAACACTGACGACCCAGAATTCTATGATAATCTCTGAATCAAGCTCCGTGAAACATACCCGAAAGAAGTAATATGGGGTGGTGACTTCAATACATGTTTGGACCCGCTGCTGGATGCTGGATAGAGCTACTGGCGCTGACAGACACGGGAGACGCGCGGCGCGATCTCTCCTTGAGGGCATGCACGAATGGTCTATGATAGACGTGTGGCGACTGAGACACCCGGGGAGGAAAGAGGGCACGTTCACTTCACGTGAGTCACGGAGGTGGAGCACCTGCCCAAGACCCTATCGGATCATTCACCCGTAAAGATGGTGTTGGAAATACCCACTCACACCCCAAGACAGTTCACATGGCGGCTCAGACCATCAGCATTGAAGGATCAGGTGTTTAGTGAGGACTTGAGGCAGGCCATTGAGGGGTTTTTCCAGACAAAAGTGGACACAGTAGAGAGCTATAGGACTTTGTGGGAGGCCTTTAAGGTGACCATCAGGGGACATTGTATAAGTAAGCATGCCGGAATACTAAGGGATATCAGGCAACAGTTGCAGATGGTGGAGAGGGACATCCAGACACTAGAGTTGGAATATGCTGACACCCTACCAGGCTCCATTTTAGCGGATATACGAAATAAGGTGAACACATATCATGAATACGCGGACACAGAGATAAAATATCTTTCCAAACAGTACAGAGCTAGAGCATACGGAGAGGGAGGGAGACCAGGCAGGACGCTGTCGCAAACTATCAAGCCGGTGTCGGACACTTCCCTGATAACGCAAATTACTGACAAGCAAAACGAACTGCTTTACGATACCCCCTCTATATTGGATCAGTTCCGCACGTATTATTCCACACTATACACCACTAGAACAGCGCATACACCACCAGACATTCACGAATACCTAGATGACGTAGGCCTAGCATGGCTATCGGACTCACATAGGGAGTATCTGGGACATCACATAACGGAAGAGGAATTCATAGAGGCGATAACCTCACTGCCAAATAACAAAGCCTCGGGGTTGGATGGGCTGCCCGGGGCATTTTATAAGGAATTCAAGGACCTACTGATTCCACAGCTGGCTCAGATGTTAGAAGAAGCATACGAGGAAGGCGCTCTCCCGCCAACGCTACGAGAGGCGCTATTGATAGCGCTTCCGAAGCCAGGCAAGGACCCCACGCTTTGTGAATCTTACCGCCCTCTCTCCCTTATAAAAACAGATGTAAAAATACTTGCCAAAATACTAGCTACCAGACTACAACCGCTGTTGAAGATGCTGATACTCCCAGACCAGGCGGGGTTTATACCCACGCGCTCTACAACCCAAAACATACGAACTATATTTACAATGTATCATAGTCTGAACCCTGAACTACCGGCAGTCGCCGCGCTGCTCGACGCAGCAAAAGCCTTCGATTCAGTAGAATGGGACTTCATGATGACTGTACTATCCAGGATGGGCTTTCCACAAGCCTTTCTAAAATGGATAGCGCTCCTTTATGTAGAACCTACAACCAGAGTGCGCATTAATGGGCATACCTCACAGCAGTTTGAGATAAGCTGTGGAACAAGGCAAGGATGCCCACTGTCACCGATCCTCTTTGCGCTCACACTGGAACCGTTGGCCTGTAAAATCAGACAGAACCACCCAGAAACGGCACTCCAGTTTAGCTTACGCCCTATGAGCATATCGCTCTATGCGGATGATATGGTGCTGAATGTTACACACCCAGCCACGAACCTAAACCCGCTGATTAGGGAATACATCAAATTCGAACAATATTCAGGTCTCAGTATCAACTGGGATAAATCTGTAGTGATCCCCCTAACGCCGGCGACACCCGAGCCACAAATGGATTATCCACTGAAGTGGAGCTCGGACCCGGTGAAGTACCTGGGTGTCTGGGTACATCGAGACCCGGAGACGGTCATTAAAGAAAATTACGGGGTGGCGGTGAGCAAACTGGAGGACCAAATTGATAGATGGATTAAACTGCCTTTGTCAATGGCGGATCGTATAGCACTTCAGAAAATGGTGGTGTTACCCCGATTCCTATACCTGTTCTGGAACACACCGATATGGCTCACACAAGCATTCTTCACAAGACTGCGCACAGCGCAGCAGAGACTTACATGGGCTGGGAAGCAGCCAAGGGTAGGCTGGAAGATCCTCACTAAACCCTATCACCAAGGGGGCTTCGCCGCCCCCGACCTACAGTTATACTATTATTGTGCACAAGCACAGCATGCGCACTACTGGACTCAACCGCACTCTCACATTCCGCACATAGCGGTAGAAACGGACAGCGTACTCCTGAACAAATTGATTCAATACATCTCAGACCCGGTAGGCGACTACGCAAATGACACAATACACCCTGTCAAGTGCACCTCTAAGGCATGGCACACACTAGCATCACGAGCGCAGAAATTACCAATTTATGCACCGGCGATACCACTGGCGCATCATCCTAGACTGTCAGTCATGCTTGAACAGAACATTTATTTATTTATTTCACTTGTATCGCGCAACAGCTACCCAACAAAGGGTTTCCCGGTGCTACTGATTCAGTGGTTTGTCTCTGGAAGTATAAGTTTCAGATGGTGAATAGCCAGGTCTTTAAGGCTTTCCCATAATTTTCCCTCCGGCAGGTTCCCTCTGCTCTTAAACTTTAAGGCTTTCCTGAACTTAAAATAGCTTGTCTCATTTCGCACAGAGAGTGGCATCGCTTTCCACAATGTGGGTCCGAGAAATTAAAAAGATTTTCCACCCACTCTTGACAATTTAATTTTAGGAATTACGAAATGCTTAGCAGAAGCAGATCGAAGGACACGGGAAGGGTGTACTAGGGTTTGTAAATACTTTGGGGCGGTTTTAGTGGAGATCTTGTGCATAAAGCAGAGAGATTTAAATTTGATCCGGTTCTCCACTCTTAGCCAGTGAAGATCACGGATGTACTTAGAGGTTGATGTCGTATATAGGATTTTAAATAGCAGTCTGGCCGCTGCATTTTGGACTGTCTGCAGTCTGCGAATCGTTTCTTTCTTTGCCCCTAGATATAATACATTGCCGTAATCAAGCCTAGCTGTAATTAAAGCATTGATTACCGTTTTCTTTGTGGATTCTGGCAACATCCAGCAGATCTTCTCAAGCCATTTTAGAATCGCAAAGCAGGTGGCCGACGTCCTCACTGCTTGTTGGCGCATATTAAGGGAGGCGTCAACAATGATGCCGAGGTTTTTGGCCTGCATCACAGGGACTGGGAGAAGGCCCATTTCTTGAGGCCAATGTTGTGGGCCCCCCAGTTCCTTATCTTTCCCTAGTATCATTACTTCGGTTTTATTACCGTTCAATTTAAGAAAATTCTCTTGCATCCATCCTGCAATCTCCACAAGTCCTTGTTTTAAAATGGATGGACTATCCTTTTTCGCAGAGGAAAGCGAGAAGAGTAGCTGTGAGTCATCAGCATAGGAAAACATTTGAAGTCCAGTCTCTTCCGCTACTTTTGCTAGTGGGCTCATATATAAATTAAAGAGTAAAGGGCTTAATATGGAGCCCTGTGGTACTCCATGTTTAAAAATGTGAATGTCGGAACAAGCAGAGCGAGAGAAGACTCGGAAGGTACGTTTATCCAGAAGTGACTTAATCCAATTTATGGCCGCTCCTCGAAATGCCCATAGAATATAGTGTCCGCATTAACACAGAATGTGATACCGTGTCAAAGGCGGCACTAAGGTCTAATAACACTAGTGCCACCGTTTCACCTTGGTCCAACATAGATCGAATGTTCTCTCTAACACCAAGTAAGGTTGTCTCCGTAGAGAAACCAGAGCGAAAGCCTGATTGTTGGGGGGTGGGGGGGAGTAGGTCATGGGCTGTAATAAATTCGGTTAGAGCACGATGTACATGCTTTTCAAGGATCTTTGCAAATATAGGCAGCAGAGAGATCGGTCGAAAGTTTTCGGGCAAGTTTGGGTCAGCTCCAACTTTCTTCAATAAAGGATGAATCATAGCGTGTTTCCATTCACTCTGCACATATTCTTCTTGAAGAGATGCGTTTAGAAGGTCTGTGATTACAGCCATAGATTTTTTTATTAAGTTGTTGGAGCACTGAACATGGCAGAGGGTCATGGGGCGATCCTGATTTCATGGAGTTGAGTATTTCAATGACAGTATCAGTGCTAAGTACAGGCCAACTTTCAAGTATACTAATAGGGGCATAAGGAAGCCATTTATCAGTATGGTTATTTAGTACATCAGCGGATGATTTTGGAGAGGTCATATTAACCTTATTCTGAGCTTGTTCTATACCTTGGTAAATTTTATCTACTTTATTTACAAAGAATGCCGCTAAAGAGTCACATTGATGTTTATTTAGATCTGGTGGAGTTTGTGCTGTTTTTGAACCAGCTAACTCTTTCACCATTTTAAAAAGTGTTTTTGATTGATTTAGGGCCTCTGTAATGGTAGTACATGTGAAGTCTGCTTTAGCTTTACTACAAAGCACTTGGTATTTAGCTAATTTAATTTTATATTCTTTTTTGGTTTCTGGAGAATAGGTCTTTCTCCATTTACGTTCTGAATTTTTGCAATTAGTTTTTTCTTGTTTCAATATATCATTAAACCATGGAGCAGGGGATCGATGATTTTTGCATTTTAGTTTAGTTTTCGGAAGACATGTATCAATGGCCGTCATAAGCCATTTTTTAACTGTCCCAGACAAGTTTTGGACCGCTGACTTAGAGCAAGGTGTGTGTGTGCCAAGAAAGGTATTTAAAATGTCAATATCTAGTTTCTTCCAATTTCTAATAAATTGAGTTTGCATAGATGTGTACCCTTTTATTTGACAACACAATTGGAAATGAAAATTTGATGAGATAATGGTCCGACCAAGGAATGGGTAAAGCAGGGGAGGTGACCATATCATTAATATTTGAAAAGATCGGATCAAGTAAATGTCCAGCATTATGTGTTGGTCCAGTATTCCTCAAGGTTAAATTGAGGGATGCCAGGTCAGCTATGAATTCTGCAGCTTTTGGACACTTTAAATTGTCCACATGAAGGTTCATGTCACCAATAATAGTGAAATTAGCTGTCTTCATAGCCAAAGGACTAATAAAGTCCGGGAGGCTTGTTGCCCAATTTGTCGCCATCCCTGGTGGACGGTATATGAGTGCTCCTGATAGTGTATAATTGGGGGCGAGGGTGAGTTTAAAAGTGCCTGCTTCGCAGCCAGGGCAAGGTAATTTAGTGAATTCACAGTTAAAAACTTTCTTAAAAATAATAGCAATCCCTCCACCCAACTGATTTTTCCGATCCAGACTTAGAATGGCATACAGATCTGGGAGGGCTTACTCGATTTCAGGTCCTGAACTTTCCTGAAGCCATGTTTCCGTAAGGAACAAGGCGTCGGGTTCTTCATCTATCAGTAAATTAAAAATCTCCATTTTGTGTTTTGGTAGGGAACGACAGTTCAAACTCAAAAAGGAGAACGTTTTTGAATTAGGCTCAGGGTATTTCTTCATTCTATCTCTACTTTCCATAGCTTTGGTCCAGACTGGGGTTATAAGGAAATTGCAATTTGGACAAACTGCCTTTTTCCGACCTAAGTGCAGTAGGCTGCATGTGGTTAGCAAGGAGGGTCTTAGAGCTCGCAACTGCGCTGAGTTATATTTTATGGGTATGTACGCATTTTTCTGTGTGCATACATCAATAAGAGATGTTACCTGATTATGCTCTTCATATGGTAATGGAAGCTGGGCCATGGTCCTAGACTCGTCCTAGACTCGTCCTAGCTCGTCCGATGCGCGGACGGGCGCAGATGGGCTGGACTCTGGCTTGACTCCGGCGTTGCTACGACGCGTCCACTAGTCGCGTCCGCTACGCGGAGAACGCCCGTCTCCTTATGTAGGGATGTCTAGAGTGCTGACAATGAGTTTGAGTTTAAAATATTTCTTAAGCGCGCGTACACCAAGCGGTTTCACGGCGCTATAAAGTACTGAAAACCTGAGGGGTATGGAAGACGGGAGAACAAGGGAAGGAGCCTATGGGGAAAAGGCTTGTGTGAAGAGAAAGGTTTTTAGTGCCTTACGAAAAAGGGTGTACTGGGCGCAGGATCTGAGGTGAACCGGGAGAGAGTTCCAAAATGCAGGTACAAGCGTGGAAAATTTGGAGCCTCCCCATTTTTTACGTTTAAAACGAGGAACTACGAGCAGTTGTTGGGCATATGAGAGTAGCTGCCTGGCCGGGACATATGATTGGATTTCTGAAGAGATGAAGGCAGGGGCTGAGCCGGACCGGGCATTAAAGGTGATGCAGCCCAGTTTGAACAGAGCTCGTTCTCGGATGGGGAGCCAGTGTAGGGACTTGAGGAGAGGAGTGACGTGGTGGGATTTGGACAGGTTGTATACCAGGCGGGCCGCCTGGTTCTGGACTAGCTGGAGTCGTCGCACACTGTAGGCGGGCATGCCGCAATAAAGGGCATTGCCGTAATCCAGGCGTGAGATAACCATCGCCAATACTATGAGTTTAAGGGCCGGGAGAGAGAAAAACCGAGAGACTTTGCGGATAGTGCGAAGAGAGAGGAAAGCCGAGGACACCACCGAGCTGACTTGGGAGTGAAGGGAGAGTTGATCATTCAATTTGAACCCGAGGGTTTTTACAGAGAAAGACGGAGTGGGAGGGGGACCTAAGGAGGGGGGCCAGAAGAGAGAAGACCAGGGACTGGAACAACCACATGTCAGCACCAACTCCGTTTTGTCGGGGTTTAACTTCAGATGGTTGAAGTTCATCCAGTCCTGGATGAACATCATGACAGACTGAAAGTTGGACATGGACTCAGGGGATGCGGATAATGAGAAAATGAGCTGGAGGTCATCCGCATAGTTGTAGACGGAGACCTCCAACTGTTGGAGGGCGAAGATGAGGGGGGCAATATACAAATTAAATAACAGAGGGGAGAGGGAGGAGCCCTGTGGAACCCCGCATTGAATCGCACGGAAGTCCGCCGAAAAGTCGCCCAAGCGCACTGCTTGGGTGCGGTCTCTCAGGAAGGAGGACAGCCAGACCAAGGCGGAGCCTCCGATCCCCGCCGCTCTGACACGGGAAAGTAAGATGGCATGATCAACCGTGTCAAAGGCGGCGGAGATATCAAGGAGAACCAGGGCCTAGGGATGGTTAGTGTCCATGCCCTCTCTGAGGTTGTCAAGGACCAATAGCACTACGGACTCCGTGGAGTGTGCGGGGCGGAACCCAGCCTGACGGGGGGCTAATACCCTGCTTGCCTCTACAAAGGCACTGAGCGTGCTGGTTACATGGCGCTCCAGTACCTTCGCCAAAAAAGGCAAAAGTGAGATGGGGCGACAGTTGATAGGTACTGAGGGGTCGGCGCCAGGTTTTTTGAGGATCGGCAGGATGATGGCTGATTTGAGAGGTGGAATGACAATGCCCTGTGATAGTGAGCTATTGAGAAGGGTGAGAGGGGGCAATGCACAGGCTGAAAAGATTTGTTTAAGAATGTGAGCAGGACAAGGGTCTAAAGGGGAGCCCGACTTAACCAAAGGTAGAAGGGAAAGAAAAGATTCTTCTGTAAGAAGGGGAAAGGAGTCAAGAGATGCTTCGGCGGGGGGACAGAGGGGGTCGACAAAAGAGGGGGAGAGGGAGCGGATGTTTGCTTTTATGTTGGAGATTTTATCTAGGAAAAAAGTATTGAGGGAATCACATAGATGCTGAGAAGGTGAGGGTTTCAGGGTGGCCCGGTCAGAGTATGCGAGGTCGTGCACAATGGTGAAGATTTCTCTGGGCTGATTTTCGGCGGTTAAAATTTTAGAGGAAAAGTAGGCATTCTTAGTGGCCAAAATAGATTTTTTGTAGCAGGCCAGAAGGGTGATGTACTGGTTCCTGAGGTTCGGACAGTAGTGTCGCCTCCAGGAGCGTTCCGCACGGCAGACGTTAAGTTTAAGAGCCTTCAGTTCCTCATTAAACCAACGGTTAGCATCATTGGTGCGAGGCTGGATGACACCTGCCTTAAGGGGGCGACTAAGTCGCAGCCTGATCAGAGCCAAGAGTTGATGGAATCGGCTTGCCCAGAGCACAATGCTGCCGCCTCCCACCCAAGATGTCCGCTGTCGGGAATATTCTCCCGGGACTCGGTGCTCAGCCATAAGATCGGCTGTGACCGCCAAAGTGCAAGGGAAAGGGAATAACAAACAGAAATAATTATGAATGTTAAGGGGATGTGCAAAATATTTTTAAAATTCGCCGCTTTTAAAATTCGGTGAAACCTCACGCTTGCATTCAGCAGAGTTACACAGCAATATTAGGGGAGACTCTGGGCGAGATGGGACTAACAACGCTAGGCGCATTATTCCTGCACAACACATTCATTTCCATTGGTGACCCGGCCTTGTGTGCCCATCAGACACCACTAAAAATATTTGCATACTACAGACTGAGGGCAGCAGTGAGAGATCTCTATGACGAGTTCCCGGCGGAACCCACACCATTGCAAGCTCTCCAGATATTACTCACTGCACCGACACGTGTAGCGCTGGTAACTAAAATATATAATGCATCACAGAATGAGCAGAACACTGACCAGGACAAAGCATGGGCAAGGTGGGAAGAGACAACAGGGTCCGTTATAACCGAGGAAGAGTGGGACTATAGTTGTGCACAGTTGCGCCTACTTAGGCCGAACTGCAATCTACGCATCATACATTTCAGATACCTCCACCAGACATATTACACACCAACGAAATTATATAGATACGGACTTAGAGCAGATGATAACTGTAAAAGATGCTCCGCTCCGGGAGCTGACTTCCTCCATACAGCATGGGCGTGCCCCGCACTGGACTGGAGGGGTTTTGGCGGGAGGTGACGGACGCACTATCCCGAATGCTGTCCGAACCAATCCCTAACACACCTACAAACTGTCTGTTAGGAGTCAATAAGCTTAAGCAGAATAGGCGGTGTAAACTGTTGGCAGTGGCGGTCTTGTTGGCGAAAAGAAGAATAGCCATGAAGTGGGGTAGCAAGCGACCACCCAGGTTCAAAGAATGGCTGTCTGATTTAGCATATTGCAGAGAGACACTGAATACATATGAGGAGGACCTGCCACAGGCTTCTAGGCCAAAGGACTTCTGGCAGCCTTTTGTGGACTATTTGCAACATCAATCAGTAGACCCCTCAGAGGAACAAGGGGGGGAGGAAGCTGAGATCACCCGAGGTTATGCACCAGGGGAGTAGAGTACAACCCCAACGGACATATAAATATAATGATTAAATGCAATGTGGTCCTAACAGGTCGGCATAACGATGAGTTAACGGGTGCGAAAGAGACATCTATGGTAATGTTTAGTAGACAGCTGGCGACAATAACGGGATGTGAAAATGTTGTCAAATGACGTTTCAATGTATGCTAAAAAATGTAATGTGAACTGTACACATATTCCATTGTAAGACTAATTGGTGTGGATGTAACTACTGCTTGGTGAACAACAACAACAACAACAAAAAAAAAATTTGCAAAACTAAGGGAGAACCAAAGTGGACACAAAAGGGAAAGGATTACATCTTTGTCTTTTATACAATTCTTTTAATGCTGGTTACACTGCTTTGTTTGTGTTGCCTGACAATTGCAGCACACTCTTTTTACACAAGAATACGATTGTTTCAATAAATGTTTGAAAAGCCAATTCGTATCTTTCTTGTGTTTACCTTGGGCATGCAAAAGTAAACAACAAAAGGGTAGGGTTGTTTCCACGTTTCCCTTGGAGAGTACAAAAGGGGTCATGTTCATGGTTGCTGGTACCATCTGGTACCCTAGTGAGTTTAGGGGGTTCAGATGGGGCACTGTGAGCTAGTTAGGAATCAGGCCAACAATTCCTGATGATACTCGTGAACCAAGTTGCCATATTTTGACGTTTATGTTGTCCAGAATACACAGATCTACTTAATTCGTAGGAACCGTATAACATTCCCATGGATAGGACGCAGGCAAAAAGGAATTGTGTTTCAAGTCAGTACAAAAGGAAAAGAACATTCCTCGAAAGCTCAAAGGGATAACTTGCTACAGGGGTCACACTGAGGGGGCATTCAGTAAAGAACTGTCATGTGACAGTCGTGTCTCAGCAGCACCCATTATTGTGAGTTGTTAACTTGGGTAATGGGTCCCTGTTGGACTCAATATAGCAGCAATCACCATTTTGAAGGGGACACAGATGTCCCTAGGTGCATCCATCCAAATATCATGGGGTCTGTGCTGTTAGTTATCCTCCAAGGGAGAAAGGTCATTACCCTGAAGGATGCAGGTGCTGACAGGACTATGTTCGTGAGGGAGTATCCCGAGCATGAGGAGATTCTCTCTAGTGCCGTTTGGCACAGGCTGGCTATCCAGTGGGGATGACATGGAGTGCCCGATTGCTCGGGATGAGGTAGAAATTAATGTCACATCTACAACGGCCAATGAAGGGTTGAGCGAGAAACAAGGTGTAATGATGTGATTGACCCTGGTTAAGTACTGTTGTGTCCCCAAACACAATTTAACAACACAGGACACAGTAGCTTAGTCTTGAGTATTTATTCGTGGGCACAACGAGCCACCACTACTCTCACGACAGAAGAGAGGCACCAACTGTCTTTCTTAGAACTCCCCACATCCTCACACCATGACAACACATGGTGTTCTGTATAGAACCTTAAACAAACATATCTAGGTACAACATATTAACTCCTTTTGTTAAAAAAAACAAAATAAAGTCATACAATAAAAATAAACAAAGAAACAATCATTAACAAAAGTCAGAATGCCGGAACATGGAAATACAAGAAAAATATCTAATATAGAACAATTAATGCAGATGAGAAATTTTGAAAAGTTCATTGTAAACTCCAAGGAACACGTCTAACACGAATGGAGCTCCTTGACAATATGGTTTCAGAAGCATTACCTAAAGGTACATTAGTTGCTCCAGAAGGAGTATTGCCTGCAGAAACATTAGTTAGTCCAGAAGGCAAAACAACATCTTCCCTGGTGCCATTACAATTATGTGCAGCAGACTGAACTTTCACAACTTTTCCTGCATTCTACCAATGCCCACCACGTACCATAATGGCACCACCACAAACTTTCTCGACACAGACAGGTTCACCAAAGGACATACCACCTTTTTTGACATGTTTCTAACCCGAACCTTGTCCCCAGAACACAAATTGACTGTCTTGGCCGACTTCTTTTGATTATACCTGTCGGACATTTTCTGCGCAACAACGACTCAAGATTCTAAAGCAACATGATTCACCCAACATGAAACTTTGTTACAAACAGTTCTTAAAAGCCAAGCTGGATAAAGAGCAGAAGTGGGTACTCTACCTTTGAGTGAAACAAAGGGCGCAACTTTTGTGAGAGAATGTGGCGTTGTGAGGTAACACCACAACATGGATCTGACAGCACCCGCCACATCCCAAAAATTATGTTTAGCCCACTTAATGCATTCCACCACAACCCTGTTCATCCTCTCAACCAGACCGTTGGTTTGAGAATGTCCAACCGAACTTCTTAGATGTTTCACGCCAGATTCATTAAAAAACACGCTCATTTCCTGATTGACATACTGCACACCATTATCAGAAACTAGAGCCTCTGGAAACCCTGCTCTTAAAAAAATCTCTTTAACCCCTTGGACGCTTATGACGAGCTCAGCTCGTCATTAACCACGCCACGGTTACCGTGCGCTCATGACGAGCTGAGTTCGTCATGACCGTTAGAACGCTCACATGCGGGGCTAATTCCCCTGCTGTGCGAGCGTTCTAAAGAAACGGGTGTGGTCATGACGAGTTCAGCTCGTCATGAGCACACGACCACCGTGGCTCATGACGAGCCGAGCTCGTCATGAGCACCGGGGCGCTGTGCGCACCCTCCTTCCCCCCAGCACAGCGGGGAATGAGCCCCGCATGCAAAGGGTTAAGGAAAAGAATAGCATTGCTTGCTGCGGGAGAAGCACAAAACTTGACTTCAGGCAACTTGCTGTGAAAATCCATTAACACAAACGCAAAGCGTAAGTTGTAGGGAAGAAAATTGAATTGACCCACTAAATCAATCTCCACCTTAAGCCATGGCTTTACAGGAAAAGAGATGAGCTGAAGAGGAGATATGGGAATGATGTATTCTGGGGTGTCTAATCACTTGTTTCTCTGTGAGTGAGTAGGAGAGCAAGTGAATCCCCATAGCTAGTCGGTCCTGGGTTTATGGGTACTCGGGTGGTAGGATGACTCAGTCCCTACTCACTAAGAACCCATAATCCTACGCATAGCTCTGTTCTCTCACCACCCCTTGTAAATATTTTTGTCCACCCTAAGCGTGGAAGGGTATACTCAGACATGAGTCCCTTGCTCATTGCACCATCAGGATTCAAGCAAGCCGGGCCGAAGACGGCTGAAATGCCAGAAACCGGTCCCCGGAAGCTTGTTTCCTTCCCAGTGTAGGAATTGGCTTTTGTAGTTTGGTTTGCCCTGTTCCCATCATGCACTGGGACAGGAACAGACTAATTTGCATACAGCCGGGTTCTGAAACTGGGATGGTGCAGTGAGCTAAAAAACGGTGTTGGATCTAGCCCTGATCTCTTGACTGGGTGAGAGTATTCTGCTTAATTCAGAGACTCTGTCCCTCACCACCCCTTGTTGTAAATATTTTTGTCCACCCTAAGCGTGGAAGGGTATACTCAGACATGAGTCCCTTGCTCATTGCACCATCAGGATTCAAGCAAGCCGGGCCGAACACGGCTGAAATGCCAGAAACCGGTCCCCGGAAGCTTGTTTCCTTCCCAGTGTAAGAATTGGCTTTTGTAGTTTGGTTTGCCCTGTTCCCATCATGCACTGGGACAGGAACAGACTAATTTGCATACAGCCGGGTTCTGAAACTGGGATGGTGCAGTGAGCTAAAAAACGGTGTTGGATCTAGCCCTGATCTCTTGACTGGGTGAGAGTATTCTGCTTAATTCAGAGACTCTGTCCCTCACCACCCCTTGTTGTAAATAGCTCTGTTCTTGGGCAGAATCCCTGCAACAGAGCACTCTCTAAATTGTGTCCTGTCTGACATCCTACCCTGGGAGGCTTGATCCGTATCTTTAGTTGGGTCACAACCCTGCCCCTTTGAATGCAGGTCCCAATTCTACCCCTTCTTAACCAACCCAAAAATGCCCCTCAAAGTCAGAGGTCAGCAATTTCTTTTGAGCCCCTAGATTATGGCTGTATTATTTGGAATGCACAAACGTTATTGTCCCCCCAGAACCCAGCTGTGAATTGGAGACAGTCAGATAGGCACACAGAGCCATGAGCACAGAAATGCCCAAAGTGGTATTTCCAGCATCGTAATGTCGGATCTACTTGCTGCACCGGAGAGGGTTTGCTATTTTGAACTCATCAATATCAAACACTATACTGCCACACTTCTGTATGCAAGAAATCCAGCTTCTGCGCCTTTCCACAGATCCCTCACATGAATCCAATGCGGGAAACATGCCCTACTGTACAGAAACACACCACCTGGTGCCACTCATTACCAGTGCATGTAGCACAAACGCACACATGCCCTACCTCTTCCCGACACCGCACCCTGTCACTAGGAAGTACTCCGATATAGCAAGAGAATTGTAGAACCTTTGCAAGTAGCCTTTTAAATCACAAGCCAAGTAACAGTAACCGTAACCTGAAAACAGAGACCCCGTCATAGCAAACCTGTGGCACGTTCAAAGAGCAACCTCCGTGGTGGCACAACCAGTGCTGCAGGCCCATGGAGGAGCCTTTGAGTTACATGCTCTAGATATATATCTCACCTATAGACAAAGGATTTACAGCTAACTCGGGTCCCCTGAGTTTCTGCTGGACAGGCTCCAGAGGGTCCAATCAGCTGCTGCTAAATTGGCCCTGGGGCTGCCGAGAAGTTCTCATGGAGCATCCGCACTGGCAAAACTGCATTGGCTTCCCATAAGGCAGAGGATCCATTTTAAGACCCTCTGTATAGTTTTTAGGGCTCTCCATGGAGCTGGCCCAGCTCCTCTGCAATCTAAATTTGCCTGGTATACCCCCACTAGACAGCTTCGATCCTCTGACGCTAAATTGGTAGTTGTTCCCAGATTCAGGAAGGTCAGAGCTGGTGGCAGATCCTTCGAAGTGACTGCCGCCAGACTATGGAACACTCTCCCCATCGAGATTAGGCATATCAGTGAACTCCTCCCGTTCAGAATGAGGATTAAAACTTGGCTATAGCCCGCTTCTTTCCGGTCTCTTTATCTCTCAGCGCCAGGATGCCTGCAATGGTGACAGCCGCGCTTTACAAATGTTTAAAATAAATAAATAAACTCAATTCAGCCAATCAGGTCTACACTAATCACCAGCATGTATATGACGAACACAGCGTTTTTGCACTAAATGGCAGTGTCAAAAGTGCTAGTCTAGCACATAGATCAGCGGAAAACCGGAAGGGAGAAAAGCAAAAAAAAAGTCCAGGAAAAGCACCATCGCAAGCGCCATTTCCAACAGAACTTATTAGGACTGGTATGTAGGATACAAAATTACAGATCTGTGCAGAATGTGTATTAACCCACGTGGACGCTTGCATTTAACAATGACCCAACATTACATGCTGAACTCACACGCTGCTCCAGTAACATTGGAGCCTCGAGTGAGCAAATCAGGTTTCCTGAAAGGGAGTAGCCTTGACGAAGTAAGTAGACGCGCTATGCCCAACATCCCGTAAGCGATTTGTCACGTCGTTTTAGACAGTATTCTAACTTCAGAGAATTTCTCATTTATTAACGTACCTTCAGGGTTTGACTACAGGCGTCCCTTCAACTCCTCGAAGGACTCATGAGGCCCGGTCAAGGTCTCCGATCATGTATGTACTTAACCTCAATCACCACAGTATTATGACTATGTGCCAGCAGTTTATGCTTTTTAAATGTTCATATGTTTGTAATGTCTTGTTAGTCCAATTATCACAGCATTTTCTCACTTTATACACACTGGTTTGGTTTATTTTCACCACTATAACCTCTGAATCACCAATGATTTTTAACCCATTGTTACCCAGAAGGTCGTGCGTTTTTTAACCTTTTTGTTTCTCTTCGTAACTCTGCAGGACTTTTGAGATTTAAAGCAGACCAATTAGGTGCTGTATATATATTTTTTCTTATTTTTGTTTTCAACTTTAACTGTGCTAATAGCAAAATCAGGAATGGGAGCATCATTTCTCCTTTGAGGTCCAAACGAAAAGCCTTGGGGTAGGGGCTGGAACTAGTCGACCAACCAGGGAAACAGTAGGTAGTCACGCCTCTAACAGTTCCTGCTTGTCCCCAGATTTTAGTGTATCAATTAGGGGTAGAAAATAAAGTTGTTTTTCTCCCACTATTTTGATATTTTTAACTTTCACTTCCAAAACCCACTCCATCTTCATAACAAGACCACGTAGGTAAATGTAAAAAAAATCTGTCTTTGTAAAGTGCAAACTACTCACCCTTACGGGTCTCAAGGCGCTGGGGGCCGCCAAGAAGGTTAAGTGAGCTATTGCCCAGAGTCACATGCTGCTGAGCTGAGCTGCAGCCAGAGCCAGGGATCGAACCATGAACCCTGTACTCCTAAGTCAGCAGCCCTGGCCACTGCACCACACCTCTCCACTATAGGTGTACAGGGACACCCTTACTTTTCTATTCAGTGCTCCTGCGTATTCGTAGGTAGCAGCACGCCCCTGTCCGTAGAGGGCAGGGATGGACCCTATGATGAAGCATGCCACTGAGGGAAACCTGGGAAAGGGGTGAGGGTTATTTGAAAGAAAACGTTTTTTCTTTCTTTACAGTCCTAGCAAGAGGTGCGCTTTCCTTCTGCAATACAAGGGACTCTC
This sequence comes from Lissotriton helveticus, assembly GCF_964261635.1. Lineage (NCBI taxonomy): Eukaryota > Metazoa > Chordata > Amphibia > Caudata > Salamandridae > Lissotriton > Lissotriton helveticus. The sequence continues at coordinate 8,946,304 of NC_136057.1, read as the reverse complement.
TTTTTGCTTATTTGACAAGTTTCGTGCAGGACGAGTCCCTATCTCTCCTACCTCTACTCTTCCCCTTTGTGATTTGACATTAACCTATTTATACAGGAGGACAGGGAAACCTAGGACCTCCTGGCTATCTCACTAGAGTTAAAATTGGTAACACGCAGGAAAATACATTGATTCCTACATTTGGTTCATTTGCACCGTTTGTTGATTGGGATTAAATCCCAGACCCATAGCTCTAAAGTTGGTTCAAGTATTGGTACCACTAAACAGCACATTACACCTATAACTCTTGAAGACTCACATTCAAGTCATACTTAACTCTCATTTTTAGCTCACAACATACAATTCAACTTTTGCCAATTTCCACATAATGTTCGTTACATTTATTTTCCTGCCCTTCTTTAAGAACTCTCGTTCCCTCCCCTACAAACGTATTTCTTTCATATTTTGATCAATATTAATGACTTGACTCCACACTCCACGTTACTCTCTCTGTCACTCTTATTTCTCTTTTCTGGCCTCTTCTAGCATTTTCTTCTTGTTCATCTTGTTCTCCTCTTCCTGCTGAAGTGACAAGCAGAGACTTCTCATAGTACAATCCTCATCAACACACCGTTGATGAGAGTACAGTAACCCTTTGCAGCATTATCATACGAGTAGCCTTGGGTGCTTGGGTCACTCACACAGTTGGAGGTTGTGCTTAAGTCTCACTCAAACCTGCCTAATTCTACCGAACTATGGGGAAGAACTAGAACGTCACATGTGACTTTGCTGAGACGTCTGCTGTGTGCAGAGTAGTACCTGACTATTCTACACAGAGCAGAACCTCTTACATCCAGTGATCCTAAAGATTTCTGTACAGAGAGGAGAGGCCAATAAGAGTGACTGACAGTAGCCAACATCTGCTAAGACAGACACACTTGAAAAAGACACACTGTAGACGTCTCATACACACACACACACACACACAAACACACACAGCCTGCAACAGACAACGCTACCCTGTTCACATGAACACACATCCAACCTGCAGAGATAAATCAAAAACACAGACACGTACATTCCACTGCTTGGAAGGTCTCCTACCTGGGAGACCCAAGGTCAATGCACACACACACGATCCCTGCAGCAGATAATGCTATAAGCCAACCTATACCGCTGGAAACTATTGCAATGACTGAGGTTTTACCTAGAGTGAGATATGAAAAAAGGGGCAAAGGGGCAGCAGGGAAGGCTTGACGTTCAACTGCCTGGGGGACAAGCTTCTGGCACAGGGGTACAGGTGAACAAGTCAACAAACTAACAGCGAGAGCCGAGCAAAGAGTGTGGACAGATTTCTCAGTGCAATGAGAACAGATCTGTCACAGTACAGTAAGATGCATTGTAGTGAGACAGATTCCTCATAGTGCAGTAAAGTGCAGTGCAGTGTGCACAGATTTTTCACAGTGCAGTAAAGGGCAGTGCAGTGCATAGATTCTTCATAGTGCAGTAAGGTGCAGTGTGCATAGATCTGTCACAGTGCATTAAGATGCAGTAAAGCGTGCACAGATTCCTCGTAGTGCAGTAAGATGCAGTGCAGTGGCACAAATTCCTCATAGTGCAGTGTGCATAGATCTGTCACAGTGCATTAAGATGCAGTAAAGCGTGCACAGATTCCTCGTAGTGCAGTAAGATGCAGTGCAGTGGCACAAATTCCTCATAGTGCAGTAAAGTGCAGTGTGCATAGATCTGTCACAGTGCATTAAGATGCAGTAAAGCGTGCACAGATTCCTCACAGTGCAGTAAGATACAGTGCACAGATTCCTCAGAGTGCAGTAAGATGCAGTGCAGTGTGCACAGATTTTTCACAGTGCAGTATAGGGCAGTGCAGTGCATAGATTAGTGCAGTAAGGTGCACTGCAGCGTGTACAGATTCCTCAAAATATAGTAAGACGAAGTGCAGTGACACAGATTTGTCATAGTGCAATAAGATGCAGTGCACAATGTGTAGATTTCTTATAGTGCAGTAAAATACAGTGCAGCATGCACAGATTTCTCAGTAAGATGCAAAGCACCGTGCACAGATCTTAAAACAAATGATGACCACAAACACCCCCAGGGCCAGAAAGAAAGCCCCTGCCCCCCCCCCCCCCTCCAAATAGAAGAGCCCGGCTCCTGACAGAGATTTCCCCAGGATTATACCATCTATTTCTACAAACACAGCAGAAGGTGCTGACAATCTCCTACCTGAGCAGAAACCTGTGCAGACCTGTCCAGGCTCTCTCCCCCTCCTATGGCTGGGGGGGGGGCAGGTGCAGATTTGGGGTCTGGGAGAGGTGGGGGGGCTGTGAGGGTCTGAAGATGAAGATAACTGCACAGACAGACAGGGCTCCTTCCTCCTCTGCAGCAGGCTGGACACAGAAGGAGAGGCAGGAAATGATGTCACCATCAGGTGCTGGTGCTGTCTCTGCCACCGCTGACCTGGAAGAGGAAACTCTTCCCTTTCATACAATGTGCTCAGCGGTTTCATCAGCAGGCGAGGAGCGCCCTCTGCTGGCCACTAACAGAACTTCCTTTTCCAGTCTCCAGGAGTGAATACATTTCACAGGAACAAACATTGTGTGTCAGGAAATGCCTGGGCGTTTAGAGGTCACAGATATGGATGTTTTAAGACACACACAGTCCAAGTACAGGGTCTCACTCTCGGTTGCTGCTGTAGAAAAGTATTTACAGCTTCACTTCACATGAGCATCTTCAAACCACTGATGCAGAGGACTAAAGAGTATTTACAGGAAGCTGTCAACTGGAAGCCAGACTTTGTATTACATTAAATATATGAGAATATGTGTTAGAGATGCAATTAAACTGGACAACTTATTTCTTTTTTTTTTTATTTTAAACACTTTATCAGGTTTTTCAAATGCACAGCAGGGTATACAGCAACGTCAATAGAGAAAAATACCATGAAGTTTTATTCACCAGATCAAATTCAGTTTGGCATAAGGCATGCTTTAATGCGGAAATTAAAAGAACAGCCTGCTGGATTCGTTACGGCAGTGCCAACACGTAAGTGTATTGTTTTGTTTGTGTTTGCTGGCTCTGCCTACAGCCCCGTACACACTTTTCATTGATGACTACACATGTGGCAGACGTTGGGCTCTGCAGGTGCACAAGGCCAGGGTATTTCAGGCCAGCTAGAGCCACTCTTCTTTCATTTCACCACTGCACCTCCTTATCTCACTTTCTAGACCGATGGCAGCAGGAGACAGCTCAGCGCTAGCCTCTGCCTCTCCACCCCCATCCTGCAGGCTTGAGCAGAGCCCACTATGACTCTGCTGGGCTTTTCATGCTGTCACCTCAGGTAGGGTTGATCCCTTTCAACAAGATAAATACTGACCAGTTGTTGTTGTTTTAAGAGTCTGACAGGCCTGGGAATGACACCAAATAGACTTTAAACAAAATCAAATATATACATTTGTAACATCACTTTTCAGCCTTAGTTTTCTCTTAACTCTTAATCAGGGTATCGTACTCCGTACTCCTAGGTGCATCAGGGCACTCAATATGTCCTTGTGCTGCAAGGACACCGGTCTTAAGCCATTTTTCCCTCTCCTTACACACTTCACAATCCACACACAAGCCATGATCTGATCATCCATACATTGTCACCAAAAATCCTGCCATACCCGTTGTCATAGTTTGCCCGAAGTGCCCATCACGATAATATTTTTGCACCTCAAACCCTCAGGTGGGGCAAACTTGTCATTTCTCCTTAGAACTTTTGTGTCAGAGTTAGTTCGTCCAGAATCTTAACAAATGGTCTCACAGAAGGAACAACCATGCTCTCCCTACGCTCGCCACGCACTACTATTTGATTAACACTCTTCAAGACTACGTCCCGATCCATGCACATAGCCCAAGGCATTAAGCGGGCCAGGTCCTGCCTGTGCTCACCGGCAGTTCTAAAAATCAAGTACTGAGATGGTTCCCTATCGGGCTCTCCATTTTTGGCCTTACCCCCAGGGTGAAAACAATATCTTAACTCTGCAGCAGTGCCACCCTGCACTGCCTTAGATGCAACTTCAAAGAGCCTCGTTTTAGTTCTCTCACAGTCTCATTTCAGAATGGAAGTATTTTCAATATTACATACAACAAAGAACCAATGACAAAGCCAATAGCCCTAGTTTATGCTTAATTACATCAACCACACCCCTTTGAGAGACCCCCCAGTTTTCATCCCACTTAAGTCCCTGCGAACCCAATTCATCAGCACAGACCCAGCCACTGCTACATTCTTCCACATCGCACAATGAAACCAAAGCCCGCTCCTGATCCCAGGCAGACCCACTGTGACTGTTTCCCCAGGACACTCCAAGGAAATACAAGAAGGCAGTCAATATTGATATATGGGTAATGCTGTAACAATACTCCTGAAGTCTGGACGCCAGTCTAGCTAGCCTAACTGAGCCATTACCAGTACCACCAGGACTCAAAACTTTCACCAAGGGTTTGTGATCAATGCGTATGCAAAAATGTAAACCTCATAAATAGTTCCTAAAATGCTCGACAGACCAGGCAGCTGCTAGGGTCTCGAACTCTATAACTGAATAGTTGCTTTCACGTTCCCACAATGAGGCAGAAGCCACAGTTTTTTTGCGTACCTGTCCGCACCTGGCATAATACTGCCCCAAACCATGCGCACTGTCATCCACCATTAGAAATGTTTTAAGATTAGTGTCAAATGGTGCAAGAATTCCCAGGTCACAAATATCTCTCCTTACAGGATCAAAAGCCCTTTGCTGAGCATTGCCCTAAAACAATGAACACCCCTTCCGCAATAACATTCTATATTCTTCAGTCTTGTTTGCAGAATTAGAAAAATAAATTGTATAGTATTCGATCAAGCCCATAAATGAACGTAACTGGTCTTTATCATGTCGAATGGGTGCAGACTTGATAGCTTTCAACAAGTAAATTTGAGGTTGGATGCCCTGCCCTGAAATCGTACGGCCAAGGTTTTCAATTTCCTCTACAAAGAACTTGCATTTCTCCTTCCTTAGGGTAAGACCAGTCCCCTGAGCCTACCTAAAATAGACCTTAAGATGTTGTTGTGTTCCTGAGGGACGCTCAAAAAACCAGAATATTATCTTGGAAAAACTTTAGGTTTTCCAGACCCCTGAAAACCTCCACCATAATCCTTTGAAGCAAAAGACACAATTGATTGTTGGAATGCAGGACAAATCAGAACATTCACCCCCAGTCAAGAGATCTCGGTTAAATCCATCATTCCTTTGCTCACCATGCCACCCCAGTTTAGGAATCGCCATATGCAAATCAGTTTTGACCCTGTGCCTGATGGTAACAGTCCAGCCCAAACTGCCAAGCCAGGTCCTCCCTGAACCGGAAACAAGCATCCTGGTACCGGTTTCTGGGTTTCACCCCTCATCAGCTAGGCTAGCTCTAATACAGTGGCACAGTGAGCCCAGGACCCACGTCTGGGCATACCCTGCACACTTAGGGCGAGACCGCAAAAGACACACAATTCCGCCGCTGCAGGTAGGAGCGGTGGGGCGGTGGTGCCAGCTGGGAGGATTTCGAGAGACGACCACCAGGGAAAATTAAATGAATAATTAATGTTCCCTCGTGGTTGTCTCTCAAAATCCCCCCCAGTCGGCCCAACTGCCACACCGCTCCTACCTGCAGCGGCCGCGAGTGACATAATTGATCGACGGAATGGCGAACAAATCAGAACATTCACCCCCAGTCAAGAGATCTGGGTTAAATTCATCATTCCTTTGCTCACTCATCTACAGACCCCCCGGATCCCGGGCTCAGTTCAGCGACTCCATCGTCGACCTCGCCAGAACCCACGCACTCGCTTCCACGGACTACATCCTCCTCGGGGATCTGAACTTCCACCTCGAGAACAACAACGACGCCAACTCCGCGACCCTGATCGCCAACCTCGCCAACCTCAGCCTCAAATAACTCATCACCGTACCCACCCATGCCGTCGGCCACACACTGGACCCTGTCGTCTCCACAGGCACCCACATCACCTTCAACCACACCACCAAACTCCACTGGGCGGACCACCGCTGCATTCATTTCACCTTCAAGAAACCAACCAGGCACCACCGCACCCAAAAGCTGCCTCGCCGCTGCTGGAGCAAAGTAATCGAAGACCGGCTGATCACCATCCTCGCCCAGAACCCACCCACTGACCCCACCAACCCAGACGCCGCAGCCCGCAACCTCAGACAGTAGATCGACGACTGTGCCAACACCCTCGCCCCACTCAAGAAACCCTCCAACAACCACGCCAGTCAAGTCAAGTCAAGTCAAGGAATTTATATAGCGCGCTACATACCCAGAGGGTCTCAAGGCGCTTGAAGAAGGGTGGGGAATTATTTGTCGAATATCCAGGTTTTAAGTTGCTTTCTGAATGCTAGGTGGTTCTGAGTAAGGCGAAGGTGAATGGGAAGTGAGTTCCAGGTTTTAGCTGCTAGGTAGGAGAAGGATCTTCCTCCCATGGTGGTTTTGTTGATGCGAGGTACAGCAGCAAGGGCTTGATTGGAAGAGCGTAGTTGGCGGGGGGGGGTGTAGAAGGAAAGTCGTGTGTTGAGGCATTCGGGTCCAAGTTCGTAAAGTGCTTTGTGTGCGTGGGTTAGGAGGCGGAATGTAATCCTCTTATTGACGGGGAGCCAGTGGAGGTCTTTCAGGTGACCAGAAATGTGGTCTTTACGCGGGATGTCTAGTATGAGTCTGGCTGATGCGTTCTGGATGCGTTGGAGTTTTTTCTGAAGTTTTGCGGTGGTACCGGAGTATAGAGTGTTTCCGTAGTCCAGGTGGCTTGTAACCAGTGCGTGGGTGACCGTTTTTCTAGTTTCGGTGGGGATCCAGCGGAATGTTTTTTTGAGCATGCGAAGAATGTTGAAGCAAGACGAAGAAACGGCGTTGACCTGTCTGGTCATCGAGAGTGAGGAGTCCTGGATGACGCCCAGGTTCCGTGCGTGGTCCGTCGGGATGGGTGCTTTTCCAAGGGCCTCTGGCCACCAAGAGTCGTCCCAGGCGGAGGGGGAGGTACCTAAGATAAGGACTTCTGTTTTGTCTGAATTCAGTTTCAGACGGCTGTGCTTCATCCACTCGGCTACTTCTTTCATTCCTTCATGTAGGTTGGTTTTGGCGGTGTTAGGGTCTTTAGTGAGTGAGAGGATCAGTTGAGTGTCATCAGCGTAGGAGATGATGTTGAGGTTGTGTTGGCGTGCGATAACCGCGAGGGGGCTCATGTATACTGAGAGAAGATCCTTGTGGTACGCCGCAAATGACTTCAGTGGCCTCTGATTTGAATGGTGGGAGGCGGACTCTCTGAGTTCTTCCGGCAAGGAACGAGGTGATCCATTCCAGTGCTTTTCCTTGGATTCCGATGTTTCTGAGGCGTTGTAGTAGGGTGCTATGACAGACTGTGTCGAAGGCTGCGGAGAGGTCGAGGAGGATGAGGGCGACTGTGTTTCCATTGTCCAGTAGAGTTCGAATGTCGTCTGTTGCAGCGATGAGTGCGGTCTCAGTGCTGTGTTTGGCTCGGAAGCCAGACTGTGAGGAGTCGAGGGATTTGTTGGTTTCGAGGAAGGCAGCGAGCTGGTTGTTGACAGCTTTCTCGATGACTTTGGCCGGGAATGGAAGGAGCGAGATGGGGCGGTAGTTTTTGAGTTCGGTGGGGTCAGCTGTGGGTTTTTTCAGAAGGGCGCTGAGTTCGGCGTGTTTCCAGCTTTCCGGGAAGGTGGCGGAGTTGAGGGAGCAGTTGATGACGTCTCGGAGGTGTGGTGCTATGATGGAGTCTGCTTTGTTGAAGATGTGGTGGGGGCATGGGTCTGTGGGGGATCCTGAGTGGATGGAGTTCATCAGGCGGATGGTGTCCTCAGTGGAGATTGTGTTCCAGTTTTTAAGGATGTTCAAGGGGGATGAGGTTGCAGCAGAAGGTTGTGTGGGTTGGTCTCCGGGTTGGATGTCGAAGCTGTTGTGGATGTCTGTGATTTTGTCGTGGAAGAACGAAGCTAGGGAGTCGCAAAGGGTTTGAGAGGGAGTGATGTCGTTGGAGTTGGCAGTGGGGTTGGTAAACTCTTTGACGATGTTGAATAACTCCTTGCTATTGTGGGCATTGTTGTCTAGTCGATCTTTGAATGCGGCTTTCTTTGCAGTCCGGATCAGTTGGTGGTGTATGCGGGTGGCGTTTTTGAAGGCGTCCCTGGTGCAGGTGTTTGGGTCTTTTTTCCAGGCCTTGTCAAGGGAGCGACTCTTAAGATCATCGTTGTACCAGGATGCGTTTTTGCTGCCTAGTTTGATTTGACGTTTTTTCAAAGGTGCTAGGTTGTCGGCGCTGTTGGTTAGCCATTGAGTGAGGTTAATGGCTGCTTGGTTGGGGTTAGAGGAGTGGGCGGGGGGGTTTTGAAGAAGCGATGAGGAGATCTGGTCGATGGTGATTTTGTTCCAGATTCTTCGCAGAGTAGGTTGAGGATGGTTTTGGGTTGTGGTCTTTTTGTAGATAAAGTGAACGCAACTGTGGTCCGTCCAATGGAGAACTGTGGTGTGACTGAAGGAGATATGTTTGCTGGAGGTGAAGATAGGGTCAAGAGTGTGACCTGCGTAGTGAGTGGGGGTATTAACAAGTTGTTTGAGTCCGAGGTTGGCGAGATTGTCCAGAAGGGTGGTGGCGTTGCGGTCGTTGCTCTTTTCCAGGTGAAAATTGAGGTCTCCCAATAGAATGTAGTCCTCGGAGGGGAGGGCGTGTGGGGTGATAAAGTCAGTGATGTCTTCACTGAATTGTGCCCGGGGTCCTGGTGGCCTGTAGAGGAGGGTGCCTCTGAGTGTGGTCTTGGGGTCGGTGTGGATTTGGAAGTGAAGGTGCTCGGCGCTAGCGAGGTTGACGTCTGAGCTGGTTGAGATGCGGATGGAATTCTTGTGGACGATAGCAATGCCTCCTCCTGTTTGCTTGTAGCGGTCTTTTCGGGTGATCTTGTAGCCTTCCGGGATGGCAATGGTGATGTCTGGGGCAGAGGAGGCGTTCATCCATGTTTCTGTTAGGAAGGCGACGTCCGGGGAGATGGTGTCTAGAAGATTCCAAAGGTCGATGGCGTGTCTGTGGATCGAGCGGGTGTTGAGCAGGATGCACTTTAGGTGGTTGGTGTCAGGAATCTGTTTGGTGTTAGTGGATGAGGAGTTGGTCTTAGTGCCGTCATACTTGCAGGAGTAGCATGTGAAGGGACCATGGGTGTGTCCTGGAGCGGCTTGGGCGCAGTTGGGGAGGCGGCCGGGGTTTAGGGCTAGGAGGGTGGAGGCGTCGTATGTCATGCGGGTGGGGTGGGGGTGCGGGGACCGGGGGGTCTGGCGCTGGGCGCGGGCTTGGCGTAGACGGGCTTACCTTTGGCGCACCTTCGGCGCGCATGGGGCGCGATCGCTGCGCGTAAACGCTGCGCGTGGGTGCATCTGACATAAATGGGGACGAGGAGGGGGGCGGAGCGTGGGAGGGGGAGCTGGGAGGCGGGAGCGTAGGGGGAGGGACGGGCTGCAGGCACAACAAAATGGATACAACAACAACAAGGCAATAGGACGCTGTGGGCAATGCGAGTAAACACACGGGCACAGTTAAAATGCTGAGCTAATGAAAAGCAATGCGGGGCGGACACAAGACTGAAATGCAGAATAGGCAGGCAATGCGGATCGTTCGCAATTCAGCAAATTAAGATACCCAGGGCACTGTGGAGCGCTACGCAGCAGAGCGGGTGCTAATGCGATACAAGTATAATTAAAATTTAGGCTGTGGCAGTGGTGGGGGATCGGCGCTACGATACCGGTTCCAGCGCTATGTAGTCAGGAGGAAGGGTGGAGCGACCGCTTCACAAGAAGTGTTTCCCAGCCTGGCAGGTCCAGGAGACTCGTGGGTGGGAGGGGGAGCTGGGAGGCGGGAGCGTAGGGGGAGGGACGGGCTGCAGGCACAACAAAATGGATACAACAACAACAAGGCAATAGGACGCTGTGGGCAATGCGAGTAAACACACGGGCACAGTTAAAATGCTGAGCTAATGAAAAGCAATGCGGGGCGGACACAAGACTGAAATGCAGAATAGGCAGGCAATGCGGATCGTTCGCAATTCAGCAAATTAAGATACCCAGGGCACTGTGGAGCGCTACGCAGCAGAGCGGGTGCTAATGCGATACAAGTATAATTAAAATTTAGGCTGTGGCAGTGGTGGGGGATCGGCGCTACGATACCGGTTCCAGCGCTGTGTAGTCAGGAGGAAGGGTGGAGCGACCGCTTCACAAGAAGTGTTTCCCAGCCTGGCAGGTCCAGGAGACTCGTGGGTGGGAGGGGGAGCTGGGAGGCGGGAGCGTAGGGGGAGGGACGGGCTGCAGGCACAACACCAACACCCAGCGACCGCTTCACAAGAAGTCAGGCTGGCCAGCAAGAGAGCCACCTGGTTCACCGACGAGCTCCAGACTTTCAAACGCGCATGCCGGAAAGTGGAGAAAATATGGCTCCACGAACGCACACCGGACAACCACACAGCCCAAAAGGTCGCCACCCTCAGACATCACCACCTCAACAGATTAGCCAAGAGATCCTCCTTCAAAGACCGCTTAAACAACAACGCACACAACAGCAAAGAGCTCTTCAGCATCGTAAAGAAACTCTCCAACGCCAACGACATCCCGCCCTCACAAGAACTGTGCGACTCACTAGCCATCTTCTTCCACCGCAAGATCGCTGACATCCATGACAGCCTCAGCACTACAACTGCCCCGACTACGCCAGACTCCACCTCCCCTGCGAACACCACCAGCGCCATAAGCCTGACCTCCTGGTCCAAAGTCAACGACGACGAGACACGCAAGGTCATGAACTCCATCCACTCAGGATCTCCGTCAGACCCGTGCCCACACCACGTATTCAACAAAAGAGACACAGCCATCGCAGCCCAACTACGGAAGGTCATCAACATCTCCTTTGAAACAGCGACATTCCCGGAAAGCTGGAAGCACGCCGAAATCAACACCCTCCTCAAGAAGCCCAAGGCGGACCCCAAGGACCTCAAGAACTTCAGGCCCATCTCCCTGCTCCCGTTCCCGGCAAAGGTCACCGAGAAAATCGTCACCAGGCAATTGGCCCACCACCTGGAAGACAACAACATCTTGGACCCATCCCAGTCTGGATTCAGACGAAACCACAGCACCGCGACAGCCCTCATCGCCGCCACAGACAACATCAGGCGCCAACTAGACAACGGCGAATCATCAGCCCTCATCCTCCAGGACCTGTCAGCTGCCTTCGACACGGTCTGCCACTGCACACTAAAGACACGCCTCCTAGAAGCTGGAATCCAAGAGAAGGCCCTTGACTGGACCACCTCCTTCCTCTCCGGCAGAACCCAGAGCGTCCGCCTCCAACCCTTCCGATCCGAAGCCACCGACATCATCCGCGGTGTCCCCCAGGGCCCATCCCTCAGCCCGACGCCGTTTAACATCTACATGGCCCCCCTCGCAGTAGTGGCCCGCCAGCACGACCTCAACACCATATCCTACGCCGACGACACCCAGCTCATCCTCTCCCTCACCAAGGACCCACACACCGCCAAAACCAACCTCCACGAGGGAATGAAGGCCGTTGCCGACTGGATGAGGAGCAACTGTCTGAAGCTGAACTCGGACAAGATGGAGGTACTCATCCTCGGACCCACCCCCTCAGCCTGGGACGACTCCTGGTGGCCAACCACACTGGGAAAAGCACCAACACCCACCGACCATGCACGCAACCTAGGATTCATCCTCGACTCCTCCCTCTCCATGGCCAAGCAGGTCAGCGCTATCTCCTCCTCATGCTACAACACCCTCCGCATGCTCCGCAGGATCTACAAGTGGATCCCCACCAAAACAAGAAGAACGGTGACACAGGCCCTCGTCAGCAGCAGACTGGACTATGGCAACGCACTCTACGCAGGAATCCCAGTCAAACAACTATGATGACTACAACGCATCCAAAACACCTCCGCCCGACTGATCGTCAACGTCCCCCACCACAGCCACATCACCCCCCACCTGAGAGACCTGCACTGGCTCCCTGTCGACAAAAGGATCACCTTCAAGCTCCTCACCCACACACACAAAGCACTCCACAACGTTGGACCAGCTTACCTTAACAGCAGACTGTGCTTCCACACCCCCACCCGCCAGCTCTGCTCTGCTAGCCTCGCCCTCGCTGCTGTCCCCCGCATCCAACAAACTACCTCCGGCGGCAGATATTTCTCCTACCTCGCCGCCAAGACCTGGAACACCCTCCCTACCCACATACGGCAGACCCAAGACCTACTCGCCTTCAGAAGACTCCTCAAGACCTGGCTCTTCGAACAGTAGCAGCACTCCCTCCCCTCAGCGCCTTGAGACCCTCACAGGTAAGTAGCGCGCTCTACAAGTACTCTGATTGATTGATTGATTGACCATGCCACCCCAGTTTAGACCTGGCCATATGTAAATCAGTCTTGACCCTGTGCCTCATGGGAACAGTCCAGCCTGAACTGCCTAGTTAATTCCTCCCTGGACTGGAAACAAGTATCCTGGGACCAGTTTCGGGGTTTCCCCCCTCATCAGCCAGACTAACTTGAATCCAGTGACACAGTGAGCCCGGGTCCCACTTCTGGGGGCATACCCGGCACACTTAGGGCGAGAAAGCAAAATACCAAGCAAAACCCCTTGTGCTAGGGTTAAAAACAGCAAGGAGAAAAAGATGAATGACAAGAACCATTAGATCAAGTCGTCCTCAACTTAGATCGACATGTTTCAGCCCATGACCTTGAAAGTGTCATGGCTTTCTTCAGGATGGTGAGTGAGCTACTACTGTAATAGTGAAATGAAATAGCAACAATGGTAAGTGTTTCGGTAAACTGTATTTGATACAAGACCAGTGATCCAGGGGTAGCAAGATGGTGGATTGACTGGCGGTACCTGTAGGGGAACAAAAAACAACATACTGAGCAATGTATGAGTAAGTACAACTCATAGTGAGTTGTATAATTACTCATACACTGCCTGGTATGTTCTCCTTACTGTTTTTAACCCTAGTATAAGGCAGCCAGAATAAAGGTATGTGGTAAATCTTGCAGCTATCTTCAATTCACCCTCATTAGCACTGTACCACTCACAACACTCTGCCAGCTCACATCAGGTCCTAATGTGAACCCCTCTGAAAACAAAACATCCCTGAGCTCCTCCCTCGCAGCGAGAGGGTTGTAGCCCGCACCATGACTAGGCTTCATTGTGCGAGGAGGATTCCTTATGATGAAGCCTCTGCTGGGTGAGGGAAACCGTCCTTTAAAGGGACGCCTTCTTCTTAGCCAGCCTCTCTTACCTTTTTCGATCAATAACAATATGCCGGTCAAACTGATGGACCAACCCTAAAATCGTTGGCCCATCTTCAGCCACATAAGCTTTTTCCACGACCTGTCGTGATTTGAACTCAATGGGAGACGAAAAATATCACAACACTTCTATCTTTTCTCCCTGTAACCTCTAGGATTAATATCTTTGGGCAGAAGCGTAACATAAGGCCTCTCCTTTCTCCACATCTTCTTGGGTACGATCTTCAATAAAGAGCTGGAGTCGATCCATCTGTCCAGAATCTGGAATGATGCCTTTGCAGGGGCGGCTCCTCCACTAGGACAGAGGAGCGTTGCCCCACTGCTTTCTCAGTGTGAGAAAGCCAAAACATAAAATAATAACTTTTGGTTATTACCATTTTATGTTTCTTTCCGCACTGCGGGGGAGCTGGTGGGCAGAGCTGCCCGGGCAGGGCAGGAGTGGTTTGTCTACTCCTGAGTACCCATGACTGGTTTGGTCGGCCCTCTCGGGTTGCAGCCTAGATGGAGAATATGCAATCCCCTACAGCCCCTGGCTGGGTGGCGTCCCGGCCAATCACAACGCTCCACTGGAGCGTTGTGATTGGCCATTATTCTATTGAGGAGTAAGAAAACAACTACAAATGTGTCTGTCTCTATGCCAAGGGGGGCTGCAGAAGCCACAAGTGTGACGGAGACTCCTGGCTCTGGATCTGACTCTATGCAAACATCGAGCATTTAGTTAAACCCTGCCAGCACTATCTCTTTATGTGAAAGTGCCCAAGCTACGTTGGCAGTGCCCCCTGCCACGATATGAGTGGGGTTAACCGGTATACTAGGGTTGGAGAACAATAGTTCTGCATTGTCTATTCTCTCTAGTCAAGCCTTAAGTCAGACAGGGGAAATTGCTGGCCTTGAATCAAGATGCCTGGAACCAGAGCTGAATTCTCTCTCAGAGGCGCAGGATGGACGGGGCACAATACCCGGTACCCCGGATGGAGATAATTTTTTCTCCATGGCAGAGGAATCAGATTCAGCCACAGGAAGTGATCTGGTTATAGAGTCATCTGAGGGGGGAGGGTCAGCAGATGCCAGTGACACGGACAGTGCACCCAACCCCGCGGAAACACTCAGACCGGCTGGCACCCATGCTAGGCGGGGGAGTGGGTGCCAAAAAAACACCTGTGCCCAATCCGATTCAGATGAGCATCTACAGTGGGACTATTCTAATATTAATCTCCGCCATGAAGAGGAAGAAGAAGAGCGTGGGTTTCAAGAGAACCCCCAGGCATCTGGGTCTAAGGATGGGCAGGGACCTTTAATGGCTCTTATATATGCAACTCTTAAAGCGATGCAACTGGAGGCCCGTCAAGAACATAAAAGGGCCCAAATGGCGACAAAAAAAATTCAGGGGGCAATCAGAAAGACTACAAAAGCCTGTACTGAAGTCATGGCTCGTACAACGGCGCTGGCGGAACGGGTGGTGAGCCTTGAAGCTGGTGTTGAGAGCTCCAAGCAGAAGACCTCTGCTAACGATGCCAGAATGCTGGACATTTTGAGGAAACTTGAGGAGTCGCATAATAGACAGCGGCAAAACAATCTGCGCCTGTTGGGTATTGAAAAGAATGCTGAGGGGGGGACATTCACGGCTTTGTAATCAAGCTTTTCAAGTCTGCTTTTCCATAGTTATCATCCTGGAATTGGGAAGCTGAGATCCAGTGTGTACATCAGTTCCCACTAATGCTCAAGAAAAATGCTGGGCAAGATCAGAGGCCACGAGCCATTCTTATTTTTTGGGGGAATTTTCTTTTGCGACAGGCAGTCTTTGAAAAGGCTAGACCAGATGCCAAGAAATCCGCTGAAGGGCAGACTTTCTTTGTGAGGCCGGACTTCTGCCATACCACGGCGGAGAGACGGTGGCGTCTGAGGCAGATGATCCCATCATTCCAGAAACTTGGTTGTGAAATTTATTTGATGAATCCTGCTCACTTGAAAGTGATCTTTCAGGGCCAGACAAGGGTGTTTACGTCTGAGATCCAAGCGGGGGAATATCTGAAAGACAGGGGCGCACAACGTGGGAGGTATCACAAGGGTCTGGTGACCTTTTTTGCCGAATTGATGGGGGGTGGGGACCAGGTTGGGGGTGGGCGGATCCTTAGTATGGGGGGAAGGTAATGGGCATGTGGAAAATAGTTATCAGAACTTATGTGTTTTTTTTAGGCCTTTGCTGTGTTTATTGTTGGTACAGTATATATAAGCAATGGGGGGTGTCCGGATAGTCACGATTAATATATGTGGTTTGAATGACCCAGTCAAGCGGGGTAGGATTAAAGAGGACAATCGAATTCTCAGGGCCGATATTATCTGTCTCCAGGAGACTCATATCCAAGCTAGTAAAAGCCAAATTTTGAAATTTGATGGGTTTCAGTTGGTGATATGTTCAAAACAGGAGACCAAGACTAAGGGGGTTGCTATATTTGCCCGCAGGGGTTTGGCAAATTTTCCACGCTCAACTTCTGACAAATATGGTAGATGGGCCATAGCCCAATGTGTTATAGATGACAATGTTTTCACCCTTTGCTTTGTTTATGGCTCGGTATTGGATGTTACTGAGGTATATGACTGACTGAACACAGAATTGATGGGCTGGCCGCTCCCACTGATTATTTGTGGCGATTTTAATATAAATCCGGGCTGGGCTGTACAGAATCTATCCGAGGCCGGTTACCAGGAGCGGAAACCCAAGGTTTTTAGGTCTTTGTGTCAAATGAGAGAGCTCCATGGGCTAGTAGATGTGTGGGCTGCAATAAGAAGCGGGGAAGATGGGTTTACATATTACTCCGCCCCGCATAATTCACAATCCAGTTTAGAATATTTTTTCATTTCTCACAATTTGGTGGCGGGTTGCAACATTCAGAAATATCCCAAGGTTATGTCCGATCATAATCCGTTGGTTTTGGAACTCTCACTTAAGTGTTTGAGGAACAGGTCCAGCTGGACTTTTAATCGGACTCTACTGAGTGATAACCAATATGTGGAGCATATAGGTATCTGGATTACTAGGTTTTTTGCTGAGAATCGTGGGAGCACTAGTCCTCAATTAGTTAGGGACGCGCTAAAAGCCGGGGTTAGAGGGGAGACGACACAGTTCGGATGGCAGGTTCAAAAATAAGAGAAGGATAAGATCAAGAATCTATATGCGGAATTGAGCAGAGCCGAATTAAACCTGGGCCAGGTGATTCTGGATAAAGGGGATATTGAGGCGGCACAAATGCAGATTGCAACTTCTAGAGCTGCTATAACTGAGATCTCAGCTAGTAAGGCAGCTGCCAGGTATGTTGCCTGGTGCACGCATATGTACGAAAGCAATGAGAGAACAGGACATACCCTTGCTTTACGTATTAGGGAAAAGGATGCTCAAGCCCAAATCATGGGAATCAATTATCCAGATATTGGTTTTGTAAAAGACTCTGGGGCAGATTTATGAGGCACTTGCGCCACGTTTACGCCGCTGTTGCGTCACGCAAGGCGGCGTAAACGTGGCGCATCCCTACGAACGATTTACAACGTGACGCATCTAGGCAGATGCGTCACGTTGTAAAGCCCTGCGCCGCTTGTGGGCGTTCCGGCGCAGGTGCGCCTCGCAAAAGTGGCTGAGTGAAATCTATAAGATTTCACTCAGTCACTTTCAGGCCAATGCTGCGTCAAAAGCCTGCGCCTGCTTGAAGCAGGCGTAGGTCTTGACGCAGCATTGTGGAGATGGGTCACCCCCGAGCCTTGCTGGAGCTGCGTCGCGCTTGCGACGCAACTCCGGCAATGCGTCACCTTTACGGCACAGATGCGTCAAGCATCTGTGCCGTTTTTGCCCCATGGTGCGCCGCATCATAAATGCGGCGCACCATGGGTGGCGGAGCTGTGGCGCACTGTGGCGCATGTTAACTGGCGCATCCCTGGGGATGCGCCAGTTAACATAAATCTGCCCCTTTGATACTATTCTTCTAGCTTTTGAAAAATTCTACCAGAGATTATATTCAGAGGAAAGGATTCATACTTTAACTTTACCCCCATAGATCTGGGTATGCTGGAAGCACCAATCACCTTAGCTGAGGTTGGCAAGGCTCTAGAATCAATTCCATCTGGTAAAGCCGTTGGGCTGGATTTTTTGCCAGGAGAATTTTTAGAAAAATTCGCTATGCAGCTAGCCCCAATCTTGTTGGAACTTTTTAGCTTGATTCAGGTGGGGGAATGTCCACATGATTCATGGAGGTTTGCCAAAATTGTAGTCTTTTTAAAGAGAGGCAAGCCAGCTACTGATTTAGGAGCTTACCGGCCAATTACTTTGATTAACAACGATGTTCAAATTTATTCCAAGATTTTTGCGAATAGATTGGCCTCTGTCATAAAAAAAGTAGTATCATATAATCAACACGGTTTTGTTCTGGGTCGAGCAACTATAGACCATATCCGTAGAGTCATAACTTTATTTGATTACACCAAGGTGACAGGAGACCCTATGGCGCTAATTCTACTCGACGCTGAAAAAGCTTTCGATAGGGTCTCCTGGCCCTTCTTATGGGCAGTTATGAAGCACTATGGAATTGGGGAAGGTTATATTCGGGCCATAAAAGGCATGAATTTAGATCCTGTAGCCAAGATAGCACTAAAGGGAGTCTATTCTGGAGAGATTAGCATAGAGCGGGGTACCAGGCAAGGCTGCCCCTGCTCTCCTTTGCTATTTGCAATCTATATTGATCCCCTGATCAGATTAATAAGAGAGCCAGGCAATTCAACCTGTATGTGTTCCAGGAGGGGAGGTAATATTTTAGGATATGCTGATGACCTAGCATTAGTTACACCAGCTTCACAGGAGACTCTGGCTGCACTAGGGGCCATTGCATCTCGATTTGGGAAAATCTCTGGCTACCATATGAATGAAAGCAAAACTCAAATAGTGATTAATGAGAAAGTAGATATGGTCGATCCACGGATTGTACCTAGCGCTAGATATCTCGGGTCGAGATAAGCTCCAGCCCAGCCACAATTGTGGATCTAAATCTCGTGCCACTCTTAGGAAAAATGAAAAGTGATACTAAGAGAATGAGTAATCTACATTTCACACTTATGGGGTGAAGTAACATCATTAAAATGATTTTTGACAAATATTCTTTATTATTTTAGGGCTATCCCTCTTGAATTTAGTAAAGTTTGGTTCCGGAAATTTGATCAAGTAATTTCTTGGCTTTTATGGGCGGGGCAGCGCCCAAGACGGGCCTTACGATATATGACTTTGACGAGAGATCGGGGGTGGGGGGGATGGTCCATTCCTAATTTTCAGATCTATTATTGGGCCACCACTTTGAAGTACTCTGCTGAACTGATAAATGGCGCTACTTCAGATGACTTTGGATGCTCGATTTTTCAACTTCTTTGTGGCGTAGGGTTTGTTATTGCGACAGATTGATTTTGCGTATTTTAAGAGGGTTACGTTCAAGGTGCTGGTCAGCGTATATAAAGTCTGGACTGCAGTCAGGAAAAATATGTGAATCCCCCTGGTGCATAGGTATTCCCCCTTTGGCAGCAATGCCACTCTTTGCTCAGATATTTTTAATGATGTCTACTTTCGTAGGTGGAGGGAGAAAGGGATTTATTGTATTGTGGATCTTTTGTCCGAGGACTGTATACTTTCTTTTGATGTTCTTAAAGAACGGTTTGGGATTGGGAACATGGATTTCTTTACATTTCTACAGGTTAGGGATTTTTTAGATAAGAGATGTCACAACCGGGGACAAATCCCCTTGTTAGAAATGTTTAAAAATATGATACCACAACAGCTGCTATTCAAAAAGTAATTACGGAAAAAATGGGGGATGATTTAGATAAAAACTTTGAACGATGGCAAGTACAGGTACAGGCTGGGTAGGGGGACCGTGAGGACTCTCTGTACTATAGCCAAACGTCATGTATATCTGCCAATTTGCAAGTACTGTGTTTCAAAACTTGGTGTAACTTGTATGTTACCCCGGCCCGAATACATAGATGGGGGTACTACTGGTATTAGCTGTCCGCGCTGTGGAGAGGTGGCCGCGGATAGCACCCATATGTTCGCGACCTGCTCGAAACTTTCTCAATTACTATCCAAAATCGAATCTAGGCTGAGGGCAATCTTGGGTCTTTCTCTGATACTTACCCCGTTGACTGTCATGTTGGGTATTTCCGATCAAGCGATGGATGAAAATCATAAGAAACTTGTATTTGTTGCTATGGCTGTCTATCGTCTATGTATAGCTACAGTATGGCTAGATGTAATCCCTCCGACTGAATATGTTTGGCTTAATACATTTATTTCTATATATTATTGGGAAATGGTGGTGGTGAAGAGGAGAGGAAGGCGGGCTAGAGAGAAAGGAGAGAAGCTCTGGTTGCCTATGTCCAATTGGCTCAATCGTTAGGCAAAGACATATTTATATTTTCTTTTTTTTTCCATGTCCCCATTTATTGTAATATTGTATTATGCTATTATCTTATTATTGAGGAGCGAGAATGCAAGTGCTCGAAATCCTCTTCAAACCAAGGGCTTCGTTCCTTGGCGTTTTCTTGAAGTTCACGTGGCCACAGGCACGCGCTTTTGGGCCATAAACTCTGTTCCCCACAGCCTTACATTCATTTCTTCCCCCCCTCCCCAGCCAGCTTTCCCCAGGCCGTAGCAGCACTCCTCCCACACCAGCACCTCCCCTCTCTCTCCCATCAAAAACACAGCCTTTACATACTTCAAAGGCTTATCACTTCACACGGCCGCAGGCCGTGCAACCAGAGCACTTCAGTTGGTGCGCAGCCCCCCTCCCAGCACTGCCTTGTTACTCTCGGGCAGGCTCCGCATTTCACCCATTGAAATAACTTTAGAGCAGCATAAAAGGGTATACAAACAAAGTAATGTAACTAAACAGAACATATATTCTTAACTAAATGTGGCATATACATGGATAATATATGGAATGTATGTAAGCATAACATACCATATGTAGAGTGCAGAGTGCAGATTCAGAGTGCAGTGTGCAGAGTGCAGTGTGCAGAGTGCAGATTGTGAGTGCAGATTCAGAGTGCAGAGTGAAGATTCAGAGTGCAGATTCAGAGTGCAGATTCAGAGTGCAGATTCAGAGTGCAGATTCAGAGTGCAGAGTGCAGATTCAGAGTGCAGATTCAGAGTGCAGATTCAGAGTGCAGAGTGCAGATTCAGAGTGCAGATTCAGAGTGCAGAGTGCAGATTCAGAGTGCAGATTCAGAGTGCAGATTCAGAGTGCAGATTCAGAGTGCAGATTCAGAGTGCAGAGTGCAGATTCAGAGTGCAGAGTGCAGAGTGCAGATTCAGAGTGCAGAGTGCAGAGTGCAGATTCAGAGTGCTGATTCAGAGTGCAGAGTGCACATTTAGAGTGCAGAGTGCAGATTCAGAGTGCAGAGTGCACATTTAGAGTGCAGATTCAGAGTGCAGAGTGCAGATTCAGAGTGCAGATTCAGAGTGCAGATTCAGAGTGCAGAGTGCAGATTTAGAGTGCAGAGTGCTGAAGGATTGGACTTTTAACAGTACCAGCGGTGCCAGGGAACAACACCTATAACCTTCATGGGATACCTGTTTCGGCGCACAAATTACAGAGACACGGGACACTTCCTTCGGCGTCAAAGATCAGCTTTTATTACTGCAGGGAAACAGGAGTCATAAGAAGTACATGAACATGTAGGTTCTGCGAGTCTGCTTCAAATTGTATTGTAGGTCGCTCTCTTTTATACAGAATGTTGCCATTGCATAACATGTGGACAAAAGATTACAATCCGGTTCCCACAGTACACTTCAAAAGGGTCGCTTTCATGTGTTCAGAATCCCGGAACATAATTACAATAGCCATGCTGGTTCCCAACTGTAAAAGTACATCTTCCCACCATTAGGCACACCCATTAGAGTTGTAAATGACAAAGAAGAAGAGACAAGAGCAGCTGCAAGGAAGTCAGACACGTGTAGAGAAAAGAGTGTGGGGGTAATATCGGAAGCATGATCGTAGGATCAAAGAGTTGGATCCCATCGCCTGCACGGCTGTCACAATAGGCCGGCACGGCCAGATTACCCTCAAGCTGAGCCATCTGCCTTTGCTGTGTCATTCCTCCGGCCATAAAGATGCATGAAAGGAATATGCGTCTTCCGCAAGGCTTGGGAACTAGAGGGTCAAGGGGCAAACAGTTACCTGCTCGCTGACTACGTGAGGGCAAGAAACAAAATGGATGCCGTATCTAAAATGGAACCCGAGGGTTCAGATGAAGAACACGTAATATTAGACGAACCCTGGCAGGTAGTGTAGCGAAAATACACACACTTGCCGAACTCGTCATTTACGGTTCATAGATACCAAATTCGTCTATATTCGGCATTGCCCAGAACATCGTAATAATTTTTACGGAACCTCAGACGGTCCTTTTGCCCTCATGTAGGCAAGCACTAGTCGGAATCATAATCGATACTCATCAGATCACTCAGATGTTGTTGATACATTATTCTATCCTTCAATGCCTCTTTGGTGACAACAGGCTGTCTTATACACGTCGTAGCACAAAGGCCACATAAGGCAGGACCACATTGCACACAAAGACAACATGAGAACAGAAATGTCACAACAGCCCCTATGATCATCAGAATCTTCCAACCCCAAGTCGATATCAGACCCCAAAACCATCCCAGAAGTGTCCAATTTCCTTCGTCCACGTGTATGGACTCCGAAATTTTGTGCAACTTAGAGATGGCTTGATAAACCGTTGGAGCGTTATCAGGTATGAATATGCAGCAGCTCGAATGGATGACTGTACAAACCCCACCTCTATCTGCTAGAATGATATCTAGAACCATTCGGTTCTGCAACGTCATCAATCTATCCGCTTGGAGCTCGGTTGTCAAATTACCAAGGGCATTTGCAGTTATGTTGGCAGTTGATTCTACTACACAAGTTAACTGCCTCAGGTTCCTGCTGTTAACCATCGGTCCCCAAAACGGGAGGAAACCCTTAAAGAAGTCTCCCGCTTCTTGTCCGGAAGTATCTTCTTTGCTAATCACACCTCTTACAATTCTAGTTCTGTGGTAATCAGAGGCCACAGTGAAAGTCGGAGGCAAAAGATTCGCAATATAACAGGTTCCCGAGAAGTCATGAGGTAACCACGTATAGGCTCGATCATAACATACAAAGTAAGTACCCTTGGCAGGCAGGAAGACAGGGGAAGAGAGCGTCGGTAAGACATACGTCTCGGTACAAGCACTCTCCCCAAACTGAGCTCTCGGATTTCGACCAAGACCTTTCAAGCAGAAATTACCAAGGTGAGGTACAATCCATATCGGTGGCGAGCTTTTAAGCTGCCTCTCACCCACTGATAAGCTGTACTCAGCTTCACTTAGTTCCTTATATGCTCGCACCTCTTCCTCTGGGATGAGCGATGCGTCAAAAATATCTCTATCTAAGTCTGCAATAGCTCTCGCCAGAGTCTTGTGGTACGGGCCAGGACCAGAGTTTGCTGAGCGTGGTTCTCGATGGGGGTAGGAATCTAGTGCGCTACAGAACATCGTTTGTAATGCTCGAGCTGACCCTTGTGCACTATAAGGCAGAACTAAGTACGGAATACCCCTATCCATGGTATGTGGCATTAACCCACACACCCAACAGTTGGTAGTGTTTACCACTAACTGATGCTGATGCAAGAGTTGGATAAAAGAGTTGTTTCTGAATTCCGCACGTCTGACTTGTTCGTGTTGAGGCAAAGGATAAAAGGAATGTGGAGAAACAGTAGAAACGAAATATTGATCATGAGATGGAAGAGTAGGTGTAGCAGAAGACAATAAGAACTGAGACCCATAATATATTCCTCCTACCAATAGCATAGATATGGTGAGAAACAGTATGATTATTTGTGAGAGAAACCATTTTGTATGACATATTTTCTGTAATGTAGATCTTTGCGCCAACATTTCTTCTCTTTTCGGCAGCTCAAATGATGATTCCATCCCCTAACGACCGTCCGCGACGTTCTTGACGCACTTCGTTCTGAGTAGCGGTTATCAATTCCCAGGAGTTCCCAGAATTTGATAATAGAAACCAACCTTGTGTCGATAGCTGCTAAACAGAAGGAAGTACCCGCACGGCCTTACGGTCAACCTGGATGGTAGGTTCTAACTAAATAATGTTCTTGGCTGTACGAAAAAGAAAAAGATACACAATATATAATGTCCACTGTTTTCAGAGCAATGTAGAACCTAGAAACAAAAAAATCTTTTTATTTGTGGCTTGTTCGTGGACGAAGAAAATATCGGCTACTTCCAGGGCGAGTCTGATCTTCAAACAATGGATTGGACGGCAAAGGAGTGTTCAATTGTTCAGGTGATTGTTCAACAGTCAAATTTTCCAAGGTTGACGTGGAAGAGATTGTTTGAGAGGAGTCAGCAACGGTGTCAGATACAAGCCGAGCTTCGCTGAATGGAACGAAATGTGGTGGAGTGTCGGTCTCAGATGAAGAAAGACCTCTTCTCATCCAGGTGTCCGACGGCAGAGGAAGCGGGACTCTTTTCGTGTGGGTAGCATGTACCCAGTTCCGGCGTCCGTGTAATCGAACCGCCGTCCTCGTGGCCAGCTGTACTTGAAACGGGCCCACAAATCTTGGTTCTAGGTTTCGTTTTCGTCCGTAGTTTTTAACAAGGACCCAGTCCCCTGGTTGAAGTCGATGACCAGGACCCTCTGTTTGTGACGGCAGAGACTCAAAGACCTGTTGATGAATCAAACTCAATTTAGCAGTCAGATCATAGAGATAATCAATCAACATAGGGTATTCAATTCTGTCAAATTCCTTTGGTCTTGGGACTCCCCATACATTAGCAGGACGACCGAACACAATCTCATATGGGCTGAGCCCTACTCGAGAGTGTACAGTTGCCCTGGTCGACAGGAGAGCCAGAGGCAAAGCGTCGGGCCATGATAAACCAGTTGTTGCCTGAATTTTAGCCAATTTCAGTTTTAAAGTGCCATTATATCCTTCCACCAATCCTGCTGATTGTGGATGATTTGCACTATGGAATTTTTGTACTATCCCTAAACCGCGACACACACTCTTCATCACACTCCCAACAAACTCACTTCCGTTGTCCGACCATACGACCCGAGGCATTCCGTAGCGGGGAAAATACTCTTTGAGCAAAATTTTTGCCGTGGATAAGGCCGTATTATCCTTAAGGGGGTAGGCCTCAATCCACCTAGAAAATGCACACACCACAACCAACACATACTTCAAGTTATTACATCGGTCCATGTGGATAAAGTCCAACTGGATAACTTCGAAAGGGTACATAGGAGGGGCAAAATGGCCAGGTGGAGTGGGGGTGCCCTTACCAGGATTGTGCATCAAACACACCATACAATTCTTAACCACTCTCTCGGCACACTTAGTAATCCCATCATTCTTCCATACATGAGACAACAACTTGCATATGCCTTTTGTGTTGATGTGTGCTATACCATGAGCCATTGTAACAACAGCGAGCACATACGCATCCGGTAACATCCATCTCTGCTTCTCTGATAAATCAACCCAACATCCATTCTCATCCAATCTTCCCGTGCTCTCTCTCCATTTTGTCCTTTCCGTCTCAGTGGCTTCATTCTGTATTGCTTTCACACTTTCAAATGTGTCTTCACACATACCAGTCTCTGTTGGCCATCTTACTGAGCTCGTAACATACATTCTGTTCGTCAAATCTTTAGCCGTCTCTTTAGCTGTTTCATCCGCAAACGCATTTCCACGACCCACATCATCTGTTACTTTCTGATGTGCGCTACATTTGACTATGGCCACCTGTTTAGGCAATGTGAGTGCATCTAAAAGATCATTTACAAGCTGACCATGTTGAATCTTCGTGCCATGCGACGTAAGGAATCCTCTCTCTCTCCACAGTCGTCCAAAACTATGTGCCACACCAAACGCATACTGACTATCTGTAAACACATTCACCCGTTTATCTTTAGACAACACACACGCTCTCGTCAAAGCGATTAACTCGGCAGCCTGAGCCGATTTCTGACTTAATCTTGCGCTTTCTACAATCGTTTTCAATGTTACTACAGCATACGCAGTTGTCACATCACCGTTCGGCAACTTGAAACAAGAACCATCCACATACAAAGTACCATCGGGATCTGTCAATGGAGTATCTTTTAGGTCAATGCGACCCTTAGTTTCCTCTTCAGTTCTGAGATAGCAGTCATGTACTGCTTCACCACCTGATTCTGTGTCGATCGGCAGCAATGTTGCTGGATTCAACACATTACATCGTTTTATCCGTATGTGACTGGCCAGCAACGTCAACTCATATCCAGACAATCTTGCGCTTGTCAGATGTTGAGTTTTCGTTCGATTCAATAGAGTGTCAACTGCATGCGGAACCATTACCGTGAGCATATTATCCATAACTAAACCTGCAGACTGTCGAATGGACGCCGCAGCTGCCGCTGTTGCCCTTAAACAACTTGGCAAGGCTCTTGCTACTGGGTCTAAAGTCGAAGAAAAATAGGCACATGGGCGTTGCTTGCCGCCAAAAGGTTGTGTCAGAACACTCAACGCGCAACCGTCCCTCTCGTGAACGTATAGTGTAAACGGCTTACTGTAGTCAGGGGTGCCCAACACAGGAGCCGAACACAACGCATTACGCAATTCCGAAAAACTTTTCTGACATTCTTCAGACCAAGGTACTGGGGATGGGACATCCTTGCACGTAAGGGCTATCAATGGTTTCGCCAACAATGAAAAATTTGGAATCCATTGTCTGCAGTAGGACGTAATACCTAAAAAGGCGCGAACATCTCTCTGGGTTTTTGGCACATTCATCCGGGAAATCGCTGCAATTCTCTCTGGGGTCAACCTTCTCCCTTCTCTTGACAATAAGGGACCTAGATAGGTAACTTCTTGACAACAATACTGTAGCTTTGAAGGCGATACCTTGTGGTGTAAGTCATGTAGATAGTGTAACAATGATACTGTAGCCGTTTTGCAAATAGCTTCTGTATCAGCTGCCACTAAAAGATCGTCAACGTATTGAATCAAAGCTGCACCTTTAGGTAATACAAAGGCATCAAGCTGACCTTTAAGTGCTTGGCTGTAGATTGACGGACTCTCACAGTAGCCCTGTGGAGCGCGTTTTAGCCTAAAACTGCGACCACCTAATGAGAATCCGAATAGGTCTCTGCTTTCCTCGGCAATCGGGATGCTAAAGAAAGCATTCTTTAGATCGATCACTGTGAACCAGGAGGCAGATGCCGGAATCATTGTTAGTAAAGCCGTAATGTCAGGGACCACAGGAAATTGTGGAACTACTATTTTATTTACCTCTCTCAAATCTATAACGAAACGATACACAGGAGGTTTAGTTGGGTCAGTTCGTTTCAGAATTGGCAATACAGGGCTATTACATACATTTCCACGAGTTTCTTCAACAACACCTTTTCCAATGAGATCATGAACTATTGCTAACAACGCTCGTTCGCCCTCAAGAGAAATACGATATTGAGGTAAACGCGGTAATCGCGCATTTGGTTTCAATTGAATCACATAAGGTGGAATGTCTAACAGGCCCACATCATTAGGACCTGTGGCCCATAAGGACGCAGGGAGGGAACTCAATTCCGGTGGTAATTTATCGACCGATAAATACATGGGAGAGATCACTCTCCGTCCCAATGTAAGCTCCACTCCTTCGGGGGAACAATACAATGTTGCATATAATCGTTTCAACAAATCCAGGCCCAAAAGATTTTCACCACAACCTGTAGATAGAATCAATGGAGCCGTTAGCTCACAAGGTCCAATCATAAGAGGCAAAGGACTAGAGACTGGGTTACTAACAGGGGCGCCAGAGAATCCAACGGAAACGTTCGTTAAGCCAGACAAAGGTGCGCCAGGGAGTTTCGAATGCATGATGGAACTTTTCGTCGCACCAGTGTCTAACAGAAAAGGCTCAACTACACCCGATGTAGCTACTGCAACGTAAGGCCCACTCTGATCGACCGGAACTGACACTACTCCCTCTCTTTGTCGTTGGCTGTCCTAGTAATTGTCATTTACAACAGTCTCATGCTCTACGTAATAATCATCCACATTATACTGTGCAGATCGAACTGACCCCGCATTTCGCTGGTCAAAATAATTATTCGCATCCGATTGATTTTGATGACGATCAATCTGATTGTGGGATAAACCACGACCTCTACCACGTGGTGCCTGTTGAGGACCACCACCACGGTTTCCACGTGTCGACACACCATTCAGACGGTCCCGTAAGGCAAGACAATCATATTTTAGGTGTCCCTCTTTCCTACAATATGCGCACTGATTATACCCAAGTGAAGATCTGTAATCAAAGTTGTCAGAGCGCGGCTGTGTCCTATCGGGCTGTGCTCGTGGTCGATACTGCTGTTGTGAATCATTTTGTTTTGATCGTGGAGGGTATGCTTGCTGCAACAAAACCTTCGTTTTGAGCTCCTTCGTTTTCTTTTCTACACGATCACTTTCTTCCTTTTCCCTATTCTCATAATACTGGGCCGTTGCTAGTATTTGCGCAGGGGTTGAAACTGCCCACGCACTCTCTGAATTCTTTAGTTTGTTGCTTAGTTCAGGCAACAAATTCGACACGAATTTGTCAATGAATAACCGCTGGCCTCCCTCAGTGCCCATGTCCTGGCCGCTGTGGTCGACAAACGCTTCCTCAAACCTTGTAAAGAAATCTGAGACACTCTCGTCTTTCTTTTGCTTACAAGCTGATAACTTATCCCAGTTCACCTTCATCGCTGGCATGAGAGTTTTCATGAGCGTAATGATTTTCTGAGGCAAATCCAAAATCAGCTGTTCAGGCTTGGCCCCACCAACTTGTAATGCATCAGCTGCTAGCAGTGCAGCCCAATCACCCCCTAATTCAACTGCGTGATTGGCTTGACGAATTTTAGCCCAAACTGGTTGCGGTACAACATTGCCAAACAACATGTCGATGTCGGCAAGGTTCATAATAGAAGCTTCCACCAGTTGTGATAACTCCTTATAATAACCAGCCGGATTTTTACGTGGATCGGGCAAGGATTGCTTCACTTGCAAAACTTCCGATCGTTTCCATGGAAGATGTATCTATACCCTTCGAAAATGCGGTAGAACCACAGGGTTTGCATTAGGATCACCAGGCACCCACAGTGGCGGAACCTCTCTCATGGGATACTGACCAGGAACCGCTTTCCAATTCTCGGTGGTATTATCTAATGACACCCGAGAATGTGCTGTGGATCTGAATGCTAATAAGCGTTCCACGGCACGTCGTACATCGTCTCCTATAATCATACCGTTCGAAAAGTGGCTCTGAAGTTCAATTATGTCGGACGGTACATTATCTACATCATCATTATACCATTCTTCCCTCAAAAAGTTACACATCTCCTCAAACACGAATCTCTGCGTAGGCTCATTAAACTGAGAAAACGTATCAAAGACTACACGTGGAGTGTAATTAGCAGGATGTTTCATCCACCTATGTGCCATGGTTATTAACGTCTCTTTCTCCCTACTACTAGGGATCTGACTCCGTCTCTGAGGAGTTTCAGATGAATCAGACGAAAATAATGGACCAGCAAGAGGTGAGTAAAGGGTAGCAACCGAGTTAGGAACACGCTTACGAACAGAAGGAGAAAGAAAAACAGGGGCAACAACACTGGAGGTGAAGGAAGGCATAGTAGGAACGGACAAGATAGTTGGAGTAGCAGAAACAACAGTCTGTGAAGGTACAGGTACAGGAGCAGTAGGAACAAGGACAGGTGATGAAACAAACGTAGGGTTAACAACGGGCTGGCCCGTAGCCGCTGGAGCAACAAGGGGTACAACAGGAGGAACTACAGGAGGAACTACAGGAGCAGTAGCACCCTGTACATAAGGAGGTGGTGATTTCATCAAGTATGACAGCAAGGAATCCTCCTTCAAATCTTCTTCTTTCTTTTCTAGATTATTCAGTAAAACTGGGTAACATTTATCTATTTTCATGTGATGCAATCTAGTAGCGATTTCCATTTCCTTTTCTTCTTTATCCCGTTTACATTCTTTTATAGCTTGCATTACAGGAACAAACCCTTGCTTCTGATCCTTCTTAAGTTGTTTGATTTCTTTCTGCTTGGCCTCTTTACGCCATATCCGAAAGGAATCAAACATAGCTGGCCTAGCTTTCTTTAAAAATAATTTAGCCTCAAGATTATCTAAAATCGAAAGTTCAAAAGTTCCATGTGGTGGCCATCTAAGGTCACCGTCTTTCTTTGTATAGCGGACCCAGTAATCATTATATATTATAGGACCCACCCCATGTCGACTATAAAGATCATGTATCGGAGTTCCAACTGGAGGTATCGGACATGAGTCCTCCAACCGGGAATCCATTGCGCAACATTTGAAAATACGAAACAAATCACTATGGCTAGGCATCGTGCACACTAACCTAGTATCAAACTTCAAGGATTACCGAAGCAATAAAACCTCGTGTAAGTCAAAACCCTCGGTTTTTGGCAATTGCAACTGTCAAATAATACTAAGGACCAATACTAAGAACCACAAATGCAATGGAACCATGCAATACAACAAAGCCTTAAGGCTATCACAAAGCTCAGAGAGCTAACCACAAAGCCTGAGGAGGCTATTACAAAGCTCAGTGAGCTATTACAACAAAGCCTTAAAGGCTAACAACAAAGCTTTCAAAAAGCTAGAACAACCACTAAGGACTGGGAGCGACCCACAAAATACTTAACTCAGAACTTCAATGGCGTCACCAGGAAGGCCCGTCTGTCGTCTCGCTTGTACGTAAGGTCTGCACCGGGCGTCGAAGACAGGTCGACAGTCAGGGCATCGGTCCGTTGCAGCCGTCAGGAGGCGGGAATCTTCGCAGGGAAAAACTTCGGGCCACTTATTTCGACAACAGGATCGATGAAGCGGGGTGCACCTTCCCTCGGAGATTTCACACGAAGTTCCTCACGATCATCAGGCTTTGGACCGGTACCGCTGAAGTCGCCCCACGTTGGGCGCCAACTGAAGGACTGGACTTTTAACAGTACCAGCGGTGCCAGGGAACAACACCTATAACCTTCATGGGATACCTGTTTCGGCGCACAAATTACAGAGACACGGGACACTTCCTTCGGCGTCAAAGATCAGCTTTTATTACTGCAGGGAAACAGGAGTCATAAGAAGTACATGAACATGTAGGTTCTGCGAGTCTGCTTCAAATTGTATTGTAGGTCGCTCTCTTTTATACAGAATGTTGCCATTGCATAACATGTGGACAAAAGATTACAATCCGGTTCCCACAGTACACTTCAAAAGGGTCGCTTTCATGTGTTCAGAATCCCGGAACATAATTACAATAGCCATGCTGGTTCCCAACTGTAAAAGTACATCTTCCCACCATTAGGCACACCCATTAGAGTTGTAAATGACAAAGAAGAAGAGACAAGAGCAGCTGCAAGGAAGTCAGACACGTGTAGAGAAAAGAGTGTGGGGGTAATATCGGAAGCATGATCGTAGGATCAAAGAGTTGGATCCCATCGCCTGCACGGCTGTCACAATAGGCCGGCACGGCCAGATTACCCTCAAGCTGAGCCATCTGCCTTTGCTGTGTCATTCCTCCGGCCATAAAGATGCATGAAAGGAATATGCGTCTTCCGCAAGGCTTGGGAACTAGAGGGTCAAGGGGCGAACAGTTACCTGCTCGCTGACTACGTGAGGGCAAGAAACAAAATGGATGCCGTATCTAAAATGGAACCCGAGGGTTCAGATGAAGAACACGTAATATTAGACGAACCCTGGCAGGTAGTGTAGCGAAAATACACACACTTGCCGAACTCGTCATTTACGGTTCATAGATACCAAATTCGTCTATATTCGGCATTGCCCAGAACATCGTAATAATTTTTACGGAACCTCAGTGCAGATTCAGAGTGCAGAGTGCAGATTCAGAGTGCAGATTCAGAGTGCAGATTCAGAGTGCAGAGTGCAGATTCAGAGTGCAGAGTGCAGATTCAGAGTGCAGAGTGCAGATTCACAGTGCAGATTCAGAGTGCAGATTCAGAGTGCAGATTCACAGTGCAGATTCAGAGTGCAGAGTGCAGATTCAGAGTTCAGAGTGCAGAGTCAGAGTGCAGATTCAGAGTGCAGATTCAGAGTGCAGATTCAGAGTGCAGAGTGCAGATTCAGAGTGCAGATTCAGAGTGCAGAGTGCAGATTCAGAGTGCAGATTCAGAGTGCAGATTCAGAGTGCAGAGTGCAGAGTGCAGATTCAGAGTGCAGATTCAGAGTGCAGAGTGCAGATTCAGAGTGCGAGTTCAGAGTGCAGATTCAGAGTGCAGATTCAGAGTGCAGATTCAGAGTGCAGATTCAGAGTGCAGATTCAGAGTGCAGAGTGCAGAGTGCAGATTCAGAGTGCAGATTCAGAGTGCATATTCAGAGTGCAGAGTCAGAGTGCAGAGTCAGAGTGCAGATTCAGAGTGCAGATTCAGAGTGCAGATTCAGAGTGCAGAGTCAGAGTGCAGAGTCAGAGTGCAGAGTCAGAGTGCAGATTCAGAGTGCAGAGTCAGAGTGCAGATTCAGAGTGCAGATTCAGAGTGCAGATTCAGAGTGCAGATTCAGAGTGCAGATTCAGAGTGCAGATTCAGAGTGCAGAGTGCAGATTCAGAGTGCAGAGTGCAGATTCAGAGTGCAGAGTGCAGATTCAGAGTGCAGAGTGCAGATTCAGAGTGCAGATTCAGAGTGCAGAGTGCAGATTCAGAGTGCAGATTCAGAGTTCAGAGTGCAGATTCAGAGTGCAGATTCAGAGTGCAGATTCAGAGTGCAGATTCAGAGTGCAGATTCAGAGTGCAGGTTCAGAGTGCAGGTTCAGAGTGCAGGTTCAGAGTGCAGAGTGCAGGTTCAGAGTGCAGGTTCAGAGTGCAGGTTTAGAGTGCAGAGTGCAGATTCAGAGTGCAGATTCAGAGTGCAGATTCAGAGTGCAGATTCAGAGTGCAGAGTGCAGATTCAGAGTGCAGATTCAGAGTGCAGAGTGCAGATTCAGAGTGCAGATTCAGAGTGCAGAGTGCAGATTCAGAGTGCAGATTCAGAGTACAGAGTGCAGATTCAGAGTGCAGATTCAGAGTGCAAAGTGCAGATTCAGAGTGCAGATTCAGAGTGCAGAGTGCAGATTCAGAGTGCAGATTCAGAGTGCAGAGTGCAGAGTGCAGATTCAGAGTGCAGAGTGCAGATTCAGAGTGCAAAGTGCAGATTCAGAGTGCAGATTCAGAGTGCAGATTCAGAGTGCAGATTCAGAGTGCAGAGTGCAGATTCAGAGTGCAGATCCAGAGTGCAGATTCAGAGTGCAGATTCAGAGTGCAGAGTGCAGATTCAGAGTGCAGATTCAGAGTGCAGAGTGCAGATTCAGAGTGCAGATTCAGAGTGCAGATCCAGAGTGCAGATCCAGAGTGCAGATCCAGAGTGCAGATTCAGAGTGCAGATCCAGAGTGCAGATTCAGAGTGCAGAGTGCAGAGTGCAGATTCAGAGTGCAGATTCAGAGTGCAGATTCAGAGTGCAGATTCAGAGTGCAGATTCAGAGTGCAGAGTGCAGATTCAGAGTGCAGAGTGCAGATTCAGAGTGCAGAGTGCAGAGTGCAGATTCAGAGTGCAGAGTGCAGAGTGCAGATTCAGAGTGCAGATTCAGAGTGCAGATTCAGAGTGCAGATTCAGAGTGCAGGTTCAGAGTGCAGGTTCAGAGTGCAGGTTCAGAGTGCAGGTTCAGAGTGCAGGTTCAGAGTGCAGGTTCAGAGTCCAGGTTCAGAGTGCAGGTTCAGAGTGCAGGTTCAGAGTGCAGGTTCAGAGTGCAGATTCAGAGTGCAGAGTGCAGATTCAGAGTGCAGATTCAGAGTGCAGAGTGCAGATTCAGAGTGCAGATTCAGAGTGCTGATTCAGAGTGCAGATTCAGAGTGCAGATTCAGAGTGCAGAGTGCAGAGTGCAGATTCAGAGTGCAGAGTGCAGATTCAGAGTGCAGATTCAGAGTGCAGATTCAGAGTGCAGAGTCAGAGTGCAGAGTCAGAGTGCAGAGTCAGAGTGCAGAGTCAGAGTGCAGAGTCAGAGTGCAGAGTCAGAGTGCAGATTCAGAGTGCAGATTCAGAGTGCAGATTCAGAGTGCAGATTCAGAGTGCAGAGTGCAGATTCAGAGTGCAGATTCAGAGTGCAGAGTGCAGATTCAGAGTTCAGAGTGCAGATTCAGAGTGCAGAGTGCAGATTCAGAGTGCAGATTCAGAGTGCAGAGTGCAGATTCAGAGTGCAGATTCAGAGTGCAGATTCAGAGTGCAGGTTCAGAGTGCAGGTTCAGAGTGCAGGTTCAGAGTGCAGGTTCAGAGTGCAGGTTCAGAGTGCAGAGTGCAGATTCAGAGTGCAGATTCAGAGTGCAGATTCAGAGTGCAGAGTGCAGATTCAGAGTGCAGATTCAGAGTGCAGAGTGCAGATTCAGAGTGCAGATTCAGAGTGCAGAGTGCAGATTCAGAGTGCAGATTCAGAGTACAGAGTGCAGATTCAGAGTGCAGATTCAGAGTGCAAAGTGCAGATTCAGAGTGCAGATTCAGAGTGCAGAGTGCAGATTCAGAGTGCAGATTCAGAGTGCAGAGTGCAGAGTGCAGATTCAGAGTGCAGAGTGCAGATTCAGAGTGCAGATTCAGAGTGCAAAGTGCAGATTCAGAGTGCAGATTCAGAGTGCAGATTCAGAGTGCAGATTCAGAGTGCAGATTCAGAGTGCAGATTCAGAGTGCAGATTCAGAGTGCAGAGTGCAGATTCAGAGTGCAGATCCAGAGTGCAGATTCAGAGTGCAGAGTGCAGATTCAGAGTGCAGATTCAGAGTGCAGAGTGCAGATTCAGAGTGCAGATTCAGAGTGCAGAGTGCAGATTCAGAGTGCAGATTCAGAGTGCAGATTCAGAGTGCAGATTCAGAGTGCAGATTCAGAGTGCAGAGTGCAGATTCAGAGTGCAGATCCAGAGTGCAGATTCAGAGTGCAGATTCAGAGTGCAGATTCAGAGTGCAGATTCAGAGTGCAGATTCAGAGTGCAGATTCAGAGTGCAGAGTGCAGATTCAGAGTGCAGATTCAGAGTGCAGAGTGCAGATTCAGAGTGCAGATTCAGAGTGCAGATTCAGAGTGCAGATTCAGAGTGCAGGTTCAGAGTGCAGAGTGCAGATTCAGAGTGCAGATTCAGAGTGCAGAGTGCAGATTCAGAGTGCAGATTCAGAGTGCAGAGTGCAGATTCAGAGTGCAGATTCAGAGTGCAGAGTGCAGATTCAGAGTGCAGATTCAGAGTGCAGATTCAGAGTGCAGAGTGCAGATTCAGAGTGCAGATTCAGAGTGCAGAGTTCAGAGTGCAGATTCAGAGTGCAGATTCAGAGTGCAGAGTGCAGATTCAGAGTGCAGAGTGCAGATTCAGAGTGCAGATTCAGGGTGCAGATTCAGAGTGCAGAGTGCAGATTCAGAGTGCAGATTCAGAGTGCAGAGTGCAGATTCAGAGTGCAGATTCAGAGTGCAGATTCAGAGTGCAGAGTGCAGATTCAGAGTGCAGATTCAGAGTGCAGATTCAAAGTGCAGATGCAGAGTGCAGAGTGCAGATTCAGAGTGCAGATTCAGAGTGCAGATTCAGAGTGCAGATTCAGAGTGCACAAATTGTGAATAGGTTCCAACGTAGTTCATATAAAGACAATGTGCATTAAAATTGGAGGAAGATATTAAGATGCTAGGATTAATCATTGTTGCATATACACGAAGATGTTTTACAGATTTTTCCTGTGGTTCATAATACATTTAAAAAAATTAAGAACTGTATAACAAACAACTTCGGATTCTAGCATTTGTAATCGAAGGAATGCTGGTCGACATTGTCCAAGGTCCCAGCTCCTAAATAAAGGGAGTAGCCACATTTTTCTGTGTGGATGATAAAATTTACAAAACATGATCACATGTATGTTGGTCTGAGTGGATTTCCCATCGCAGGGGCAAAGGGGCAGAGTTGAGTCCCAGCCGTTGTTCAGCGGAAAAACAACCCATCTGAGAAATGTATCCAGTCTGAATCTGGTCCACAGCATGCTCTCATATGTTGTAATCGGAAGGGTTAGGTACGGTTGAATACCATATGCTGTCTGCACCAGATTCGCGTGGATAACTGATGGTTTTGATGACTCAGATGCCAATCTCAATGTCTCTAAATGATAAAGGGCTTGTTGTTTTAGGGCCTTCCTTGACAGGTCAGCTATAGATTCTGGTTCGGAATAATAATTCTCGAGGCCAAGGTCTTTAAAAAAATTCCTGATATAACAGGGCCACTTTACTTTTGAGGACTGATCGAGCGACATTGTATCAACCACGATTGTCTGAGTTAGCGCATTTTTATCGGATGTCCAAATGCGCCTCCACAACATCAGTGGTTGAATTTTGAGTAGGTCCTCTAAGTAGGGGATTCCCAGTTCTATATGAGAGGCGTAAGTTGACGTGCCTCTTGAAGTGGCTAAGAGGAATCTTAAAAAGGTGTTTTCTGCTACCTGAAGGGCTCTGGTGTCCGTATGGCCCCACACTCCCGCTCCATACAGGGCGATGGCCTGGCACTTAGCATTATAAATTTTCAGTAATTCTACTGGTGCCCTCCTCCCCAACCTCGAGAGAAGCTCATTAGGGCTGCTATCGATCTTTTGAACAGATGACATCTTGTCTCCACTGCTGGTTTCCATGTCAATCTGTTGTCTATCATGATCCCGAGGTATAGGTACTGGGCGGTGATCTCAAGTTTTTGGTTATCGAGGAAGATCTCTTTTATACCTTTCTTCCCATTCCCTGAGATCATGACAAACGTTTTTTTTTGCATTCACTTTTAGATCCAGGCCACTCATAAAGGTTGTGTATCTGT
This sequence comes from Lissotriton helveticus, assembly GCF_964261635.1. Lineage (NCBI taxonomy): Eukaryota > Metazoa > Chordata > Amphibia > Caudata > Salamandridae > Lissotriton > Lissotriton helveticus. The sequence goes on along the minus strand of NC_136057.1, from coordinate 8,909,956 downwards.
TCAAGGAGCTCTGGAGTTCGCGAGGGGTTCGCGCAAGAATGACAGCATCGTCCGCATAGAGCAGAGCTGGAATCAGGCGCTGTTTTACGTGTGGGAGGTCCTGAGCCCACCTCAACATGTCCCCCTCCAAACCATTGGTATAGAGTGAGAAGAGGAAGGGGGCCAGGACGCAACCCTGCCTGACTCCACGCTCTATGCCAAAAGACGCCGTCAGCTCGCCTTTCCTCCCAAAGCGAACTCTTGCCGAGGCTCCAGAGTAAAGCTCCCTCAGGAAATCTAGTAGGGGAGGATCCACTCCCATTTCGGTTAAGACCATCCATAGTTTTGAGTGTGAAACGCAATCAAATGCGGCGGACAGGTCCACATAAACCATGTACACCATATTCTTCTTAGCCTGAATGTATTTACTCATTATCAGGCTAAGATTGAGGGCCTGCTCCACCGTGCCGAACTCCTCTCGGAAACCAAACTGGAGGTCAGAAATAATGCCTCTTTCCTCACCCCACTGCTGAAGTCGCTCTAGGATCACTCTCCCCACAACTTTACCAAGCGAGTCCAACAATGAGATGGGGCGATAGCATTTAACATCCTGGCGGTCCCCTTTTTTAAAAATAGGTACCATAATAGACCTAGTCCAAGAGTGTAAGACTCCCTCACTTGCCGCAGCCCTACACACTCTTGTTAGGATAGGCGCCCATAGGTCCAAGTTGTGTTTGAAGAGGTCCACTGGGACGCCATCAGGGCCTGGAGCTTTCCAGGACTTACTTATTTCCAGGGCCACTAATATATCAGATATGTCAAAGGACAGCGGGATTGGGTATTGTGCCTTTATGGGAGAATTCGTCGACCCACCAAGGTTCGCATCTGCTTTAAAAATATTTGTGAAGTGGCCACTCAGGTTTCTTCATCTATGGCCACCTCAATCCTGGGGGTGTTATTGTCTGTGAGATAAGGAGATCTAACCGTGCGCCAAAAGGCCTCGCTATTATTTGAGAGAGCACTCTTGTGCAGATCTTCCCAGAGTTTCTCCTTCAGTTCTTTAGTTCTTAACTTACGTTCCTGGGTATAGAGGCGTCTAAAAAGTTGGATCTGTCCCGCATCTCTGGGTGTGTTGTGTAGAGCAGATTTTAATGCAGAGAGGGCTCTAGTACAGCTGTGATTAAACCACCCTTGTTTGCTGCAATGTTTAGATGTTGGTTTAGCCGTAAGTAATCCCTTGATTATCTCTAGTATTTCTTTAAAGTTATTTAGGACATCCTTATGGTTTACCGAAAGGTCCAAGCATTTAATTATGTTGGGATACGCCCGCTCCACCAATTTTTTTGTAATTTCTTTGGGGTTAATTTTTTCCCATTTTATTGTGTAGCCGTTTTTTTTCCCTATTTCCAGCCTATTTTGGGCAAGGGTATTAGCTATTTCAGTGTTTTGGGGTTTATGGTCAGTTAAGTGGAGGTCTAACCTCAATGCAGAGTGATCGCTCAATGGGTTGGGAATAACCTGATAGTTTTTAGTTATGGGTAACAATCCAGGAGACAGGAGAATGTAATCTACTGTCGTTAGGTGACCCCTACCCACATAAGTCGGGTGGAATTTTTTTTTTTCCAAACTTGGGCAGTTAGCAATTACCAAGTCCAGGTCTGAGAGCAAGTTGTTCATTGCGTTCCCCGACTTAGTGTGGACGAAGTGAGCTAAAGGGGCCTCGGATTCATCCACGAACCCACAGCATTGTGAATTTGCCATGGGACATGGATGGAGATTAAAGTCCCCTCCCCATAGGAGATGGATCGTTCCGGGTCGATCTTTCCACTGATAATGATGTCTCAGTCTCTCCTGTATGTCAGCAATAAGGGTCAAGAATTGATCTTCCTCAAGATTATTATAAGAATTTACAAGAAGGATAGACTCCTTGTTTGTAAAGGACAGGGCGAGAATTTGACAATTAGGGTCAGAAAAAATATTGGAGACTTTTAGGTGATTGAATAAATTTGCAATGTATGTTATTAGCCCTCCTTTAGGCCTGCCCATGACGCTACGCACAGCTGGAGAGAAATACGTTTTATAACCCAAAAGATGGAGCTCTATTGTGGACCAGGTCTCTTGTAGGCAAATTATTTTCCCTTGTTCAAGAAACTTCAGGGCCATCTCGTCCTCAATCTTTGGGCGTAGACCCGTCACGTTCCAAAAGAGGAGGGCTATGGGCAATGTATCAGCTTTTAAAATTACCGGCTCTGGGGTCAACAGAAGTTTTTCTGTTCTGGGTGGCCGGGATGGTGAATTGGGCAATATGTCAGCTTTTAAAGTTACTGGCTCTGGGGTCAACAGAAGTTTTTTTGTTTTGGGTGACCGGTATGGAGACTTGGGATCAGAGTAATCAGCGTCTGTTGATGGTCAATCGACCATTTCTAGAGCGCTGAATCTGTTGGTCAGCGGGAAGTTATGCCAAGGATCCCAGCGAGGCGGTTCTCTATGTGCCGTCTTCTGCAAGTGTGGGCCCCATTCATCCCAGTTTCCTCCCTGATAGCGCGGTCCTACTAAATGCCAAGGATTATCATACTCACAGTGACGGGGGGCCCCATACTGTCTGGTTTCATAGAATGCGACCTGACGAGGGGGTGGTTCGACCCAGGAGAGGGCAGGATCCTCAAAGAAGTTATTATTAAATTGTCTTGCAGGATAAAAGAAAGAAAGTGGTTTGATGCTAATGCCCCCGTTTATGTTTGTTGGATCCCAGGAGCAGATATATTCTGCTACCCTTGGATCTTCAAAGGTGATGATGATACAATCCCCTGGAAGCATTTTTCTACCTTTGCCCACCCAAGGAGTCCTACGTACTGAGGAGATCCTTCCCTGCCAATTTGGTGGCATGGGACGGTTCGTCTGTAGCCAATGTTGTACTTTATTTTTCAGAGACCAGGGTGGTTCCACGTTGTGAGCAGCTAGCTCAGGAACACCGGTCATGACCGCTACGTAGGGCGAGGCGTCTGGTGGCAGATTTACCGGGATTCTCCCCTCTCCAGGGACTCTGGGAACATGGCTTTTGGTAGTTTGGAGAGAGTGCTTGAGTGCCGGAGTTTTAGATGTTACTTTGTTTTTTACCGCTGGCTGTGATAAAGATGTTATTAGTGGCGAGGCATTTCCCTGTGTCTGTGTCGTGGCTACGTTATTAATTAGATTTGGTGTGGTCGTAGTAGAAGTCCTTGTGGATGTTACACTAGGGGTCAATGGCATAGGTGTTGTGACCTGCACTGCATTCTTTTGGGGAATGACAGGCTTCGAGGTGGCACCTACGGGTTTCGGTGGGGGCTGGTTAGTATGATTAGTTCCCCCTCTTTTCTGGGGGCCGACCGATTGGTTGTGATGTGAGAGATTGATAAGCTTGAACATCTGAGACTCTAGCTTTGCTAGCTTTTGTTCTACTGGTTGTAAAAATAACTTAAGGAGATCAGTGATTTTATTTAGGAGGACTAAATTGTCACTATCTACTGATCCCTTGTCAGTAGATAAAAGGACTGGTGAGTCTATGATCACGGAAGTGGAAAATTCCTGATCGATGTGATGGATTACGGCAGTGACATTTTGTTGGTTTGGTCTTGGAGGAGGAAGCTGTAATATACTAGGGGAGTGCTCCGACATTATGGGGGTGGGGGTTTTCTGATCATTCTTTCTTTTACTTATTGCTCCCCTTGCTTGGATTCTCTCGATAGATGACATTTGTGGGGAGGTTTGCGGTAGAAGCTCTGGAGTTTTTTCTAGATCAGAGCTCAGTTGTGAGACTGCTAGTTCAGATACCGACAAATCCACATTATTAGGCAAGCTACGTCTCCCCTCTCCGGGCGCCCTCGATCCTTCTTTGTTACCACCCGGAACAGGAGTTCTGGCTTCTGCCAGGTTGCCCAAAGAGGATCTTTTGGCGAATGCTAAGTCTAAAGAAACCCTATCCTCTATCAGTGAGATGCTTTGGTCAATAAAAGTGTTGGCCTTAGTAATAAAATCGTCCATTGGGCCTAGCAGTTTGCTCACACTCCAAGGGGCCGTAGTCTTCTTTCCTCTAGTTACCACCATATTATCTAAAATGAATCAGACTGGAAGTGAAAATTAAAAATACAATGTACTTTGTAAATTAAAAATGATTTTAAAAGGGGCGTGGCCCAGTCCAGTCTCTCAGGTCCTCGAACGGCCTCAAAAGGCCCGCCCTCTGCCCGGGCTGTAAATGTAGTTGAGCTTATATAGCGCACAGCTACCCGCAGTGGGTTTCCCGGCGCTTGCTTAGGGAACCCGTCCTGGTATTCCCCTGTGAGATATCAGGGTATCCACAAGGTGAAAGTCAGGCATCCCACCGCGAGGGGCCGTTGTGGAGATTAAGCAAGCTATTGCCCAGAGTCGCAGAGTGTGAACCCGTGAGTCGAGGAGGCACCGGGGCGAGAATTATCGAGTCCGTGGAATTTTTAGCCCAAGACCCGCCGAGGCGGGGAATTGAACCCTGGTCCAGGACCGATCTCAGCTTCCGGGTCTGCTGCCTCTAACCCCTGAGCCACACTTCTCCACAACTTATAGCCCTCAATGGTCTGGAGGGGGGGCGTGGCCGCTGCGGGAAGAGGCTGCAGGTGGTGGAATGGCCTCGCAGTCCCGCAGCGGTAGGGAGGGGCCAGCGGCTCGCAGGCACAGCCAACACGGCGCTCCCAGAGTCCACGCAGCCCCAGGAGCAGCAGCACAGGTCAGGGGCCAAATCCCTCGTCGGTTCAGGTATCGGACAAGTGGGGAGAAAGCCAGTAGATGAGTAGCACCCGCGCAGCGGGTGCTGCGAAAAGTTATACTTTTCCACGTTCAGGGGGCGTGGCCGCTGCGGGAAGAGGCTGCAGGTGGTGGAATGGCCTCGCAGTCTCGCAGCGGTAGGGAGGGGTCAGCGGCTCGCCGGCACAGCCAACACGGCGCTCCCAGCGTCCACGCATCCCCAGGAGAAGCAGCACAGGTCAGGGGCCAAATCCCTCGTCGGTTCAGGAATCGGACAAGTGCGGAGAAAGCCAGTAGATGAGTAGCATATATATATATATATATATATATATATATATATATATATATATATATAAATCAAAAATATAAGACAAATTAATAATCAATATTCTAAATTAATGTTTAAAACATATAAAAAGAACACGTAACAATATTAATTACATATAACAAAAGCTTACAAATACTATATATAAAAAATAACAAATATATTTACCAACACATATTTATTTTAAAATACTTACAAAAAAATCAACTAATGACAAAATACATGTATGTATATAATTTCCTAACCTATAACATCATACTAATAATAAAACACTTCACATTTCTTAATTAAATTTATTGACATATTAATAAACAATTAAAACATTCTTACTAATAAAAAATTATAAACATTAATCTACTACATACACTTTAACACTATAATTTACACAACACAAACTAAACTAAACTATCAAATAATAAAACACATTTAGAAATTATTTTAAAATTATAATCAATTACTATGAACAACTAATAATTACATTATTAAAATGCATTTAATACCCACCCTTTCCCCCTTTTAAAAATAAATATAACAAAAAATATTCAAAAATTACCCAAAATATGAATCTATTAACATTAAGTAACAACTATATATTAATTAACCCTTCCACTGCGCTGAACGTTCCGCGCTGGTGCGGAACGTTCTATTCGGCGGACTTGCACAGCACTACCGAGGCAGCACTGAAAGGGTTAAATACAAATTACTTCCCACCATTTACATCTACAAACACCACAACACACACTTAAAATGAATTAGACAATTACCATAATTAATTTACAAATTAATTAAATTAAATTAACAACCAATTATTAATTCATATATTTAAATTAAATTACTTCTCACCATTTATATCTACAAACACCACAATACACACCTAAAATAAAAGACATATTTACCATAATTATTTAATACTTAATGAATTGAAATTTAATATTTAATTTATTTATTTATGTAAACGGTTTTATATAGCGCTGGCTCCACCCGGAGGTATCAGAGTGCTTTACAATAGTACATGGAATACAAAACAATGGGGTCCAAAAGAAGCATTCAGACATGACTGACTTTGAGAACCACATTGAGTAAGATAGCTTGATTTAAAAAAAAAAATGCAAAGAAGTAGCAATTTACAAAACACCACGTGAATAGGGTAATTACAAATTATTACACAGTATAAAGGAGGTGGACTCATTTTTTGTGAATAAGGAAGGGTTGTGCGAGTGAGAGAAAGGGGGAGGGGAATTGTCCGGAAAGGGGTGGTAGGGTGGAAGAAAAGGTGAAGATGGCTAGGGAAGGGGGTTATATGGGAATTGAGCGTTAACTTACTGTCAATGGTGATGCGAAGGGATTTTACTGATTCGGATAAGGAGAGCGAACAGTTTAGGACATTAAGGTCAGAGATCCATGTTTGGATGGGGAGTGGGTTGTTTTTAGGAGGGAAAAGAATGATTTCAGTTTGTTTGGTTTGAGTTTGAGATGATTTGAGTAGAACCAGGATTGTATATTAGCCAGGGCAGTGTTAAGGTGTAGAACATCTAAGTAGGATTTTATTTCATAGTACAGTTGGGTATCGTCGGCATACAGGTGATAGTTAATACTGTCTTTTTTAAGTATTAGCGTAAGGGGTTCCATAAATAAGTTGAACAGAGCAGGAGAGAGGATAGATATTTGGGGGACACCAAGGGAGACAGGAGTGGGGCTGGAGAGACAGTTTTGGATTTTGATTTGCTGGGATATGTGTTGGAAATAGGAGGTGAGCCAGTTCAGGATAGTGCTATTAAGACCGAGACGAAGTTTAAGTGTTTTGAGTAAAGTTAGATCTTCCTTCCTGCTTCTTCCTTGACCCAATCTTCCATAGCCTCTGGACTCATGGCTTCAGAAATATGTTCCTCTAGATTGATTGAAGTTGTAACACCAATAATCCTTGCACTTGGAATAATAGTCTTATTTTCTGTGTGAGTCTTCTGATTTCTGTGCCTATTCTGGATAGCGCATCAGCCTTCCCGTTTTGTGCTCCGGCCGATAAGTGATCATAAAATCATAGTCTGCAAAGAATAATGACCACCTCAATTGTCTTGATGTAAGCATTCTAGCTGTCTTCAAAAACTTCAAATTGCGATGGTCCGTGAACACTGTTACTTGGTGTTGAGCTCCCATTAGATGATGCTGCCACTCTTTGAATGCGTCCTTAATTGCCAACAATTCTTTCTCCGTGATTGTGTAGTTAACTTTGGCTGGAGTCAGTTTCCTTGATCGGTAAGCTACTGGATGTAACTGGCCAGTCACCTTATGCCGTTGGGATAATACCCCTCCGACAGCTTGATCGGAAGCCCCTAGCTCCACATAAAATGGTTCCGAAGGGTCAGCATGTTGGAGGATTGGTGCAGTGGTGAAGTCCTTCTTTAAGAATCTAAAAGCCGCTACTGATTCTTCTGTCCATTCAAATTTGATCCCTTTCCTTAACAGTCATGTTAGAGAAAGGATTTTCCGGGAGAATTTGCTAATAAATCTTCGATAGAAATTTACGAATCCAATGAAGCTTTGGACCGCCTTCACACTTTTAGGGGATTTCCAATCAATTACTGCCTCAATTTTCCGCTTATCTATGAGTATTCCAGTTGGAGAAAGAACAAACCCTACGAACTATACTTGTGGAACGTTGAATGCACACTTTTCCAGTTTCACAAATAACCGATTCTCTCTTAACTTCTGCAAGACCCCTCTGACTTGTCCTGGATGTTTACTCTTGTCTGAGGAATAAATTAAGATGTCATCGATGTACACAATTGCACACTGATCAATGAACTCCTTCAGAACGTCATTGATAAAGTGCTGGAAGGCAGCTGGGGCGTTACATAGACCGTACGGCATGACTTGGTATTCAAATAACCCATATCTCGTCCTGAAGGCTGTTTTCCACTCATCACCTTTGCGTTTCCGCACCAGGTGATATGCCCCTCTTAACTTGGTGTAAATTTGGGCCCCCTTTACTTAATCCAATAAGACGGAAATAAGGGGTAATGGATATCGATTCTTCTTTGTGATTTTGTTGATCGCTCGATACTCGATACAGATTCTCAATTCTTCTTCTTTCTTTAGCACGAAAAACAGAGGCGAGGATACTGGGGACTGTGAGGGTCGAATGAACCCATTGGTCAAGTATTTATCCAAATACTCTTTTAAATGATGGTGCTCCTTTTCCGTCAATGCATCTACGCAACTGCACGGTAAATTTGAGCCAGGTTCTATATCGATCATACAATCATATACCCGATGAGGAGGAGTTGTTCAGCTTCCATCTCGTTGAATACATCTTCAAAATCTTTGTAATCCTCGGGTATTGCTTGTGCATTGATGATACACACTGTAGCTTCAGCCAAACACAAGGAATGAGCTGGATTGCCCTCTTGAATCTTTTCTTTTTCTCCGAAACAGTTTTCTAGGCAGTAATTGGAATCCATTGCGATCGTTCTAGTGCTCCAATTGATAGTTGGATTGTGTTCGGTAAGCTATGGAAGACCCAGTATCAGCTGAAACTGAGGTGCATCAATTAAATTAAATTGAATCTACTTTCCACGCACCTTGGGAACTCACCCTGTTGTTGTTTTAGCGTTCTGGGCGCTCGACTGCCGCTTTCCCTGCCAGGTTGACGCTTTCCCCCGCCGCAGACGCCGCAGGTCATCAGGCGCTGCCGCTGAGAGGGGGAGGCACCAGACTACAACCCCCAGGAGCCCGCAGTACCACGACACACCCCTAACCGCGCCCGGAGGCGCTTCATAAGGACGTGGTTTCTACTGCCTCGCGGGACCAGCCGGGCTGAGCTCGGGCAGCAGGCGGGCTGTCTGTGGCCATCCGGGGCTGGCCAAGGCTGGGCTGGGCCACCCCCCTTTTCATATTGTCTTGAAGACTACAAAAGTAAGACTGTTATATACCTCCTGACTCTATACATCATCGGTACACGTGATTGTTACTGCTGTTTATATAGTATAAATATACGCGGTTAGCCATTCTCATACTCTGATTTGTAATCAGTTCCATTGATGTTGTTGCCTACCCTCGGTCTATTCCTGTTTATATATATACTCTGCACACACATTACACATTATAGGAACATAAGTGGTCGTCACAGAAAATCTAGGAAATCCTCGGTGGGAGGTTCTGTCCAAGGGACTCTGGATCTCTTCATTACAAAGGCTGCATCCGCACTCGAACGAGAGATCGAAATGACGGAAAGGCGCATATCCATAGAACAGCTGTATAGCAAGCGCTCATCCTTGGGCAAAATACAGCTAGTTACCACTCCACCGACCCAAACTCCCCAAAAACCCTATGATGCTGATATCAGCATTCCATTACATCTTCAGGATCAAATATCCCCATCGGTAGCACACACAGACAAGTCATCTATTGATCAGTACTTGATATTACTTCAGAGGAGGAAATATCCATCACCTCCTCTAGAGACTCTTCATCTAAGGAAATACAGAATAGTCCAACAGCTTACACTAAAACAACTAGAAATAGGACAAGCGGGGCTACACATCATAACCAGAGAAAAGCAAATACACCCAAATTACTTAGGAATTGCCCAAAGAATATCGGGAAAAATCTGGGCAAGCATACTCAGCATCATTACACTCCATCCACCCATCTTTCTAGTGAGTTAATGTGTGGCATGGAGAAATTAGTTAAATCATTAATACTTCCGCTAGCAGAGCGATGAAAAAGAATGACTGAACAAATAGGTTGTATAGAAAAGGCTATTCAAAAGAATACAGAACTGGTTATAGAAATTGCTAAGACGAATAGCAACCAACAAGTTTGTAAGACACAATCAAGGCCAATACCAATCGAGAAAGTATCCAGCAAAAATCCACGAACTCCACAAGCTAAGGACAAAATGGTTCCTTCGACAGTAGATAAAGGACAGTCCAAACACTATGAAGTGAGCACGGATAGTTATGATAAAACCACAGACAATCCGCAGATCACTGTCCCTACGAACCCTCTTCCAGCTAAAACCCAAATGACTAATAGGGAGGAAATATCGGACGGACAGAATAAAAATACCGATAACCCCCAGACTAGCGAACTTGGGAAGTCTATTTCCGCTAAACCCCAAATGCCATATCAGCAAAAAATCGATTTACCACCAGAGGCGGCACCTTATGTCGTAATTCTAACAGGGGTACCGGATTTAACAGCGGGGAAATATGAGGGCTATAAGGAACTTAAGAACAAGGGGGGGCGTGGCTATGCACGCAGCGAAGTCGGACGTCTCTGGGTAGAGCTCCGGCGTGAGCTCCCCTTTACCGGGACATTTATCGGTAATAACTGAACACAGACGGACCAGACTCCGACACCTGTAGCCTGGACACACTGGCTACCATCCAGGCGACTTACAGGCTGCTGGGAGGTGAATAACGGCACCGGGACCCCTGACGACGGAGCAGCCGCATTCCTGCGAGCCGCGCGGGCGGCACTAACTACGCGAGGCCGGGGATTGCCACGAAGAACAAGGCCGCAAAACGCGGCCTACCGCAGACGGGGAAAGCAGCGGAAACAGGCCGAGACACCAAGGCCCCAATGCACTGCTTTCTGCAGGTGGCTTGCACCTACACCGCTGACCTCCCGAAGATTTTCCGGCTGGGAAATGCGCATGGCCAACCCGAAACGTGGCTGCAGCAGATGACACCCGGCGGCTGGCGCGAACATCAGCCATATCAACGAGTCCGGCGGAGCGGGATGCAGAGACTGGCAGGTGCCGCTGCTGCGCACCAGAACAGTGAGTGCACAGCCAGGGATTAGCCACCGAAGGGGACATACCTTCTGAGGCGGAGAGGAGCTATGGCGGCGAATATGAACGCTTGATGGACCGGGCTGGGTGACGCGTTCACACTATTTCAACGAGGGCTTGCATCATATGACGGCTGGGACTAACCAGGGGTACACACTACACAGCAGCGCCAGAGACACCCTCGGGCCAGAGTAGCCGAAAGACCTGGGGACTGAAAGGAAGACGCGCATGGGGTGAACGCTGAACGCAGAAACAAACAGCGCTATAACGCAGGAGCACCTAGTGGCGGGAGCTTGGCGTCAACATTGAACAAGTGACACAGTGGCCATTGAGTTGACCTGGGACAGACTGGCGGACACGCCCTGATAGTGGACACCACGTCCTCACTCCCCAGCCGGCAACTGACGGGCCCGCGGGTCTACATACAATAACAGAACAGCGACACGGCGGACAGGCATCGAGCGGCATCAATCTCTCCGCCCTCCCTTAATGCAAAGACATTGCCCTGCCCACACCTGCCACCGACAAACTAACTGTTAAGTGAGTCGTCGGCTACAGAACATAGGACTGTAAAGCACACAACGTCGTCGCTGCTCATGTCTGGGGGAACCAGAGCGTGAACCAGTGTTGTATAGCTCCTATATATCCTTATATCGTGTTAAGTTAGCATAGGTACATTTGAGATTTAAACGCCATTTTTCCTTTCTTGCAACTTCTGCACACGACCCTTAATTGTTGACTTAGCTTTCAACCTAGTGGTTTGCCGTGGTGTATGTGAGAATAATATGTTATTGCTCTGATATCAGTTTTGTTTGTTAAACCATGTCTGCACGGAGAGTGCTGAAGTTTCAGGAGCAACACGATATGGAATTGTTATGAGGTCTGATCTCCACGCCTTCATAGTCATAACACAAGTGCAGCCTTTGCCAACTTGGGCTTGAGGCGGGATTGATATTGCTTTGCACGAGTTTTGTTAACACACTTGATGCGGTGCACATGCAGAGAGAGCTGGTGTATGCTGATGTGATTCCTTCATGCTAGGACACTAAGGTATGGGCCCGCCCTAAAACAACCCAAAGAGACCTTCTTAGCTAATAATATAATATATGTGTTAGGGAGGGTGAGATATAAGTGTTGTTAACTCTTATTCATTACAGCATGTTAACATGCTGTCACCATTCGCTTTTTATGTCTTAGTAACTATGCTGGTAATTTTGATACTGATAATAAGTATACTTGTATTATCTAAGATACTGCGCCTGAGAAGACGGCATTAGTAAATAAACATTTCAAATGCACATGTGTCTTCTTTACTCCATGTTCTGGTTTGTAATGATAATATAACGAAAGAGTGTTCATGAGTCCCACGTACCCTGAGGTACTGTAAGTTCATGTTCTGGTTTGTCTAAACATTGGGAGTTTGATATGTCCAATGAGACACTGTAGCTAGCTCGGTAAGGGGTGAGTTGGTTGCTAAGGTAAGTTTTGGGACACCCTAATTTGTCGAGGTTCCACTCCTCTGTGCACAGTTCTGTGTGAGTACAGAAACCCTGCTACATGGCGCCCAACGGTTTCGGTGGTCTTATATCATGACACTCGAGTAGTTTATCGTTCATGCCTTAACCCCTTCACATCCGTTTCCGGAAAACGGGGTGTCGGTGAAACCTACCTATTTTTTGAAATAGGTCTTTATTCAAGCTTGATTCTTTCTTAAACGGTTTCTTTGAATTACTACCCAGTTGTGCTACAAAGTATTCTTTGTGTTTTCTTGTTTCCAGTACTGTCATGGCGGCGGTGGCTATTGCGCAGCATAGTCGCGTAGCGGTACGCAATCATCTTCAGACGTACCAGGTCCCGGTAGATGGGATGGCTGTGATTTTCGTGGTATGTGCAGATCCGGCGTTTCCTTACGAGTTGTTTTACTCTTGGGTTACGTTTCCGGCTGTGGACGCTAATTCTGGTTTGTTCCACTCCTACACCGCCTCGGATGTCCCGGCTGAATATACGCCGTACAGGGCATTGGAAATACCTATTGATCATTGGCAGCATCGAGTTTGGTTTGATGGCGCCCTCCCCCACTCTTTGTCCGCTGCGAGGTTAGGTCCACTCTCAATTCCAGGTGCAAATTGGCCTGCGTTGGGTGGCTTTACCCCGCACCCGAATCACGGGGCTTGTACCCTAGCAGAAATTCGCAGGCTACATGTTGTTTCCATTTCCGTGATTCGTGCTTTAGTACAATACATCGGTCGACATCTTCCTGGTGGTCCCCAGGGGGGTGCGGCCGCTCCCATGGAACGAGGCGGAATGCGTCTCAATCCAGTGATGGTTAATTCGGTTTTTGGTGCGCGTCCAGTTGACAACGATGACTTCCCATTCTGGCTAGCAGAGAAGTTTGATCAACTGGAGGCGGTTTTTCCGAATTCTACTCCTGCTGATAAACATCGAATGTTAACGATTACTCTACCGAAGGATATAACTCCTGAACTTGTTGACTGTGAAAGCTGGGGAAAAACTTTTGCGGCAGTTTATACGAGGTGCTTCGGCACCCCGTCTATGAATGCCCTGCCTGAAATCATTAGACGTGTTCAGAATGATCACGGTCCGGAGGCAGCGGTTGATTTGGGTATGCGCCTGTGTGGTTCATTTGAGATTGTAAGTGATCTCATTCTCTCCAATGTTAAAGGAGATGCAGTTAACTTTCAGGTGTCGAATGCTTTGGCTGCTCTGCCCGATGCCGACAAACCCCGCCAGTTAGCAAAGATTGTGGTGGCCGCATATAAGACAATCTTCTTAGCTAATAATATAATATATGTGTTAGGGAGGGTGAGATATAAGTGTTGTTAACTCTTATTCATTACAGCATGTTAACATGCTGTCACCATTCGCTTTTTATGTCTTAGTAACTATGCTGGTAATTTTGATACTGATAATAAGTATACTTGTATTATCTAAGATACTGCGCCTGAGAAGACGGCATTAGTAAATAAACATTTCAAATGCACATGTGTCTTCTTTACTCCATGTTCTGGTTTGTAATGATAATATAACGAAAGAGTGTTCATGAGTCCCACGTACCCTGAGGTACTGTAAGTTCATGTTCTGGTTTGTCTAAACATTGGGAGTTTGATATGTCCAATGAGACACTGTAGCTAGCTCGGTAAGGGGTGAGTTGGTTGCTAAGGTAAGTTTTGGGACACCCTAATTTGTCGAGGTTCCACTCCTCTGTGCACAGTTCTGTGTGAGTACAGAAACCCTGCTACACCAGCTCCAGCGGAACGCCGCTGAAAGGCAAAATGGATAAAACCACGAAACACACAGAAGCTGACCTGGTGACGGCTAATCTCGACACTGTGCTAGCGGCCGTAGAGAGGCTGGAGGAAGCGATGCAATCCACGCGTGCGTCACTCGAGGCGAAAATAGACGGAGTAGCCATTCATCTAACCCACCTCCGCGCGGATTACAAGAAGCTCACGGACCGCACCACGACATTGGAGAGTTCAATATCGGACCTTGAACCCCGTGATAACCCAGTAGTCGGACAGGGTAATGAAGGACCTGCTCAACAGAGTTGAATTTCTAGAAGATCGGGCAGAGGATGCGGAAGGACGGGCGAGACGAAACAACATACGGATAGTAGGAGTGCCGGAACGATGGGAAGGGAGAGACCCCACGACGCACATGGAAGACTGGTTGCGTACGTTGTTGCCAGAGGGGACACTGTCACCACACTTCGTGGTAGAACGAGCACATCGAGTACCAACGTGGCCTCTCCCAAGAGGCTCTAATCCCCGCCCGCTCCTTCTCCACATTCTGAATTACAGAGACCGAGACTCAATTCTACGGGAAACGCGTAAACTCCAAGATATCCAGATTGACAACGCCAAAATCATGTTTTTCCCCGACTACACGGTCCAGGTGCAACGCCAAAGACACTCTTTTCTAGTGGTGAAACGATGATTGCGCCAACTCGGCCTCAAATATTCTCTCCTATTCCCTACCAAACTCCGAGTGGTGGCGCATGACAAAACGCACTTCTTCACGAGCTCAGAAGAAGTGGAGGTGTGGTTGGACAGTGGCTCGGATACAGCTCCCAGGAAGATTGCGGAACCTCCTAATCTGAAACGGCACTGAGGCCCGAGGAGGAGGCGCCGGAATAGGTCCTCGTCGGCCCCGGAAAATCACGTGCAGATGAGCAACGGACCGCCTGAGGACGTGATGCACCAGGAACAGCAAGACGCTCTGCGCATAGTTGCAGAAATCAGTCATTCTCCGAGGGCACAGTCGTCGTCGACCACCAGCCCTCAGGCCTTAACCAGTGATGATGAGGCGATATATGGGATATCAGACTCTCATCTCTCCTCGGATCTGCCGGACGTCACGCCGCAAACAGTTGATCTGTTTGGGTGAAAAGCTCTACTGCGCCTTTTCTCCCCTCCTCCACTGACAATGTTCTGGAAGAACTGAAACGCTCAATCACCTCTGACCCAGCTGGTTGCTGGTGACAAATCAACATATCAGCGAGACCACTGCTGGGACACTTGGCCATCAACCGCGAGACGCACTGAGTATCGTTCCTGGCTGTCTGGCTGATGACAGGTGGTCAGAAACACACAGACAAACACCTGTCCCAGCTGACATGCCCCGACAGGCTGCCCTTGGGTCCATTGGGCTCAATAAAACTATATTGCTCGCGCTGGCAGTTGCCGTTCTGACAGTGTAACACACACAGATTGCCATGCAGCAAAAAACAACCTCCATATCGCACACCACAGAACCGGATGTCTATGCATGTTCCTCCCCGGAAGGGAGAATATGCGATGTCACTCACCCACTGAATATGACTGTTCGACCCTGCTCGGCAAGCAGCAACCCCCATAGACTTGAATGTTGACTGTCTCGATAGAGTGTTTGGACGTCTGCACGGTTTGCAGCCGACCTTTTGGTATTATCCCCATGTTGATTATTATTTAGGTTCAATGAGCTGTCTGGATTGCTTATTGCCACTTTGTGTTCATATCCATGCGCTGCAGGTACCCACCATAGAGCGTTTGAGGCACATATGTAGTAACTGCTGGGAGGTAATGAGCTCGTATTTGGCAGGGCGGAGTCGGGGGGATGAGGAATGGGGACACCTAAGCTACCGTAATGGTAGCACTTAAATTTTGCACATGGAATGTACGTGGAATTCACACCCCCTCATGCAGATATCAAATTTACTCATACCTGAAAAGGCACCGGATCCAAATAGCACTCCTGCAGGAGACCCACTTGAATGATACAGAGGTGCACACATTGCATCGTAGATGGCGTGGACAGCTTTATGCCACGGGTTATTCGTCATATGCCCGCGGCGCCCTAATATGGGTAAGTCCAGGGACTCCATTTGAGGTGGAACAGTCCCACATTGGCGGGGAGGGTAGGCTGGTGAGGGGGCGGCTGGATGGGCGTCCGGTAGTTCTGGCCTCGATATATGCTCCCAACACAGACCAGCAGGGGTTTCTTGCACGACTCACCACCGTCCTATCCCCCTGGCATGGGCTCCCATGGATAGTGGGGGGCGACTATAATTGTGTCCTTGACACCGCTCTGGATCGCTCCTTTCCACCTTTACCGAGTGCACCTGTGATGGGGGCTATGAAAGCCCTTACTACCTGGGCCACACAATGGAACTTACGCGATGCATGGCGGAGCTGTAACCCTGATGCTCGGATTTATTCATTCTACTCGGGCGCCCATGACCTACAAGTCCGATTGGACAGATACATGCTGACTAGCGAGTTACTCCCACATGTCACTGATACCTATTACATGGGCCGTACACACTCGGACCACAACCCCTATGTTTTGGAACTTGCATGGGCGCACACACACCCCCCTATCCCCACCTGGAGATTGCAACCAGACCTACTTCTAGACGCCCCATTCCGGAATTCACTATTCGCACAAATCACCCACTATTTTGAGGATAACACAGGCACAGCGTCTGCTCCCCAAGTAGAATGGGATGCGTTCAAAGTTGTGATCAGAGGCCACTGCCTAGGTACGCAGGCCAACATACGATGCCAGCTAGAGACAGATCTGACACGGCTTGAGGCTACCCTCATGCAGACAGATCAGGGATCAGCTAAAGATGGAGATGGGAGTGACCTAGAGTCCAGGGCGGAACATGACCGGCTGCTAGAGAGGCTGGGATGCCTCAACTATGCGGCCCACTCGGCTCGCACGCATAGCAAGGGTGACAAACCTGGCAAGCTTTTGACATGGTTGATCAGTAGAGAGGACCGAACGAAGCTGGTAACGGCGGTGAGTGACGGCCAAGGTGGCATGTTATACACACAAAACGAGATACATGATGCCTTTACCACTCATTATACAGCGCTATAGCGTTCCCAGTTGCGAACTCCCCCACCGGATACTGCCGATTATCTCGCACACATACCTCTACTGCCATTAGGGGAAACCCAACGAGGGGACCTTGAAGCACCAATAACGCCTGAGGAACTTCGTGTGGTCATAGCTGCGCTTTCCAACGGCAAATCCCCGGGCCCGGATGGATTGCCGGCGGAATTTTATAAGGCTTACCCGGACCTACTGATCCCAGAACTGATCAGGATGTATGAAGCAGCGATAGAGGACTCCACACTCCCACCCACGCTTTAATGAAGCCACCCTTATCTCCCTCCTCAAACCAGGCAGAGATAGCACACAATTAGGCTCATACCGACCTCTGGCTCTCCTAAATACGGACTATAAAATATTGGCATCCACTTTAGTGCAGAGACTAGCTCCCATCACACCTACACTAGTACACACCGATCAGAATGGTTTTGTACCCACGAGAAGCACCTCCCATAATATCCGCCGCTTGTTCAGAGTGCAGGAATATGCGGTACAACAATGGCCACGATCGGATGCCTTGTGCTAGACTTGGAGAAGGCCTTCAATTCGGTGGAATGGCCTTACCTCAGAGCGGTATTGCAGAAATATGAATTAGGAGATGCCTTCATTGATATGGTTCAACTACTGTATCAAATGCCCACAGTGCGGGTCCGCACCGGCGGCCTTTTGTCCGATGCCGTCAGAGTTCAGAGAGGCACCAGACAGGCTTGCCCCCTGTCGCCGCTGCTCTTCTCGCTAGCTATAGAGCCATTGGCAGAACTGCTGCAAAGGCAAAGTGCGGATTGGGGTATCCCCCTGGCAGATGGCATCCACGCGGTCTCTCTATATGCAGATGACCTGCTTCTCTACATTAAAGACCTCACTCAAGTGCCGCAGGTGCTAACAGACATCTTTTGTACTTTCGCAGACCATTCAGGACTTAGGGTTAATTGGGGTCAATCCGGGGTGTATTCCTTCAGCCCAGAATTGCCAGAGTGTGAGGTGCGACTAGGCGGAGTACAACTGGCCAGGCACACCGCTACGTTCAAGTACTTAGGTATCCATGTTTACAGGTCCCCGGCAGATGTGCTGGAGGGTAACCTGGTCAGAGCCATCTCCTCCCTGCAAGCGCAAATAACCTTTTGGAAAAAGCTCCCCCTGAATGTCCCCAGCCAAGTAACCTTGACGAAAATGATTGTTTTACCAAGGCTACTATACTACTACTCCAACATGCCAGTCTATGTTCCGAACCGCATCTTCCGAGAATTGGAATCCATGATTAGAACCCTCATCTGGAACTCTGGTAGACCCCGAGTGGCGCTGACGAAACTATATGCACCGGTGGCTGCGGGTGGCCTAGCGGTTCCCAACCAGGAATTTTACTACCTGGCCGCGCAACTGCAATGGGTGGTTGGATGGCTAAGTGGGAAGTGCCTAACTGACACCACCTCGGATACCACGGCCCTCACTCATACGCAGGTGCTTACGCTGTTCCATCCCCTAGCCACACTCCCTCATCTACGGTAACTCCACCTTGCGGTAGCTCACAAGTGCTATACACGCAGCTTGCGGCTTACACGAGCGATGACGCCCTATGCCCCCGCACTCCCACTGCTAGGTACTCCTAGAGACGGAGGAGCAATCACCTCACTCATGCTAGAAAGATGGGTGCAGGCCGGGATAGACACGATGGCTGAGTTGTACGCAGACGGTGCTCTGCTCCCATTTGATAGATTAGCTGAGAACACTGACCTGCCAGCAGGGCAATTTCTATTGCACACATCATTGATGCGCACGTATGTCAAAGCTTGGGGAGACATGACCGGGGAACCGCAGACTAATTTATAAATGCAGTATCTGCATGTTATGGGGAATGGGTCACATGTGATCCACTGGTTAGCGCTAAGCATGGGCGAATTTTGCGGATTGGCAATCCGCGAACTTGCGTATTTACGGATTCGCAATCCGCAAAATCCGTGAACTCCCGCGAATGTGCGGATTTTTTATTTATTTTTGTTCGCAAGAGTTTCTGCCAGTTCGCGAGGTTTGTGTACCAGTTCGCAATTGCGAACTTACTTGTCGGCTCGCAACGGCCGCGACTATGTTGTTTCTACGTCTGGTTCATCATCACAGGTTTGCGAAGTTGCCCTAGCGGTCGTACATGGGCGTGGCCATCTTGTTTGCGTGACGTAATTCCGTTTCCGGGCGCTATGTGTAATCTCGCAAAGTGTGCGGCTTGCTAGTACAATTTCGCGTGTGATCGCGAGGAAAATCTTGCGCAAACTTACCCACGCGGTCGTGAACGGGCGCGGCCATCTTGTTTCTCATTCATTGCTATGGTTCTGGGCATGCTATCTGTATCCTCTCTGAATCTCTGCCATCCTTTGCTTGTTTGAAGTTTTTTTTAATCTATTTTACTTATTATCTATCCCTCTATTTTTCTAGCTCTATATTTTTGTGTTTTCTGCTACTTTTTGTTAATTTTAAACTACTTTTTTAAACTCTTTTCTTTTCTTCTTCCCTATTCTATTTCTTCTTTATTATTTAGCTTCCTTTCTGCCCAGACCATGGTAAAGGGAGCCGGGAAGCATCCTGAGAAGGGGAAGGGTCCCGCACCCCGTGCCCGGCTCCGGTGCGGGCGTTTGAGGGGGGAGAATGTCGCGCCCCGGGAGATCTTCAGCGCGGAGGAGGTGGCCGCACTAGTTTTTTATGTTCAGCGCCGCCTCCCCAGGACCATCATGGCAGGCGGCAAGATCGCTAGCAGCTACGGGCTCCGGGAGCGCCGGAAGCGGTGGGAGAAGGTGTGCCGGGCCATGTACCAACAATCTCGGGTCCGGCGCACCTACAACCAAGTCACCCACCGTTGGACGGATATCCTGGACCGGGAACGCGATCTGCTGGACCCACTCGGCCTTGAGATCCCCGGGCTTGGTGAGTAGTAGTAGCTATTTCTTTACTACTCTGTTTTCTCCTGCTCTGTGTGTTATTATCTTGCAAATTTTTGTTTTTTACCAAGAGCAATAATGCTGCTGATTACATTGTAGGTAAATTATATTTCAAAATCTTCTGTGCATTTCAGGTGCACTGCTCTCCTCCTCAGTAGCGCTGCTACTATGCTTATTTGTTTTCGATTTTGTGTTCATTTCATTTGCCTGTGAAATTATGCATGAATGTAGTTTAAAGAACTGTGTAATGCTAGACACTAAGGGTCAGATATTTAATTACCGGCGCATCCCTGCAAAGTAGCAGGGATGCGCCAGTAATTGTGCGCCACGCCACCACCACCACCACCCATGGTGCGCCGTATTTACAATGCGGCGCACCATGTGCCCAAAACGTCACCGAAGCGTTACGCTTCTGTTCCGTAAAGGCGGCGCATTGCTGGAGTTGCGTCGCAACGATGGTGCAGCTCCAGCAATGCTCTGGGGTGCTCTATCTCCCCAATGCTGCGTCAAGCCGTACGTCTGCTTCAAGCAGGCGCAGGGTTTGAGTCACGCATCATTGTCCTCAAAGTGACCGATTAAAATCTTGTCGATGTCCCTCAGTCACTTTTAGGATGCGTTCCTGCGCAGGAACGCCCTCCCTTGCGCCGGAAAGCCCCCTGATGGCGCAGGACTTTACAACGTGATGCATCTCCCATATGCGTCACGTTGTTAATATACGCCGCACCATGGCGCCTCTTTTGTTCTGCCGCTGCGTCACAAAAGTCACGCAACAATGGAGCAAAAGCTGCTGTAACAGAGCAGAGACAGATGTACCTCACTGACCAACATTTTTTGTTGTTTAGGATACGGGTGGGGCGGGGGGGGGGGACTGTTTAAAGGTTTGGGGCTGTTACAACGCACACCATTGTTCTACTGCACGACGTCCTATAATGCACTTCCTATTCCACTGCGAAGACCGACACAAGCTCCTTTCCTACCTCCGGTTAACTCCACCGGGCCTCCGGGATGCCGGTTTAAGGCTGTGTTTAGGCGACTAGTACTTTCTGCTGATTGCATGGTAGCCGCCGGCCTCCGGGTTGTAGGCGTGTGAAGCAGTGTAATGAACTCCAAACATAATAAAAGCAGTTGAACAAAAAAAAAAAAAAAACAATGGAGCAAAAGAGCAGCAAGGGGCTTCTAAATCAGCCCCTACAGACTCAAGTCCAGTCCTTCCTTTGTACACATGGCGATAAGAAGAAATAGTGGTGGTGGATTGATAGTTTGAGTATTTTAATGACTGGTTAATGTAGTAGGAAACTTTTTAGTGTTGTCGCTGATCTGCAATCACGGTGGACTTTGTCTGTCACTTTGCGTGCTGCGGACTGCAGCCTGCCAGTCCTAGGCGAACCTTTTTAGTAGTTTGTTTAGTGAGTTACATAAGAACTTTCCAAGTCGACGGTACGCAAATCAAGCAATACTAATAACGTAGTAGACCACATGAGATCGGTCAATATATCCCGTGGAATAGTTGTCTATTTGCTATTTCGCCAAAATATTTTGTTATTGTTCTTTTGAAATATTTGATTTGGTTGACAACAATCATCCCTGTTTTCGGGTCTTTCTTTCTTTCATGTTGTACATCAGCTCCCCCCAGGGGCAAGAGGACAGAGGAGGTGGTGGTTGCTGCTGCTGCAGAAGGTCAGGATCGGCCAGGCGAGGGCTCCTTTGCTGGCCCCAGTAAGTTTTCATTTTAATATAGAGTACCTCATTCGATTTTTTCTAAATCGTCTTTGATCTTCTTGTAGACTGTATCTAAATTCTTATCCTGCCTCGACTATGACTCCCTGTGGTATTACTAGATTATTCTTAGTAGTCTGTCTATGTAGCTAACTAAGATTGCACATTTGGCAATTCCATTGGACTCCCATTCTAGTCAGCAATAGCTCTATGCACTGAGCCTTCCTTGGAAAAAGGGACATTTTTACTTTAGATTAGACAGTCACAAATGATTACATTGTTTTCTGTTTTTTTTTCACATTTCTTTATTCCTAGACTAAATATTATATAGTAGTGAGTGGTGTATTCTAACATTCTTAAATGTACTTTGTAGGTGGAACATCTGGTGGCGGGGTCAGCGCGGAGGTGGTGGTGTTGGATGAGGAGAACACTTCTGGGGAGGAGGCGGTGCAAGTGCCGGACGACCCCAATGTGCCTGTGAGGGTTCACACAATGGTGGCGGGCAGAGGTAAGCTATATATTCCTTACTTATTGAGATTGAAGACTGCAGAGTGTGCTTTCTGCACGGGTGTATTATAAATCAAACAGGTAGTAGCCTCTTCTAAATGTACTTCGACTTAGCTGTGAAATTTTTGGCGAGAAGAATCCCAATCAGATCTGAGATGAACTTGATGGATGGGATGAACGAAAAGCGAAAGAAGGGTGTAAGTAAGTGTGGAAGGACGAGAAATTTAATGATGACTGGCAAAGAAGAATGATATGTGTTTGCTTGGTCCCCGAGGTGGCTGGGAAGGAAAGAATATGGTATGGTGCATGGCTGGGTGAATGATGAAGCAAGGATGGGTGGAAGGAGAACACCCTGGGTGGGTGAAACAGAAACTGTATGTGTGCATATACTTTGAATTGATGGATGCCTGGATCATGGTACTATCTGACTCTTAGATAGCATATGTGTATCTAGAGAGAGTAGACGGTCACTGGATGAACTAAGTGTTACTTTGAAGAGCATGTAACACCGCACCCGCACGTCCGTTCCAGTGTAGGAAAGGCAAGGAAAAGAAGTTGTAATTTTGTCCAAATACTACCATGAATAGTAGCAGTAGTTTGTATTGCAACTGCAAGCACAGCATATATCCGGTTATTACGGTGGACACTCCCTACCTCTCTTAATAAGTTTAGTTTAGTAGTAGTACGTCATTCTTGTGTGGGTGTATCACTGTTCACTCAATAAAAAGCAAAGCACCTAAAGTCATCCCATATGTAATCAAATACATCCCATGTGAAGTGATAGATAATCAGATTATTTAGCTTCTTCATTTTCCTTTTCTAGTACTCATTTGCACTGTAGGGTGAAAGTTAAATTAATTAAGCAGTAGCCCTTTTAACAGAGTATTCTCAGTGCCACCCGTAATAGAAAAATAAGAGCTTCACCACCTGCATGTACTGGACCGGTACAGTAACGCAAGTCTGTCTGACTCATCATGGTGTGCGTCTGTTTTTCTCGGGTGCAAGTTCACTGCGCTGGCATTATACCGGCTTGCAGAAGATAGCGTACCAATTTTCCTAAACAAGAGAGAAGAAGAAGAAGAAGACTGGTGTACTGTCATAGTCGACTGTAATGGAAGTCCATAGTGCTCGTAGAATTTGTTTCTTAAACTCCCACTAATGTTAGAGCAAGTATGAAGAAGTGGGAGGTTAGATAGATACTGGCCTCAATAGTTATGTACTGTGCTTTCAAGTTGCTAGTTGTACTGTGACACAACTTTCTGCTCAATCATTTTGTGTTAATATTAAGGAGCATTGGTTACAGAACATGTCTTTCTTTCTTCATATAGTTGCTCCTTCCAAATCACAAGGAGCAGGCTCGAATGGCCCGGCAACGGAGGCTGGATGCCACTGTCGCAGAATATCGGCGGCTGCTGGCCCTGGAGGAGGAGGACACGCAGTCTACAGGTACATCCACTGCGACAGCTGCATCCTCCTCCGGGCCCACACGGGCTGCCAGCCAGCGCAGTGCTCCAGCTGTACGGAGCCGGGCTACCAAAGCCAACCGCTACCGCCGAGCAGCAAAGACAGCAGCTGCCCCCCACAGGAGTTGCAAGGCACGCCAGCGCCGCTTATGCCTCAGAGTGTCCTACCTGGAGCAGGAGGTCTTAACTTATAAGAACTTGGTGGAGGGTCCGCTCCGACCATGCCACCCTCCGCAAGAAGTATGATGCCCTGGCCGCTAAAGTAAACAGCATCCTGCCGTAGTGTCCCTTGCCCCTTTTTTAGAGACTTTTGGGGGGTGGGAATTGGGAGTTGGGTTGTTTTTGGGACTTTCGAAGGACAATAGTTGGGGTTAGGGAGGGTCTTGCGGGAGATTATTTTGTTAGGGCTACACAAATATACTTTTTGAAACTTTATCTGAGCATACCTGTTTTTTACTGCTTTTGAGTCTGGTGGGTGTGGGTTTAACAGTAAGTTTGTTTTCCTGAAACTTAAGTCTGTGTCATTGTCTTCCTTTAAGAGTAAATTGCTAAATGTTTTCAACACTAAGTGCCTCTCACAGAGTAAGTGTTCCCCCCTTTCCCTCCATGGATTTTCTTCAAATCACTTGCAACCAAAATTACACATTCCCACGAGTGCTCTAAGACCCCAGAACTCAGTTGCAAAAATCAAGAACACCCCGAAACACATGCAATCCTGCTGCTAGGGCTAACCCTAACGAACCCTAAGTTACAAAAAGTGCCAAAAACCTTTTCCTCATGGATGTTGTCCAAACCAGTTTTATCCGGTATTAGACCTTCCCAGCAATGGCCCCAGAGCCGTCAACCCAGGCGAAAACAAGTAGAAGACCCCCAAACAGCCAAAAAGCAAAAGTACAAAAATGGTGACTGTCACTTTTCTGAAAATTTCCAAAATCACTCAGTGCGTGCTCTGCAGCTAGGCCCTAACTCCCCTCTGCCTCCATGGATTTCCTTCAAACCTCTTGCTATCAAAACTATCCATACCCATCAGTGCTCCCAGACCCCGAAACCCACCCACAAACACCAGGAAGCCCCCCAAACAGGCCCCCGAAAACGCTACATTGAGCGAAATGTCAGAAAATGCAAAAACTTTTTCCTCATGGATGTTGTCCAAACCAGTTTTATACGGTATTAGACCCTCCCAGCAATGGCCCCAGAGCCGTCAACCCAGGCGAAAACAAGTAGGAGACCCCTAAACAGCCAAAAAGCAAAAGTACAGGTGATTAAAGTTTTAATTATATTAACTGTGCAAAACAAAGAAAGACAGAAACACAGGAATAAAAGTGAAGTACGAAAAAGAAAATTTTTCATTCATTGACTCATTTTTAGGGCTCAGTGTCAGGGAAGAAGAGCTCATACTCTGCGAATTCAGGCAGGAGTAGGTCAGTGTCACCTAACACAGAAGAAATTCCCTCATCTAAGTTGCTGTCCTCGTCGTCTTCTTCCGTCGTGCAATCTGGTACTTTGTAATCTGGTGGTATGAGGTGCTCATTCATCTTGATCATTGTTAACCTCTCCACATTTTTGGGCGAGAGGCGGGTCCGTTTGCAAGTAACAATGCCACAAGCAGCACTGAAAACACGTTCAGAAGACACGCTTGCGAGTGGGCAAGACAAGTAATGTATAGCCAGGTTGGTGATCTCTGGCCACAATTCTTTTTTCCCATGCCAATACGCCAATGGGTCAGCATTAACATAGACCTCTGTTGAGTCATTCAGATAGTCCTGCACCATCGACTCAAGGTTCTCCACGGTTCCTCCACTTTGCTTACTTTTTGGCCTGACCTTTTGAGAACCAAACCCAAGCTCAACTAGCCAATCCTCTTCATCACTCGATATTTCTGTTGTGTCTGGTGCAGATGATCCGGTTGCCGGTGTCTTTAACGGCTGAGAGGTCACTTCTGCCACAGCCACAGGTGCAGAAGTGGAGTCTTTTGACTGGGGATGGCCTGCTGATGCTGATGTACTGCCTTTTCCTTGAATTTGCTGCCGTTCTCTTTCAAACCTCATGGCTGACAAGGCTAGCCAATGTTTGTACTTTGTAAAATCTTCATCACCAAAAGGAAATAATGCGCTGCCTGCCAGCGCCTTTTTGTAGCGTGGATGCAGAATAGTAGCACAAATGTAATGCTGTTCTGAGTGGATCTTTTGAAGACGTTCATCGCCAAGTAAGCGCTCTAATAATTTCTCCGCCAAAACAAAAGCTTCTTGCTTTTCTTCATCTTTTTGAAACTTAGAAGACACCGCCTTCAGTTTGTGCTCCAGCATGCGCAACAATGGGATAGCTTTTCCCAAATTACAGTCCTCCCTGCTGACTGCACGCGTGAAGACCTCAAAAGGACGAAGCATGTCTGTCAGGCTTTTAACTAGCTCCCATTCCGCCGCATCTAGCCTCAGGTCCTTCTGAGCTGTACCCAGTGTTAAGAAATACTGATCGAGTACCGTAAACTGCTCATACAGACGCTCAAGCATGTAGAAGGTTGAGTTCCAACGTGTTGGCACCACCTGGATGAGTGCTTTCACTGGCATTCGATGTTCATGTAGCAGGTGCCTCAGATGCTTCCGGGCCTTAAAAGAATGGCTGAAATGGTTGCACATTTTTCGGCAGGTGACCACTAACTCGCATGCTGGACTGTCTTTATCCAAGAATTTTTTAACAACCAGGTTTATACAGTGCGCCAAACACGGCACTCTGAAATAGTTACCCAGATCCATGGCCTAAACTACATTGGCACCATTATCCGTGGAAACATAACCAATCTCGCGTTTTTTTGGGGACAGCCAGTGAAAGAGCTATGTGTTAAACTCATTCAAAATGTTTTCTGCTGTATGACGTTTCTCAATCAATCAATCAATCAAGTCATTTATAGAGCGCACTACTCACCCCTAGGGTCTCAAGGCGCTAGGTGGGGGGGGGGTGCCGTTACTGCTCGAACAGCCAGGTCTTGAGCTTCTTCCTGAAGGAGAGGTGGTCTTGGGTCAGGCGCAGGTCGGTCGGGAGAGAGTTCCAGGTCTTGGCGGCCAGGTAGGAGAAGGACCTTCCTCCTGTTGTCGCTCTTCGGATGCGGGGGACGGCGGCGAGGGCGTGGCTGGTTGATCTGAGGTGGCGCTTGGGAGTGTAGAAGTTGATCCGGTTGTTGAGGTAGCTCGGGCCTTGGTCGTGTAGGGCTTTGTGCGCGTGGGTGAGGAGACGGAAGGTGATTCTTTTGTTGACGGGGAGCCAGTGCAGGTCTCTCAGATGTCCGGAGATGTGGCTGTTTCGTGGGATGTCGAGGATGAGTCTGGCTGAGGCGTTCTGGATCCGCTGGAGTCTCTTCTGGAGCTTGGCGGTGGTTCCGGCGTAGAGGGCGTTGCCGTAGTCCAGTCGGCTAGTGACGAGGGCCTGGGTGACAGTCTTCCTGGTCTCGGTGAGGATCCACCAGAAGATCTTCCGTAGCATGCGTAGGATGTTGAAGCATGACGAGGAGACGGCGTTGACTTGTCTGGTCATGGAGAGGGAGGAGTCCAGGATGAAGCCCAGGTTGCGTGCGTGGTCCGTCGGTTTGGGTGCGGTGCCCAGGGCGGGGGGCCACCAGGAGTCGTCCCAGGCGGAGGGCGAGGAGCCCAGGATGAGGACCTCCGTCTTGTCTGAGTTCAGTTTCAGGCGGCTGGTCGTCATCCATTCGGCTACATCTCTCATCCCTTCGTGCAGGTTGGCTCTGGCGGCGGCGGGGTCGTTGGTCAGGGAGAGGATCAGCTGGGTGTCGTCGGCGTAGGAGATTATGTTGAGGTTGTGTTGGCGTGCGATGGCCGCGAGGGGGCTCATGTAGATGTTGAAGAGGGTGGGGCTCAGCGAGGATCCTTGAGGGACGCCGCAGATGACTTCGGTGGCCTCTGACTTGTACGGGGTAGGCGGACTCTCTGTGTTCTTCCGTTGAGGAAGGAGGTGATCCATTCCAGTGCCTTCTCCTGGATTCCGATGTTGCCGAGGCGCTGTACTAGGGTGCGGTGGCAGACAGTGTCGAAAGCCGCGGAGAGGTCCAAGAGGATGAGGGCCGCTGTTTCTCCGTTGTCCATCAGGGTTCGGATGTCATCGGTGGCAGCGATGAGGGCGGTCTCGGTGCTGTGGTTCGCTCGGAAGCCAGACTGTGAGGGGTCGAGGGATCCATTCGTCTCGAGGAAGGCGGCCAGCTGTTTGTTGACGGTCTTCTCGATGACTTTGGCCGGGAACGGGAGGAGCGAGATGGGACGGTAATTCTTGAGGTCGGTGGGGTCTGCTGTAGGTTTCTTGAGAAGAGCGCTGAGCTCTGCGTGCTTCCAGCTCTCCGGGAAGGTGGCGGTGTCGAAGGAGGTGTTGATAATGTCCCGCAGGTGGGGTGCGATGACCGCGTCGGGCCTGTTGAAGATGTGGTGAGGGCAGGGGTCAGTCGGAGATCCGGAGTGGACGGAGTTCATTGTGCGGATGGTGTCTTCGGTGCTGATCGGAGTCCAGGTGCGGAGGGTGGTGGTGGGTGGCGTTGTTGCGGTTGTGGCGTGCGTTGGTTGGTTGCTGAAGCTGTTGTGTATGTCCGCGATCTTGTTGTGGAAGTAGGAGGCGAGGGAGTTGCAGAGGTCTTGCGATGGGGTGATGTCGTTGTTTCCGGCGTTGGGGTTGGAGAGCTCTTTCACGATGTTGAAGAGTTCCTTGCAGTTGTGTGCGTTGTTGTCCAGCCGGTCCTTGTATGTATTTTTCTTGGTGGCGCGGATCAGTTGGTGGTGTTTCCGGGTGGCGAGCTTGAGGGTGGTCATGTTGTCCGTAGTTGGTTCCCTTCTCCATACTTTCTCGAGGGCTCGGCAGTTCTTCTTGGAGCTCTTGAGTTCGTCGGTGAACCATGGGGTTTTTCTGCTGCCGGGTCTGCTGGGCGGGGTTCTCAGAGGGGCGAGTTCGTCCGCGCAGTTGTTGATCCACTTCGTGAGGTTGTCGGCGGCCTGGCTGGGGTTCGCTGAGCTGGCGGGAGGGTGCTGGCTCAGGGAAGCGGTGAGCTGGTCGGCTGTGATCTTGTTCCAGCTTCTTCGGGCAACCTGTTGCTGGTGGTGGTGGATCGTCGTTCTTTTGAAGGTGAAGTGGACGCAGCTGTGGTCCGTCCAGTGGAGTCCTGTTGCGTGGCTGAAGGTGACGTCTTTGCTGGATGAGAAGACGGCGTCGAGTGTGTGTCCGGCGAGGTGGGTGGGGGTGGTCACCAGTTGCTTGAGTCCGAGGTTGGCGAGGTTGTCGAGCAGGGTGATGGTGTTGCGGTCGCTGTTGTTCTCCAGGTGGAAGTTGAGGTCCCCCAGGAGGATGTAGTCGGCAGAGGGGAGGGCATGCGGGCTGATGAAGTCGGCGATGTCCTCGCTGAATCGTGTGCGTGGACCCGGGGGTCGGTAGATCAGGGTGCCTCGGAGGGTGGTCTTCGGGTCGGTGTGGATCTGGAAGTGCAGGTGTTCGGCGGTGGTTAGGGTGTCGTCGGTGTTGGTCGTGATGCGGATGGTGTCTCTGTGGATGATGGCGATGCCTCCTCCCGTCTGGTTGGCGGTGCGGTCCCTCCGTGTGATCTTGTAGCCCTCTGGGATGGCGATGGCGATGTCGGGCGCTGAGGAGGCGTTCATCCAGGTCTCAGTGAGGAAGGCGACGTCAGGGGCGGTGGTGTCGAGGAGGTTCCAGAGTTCTACGGCGTGTCTGTGGACGGAGCGGGTGTTGAGCAGGATGCACTTGAGGTGGTTGCTGCTGGTGTTCGGCTTGGCGAGTGCTGGTGCAGGGTAAGTCCGGATGCAGGTGAACTTGCAGGCGTGGCAGCTGAAGGGTCCGTGAGTGTGCCTCGGGGAGGCGCGGTGACATCTCGGGATGGCGCCAGTGTTGAGTGCGAGGAGTTCGGCGGCGTTGTAGGTTCGTCGGGTTGGCTTCCGTCGGTGGGGGCCAGGGGTCCTGGCACTGGGCGCGGTCCAGGCGCGGACGGGCGCAGACGGGCTTACCTTTGGCGCGCCTTCGGCGCACAATCGGCGCGCCCGCTGCGCGTCAACGCTGCGCGTTCGCACGGTCGCCATATATGGCGAAGTGCGCGGGTGGGCGGAGCAGCTGGGAGGCGGGAGCGGGGAGGGAACAGAAGGAAAAAGGGGCGGGGTCAGCGGTGGTGGCGGGAAGCGTGGAGCGGGGAGGGACGACGGAGGGCGGCAACAGGCAGGAGAGAGCAGGAAAACAGCGGGAGAAACAACAATATTAACAGATACAGCGGGAAAGGCAACAATTATGGCAATGACACTTCTACTTAGTCAATACAGAAAAATAAACACCAGGGGCACAGGGAGCGGAGCGCCGATCACGGACCACGCCGCTCTGGGGAGGGGGCGTGGTCACGAGGCGGCAGTCGGGCAGCAAGGCACAGCGGAGGGGGAAGCACACGCAGCAGCTGGTGGCCGTGCGGCGCGGGAGCGTCCTAGGACTAGGACACACTCACCTGCGTCGCACGGTCGCCATATATGGCCAGGTGCGCGGGTGGGCGGAGCAGCTGGGAGGCGGGAGCGGGGAGGGAACAGAAGGAAAAAAGGGGCGGGGTCAGCGGTGGTGGCGGGAAGCGGGGAGGGACGACGGAGGGCGGCAACAGGCAGGAGAGAGCAGGAAAACAGCGGGAGAAACAACAATATTAACAGATACAGCGGGAAAGACAATAATTATGGCAATGACACTTCTACTTAGTCAATACAGAAAAATAAGCACCAGGGGCACAGGGAGCGGAGCGCCGATCACGGACCACGCCGCTCTGGGGAGGGGGCGTGGTCACGAGGCGGCAGTCGGGCAGCAAGGCACAGCGGAGGGCCTTTCTCCAAGCCAAACATGGCTAGTGTTGCATGTTTCCGAGCAGCTTTAAAAACTTGGTCCAGGTCAGCACCTGAGTTTAACTTTGCTTTAACCCCTGAAAAAGAGACCCAGTGTGCAGTGATGCACATGTAATCAGTGCCTGCGCCACTGGTCCACATGTCCTTTGTGAGATGTATAGTGTGAACAGCACTCTTCTGCAAAGCTGCCCCAATCACCTCCAGCACATCTTCATGTAGTGCTGGAACCGCAACTCGGGCAAAATAGAACCAGCTAGGAACCTTCCATTTAGGGCAGAGCGCTGCCACTAATTCTAGAAAACCAACCACTTCTACAAAAGAAAAAGGGAGAAGATCCAGCGCTAGCATTTTAGCCAGCTTTGCATTATACAGACGCGTCGTTGGGTGGTTGCGTGCATATGGCGCGTCTGAAAACAACATGGTTCTAATGTTGCCCTGGACCATTTTGCGGGATGATGATGACTTCTTCGACCCAGTTACGCTCGCTGATGAACTTTTTCGCATTGGTATCTCACTCTGTCCCACACTCTTAGTGTGGCTCACAGGGGGTGTGCTGACAGGGGTACTGGGTGTAAGTGAAGTGTGTGACGCTTCTTCCTCCTCGTCATCATCAGATGGAACATCAACATTTTCTTGACTTGCAATTCGGGCTTCCTTGATCTCCTTTAGGTGCGCAAGCCATTGGACAAGGTGCTGTCTCTTAAGATGACTTCTCTGGTCTCCAGTCCCATAGTTGGTACCACGCTTACCACGACTAACTGCAAGCTTACAAATGCTACAAATGGCTAGGTTTTCCTTTTTTGGGCAAATACTAAAGAAGTCCCAAACTGCGGACTTGAAATGTCTGGGGGGGCCGGTGGAGGCGATACTGGTGGTGGTCATGCTGCTAATGCCAGATGAAGTGGAGGATGCGTATTGCTGAACTTTAGTACGTTGTGCACTTTGCCCACCACTAATTGAGGTCGAGGTAGATGGAGGTCCCGTCTGGCGAGGAAGAAATATGGAAGCGGTAGGTGGTGGTGTACTAGTTAACTTCAATGATTGTGGTGTTCCCATTGCCTCCTCGTCGACTTCATCATCACGCTCAGCAGCTTGTCGGGCTAGGGTCAAAATGTCTGTTTGCTGCATGCCCACTGGGGCTTCAGTGACATTAGTGATGACTGCGTCGTCGTCGTGAGAGTCTTCAGCAGCAGGAGTATACGCCACTTCTTGTTGAGCGTCATCACACTCCATAACTATGAGAGTTTCGACAACCTTCCTTTTACGCTTAGCTACCTTTGTCAGATCATGGTGTGCCTCAGCCTCACTCTCAGACGGCAGTGGTGCTGGTTCCCAAGTAAGATCCATATCATCAGAAGGAGGTGGGCTTGAAGAAGATGTAGACACCACCACCCTTGATCTTTTCCTTGCTCGGGATGTGGAAGACAATGAATGATCATCAGGAGGAGTGGCTTCCTCGAATGATACCTCGGCTTGATTGTCGATTTCCAGATGTGCCCCTACTTCTGGAGGAACAACTATTGTGGGCACTTGTGACCCTCCATGCGCCTCTGCTTGCTCCTCTCCTTGCGCCGCCTCTCCTTCCACATGTACTTGGGCTTGTACTTGCACATGTGGTTGTTGTTGCGGCTGTGGTTGTTCAACACTCGTCAGATGAGTTACAACAACCTGTGTTGATTGAGGGACATTGCTGCTACTTTCTTGCGAGGAGCCAACATCACTGGTCGATGGTGATTGAACAAGTAGACTGGCTGCCTCTGCAGCACTCAAGGGCTTGTACTTAAGTTGACGTGGGGGTGGTGGCACTGAGCCCAATGGAGCGGGGGTGCTGCTCCCAGCTTGGTCCCCAGCAGATCCCGCTGCTGCTGCAGGTGTACTTTTTTTATATTCCCAAAAAATGTGGCGGGCGGCACACCAGTCTGCTTGGTAACTTGCTTCTTCTGCTCCTTTCTGGCATCTTTCTAGCTAGAGGAGCTACGGGGAACTTTTTTTGGGGCCATCTTCTTCAGATGTCACTCAGAACAGCAGGCCGCAGTTGCACAAGTTGCAGAGTTGTCTGCGGCCACACGTGACGTTGTGCTGCACACACCGCAGCAGGACTTCTTCCTGGCACTGGTGGTTCTCTTGTGCACCTAAAAGCAATGGAAGACAGAGGAACATCAGTTATACACCCCAAAAAATCGACAAAAACCACAAAATTCAGCACAATCCCAGCCCACCCATGCCCTCAATGATGTTTAAATTCAAGAAGACACCCCACAGAAAGACTAGTCCCATGCACCACTCACTACCCCTGGGCATCATGGATGAAAGCTATGCAAAATGGGTGCACCCCAAGCACATGTTGCCTGTACCAGCACTCAAGATGGCCACCACCACCACCCACATGGCCAGTCCACATCAACAGTACACCCCCCAAAAAAAGAAAAACACACAAAAATCACCACAATCCAATGCCATCCAGGATGTTTACATTAAAGAGAGTGAGAGCCCACAGGCAGACTCAGTCCATGCACCACTCACTACCCCTGGGCAAAAGGCGCCACCAGCAGCCCCAAGAAATCGACAAAAAAACACAAAATTCAGCACAATCCCAGCCCACCCATGGCCTCAATGATGTTTAAATTCAAGAAGACACCCCACAAAAAGACTAGGCCCATGCACCACTCACTACCCCTGGGCATAATGGATGAAAGCTAGCCAAAATGGGTGCAGGCCTCAGACACTGCCTGTCTTCAAAATGGCCCCTTGCACCCCAAGCACATGTGGAGGGCCTGCCTGTACAAGCACTCAAAATGGCCACCACCACCCACATGGCCAGTCCACATCAACAGTACACCCCCCAAAAAACGAAAAACACACAAAAATCACCACAATCCAATGCCATCCAGGATGTTTACATTAAAGAGACCCCACAGGCAGACTCAGTCCATGCACCACTCACTACCCCTGGGCAAAAGGTCACAACAGCAGCCCCAAAAAAATCGACAAAAACACAAAATTCAGCACAATCCCAGCCCATCCATGGCCTCAATGATGTTTAAATTCAACAAAACAGTTGTATCATGCACCCATAACTAACCCTGGTCCTACTGGATACTGTGGCTACCCACAATATATTTTATTTAATGTTCTGAAAAAGTTCCAAAATTGTAATTGCAGCAACTGTAATGCCCCAAACAAACTTACTTGTGAAAGTTGATTTCTAATCCAAAAGTGATCCAAAGAAAGTCAAAAAGGCCTTTAACCCAAATATCCAGCAGCATCCACAAAGAGTAATCCTTCGAGGTCAAGGTCCAAATGAAAGTGACCAGCACATGAAGAAAGCACTGGGAGGAGCCTGCTGGACAGGAACAGGAAGTTGGAGACTGTGGGGCACTTCCTTCCAAAATGGACTCCTTGCTAAAACAAGCATTTACAATGCAACGGTCTCGCCTTTGCAAAAGTTAGCGCTTTTGGCATTGTAAATGACAAATGTTTTATTTATGTGTTGGTTTTGGAAACAGATAAATAAATGGCATTGTCATGAGCAGTAGAGAGTGAGTAGTAGAGAGTGAGTAGTAGAGAGAGTAGTAGAGAGTAATAGTGAGTAGTAGAGAGAGTAGTAGTGAGTAGTAGAGAGTGAGTAGAGAGTAGTAAGTGAGTAGTAGAGTGTGTAGTAGAGAGTAGTGAGTGTGTAGTAGAGAGTAGTGAGTGTGTAGTAGAGACTAGTGAGTGTGTAGTAGAGAGTGTGTAGTAGAGAGTGTGTAGTAGAGAGTGTGTAGTAGAGAGTGTGTAGTAGAGAGTGTGTAGTAGAGAGTGAGCAGTAGAGACTAGTGAGTGTGTAGTAGAGTGGTGAGTGTGTAGTAGAGTGGTGAGTGTGTAGTAGAGTGTGTAGTAGAGTGTGTAGGAGAATGTGTAGTAGGGAGTGTAGTAGAGTGTGTAGTAGAGAGTGTGTAGTAGAGAGTAGTGAGTGTGTAGTAGAGAGTGTGTAATACAGAATGTGAAGTAGAGAGATTGAAGTAGAGAGATTGAAGTAGAGAGATTGAAGTAGAGAGATTGAGGTAGAGAGATTGAATTAGAGAGATTGAGGTAGAGAGATTGAAGTAGAGAGTGTGGAGTAGAGAGTGTGGAGTAGAGAGTGGAGAGTCTGTAGTAGAGTGTAGTAGAAAGTAGTGAGTGTGTAGTAGAGTAGTAGAGAATGTGTAGTAGAGTAGTAGAGAGTAGTAGAGGGTGTGTAGTAGAGTGTGTAGTAGAGCGTGTGTGTAGCAGAGTGTGTAGTAGAGTGTAGTAGAGTGTGTAGTGTAGAGTGTGTAGTAGAGAGTGTGTAGTAGAGAGTGTGTAATGTAGAGTATGTAATGTGAAGTGTGTAATGTAGAGTGTGTAATGTAGAGTGTGTAATGTAGAGTGTGTAATGTAGAGTGTGTAGTAGAGTGTGTAGTAGAGTGTGTAGTAGAGTGTGTAGTAGAGTGTGTAGTAGAGTGTGTAGTAGAGTGTGTAGTAGGGAGTGTAGTAAGTAGTGACTGTAGTAGATAGTGTGTAGTAGAGAGTGTCTAGTATAGAGTGTGTCGAAGAGAGTAGTGGCTGTAGTAGTGAGTGTGTAGTGAGTGTGTAGTAGAGTGTGTAGTAGAGAGTAGTGACTGTAGTAGAGAGTGTGTAGTAGTGTGTAGTAGAGAGTAGTGACTGTAGTAGAGTGTGTAGTACAGTGTGTAGTAGAGAGTTGTGACTGTAGTAGATAGTGTGTAGTAGAGAGTGTCTAGTATAGAGTGTGTCGAAGAGAGTAGTGGCTGTAGTAGTGAGTGTGTAGTGAGTGTGTAGTAGAGAGTAGTGACTGTAGTAGAGAGTGGGTAGTAGTGTGTAGTAGAGAGTAGTGACTGTAGTAGAGTGTGTAGTACAGTGTGTAGTAGAGAGTAGCGACTGTAGTAGAGAGTGTGTAGTAGAGTGTGTAGTAGAGAGTGTGTAGTAGAGTGTGTAGTAGAGAGTAGAGTGCGTAGCAGAGAGTAGTGACTGTAGTAGAGAGTGTGTAGTAGAGTGTGTAGTAGAGAGTGTGTAGTAGAGTGTAGTAGAGAGTAGAGTGCGTAGTAGAGAGTAGTGACTGTAGTAGGGAGTGTGTAGTAGAGAGTAGTGACTGTAGTAGAGAGTGTGTAGTAGAGAGTGTGTAGTAGAGAGTGTGCAGTGATTTGAGTTTTACATCAAATTAAAAACGGGAACGGAACAAACTCATCCTATACATTATTGTGGTAGGTGCCCACGCATATAGGGTTAAATGATGCGTTAGATGCCACAGGTCCCACCAACACGCTTCCTTTATGATAGGAGAATGCCCAACATCGCGGAGATTTGCTCTCTGCTCTTCCCGGATATTTGTATTTTCAAATGTATAATGTTATCCTGCTAAACGAAGACGATGCTCAAACTATAAAAGAAGAGGGTTTCACAGATATGTTAGTCCTTCCGGGCAAACGAAATGACCCAAAGAAAGATCAAGTGACAGTTTAGAGCTCCAAGTGAGTCTTAATAAAATCAGTGTCTGGAACGCATAGCATCAAAAAACGAGCGGGGCATCAAACTGCAGTGTCATTCAATCAAAGCTTCAAGGCTTCTGAGCGCTAGCCGAGAATTATTTTTTGTGAAGCACTAATCACTGTGGAAGGTGCCCCTGCTATCCCAGATGTGAGAAGTCAGTCTGATATGAAAATAAGCAGTATTTGGAATGAATGTATTTGGCAGGGGGAAGGTGGGGCGGCGCAAGACCGTACTGACGAGTGAACAGGAGCCATTTTGTACCGAGTGATTCTGCCTGTGTGCATGTAGACAAACCAGGCAGCAGCATGAGCATGTGATTCGGTAAAATAACAAGCATTTACAATGCAATGGTTTTGCCTTTGTTAAAGTTAGAGCTATTGGCATTGCTCTTGACACTCTGAAGCTCCACTCTGCATTCTGAAGCTCCACTCTGCACTCTGAAGCTCCACTCTGCACTCTGAAGCTCCACTCTGCACTCTGAAGCTCCACTCTGCACTCTGAAGCTCCACTCTGAAGCTCCACTCTGAAGCTCCACTCTGAAGCTCCACTCTGAAGCTCCACTCTGAAGCTCCACTCTGAAGCTCCACTCTGAAGCTTCACTCTGCACTCTGAAGCTCCACTCTGAAGCTCCACTCTGAAGCTCCACTCTGAAGCTCCACTCTGAAGCTCCACTCTGAAGCTCCACTCTGAAGCTCCACTCTGCACTCTGAAGCTCCACTCTGAAGCTCCACTCTGAAGCTCCACTCTGCACTCTGAAGCTCCACTCTGAATCTGCACTCTGAAGCTCCACTCTGCACTCTGAAGCTCCACTCTGAAGCTCCACTCTGCACTCTGAAGCTCCACTCTGAATCTGCACTCTGAAGCTCCACTCTGCACTCTGAAGCTCCACTCTGAATCTGCACTCTGAAGCTCCACTCTGCACTCTGAAGCTCCACTCTGAAGCTCCACTCTGCACTCTGAAGCTCCACTCTGAAGCTCCACTCTGCACTCTGAAGCTCCACTCTGCACTCTGAAGCTCCACTCTGAAGCTCCGCTCTGAAGCTCCGCTCTGAAGCTCCGCTTTGAAGCTCCACTCTGAAGCTCCACTCTGCACTCTGAAGCTCCACTCTGAAGCTCCACTCTGCACTCTGAAGCTCCACTCTGAAGCTCCACTCTGCACTCTGAAGCTCCACTCTGAAGCTCCACTCTGCACTCTGAAGCTCCACTCTGAAGCTCCACTCTGCACTCTGAAGCTCCACTCTGAAGCTCCGCTCTGAAGCTCCACTCTGAAGCTCCACTCTGAAGCTCCACTCTGAAGCTCCACTCTGAAGCTCCACTCTGAAGCTCCACTCTGAAGCTCCACTCTGCACTCTGAAGCTCCACTCTGAAGCTCCACTCTGCACTCTGAAGCTCCACTCTGAATCTGCACTCTGAATCTGCACTCTGAAGCTCCACTCTGCACTCTGAAGCTCCACTCTGCACTCTGAAGCTCCAC
This sequence comes from Lissotriton helveticus, assembly GCF_964261635.1. Taxonomy (NCBI): domain Eukaryota; kingdom Metazoa; phylum Chordata; class Amphibia; order Caudata; family Salamandridae; genus Lissotriton; species Lissotriton helveticus. The sequence goes on along the minus strand of NC_136057.1, from coordinate 8,872,252 downwards.
TCTGAAGCTCCACTCTGAAGCTCCACTCTGCACTCTGAAGCTCCACTCTGAAGCTCCACTCTGCACTCTGAAGCTCCACTCTGAAGCTCCACTCTGAAGCTCCACTCTGAAGCTCCACTCTGAAGCTCCACTCTGAAGCTCCACTCTGAAGCTCCACTCTGCACTCTGAAGCTCCACTCTGCACTCTGAAGCTCCACTCTGAAGCTCCACTCTGAAGCTCCACTCTGAAGCTCCACTCTGCACTCTGAAGCTCCACTCTGAAGCTCCACTCTGCACTCTGAAGCTCCACTCTGAAGCTCCACTCTGAAGCTCCACTCTGCACTCTGAAGCTCCACTCTGAAGCTCCACTCTGAAGCTCCACTCTGCACTCTGAAGCTCCACTCTGAAGCTCCACTCTGCACTCTGAAGCTCCACTCTGAAGCTCCACTCTGCACTCTGAAGCTCCACTCTGAAGCTCCACTCTGAAGCTCCACTCTGCACTCTGAAGCTCCACTCTGAAGCTCCACTCTGAAGCTCCACTCTGAAGCTCCACTCTGAAGCTCCACTCTGCACTCTGAAGCTCCACTCTGCACTCTGAAGCTCCACTCTGAAGCTCCACTCTGAAGCTCCACTCTGAAGCTCCACTCTGAAGCTCCACTCTGAAGCTCCACTCTGAAGCTCCACTCTGAAGCTCCACTCTGCACTCTGAAGCTCCACTCTGAAGCTCCACTCTGAAGCTCCACTCTGAAGCTCCACTCTGAAGCTCCACTCTGAAGCTCCACTCTGAAGCTCCACTCTGCACTCTGAAGCTCCACTCTGCACTCTGAAGCTCCACTCTGCACTCTGAAGCTCCACTCTGCACTCTGAAGCTCCACTCTGCACTCTGAAGCTCCACTCTGCAGCTCCACTCTGAAGCTCCACTCTGCAGCTCCACTCTGAAGCTCCACTCTGCACTCTGAAGCTCCACTCTGAAGCTCCACTCTGCACTCTGAAGCTCCACTCTGCACTCTGAAGCTCCACTCTGCACTCTGAAGCTCCACTCTGCACTCTGAAGCTCCACTCTGCACTCTGAAGCTCCACTCTGAAGCTCCACTCTGCAGCTCCACTCTGAAGCTCCACTCTGAAGCTCCACTCTGAAGCTCCACTCTGAAGCTCCACTCTGAAGCTCCACTCTGAAGCTCCACTCTGAAGCTCCACTCTGAAGCTCCACTCTGAAGCTTCACTCTGAAGCTTCACTCTGCACTCTGAAGCTCCACTCTGAAGCTCCACTCTGAAGCTCCACTCTGAAGCTCCACTCTGAAGCTCCACTCTGAAGCTCCACTCTGCACTCTGAAGCTCCACTCGGAAGCTCCACTCTGAAGCTCCACTCTGAAGCTCCACTCTGAAGCTCCACTCGGAAGCTCCACTCGGAAGCTCCACTCGGAAGCTCCACTCGGAAGCTCCACTCGGAAGCTCCACTCGGAAGCTCCACTCGGAAGGGGCAAAGATCGGAGCATCACGGAACTAAAACAAATATAAACAAGGCAGTGAGTGCAGCACCGCCTTAGCAGTGGGATAGCAGCCTTGATAACATCGGAGCAGCCCCTGCGCCCGGCCTCAAAACAATAAAGGCAACTCTAGAATGCAGATTTACCTGTATCCCGCAAGTGATGTACGCAGATGGGAAAGAAACAAATAGCAACCTTGGAGAGCTGGCGGGGCAGGCAAACACAGCATCGGGAGACGCAATATAAATAAAATAACAGCTAGTATCAAATTATACAAAAGCCCAACGTAACGAATTGCTCAAAAAAGTCAAACATCATGTGTACATGGAGACGCAATATAAATAAAAAAAAAAAAACAGCCACCAACAGATTAAAGAAAAGCCCCTCCATAGCGGATCGGTAAATAAACTCCAAACGCATCTGTTTATGCAGCATCACACAACCCACATGCCCATAATATTAAACAAACAAGTGATAGCCGCAAACCTTATCATTTAAATTAGTTAAAAAGCCGTTGTCCGAGCACCCGTGAATTGCCTGAGAGCTGGGGTACAAGCCTTCGCCAATGCAGAACGGGCACAGAGAGGCAGCCTGCTGTGGCGGAGCGCAAAATGATGCCCCCCCTGCAGAATGCGAAGAGGCCCCGAGGCTCTTGAGTATAAAGCATGCCTCGCAGATATGTAATGAGCTTGGGCTGAATAGGATCCCCCCGAAAGGCTGCAAGGTTTCTGCATGTTAGCCCCTAAAGAGCGGTAACATTATTAAAGCCGGTTTATGAGGTAATGGACAAAGTAAATGACTTCAACTAAAAAGGGTGTAAAAAAGGGCCGTGTCTTGATTTCGAGTGCTCGATCGGTTTATGAATTATGTGATGACTCGGTTCAGATATGGGGTCCAGGATCAGTACATATCCAAACGCCTTACGCTATCGGCTTGGATAGAAAGTATTGTAACCAAACTCGAGGGGACTTCAGAAGTACAGTGCCATAAAATTCAGCCATCAATGTTTAAAACTAAATAAAAAGGTAGCGTCCCAAAAAAATAAATAAATAAATACCGCCTTCGGGTAAAGTCCGCGCTATATAAAAATGCATAAATAACTAACTAAATACATACCGCAAATCACTGCCGTCACTCTGCCGGCCTGCAACCAGGAAGTCAGGCAGGCCGGCGCGTCAACAGGAAACAGGAAGTAGGAGGGCGGGAGCCTACCCCGCCTCCCACGGAAGAGCCGCGATTGGACGGAGCCGCCGTGTTTGGAGCACCGGAGCAGGCAGGAGCCTACCCTGCGCCCCGGTGCAGAAGGAGGGAAGAAGAGTCCTGCTGCCGGGCCCTGCAGCTGAGGAGAGCCGCCGCACGAAGGAAGCCGGTGAGTGCGTTGCTGAGCGGGGAAGGGGGAGGCGGGGGGCGCGGGGAAGGGGGAGGCGGGGGGCGCGGGGAAGGGGGAGGCGGGGGGCGCGGGGAAAGCATGTGCGGGCGGGCGGGCTTTGTATGTATGTGTGCGTGAGTGTGACTGTGGGGGAGGGGGGTGTGTGTGTGTGAGCGAGTGTCTGTGTGCCTGTATGTGTGTGCCTGCGTGTGCATGCGCTCGCCTGTGTGTGCGTGCGTGCGTGCATGCAGAGGGGTGGGGGCTGCCTGCCTGCGTCTGTAAAAGCAAGGGCTGTGAGTTACTCTGCGCATGCGCGGGGGCAAGCCTGTTCATTCCAAGCCAGCCTCAGCCAGCCTCGGGAAAAACGAAAGTAATAAAAAAGCGAAACTGACACTGCCACTGCAGACAATGCTGCGCGCTCCCGAGGTGAAATCCGGCACTGAAAACGCTCGTAACACTTTGGTGTCCACTCTCCTAAAAACGGATCACATTAGTTGTCGAGCTGACAGCATTCATGCTTCGCATGAATGCTAACGTCAGCTCGACCTAAAAAGTGCAGGTAAATGTCAACCTGAGGAGTGATTCTGATAAAAATCATCATTTTCTGAAGGTTTATGCTGTTTGCTTTATTTTGTGTTGTGTTGACATTTATGTACAGCCTTTAGAGCCGACTACTAGCTCCTGTGTGCTTCTGCTTTCTGCTTCGCACCTCGCACTTTCAGGCACCTGAGGCGGAAGCCGGGTGACCTTTAGAGCTCTGTACTCTTTTTAAATAGTCCTTCCTTACCTGCATCTCTTCACTTTAGCGTCGCGCTACCCTGCTTGCAGCTTTCCCGGTCTTCCAAACGGCACATAGAGGTGCTCAGGGAATCCCGGGGACCTGCTGACGAGCATTTGGTGGCGGCCATCTTGGGGGTAGGCTGTTGCATTGGTCGCAGTCTAGTGGTGCAGCTTCGCACCGGACTGCCAGCGACGCCTTAAAACTAAGCTCTCTCCTCTCCGCGCAGCGGACGCGCCTAAGGAGCGCCGAAGGAAAGCCCGTCTGCGCCCGTCAGCGTCCCGGAGGCTCCCGGGCGTGGGCCTTCTCCTTTGGGTGCTCCTTTGGGATGGCATCGTTTACAAGGGACGAGCTTTTTGCTCTGAGATACACTAATGAGTCATGTGCGGCCGTCTTCCCCAAACCACACCGCTCGCTTATCACATATCCGGCATGTGGCTGGCAACCTGGCGATCACCGCATCGCCTCTCTGACCCCCCCCTACGTCTCCCTCTCCTAGTATTAGGGGCATGCTGCTTAATACTAGATCTTTAAGGAAGCATGCGGATGATATTTACAGCCTTCTGACAGATGCTAAACCTCACTGTCTATTCTTAACTGAAACTTGGCTGGGGGAGGGCGCGGGACCGGACATCACCTGCGCCATCCCCCCGAGCCATGTGATATACAGGAAAGATAGAGTCAAGGGAAAGGGGGGTGGTGTCGAACTGGTCATTGACAGGAGCATTGCCTGTTCCATTATCCCAGTGGACGACATCACAGGCTGTGAAGTTCTGGCCTTCTCTCTCCCTCTCTCTTTCCTCTCATCAATCTTGTATTGGTCTATTGGTCTATAGACCCCCTGGCCCTATTGGCACCTTCCTTGAAGAACTCCATGCAGTGATCTCCATATTGTGCCTCAGAGCTGACCACTGTCTGTTGTTGGGCGACTTCAATATCCATATGGATAAGGAGGACGACCCGGACAGTTTTAAACTTAAAGACATTACAGCTGCCCTTCAGCTTCTGCCATACCTCGGATCACCTACTCACTGTAAAGGGCACATTTTAGATCAAATTTTCTCTACTGCCCCTATCGTCCTGACCTCCCTCACCCCTGTTTTGTGGTCAGACCACTTCTTAGCGGACTTCGAGATCCGCCTTACCATTAAGAAAGCCACTTACGGGCTCTGGCGGGATGCGCGCCCTTCTAGGGCTTTTGAGTATATTTCTCCAGCTATACTGCACAAGGCTCTTGAGACTCATCCTTGCCCACTTACTGGCTCGCTTGCAATCGATCTTGATCTTCTTCAGAATTGGCTGACACAACAACTAGCTATCCTTGCCCCTCCCGTTCTGCCAAAGCCACGTCGCAGAAGATCTAACTGAGCGTGGGAGGTCAGGATGATAACGCCGACTTTGCAAACAAGCCGAACGGATCTGGCGCAAACGTTACGATACCAGTGCCAAAGAAATCTATAGGGCTCGGATCAGGGACTATCATCAAGACATTATAGTTTCCAAAAAACCCTCTCTGGCCAGCAAAATCAATGGTGCTTCCAACTCCTGTAAGGAAATCTTTAAAATAGTTAAGGATTTCATCTCCCCTTCCTGGGCCTCTCCCAAACTGACTCACTCTGAGTCCTGGATCACCGAATTGGCAAATTTTTTCACTAACAAAATTAGGGCCATTCAGGTCTCCGCCACCCTGGACCCCCTTCCCTGCGTAGGATCCTCTGACCCCCCGCAGTCTTTTTCCACTCCTTCCCTCTGGAATTTCCCTCCACTATCCTTTGAGTCTTCCCTTGACCTGCTTTCCAAACTAAAATCTGGTTCTCCCCTGGACCCGTGCCCTGCCAAATTCTTGGCACGCATTGCCCCTACTCTTAATCACCTTATCAACCCTATTCTGAATCTCTCGTTCAACACTGGTGTAGTCCCCCAAGCTTGGAAGCAGGCTCTCATTCTGCCCCTTCTGAAGAAAGCTAATCTAAACCCGGATCTTCATCTTAACAACCGCCCCATCTCCCTTTTGCTAGCATTGGCGAAAGTGGCCGAGAAACATGTCCACTCCACCCTGTCCCACTTTCTGGAATCCCATGACATCTTGCATAGATCCCAATCGGGTTTCCGCTCAAATTTGAGTACGGAAACAGCTTCTTTGGAGATCACTGAGGTAATCAGAGAGACTTTGGATAGGGGAGGAAAGGCCTTGCTGGTGATGCTAGACCTTTCGGCGGCCTTCGACACCGTTCCCCACGACCGTCTCCTATCTAGACTCTGGGAGATAGGTCTTAGGGGGACGGTGTTCGGATGGTTCAGGTCTTTCCTCACTGGCCGTCAGCAAACGATCTGGGCTCCACCTTTCTCTGCCGCAATGCCGCCTCTCGAGGTCGGAGTGCCGCAGGGCTCAATTCTGAGCCCCTCACTTTTTAATATCTACATGACCCCTCTGGCAGCACTTGCGGAGAGCTTTGGGGCTCAGATTGTGTCATATGCTGACGACACTCAACTCCTGTTCACTTGTGATAAGGGACAGGATTTTGACGGGGCGTCCATCCGGGGTTGCCTTGGGGCTGTGTTTGACTGGTTTAGTCGGCACTGCCTCAAGTGCAACTCCGATAAATCCGAGGTTTTGTTCTTCGGCTGCCCCGCTAATCCTAAATGGAAAGATTGGTGGCCGGCAGACATGTTTCCCCCTACGGGCGATTGAGGGACCGCGAAAAACCTGGGCATCCAGGTTGACAATTGTCTCTCTTTTGGGACCCAAGTGTCAGGATTAGTTGACAAATGTTTTGCCACACTAAGGATGCTTAGGAAGTTCTTGCCTTTTCTATCCTTGGAACACAGGAAGATCACAGTCCAGGCCCTTATCATCTCCAGGCTGGACTATTCTAATGTTCTCTACCTTGGCCTGCCGGACTACCTCCTGTCACGCCTGCAGGTGGTCCAGAACTCGGCAGCTCGGGCCATTTTTGGCCTCCCCAGAAGAGCAAGGGCCAGTGAGCTTCTCAAGACTCTCCACTGGCGCCCCCTGAAGAAGCGTATCATCTTTAAGGCCCTGACCATCGCATTCAAAGCTTTGCATGGTATAGGTGCCCGCTATCTTCAGAAATGGTCTGCTTCTACTCTCCATCCAGATCGTTGCGCTCTGCCTTCCAGGCCAAGGCAGCTACTCCCATGATCCGGCGTGCTCGCTGTGGCGGGCGCTCTTATAAATATCTCGCCCCGAAGCTTTGGAACGATCTCCCATTCTGCTTGAGATCTAGCTCCACTCTCATAGCTTTCAGGAAGGATCTGAAGACTTTCCTCTTCTTGTAATATCTTTGCTTGTTGAGCTACTTTCTGTCACTCATCCGTTTTTCACCCTTTCTGGATTTGCTGAGGCTCTTGCAGCGCCGGGACACTCCTCGGAGTAGCCGTGCGCTATAGAAGCACCCCCCTTAACATAACATTTGCTGCTGGATTTCTTGTGCAGAATTGCAAAATCTGTATTTCGCGAGTGCAAGATTGTTGCTGCCCGCCGCAACTACGTGTTCGCAATTGCGAACTCTCGTGATGCGTGCTGTGCAAGGTGGCAAGGCGCGATGACGTAATCGCGGTCGACAAACTCCCGTGGGATCCCGCAGCAAGATCCAAAATAGCGCAGCACTCGCAAAATATCGAGGAAAACAACTCTGCAAACGCTGAATGACGGTAAGTGAATGCCGCTCGCCGCAAAATTGTATCACCAAGAAAAGAATCCGCTGCGTGCGAATTTATGTATTTTCGGTAAATTCCCTAGAGTTCGCGGATTGCGAATTTGCCGAAAATCTGCAAATTCCGCGAGCGGAACGGGATTTTACGCCCATGCTTAGTTAGCGCAGGCACTGCTATCGCACAGGGCCTGCACCCTTCAACCACTGAGAGACAAATGGGCAGCGGACAGGGGCAGAGACTGGACAGACAAGGAATGGGAAAGGATATTAGAAGGGCCCACCAACATTCCACGCAACTCGCGTTTCAAAATCATTCAATTTCACATTATACACAGAGCATACCTGTCACCAGATAAAATAAATCAATATTTTGCAATTGACACATCCGTATGCCCGAGATGCTCCCTAGTGAATGCAAACCTCCTACATATGCTCTGGGACTGCCCTAGACTATCGACATATTGGCACAACATAACATCGCTATTAACGCAAGGGGCTGGCGAAGAACTACCACATACATGGGAAACATGTTTATTAGGTTTATTTAAAAGGACAAAAAACAACAAAGTATGTGCCAGGTTTTGGGATCTAGGACTGGTCACCGCCAAGAGGCTCATCACCAGGCACTGGAAAGGTGCGGCCCGCCGCGCATTCAACATTGGCACACTTCCTTTAATAATTGGGCGGTAGCAAAGGGTGCCACACTACGCAGGGAGGAGACGGCGGGACTCAGAGCCATTCCAATAGCACAGCCCTGGGATGATATTTTAAAATCCTTTCACCAGGCATGTCTCGAACAGGGAATCACATAGACGATTAACACACAAGACTCCACCAGAATGATAGGCGACATGGGAAAAAATAATGCACCTGCAGGGGGAACTCTGGCCCCGGTAGCCAGAGACCAGATACACCAGAGGAACAAGGGGACTAACCATACGACATACATGAGCAGACCTGCATCGCCCCCGTACACTTGAAATCGACTGCCAAAATTCCACGCTATGCGCACTTATGTTGTACGCATCCGCCTTCGCCATGTGACCTCAATGCCTGGACGCAATAACGCACGCCTACCTGCACGCATGAACCTTATCTCTACGCATCTTATAGAAAATCCCCAGACTACAGCTCTTTATTTTTTCTTCTCTTCTTTCCTTTTATTTCCCCCTCTCACATCCCCCCTCTACTTTATTGTAGACCCCTTTCACTGTCGACCTATACAGTTGCTCTCCCCCCCCCCCCGGTTGACTGAGTTAATAATGTGCTGGCAATTTGCTTAGCGGACACGTTAGTTACAATGTTTGACTCAAAATGATATCCTTCGATCCGCAGTACTTGCATCTACACTTGAGGGGATTCTCCACATAAAGGGTCCATTAGGCACGTCCATTAGGCACGATCTGTGAAAAGCGGAACTGACGCATAAGTAAGAGGATGGGCACCACCTGACACATCCGCAGAATCTGAACCATTACTGCGATTGACCCATGGGGCGCGACATCATTTGTCGCCATCATGGGCGCATGATTGCACCCCGTAGCAGACCACGGCATTGTGACGGGAACCATACACTCAACTCCTGAGCACCACCATATTGCCCAGCTGATGGCCCATGGCTCTGTAGAGATTTATTTATTTATTTATTTAAGAAGCTTATAAAGCGCGCAGCTACCCCCGGAGGGGGTGTCCCGGCGCTACAGAATACATGCCAGCAGTGAAGGAGAAAAAAAACTGCTTTAAGAGGTAGTGAACAGCCAGAGATGGGAAACACTTTTCTATTACACGTGAAGTGAGGAAAGGTTATTTGTTCTAGATATTTCTGTTCCCCCTCCCGCACTAACGGTTGTGGTATGAGACATATGTGTAATCTAATGTTATTGCTGTACACGATCATTACTGGGACCTGGAGGGATTACCTACTGTCATCCTCAATGTATTGCATTGTATTGTATTGTGATAATAACTGAAAATTCAATAAACATATTCAAACTAAAAAAATAAGGAACTTAAGAACAAAGTTATATTTTGGCTGAGGAGTAACAGGCCATTACCGCCCAACATAAATGGGGAAATTCTTCATGTTAGAAGACTTGGGTGGGTAGGTTCTAGACCAAAGGATATTAGAGGGGACGTTATTATAATAAATTTTAGGGATCGCAGAGCAACCAGAGACATAAGCGACTGGTACTCTGAGAAAAGAGGGGAAGAAATCTCCACCTGTAATCTTAGTTATTTCTACCCTCAATCCCTATTCGTTCACCCCTCAAGATGAAGGCCCCTTTATGGGCCCACTACAAGAAACTTTGGTTTTAATGGCCTTGATTCCGACTTTAATGTCCCTATTTACAATCACTTCTCCATGCTTTCTGGGCTAGAAGGAGTTGATTGACTTTCTATCCAGGAGACTGCGGCCGATTATGCTTTAAATCAAGTAGAAAGCTCACAAAATCAAAAAGCCAATTCAAGGGGCTGTAAGCAGCTAGAAACCCCGAAACCTATTCGATACAGATCAACAACCCAGAGCAAGGCAGTTAATCAGTGCCATATGGCAGAAGAATTAATATTGCCTATCAAAACGGTGGAAAGAATAGAAGTACTGGGCTATAGTAATGAGCTGTCATTGGAACAACCAGAAGGGTTAATAAAAACTCGCCCAGGCAAAGAATACTCTCCGATTGTGTTCTTATTTTGGAACATTGCTGGTTTAAGATCAAAGTTAGAAAATGGCTTAAGGACATGTCTGTTACAGAAATACAATATAATATGCCTTCAGGAGACCTGGTTAAAAATAGAAACCCATATGGTAGGCTATAAAACCTTTTTTTCACCTGCAACTAACACAATCTCAGGGAGAGCAAAAGGTGGGATGATAACATTTATTTCAAATACAATAAGGGGTTTGGGTATCATTCCGATAGCCCTAGAAACAAATTATCAAATTCTATCCCTGTGCTTTGGTAAAGATGTCTCAGGCTTCTGCAAAGGGGGTCACCATTCTATGGGGGGTGGGGGGGATTTTAATCAACAACCCTGTGACCACTGTAATCATAATGTTTGTGGCCCAATGGACGAGAACGGGTTGCCTTTGGTAAATTTTTCCCGTTCTATTTACGGGAATTGTCTAAATGAACTCCTTCTAGATCTGGACCTTAAAGTCGCAAATAAAGTGAATCCTTCCACGCAGAGGTTAGATGCAACATTTATTGGTAGAGGGAGTCAAACTACTATTGATTTTATCTTGACTTCAAATACACTGGGGTATCATGTCACCAACTTTCAAACCCTTATAAATATACATAGTGATCACTGTGCTCTCACAATAATATTTCATCCTTTGCATGAGGATAGCACACAAAGCATAGCCAGTGCATTGAATCAAAATGCCCTACATTTGGACAAACTAAATGGATTTTTCTTAAAATGGAGAAAAATTGACCGCCAAAAAATCCTAAAGTCAGTCATAAATAGGGCATATAGCACAATTCTCAAATGCCTAGACTTGTCGGTTAGTAGTGAAGAAGTAATAACAAACTTTAAGGTGGTCGTAGAAGCAATAAACGCTGCACTATTTGTAAAACCTAAAAATACTCAGAAGAAAATGGGGTGGTTTAACCACAGTTGTACAGCAGCGCACTCAAAATTGAAGGTCGCATTACAAAACCCTAAAAGGGTGCCCCAAAAGATAGCAATTTTGAGACAGGAGTATAAAACAGTTTTAAAGGACAGGAAAACAGAACTCAAACAGGCTTTATGGGAACAGCTACACAGGAGCTGTACTGCTAAAAGCAGCTCAGCATTCTGGGTAGTGGTAAAATCTCCCATTTTAATAGACCAAGAGAACCAACCATATATTGATGTGGCAATTGACGAATCGACTTGGGTCAATTACTTTTCAAAGATATTCGGAGTGAGGCCACCGGACGCAACCGCACATCCAATTGTCGCTCCATTCTCCGCTATCTATCCAATGGAAATAGATATTGACCTTGCTGAAGTCCAACTGGCCATTAAGGTCAGTAAAAGTAATAAAGCCCCGGGACCTGATGGCATCCCAGTAGATCTATTTAAAGCAAACCAAGATCTCTGGGCACCATTACTTACAAGGGTACTTAAGGCAACTTGTGAGGTGGGACTATTGGACTCATTGTCCAAATCAATTATGGTCCCCATTTTTAAAAAGGGGAACCGTCAGGAGGTATCATGTTACCGTCCGATCTCTCTGCTGGACTCTCTGGGAAAAGTCGCGGGCAGGATTATCCTGGAGCGACTTCAGAAGTGGGCGGAGGATGGTAGGATACTTCCAGATATTCAGTTTGGTTTCCTGGACAGTCCAGGGACAGTGGAACAGGCATTAAATTTGACTTTGCTCGCAGAGAAATATGTACGTGCAAAAGCTGGCAGTATCCACATGGTATATGTGGATCTGTCCGCAGCCTTTGTCTGCGTCTTTCACACCAAACTGTGGTCAATACTGCTGAATATGGGGGTGGATCTACCTCTGGTAAATTTCCTCCGGGAACTTTATACAAATGCCACTGCCAGGGTGAGGTTTGGTGCAAAAGGGGAGCTATCGGCATCGTTTGGAGTGGAGAGGGGAGTGAGACAAGGATTTGTCCTGGCTCCCTTTCTTTTTACACTTTATACCAACGGCTTAGAACAAGCCATGTTGAACGGGAGCCAGGACCTTCCTCAAATTAACAATCGCTCGATCCCGGCATTGCTCTATGCAGACGATGCCGTGATATTGGCACGCACTCCCCTAGAGCTCCAAAAGGCTTTAAAAAGGTATTCCCAATTTATGGGTGATTTGGATTTACGTATTAATATTAAAAAAACTTTTGTTATGAGTGTCGGTCCAGCTAAACAAAAACTAAAAAGTATATTCTTACACAAGGAAAAACTGGAAGAAACACCACATTATCCATATCTGGGTATCATAATTGACCATAAATTAAATTGGGTTACTGCAATAGAGTGCAGAAAATTTCACCTAGTAAGAACTATTACGGCTCTGGTAAATTTCTCAAAAATAACTAGGAAGGAGACCACTGGCAGAACTCCTAAAGTTATACAGAGCCAAATGTCAGTCAGTAGCGTTATATGGCGCAGGAGTGTGGGGGTATGCGAATACTAAAAACCTACAACTGGCAGAAAATACATTTCTCCGATTTCTCCTAGTTGTATCCAAAAGCACATCCACCCTCGTCTGCCATACAGACCTGGGAATTCCCTACATCATGGACCTAGCAAAAATACAGCCACTCCTTCTCTGGCATCGTATATGGTCCGGGGATAAAAACACACTTACCCAGCAAATTATTCTTGATGGCATGTCCCTGGCCCACTCACTTAAAATAGGTTGGTTGGCATATATAAAGGGCTTTTTACATGACCTAGGACTGGAAAAATATTATTTGGCTCCCACAACAATCCGGTCATTATCTAGAAAGACCTTACAGGCACTCTCGCTGGCTCACCTAGAAGAAATTTGATTAGTGAATGAAGCTTCCAAACCATCTGTTCAACACAATGTTGCTGGACAAATAACTCCATCAATTCAGCCATATCTAACCTATGATCTAACTATTTTTGAGAGATTTCTCTTAATAAGATTTAGGTTAAATATCTTTCACCGTTTGGTCGCTTTCCCGGAAAAAAACAACTGGGATCCTGTCTTACCCCTATGTCCCTGCGATGTGTCCTCAACTCAGGCCACTATTCACACCTTTTTTTTCTGTAACTTTTATAGAGAGCATAGAAAGAACTGGCTTATACCATTATTAAGACACGTTGGAATAAGAAGATGTCGTCCGGCCCTGCTATTCTTACAATCGTTGAGTGAGGAGTGGATGTCGAAAACTATAGTAAAATTTCTGAAATGTATTTTCCGCCATCGATTGAATTTGTAGCTGAGTTTTGTTAAATATGAATTAACAGAGTAAAACGGGACCGATGTCCCTGTTATTAGTTTTAATTATTTATAATGTACTTGTTTTATAAGGCATTTTTATGTACAATTTTGTACTAAGGGTCAGTATTTCATTTTAAAGTTGATCACGAAATGTAAATGTTTTATGCAACTGCTTTTATGGTTTATTTACCTGCTAAAAACCGAATAAAGAAATAAAAAAAAAAATGTAAAAAAAAATTATAATAATCTTTTCTTCATGGCCATCATATAAATCAATTGTATTTGTTCTGTATGACTCACAATAGGCCCAGAAGAAAGGTTTGTCCCATCTATGGCTCGGACCGGCTCGCTCCTAAATTTCTTTACTGCTTGTATTCCTACCTTATCCGCAATTTTCAAATCACAAAAAATTCCTGTGGCTCCTGAGTCAATCATTACTGAAACCTCAAGCAGGGTTATGTGTCGGAACTTAACTTGCATGGACAAGATTAGATGTGGAGCCGAAGATTGCAAAGTGTTGGCTATTTGATGCTCTCCTGGAGTTGTCTTTTGATTCGCACCCACCTGTTCAACTCCTTCCACAGGTGGTGCAATTAGTTTTCCTTCGGCTTGAAATTCGTCTTCGGCTTCTTCGGACAATTCCTAACAAAATGTCCTCCGGAACCGCAGTACATGCACAAATTATTTGTCCTCCTTTTCTCTCTCTTCATTCGACAAAGGGCCTCTTATTGTCCCAATTTGCATGTGCTCTACACCTGTTGTCCTTCAGTGCTCCTACTACTGTCCAGTCAAACTCTATCGAATCTTGGTACCACTGGTCTAAATTCTTTTCTCTTCTCGCCTTTCCTTTCTCCTTGGCGGAAATCAATCTCTAGTACTAGATCCACCAACACAGAAATCTCCGTAGGTCTGTTCGGTATCTTTTAATCTTTTAATCCACGGTAAAAGACTGCTGCTCTATTACTCTCGGGCCAGTCTGTCTCCACCACTAGTTTATTGAACTGCGCCAAGTAGGCCACTAGATCTCGGTTTCCTTGTCGTAAATCAAGCAGTTCATTGTCAACTGCTTGGGAGATTCTTCGTCGATCAAATATCCGAAGAAATTCTTGTTTAAACTCTTCATAATTTCACAACAAAGGATCATCTCTGGAAATCAAAGGCATAGCCCACAAAGCTGCGTCCCCACTTAAATATGACAACACAAAGGCCACTCTAGATTGCGCGTCAGGGAAAATTGAAGGGCGGCATATGTAATGTAAAGAACATTGTGTAACGAATATTTGCGCCTTTTGCGGATCTCCACTAAAACGTTCTGGGGGAGCTAAGGGAATCACTGGGGACAAGGAATGGATTACTTGTGTGGTCATCCTATTTGAACCTTCCAATGTAGGGTCTAAGGTATCTCGTCCTGAACTAAATGGTTGTCTTAACCTCTGCGCAATTTCTGCAGTTTCTTTTCGAGAGTTCACTACTTCCTGCCTAAGATTTTGATTCTCTTCTCTGACCGCGACCAATTCTTTCTGAATTGTATCTAAGACTGTTCCTAACGTCTGTAAATGTATTCCCTCTGCCATCTCTGTTCGGGTGCTAAGTGCAACGTGGGCACTTCACTCTGTCAGACCTTACTATGTTGTCAAAACGACTGTTCTAATTCTTACCTTTGACTTGCACGGGAACAGAGATGCTAGGTCCAAAAACCCTCTCTGGAATACTCCAGAGGTCAACTTATACTGAGCCTCAGAACTACTCCCTCGGGAGAAGGGGGAATGGATAAAATAACTAACAAAGAAGAGACTGGTCCTGGGCTGGTTCCTCTAGTTCTTAGTCTGTCCCGCAGACTTCTTTCTTCTATGGAACCTGTGGAACGAATAGGCAGTTACCTACCAGTTCTAATCTTTCCTCTCCTACTCTATTCTTATAATGTCTTAACTTATTTATCATTTACCCTGGTCTTCCAAGATCTAAGCTTCTCTTCTGTCTTTTCTGTTTATTCTAGTTATCAGATTTATGTCAAATTAGCTGAACCTGAAATGACAAGATTGACGTTTTTTAACTTTAGTTCTTGCTTTGTCTAACTTCCTATTTATTATCTTCTGACTCCTTTACCTACTACACTAATTTGCCGTACTCTTATTATTCTTCTTTTCTTCTCTGTTCTAGATATTCTTTTACTATGTCCGTGTTTATTCACTCGTATCTATAGAATACATAAATGCTCATTAGTTTTCCACCTAAGCTTAACCATGTATTTATCTATTCTTAAGTTT
Source organism: Lissotriton helveticus (assembly GCF_964261635.1). Classification (NCBI taxonomy): domain Eukaryota; kingdom Metazoa; phylum Chordata; class Amphibia; order Caudata; family Salamandridae; genus Lissotriton; species Lissotriton helveticus. Next base: position 8,856,781 of record NC_136057.1, on the reverse strand, counting down.
TTCACTTAAGAGTGTTTGTTGCTTATTACTCCTCTTCTATTAGGCGTCTATTCTATCCTGCTTTCTTTAATATTAACTTTATGTTCCTTTTGTTTCATAGGTTACCCTTCTTGTTTGACTGACTGAAGATTCGAAGGAAAACCTCTCCTCTACGATTGCTGGTAAGTATCGAATTATCTTATTCACTATTTATGTGTCTTATTAACTCATATTCTCATTCTCTCAAATCACTTAGCTTTTGTCTTCTTTCGGTGTTTCTCTCCTCAGGTCTCCGGTTCTCACTACGAGCTCGCGCTGATATCTGCCGCTGTGTTGAATCCGTAATTCACAGGAATGCCGGTGGTGCTGAAATACTGGTCAGGTAATTCTTAAAACAAAAACGAGTTAAATCCTTTTTTCTCAATTCTGTATTCAAGACTCTCTGCTATTCGTTACCTTAACCTCCCTACAAGGGGGCCTTAAATGATAACTCCGACTAAACTAGGAACGTAGTGAAATGGCTGCTTAACCCGGTTGATTCTCTGGTGAAGTGCGTACTTTCCCTCACGTTCGCGCTTCACATCGATCACCGAGCAGCTGCGGTCTAAAGACTAGACCGCGAATTGAATTTGGCGGCCATCTTGGAATGCCGATTTCGAACGAGAACCGTCCAGGAATGTTTTTCTGGCAGTACTTCGCTCGTTTTAGTCAAATCGGAGCGGACTGTTGCCAAAATCTGAGATGGGGTCCGGACAGAGAGAGACTGAAAAAGAATGAGAGAGAGAGAGAGATGTGTGTATGCCGGGTCTGGTGGCTCAGTGGACGAAGGCATCCGCTGAAGGGACCAGTGATCAACCTCATGGTACCAGTTTTTTTTGTTGCTCTAGCCCTGCCCCCTCCCCCATTGACCCCGCCCCCACAGGTGCGGCCCTCGGAATCAAACCACACTGTAAATTTGGTCCCGAGAGAAAGTTTGTGAGTACCCATGATCTAGACAGTCACAGCATGATGTGACTGGGAGGTGGGTCCGGCCTAAACGCAATTGACTGACTAAATGGGGGTTTAATTCAGAATACCTTTACCATCCCGGTAGGAGCCGGATGCAGGGAGTTTAATTCTATCCCTAGCTTCCCCCATATAGAAGGATCAAAGAGCGAGAGAACTATTGCTGACCAGGCACGGGCCCTCGCCTGTACCTTAGACAGTAAAGCCCCCGCATAATGGTCCAATTTGAAAGTCCTCGAATTTCTTTCCTGGAATATAGCGGGGCTTCAGAAGAAACTACTCCTCCCTGAGTGGAATTAGTTCATCGAAAAGTTCGATGTGTGCCTATTCCAGGAAACTTGGAGCCTAACGCCTCTATACAAAACTGGCTTCACCACGTATTTTATTCCAGCAATAAGTTCAGGCAAGGGTCGTCCCTCTGGGGGATTGCACATCTGGATTAATATGTCTCTAAATTCGTCGATCGTCACACACACCTCCTCGTCACGAGACATTCTTCATCTGACCATTAGTGAGCCAGCTAATAGCACAACTGTTGAGCTATTTAATATATATATGCTAGAGGTTCTCCTGGTGCCCAAACATCAGCAACCATAGCAGCACTTGAGTCGGAGTTATCCCGCACTCTGCCTCATTTAACCACCATAGTAGCCGGGGGCTTCAACTGCACAATTGAACCTCTGAGCGGGAGGACCTCTTGGGAACAAACGAAGAAGATGCTAAATGGGCTATTCCGACCCTTACTATTGCTCCTATTAAGAAGTGGTCACAGAGAGCTATCCAAATTAATGCCCTGAACCTGGAATACAATTTAAGAGCGGTAAACGGAAGGACATGCTTGGACCAGAGCGTGGCAAATACTTTTAACAGGATGAGCTCTCCGTCCCAAATAGATTATATACTTGTAGATTTGCGATTATGGGGGGCATCTTGGATATGGTTGTCAAACATTCTCTGGATAGGGACCATAATTCTTTATGTATGCAAATCAATAACGATTGGTCACCCTCCGCGACAAAGGCACCAACCCCTTCTCTAATGTCGACAAGAGAGGTAACCCCCTCCAACTGCAATAGACGCCTTAAATGGCACAAATTATCTCAGCAAGAATGTAAACTCCAAAACATTAGGGAACTTCTTGATTTAAAGATTAAGGAGCTTGAAACGATCCACTGTGAAGCGGTGAACTTACCTTCTTTTCCTCTGTTTTATCGAGAAACTCTAGATAAGATTGGCTCCTTTTTTATCATAGATGGGAACAGGGCACGAAAGAGATGTTCAGCGAGGCCCACAAACCCATGGTACTCACCGGCTTGTAGGGCGAAGAGGCATCCCTTAGCTTTAGTTGTCAGAAAGAAAGACTCCGTGGCAATCAGAGCAGCAAGAAAGGCGTACTCCAGGGCATTAGAGGAGGCAAAACAAAATTGGGATGAGGCACACTGGCAGGAGCTTAAACACGCCTCCAAACAATAGAACTCTACCCTATTCTGGGAGCTAATTAATATAGTGGGAAAAGAAAGGGATCTGACCCAATCCCGAACCACATTACAGGGCAACAATGGCAGGATCACTTCTCCAACCTTTATTCGGGAGACAAAGGCCCCCTGTGCTCCCAGACTGAGATTCACACAACTACCCCAGATGCCTCCTTGCTACCTGGCTGTTTTGATCTATATGAGGTGGACCTAGCAATAAGCTGCATCTCTCCGGGTAAGGCTGCCGGACCTGACGGCCTTCCAGGTGATTTGCATCTCCCCTCAGATTCTCAATTTTATAAAACATCTCCATGAGGACAACTTTGCTAGAATAAGGTGGGGCTCTCAGGGGCAGCTGACAGAGAGGGTCATGGTGAACAGGGGGTTGCGCCAGGGCTGCGTTGTGGCCCGACCCTGTTCTCTTTATTTATGAATGGGGTGGTAGATCATCTTAGAGCAGTACCAGCTGTCGCTTCAATTCTGGCCTGGGAGAAACCCCCCACCTTCCTGTTCGCCGACGACACCCTCCTGATTTCCAAAACACCGGGCGGCCTTCAGAAATTTTTAAACAGGTTTAGCCTTTTTTGCGACTCTCGGCGTTGAGAATAAATACAAGCAAAACACTGTTAATGATAATCAACCCACCGAAACGCTTCAGAAACCGCATGACCCTTAATGACGTTCCACTTGACACCATTGAGTCTTTTGACTATCTGGGAATCCGGGACATAAAAGGGATGAAATGGAGCTCCCACATGGCCAAGATGCTCCTTAGCCATAAACAGGTGTCCGGGGCTATCATAAGAGAGCAGCATCTGTCTGTAAGTAGGCCAGTTGCTCCCGCCATTGTGGTCTATGATGGTAGAGCGCTACCCTCAGCCCTATACGGGGCTGAGTTATGGGGCTTCGAGAAGACCACTGAACTGGCAAGATCTAAAAATAAGGGATCTCGTCTCTCTTCCAACCTCCACCCCGGTGAAGCCCCTATACCAGGACTTGGGAAGACGTTCGAGCAAGGATATTGTACGTCTGCGCCCCCTACTCTTTTGGGCACGCAAAAGAAGGACCCATGAGCTGTCCAATTATGCTTCTGCCCTTAGTGAATTGATAATAGCTGACATAGGAAATAGCATCAACTGGATTCCCAGCCTCAGACAGCTTTGAATTGATATTGGGTTTGGGGAGGCTTAGGCTAGTCAGACTCCACCATCCAAGCAAGACCTAAAAAGTGCCTACTGGCAATGGGTACAGGAAGAAGAGATGCGCAATCCCAAAATGGGGAAACTCACTAAGATGTTCCTTGAGCATAAACCCATTTGCAAATTAGAATCCTTTCTTGATTTTATTCAAACACCCAGGGATAGGGCACTTTATCTGAAAATGAGATTAGGGACTCTCCCGCTAAACGAGGTGACAGCAACCTGGAACCGGCGTGAATCTCAATCTGTTCCCTGCCCAGGCTGTGCAGCCCCAAATGAGTCCATTGCCCATTTCTTCTTTGCGTGCCCGGGGTACAGGATGGCTAGAGCCAAGTGGCTCAAACCAGTCTGTAAAATGCTTGTCTCCAAGAACTACTGGGTGGCATTGCGCATCTTAAAGACTGACACCTCCTGCCTTACTCTGGTCTGTGGTGTGGCTACATTTTTGGGTTGCGCATGGCTAAGAACAAAGCTCTTAGCGAGAAATAGCTGCCCGGCAGCCCATGCACATGTCACTTGATGTACTTACCTTGATCATTGTTTTCTACGTGTTTTTATGGAACTTTTTAACCTAATTTTAATTGTAAATATATGATGTATAGTCGGTCTTATCTATTAGATTGCATATATGTTTTATATATATGAATTTTGGATGTATATGCTTTTATGATACATTTTATCGAATAAAGCTTATTAGTACTGTTAAATGGGTTACCACCTACTTGAAGTAGGTGGAAAAATGTTGATGTTTTGCAACCTTACATCGGTTGCAAAACATTCACCATACCACTGCGATTCGGTATTAGGAATGGACGCACTAAGCACGCCCCTTACTAATACCAAGTCGCAAACCCAATTTGCAATTCAATGATAGATTACTAAATTTCAAATTGGGCCTTTGTACATTAAAAATTGTTATTTGGAGGACGCAATCGTATTCTGTGATTGGGGAAGTATCCGATTTCACACAAGGTTTGTACACCTGGCCCTCAGTGGTTACACAAGCAGCTCTTCTGTTTAAAGGTTCATTGTCATACACATGGTTAACTTGAAAAGAATGTAAGATCGTATGTGACAGACTGATATGAAACCGACATGGCCATTCCTGTCCTACACTGGCTGCTGCCCTACACACAGAATGAGACTGCATTTGCATTCCTGGGGAAAGTGGCCACCTCCGGCATATAATATCTCGGATGGAAGCAGCTACTATTGGCCAGTCACAGGCCGGCACATTGCAGGGTCCATAACTGGACCAATATTCTATTTTGTCTGAGAGCCTGAATTATTGTGAGCGACCATGAGAAACGTATTCAGTTAAATCAGGGCCGCTGTTGTATTTACTGTTGTTAATTGTTGAATTTGCTCTTGTTAATGTGACTAACTGAAGTTAACTTACAGTATTTACCTTTCTCTTGTCATAGTTCTCTAGAGTTTTTCCAGAGGACATCTAATTGTTTGAAAGGCAACTAACCTCTGCATTAAGGGCAGAACATTCTGCAAAATCTAGACTCCTTAATAATTTGGCCGCAAGATAAGACCAACCAGAGCCATGGGCATGTCCCCGCCCCCAATGCTTAACACATTGGGAATGTTCCATCAATATTCCAATCAGTGCCATGGGCATGTCCCCGCCCCCAATGCTTAACACATTGGGAATGTTCCATCAATATTCCAATCAGAGCCATGGGCATGTCCCCGCCCCCAATGCTTAACACATTGGGAATGTTCCATCAATATTCCAATCAGAGCCATGGGCATGTCCCCGCCCCCAATGCTTAACACATTGGGAATGTTCCATCAATATTCCAACCAGAGCCATGGGCATGTCCCCGCCCCCAATGCTTAACACATTGGGAATGTTCCATCAATATTCCAACCAGAGCCATGGGCATGTCCCCGCCCCCAAAGCTGAACACATTGGGAATGTTCCATCAATATTCCAATCAGAGCCATGGGCATGTCCCAGCCCCCAAAGCTGAACACATTGGGAATGTTCCATCAATATTCCAACCAGAGCCATGGGCATGTCCCCGCCCCCAATGCTTAACACATTGGGAATGTTCCATCAATATTCCAATCAGAGCCATGGGCATGTCCCCGCCCCAAAGCTGAACACATTGGGAATGTTCCATCAATATTCCAACCAGAGCCATGGGCATGTCCCCGCCCCCAATGCTTAACACATTGGGAATGTTCCATCAATATTCCAACCAGAGCCATGGGCATGTCCCCGCCCCCAATGCTTAACACATTGGGAATGTTCCATCAATATTCCAATCAGAGCCATGGGCATGTCCCCGCCCCCAATGCTTAACACATTGGGAATGTTCCATCAATATTCCAATCAGAGCCATGGGCATGTCCCCGCCCCCAAAGCTGAACACATTGGGAATGTTCCATCAATATTCCAACCAGAGCCATGGGCATGTCCCCGCCCCCAATGCTTAACACATTGGGAATGTTCCATCAATATTCCAACCAGTGCCATGGGCATGTCCCCGCCCCCAATGCTTAACACATTGGGAATGTTCCATCAATATTCCAATCAGAGCCATGGGCATGTCCCCGCCCCCAAAGCTGAACACATTGGGAATGTTCCATCAATATTCCAACCAGAGCCATGGGCATGTCCCCGCCCCCAATGCTTAACACATTGGGAATGTTCCATCAATATTCCAATCAGTGCCATGGGCATGTCCCCGCCCCCAATGCTTAACACATTGGGAATGTTCCATCAATATTCCAATCAGAGCCATGGGCATGTCCCCGCCCCCAATGCTTAACACATTGGGAATGTTCCATCAATATTCCAATCAGAGCCATGGGCATGTCCCCGCCCCCAAAGCTGAACACATTGGGAATGTTCCATCAATATTCCAACCAGAGCCATGGGCATGTCCCCGCCCCCAATGCTTAACACATTGGGAATGTTCCATCAATATTCCAACCAGAGCCATGGGCATGTCCCCGCCCCCAATGCTTAACACATTGGGAATGTTCCATCAATATTCCAACCAGAGCCATGGGCATGTCCCCGCCCCCAATGCTTAACACATTGGGAATGTTCCATCAATATTCCAATCAGAGCCATGGGCATGTCCCCGCCCCCAATGCTTAACACATTGGGAATGTTCCATCAATATTCCAACCAGAGCCATGGGCATGTCCCCGCCCCCAATGCTTAACACATTGGGAATGTTCCATCAATATTCCAACCAGAGCCATGGGCATGTCCCCGCCCCCAATGCTTAACACATTGGGAATGTTCCATCAATATTCCAACCAGAGCCATGGGCATGTCCCCGCCCCCAATGCTTAACACATTGGGAATGTTCCATCAATATTCCAATCAGTGCCATGGGCATGTCCCCGCCCTCAATGCTGAACACATTAGGAATGTTCCATCAATATTCCAATCAGTGTTGGGCGCATTTAAACTGTATCTCCCACTCAGCCAGCCAAATTCAACACCAAAAATTGACTCTAAATCGGTAAAACTGAAGCATTGCGCTGATTCAAAATTGACAAAATCAGAGCAAACGAGGGAATTTGAAGACTCTCTAAGACCACTACCATCTTACGCAAAGGCAAGATTTGAGAGACATTGGTGTGACACAATTTGCAACAGCAACAAACCGGATAGAGATACCAAGCAACAGTTCACCCAACATAACCCTCTGCAGACCAATGTTCACAAGTGTTGCGATGACTCACTGTCCGGAGAGGTGGCTGTGTCGGGGGATGTCTAGGATGAGTTGTGCGGAGGCGTTCTGGATGTTGGAGTCTCTTCTGAAGTTTGTCTGTGGTTCCGGTGTAGAGGGTGTTCCCGTAGTCCAGTTGGCTGGTGACGAGTGCCTGTGTGATCGTCTTTCTGGTTTCGGTTGGGATCCATCGGAAGATCTTGCGGAGCATGCGTAGGATGTTGAAACATGATGATGAGACGGCGTTGACTTGTCTGGTCATCGAGAGGGAGGAGTCCAGGATGAAGCCGAGGTTGCGTGCGTGGTCCGTTAGTTTGGGTGCGCTGCCCAGGTCAGGGGGCCACCAGGAGTCGTCCCAGGCCGAGGGTGATGATCCCAGGATGAGGACCTCCGTCTTATCTGAGTTCAGTTTCAGGCGGCTGTTCATCATCCACTCGGCTACGTCTTTCATCCCTTCGTGTAGGTTGGTTCTGGCGGCGGCTGGGTCGTTGGTGAGGGAGAGGATGAGCTGGGTGTCGTCGGCGTAGGAGATGATGTTGAGGTTGTGTTGGCGTGCGATGGCTGCGAGTTATTGGGTGTATTGGGTGTCCTGCGTATTCCATGTCCTCTATACGTCACAAATACTCATGCTTCCGTCCAGCTTTCCAATTGCTTGGCATATAGAACGCATGAGGCAGAGGGGGTCCCTGTGGTGTCGAGACTGTGCTGCATCACTGCATTGAAGTCTCCTCCTTCCACCGTTGTTTCCGGCAGCAAGGAGCTAATCACTTCACCAGTGTAGGCTGGAGTCTGTGTGTGCGTGAAACAGATGGAGAGGATGTTGGGGCATTTTCGCCCATTGTTCCGGAGAGAGCAACAAAGCGTCCGTGGGGATCCCTGGTGATTTGAGTAGGCACGAAGGTCAAGTTACGCCTCAGGAGGATCGCACCTCTGGGTGAGCCCTGTGTGAAGCCTGAGTGCCAGGATCTGTCTAACACGTATCTTGCGAGGAAGGGACAGAGATTACCCATGAGATGGGTTTCCTGGAGCAGGAGTATGTTGGGAGTGTATCTTTGGGTATGTCGCAGAACAGTGGTCCGCTTGATTCTATCCAGCAAGCTGTTGACATTCCATCACATTACCAGGAGAGAGTCCTCTCTATGTACCGTCTGTGTCATGGTCAGTGTGGGGGGCCCAAGGAATCCCGGGGTCCTGCCGTTGTGAAGGGAATCCTTGGGTGATTACTAGTGGTGGCTGGAGGCCTTGCCTGTTGGTGTGTAGTTGGAGGGTGAGGTCGTGTTGGTGCAAGGCTGAAGTGCTGTGAACGTTGACCTGCTTAACTAGGGGCGAACCCAAGCCAACGGTCCAAATCCCACCACCCCCCACCCTATACTTCGAGAACAGAAGCATCTGTCGCCTTATAACTGTAGAAGAAACAGGCTTAACTAAAATGTTTAGTTTCAGGGTAGCCTGGAGGACCCCCTCATAACAGTATAAGATCGTATATCGGCAGATTTATCAGATTGGCGTGGTGTGTTGTGTCCATGTATAAAGAGGTCGCCCTGGCCTGGAGGACCCCCCTCATTACAGTATAAAATCGTGTATCGGCAGATTTATCTGATTGGCGTGGTATGTTGTGTCCCTGCAAAGAGAGGTCGCCCTGGTCTGGAGGACCCCCTCATTACAGTATAAAATCGTATATCCACAGATGTATCTGATTGGCATGGTGTGTTGTGTCCCTGTATAAAGAGGTCCCCCTGGCCTGGAGGACCCCCCTCATTACAGTATAAAATCGTATATCCACAGATGTATCTGATTGGCATGGTGTGTTGTGTCCCTGTATAAAGAGGTCCCCCTGGCCTGGAGGGCACCGGTCATAGTTCCTTGCGGGGCATGTCAGCCTAGAAATGCCGGGCTCCAGGAGAGGTTTGAGTCTGTGGATTCGGCACCCAAAGTCTTAGGAGAGTTGTCTCTCATGGGTGAGTGATCTTGAGAGCTGGTCTGCGGTGGAGGACAGGCTCCTGTGGACAGCTTCCGGCGTTGGGGGTCCTGGGCCCCAGTTGCCAGCAAGTCTGATCAGGCTTTGCTTGTTCTTCGACCATTGCGGGAATACGTATGCCTCCTCTTGAAGTAGGGGTGGTAGTGGAGGTGGCTCGGGCATTTGTGGGAAGGGTCACGGCTCTGATTCTGAGAGGGCGTTCTTCGGTCAGCCAGGTCCAAGCCAATTCCAGGTTGTCAAAGAAATATGTTTTATCCTGAAAGACAATGCTTAGCCGAGACGGGAGAGCAGTCTATATTGTATATTAAGAGTGCACAACTTTTGCTTGACTTCCTTGTACGAACGTCTTTGGGTTTGGACCTCCCTTGTGTAGTCTGGGAATATCATAATAGTATGGTTTTGGTAGGATAGGGTTTTCTGAATGCGGGCTGTCGTAAGATCGAGTCTCTGTCTCTGAAATTGAGAATCCTGGCAATGATGGGCCGGGGGGGAAAGAAGGGGTTTGGTGCCAGGGAGCGATGGGCCCGTTCTACTGCGAACTAAGATGATAAAGCGTCTTTGGGCATTCATGAGGTGATTCATTGCTCAACAAAGGACTCCACCGGGCCTTGTTCTTAGCCCTCGGAAATCCCACCAGGCGCAGATTGTTGCATCTAGATCTGTTCTCAGCCCTTTCATGTAGTTCCGTGGCTTGGGTTTGTAGGTGGGTTATCTGTTCTTTCATTCTCTGGGCGTCATCTTCAACCAAGGAGATGCGGGATTCAGTTTCAGTAATGGGGGCCGTCACATTGAGGTGATCCTGTCGGAGCAGGGCCATATCCACCCGGACCTCCCCGATCTTTTTGCCAACAGAGGCTTGGGAGGCACTAATGGCTTGCAGGATCATATTAAGGTCGTATCCTGCCGGAGCAGGCCTCTCGGCGGTCCCGGACAGGGGCCGAGCATCGTTGCCAGTGTATTGGTCGATTTTGGTCTGTGTTGCAGGAGGTTTTGGACCGCGGTCTTTCCCCATGGTTTGCAGAAATGATGGGCAGGCAATGGATATTGTCGGGGCTACTTAGAGTCAGGTGGTCTTTACAGTGATTCCCGTGCTTGGTTTTGTCCAGGCGTCTTGTGGGTTCACGTGAGTCCTTGCTGGTCTTTTGGGCGGTTGGAGGGAACCCTGTTATCACCCAGGTTGGGCCGCGTGGCGGTGCTGAAGTAGGTCCCGACGTCAGGCAGAGCGGGGCCCCACAGTCGATGCCTCAGAGCCACAATAAGGATGGGGGTAGGCAAGTCCTTGGGATACGGCCACTTCAGCCCGAAGATTCACTAGATTCTCCGATACGTGAAGTGCAGGGCTGGTCGGGTTGGCAGGGGAAAGACAAGGTCCTGGAAGAGTTTAAGCCAGGGGTTGCTGCCGTGGTTGTTGTGTGCGTTTCTCTTCAGGGCTTAGCCTCCAGTGGCGGGCCTGATGGGCATCGCCGGGGGCAGTGGTGGGGGGAAATTGGACCTATTCCACTCAACGTCGGGCCTTCCCCACTCAGCCACCCAGGCCGTCCCCCTGCCAGCAGTCAGGGCGGTCCCGATTAGTCTGGTGACAGCTGCACTCCCGGCACGGGATGCGGCTGCTGGAAACCAGGTGCTCCCAGGGCCAAGTCAGGTGTTCACCACAAATCTGCTCTGCTTGGGGACTGCTGCCTGTAGGATGCGGGTGTAAGGGTTAAGGTCCACAGCGTGTATGGCGTAGAAAGATGTACTCAGTTCCCCTCGGGCATCCAGAGTCGGTTTAGGTTTTCTGGTTGGATAAATGGAGGAGGATAGTGAGCATTAGCCAGGTAAGGACGCCAGAATGGAGAATCTCAGGGAGGTATGGGGGTGGCTCCGGTCCTGTTGCTGCCGCGGGCTCAATGGGGACGGGAGGGGGGATAGAGGCTCACCGCTGCGTGAGCTTACAGCCGATCTCCCTTACCTGGAGGCAGTCAGGTGTCGTCCCGCGTCGCTGCACAGTAGGATGACGAAGCCGGCTCTTCTCCTCTGGCGGAATCGAAGCACTGGCTCTCCCTCCTAGGGCTCACCAGCTCCTCAGGCCCAGGACGAGCACCCCCGTCTTGGAGGCCCCCCAGTCAAGGAAGAGGGGCTCCCATCAGGATCCAGGAGCAGGTGGCAGCAACAGCCGAGGAGTCCCAAGGAGACTCGACGGTCAGGAGATATAGAGGGGGGGTGTCGCCACCCGAGGCCCCACTAACGCGACCACCGCAGCCGATCCTTGGCCTTCAATAGGTGCGGGTGGGTATGTCTTAAGTCCCAATCTCCCTCAGGGTCTGCTCCGGCGCACGAATGGGCACTAAGGGCTTGAAGTCAGGCGGTCCATACGGATCCTTAGATGTGATCGCTCCAGTCATGACAGGCTCCTGCTAGGAGGGCCCCCCTCTGGAATGTGGGTAGGGCCCGTCACTCACAGGTCCATTAGAGAGGTGCTGCCAGATGGGTGGCTCCTGCTTCGCACCAGGCCGGCACCAGGACACCGGGCATGCCCGTGGAGCGCGATTCTGGGCCCACCTCGGGGGTCGGAGGACTCAATCGCCGTGTAGTTTTGTCACCGGTACTCCCTGGCCTCCGATTGCTGCTTATGTTTGATGCAGGGGCCTCAGGAATGTGTCAGGCCACATCTACGTCACTGTGAGGCGGGAGGGTGATCTCTGGCCTTTATGATTTGGTGTGGTAAGTGCGGGCTGCCATTTTGTCAGGGGTGCAGTTGGGAGGCCCGGGGCGGATCCGACTGCTGTTTCTTGCGTCTGCTCCACACCAACATCCACCCCTGGCTGCGGTTAGATGGGTATCACCGCTGGAAGGGGAGGACAACTGCCGATAGTGGCCGTTACTCGGAGTTGATGACATAGGGGTCCGGAGCACTGTCAGAGTTCGAGCGCCATCTTGACGCTCCAAGCCACGCCCTCCTAGAAATTTTGTTTAAGAATAAATATCTCAAAAACAAAAATAGTACCTTTTGCCTGGAAATTAGGAGGCACTCGAGTAGATACAGCATCTACTTACATTTATTTAGGGAGAGTTTTTTCCCAGTCTATTGGAACTGCCTCGCATTTTCAACAGACTGAATTAAAAATTGTATGCCATGCAAGTACTATAAAAAAGTTTTATTTATCTACTGGGAGGCAACATTTTTCAGCCCTCTTGGAAATTTATTGAACAAAGATTACCCCTATTTTAACGTATGGTTTAGAATATATTCCTATAAATCAATATTCCTTTAAATCAATGGTTTTTTTAAAAAATCTCAAGGAGGGAAAACTCTTACCTATACTTACTATTACAAGTCAAGGCACTCCTGTTCACGCTCTCCGACTCGAATTAGGGGTAGTGAGTGCATATACAAGAGCCTTGGCATACCTTGTCAGGTGGGCTTATAACATATTGCACGCACCTGAAGGTACGTTGAGAGCAATTATATGTCAAGAAACTTTAAGGCTGGGCCAGGAATAAATACGTTTAAAGGAAATTTAGAGATAGCTTTGGAGCACTTCCAGTGCTCCAAGAATCTTTTACAAAGTTGTTCTCTAGTACTCCTAAATTTTTTTCTGAAAAAACCTACTTCGAGCTTGAGCTATGAAATGGATAAACTTTATTGTCAACAGTTAACGCATTATAAGCTCTCACTAGCCAGGGTGGAGTATAAAGAGATCCCAAAATATTTGAGTTTTACACTGGACCATAAGGTTAGGCGTTGCATCCTGATGCTAAGACTGAGGACATTACCGCTAAAAGATATAACAAAACAATGGTGCGGTAATTTTGATAAAACCAGCCAATGTGATTTGTGTAGCGGAGGAATCCAAGATTTGGTACATGTCCTATTTGTCTGTCCAAATAGCAGCTTGGTCGATGCCCGGAATTGATTCTTAAAACTGATTTGCACAAACTATAATATTTTTAGAACAATGGATCTGCTTGAGCTTATAAGACCCCCACCAGACGTACTTGGCCACAAGACCGGCCACGGGGCCAGGCGCAAATGGCGTCTCCTCAATTCACAGTATGGCTATAACACGTATCCGTATGACGCATCACACACTCCATCGACAGCCCGTGGGGCCCTACCGCTCTGAACGGCTGGCGTGCGCCACGGCAAAGACGGACCAAACACATACATAGCTACCCCTATCCCATTGTCGTGTTCCCAAGGTCTGTCAGTAAAACTTATGGGTTCCAGTACTGTGGATACCGGAACGACACGCGACGACACAGCCAAAGATTGGGACACACCAATGAGATCTGATTCGTTTACAGAGTTAAAATGTTTACTTATAATAAAATGATAAAACAAGACGTCATTTGAAGGCATAACTCAATAATGAGCACATATGGTACGAAAGTTGCAATTAAAGACTTATTTTCTAAGGTTGCAGTCGAGGGAAATGTACACCTTCCTCCATGTTTATCTACTCTCACGATATACCGTAAGGTTGCGCCGGCCCACAGGGTTGTAGGCTTCCGCTATATGTACTGCTCTATTGAATACCAATAAACGTCTTTAAAAAAAAAAAAAAAAGACCCCCACCAGATACATTTGTATGTCTCAAAGTTTTTAATTTTTTGAAAGTGTTTCTCCCGCTATTTTAGAGATGTTTACATTAAGAAGAAGAATCTCTTTTGTTTATAATGTATTTCGTGATATATCGTGGTACTATAGAATTGGAAATCTGTATAAACTATTTTAACATATTCTGGATCTCGGAAGAGGTCTGTACCAATAACATTTAATTAAATTTAATTTCACTAACACTCTCTCAACTCTCCTGATATTGTCACACCTCTTATCCGATCCCACTTCATTCCCCTTCATCATTACCGCTGGCCGCTCTCATACCACTGCTGGCCTGGACAACCCATGAGCCTCTGCAGTCTCTTTACAGCTTTGACCCACTTGGGCTTTAAAACTTCATGTTTAAACTCTTAACTTAATTTCTCAGAGATGACGTAAAAACCCTAACGTCCCCCAGGTCAGCAGAGCAGTCCCCGCTCACATTTCACATGCTTTCATCCATCTTGCATTTCCTAAGAGAAAATTATGTTTTCAGATGATGTGTTTCTGTGTCTTTATTGTCATACAACATATGACTCTAATGCAGTGGTTCCCAAAGTGTGCGCCGCGGCACCCCGGTGCGCCGTGATTAGAAGCCAGGGGCGCCGCGCAGGATGTGGGATCTGGAAATAGCAGCCGCAATTCCTCCCCCTCATTTGTGCTGCCAGGTCACGCAATCCTCGCACTCTGCATCTCAATGAGTGATTAAGGGAACAACAGCAACTTGAGGGGAACATTTATTCATAAACTCAAACAATTACTTTGAAAGAGACGAGTTAATACAATTCTGAAAGGCACTCTTAACACAGGGGCCATTTCCCCCAGTCTGCATGGTCGTTTGGACACATTGACACCAAAAATCCTTCTTCTCAAAACGAACACCTTTTGCATCTAAGCACATAGTTCAATATGCATTCCTTCAATCACCACTCAAGATAATTAATTTAACCTTCACTATTTTTAAGCTTCTGTACTGGGTTCAGGGGTCCTGCCTGGGAAGGGTTGGGAGTGTTCCACAGGGAGCAACTGTACCGCTTCGAAGCATTCTGTGCACCAAAAGCCTGTACTGAAGAAAACAGTGCCTTTTGATTTAAATGCACATTGCCTCATTTGGGGGCACAGACTGTTACTTCATTCAGGGAACACAATACACAGCACTCATGTGAGCCCACGGTTCTTCTAAATTGTGCTGCCATACATTCAGATGCCTACACACCACAGGAGACAGCACTGCCCCTCTTGGAATATCAAGTTGAAGAGAGAGTCACCATTGCTTTGAGTCTGACGTGCATATGTTTACCTGAGCGGTCACGGTTCATTGAACAGCAATCAGCGCCTTGAACCTCTGCTCAGTACCTACTGTATGTGTGTAGGTTTGCCTTAAAATACCATAAACTCGTAAAAGAAACATAAACTAAAGCTCTCAGCATCTCTGTACACATCGACCACAAAAGATTTGTTTTAGTGACACTTTTATTTAACTTGTCGCATTTAAGTTTAACGCATGTGGCAAAGTGGCATGAAAACATATGTACGTCCGTGCAAGGCGGAGGAGAGAAGGGTTCAAGACAAAGGAGAAGGGTGCAAGACAGAGGGGAGAATGGTGCAAGGCAGAGGGGAGAATGGTGCAAGGCAGAGGAGAGAATGGTGCAAGGTAGAAAAGGGTGCAAGGCGGAGGAGGAGTAGGGTGCAAGGGGGAAGGGAGAAGGGTGCAAGGGGGAGGGCAAGAAGGTTGCAAGTCAGAGGGGGGAAGGGGGCAAGGGGAGGGGGAGAAGGGTACAAGGCGAAGGGAGAGAAGGGTGCAAGGCGAAGGGGGAGAAGGGTGCAAGGCAGAGGGGGAGAAGGGTGTAATGCAGAGTGGGGAAAGGGTGCAAGGCAGAGGGGGGGAAGGGTGCAAGGCGGAGGGGGAGAAGGGTGCAAGGCGGAGGGGGAGAAGGGTGCAAGGCGGAGGGGAGAAGGGTGCAAGGCAGAGGGGAGAAAGGTGCAAGGCAGAGGGGAGAAAGGTGCAAGGCAGAGGGGAGAAAGGTGCAAGGCAGATGGGAGAAAGGTGCAAGGCAGAGGGGAGAAAGGTGCAAGGCAGAGGGGAGAAGGGTGCAAGGCAGAGGGGAGAAGGGTGCAAGGCAGAGGGGAGAAAGATGCAAGGCAGAGGGGAGAAAGGCGGAGGGGGAGAAGGGTGCAAGGCAGAGGGGAGAAGGGTGCAAGGCAGAGGGAAGAAGGGTGCAAAGCAGAGGGAAGAAGGGTGCAAAGCAGAGGGGAGAAGGGTACAAGGCAGAGGGGAGAAGGGTGCAAGGCAGAGGGGAGAAGGGTGAACGGCACAGGGGAGAATGGTTCAAGATGGAGGGGAGAAGGGTGCAAGGCAGAGGGGAGAAGGGTGCAAGGCAGATGGGAGAAAGGTGCAAGGCAGAGGGGAGAAGGGTGCAAGGCAGAGGGGAGAAGGGTGCAAGGCAGAGGGGAGAAGGGTGCAAGGCAGAGGGAAGAAGGGTGCAAAGCAGAGGGGAGAAGGGTACAAGGCAGAGGGGAGAAGGGTGCAAGGCAGAGGGGAGAAGGGTGCAAGGAAGAGGGGAGAAGGGTGCAAGGCAGAGGGGAGAAGGGTGCAAGGCAGAGGGGAGAAGGGTGCAAGGCAGAGGGGAGAATGGTGCAAGATGGAGGGGAGAAGGGT
Source organism: Lissotriton helveticus (assembly GCF_964261635.1). Classification (NCBI taxonomy): domain Eukaryota; kingdom Metazoa; phylum Chordata; class Amphibia; order Caudata; family Salamandridae; genus Lissotriton; species Lissotriton helveticus. Next base: position 8,840,200 of record NC_136057.1, on the reverse strand, counting down.
GCAAGGCAGAGGGGAGAAGGGTGCAAGGCAGATGGGAGAAAGGTGCAAGGCAGAGGGGAGAAGGGTGCAAGGCAGGGGGGAGAAGGGTGCAAGGGAGAGGGGAGAAGGGTGCAAGGCAGAGGGAAGAAGGGTGCAAAGCAGAGGGGAGAAGGGTACAAGGCAGAGGGGAGAAGGGTGCAAGGCAGAGGGGAGAAGGGTGCAAGGAAGAGGGGAGAAGGGTGCAAGGCAGAGGGGAGAAGGGTGCAAGGCAGAGGGGAGAAGGGTGCAAGGCAGAGGGGAGAATGGTGCAAGATGGAGGGGAGAAGGGTGCAAGGCAGAGGGGAGAAGGGTGCAAGGCAGAGGGGAGAAGGGTGCAAGGCAGAGGGGAGAAGAGTGCAAGGGGGATGGTGATGTAGTTAAAAATGTGACCCCCCCTGGAAACATTTCTGCGGATGCCCATGATAAGAAACCACCCCACGTAAACTTCTTGTAATGCCACAGAGCTCCTTGAGCCTTTCTCTAGCCTGGTTACTTTTAGTGGGAGTGCTTTATACTACTCTATGATGGTGTTGTATGCATTGAGATGTACTTTATAAGAGAGAGACTGTCATACTCCTGAGGCGGAAAGCCGGGAGAAGAATTGTGCTGTTTCTTTGTTTTCACTGTGTTTTTCTTTGCTCATTTTTATACTCACCACCTCCCCTGAGCACTTACATCTGGAACAGGGCGCTTCCTGAAGCAGACGCGCAGCGGACTTTAGCGCTGTCGCGCTGCATAGGGTAATTTTGCCACCACTTCCCCAGCCACGCACAAGCCACGCCCACTCTAGCGAGGCCACGCCCCCCTTTCCTCCCCTACTCGCCTCCATATAACTAAGTGCCTCTCAAGGACGCGCAGCGGACGAGCGCAGCGGGCACGCCGTTTGCGCGCCTAAGGCGAGCCCGTCTGCGCCCGTCCGCGACCGTCCGGGCCCAGGGACCAGGCAGAATGGAGAAATTACCAGGTACACCTTCAGTGAACTTCGTGCTCTACAGAATTCTGGTCCATCCTTCCTTGATCCTATAACATACGCTCGCTTAAAAGCTAATAACATCCACCCCCATCATGTGTTGCAGGAGCCATCCCCTACCTTACCCCAATGCTCCAACTTCACCAATCTTTCTTCAAGCCCTAATGCTCGGACCCTCCGCTGTCTATATCTTAACACCAGATCCCTGGTAAAACATCAATTAGATATTTTTCTATTACTCAAATCGGATAGGCCAGACATATTGCTTGTCTCCGAAACTTGGCTCACCGCAGACTCCTTACCGGACATTCTCACAGCCTTACCGGCAGACTACTACATCTGTCAGCAAACAGAAAATCAGGAAAATCTGGCGGTGGCGTCGCAGCCATCATTCATAAAGACCATACATTCACCACCTTATCCTCCTTAGACTTACCAGATACTGAAAACCTGGTACTTAAATCTGATGCGGACATAGGAACCATGGTATTGGTATTGATTTATCGCCCACCTACACCCATGCCTACCTTCCCAGTCTCCCTATCTGAACAAATGGCCGGTCTGACTGTTGATTACGATAAAGTCATGTTGATAGGGGATTTAAACTATTGGTATAACAACTGAGAAGCAGGACCTCATGCCTCTGAACTCTTTGAGCTTCTCTCTAATTTGAATTTTCATCAACATGTCCTGATTCCCACCCATGAGAAAGGTCATATCCTGGACCAGATTTGGTCTTATAATACACCTACCTCCAGTCCTACGGCTTCACCCTGTATATGGTCTGACCACCATTTGCTGCAATTTTCCATCACCATTTGCTGCAATTTTCCATCACTTTGCAGGGTAACTTAAAAAACCCTGTGCCTCTGGGAGGGCTAGCCAGGAAATGGAGATCGCTAAGCATCCAAGATTTCATATCTACCTTGACTAATTCCCTTCCGGCTCAGGATTTGGACATTAATCTGATGGATAAAGCATTCACGGATTGGCTTTCATCTGTCTGCGACGTACATGTCCCCCTAACAAAGTTCTCCCGCGCTCGCTGTATGGACGCCCATAGGTGGTTTTCCACAGACCTAAAAAATCAAAAATGAGAACTCCGTCAACTAGAAAGAAAATGGAGGCAGGGTTATCATGATAAAGACAGATGCTCATTTACGACAGCTCGTAGGAATTATAAGAGCTCCATCTTAGCTGCTAAAGCAGCCTTCTTCTCAGAAAAAATCTCCAAGGCTCAAAATAAATCGAGAGAAATCTTTAGAGTTGTAAACGATCTATGCAATGACACCAGAACCTCTCCTTCTCAACCCCCAACTCAACTGATGTGCAATCAGCTTAACGATTTTTTTAAGGAGAAGATTGTTATCATAAAGGCTAGTATCCAAGCGACTCACGCTACGGCAGCTAGCGAGGAAATCTGTGGAAACCCACACAAACTTCAGTTTATCCCCCCTATTGACCTACCTAAACTGTTGGAGCTAATGAATCGGGTAAAGTCTGGGTCTCCCAATGACCCCTGTCCCCCGCACATACAGAAGGAAGTCTACTCAACACTACCTCAGGGAATACTCCCTCTCCTGAATAGATCCTTATCACAGGGAATGGTCCCCAACTCATTTAAAAATGCTATTTTGGTCCCATTAATTAAAAAACCGGGTGCTGACGTATCCACTCTATCTAACTATTGCCCCATATCTCTCCTTCCGTTTGGCGCCAAGTTGCTCGAAGCCCATGTGGCTAGCTGTATCTCTAACTTTATAGAGTCATCCGACTACCTGGAGCCAAACCAAGCCGGATTCCGCCAGGCACACTCTACCGAGGCGGTTATTCTCGCTGTCCTGGATACTTTAAGGTCCAACGCCGATAATGACACTCATCAGGCCCTTGTACTCCTGGACCTGTCGGCCGCGTTCGACACGGTGGATCACACCATCTTATTACACCGTGTCGAACAAGCCGGCCTTAGCGGCTTGGCCCTTGGCTGGATCGAGTCCTTCCTGAAGGACCGATCCCAGGCAGTCAAGCTGGAGAACTTCATGGCACCTAAACTCCCCACTACCTGCGGCGTACCGCAGGGTTCATCATTATCCCCCCCTCCTATTTAACCTATACCTTAAACCACTGCTGCATTCCCTAAAAAACAGGAAAGTCACCATCTACAATTATGCGGATGACTTGCAGCTGGTATTCCCTTTAAATTCAACGGACTCTGTTGAAGAATTCCAGTCTACTATGCTGCATATTCAGGGTTGGATGGACGAGAACCATTTAAAGCTCAACCCTGGAAAGACCGAGCTGGTACTCCCTGGTAATAGTGCAACAAGTTGGGGCCCTCATTTTTGGCCTGCCTCTATGGGGTCCCCCCCAAATCCTTCTCAGTCGGTGAAGAGCCTCGGGGTCACTCTTAACTCCGACCTCTCACTGAAAAGTCAGGTCGGAACAGTGATCTCTTCCAGTTTCTTCCAATTACGAAAGATCAAGAAAATCGCCCATCTATTCACACACTCTGCTCTTAGCCAGGTGGTAATCGCCCTGGTTCTTTCTCGCCTAGATTTCTCCAACTCCATATATCTGGGCCTCCCCCTTACTCTGTCCAAACGCCTGCAGATTGTTCAAAACCAAGCCGCTAGATTAATTTTCAAAAGCAATCGCAGGAATTCGGCGAAACCTCTGCTAGCCTCTCTTCATTGGCTTCCTATCGCTCACCGGATTACCTTCAAAGTGGGCTGCTTAGTTTGCAAGGCCCTCTACGGCAAAAGCCCAAGGTTCGTTAATCTTCTAATAAATAAATACGAACCGACTCGCAACCTTCGCTCTGCCCACTTGTCCCTCCTCACGCTGCCACTGTATAAAAGAAAACGACTGGGCGGATGCAGATTCGCTTACCTTGCCCCTAAGATATGGAACTCCTTCCCCCTGTCACTCCGTACCTGCACTAATCTGGCGAAATTCAGGGGTGCTTTGAAGACCTGGTTATTCAAGCAAGCGCACGGTTAGGCTATTGTTTTACCATCTGTCTCATTTTAGCGCCATGAAACCTCTGGGTGACCGTGCGCTTGACAAATTCCGAATAACATAACATAACATAACAAGATCTTTGTGATTGCAAATAAAGTTTTATGACAGTGATGGCTACTCTCTGAATCCTTCATCACGTCTAGGCTTCATTCTTCATGTTGACCTGTGGTTCCCAAAGGGTGCGCCGCGGCACCCCGGTGCGCGGGTAAAAAAATGGTGGGGAGCCACGGCCAACTGCCAATTAGGTCAAGGGAGCCACGGGTCAAAAAAGTTTGGGAACCACTGCTCTAATGTATTACAAATTGTGAAGCTGTAACCCTCAGGTCTGGGTGAGCTCAGGCTGTGGTTGGGTGTTTATGAGGGGCACGATTGAGAGCCCGGAGACTGAAGGCTCGACAGGTTTCTCACAGTGCCTGCCAATGGCTCATTCAGACTAAATGCACATCCAATCCTTGGCCTCTCTGGAGGGCGCACAGAGCAAAGGTCATATAAATGACATTTGTAAACGAAAGCACTACTATGCACGTGCTGGCGGGGCTGGGTTATGATCAGTTTCACATTCCCCTATGGGTGAGGCGAGACCAGGGCAAGAGGGTAATTTTTCTCCTCAAATCTTTCTGAAATCCTCAATCTGCAAATCTCATATTATATCTTCAGACCCCTGAGAGATAGCGTCTAAATGAAGGCTGGGATTAGGGAAGAGTGGAGACGGAGCAACATCCGCCCTCATGGGTGCACCACCTTGTATAGTTTACAGCACTTCTAAGTTACCAGGAGGTACATTTGCAGAGGGGGTCGCAGAGATGCTATGCAAAGTTTGGGAATGTATAGAGTGGATGGGATCCTTAACGGGGTTGGTATTGTCTATTTAGTTTTGTTAGGTAGAAGTGTGCATGTTGACAATATGGCTACTCGTAACTGCCCAGCACACAAAGCACTGAGATCATGGAAGATACAAGAAAAGGAATAATTGATCCACACACAAAGCCGCAGACTAGACTCCTTACATGGAATGTTAGAGGGTTGAATGACTGTTGGAGAATACGGAAGGTGATGGAATATCTGTGGAAAAGTAAATTTTACCATGTTCTGTGTCCCTACGCGTCCTCCATCATATGTTATGTGTGCATGATTAATATGCATATGTATTCCCCATGTTCGATTAATGACGCAATTACAGTTGTATCCACCTCTAGTATGTCAGTTTCCAGTTCTCGTGAATACTACGAATATCAGGCCTATGTAAAGCTACGTTGCCACGTTTCTCAGTGTGCACGTTATTTCATTGTAAAGTCCCCGTTTCTAGGCCTCAAAAGGGCCTGGACACCAGATTCAGCTCCTGTCTCCTGAGCCTCGCTGAGGAGCGATACAGCCCCCACCTGTATCCTCGACCCTTCACTTACTTCCTGCCTCACAGTGCCCGGCTCAGCCTGGCTCTGCCTACGAGTCTGCCAAGAGTATGTTATGATTCTAGTTATCAGTCCAGCCCTCCTTCTCTGCATTCCTAAGCTACTGAATCGCATCAACAGTTTCCGTCATTGTCTAGCCTTTGCGTCTCCACGTTAGAGAAATACTGCATTTAGTGGTCATTTAATATTCTTCATCACGCACTACATGTAGAATAATGCATGCACCATTCTTAGAGTCTGTTAGCCTTTACCCCGATAACTTTTGGATTCTATCAACATGTTCTCTAAACATCAGATACTAGATAGTGCTTAGGTACATGTCGCCCTGACTCTCCAGACTTCAGTCTCTGCTCCTAGCACAGAGTTCGAAGCCCCCAGCTTCTCCTAGTAACACGTCATTGCCAGCTTGCGCGCACCATTAGGTCAGAGGTCCCGGCTCCTTAGGTAGCCCCCTCCATGTTTCCGCCCCATTCATGACATATTCTGTTACGTTTACATCACATGTCTATGTATACGCCTCTGTTACACCTACTTTCACCCTTATCTTTCGCGACTGCTATTGACCACACCCACTGCTCCGCCTATCGTATGTATTGTAATGCAACTGTTTTAGTATATATGATCGTGTATTGTTATTAAATGTTAGCGCGCTCATCCCAGATCCTGCCCGGCAGCTGTCGGGACCCCCCTGCTGGGCCCTGCCATCCTATTCCTATACAGGTTGTCCTGTTCCTGTCCTTTATGCTGTAATAAACCTGCAAAACTCCTACTACCTCGAATCTTGACTCTTATTTATTGAGCTATCTGTTATTGCTATGCCTAGTCAAACCTAGATCAGGTATTATTTATTTATATACCACATAATGGCGCCCGAACAGGGCTTGCCCTTTCCCCACGCGTCGGTGAAGCCACGCCGACCCCCTGACCCTCTGCAGTCGTGACGGAACTCTTCTGCGCACCGGCAGATATTTCTGCTTCAAGTATCCCTCAGGCCCACGGAGGAGACTGAGGAGGCGGTCCAGCATCCAGACGAGACGGTGGAGGAACGCGGCGAGTCCCGACCAGAGCCCAAGCCGAGAGTCCAAGGTCCGAGGTATCCGGAGGCCCACCCGTAACAGAAGTCCGAAGTTCGTCCGTCCGGCGTCGAAGCAGTCCAGTCCAGTCCGAGGCCTTCCGTTCTTGCTGCCCGGTGAGTACCGTTGCTGGGGTAGTATCTAGACAGGGTCAATCTAATTGACTCTGGTCCGTGGGTTGGTGGTACACAGACCCACAAACGAAGTGTCCACTTCGGTGGATGCGGGTCCTGACGTGTCTCTGTATGAGACCGGTAAGTTTCGTACTGTTTCAGCAGTGCATCTAGTTTCTGTTCTAGTCAGTTCTGTTCTCGAGAAAATTCATGTATTCTGTCTCCCGTATTCCAGGTAGCATTCTGTTCGAACTGTTATTTTGAATGTTATTCATGTATTTTAATGTCGTGGTATGAGTGTGAAGTAATTATCGTGTTTATTGTGTATTGTGTTGTGTCCAGATTATAGTTCAGTCATGCCGCTCTTTTCAAAACTGCGTCAGTTAAAAACCAGAAAAGGTCTGCTAGAAGCAGCAGTTCCTGTCCCGCCTAGGGACAGTCCAGGTCATTTTATGTATCAGAAGCATGGCATAAGCGCCATATTGTATCTAGATTTATGGGTAGAGTATACCAAACAGTTAGAGGAAAAGTATAGATGGCCCGTATCGGGTACATGGGATGCCGAGTGCATCATGAGAGTAGAAGAAGCATTATGGAAAAAGAAAGCCAGACAGTCACAGAAAGATGCCATTGAGTTATGGCGCAAAGAATCTCATAAAAGAACCGAAAAAGAAATCAGAAAGTCAGAACTAAGTAGAGAATCCTTGGAACGAGCCCAGGAAAGGGAACTAATCGAGATAGGTGAACGAGTTAAAACAGAACAGTCCGACAGACAGAGGAATGCCCTCATTAAGGGTATGTATCCTCTTCTTGCCGAGGGCTTGCCAAAAGCGACCCCAGAGGCATCCAGTAATTTTCCGCCACCACTAGTTCCGACTAAGCTACGTCACAAACCGACCGCAGCTGATATTTTCATTTCGTCCTATCTGGACGACACAGTCCCAGAATATGCAAATCCTGTTCCTGCTCCGCCAGTCCCTGTAAATCAGGCACTTCCCGCTCCTCCAGACACCGGAGTACCTGTTACGGTACCCCCGGTCCAGCCCGCCATACAAGTCCAGCCTGCATTTCCATTTCCCACTCTGCCAGGACGAAGAGCATCAGTAGACGACTCTAGTTTAGGGGCCGCAGGGGGAGGTCCTCCTCAAACCCCGCCGCCACACAAGCGTTTAACGTTAGCCGAATTACATGCACAAGCGTCACAGCGTACGCCCAGATATCAGTCTGTTGCAGAAATAAGAAAAGCCCTTACCGAATGTAGCTATGATCCAGTCCCAGGCGAGGATAGTATGGTTTTATATTCATTACGCGTGAGAAAGGTGACCGAGTATCTAGTCACCCTACCAGATATGAAAGAAGATCTAGACAGAATATATCGTTTCATCCGTACCGGGAATGATCCAGAAAGTATTAGTGACGTCATGTGCCAAAGAAAAGTTGAAGTCCAGCTCATGATATTAAAGTTTCTGATTAATTGTCTAATAAGGGAACAAGATTATCCGACCAAAGATCGAGCTGAAATGAAAGTCCTGACAAGGTGGAGTGATAATATAGCCGAGGGTAAGCACAAGACTATCAGTAGTATAGAGAGTATGTACAAGAAAATTCGTAAAGAAATAATAAAGTTACACGAACAACGTAAAGCAGCACAAGTAAGCGAGAAAGAAAATGACTCTTCTACAGAAGAGGTAGAGGACGAGAATCCCGCCAGAATAGCGTATGTAGGAAAATCTAGATTTCCAGATCGCCATTTGCGCCTAGAACACAAGTCAATTTTTCATCATCCAGCACCAGAACAAGGTTCTCTGGAACAAGTATTTCAAGCTACCGATCACATTCTGAAATCACGAATCGGTTATAGCGAGTTAAGTACTATGCATGAACAAGAACTAGTCCGATCAGCAGTCCGATGGACTACTGATTCTACCACTTTTCCAGACGAAATAGTGGCACAAATGTTTCTGAAATTGCCCCCAGCCGAGCAGCGACTGGTGGGTATGTATATGATCCAGCACCTCATTACATTGTATGAGGGTCAACATTCTGATCCAGGTCCGTTACACGATGTCCTGAACGAGTTACTCCAGTATAGATGGAAAGGTTTAGGTACCGATTTAATTAGTGTCATTCTAGAACAGCGCCACAAATATAGTATGTTTCTGAACCCACATTTTGTTCATGTCTCACCTCCAGAAAGTAAACCCTTTTACATAGACAGACAGAATCCGTTACGAGAAGTGCATCCAGTTAAGACAGAGGGTGGTGAAATGCAACGAGTGTTTGTTTACACCCCTATCACAAAGATGGAACTCTTAGAGATGAAAAAGTTAATTCCCTGTCATGATAAAGATCCAGCAGGGTTCCACCGAGAATTAAAAGACATGCTCCGTATGGGAGAATACACGTATCCAGATATTATTAAAATGTTAAAAGTCTTGTTGCCCGCAGGGGTATATGAGAAACTCAAAGAAAAAGAATGGGAGGTGGGAGAGAAAAAGATCGATTGGGCAGTTCTAGAAGCTGAAGACAAGGCACGAGTACCAGGTACCGGTCTTGGAGATAAATGTAAAGAATTACCTGAACTGTTAATACAAGTTTTGCCTAGGTTATTGACAACTAGAAAGGAAGACTGGGATGCAATCTCAGCCTGTAAACAGAAACAAGACGAAGACAATAGTGATTATTATTCCAGATTTGAGAAATGTTTTACCATAAACAGTGGCCTCAAGACAAGTAGCGAATCATACCCTCATCTTTTTGTTACTAAATTAGTCGAGAATTCAAGTCCACAAATTAAAAACCGAGTTTTGAAAGTCGAAAGTACCTGGCAAGCTAATACCCCGTCCCAGATGTTACAGATGCTTCAATACCACCAGAATAGAATCAGAGAAGAGCAAGAACATGAGAGAAAACGTATGAAAGACACGAAAATGAAAGTACTAGTTGCACAATCTGTTCCTCAAGACAGTCAGAAAAGGGGTCCGAATCAAGCCAGTCATCCTGCAGCTCCCGTTAAAGGAAACTGCAATTATTGTAAACAGCCAGGTCATTTTATAAACGAGTGTGCAGTTCTGAAACACAACATAGCGACCGGTAAGACTAAAGAAAGACCACGTCCGCCTAGACAAGAGCAAGTTTCACAGACTCCGCAGTCACAGAATGCACCACAGACAGTTACAGCTCCGCAGCCTATCGCTGCAACACAGCATGTTACACAGCAGATGTACCAGTATGCTCAGTCAGAGTATCCAGAGTATCAGCCATATTCATGAAACAGCCTAGAGAGGGAGGTAGGCTTGCCTCTCATCGAGATACCTGTAGATCAAGAAGGTCCCTATGTTCATAGTCAAGTATTAGGGAAAGACAGAAAGTTTTTGATTGATACAGGGGCAAGTAGGACCACTATAAGTCACGCCGAAGTTCCAGGGGCTCCGCTCTCAGGCTCAAGAAATGTTTCCCTTGGATTTTCAGGAAAACCTATTGTAAATGAAATATCAAAGCCAGTTACTCTAGAAGTAGGTCCATTGTCCCGCACTACTGATCTGTTACTTACTAAGTCATGTCCAGAAAATCTATTAGGCATTAAGACACTGAAAGAATTAGGTGCAGTTATATGCTGTTCCCCAGAGGGAATACGATTGTTCCTACGTGACTTCAAGGGTCACTATGTATTACGAGATTTTGATCCGAGATTGTCCAATGTTCCGCAGCATCTATGGGCGCAAGGTCCAACTGATGTTGGCTTTATGCAAATCACACCCCATCGTGTGACTCTCAAGCCAGGTGTAGTGTTACCACGAATCAGACAGTACAGATTGCCACCTGAGGCTGTAGCAGCCTTATCCAAAATTATTGACGAGCTCATGGCTCAAGGAGTAGTTGTAGAAACTGACTCCAATGTATGCAATTCTCCGATCATTCCAGTCATGAAACGCACTGATCCAAATGCACCTCCAGTATATCGATTAGTGATTGATCTCCGAGAGCTTAATAAATGTATTATTCCCCAGTATCCAGTTGTCCCAGATATCTCTTCCCTATTGACAGTCATTGATTCCGAAGCTTCATTTTTTTCAGTCATAGACCTCAAGAACGCGTTCTTCAGTGTTCCCATTCATCCAGACAGCCAGTTTCTTTTCGGATTTTGTTTAAATGGAAGGAGCTATATGTTCACACGCGCTCCTCAAGGTTTCACAGAAAGTCCTAGTATTTACAGTCAAGCACTCAAGAGACAACTAGACAACATTCACATGCCAACTGACACTGCCCTGCTCCAGTATGTCGATGATCTACTGATCACAGCCCGTTCTGAACATGCTTGCGAGCGAGCATCACTTACAGTCTTGTATTTCCTAGCCGAGATGGGACACAAGGTGTCCCCTTCTAAGCTTCAATTCTGTGTCCAGCAAGTGGTCTACTTAGGACACTTACTGTCCAAGAGGGGTAGGCAGTTGACACCAGACCGTATCCAGTTAATAGCGAGTCTTCCTCAGCCAAGGACCCAGAAGGAGGTACGTGCTTTTATTGGCCTCACTTCTTATTGCAGACAATGGATTCCTCAGTATGCATTTCTGGCCAAGCCACTGATACAGTTAACGACACAGGAGGCAGCCGTATCGACTGTCCTCCCTTGGACATCTGAACATACACTTAGTTTCAATGAGTTAAAGAAAGCCCTATGTCAAGCTCCAGTTCTAGCAACACCGAACTACAGTAAGCCTTTTACACTTTTCGTCACAGAACGCGAAGGTACAGCATTATCTGTTCTCACACAAGATCAAGCAGGACAATACAAGCCTTGTGCTTATTTTTCGAGCACATTAGATCCTGTAGCCCAGGCTCTGCCTGCGTGCCTCAAGTCGGTTGCAGCCACAGCACTAGCTATCAGACAAAGTGATTCCATAGTATTAGGACACTCCTTGACAGTACAAGTTCCACACTCCGTGGAAGTTCTTTTAAACCGAACACAAACTCAGCACTTGACAATTGCACGTTTAACAGGTTATGAATTGACACTGTTCCAGCCACACATAGAAATCAGACGCTGCAACGTTTTAAATCCTGCTACATTGTTACCATCAGTCACTTCGAATTCTGCCACACACGACTGTGTGGAAGTAGTTAACATCATGACAAAGCCAAGACAAGATCTGACAGATATTCCATTACCAGATCCCGACCTGACACTTTATGTGGATGGTTCATGCATGAGAACTAGTACAGGAGAACTAGTAGCCGCGTATGCAGTGACTACTGACACTGAAGTTATTGAAACACACCGCATTGACACCCTGTCTGCTCAAGCAGCGGAGCTAGTTGCTCTGACACAAGCCTGCATACACGCCAAGAACCTGAAAGTTAATGTTTACACAGATTCACGTTACGCATTTGGAGTTGTACACGACTTTGGAGTGCTCTGGCAGGAGAGAGGTTTCATGACTTCTCATGGAACCAAGATTCAGCATGGTCTCCTTATTCAGGCTCTGTTAGATGCCATACATTTACCGACATCCATTGCTATCATGAAGTGCAAAGCACATACGAAAGTTACTGACACTATTTCTCAAGGTAATGATCTAGCAGATCGCACAGCCAAGCTTACAGCTCAGACACCAGACATTCCAGTTAATAAGGCACCGACACCTACTCCAGATCCGACTACATGTATGACAGTTAAAGACCCTACTCAAGATGTCATAGATATCCAGTTACATGCTACTCTCGATGAAATCAAGAAATGGTCCGAACAAGGAGGGGACAGATCAAGGATGGTTAACAAAGGGTAGAGCCACATGGTTTCTCCCCGACTCTATGGTTCAAGTCATTATTAATACCGCACATAGTCCAGCACATTTAGGAGAAAAAGCTATGTTAGACAGCATCCAGAATATTTGGTTCAACAAGCATTTACGAGCTGCAGCCAAGCAGAAAGTCCGTACCTGTATGATATGTTGCCAGTTCAATCCAGGTAAAAGTGTCCCGGTGGAACAAGGTGGATTCCAGCCCCCTGACCACCCTTTTGAAGTCCTCCAGATGGATTATATTCAGATGGAGCGATGTCGAGGTTTCAAGTATGTCCTTGTAGTTGTATGCGCTTTGTCCAGGTGGACGGAGGCATATCCAGTCCCAGATTACACAGCCGCGACCACTGCCAAGCAGTTGGTTCGTGAGTTCTTCCCCCGTTACGGACTCCCTAGGGTCGTATATTCTGACAACGGCCAGCCATTCTCATCTGAACTCATGAAGCACGTTTCCCTTTTGTTAGGGTACCAGTGGAAGTTCCATTGTGTACGCCATCCTGAAGCAGCCGGTCTCGTAGAGAGACATAATCAGACCCTGAAAATCCGAATTGCAAAAGTTTGTCAAGAGAAAGGTGTGGACTGGCTCATAGCTCTACCGGTCGCCCTGTTCTATATGCGCATGGTCGCACATTCCAGATCAGGTCTGTCCCCGTATGAGGTCGTTTTCGGCCGCCCCCCTAACATGTGGGGTACTCCTAGACCCCGAAGTATTACCGATGTTTCAAGTAATATGCTGACAGATTACCTAGCTTCCTTGATGTCTGCCCTCAACTCTTGTCGTTCACAGGTTGCCGCCGCATTTCCAGACAATACCGAGGTGGCACCGCATGAAATCGTTCCCGGATCCATGGTCCTAGTGCGAAATTTCGATCGCTCAAGTCCGCTGGAGCCTCGCTGGAAGGAGCCCCGACAGGTCCTCCTGGCCACCCGTACAGCCGTGAAGTTGGAGGGACGCAAAGGCTGGGTGCATCTTTCGCATATTAAAAAATTTTATGGATTGAAGCCAGTCTCAAAGAACATTTCCCAGGATTCTAAAGACTGCCAAAGTACTATTCTTAAGGACTGTCCCGCAAAAGACAATGATACTGCACCCTCCCTGTTAGAGAAAACTCCGCAACAGGAGTATAAGCTTAAGTTAAGGTCTAGTAAAATAAGTCAGCCAGTTTGATTGTCTAAGTCCTCCCCTAGGTGAAACGGTTAGACCGGTTTCTGACATGTATAAAATAGACCCCCATAGTGAGAGAGTTAGTCAAAACTCAATCCGATGTATCGTTTTTCTATGTTTCATATTATTTCTCAGTATTATGATTTCCTGCACCAGTTATGCGTTTTATCTGTATTTTCCAGTTCCTCATGTAAATAAGTCTTCCAATGCTACAGTAGAGCACACGTTTAGTGATCTGCCTCCTCATGAACTCTCTTACCGCCTCGCTATGCGTAACAATTCCTTTATCCGCATGTTACATTATTCACACCAGACCAGCAATGCCACAAATTGTTGGGTGTGTGGTCGACTCCCCCCTTTCCAGACACCGAAGGGAGTTCTGCCACTCTTTCCTTATCCATTTTCACATAATGGTTCGTGTGGAGCATGGTCCACGTTAACGTCATCTTTAACAGATATGTCTTTTCTTAACAGTACATGTTTTCCAGATAAGCAAGGTCTTCCCCACAGAACAGGGTTAGATCTAGAAAACGAAGTTTACAATTTAGGTAATTATTCTTCGAATTTTATGGTCCTAAATGTCCAGTCTGATTCCACTCCAGACTTACCTGCTATTTCAGTACTACCAGTCAAAGGCGAATTATGTGTTAGAAATAATGGTTCCGTACATGTAGGACATAGCGATTGTACTACTATTGTCAAGTACAGTGACAGTGGGAAATCTATTTTCAAAGCTTCACGCCATTCTTATTTTATTTGTGGTCAGACCGCATATGTTCGTCTGCCCCTCGATTGGGAGGGAACCTGTTACATTGCCTTCCTACTGCCACCTGTTTTCCTAGCCCCATCTGATTATCATAGAAACACACATCTAGTACACATTAGACATAGAAGGGAGTCCCCCATTGTCGATTATACTGAAACTGCTCTAGAACAGTATACAGATTTCAATAGAGGTTTCTTCTTCTTTATAGGACCTATCCAGAATAGTAAGCTAATTCGTAGGTTAACCAGAACCCTTGAAGCTGTGGTAAATGAGACTGCCTCTGCTCTAGGTAACTTAACCGAAGAGCAATCTGCTATGAGATTTGTCGTTTTACAGAATCGTCTCGTCCTTGACGTCATATTGGCCGATAGGGGCGGGGCCTGTAGAGTCATCGGATCTAGTTGCTGCATTTTCATTCCAAATAACGCGCCGTCTGTTTATTCAGCTATAACCAGACTCCATAAAATTGCCCATCTGTTACACCAAGATCCAGGCACCTGGACATGGTCCGGTTGGTTCTGGAATATAATTTCCGCTTGGGGATGGAAAGTCTTGTCCTTTCTAGGTATTGCCGTAGCGATCATATTCAGCTGCTGCCTCTGTATACAATGTGGCCCTGCGATTTGCGGCATTTGTGCTACCTCTTGTATTCCTAGTCCCCAGCCCCGTTCTAAATCCCGTTCCAAGAAAATTCGAGACGAGCAAATGATACTGTATGAAATGATAGATGGTATCATGAATATTGATGTTTCCTGATGGAAACGTAGTGACAAGGAGGGAATGTGGAAAAGTAAATTTTACCATGTTCTGTGTCCCTACGCGTCCTCCATCATATGTTATGTGTGCATGATTAATATGCATATGTATTCCCCATGTTCGATTAATGACGCAATTACAGTTGTATCCACCTCTAGTATGTCAGTTTCCAGTTCTCGTGAATACTACGAATATCAGGCCTATGTAAAGCTACGTTGCCACGTTTCTCAGTGTGCACGTTATTTCATTGTAAAGTCCCCGTTTCTAGGCCTCAAAAGGGCCTGGACACCAGATTCAGCTCCTGTCTCCTGAGCCTCGCTGAGGAGCGATACAGCCCCCACCTGTATCCTCGACCCTTCACTTACTTCCTGCCTCACAGTGCCCGGCTCAGCCTGGCTCTGCCTACGAGTCTGCCAAGAGTATGTTATGATTCTAGTTATCAGTCCAGCCCTCCTTCTCTGCATTCCTAAGCTACTGAATCGCATCAACAGTTTCCGTCATTGTCTAGCCTTTGCGTCTCCACGTTAGAGAAATACTGCATTTAGTGGTCATTTAATATTCTTCATCACGCACTACATGTAGAATAATGCATGCACCATTCTTAGAGTCTGTTAGCCTTTACCCCGATAACTTTTGGATTCTATCAACATGTTCTCTAAACATCAGATACTAGATAGTGCTTAGGTACATGTCGCCCTGACTCTCCAGACTTCAGTCTCTGCTCCTAGCACAGAGTTCGAAGCCCCCAGCTTCTCCTAGTAACACGTCATTGCCAGCTTGCGCGCACCATTAGGTCAGAGGTCCCGGCTCCTTAGGTAGCCCCCTCCATGTTTCCGCCCCATTCATGACATATTCTGTTACGTTTACATCACATGTCTATGTATACGCCTCTGTTACACCTACTTTCACCCTTATCTTTCGCGACTGCTATTGACCACACCCACTGCTCCGCCTATCGTATGTATTGTAATGCAACTGTTTTAGTATATATGATCGTGTATTGTTATTGAATGTTAGCGCGCTCATCCCAGATCCTGCCCGGCAGCTGTCGGGACCCCCCTGCTGGGCCCTGCCATCCTATTCCTATGCAGGTTGTCCTGTTCCTGTCCTTTATGCTGTAATAAACCTGCAAAACTCCTACTACCTCGAATCTTGACTCTTATTTATTGAGCTATCTGTTATTGCTATGCCTAGTCAAACCTAGATCAGGTATTATTTATTTATATACCACATATCTCAAACACTACAGTGAAGATGGAGCAATATTACAGGAGACGCACCGCCCCCTATAGTGATGAATTGACGCAACGTGGATTGCAAGTTCAATCAATCAATCAAAATACTTTATTCAGCTTTTGTATAAAAAACATAAATGTCCAAGTTACATTGTAGCGGACGGATCCCGTACATGAATATCAATGATTACAATTTATTATAAAGTACATTAAAAAAGGACATAAAAATGTATCTGCATCATATATAAAAATCAAGAGTGATCACACTTTCAGGACTAATCATATATGAAATTTAGTCGCAGCCAGATCTAAGCCTAACTGCAACCTTTAAAAAGCTAGGAACGTGCCAAAAAGTGGACCCTGAAAGCATGGCTATAAAGGTAAAAGCAGGGCGCACGTGCGTAAAGTTTGCTGGTTTTAAAACGGGGATTAAAAACATTTTCCTCTGCACCTCATAACAACTACAAAACATTAGAAAATGAGTCATATCCTGAGGGGATTTGCAATCGCAACCACACGGCAACAGAGTCTCGCCTTTTCTACTCCCCCGCAGGTGGGTGAGGAGAAGGTGAAATAAATCAAAACGTAATCTTGTTAACCCCTTCGCTGCTGGCATCGGCCAACGGCCGCCGAGCGCACTATCTTCGTAGTGCTGCGCATCTCCGTTGGCTGACGTGGCACCGCCCACTGTGCTAAACCGCCCCAGGGTATGCTCAGACGTGAGTCCCTTGCTCACTTTGCCACTGGATTCAAGCAAGCCGGGCTGAAGACGGTTGGAATGCCAGAAACCAGTCCTCGGAAGCTTGTTTCCGGTCCTGGGAAGGCATGGCTTGGCAGTTCAGGCTGGACTGTTCCCATGAGGCACAGGGTCAGACTGATTTGCATATGGCCATGTCTGAACTGGGGTGGCAGAATGGGCTAAAGAACGGTGATGGGTTAAACCCGGTTCTTTTGACTGGGTGTGAGTGTTTGATTGATTCAGATGCTCTGTCCATCACCACCCCCTTTTGTACCGCTTTTGGCCGCCATAAGTGTGGCAGGGTATGCTCAGACGTGAGTCCCTTGCTCACTTTGCCACTGGATTCAAGCAAGCCGGGCTGAAGACAGCTGTAATGCCAGAAACCGGTCCTCAGAAGCTTGTTTCCGGTCCAAGGAAGACATGGCTTGGCAGTTTGGGCTGGACTGTTCCCATGAGGCACAGGGTCAGACTGATTTGCATATAGCCATGTCCGAACTGGGGTGGAAGAGTGGGCTAAAGAACAGTGATCGATCAAACCCAGATCTTTTGACTGGGTGTGAGTGTTTGATTGATTCAGATGCTCCGCCCATCACCACCCCCTTTTGTACCGCTTCCCTGTTCACCAGCCGCTGTCTAAAAAAAAGTCTCGTTGGCACAAAGAAGATCTTTTCTTTCTTTGAATTCGGATTACTATAGAGATCCGCCCCACCAAGAGTCCTATATCCATCCCAGATGTATTTTAACCAAGGAATGTAGTGGGCATGGTCCAGAGCCATACAATCCCTTAGGCTCTCTCTATTTAGGGCGGTACCCTTGTTCAACCGGACTTTGAGCCAATGAGAAAGGGGGCGAAACGACAACATGTCAATTTATTGCGTCTGGATTTACCTCACATCCTGGAGGGGTCCTTATCTGGGCCGACAATAAGGCAGGTGTGACGATAAAAAATGTACACATTGACCCAAGCGGTAGATTTGTGGTGGCCCGTTGTTATAACGAAGACATAGCAGTCCTGTTGGTTGGACTCTATGATGACCTGCAGTTTTACCACTCACTCGGCGCCTACCTGCACCAGGACGATGGCCTGCCTCAGATTTGGAGGGGCGACTTTAATTGCTTCCTGGACCCTGCTAAGGGTAGATCAATTGACCCGACCCGCAGACCGGCAGCGGCTGCAAAAACTATCACAGATATAATGGACTGTTTGGGAATTGTGGATATATAGAGACATTGCTTAAATACGTGTCAGGTATATGCACTATTCCACCGTACATGACATACCCACTAGGATGGATTATTGGTTAATCTTTAAGAGCCTAGTGCCTAGGGTTATCCAACGTGAACCTTTCCCCCGTCCATATTCGGATCACTCGCCAGTGATATTTACCCTGGACCTCTGACAATGCCAGACTTCTGCCTTTACTTGGCGATTCCCACCGTACTCTCTCCTAGACTCCGCCTTTAAAGTGGAAATGAGCCAGCTAATAAGTGAGATTTTCTCAGACAATGTAGGCTTGCTGGATACATTTGCTAAGGTCTGGGAAACATTCAAAGTTTATATCGGGGGGATGGTTATATCAAAGCACTCAGGGGTACTGAAATCTCCCCGGAGTAGGTGAACACTCCTAGAAAAAGAAATATCGGAGCTAGAAACGGAACATCAACGGTTGGGAGATAAACAAACGTTAAGGTACATCCAGGTTAGACTAGAAGAGTACAATGAAATAGCAGCCTAGGAGTTTCAGCATATGGGACAGTATGCGGTAGCCAGAGCATACCGAGAAGGTGAACACCCAGGGGCAACGCTAGGAGCATTGGTGCGCCCTAGGAGAGAGGTAGAGACTCTGTTGGAAGAGTTAGATGAAGATGACCAACCCCTACATGAGCCGCACCATATAGCCGAGAGATTTTGCAAATACTATGCTGAGTTCAATAGGTCTTGAATAATCCTGGATGAGGCAGCCATGAATGACCATTTGGAGCACATTAAAGTGACGTGGGAGCATCTGATGGCTCCGCTGGACCCGGAGGAGATCCGTGCAGCACTGGCTGGTATGCAACCTGGGAAAGCGCCGGGGATGGATGGCCTAACTGTGGCTCTTTATAAAGCATATCAAGATGTCCTGATACCACACTTAGTCACGCTCTATGAAGAAATGGTACAGACCGGGATAATACCCATATGATGCACGAGGCCCTCAAAGTTGCAATACCTAAACCTGGCAAACCTCCCAATGTGTGCTCCTCCTGTGGGCTTTTATCGTTATGAAATGCTGACGCGAAAATGTACGCTTAAGTACTTGACAATAGACTGGAGTTGATATTACCAGGGGTGGTGGGGCCAGAGCAGTCGGGATTTGTCCCGGGTCGGAGTCTGAATACTAATCTTAGGACGCTGCTGGATGCACTACAGCACCTGGACCACGAAACAGAAGAGGCCGCAGTCTTTTTGGACGCCGAAAAGGCGTTTGACTCAGTCGAGTGGATATTCATGAGAGCAACCTTGAGACGGATTGGAGTGGGAGAAGTATTTCAACAATTGGTTAGGACACTGCACAACAAACCGGTGGCACATATTCGTATTGGTGGAATAACCACGTCCCAAAGTCCGATTACAAGAGGCACCCGTTAGGGCTGCCCACTATCGCCCCTGCTATACGCTCTCATAGTGGAGCTGCTGGTGTGCGCGCTCCGAGAATATCATGGTCACAGAGGGCTGCGATCCCCGAGCTACAGACTAGTCGTATCAGCATACGCTGACAACATGTTGATGTATGTTTGGGAACCAGGAAAGAATCTTACCCCGATGTTAAGAGAAGTGGTACGATTTGGGGGTCTTTCAGGGCTAAAGGTTAACTGAGATAAGTCCATCATTTTTCCACTTACCCCATCCACGACGCCACCAGTATTGGAATTCCCCTTGCGATAGACGACAGAAGCAGTACGGTACTTGGGACTACAGATTCATACAGACCCAGCAATAGTCATACTTGAGAACTATGGTAAGGCAATACAAATGTTAGAAGATGTGAACCGCTGGGTCAAACTACCACTCTCTCTCATCGGGCGCATAGCTCTTATGGAAATGGTAGTCCTCCCTATGTTTCTGTTTCTGAACATACCTATTCTCCTGCCTAAAGCAATTTTTGCGACATTATGCAGTTTTCTGACAAAATTAGCATGGGCGGGAAAGCAGCCAAAGGTTCGGTGGGAGGTCCTCACTCTACCTTATGACATGGGGGGTCATAATGCGCCAGACCTAGAATTGTACTATAAAGTGGTGCAAAGCTCCTTCGCCTACTACTGGATTCATGGCCCACATGATCTGCCTAATCAGTGCTTGGAGAGAGACGCCGCACACCCCCACACACTCCCACAGAAACTTTCAAGGCTCCAACCCACCAAATTAGAGTCTTGGATCTACTGAACACTACATCACATGTATGGTGGAGCTTGTGAGATAAACAAGGGGCACACTTGTATTCCTGCATGTTAAACTGGAGCGGTGCACCTGGCTCTCGTTAGTACTGGTAACAAATATGAGAACTGCCCTCCAAACGCAAGGGGTAACAAAGATGGAAGATCTTTTTCACAAAGTAAAGGTTGGGAATTGGAGGAATATCCCTGAGCAAGGCACCCGCCATCAGCCCTGACTCGATATCACTGCCATGAATTGAGAGAACTATTAGGACAAGACTTGCAAGAGCCACAACACATGACGGCACGTTCTGCCGTGATACAGAAAGAAGCCCCAGACAAGTTAGTAAGAGTGCTCTATGTTAACGCACAGGCAAGCGCAGACCCAGTGTGACTAAAGCAAGATCGGACTCGCAGAGAGACTTGGGTAGGCCCGTAGAAGATAAGGTATGGAAGTCCTGCTGCACTAGAACGAAAGAGGGATCTGTAAATGGGGACACCAGTTGATAAACTTTAAGTACATAAAACGTGTGTATTATACGCTGGAAAGATTGTACCGATATGGCCGACGGGAATCTGCAAACTGCCTGCGATGCAGTGAGCAGGAAGAAGGGTTTATACATGCTGCTTGGTACTGTCCAGCGATACTTCAATTCTGGGAGGGAGTTTTCCAGGCATTGACGGCTAGAACAGCCTCACTATACAGATGGAACCAATGCTAGCTTTATTGGGATACGATAAGGACCTAGGAAAATCGGTCAGGAAGCTAGTAGCTATTGGACTACTATTAGCTAAGCGCAGAGTAGCGAGTAGCGATGCGCTGGGCAAGGGGCCCTGCCCCAAAATTGGGGATCGGCACTCGGACATGGCATACTGTAATGAGTAGTTGGACACTTTTAATGAGCTTCAGTCTACACAGAACCGTCCTAGGGACTACTGGGCCCTTTATATGGCATACTTAGTGGACAATTGCGAAAATGCAGAGGAGGAAGGGCACACAGAGGGGCGATGCTGGACACAGGATACTAAAAGAGGATTGCAGGCTGCAGCGTGGTGGGCTATGGAATGGGGCTGCGGTAACACCAGACCCCTGCAAAGGACGAACGAATGTATGCAGTTGAAGAATGTACGGACAACAGGTCCTGTGGGGCAGATGTGTGGGGAGAGGTATAACGAATGACTGTCAGCAGCAGAAAGGTATACTGAAGAGCGCCACTTACCACTGAATGCTTTGTACTACTTTATGAATCATACAAGAACTATGTTGTGCAGTGGGACTACGAGATGGTCAAAGGTGCACGTGTGATCTTTAAAATGTTAACAAAGAAAGAATACAAAATAAAAAGATCAGAGAGGAGTTGGGCAAGAAAAGAAAGGAATCCCCTGAGAGTGTGAAACATTTTTCTGGACTATACAGCTATTTCTGATATTTCAGGAATTGCCTTAAACAAGTGGAAGATACAAACTACCTGCTTGTGGAACGGTGGAGGACGAGTGGAGCCTGCAACCTGCAACCAATTCTCAATTGCATTTTGTTTTCAGTGGACTGGTAATGGTGAGCCGCAGCACAGTGAACATGAAATGCAAAGTGCCACAGAAAGAAAGTGCTTGTAGCTACTAAACAAAAAGGTTTAGGCGATCCTCTAAACCAAAACGTTTGTTGATCCTCAGTTACAACTGACACACATTCACCGTTGTTCCTGTGTCTTAGTAAGCATGTAAGGTAGCGCAGATGGTTAAGGCACCCACTGCGGACATCTGCAGCACGCAGAGCACAGACTTGAAGCCTTTTAAGATGCAACACGTCCTCGACCCTTCTTTTGTGAAGGCATCCCCTCCCTATGATGGGGAATGCTATCTACAGGTGATGGACAGAATGCAGAACAATGTCATACATTCACCCCAGTACAGAGATCTGAGCCTAAATCCATTGTTTCTTGCACTCCACACCACCCCAGTTCAGACATGGTCATATGCAAATCAGTCTGACCCTGTGCCTCATGGGAACAGTCCAGCCCGAACTGCCAAGCCATGCCTTCACTGGACCGGAAACAAGCTTCCAAGGACCGGTTTCTGGAATTCCAGCCGTCTTCAGCCCGGCTTGCTTGAATCCAGTGGTGTGGAGTGCATGGGACTCACGTCTGAGCATACCCATCCCACTCGGGGTGACAAATGCAAAAACCACAGGTGATGGACAGAATGCAGAACAATGTCATACATTCACCCCAGTACAGAGATCTGAGCCTAAATCCATCGTTTTTTGCACTCCACACCACCCCAGTTCAGACATGGTCATATGCAAATCAGTCTGACCCTGTGCCTCATGGGGGCAGTCCAGCCCGAACTGCCAAGCCATGCCTTCCCTGGAATGCTATACAACACGTGGATTGGAGTATGCGTGTGTGTCTGTTTGAATTTCCAAAACGCTTGCAGGTATAATCCTATGTGCTGTTCATCCATCTAAAATCTAACTTTGCCGTTGCATTTAGGAAGCAAACTGTGTTGTTAAATGAAACATACGGGATCCTTATTTTAGGCAGAATGAAGTCCCATATGAACCAAGAAGAGGTAGACGAAGGGTTCCTGCTGCTCAGGCGTCGGCAGCGCAGAGTCTCGTAATAATGATCATTTTATCTGAGCATGGTTCCGAGAGATCGACTCTCCTTCCAAAGCGTACAGCCCCCCATCAGTGCTAGCAGTGACGCCCAGCTCGGGTTTATGCATGTTTGTGGAAAGACCAGGATGCCATGAGCTCAGGTGCAAGCAAAGGAAATCACCAATTTGAATGTTGTTGGGCTGCTAATATACAGTAATTTGCAGGGTCAACGGGCCCTCACAGTCCTGGGACCCGTGCCACTGCACCTGCTGCACCATTGATAAATTGCACAGAAGCATGAGGAGTAAACAAGCACCAGCAGGAGTGTGTGATGAATGGACCAAGAACAGCAGGAGCATCTGCCGTCCGCTGGGAAAACACGAACATGGACTTCAAACAAAATATTATCTCCAAGCCTAAGACTGAAAGAGACATCTACAACCATGAGGAGCGCAAATAAATGAATGCTGCAGTGATTCATTTGTTTTTAAAAAACCTATAGTGCCGGTGCTCATGCCACCGCTGTTGCTGCACACGTGCAAAGCTGGTGCTGCGCCATTAGTGTAGTGCCCTATTGGCTGGTTCTCCAGCTGGGGGAGTAAATCATTAGGGGCCCCTTGTACAAAGCACTTTTGCAGTCGGAAACGTCCAACCACAAAAAAGCTTTTACAAATGTACCAAATACAAATTGTGATTCAGTAACACGCTACCTACTCGCAATTAGTGTTTGCAATTTGGTATTTAAAAGAGGCGTGTTTTACGACATTTCTTCCAATTACTGAATCTGAATGGGCTGTATGAAAGTTTTGCGACCGAATTAAGGTCAAGTTTTACTGACTCCCTGAAGGAGGTGGTAACCCATTTGCAAATAGGTACGGGTCCTTTGAAGAATAGAAAACAAATATTTTAAGAGCAGGCGGCTGTCCCACGGACCCCACTGTCTACTCTTAAAAAATTAAACGAAAAAGCTTATTTTTTTTCTTTTTAAATGCATCCCATTATCCTTTAAGGAAAACGGGCTGCATTAAAAAAAAATAAACAGACTGCTTTATTAAAACCCAATCATAGACATTGTGGTCTGCTGACATCAGCAGGCTGCCATCTCTGTGATGGTTGTGATTCCTAATGGGTCTCAAATTGCGACCTATCTCACTGATATGCATGAGGTAGGTCTATTTGAATCTCGCTAGCAATCGCTAATGACACTCAAAAGAGTTTCATACATTAGGAATTCCGATTTCAAAATTGTGACTCATAGAGAATCGCAAACAGGAAATCGGTATTCCTGATGCTGGTACCTCCTTCCCTAAGTCTTGTTGTATTTTGCATTCTTCGAATGAGATAAGCAAAAAAGAACTGGGATGAAAAAAGAAATTTAAAAAGTCAGTCTGGACACAGTACTTACTCCTTACAAGAGGAAATCAAGTTATACCTGGCGGCACTCATAGATAAGGGGCTGCTCAGTGGGTTAGCTGCTTTGCAGTTGGCTGCGGCAGCTCTCTCCACTACCGAAGCCTGAGCTCTATAGAGCGACAAAAAAATAAATGTGAGCCCTATAGGAGGGGATCTTAAATGCACAGAATGCGGACTCGAACCCATTGTAATGCAAGATACAGCAGGATTTATTGAGGAAAAGAGGTCTACATACATCTGCAATAACCACAGTTCAACTACTAACTCTCAAACATATGTGGTAAAAGGTATGATGGGAAGGGAAAAGAGCCCACGTTTCTTTCTGCAGCTCCAACGGTAATCACACACCACAAAGAGCGAGCAGCACCTGGGCTGAAGATGGACGCAAGTCCGTTCCGAGAGGCGAGTAGGGACTTTGGCATCTGTGAATAGGGGTCTGTGCTGAGAGCCCTAGCTGTGAGCTAAAAGTTGTTGTGACGTGTAAGTAGTAGTTTAGTGTGTGTTTTGTAAGACGGCATGAGAGCGTTGCGGCTGTGCCGTCATGTAATGGCGTGAGCGAGGTGGTAAATGAATCCTATATTCGGTTGGTACAAAAAAATCAACTAGCAGTGAGAAACACTCAGCACATTTATAAAGAAAAAACACGAGGATGTGATTGGTTACCGATCATATCGCCTTACATTCTTGTACGGCTGCTCGCAATCACGCTTCACAGGTGACCAGAGCTGCAATTACAGAGCCCAGGTCTAGGCCGGGAAAATGACTCATCTTAATGATGCTGCCTCACTGGGGGCACATATGACTAAGCATGCTTGCGGCAGGGTCAGAAATGACTTCTCTAAATAAATTTAGCACAGGCATACCATTATGCACGGAGTGCTTGCCTTTTGAACACTTTTAGCTGGGACTTAAACATCAGTATGCCGCACATCATGCCCTTAAATACCGAACCATGCTAATTAGTGCATGGACTTTTAAAATCAATTAATCTGCAAGGCGCGGATCATGCCCGGAGAGCCACTGCTGCCTGTAAAGCCCTACAGCCTCTCTCAGAAACTAGTGCAGCAAACAGCATGCGAAGAAGAAACATGCTGCACAACTTGTGACCCTCGGCAATCCGATACACTGCAGTTTAAGAGGCACGCTGCTCGTTCTCCCCTCTTCCACCGTGGTATGTTGCCAGGCCCAAGATCTGCTCTCTGTGCTCCTTCACGCAAGAGATCTTTTTTTCCACGCTGCTCGCTTTTTAAAAGCAAGAGCTGCAAATGGTGCCTCAGTGATGTATGAAGTGTATGCGCTTCGCAACAGAGTTTGCGCACTCAGGGTTATTACACTAAATGCACGCTCCCTACAGGGAATACTGGCCATTAGGAATTTATGACTATCAGCCCTCGCTAAGTTACAACATTCCAGTAAAACTTACTTTGGGGTAAGCAGGACATAAGATTGTTACAGTGAAAATGGATCTAGTTTGTATTTATTGGTGTTGTAGAAACGTTCATTTTGAGTGAAGTTCCTGGCATAAACTGTGCAGAGATAGGGTTCAGTTTAGTGTGTATTATTTGGTGCTGTTGCATATGAAGCTCTTCTCACACCCAGTGCAGCGATGAGGCCTCTCACTGGAGTGTAAACTTCGGAGCCGTAGAAGATGTGCCTTACCAGTGAAGCTCTTCTCACACACTGTGCAGTGATAAGGCAGCTCTCCTGTGTGTGCACTTTGATGCCGTACATGGCGTTTCTTTCTAAAAAAAGGGCTTGGAAGACACTTTGCAGTGATAAGGTTTCTCTCCAGTGTGTTTGTTGTTACGAGACTTGACTTTTGATTTAAGCTCTTCTCGCACACAGTGCAGTGAAAAGGCTTCTCTCATGTGTGCACGTTTTGATGCCGTACAAGGTTCGCCTTACAAGAAAAGCGCTTTGAACACTCAGTGCAATGATAAAGCTTCTCTCCTATGTGTGTGTTCTTTGATGCCGTACAAGGGAGCTCCTATCAGCAAAGCGCTTGGAACACAGAGTGCAGTGATGAGGCCGCTCTCCTGTGTGAGTTCTTTGATGCAGTACAAGGTTTGCCTTACAAGAAAAGGTTTTGGAACACACAGTGCAATGATGAGGCTTCTCTCCTGTGTGTACGCTTTGATGCTGTACAAGGGTCGACTTTTGAGAAAAGCGCTTGGAACACAGAGTGCAGTGAAAAGGCTTCTCTCCTGTGTGTGTTCTTTGATGCAGTTCAAGGTTTGTCTTCTGAGAAAAGGTTTTGGAACACACAGTGCAATGATGAGGCCTCTCTCCTGTGTGTACGCTTTGATGCTGTACAAGATATCTCTTATCAGTAAAGCGCTTGGAACACAGAGTGCAGTGATAAGGCCGCTCTCCTGTGTGAGTTCTTCGATGCAGTACAAGGTTTGTCTTACAAGAAAAGGTTTTGGAACACACAGTGCAATGATAAGGCCTCTCTCCTGTGTGTACGCTTTGATGCTGTACAAGAGAGCTCTTATCAGCAAAGCGCTTGGGACACACAGTGCAGGGATAAGGTTTCTCCCCTGTGTGTTTTCTTTGGTGCTGTAGTAGATGTGCCTTTTGACTGAAGCTCTTCTCACACATGGTGCAGTGATAAGGCTTTTCTCCTGTGTGTATGCGTTGATGCTGAAGAAGAATTTTCTTTCGAGTGAAGCTCTTGGCACATACAGTACAGTGAAAAGGCCTCTCTCCTGTGTGTACGCGTTGATGCCGTACAAGAGTTGCCTTCTGAGAAAAGCGCTTGGAACACACTGTACAGTGATGAGGCCTCTCTCCTGTGTGAGTTCTTCGATGTCGTACAAGGGAGCTCCTATCAGCAAAGCGTGTGGAACACACAGTGCAGTGATAAGGCCTCTCTCCAGTGTGTGTTCTTTGATGCTGTAAAAAAGTTGCCTTTTGAGTGAAACACTTTTTACACGTTTCGCATGGATATGGCCTGAGGCTGGTGTGTCCTTTTTTGTGCCTCACTAGAAGTGTCTCATTGATAAATCCTTTCTCACACACATTACAAGCAAAGCGTCTCTCCCTCATGTGCATTCTGCTCCGTTTCCTTAAGTCGATATTTTGAGTAAAATTCATCTCGCCTCCGGAACGTTTGTGGCTTTCTTTCCCATTCATACTTTCTAGATGTGATTGTTGTGCTGCAAAATAGAAAAAACATTGAAAATTACATGAAGAAAATATTTCTTGAAAAAGCTGCATTTATATAATATGGACAAGTGAACAGTTACAATTCAGGGAAATAATATGTTTGTTCTAGTAAAAAGAGTCACACTTCCCTTTGAGACGCAAATGGTAGCTAGTCCTCCTACACAAAGTGCGTTGACCTAGTCCTGCAGCAGAAGCATGCTGGGAAATCAAGCGATTCATAAGAACCACTGTTCGACATGGGGTTTCTGGTTGGCTAGGGTAGGCACCTAAGCCAGGCAGAATCCACCTCTCTAGTCAGGGTAAACCAGATACACACCTGAGATAACCTGCGCTCACCCTCTGGTTGCTTGGCGCAGAGCAGTCAGGCTAGTTTAAAGAGACAATTTGCAGAGCATTTGTGCAACACACTAGCGCAGCAACACAGAGAGTAAACCACAAAAGGGAATCCACGCAGGATTAAGTAAAAATAGATTCTATATTACACACTTACTTTTATCTTTGCGTTGAAAGTCGTCACAAAATGATTCGCTTTACCACAGTCTATGCATATCTGTCCAATTGCGGGACATTTACCTTTGTGTGGAAATGACAGTCCGTATCTGTAACACGTTTTGTTTTTCTGTGGAGACAGGACCTTGTGTCCCTCTGCCTTGTACCTTGGCTTACTTTTCGTGCTCATGACCGACGCACTTTGGGCACCTACAGCCTCCATGTCAGTCACTTGGCGATAAGTACACCTGTCAGCGCAAGCAGCCTTGAGGACTTGATACAAGCTCAGTTTCCATCCGCATTCGTCGATGAAATGCTTACGACAGACATCCATTGATCACTCTGAGGAGGGTAGCCTCCTCATCATAAATTAATTGAATTTACGGTGCTTTACCAAACATCCAGTCTTTCAACAAACTCATCAATGGTCTTACCTGGTCTCTGGATGAATATATATCTTTTATAATTCACATTTGGCACTGGCTTAAACTTGACATTAAAGGCCTTTTCGATTTGATCATGTCTTTTCACCTTCTTGTAAATTCTTTTTCATGGCTTCTTTCCTCCTTCATCGGCCATGTTTCTCAAGATACTTTATACTCTTTTTCATCTATTGCATCTATGAACTCTTCAAAAGTCTCTATCCATCCATCTATCGCCAATATTCAGTGTTTTTGCAATATGAAACACAGTTGGCGGTTTTAAGAATGCAGCAGCCGTATATACATTGGAGGACAGTAGTGGGGTCTCAGGCACTTCCTGTGGACTTGATCAGACAGAGCTTCTCTAGCGCCTCGTAATGTGCTGGCTTCGGGCTCAGCCTTAATGACTTTTGGAGCTTGGATCTCGTCCTGGCTCTCCATCGGAGCTCTGTATGTTATGGCTGTCTAAGGAGTTGTTCTGGGCCCCTTAGGCAGCAGCTTTGGTGGTGGGCCGCTTCGTCTGTGGAAACACGGCAAACCCAACCCGACCCTCTTTCTGGGACTGCTCTCCAGCATGTTGTGAGACGATGATTTGTTGATGGTTTAGAGGAGGAGATACATCTTTGTACGCTACAAGTACATGAAAGCAGATAACACTGGTCGATTTTGAGCTTAAATGTTTCTTCACAAACACCTGGTTAATCTCTGCTTCATAGCACATGAATTTCAGTGTAATGTGAACTGAACTATTTCTGGGCGCTTTCCTTGTCCACCTTTAGTTTTCTTACTCCACATAGCGTAATCGTATTAATTTGCGTAATGGTGCTATATATTCTATTAGAAGCTTTTTCGTTCAGTTCTTGTCCAGTGACATGTAGACTTTCAGTGCCGCTGTCTTCATCTTTAAGCATTTTATTCAGGCTGGCACTGTGCTGAGACTCCACCAGTGCCCGCATCGATTCTGCACTTCAACTGAGGCACATGTGGCACGCACGAGCAGTGTGCTGGACCGCGGCAAACTCTCCGGAAGAGCGCTTTTAGTGTACGGGCTTCGTATCCCCTATCTTGTCACCAGTTATAGATTCCTTCCAGCCCAGGTACTCACCAATAACCAAGCCACACGTGGAGAGTAGTTGAACACATCTTGATTACACTGCGTGTACGTCAGAACTCAACGTTCTACACCGGCCTTTAACTCATCTTTCCAGCGCTTACGTTCTTACCGATGATATAACTTGGAAGTCACTCATGAAGGATCGATGCTACTACTGCAAGAATAAGCTTGTTAGTTGCACTGAAGAAAACAGCTATTGAATTTTGTAGACATGGCCCTCTCTACGGGGTCACCCCCAAACTGGTGCCTTCACACTTCCTATTATTGCTGAATTTGTTTCTGTTGGCCTTAGGACACCCTCCTGTTCTACGCCACTGTGAACCCATGTGGTACCCTTTGTAAAAGCTCCCAGGACCAACTAGGCTATCCCACTGGTACTTCCTAGCTGCACGCGGCCAGGATCAGGCCCAAGGCCACCCAGATGCCACTGGTCCTTGCCCATCCACAGAGTGGGGGTAGTTATCCCTGGTACATAGTAGCTATTCTCCACTCTTCCCCTCATAAAGGCAGTTCTAGACAGCCACTGATCCTCCAGCCTAGGGTCCGCACCCACAAGCTGACCAGAAATCATGGGCGAGGCTCTCCTCCCCCTACCTCTCCTCCTAGGGTTCAGCACTCTCCTCCTTTGAGAGGCCCCCCAGAGCACAACTCTCCCACCAGTTCAGGACCTCCCTCCAGCAACTGGTCTCCAAACCTAGGGTCTAAACCCTCAGGTTGCACCGGGTCAGAGGCAAGGGCTCCCTCCCTCTGCACCCCCTTCCAGAGTTCTGCACCCTCCCAAGTGGAGCGGTACCCCTGGAAGCCAAACTGGTCAAGACACTGGTTACAGATGTCCCTCCCTCCAGGTCAGGCATATCCTGAACCTGTCCTCCCAACCAAGGGACCAAACCCAGCCATTGAATACTTGCCTGGTACGCCAGGACTTCTGGGGGCGCACACAGCCTCAACCCCATGAGGGTAACCCATGACTCATGTACTGTGTGAGTCTGCCTGGCGCAGATCTCCCGACCCCAGTTCATCTGACAGCACGAGAAGATCCCCCAGGACAGAAGTGGTGTCACCTTTGCCATTCAATGGTGACTCAGTCCTTCTGGCTGGCCCCTGACCCACTGGTTCTTTCACTGGGGAACACATCCCCCTCTCACCCCTCAATCCGGACTTCTGCACCCTCCCAACTGGAGCGATACTGCCAGACAGCAGAACCACTGGCGCTCCGTTTACAGATGCTCCAGGGTCTCCTAACACTAGGAGATCCCCCTCAACTGGCTTCCTAGTATAGCCTAGGCCCTCAACCTGGTGTTCCCTTAGGGAACCCTCCAGGCCCTGAGACTGGGTTTCGTGCACCTGGGAACACACAGCCCCACACTCATTTCTACTCCACTGAGACAGGACGTGAGCCCCTACACCCCTCCCACTACACTGGGCCCTAGCTGGGCTACACTGAACCTCCTCCCCCACACAGGACGGGAGGATACCCAAGCCACTACTTTTGGAATCACTCTCCAATGCCTTGGCAGAACTTCGGGCACTTACCCAGAAGTCTGCCTCCTGTGCAAGTTCCCAAGGATTAAAGGACTAACACTCCAACAGGTGTTGGCACAACCCCGGCAAACGACTGCATGTGCTCTGTGATAACCATATTGATCAGTCCCTCAAAATCATGTTCTGGGTTAACCGTCACCCAATCAAGCAGTGCATCATAACATTCATCTGCAAACTCCCCCCCAAGACTGGTGAGACCGTTTCTTACTGCCCCTGAACTTCAACCTGTACTCCTCTTCTTGGGAACAAGGTACCATACTTTGGGAACTGGGAATGGGACTTCCTGCACTGGACTCCATATTTCTGCCACCACTGGACCCCACCCTCACTGGTGAATCCAGAAAACCACAACTGCACTCCGGGGATAATCTACCCTCCAGAGCTAATTTCTCCCTGGCGAAGGCCCTCTCATCCTCCGCCATCTTCTCCTGCGATAAGACACTTTCGGTCTCTAGCTTTTTCTCCTCCACACTTAGCTGCGTTATCTCCTTGGCATGCTCGGACCTGAGCTTCTCCAGAGCCAGCTGATGCTCCCGTTCTTCCCTCCTATCTAGCCATTCCTCTGGGGAAAGGGACAAGGATGGGGCACTGCCCCCGACACTGGACCCAGCTAGAGCCTCCCTATCTATGAGGTCCTCACTATCTACTAGCATCCCGGTCCTGTCATTTTCTACCTCCCCTTCAAACTCCACAGGCCCCTCCTCAAACCCACCATCCTCTTGGCGGGCGGCCAGGGCCCTCATCTCCTCATTGTGCTCATGTTCCCATTCGTCCTTTTTCCATTGGATCAGGTTTTGACGTGGTGTCTGACCCACTCACTGCTATGTCTCTCTCCTCACAGAACCCCACCAACTCCCACATAGTGTATCTAAACAGACCATAGAAATTAAAGGCAGACTCTATTTTGGCAGGACGCTCAGACACGAGCAACACAGGAGACCTAGGTGCAAGAGCTGCAACAGGGGTACTCAATACAAAAATGACACTTTTAGGAGAAAAAAATAAAAGAAAACTCGGAAACAATAATCCCCAAACACGTGATTATCTAAATGCAGGGTTTGTAGAGCAACCAGTTGTTGCTGTGGTACTGTGCAAATGCAAGTCCTATCCTCACCGCTGACCATCAATGTTAGAAATGGGATTTCTGGTTGGCTAAGGCTTGCGCCAAAGCCAGACAGAGACCACCACTCTAGTCAGGGCAAGGGAGTTACACGCCAAAGATAACCCCTGCTCACCCCCTTGGTAGCTTGGCACAAGCAGTCAGGCTTATCCCGGAGGCAATGTGTAAAGCGTTTGCATAACACACACATACACAGCAGCAACACCCTAGGCACACCATAAAAGAAACTCCAAACAAGGTTATATAAAAATAGCCTTTGTATTGTCATAAACACATTCGAAACATAATCACATAATATACACTGTGCCAACTGGCACTGGGCAATATTCACAGGGGATTATATACAGGACCAGGCCAATCGGGCCCTGGTCATAACCATCAGAACAGGTAAGTAAATCACAATTAATGAAACAACCAGTAACTACTGGTACCATAATGACCTCAGCATTATCACCTGTAATAAACATATTATGTCTGCATCACTTTGGGCAAACACACATTACACTATCTCCTTAGGCATAAACACATTAGGATAGACCTCATACTCACAAATCACCTCAGGGCCTGGCGCCCTACAAACCTATTAGTCCCCCTGGCCAACTGGCCTTCTCAGGGGCTCAAATGCCCTATGTTCCAAATGTCAGGCTGCTGCCAATGCAGCGGAATTCGCAGTGCGCAATTGCGCTGGGCAGAGGAGTGCATCTCACTCCTACCTCATTCAGAGATGCCCCCAAAGGAATGCCTGCCTAAACGTGGCAGCTTCCCTCTACTTGCTGGGCAGCTGTGAAATCCAAAAAGATGGGCACTGGCACCCTCTGTCCCCCTCTGGGACTCTAACAAAATAAATGGGCCCAAACGTTGCAGCTGCCTGCGCTTTGCAGGGCAGCTGTGAGAATGCACCGGCAGTCCTGGCACTCACTGTGCCTCTGGCGCCCAAAACAATGCCCCACAAGCAATGAGGACGGGCACTGTGCACATGGTAGTCCCACCCTCGGACTCTGAAAATAAACTCTGCCCCAAATGTTGCAGTTGCCCACTGTCACGCGGGGCAACTGTAACAAAATCTTGCCAACACGGGGAAGAGCACGGGAATCTCGTTGGAGATTAGACTGGAGAAGGGCCCAAAACGTTGCAGCTGCCCGCTTCTGCGGTGCAGTGGAGAAAATGCCACAAGCACCGACAATGTGCCGCGAACGGCACCAACAGTCCATTCAGCCCCCCTCACTCACTGGGGTACACTGTCAGAATTCTCTGGGTACTGGTGGGTGGGGGCAGGCATTGACAACGTGCCTCGTCTCTCTTCCACCCCTGGCCCCCTCCTCACCTAGTCGGGTGGTCTCTCGCTTCTTTTGGTTCAAGGAGCGCGGGGTAGGCTCCCGTCTGCTTCCTTTTTCCTTTTTCCACAGGAGCGCGGGGTAGGCTCCCGCGTGCTTCTGGCTTCTTGCGGAGTGCCCCGCCCACAACCAGGCCGCTCTGCCTGGCTTCCGGGTCGCCACGGGCAGCGCGGTGGCCCCTCTTGTAGATCATCTGTGTTCTCGGCGGCAGCCTCATGCGGGGGGCCAGAACCGGCGGCGTGGGCTCCCGCTTCGTTTTTTTTTAAAAAGTACTAATCCATGGAAACAGCGGCAGTGCGAGGTGGGCACCCACTCTTTCAATAAAGATTTTTCCGGGGTGGGCTCCTGCCGGCAACAAATGCAAGGTGGGCTCCTGCTTCAATAAGGAGCTCAGGGGGGAATCCTACACACCGGGATTCCCTCACAGCCTCGCACTGCAGCAGGGCCTGCTCCTCTTCCCTTAGGCAACCCAAATACAGCACTCCTGAGGCGCTCGGCCTCAAAAAGGCAGAAATAAGAGAGTCCTTGATGCTGGGGAGACCCCAGCAAAGTGCAGCGAGGCAGGCCAGCACGAAGCGGCGGTTCCTCCTGGCACAGTGTCCTCCCAGAACAAGCGCAACACTTCATGGGGTCACAGCCCCTACATTGATTGGACAATTTCCTTTGTGTTACAGCATTGGGCATGGGAAACCAGATGCAATTGGTTTTGGAGCACTCTGTTTACCAGGCTCCTCTTCCCTATTGTTAGGTGGGGGTTCAGTGATCAGACGCACCACAGGAGGCGGAGCCAGCATTGTGGAGGGAAAGCACAGCCCTATTCAGGTCCCAGGTGCAACTCCTCCCTCCCATCTGCGTGCAGATCTCTCTATTCATCACTGGTCTGACTCACCCTGTCTCCTGGAGCCACCCACACCATCCAGCCCATGTCACTTCAAGCCAGACATGCAATTCAAATCAGGCAGGCAGACACACAGAAATGCCAACTTCTAAAAGTGTCATTTCTCCACCACTCACCATAAATCTGTGCACACCATTGCGCATCATTTATTCTCACGAGTTCATACATACTAAACTCGACCCTGCACTCCTCTCATACCAGGAACTACCATGGACACACATATCCCCCACGCCTTCCTATGGGAGGGCAGGCCAATTTCACCACAGGCACTCAGAGAGCGCACGCACTCTACACTGGGCCACAGTGCTAAAGTGCACAGAGGTCTAAAATCACTACCACCATGTCAGAGCTAAAGGCAAAAAGTTCAGGGGTGAACCTGCCAAAAGGGCCAAGTCCAACACAGATGAAAAGTGGGTGGAGTCTAGGGAAGAGCGAGTGCTGCACTCAGCTTTAAAGTTACAAAATAAACCTTAAACGGCACGGCTGAAGCGGCGAAAGGAGAGGGGGTTGTTTGTAGTGTTGCTTCTGGTGTATGCAGCAGAAGGGGGGTAGGGTTGATGAAGCAATGAAAAAAAATGTGAGTAGACTGACAGCAACATACTGGTTACCTTGGACTTCTGCGCATTAAACTAGTATCCGCACATCTGGGGGGATTGCCGCCATACAGCATATATTGGAAATCGGAGACGCCATTCTACTTGAGCATTCTGGAATGCTAACAGATTTGATTACTGTTGTTTTGGCTAACAATGACTTTATCCGGGGAGTAGTATGATTTTACTGCAAGTTGCAATAACTTAGCATGGCCAGATTATCAGGCACAATCTGTTTTAGGATTTCACTGGTGGTGGTGACTTAACAGCTGCATTTCTTATCCCTATGTTATTGTTACAATTGTGTAAGATACTTTTTATATCCTCTTGCAGCCTTGAAAAAGTCTCTATGACGAAACACGTGACGGCTGCCTGTCTGTAATGGATTTTATGTCTCCGACGCAAGAAAGGTGAATAATTGTGGAAACAAT
Organism: Lissotriton helveticus; assembly: GCF_964261635.1. Taxonomy (NCBI): domain Eukaryota; kingdom Metazoa; phylum Chordata; class Amphibia; order Caudata; family Salamandridae; genus Lissotriton; species Lissotriton helveticus. The sequence goes on along the minus strand of NC_136057.1, from coordinate 8,804,597 downwards.
AAATCACAACAAACATCTCTGATCATGCAGTACTTCTTTACGGGCCACAAGGCATGGCCATTGGACTTTGCTGAGTGCTTCTGTATTCCTCTGCTCATTTGGAAGCAATAGGCCTCTTTGCGGTGACCGTCTGGCTCTCGCACTCAGCGGTCGCTCCCACTCGCTCCTCTTCGAGCCCTGCCTTCCAGAGAAAGTGCAGCTCCATAGCGCCTGGTATCGTTTGTGCTTAGCGCTCCTGTATAGCGCCTGGTATCGTTTTCATCTAATTAATTAATTTATCAATTTGCCTGGTTTCGTTTTTCATCTGATTAATTTAATTTATTAATTTGCTCAGTGCTCCTGCATAGTGGCAACTTTATTTACTATTTAATTAACAGCGCGTGTACTGCATTTTGGCAATTTAAAGATCGACTGTGCCCCTGCTTTGAATCGCGCTACCCTACCGCCATTTTGCTGTTGTTGTTGGTGTTTACCTGTCCCCGTGTCTCCTCCCCGCTCCCGCCTCCCAGCTGACCCTCCCACACACTAGCATCGATCTGCAGGCCCCGTCCTCCTCTGCCTCTGTGACCGTCTGGCTCTCGCACTCAGCGGTCGCTCCCACTCGCTCCTCTTCGAGCCCTGCCTTCCAGAGAAAGTGCAGCTCCATAGCGCCTGGTATCGTTTGTGCTTAGCGCTCCTGTATAGCGCCTGGTATCGTTTTCATCTAATTAATTAATCAATTTTCCTGGTTTCGTTTTTCATCTGATTAATTTAATTTATTAATTTGCTCAGTGCTCCTGCATAGTGGCAACTTTATTTACTATTTAATTAACAGCGCGTGTACTGCATTTTGGCAATTTAAAGATCGACTGTGCCCCTGCTTTGAATCGCGCTACCCTACCGCCATTTTGCTGTTGTTGTTGGTGTTTACCTGTCCCCGTGTCTCCTCCCCGCTCCCGCCTCCCACGCTCCGCCCCCCCCACTATCCATTTATGGACAGATGGACTTACGCGCAGCGGTTGCGCCGAAGGTGCGCCAAAGGTAAGCCCGTCTACGCCCGTCCGCGCCTGTACCGCGCCCAGCGCCAGACCCCCTGGCCCCCGTCCCACCCACCCCACCCGCATTACATACGACGCCTCCACCCTCTCAGCCCTAAACCCCGGTCGACTCCCCAACTGCGCCCAAGCCGCTCCCGGACACACCCATGGACCCTTCACATGCAACTCCTGCAAATATGACAGCACCAAGATCAACTCTTCATCCACTAACACCAAACAGAGATCTGACACCAACCACCTAAAATGCATCCTGCTCAACACCCGCTCGGTCCACAGACACACCATCGACCTTTGGAATCTACTAGACACCATCTCTCCGGACGTCGCCTTCCTAACAGAAACCTGGATGAACGCCTCCTCAGCCCCAGACATCACCATTGCCATCCCGGAAGGCTACAAGATCATCCGAAAAGACCGTACCAATCAGACAGGAGGAGGCATCGCAATCGTCCATAGGAATTCCATCCGCATCTCAACCAGCTCAGACGTCAACCTCGCTAGCGCCGAACACCTTCACTTCCAGATCCACACCGACCCCAAGACCACACTCAGAGGCACCCTCCTCTACAGGCCACCAGGACCCCGTGCACAATTCAGTGAAGACATCACTGATTTTATCATCCCACACGCCCTCCCCTCTGAGAACTACATTCTATTGGGAGACCTCAATTTTCACCTGGAAAAGAGCAACGACAGCAACACCACCACCCTTCTGGACAACCTCGCCAACCTCGGACTCAAACAACTTGTTAATACCCCCACTCACTACGCAGGTCACACACTCGACCCTATCTTCACTTCCAGCAAACATATCTCCTTCAGTCACACCAGCTCTCCATTGCACGGACCACAGCTGCGTTCACTTTGTCTACAAAAAGACCACAACCCACAACCACCCTCAACCCACTCTGCGAAGAAATTGGAACAAAATCACCATCTACCAGATCTCCTCATCGCTTCTACAAAATCCCCCTGCCCATTCCTCGAACCCCAACCAAGCAGCCATTAACCTCACTCATTGGCTAACCAACAGCGCCGACAACCTAGCACCTTTGAAAAAACGTAAAATCAAACCAGGCAGCAAAAACGCCCCCTGGTTCAACGATGATCTTAAGAAATCCAAGAAACTCTGTCGCTCCCTTGAGAAGGCCTGGAAAAAAGATCCAAACACCAGCACCAGGGACGCCTTTAAAAACGCCACCCGCATACACCACCAACTGATCCGGACTGCCAAGAAAGCCGCATTCAAAGACCGACTTGACAACAACGCCCACAACAGCAAGGAATTATTCAACATCGTCAAAGAGTTTACCAACCCTACTTCCAACTCCAACGACATCACTCCCTCTCAAACCCTTTGTGACTCCCTAGCTTCGTTCTTCCACGACAAAATTGCAGACATCCACAACAGCTTCGACAACCAACCTGGAGTCCAACCCACCCAACCTTCTGTCGTACCTTCACCCCCCTTGAACTTCCTTAATGACTGGAACCTAATCTCTACTGAGGACACCATCCGCCTGATGAACTCCATCCACTCAGGATCCCCCACAGACCCATGCCCTCACCACATCTTCAACAAAGCAGACTCCATCATAGCACCACACCTCCGAGACGTCATCAACTGCGCCCTCAACTCCGCCACCTTCCCGGATATCTGGAAACACGCCGAACTCAGCGCCCTTCTGAAAAAACCCACAGCTGACCCCACCGAACTCAAAAACTACCGCCCCATCTCGCTCCTTCCGTTCCCGGCCAAAGTCATCGAGAAAGCTGTCAACAACCAGCTCGCCGCCTTCCTCGAAACCAACAAATCCCTCGACTCCTCACAGTCCGGATTCCGAGCCAAACACAGCACCGAGACCGCACTCATCGCTGCAACAGACGACATTCGAACTCTATTGGACAATGGAGACACAGTCGCCCTCATCCTCCTCGACCTCTCCGCAGCCTTCGACACAGTCTGTCATAGCACCCTGTTACAACGCCTCAGTAACATCGGAATCCAAGGAAAAGCACTGGAATGGATCACCTCGTTCCTTGCCGGCAGAACTCAGAGAGTCCGCCTCCCACCATTCAAGTCAGAGGCCACTGAAGTCATTTGCGGCGTGCCACAAGGATCTTCACTCAGCCTCACCCTCTTCAACATATACATGAGCCCCCTCGTGGCCATCGCATGCCAACACAACCTCAACATCATCTCCTACGCTGATGACACTCAACTGATCCTCTCACTCACCAAAGACCCTAACACCGCCAAAACCAACCTTCATGAAGGAATGAAAGAAGTAGCCGAGTGGATGAAACACAGCCGTCTGAAACTGAACTCAGACAAAACAGAAGTCCTTATCTTAGGTACCTCCCCCTCCGCTTGGGACGACTCTTGGTGGCCAGAGGCCCTTGGAAAAGCACCCATCCCGACAGACCACGCACGGAACCTGGGCGTCATCCTTGACTCCTCACTCTCGATGACCAGACAAGTCAACGCCGTCTCATCATCCTGCTTCAACATTCTTCGCATGCTCAAAAAAACATTTCGTTGGATCCCCACCAAAACTCGAAAAACGGTCACCCACGCTCTGGTTACAAGCCGCCTGGACTACGGAAACACCCTATACGCCGGCACCACCGCAAAACTTCTGAAAAAACTCCAACGCATCCAGAACGCATCAGCCAGACTCATACTAGACATCCCGCGTAAAGACCACATCTCTGATCACCTGAAAAACCTCCACTGGCTCCCCGTCAATAAGAGGATAACTTTCCGCCTCCTAACCCACGCACACAAAGCACTTTACGAACTTGGACCCGAATGCCTCAACACACGACTTTCCTTCTACACCCCCTCCCGCCAGCTACGCTCTTCCAACCAAGCCCTTGCTGCTGTACCCCGCATCAACAAAACCACCATGGGAGGAAGATCCTTCTCCTACCTGGCGGCTAAAACCTGGAACTCACTTCCCATTCACCTTCGCCTCACTCAGAACCACATTGCATTCCGAAAGCAACTTAAAACCTGGATTTTCGACCTGTAATTCCCCACCCTTCTTCAAGCGCCTTGAGACCCTCTGGGTATGTAGCGCGCTATATAAATTACTTGACTTGACTTGACTTTGCCTTAACGAGGGGGAGCAGCTGTCACTTATCACAGTTGCACATCACAAAGGCTCTGCTTGAGCACTCTCACAAAGGAGTTATCACTGGTCTTTTGTGACTCCAGACAAGCTGGACCCAGGGCAAGGAGGAAGCGGACGCCTGACACGTCATGGCGGTGGAAGCCTCTAGAACAGGGGTACTCATAGTACGGCCCGCGGGCCGCTGGCGGCCCGGCAAGCCTTCCCTGGCGGCCCGCGGACTGTCCAAACATTGTACCCGTGTTTAAATATATATATTTTAAAAAGAGTGTCAGCAAACACCCCCGCCGCAGCGCGAGTCAAGAGACTCTGCTGCTCTGTGGGGGCCGGGTCCGGGCGATTCCGTGGAGCTGCAGGGGCCTAAGAGGTGAACAAAACCTCATTAACATGTGAATGGTCTTTTAAAGACCCTTGAAGTGCTCGGGTGCGGCTGTGTATGTGTGTGCCCGGAAGCTGTTTTAGCCCAGGCACACACAGGCAGGATGGGATGAAGCAGTGGTGTTCAATTTTTGAATATACCAAGGGTTAATTATTTTCTTGAATGTATCTCCGACTGTTGTCCACTGTGACATTACCTTTTTGTACTACTAACTTACCCGGGTCCAGTGGCCTATTTCTACTCCATTGTTGTATAACTCATGCTCCCAGCTTAGGCGGCACCCGCCGTATATTCAAAACTCCCAGCCGTATCTTGGCGCTGGTGCACCGTGCAGCTCAGTTCAGTATCTGGCATGCTATATGTAATCCACTCCTCCCCATACCGACCGGGATGTGAACTGACCACTTACTGATGTTTTCCCAGGTCCTCGATGTTGCATGTGTCGTCACAATGACATCCCACTTGCCAGCCCGTGCTAACCGAGTCTCTTGGTTGTCCGCTATTCCAGACAGCAGTCCCTTCGTTGTACCCATCAACCGCACCTCCGAATCATGTGAGCCGGGTTTTCACGTCGGCGGCAATGGGTCAAAATGCACTGGCTCTCACTAATGCACTTCCGTGCACTCCAGCCATGCATTTTCCTTGTGCCCACTTCAAATATTCAGGCCCTGCGCCTGACAGGGTGTTCAGGAGAATTATTCCTCGCCTCTGGGCACTGTCCAATAGGTTGATTCTTGTGCTTGTGTTGTCGAATGTTCAAAGGCTCCCCCACCAAACCTCGAGATTACACCCAGTCCCAGCACTAAAGCACGTTTGTTATCGGGGCTGCCCTCGACCAAGGGTCTTTCACCATGCCCACAGTATGCATGTCCTCTCTCTTGTTCCCGCTCGGGAGATCCAAGCCAGCGCCCGCGGAGGCAGAGGGAGAGGGAGGAAGAGGGGAGGGGGGGGGGAGGAGAGAAGAGGGGGAGAGAGACAGAGGCAGTCAGAGGGAGAGCGAGGGAGAGGCAGACAGAGGGAGAGCGAGGGAGAGCGATGGGGAGCGAGGGAGGAAGACAGAGGCAGAGCGAGGGAGAGCGATGGGGAGCGATGTAGAGCGAGGGAGGAAGACAGAGGCAGAGCGAGGGAGAGCGAGGGAGGAAGACAGAGGCAGACAGAGGGAGAGTGAGGGAGGAAGACAGAGGGAGAACGAGGGAGAGCGAGGGAGGAAGACAGAGGCAGACAGAGGGAGAGCGCAGGAGAGTGAGGGAGGGAGACAGGGAGAGCGAGGGAGAGGGAGAACGAGGGAGAGCGATGGGGAGCGATGGAGAGCGAGGGAGGGAGACAAAGGCAGACAGAGGGAGAACGAGGGAGGGAGAGGGAGAGCGAGGGAGAGGGAGAACGAGGGAGAGCGAGGGAGAGCGAGGGAGGGAGACAGGCAGACAGAGGGAGAGCGAGGGAGGGAGCCAGAGGCAGACAGAGGGAGACAGAGGGAGAACGAGGGAGAGTGAGGTAGAGGGAGAGCGAGGGAGAGGGAGAACGAGGGAGAGCGAGGGAGAGGCAGACCGAGGGAGAGCGAGGGAGAGCGAGGGAGAGCGATGGGGAGCGATGTAGAGCGAGGGAGGAAGACAGAGGCAGAGCGAGGGAGAGCGATGGGGAGCGATGTAGAGCGAGGGAGGAATACAGAGGCAGACGAGAGCGAGGGAGGAAGACAGAGGGAGAGTGAGGGAGGAAGACAGAGGGAGAACAAGGGAGAGGGAGGGAGAGCGATGGAGAGTGAGGGAGGGAGACAGAGGCAGACCGAGGGAGAGCGAGGGAGAGCGATGGGGAGCGATGTAGAGCGAGGGAGGAATACAGAGGCAGACCGAGGAAGGAATACAGAGGCAGACCGAGGGAGGAAGACAGAGGCAGACAGAGGGAGAACGAGGGAGAGCGAGGGAGAGCGAGGGAGAGCGAGGGAGAGTGAGGGAGAGTGAGGGAGAGTGAGGGAGAGTGAGGGAGGGAGACAGAGGCAGACATAGGGAGAACGAGGGAGAGCGAGGGAGAGCGAGGGAGAGCGAGGGAGGGAGACAGAGGCAGACATAGGGAGAGCGCAGGTGAGTGAGGGAGGGAGACAGGGAGAGCGAGGGAGAGGGAGAACGAGGGAGAGCGATGGGGAGCGATGGAGAGCGAGGGAGGGAGACAAAGGCAGATAGAGGGAGAGCGAGGGAGGGAGACAGGCAGACAGAGGGAGAGCGAGGGAGGGAGCCAGAGGGAGACAGAGGGAGAACGAGGGAGAGTGAGGGAGAGCGATGGAGGCAGACAGAGGGAGGGAGAACGAGGGAGAGCGATGGAGAGCGAGGGAGGCAGACAGGGAGAACGAGGGATGGAGAGGGAGGGAGAACGAGGGAGAACGAGGGAGAGCGATGGAGAGCGAGGGATGGAGACAGGGAGAACAAGGGAGAGCGATGGAGGAAGACAGAGGCAGACAGAGGGAGAGCGATGGGGAGCGAGGGAGGAAGACAGAGGCAGACAGAGGGAGAGCGAGGGAGAGCGATGGGGAGCGATGTAGAGCGAGGGAGGAAGACAGAGGCAGACCGAGGGAGAGCGAGGGAGAGCGATGGGGAGCGATGTAGAGCGAGGGAAGAATACAGAGGCAGACCGAGGGAGGAAGACAGAGGCAGACAGAGGCAGACAGAGGGAGAACGAGGGAGAGCGAGGGAGAGCGATGGAGAGTGAGGGAGGGAGACAGAGGCAGACATAGGGAGAGCGCAGGAGAGTGAGGGAGGGAGACAGGGAGAGCGCAGGAGAGTGAGGGAGACAGGGAGAGCGAGGGAGAGGGAGAACGAGGGAGAGCGATGGGGAGCGATGGAGAGCGAGGGAGGGAGACAAAGGCAGATAGAGGGAGAGCGAGGGAGGGAGACAGGCAGACAGAGGGAGAGCGAGGGAGGGAGCCAGAGGCAGACCGAGGGAGACAGAGGCAGACAGAGGGAGAGTGAGGGAGAGCGATGGAGAGCGAGGGAGGCAGACAGGGAGAGCGAGGGATGGAGAGGGAGGGAGAACGAGGGATGGAGAGGGAGGGAGAACGAGGGAGAGCGATGGAGAGCGAGGGAGGGAGACAGAGGGAGAACAAGGGAGAGCGATGGAGGAAGACAGAGGCAGACAGAGGGAGAGCGAGGGAGGAAGACAGAGGCAGACAGGGAGAGCGAGGGAGGCAGACAGAGTGAGTAAGACAGTAAGAGTGAGTATGACAGTAAGAGTGAGTGAGACAGTCAGAGTGAGTGAGACAGAGAGACAGAGGGAGAAAGAGGGAGAGAGGGAGAAAGAGGGAGAGAGGGAGAGAGGGAGAAAGAGGGAGAGAGGGAAAGAGAGAGAGAGAGAAAGAGAAAGAGAAAGAGAGAAAGAGAGAGATGTGTGTATGCCGGGTCTGGTGGCTCAGTGGACGAAGGCGTCCGCTGAAGGGACCAGTGATCAACCTCATGGTACCAGTTTTTTTTTTCCGAGCGCCGCCCGCTCCCCTACTGACTCCGCCCCCACCGGTGCGGCCCTCGGCCACAAACCACACTGTAAATTTGGCCCCCGAGAGAAAGTTTGTGAGTACCCATGCTCTAGAAGCTCCTACTAGTGGGCGCCAGGTATAAATTATGGACTCCAGACCGCAAAAGAATAAACGAGGTCCCAGTGCCACCCACTGTCCCTTCTAATACTTCATGCCAGTAAAAACAACTCTCAACAAAGTCCCACAAAACTATAGTGTCAGAGACAATTTACATCAATGACACCTAGTGACCCCTCCTAACATATCTCACCGTTAAAACTCTCAACGAAGTTCCACAATGCTAAAGTGCAAGATGTTCTCTTGCGAGTATACTGTGTCTTTATATCGACACTGTTATTCTAAGCCTACATGGGGATTGTTTTGCCCATCTTATTCCAATATTATCTCGAGCATATACTGTTATCTCAAGTTGATGCTGCTTCCTATCCTACCATGTGCCTATAGCAGCGACCCATCCTTTGTGATGTCTACTAGTCTATGCTGATATTGATATACTACCTATGATGTGGGTGTATAACTTGTATATATGCCCTCGAATATAAAGGACGTTTCAGCAGACTGACCAATAAACTCCATCACAACCACCAGCTCCTAGATACCATGGCCACTAAGAACCCAGTGACATCAACAGGCCCTAGGCGCTTTTCGACTTTGAAGGCCCCCTTTTCCTCAAAGGGATCCTACCAGACCGCCTTGGTGACCTTTTTCACACGCATCCCACTCTTCCAAAGAAGTGCCCTCCAACCGTCCATTGAAAGGGCCCAATTTTACAATCAGGCGGCAATCTTAGCTGTCGGAGGCCGCCTCTTGACCACTATGCACACCTCTGAATGCTTCTCCTGAAGTCTAACTTTGATTATCCTCAGAAATAACTTCTGAGTATCACTTCAACTTCGGGAGCGTGGAAAGATACGCCCCCAACTCGTTTCTGCAAAACCTCTCCAAACATGCTGCTAAAAAGTACAAACACAAAATCCTGAAAGAACATCCAGAGACACGAATAACAGACATCTTCTACAATCCAACACACGGAAGTCTTAAAATGGACTTCATCTGCTACACTACGAAACCCGCCAAAAGGAGAGAAAATGTCATTCAACACCTTCATGTAACTAATGCTACCAATGTCCCTTATGGATCTAAACAAACTATATCCCTATCCCATAACTTTAGCGGAGATTGGTCCATAACTACTTACAGAAATGGGAACATCCTAATCCAAGCCACTGAACAAAATTATCTATTTTCCACTTTCCGGCTCTCTGCGCCGCCATGCCATTCGCTATCACCACCACCCCTCCACCCTCCCCCATGCACGCCCTCATTTACTAGCTGAACCTTTTACTCCCAAACCCCTTCGCACTGCCCCCATCTCTACCTCCCGTACAGCATCTCTGATCCCCAGACGCACTTAAGCTTCTGTTTCGATACCAAAACTACTTGCCCCCTCTGCATGGCACACCTCCACTGCCCAGCTTGACTTATATATCCCACCGGAATCCTCTCAGTCCACCAACCACAGCAGGCTGGATACTACATTACCCCAAGAGCGGCCTGTGCAGGTAAGAGCGGTGGGGTCCCGGGGGAAAGCGACAGACGACGACAAGGGATAATTAAATAAATCATTTCCTCCCTCATTGTCGTCTATTGAACCCCCACCCGGCCCCACTGCTCTTACCTGCACAGGCCGCTCCTGCATTACCTCCACCCCAAACTCTGCCGAGCTCCATCGCATTTCACTTCCTACCACTGACCCAACGCCACTCAACTGATCCCTACAACAGCCCAGCTTGAACTCACAATCAACACTATTCTGGATGAAATCTCGTCACTACGTAAAAATGCAAAGATTACCTACTTCCTGCCCCAGCTTCACGCATCTATAGCGAACACTGATCCTGCCACAAACATACACTCTGATCCCCTATCCTTTACCCCTAGACAAACTATCCCCTAGATCCATCACCAACTCAATCATAGATGCACCACGACTGAGATCACATAACGGGAAGCTGAAATGCTGAGCAACACGTATGACAATGCCCCGAGCAAGCCTTGTCGCCGCCAGATCCCGGTCATCCTTGGCACGAGTAGAACCCTGAACACCACTCGCCCTCCCTGGCGGCCTACCCAAATAACAACCATCCAACCCTGTCAGCCTGGTCCAAGATCACTACCTACGCGTTGCTGCATGCTACTGAACTGTCAGTCAGCAGTCCAGCATGCCACTCAAATAGCCGAAACCATCCTAGGACACAAAATCGACTTCTGCTTTCCACCTGAAACCTGGCTGAATGACCACTCATCCACTTTTATCAATTTCCTCAACCCACAGGGCTTCTCAATCATCCGTACGACCGCTAGGATCGTATTGGCGGTGGATTAACCATTATACACAAAAACTATCTGTGCTTAACTCCATTCCTCAACACGAAATACCCTACCTTTGAATATGTAGGAGTTCAACTCTCGTTCAAAGGCCCCAACTCTCTAACAAAATTCATGTAATCTATCACCCTCCTGGTGAAAAATGACATCTTTGAGGACTAAACAAACCTATTAATGGATCTGAACAAGGATCGAGAATTTGTGAAGTCCTCCTGCTGGGACAAGCGACATTCAGGCAAGAACGCTTCATAAAGCTCGCCTTCTCTGCCAGCGCTACAAGGATCTGGAACTCCCTCCCACAACCACCTTCAACAACCACAAGTCTTGCCACAATTATAACCTCAAAATCCTCCTATTTGAGAGACGCTCTGAATAATAAATCTGTTTCACTTTTCTGCATCCACTTTTCCAATGTATCCAGATATTAACTGTTTGAACTTTCTCCCCTGACGTGATCTGTGGGATTAGTCTATTGCTTATCTGTTATTTTATGGCACATCTAATCTGCATTTTGGTCTTTCTTCTTTAGAAAAGTGCTTCAATGCCCTTCAGCCAAGATTGTACTATATAAAACCACAAAAATAAACACATTTGGTATAATAAAGAGGAACCGGAAAAAAACTATTTTTGAAAAGTTTGTGCAAATTTGTCAAAAGATTCCAAAATGATTAGCAAAGAAATAATTGCTTTTCAAAAGAAACTCTTATAACCACAAACTACGTGGGAGGGAAAGAAGGAAGAGCAGAAGATAGAGAGAAAGAGAAACAGAAACAGAGAGAGAGAGAAAGAGAGAGAGAGAGAGAGAGAGAGAGAGAGAAAGAGAGAGAGAGAGAGACACACACACCATGGTTTAAGTGAGTTGCAAATAATTTAAAAAAAAAAATTAAAATGTTAAAAGCTATCCCAATAATAACTTCAACGTGACCTTTGTGTTTTAGATCCACGACTACCAGATAGTGCTAAAGACATCGTGGGGATATTCAGAAAGCATCAGTGGGAATACATTCCACCCATTCCTTACCATTGGATTTGTGGTTTGTAATTCACATCCGTCCCTCCTGCTGCCTAAACCTTGTTTACTGTATTCTTCCACAAACACGCTTTCTGTAAAAAGGCCTTTAAATCTTGTTTTTATCTTGTCAAATTTGCAGTGCATTTAAAGACAGAGGTCAAATGTCAAGCTCTCTCTTTGAGGGAGCTTGGTCTTTACTTTTCTTCCTATGACTTCAAAATGAGAGAATGTATGTGACAATTCTGCTGAGTATCCATACAAGAGGAGAAGGTGTAAGATTTTTTTCCTAGCACACATAAAAAAACAAGCACTGGCAAAGCCAATTGGTCTTGCCTTGCGAACTTACTGACTTTGCAAATGACTTTTAGCAGTGTCCCACACCATCAGTCCAAAAATAAATATCCCATTGCATTTTGCCGGGTTACAAAGATTGACACGTAGTTACTAAGGCCTACCCTTTGAATTTTAATCAAATGTGGTGGATATGATTAATGAAAATAGAATGCCGGGAACGGAGAGTTATTACTGAGCTCCTTAGGTGCTGCACCTAAAAATGCTGATATTACATTTTTTTCAGAACGCCGGGAAAGGGGACGATTAGTCTGATAAGAAGCTACGAATGGTTGCTCTCTGTTGCAGGGAATCCCAGCCCACAATCAGAACCTGAGAAGTCTCTCCCCAGTGTGAGTATGTTATTTTTGAAAAGTAGTTTGGCCTCGCCGCTGGTATTTGATTATTTTCCTCAAGATACCACTAGCAAAGTGCCCAATAATTTCCAAATCAGCCTACGGGCTTGCCATCTTTCACGATATTGGGTGTAAATGCCTGAGATGTCCTGGTGATTTTCTGCTTCAATATGGCCACCACGCAGGCAGCATCGAGGGCGCTGGCCTTGAAGGGCGTGAAGGTAATTTTTCAGCCCTCACACACCTTCTTCACAGCAGGCACCAGGTGTGTGTGGGAGAGATCTCCCCGCATTCAGGTGTGTTATTCATTTATTAATTCAGTGTTTTATATAGCGCAAACATGACCCAACTGGGTATCGGAGTGCTTCACAATTCTATAGCACTGTACTTCTGACATTTGGTTTGTTTAGTCCTTTAAACAAACTACCAAGTACATATATTCAATTTTAAGTGGAAAGCATTTCTACTTTACAAATAATACATGTCCTAAACATTACTAGAGATCAACTTGCATTACAATAGTATGTGTCCTGAATATTACAACAATTGACATTTTAGAAATACATGTACTAAGAATACCTCATATCATTTAGTACAGTGGATTGTACGTAGCAAACAGACTGGTTACATTATTTATAGCTATCATCCTAAACTGCTTTTGGCCCAGAAACGTCGTACAGATGTGGCAGGGTCGCGTCATGATGCTGCTGGTGAGAGCTGCCAGAAGATGCTTCAATGGCACGGCCCTCTGTACATGCCAATGTCCCCTCCACCCCAAGCCGTCCTTCCAGTACCCTAGGTGCCAACTTTACAGTCGACCGTGAAGTTTCTGGTCGGCAGCAGCAGACATGAGCACTTTAGTTGAAACGGCTGCTACCATTATGCGAAGGGGAGGTGGTGAAGACAAGAAAATGAAGTCATTTGCTTTTATAAATAACAAGCAAGGAGAGGCAAGCAGCGAGGAGTGAGACGGTGAGGAACTGGCTCCCTTACTTTGAAGTCAGAGAAATAACAGGCTGTTTAGGGGAAACATCATCTGACATTTGATCTCGGTCTGTGAATGAACAGCAAATGTGACGAGATATGAACAAGAATTACAGCCATTTACAAAAAAGCTTGGAGTGAGTGAAAAAAGTGCGCATATGAAGTGCTCTTAGACAAAGAAAAAAGAAAAAGTGCCTAAAGCAGTTGATAATATGGGACCATTGCAAGGATACAAGTATCGGGACGCTGCTCCGTGGAAGGGAACAATCTACGTAAAGGAGGGACAAGTAGGAAAGATTAGCCATTGGGAAGCAAGGCTGTTTAAAGGAGATTCGAAGAAACAAATAAAAAGCAATGGGCGGGCAGTAAGCCCACAAAGTTAAGCGCTGTTGCGGCAAGACCTAAAAAAAGAACTGTGCTGATGTTTCAGAATATATCAGAATTAGTACAAATGAAGCACATTGGTTTTGGATTACTGAAGTGTGGAGAAAAATATTTGAATAAGATTGAAACACATTATACACTAGGGGATGACATTTGCAAACATCATTTATGCGCAGTAAAACCATATTTTGGTGTAAATGTAATGATCATTTCAAATGAAAATGTGTTGTCTGTAATGGCAGTGCGCTACCACACCAAGTATACTCCACACTACGCCACTCCACTCCAATATATGCCACTCACTCCATGAAACAACACGCTACTCCACGCTCCTCTACTCTACACCACTTGCCCCACTCCAATCCACCCCACCCCTCTCCAATCTATCCATTCCCAATTTACCCACTGCTATCTACCCCACTCTAACTCAATCTACCCCATCCCACTCCAAGCTACCCCACTCCACCCCAATCTACCGCACTCCACTCAGATTTAACCCACTCTGCTCCAATATACCCCAACTGTAATCTACTCCAATCTAACTGACTTCACCCCAATCTACCCAACTCTACTTCAGTCCAATTTACCCAACTCCATTTAAATTTACCCCACTGCAATCTATCAAACTCATCCACACTCCTACCACAATCTACCCACTCCAAACTACCACAATCTACCATAATCTACTGCACTCCACTGTAATCTACCCCACTCCACCCAATCTATCCCTCTCCACTCCATCCAAACCACCCCACTCAATCCACCCAATCTACCCCATTCCACAACACCCTAATCTACCCCACAACACTCCACTCCAATCTATCCAATTCCACTCCACCCCACTCTACCCAAACCTACCTCATTCCAGTCGAGTCTAATCCACTCCACCCTACTCCAATCTACACTATCCCACTCCACCCCTAATTTACATATCCCAATCTACCTCATCCAATCTTCACCACTCAAATCTACTCCAATCAATTCCACCACACTTTACCCCACCCCAACCCAATCTACCCTACACCACTCTATATAACTCCACTCCATTCGACTCCAGTCCAATGTACCGCAATTCAAACTACCCCAATATACTGCACTCTAATCTACTCCACTCCAGTCTTCCCCACTCTACTCCAATCTACCTCATTCCACCCCACTCTTTCCAAATCTATCCCACTCCAATCCACCCCAATCGATCCTACTCCACCTCAATCTACTCCAATCCACCAAAATCTACTCCAATCCAATCTACCCCACTTGATTACTATCTACCCCATTCCACTCTACCCCAATTTATCCCCCTTCTATCTAACCCAATCACCTCTTGCCACTAACTTTTAGCCATGCCGAACAGCAGTCACACTCGTGTACATAATGGCTAAAACTCGTTACCAAAGCCAATAGCTTTCGGATAGGAGACACCTATTTGCTTTGCCATTGCTTGTTTTCAGTGTTGTTTTCTATCATCATATACACACGCAACAGTTCCCTGCAGCCAACTCCAAGCAGGCACAGGTGTTCAACGGTGCCTGGGCACAGCAGGGGATTCCCTGAAGGGCCTGGCTTATGTTTTTTTAATTTTTATTTTTAAGTGTTCCCGGACAATTTCTTGGGGTTCTCGGACCCTTGCAAACTTGTGTATCCTTATTGGACATCGATAGGGTTTCAGACCGAGCAGCAGGTCTCCGATCATCACAAATGTCCACCAGGGTACAAGGCCAATTACTGTGCCTGCGTAGACACCTGCCTAAGGTTTGTCCAAAATCCAAACTCCGTCTCAAAATCAGCAATTTCTTTCTACATTTAACATTAGGCAGCCCCTGTGCCAGGGAGAGACAGGATGGCAGGATGGCACCACCGCTCTTTATGGCTTCTTTAGTACTCTTACAGGATGCGGGGAAGAAGTCTCTTCATCATTTAATGGTTCGAGATGTAGCCAGCCAATCAGGGCGCTTCAGGTCCGCAGACCCAACTTTGGGTTTACGTATCCGAAATGGATGGGCGAAAAAGCTCTCTCATCCAATCGGGTCCAATAGATTTTTACATTTGGGTCCGCGAGTTCAGATGCACGGACCATTCATGGGCTAAAGGTCCAGCTAGCTCTTTCTTAAACGACTAGTGGCTTAATTTGAGGACCACAAAAAAAACACTGCATGAAACTAGCCATGCCAATCCCAAATAGTTTTGTGCAGATTCATTGAACTGTGCCAAAGTTATTATATGTGTATATATATAATTATATTAAATGGATTCTGTAATCCCTGTATAAATGGCAGTCTCTAATTTCTTTATAATCAGGAATTTGTGATGCACTAAGTCAGTGATAATGAAGAAAAGACGTCAGAACTCGGCTTTTATACGTTATTACAGTCGCGTTCTGAGGGCACAATGCCTGCTGCCAGCGCCAGCAGCTGATGTGAAAGATAGGTCAAGTCACGAAGCATAATTGAAGCAGCTGTTTAAAGCAACAAACAGTACTTTTCTTTTCTTACTTCTGCTGTATGTTACTAGTTTACTATGAGAAGCAGAGGGAATATGTTTATTAGTTTCCTTAGATAAAGGAAGGGTGGAATCTTTCTGCATGTTTCTACACGTTCCGAGCTACTGCAGCTTTTTTTTCAATGGGCTTTTATTGAACTGTTTCTAACATCTCTTTGCAACAAATATCTAACAGTTTTAAGTTTATTCTTCATGTTTGCAAACATGTTAGCTGCTGCATATGTAGGAGCTACGCACCAAGGTTTGTGGGAAAGGTGATGTGTGACCATGTATTATACGGGATAAAGTACCACCTGGTGCATATAATAAGATTATTGCAAGTCACCTCAGAGTTCCAAAACCTTTGTTTATCTGTCCATCATGAGGTGGTGTGCACTCCTGGAGAACCCTGCAGTGACAACAACATCCCTGGTCGGCCCTGCTGTTGAGGCCAAATACAGACTAGGATTTTTATATCAGGAACTGGAGACGACTGTGTCTTACCCACTGTAACTGTGCAACTAGAAACACAGTTCCCTCTCTAGAGCTCTAGACTGCACATGTCTGCTATTCTCAATGAACACCACATCACTTGCATCCGACTATTACGTGTGATTCTGGCCAGTAATTCCTCCCATGAATAGCACTATTTCCAGTTCCTCAGCCTGGAATGGCGACGAACAAGGAAGGACGGGAGCTACTGGCCTATTTGTCTCATGCAGAGTCCCATAACCAGGCCTGTTTCTGCACAGGAAGGATGCAGTCCTGTGTGGAACCAGAGGAGGAGAATGCAGGGAAACATCTGCACCCTGTGTACTCGTACTTTGGGGGTCAGTATCGCTCAGTGGGTTCCATCCAAACCATAATCCTCCACTCAGAGACTTTCTACAATCTACCCATATGCATTTTGAAGAGATTACATGTGTTAGTATGCACTCCGAGAGTCCATTTATAGCCAAACACATACCTGGGGTAGCTTCGAATAGCAATAAATGTGATTTTGTATTTCCTCTCTCCATTGAGTCTTCATCTGCAGTATTTGTATCCAGTCCTAGGAATGATGGAGGCACACACTGACCCCGCTCATCAGGACAGAGCAGTTCTGCCTTGCAGTTCTGATGTTGATGCTGTGTTTCAGGGTGCAGTGGTTCGAGTATGTAGTTCTGATCTGAACCCTCTGCATCAGGACAGGGAGGTTCTAGCTTGTACTTTTGATCTGAACTCGGTGCATCTGCACAGGTCTGATCTAGCTCGTCGTTCTGATCCGGTTCCTGTGCTTCAGAAAGCACTGACTCTAGCTCTCAGTCCTGTGCCACAGTGTGCAGTGGTTCTAGCTTGTACTTTTGATCTGAACCATGTGCATCAGTACAGGCCGGTTCTAGTTTGTCTTTCTGCTCTGGTTCCTGTGCTCCAGGGCGCATGGATTCAAGCTCGTAGTTCACGTTTGGATCCTGTGCATAAGGAAGTTCCTGCTTCAAGCATAGGTGTTGCTGGAGGCACTGGGTTTGTTGTGACCCCAACTCATCAAAGGACAATAGCCCAGACTCGAAGTGTTCATCTGATGACTTCCCATCAGGCGACACAGGTTGTAGGCTGCGGTTATCCTGTGGATCTTGGAAATCAAAACACATCAATTCTTCCTCCAAGGGATCATCCGGTCCGTTCCTATCTGGTAGCGCGGGTTGTATACTGTGGTTTTGCTGTGGTTCGTGTCCTTCAGGAAATAGTGGGTGTGGGCAGAGGTTCTGTTGCTGGTCCCAGCTATTAGTAGACAATGGGGATGGTTCTTGCTTCAGGGGCTCATCTGGCTCCCACTGTTCTGGGAACGCTGACTGGATGCTCTGGTCTTGCTGTAGTGTCTGCCCATCAACACATTCCGAGTGAAGAGACAGCTTTGCCTTCAGTGATCTGCCTGGAGGATCTGTCTGAGGGCACCGGGATACAGGACAATCCTGCTGTACTCCATTTCCATCTGGAAACCCAGGCTGCACGCACTGGTCCTGCTGTGGGTGAGGTCGATCAGGAAACATTGGCTGTAGACAAAGGTTTGGCTCCTCTGGACGCCCTTGAACATCAGTTGGCGAGGAGACCGTACAGTCCTGCTTTGGTGCATGCCCATCAGAGAACACCGGCTGAAGACACACGCTCGGTTCCCCTGGCCTGTCCAGTTGAGGTGTCGCAGGAGACCGGCTAACAGCACATCCTCTAATACTCACCGGACAGACCACCTCCAAAGACACTGCACCATTATCTAGGTAACCTTGATCCTTTTCTATCCAGATTTTCTTAATCAGCCCAGCGACTCTAGAAGGTACGTTTTCCACAGTATTCAGCAAGTTATCCAGTTTGGCTTCCAACTCCTCCAGCATTGATAAAAGGATAATGTGGGGCAGGTTCTCCGAAAGCGGTTCCAGCTCCTGGTCCCTCTGAGTATCTTTTCGGGATCTTGAAGCTGAGACGTCAAGAGGTAAAGATGGGACTGTGGCTCTTACGGATTCACGTGAACACTGCGCTGTCACTTTCTTTCCTGGAGTCCGTCTTCTCCCCATTCTGGTAAATTGAAGTTCAAGTCTCAAGTGTCTGCAGAGGAGAGGAAAAGAGAAAAGACAACACGTTATCACAGGACAGTTAGGTCAAAATACTCTTTCCTGTCTCACCAACCTCAGTGTGATCCGAGAACATCGCTTATTTCTAAAACCAGAAAAAAATGAATCATTAAAATGTCACAAAACCCGCAACATAGTTCATATATTATGAAAGGCATGGATTTGAAATGTGCTTCCAACACTATGTCTATTCTCTGGTCTGCTCAAATTGTACATGGTTATGAAAAAAAGAAAAAAGAATATTGTAACTGCCTTGCAGCAATGAAAGTTTTATAATACCCTGGCAGACAAGACTGCGCTATCACTATCATCCTCAATTGCACTGTACACCTCTCTTTTGCAGTATTCAGGTCAGTGACTGAAGCACGCGCCAACATACCAAACCTCTACAGGATCTACAAAACGCTTGTTATGTCATTGCATATATAGAGAGCATGTTCAACCTGGGGTTTCTTGGAACTCAATCAGAAATACATAATCGAGGAGACAACCAATCAGACCAGGGAAGAATGTAGTATGAGTAGCCATGTGGGCTGTCAGATTTCTGGATGAAAGGAGCTTGTACCAAAGCTACGTCCACCTGATCTGATCTTCTATAATTTTGCAATAGCAAGTAAATTCAAGTGGGGAGATCTCTGCTTTTGAACGGGTGAATGCATTTCCACCTGGTTTACAATGAAGTGAGGGGCTAGACTTCTCACCCCTTTAGGGCTGAGGCAGAGAGTCTGGTAGTGGATTTGTTATTTCAATATAGGTGTGGCGCGTGCCCACCTCTTAAGATGATGTAGAAAACAAGCTGCGTCGTTGTGAATTACTTGTAGTCTATCAATGGTGATATTGGGTATTCTTACATATACTCTGTTGGCATAATGCGATCTAGATAGGACTGCGGCCACCGCTATTGCTTTTCTTGTGTAAAGTGGGAGGAGTGAGGTTAGTTTCTGAAGCAGTTTCAGTACAAATCTGCATTTAGATCCTACTGCTCCAGCAGCTGGTTCTTGCTAAGATTGCTATCGATTATCACTCAGAGGCTTTTAGCTGTGGGTTTAGGCTCCGGTAACAATCTAATTTTTGTTGGAGAGTAAAGTTGGCTCCAAACGTTGGTCTTATTCTTTCAAATTACAATCTCAGTTTGGTCAATATCCAGTTTTAGCTGATTGAACCTCATCAAGTAATCATCAAATTGCATCATATTTTGATACTGGAGTGGTGAGGCGGGCATTCCATTGATAAGAATTATCTGAGAGCTGGAGTAGTTATAAAGCCCGGAACCTCTTGAAGACAGGTCTCTGACCAATAGTTTTTGCAGGTTAAGGGAGCAGAGATATTGGCCTATAATTCTTGGTTATATCCGGGACTTCTCCCTGGTTTTTCAGTAACGTGAGCTCTACAACATTATGAAGCGCGCTTGGAGCGACAGCTTGAGCTGCTGACTTGATGAAAACGCTCTGCAGGGGACTGCTCAAGACCTCGCTTTTCAATGGAGACGCAGCACCCGCAGCGCCCAGATATCCTTGGGGTACGCTCTATAAATGCTGATTGATTGAATGATTGCTGAGGTCAGAGATTCCATGACTGCTGGAGGGCAAGGGTCAGTTGTTGACCCGGATTTGACCTTGATCATAAATTCATGAAGCCTGTTTATTTCTTCAAACAAGGATAAGGAGAGTAGAGTTCTTTTCAGACTCAACTTCAGAATTACTGCTGCTGTATTTGTTTACACGATCTTTAAAGAATGTTTTTGTTAAGTCTTTAGATTGTCACAGAATGCCTCGATAGGAGTCAGGGAAGTTCTCATTTCATCTGGGGGCGACTAATCATTCAGGATATCAAAAAACAATTTTCATTTGCTTCTAAGATTTTTGTTGCCTATTAAGAGGACTTTGCATGGAACGGGTTTGGCTTTCTATTCCTCAAGCTCAATTTAAAACGTGATTTTGCTCTCTTCATCATCCCTTTCCCGCCAGTGTTGATGCAATACAGGTTTCGCCTCCTTTAACTCTGGCTTGTACCAGGGCACTGGTCTGATGCGGTTTATAACACGCTGTTGGATTTGCGGGGTGTGGATCACTAGCACGTCTGAGCCACAGAGTGGATTATTTTGTTTTAGAGAGAATGTCTTCAATTGATGGGAAGAGGGGGGATTGTGAGAGTGTTGATAACACTGGCTCTGTATTAATGTATCGCCATGTGTGTATGGTTTCACTTCCTGCTTGTGGATCAAGCTAGAAAAATGTACCGGAATACAAATGCTGATCAAATACTGATTGGACCATATGCAAGGAGGGATGATTATATTCAGTCAATTCGAATTATACGCCCAGATCAGATCTAAGGGATTTCGTTTTATGCGACCTGAGCATATAATCTATTGGTGTAAATTCAACAACATTAAATCAGCAAATTCATTATCTTCAGGGACCGAGTTGTCGTCATCAATTCGAAACTTGAGAAAGGAAAGCAGATCTACCCCTTCAGTTTGAGTAATTTGTAAAACAGATGTGTGGACCCACTGGTGAATAATTGCTGCTATCTCACTCCTTCCTCTGAGCTTGTTCTCTTTTGGTTATCTTCGGGTATGGCTTCTGGAGATCTGGAGTAGATTCCTCTGACAACCAGGTTTCAGTTAAGAAAAGGATATCCGGCTAAGAAGATTCTAATAATTTGAGTATTTCCACCTTATCTTTGCCAAGGGAGGGTGGGTTTAGTAAAGTGCTTTTAACGACTCCTCAATCTGAGGATGTAGAAGAGTCTTATTGTTTGTTGGTCCAAACTGAGGTCTGTTGAGTACCAGATTACTCTATATGTGTGGCTGGCATACACGCCATTTGCTTCTAAAAACGAGACAAACATGGGGGAGATACTAAAATCTGTGTACCTGAAAGACTTTAGATCTTATGCAGAATATGAGAAATATTGAGTATACTACCTGACTTCTGGTCTCAGGGGTGGTGGCCAGGTGTGCCTGGGAGCAGACAGGCGTGTCTTTGGCAAAATGCTTGCAACACACACGCCAAATGTTTGCAACAAACACACACACAAAAAATTGCTCTTCAAAAAGTCCATTCAATTGTGTACTCATAGATGTGACACAAACTCCAACTCTCACTTGTACAGTCTCATACCTTATTTATAAATGGATTAATGTGACAAACCAGGTATCTCTTAACCACATCTTCAATGCTGCACAATTACACAGGCATTGTGCTCTCCAGTGCACGCACACACGTGAAATACAATTCATCCCCAGGCACAAAGACCTACACTCTGGAAATAAGTAATCAAACGGATCAGTCGCTTACACGCTCATATATAATGTGTCCACCCAAGACGACCAATCACAAACATGCACATACACACTGTCTCGCACACACAAATCACTTCCATACATTTTGTATTGTAAGGTTAGGCTTCGTCCAAGCCATTCACAGGCATCACCTACTCCCAGAGACCTACACACAGGGCAGGCACAGATTTGCACAATCACATGTAACACCTCAAATGATCACGACTCACTATTCACACAAAGTTCTTGCAGTCTCTTCAACAGAGCTGTAACATCCCAGAGTCTCTGAGGCAACACCCAATGTGGAATGCTGCTGAGAGAGTTGGAAGGTGTCAGTATCTGAGGAGGAAGCAGATCTGTGGGTGGAGCATTCTGTTAGAAATAAACTCCTCCTTTCTATCACCGCCATGGACACGCGATACTTCATATATTAGCGACATGCGGAAATATGGAAAAATGTACAAGGCTTCAATATCGCATTGTGAGAGTATTGAGGATCTGTTCATTTTATGTTAAAAAAAAACTTGAATTAGGTGATAACACGGAGAAACGTTGTCACTTCTTCAAACACTCCACACATTGCATGTGTGCTGCACTTTACAGCACAAACACAACCTGCCCTGCACTTTACAGCACAAACACAACCTGCTTTGCACTTTACAGCACAAACACAACCTGGCCAGCACTTTACAGCACAAACACAACCTGTGCAGCACTTTACAGCACAAACACAACCTGCCCTGCACTTTACAGCACAAACACAACCTGACCTGCATTCCACAGCACAAACACAACCTGTGCAGCACTTTACAGCACAAACAGAAACTCTGGAGTATTTGAAGGATTACTCTATGTATAGGATTTTGAACTGTGTTTTGTGTGGTGTGTTTCCCGTACTAATCCTATACTAGACAGCACACATTCTTCTGACTTATGGTGTAAAGGGTTTGCGTGGCACTAGGTAGACTGTGTACTAGTGCAGGGGTAGTGAGCAGCAGCATGCTGTATTTCATAAATCTGGCTCAGCGCGGCTCTCTCCCCCTCAAACATCACAGCGCTGCACCTAACTGCTGAACTATGTTGCACTAAAAAATATTAAATCTGCTCTGTAGGGTGCATGCGTGATGTGCCCAGCCTCAACCCTCACATTCTCTTGTACATGCGTGGTCTGCCCAGCCTCAACCCTCACATTTTCTTGTGCACGCGTGGTGTGCCCGGATTTAACCCTCACATTCTCCTGTGCATGCTTGGTTTGCCCAGCCTCAACCCTCACATTCTCCTGTGCATGCTTGGTTTGCCCATACAAAAGGGGATGATTGACGGAGCGTTTGAGAGTCGTGCCGGACGGTCTAGTTTGGTCTTCTGTCCGCCGGCCGGAGTTTCTCCGGTCGGCTGGCCGGTGACTGCCTGTTCCGTTCCGCCGGTTTTCATTCCCGTGAGGTTTGTTAGGTTTTGCCGTCTCTATCCCTTTATTGTTTATTTCCCCTTATTTCCACCACCCCGGAAATCTTGCACACTTCCTTCCACTTCCAGCTGGGATTCAAAGAGACTTTGCTGCCCTCCTCTGGGTCATGGTAACAGCGCGCAGCGCTGCATTTATATATTTGTTCTTTAAGGGGTTACGTTGATGTATAAACACATCTATGCATGTTTCCTAGGCATACAGGTTCTAGCAACGACTGATCTGTTTTCTGCCTGACCTTAGTACCCTTGCATCTATCAGAGTCTTCACTGGTGAGATAGCATTTAGATCTCTCTATTCCGTTCCATACAGAGTTGCAGTCCTTGATCGTGTCTGTTGTGTTTTTCTCCAGTCCTTAGAATACTGTGATTACTGCTTTTCCATGACACAAGAGAGATGACCATTCCATGCAAATAGGTAGAACGGGCCAAGAAACGTTATTGTTGTTCCCAAAGAAGGTGAATGTAAACATGACTGAGTGTTTAATATATTTTCCTTACAGTGACTGAGTGGCTACACCTGGCAGCAAGAGAGGATTGCAAGCAGAGATTCCTTCCCCATCTATCCTTGTTTTGTTTCCCTTCTTTCCCCTTCCTACCTGTCGCTCACTAGTGTCCGATAGGGGCGATAGGTGGCAGGGGAAGGTTGAGGACTTGTCTTCAGGTTCCTGACGCTCCTGCGGAATAAGCCTGGTGAACCCTTACACTCACGATGTATCTCCCAACACTGACTAAACAAGTCTGTTTTTCCAGCTGCGAGGACGTTCAAACACCTTGAATCTATTGTCACTGTCTATTACGTAAAGGTGTGTCACATGATATTGTATAAACACTGTGATTTGCATTGCACTCGTACTTGTGAACAAGGAGGTTGCCTCCGAAACGCGCCGAGTGACTTGGCTTAAAATAAAAACACGCTGAAAAGGAATACTTGTGGCCCTGGCATCGTTTGTGGGAAACCGGCAAAACGATTGTTGTTGAGATTTGGGGTTCGCGACCCCGCCAAGGCCCGCCACTGAAAGCGGCTCGGGTTTAGCTGTAGGTTTACACATATATAGAAGTTGAGATGGACAAGGCAGGGGAAGAGGAATAAAGAGAAAGTTATTCGATTTTTACAAATGCAATGGTGAAAATCGTGAGATCAGTGCTTTGAATTTCGCAGCTGCAGCAGGAATGCCTATTGTGAAAGGGGATTTATTTGTAATCACAAATATTCAGCAACTAAAGCTACACTTTCAAGTGCTATATGTATAAGTCTTTTTATTGTAATGTTATGCACTAGTCCACTAAACCTAGAACACATAACCCATAACAGGATTTCCTGCAATGGGAGTAACAAGCTGAGTGGACAGCCACATAAAACCTTTTTGCAAGAAAAAATATAAACTCAATCGCAAAACGAAATACCTTTATCAATGTGTGTTCAAGCTTCTTTTGATAGTACTTGGCTGGTGGACTCTAGTCAGCTTGGGCTTTTAGATGCTTTTGACGGCCCTGGGTTCTGAAGGTGTTGTGTTCTAATCTAGGACCCCGATCGACCCTATGACCTTATGCCCCTATACGGCTATAATCCATTTATTTCCATATAATGGCATAAACGTTCAAGTGTGATATTACAGAAACTTGTCTCTGACCTCACCCGATCAGAGCCACATTCCTCCTGCAGCTTCCTCTGCAGCTCATTAGCAAAATGACACAGCTGAAGCCGCTATCTTAGATTCCTAGATTAACACTCCGAGTTCTTCAACAAGATAAAAACTCAGCAACCTGGGAAATCCCCGCTTGCTATGTTTTGATTAGTAATAGAACTCTAATGAGCACTGATAGACGATCACTTCCTAGTGACATCTTAAAATGTCGTCTTATGTCCAAAAACTTACGTCAAACAAGGCACCTTTCAGGTATAAATATTACCAACGTTGCCTTAAGCGAGCGAGTTGTTGCTGCTGATGCTATCGGTGTCGCTACCGCTGCTAACGAGCGAACGATAGTGTGGTGAACAAGGAGCAGACCAGCTGTCCCCGGCAGAACCCAACAAGTGCAAGCTGCCCGCAGACGCTGCCCCTCCTCCTCCTCCTCGACGCGCTGAGAGAGACGCTGTCTTTTCTCCTGCTGAGAAAATCCAGCTCTGGCGTTCCTGGCCCACTCTTGCGAGTGACCGAGATATCGAATCCTGGAAGGAGATACCAGACCTCCAACATTCTATTCCAGAGGTATGGTGTTGACTAAACCCTTAGAGAGAATTCTTGAAGCAAACCTTGGCAAAATCAACTTAACTTAAACTTGCTATTTACTCCCATCCACGTGTTAGGCTTAGGTCAGGTACACTGGGGTAGGCGTAGTTAGAAGCACCAGTTGAGTATGTTAGTCTAAATATATATATGGATGTATATGTTTTATTCATTTTAAACCATTGTATGGCTAAGAAACCATATCAATGCTTTTACAGTATTATTTCACAATCCTCATTTTACTGTACGCACTTGTATTATAACTAGTCTTGCAATTGTGGCAATTCATTTCTCTTGTATGAGAAGAAAGACTGTTCAATAAATAATACCTTTTTATTGAAAACGCCTGTCTCTCTATTCTCTACATAATGGTGAAAGTAATCTGCACTATAACTGACTGAGTAAAATAACTGTCTATTGTTTCACACGACCCTAGAGATTGACTCTTATCTAAGGAGCAAAGTTGTCATGTTGCACGGTTGTTGGAAAACTGAATCCCTTCTTGTCTGTGCCAAGGAAGCTGATCACTTCCTATTCAGTCAAGAAAGTTTCCAGTGATCTCTGAGCTAGTTGGTAACAAACCCAATTAAGTTTAGCATAGTCAGTAGAGGCCTGGAAGATCCGCACTTCTACGTCGATACTACTGTTTGTTATTCCAATGCGCAGGGCATATTGGGAAAATAAGAACTCCACTACATGGCGCCCAACGTTTGGTAAGGCGATAAACTAACGCAAGACGTTAGAGTAACTCAGTCGTGCATTTTTCACACAGACCCCTTTCTCCCGTAAATACTCCAATAGACGTCTGGAGTGGGTGAAAGGTTAAAATCCGTCCGACCTTAGCAGGAAGAGATTCCTATGTAAAGCTCTGGTTTATTCAACGTTGAAGGATACAGTGTTCCAAAATATTGTGCACCTAATCTTTGTCTCCTTGGAGACCTGCTCTGCAAAACCTTCCTGACAATAAAATGTCAGATGATGAGACCGCAGTAAATGCGACTCAGCAGAATCCCGATGGTACAGGGATTACTGACCCGGGTGCAGTTGTCATCCGGTAAACTTAAGAAAATCTATAACGTTAAAACTTATAGAAAATGGACTGACCACACAAGGTGGTACAGTCGTCTTCGTGGTAGAGGCTCACAAATATCGGCAGACAGAGGTATTCTATTCATGGATAAACTTTCCAGCGGCAAACGCTAGAACAAAAGAGTTTCACTATTACAAAATAGAGAAACCACCGGATGAGTACGCTCCTTTCGAGGAGATTGAAATTCCATTAAAATACCAAGAGCACCTGCTCTGGTTTAAAGGCGCCCTAAAACACAATGATCATATAACCAGGCTCGGTCCACTAGGTAGACCAGGAGCAACGTGGCCGGTTCTAGCCAGCTACACACCACATCCGGACATTGAAAAAATTTCAAAAGAGGAGCTGTTAATACAGCTAAAAACATTAATTAAAATACATAGACAATTAGTCCAATATGTAATGTGGACTGCAACAGTCCAACCAGCTGTTAACGTTCCACAGCTGACCCCTCATCAGGGGAACACAAATAAGATTACACCAGAGAACATACAATCATGTCTTGGTAAAACACCCATAAAACGGGAACAAATTCCTTTCTGGTTAGCGCAGAAAATTACTCAAATAGAGGCAGTATTTCCGAATACTACCCCTCTTGAGAAACACAGGATTCTGAACATCTGCCTTCCAATGGGGGTCGCACCACACGTAGAGGACTGTGACACTTGGGGTACAGTCTTTGCTTCCATTTACACAAAAACACATGGTGTTCCGTCAATGGCGGTAATACCAGATGTGCTAAAACAGATTCAGAATGAATACGGTCCAGAACCCGCTTTAACTCTTGGTATGAAATTACTGAAAGACTTCAAGCAGGTCACTGCTATATTACTAGCAAACATAAAAGGAGAAGCAGCATCTGTGGCGATCCGCCAGAAATTGAGGGAAACAGATATAACAGATCAACCAATTGAGCTTGCCAGAATCATAGAGAAATGCTATGAAGAATTAGGTAGAGACAGCTTTGGTGGGAAACCAGTAAAACCCCAATTGCTCGAAAATCCTGAAAAATTATTTATTAAAAATAATTCAAACACTCCTAAAAAGAGCTGGGATGGAAATAAACAATCCACTCCCAAGGAAAAAGTTTTCCAGTCCAGAGGAAGGTCTCCTCGACGGAGGGAAAGAACTCCGACTCGAGAACACCAGTCTCCCCAAAGGGAGCCCTCTGAGAAAAGATATAACCTTAGAAATAGGGATAATCTGAAGAAGCCTGATAGATATCAAAGTATTGATACACGTCCCTCTCGATCTTTTTCGCAGAAATCGGAAAGAAGAGGACGGTCAGACCCAGGAGAGCACACCAAGTCCAAAGACAAGGAACCTGCTCAAAGTAAAAACTCACAATTTCCAAAAAAGAAGGTAGCCAGTATTAGAGTCATCGAACATGCCGAGAATACTGAGGACACAGTTGAAAAACGGGGAGTGGGCTCAGACAATGTTAGACAGTGCAGCAGAAATCAGCATAGCTCGCAAGATCCTGATGAGTCATCTGGAGACAGTGGACACGAATGAATACATTCAAGTAGAAACTGCCGACACCAGAGTGAGTGAACCTCATAAGATATACGAAATAACATTGCGTATGGAGGGTGATAAGACTAGGAAAATAAGGGGTCTATTTTGGGATAACCTCTCAAAAGGCTATGACATCCTGTTAGCTGAAAAAGATTGGCCCCCAGAGTTTGTCAGGGAGTGCCCTTGTGGCGAAGAAATGATTATGCCTGCCTTTTCGAATCACATTCCGATTCACAAAAGATATACTTATGCAAGGAAATGGGCAGTTGCTCAAGCACCTGCATTGTATAAGAATCATGTAGGATGGGATGAGGACTCTCCTCCTCACAAAATCCAGTTAAAAAAATCAACCGACTGCACAAAGGCAGTACCCAGTTAAGCAAGAAGCTAAAAAACAAGTCAGGGAGATTTCAGATCAACTTGAATATCAGGGGGTGATTGAAACATGCACCTCTCAAATGAACAATCCTTTGTTTCCTGTCTCCAAACCAGACAATTCATATCGTCTAGTCTTGGACTACAGACACCTTAACTCGTGTTGCAAAACATTTGCGGTACAAAACTCACATAGTGCAGCACTGATGAATAACATAGTTAGGAAAAAATATAAAACGACATTAGATATTTCTAATGGTTTCTTTTGTCAAAACATTTCACCAGAAAGCAGGTACTTGACCGCTTTCTCAATATTTGGGTCGCAGAAAAATTTCTGTCGACTCCCACAAGGGTTCAAGAATAGCCCAGGATTATTCTCAGCTAGAGTAACAGAGTTACTACAAATATATGATGATGAGGCATTATCTTATGTCGATGACATCTATCTTACAGACGACGACTTGGATACTCACTTGAAAAGAGTGAACACCATTATACTTGGGTTCACAGCAGAGGGTTACAAATTCAACTTTAAAAAGTCTTGAATTGCCCATCTGACAGTATTATTTTTAGGATACGAATTATCAAGTGAAGGCAAAAGCCTAGCGGACAACTTCCTAGAGAAGTGCGCTGTACTCCAAGCACCAAAAACGCTGAAGAACTTACAATCAATTCTAGGCTTCATGAATTTCGGAAGAACTTACATTCTAAATTATGCGGAGAGGGTTAAACCTCTCTACGAATTAATTAAACCTGATTTTAAACAAATCAACTGGACTCAAAAACACACAGAAATTTTGAGATCACTGCAAACAGACATGTTAGCAAAAACAAAATTAGACACACGTGACAATACAATCGATCTTGTAATCCGAGTCATCCCAGGAAGATGCGGATTCACGTACCTGACCTCTAATGAGGGAGAGAAGGTACCAATTTCTATTAAATCTCACTTGTACACACAAGCGGAAAAAACATTCAGTCTCACAGAAAATAATGTCAAAGCAGTGCAAACTGCAATAGCAAATGAACGAGAACTAGCAAATGGCAAAAGGATTAATGTCCTCACGGCGGAATCCGCCTTCGAGGCGCTATACAGTCCAGTAAACCTGCCTACAATATCACTGGATCCGAAATGGATACAGTGGGAAAATTCTCTTGCTGCGGACGACGTAAAATACTATTTTGCTCCGCAATTCAAAGAACTGAATGATTTGACTTATGAAGAAGAATATCCTCTGCCAATCGAACTTCTGCCTCTCCCACAGTACGCCTGTATAATCTATACAGATAGATTTGTACAGCACTACAACGTAGAAAATAAAACCTACGATGCAGCCTGTGCGATTGTTAAAGGTCGCTGGCTGTGCGGTAAATTCAGACCGAAGATAACAAAAACTGAATCAGTGAGAATCTGTTCGGTTCCGAGAACTGAAATCAGATCGTTGAAGATGGCGCTTGAAAATGCAGATCGAGAATTCCCGACACTAATTGTGTGCGATTCGTATTATTGCGTCAACTCTTACAACAATAAGTTACAGAACTGGGTTCGAAATGGTTTCAAAGATGACACAGGTGCCACAATCAAGCATAAATTGCTTTGGAAACAGGTAGCTCTTTTACAGAAAGAACTACAAAAAGACTCACGTGATACACACTCTGAGTCATCAACGTGATGGCGTTCACGTTGCAGGGAATTAATTGGCTAATACAGCCACAGCGGAAGCAACTAAACCGGCTTCCGTAGCCACAAAAAAGCGTTCAGAAAAATACATAGACGGGGATGCTGGCAGTGAAAACGTCCGTAAAAGGCGACTGTGCAGCACTACCCGTCAACTATCCACTCAATTATGCATACGTAATCGATGCAAACTCCGTTCCTTTTGCTCGAATCCCTGGAGTGGGGGATAGAGTAATTCCAAACACGAACAGGAGAATCTTATTAATAGCAGACGCACACATGGGTGAGGGTCTAAGGCACAAGAAGATGAAGGAATCTCTGACTGAATTGCAATCAGAATACTGGTGGCCGGGGATGAGCTTGCAACATCAGATATATGTAAAGAACTGTCCTGACTGTGACAGGGGTCGCAGTAATGAACCGGTCCTGCCTGTTGCCCAGTTACCATTTGTAGAAAGGGTAATGCTGTCTATAAGCCCTCCAGCGTCCTATTAATCATTAAGACAAAATACACTTAAAAAAATGTGGCCCCAGCGCTCGGCTGACGCCAGAACGGTTATAAAAGATCTGCGAGTCTTTATCGGCACACACGCAATTGCCATGTTCCATTCTGACCAGGGTCCTGCTTTTAGCTCACGAGCTTAGAAGGAGGCCATGGCCAGCATGGGTATTGAATTGCGGTATTCTTGTCCGTCGCACCCCGAAGGGAATAGTGTGGTAGAAAGAAAAAACCGGGACATAAAGCAATCTATAACAGCGAAGGTATTAGGTTCGGGTGCTGGGTGGGTCAAACATTTAATAAGTGTCCAGTTGAGTCTTAACAATTTGCCAAGAAATTCTCTAAAAGGTTTCAGCCCATACGAACTATTGTTCGGAACTAGAATGCGAATTCAGGACTTAGATAGTCAAATATCAGTGGTAGAAGAAAAGAAATCAGAACTTGAAATCAAAGATCGTTTGGCTGTTTTACAGGACCTGAATGAAACAAGAAAATCCTTAAGCAACATAAAAATAAAGCAACAGCCAGCTACCACTGACGAGGCACCACCAGCACAAGCCCCAGCAAGGCCTGTCTGGATTCCAAAGATTGGGGATCTAGTCAGAGAAAAAATAGCGGTGAAGAAGGAATTTGGGCCTTCTTACAGAAAAGCAGTACCTGTCTTAGCAATCAACGGAACAAGATCAGTAGTACTACCGCCCCTTGCTGGTAAAAAGGAGAACAGAGTTGTATCAATCGACCTGGTAAAACCACAAGCATGTGGCCTATAATCAACAGTAGGCCCAGTGGACTCCCGAGAAACAACAGAATACCCAAATTTGCAACAATCCAAGAGGTTCAAACTGAAAGACTAATCACATTTGATAAACCTGCAGTGAACAAAGAAGGACTATGTAATAATGCCATGGAACTCTTGCCTCTTGAAACTCGAATTGAAACAGTTCGTCGTGAATCACCAATCTACAATGATGAGACCCTACGGGTATGTAGCGCGCTTTATAAGTGTCATTGATTGATTGATTGATTGATTGATGTGGCATCAGAAGGTAAGGTGCCACCGAAAGACAAATTGAGAATTCAATTTCAACAATTGACAGAACTGCCTCTGGCTACTTCATCAACTTCGATAATTTTTCCGAAGACACAAGTAACCCCGAAGTGATGCCAGAAACAAAGACTTTTAAAGAAAAAGCAACAGAACTCGTTCATCAACTGAAGAAAATCTACCTTGTTTCTCCTTGGTTAGAGTTCTGGTTTGGTTTAGGTACATTTTTCCTCCTGCTTTGGCTCATCATGGTACTTTGTTTGGGAAAATTCATTGAAGGAAAGTACAATACAATGGACACAGCAAGTCAGAACATCAACTTAGTCCTCAAACCACACAGATCATCCCACGTGAAGAAAAGAGAACTGTCAACAGTGAACGTCACAGCCATTCCAATACCCGGTGGGGTAGTATGGGACAAAACGGACTATGAAGTATATGGTCCGGTAGAGATCCTGAAGTATCCCCATCAATTTAAAGTTTCATTAAGTGACTTTGTAAAACCTAGTACATTCTCTGATGATTGGGACTTTGAAAGTATTAACAGTATGATGTCTCATTTAGTAATGTCAGCTAGATTCACAGATCATGATTATTTACAAGGTTCATCTAGTTATGAGCAGACATTCTGCTACACACATTATGGTGATCATTACTTGCATAAATCTGCACAACCTAGAAATGTTTTTAAGTATAACCAATGGGAACATTGTGCTACACCACCTAAAAGCAGTTCTAAAACATTCTATGAGAAATTCAAGTACTTCTCAGGGTTTAACACCAGTAATGCAGAAACGTTTTATTATAAACAGGATTGAAAACAATGCTGACAAACACTAAATTGATATATTCCGAAGCATTTTATTAAAAAATGATGACATTTGGTTTTGATTGGAAAAATAACATTGAAACAAAAACAATCTGGGGTACGAAAGATTGGCAGGTACAAGGCCTAGAAGCATTATTTCGAGCCTGCATGATTCCAGAACAAATTATGTTTTTAAATGAAACAATTCATCAAACATCCTGTCTTGGCCTAGCTAAGACTAAAGACCTTAACAAACCGTCTATTCCAAAGCCAATACCTGAAAATGCAACCACAGATATTGAATTAGACGTTTCACAAATTTTACATTTAAACAGAACACATCCTGATTGGAAAAAGTGGTTAATCTGGCCTACTGACACGAATAACTGTCAAGATAGATTCCTGAATAAAACACAGGGGTTAACAATGACCAGACAAGACCCTAGATACTCCCAGAGACAACATCCAGGGATAGTAACAACATACAGTGTAGGGAGACTGTGCCTTGAATGGCTAGAAACATCCACACTGGCTGAAATTAAGCAACACTTATCTTTACTTAAAGAAGGTGCTGATTTGCGCAATTTCATTTTGGGACCACGCAAACAGCGTCAAAAGCGTTTCATAGCGACCAGTGTATATGCGGCATACAACGAGGCTTGGAAAGTAACACAAATTGAAACAGCAGAAAAAATACGAGAAATTGATCGTATCAATTTAGAAAAATCACTTTCTGTAGTGGACAACGGGTTAATGACTCTGTCCTCCAGAATATATTCGCTGGACAATATTGTATCTTCTGCCTTTGATATAATAGACAAAGACTTGCTAATGTTACAGCATGGCCAGTCACAATTACGTTCTATTGTACAGTTAGGCTGGACGCTGCAAAATCTTCGTTCAGGCTATGTGCCTTGGCCTTTAATCAACACAACGTCATTATTTTCCATCTTTAACCTTACTGATAAACAAATCAGCTTGGCACAAAAAGGAGCAGACTATACAATCCTGAGCATCGAAAAAATTGAGAGATTGCCATTGACAATGTCAGAAAGTCCTGTCATTGAATGGATAATATACGGGATTATCACAATTCCGATAACAACTTTCCGATTTAAAAATTGCCTTGAATACATACCTACTGGCCAGTATGAACGATTGGGTACAGGGTACATTAAGTCGACATGGAAATTACCATATACACACAATTGCTACAGTGACAACAACAAAAACGTATTTCTTAGTGGTGAAAATTGTAAACATTCACTAAGCGGTATACTTTTGTGTCAGGGTATTAATTTACACGGAGCCTGTGAAGGAAATTCTAACAACCTTTCATGCCACCAGCATGTCACACCTGCAGCACAGATAGAGCCTTTCTTTAAGCAACTCTCGAATGGGAGTTACATTCTAATAACGGATCACAGATGTTGTGGCCTTGTGCCTGGAAAAGCCTATCTCGTCCACGTAACTTCCATGGTCAAATGCTGTATGCAAGCATTGTTCCCGACCGGCCCGGGAGACACTGAGACTCCCTTATGGCCTCGTCTGAATTTCTCTTCTATACGAATTGATACTTTGAGCAGAATGAAGTCTGTGCTTTTGCAGACAACAGTGCCCATAACGTCATCAAAAGAGACGTATGATCTCCTAGTTGCAAGGACGGCTACGGAGATACATGACCTTTTATCAACAAATTGCCCCGTGCATTTCATAAAAATGCTTAGCCAAATCCTTAACATGTCTAGTGCCATAGGCATCTCAGGCATATTTAAGACCGTCTTTTCGGGTCTATTAACACCATTCAGAGCAATTCTGGGAATCATTCCCAATTTTGTCCACTCTGTTTTTTGCGGCATTCCCCTTATTTTGGGTCTTGTAGCAGGTATTTTATTTTTGACCTTCCTACTTCGATATGGCAAGCCACAGCTCAGACATGACTCCGGCGGGAATGGAAGAAACAATCCTAGCAATTCGCTACCGGGACAGAATAACTAGAGTCCTTGGATTGGCCAGGCTGAGAGATCTAAACATGACCTGGTTCCTTTCATTCAGACCTATATGGCAATCCTGCATCTTACCTGTACTACGATGTATGCTATGCGGAGATGAATGCGTGTTGGACATCTGTCTTGCACTTCCATCAGCAGTACCAATGGATATCGATACTTTGCTCAGTCCCGTAACGGCTCACGCATTGTGTTGTCCCCAGCGGCTACCAATCCTGATGACGGCATTCGTTGAGACTCCTGTGCTACGACTAGGTGGTATCAGTGGAGCGAGTGACAAAAGCAACATCATCCAGGTACGACCATCTGTGAGCATTGCTGATCCAGACTTTGATGACAGCAATCACTCTCACACCTGCCAAGTTACAGCACTATCAAATTTGGTCGAACTGTCACCTGATTTTGTAGACCAGTTTTTTGAGAGTCTGTCTGATATGATGTTCTCCCCTGAACAGAAACAATAACTTTTGAGAAGCATTCCGACACACAGTGTTCTCGTGAACTCTGAATTCGGCCTTCAGTTTTGATCAACAAAAACTGCTAAAAAAAGCGTTGGAACTATATTCCCCCCGTTCAACAATTTTTTTTTTTTTTGATTTGAACACTTTTTGAAAATTTTTACCTTCTTGGCACATCATTCTCTGCTTAAAGTAGAACTATTCATAAAGAACAGAAGCTTCCATTTTGTAGGTAAATCTAGAGACACAATTACTTTACACCAGCCTCTAGCTCATGTTACAACAATAAATTTTTATATGTGATGAAATTATCTCGCCCTTCTTCTGTATTAAGAGATATTTCATGTGTAATTCTTTCGCAAAATCGTTCATCAATTGCATATGCTATACTTTTTGAATGATTCCTATGCTTAACAAGCATTAGAAATGCAATCGGGCTCGGATTTATTTGAGTTTGAGCTAATGGCATTGTAAATGCCAATGTATTGTTGCTATGTGTTATGGAGTGTGTTCATGTGGTGTGTACTGCCAGTGATCTCCTTGTGAGTGTGAGAATATTGCACCGTTACTGCCTGTGATGTCCTTCTTGTGAGTGTGAGGAGCTTGCACCTCTGCTGCCTGTGGTCTCCTTGTGAGTGCAAGAAGATTGCACTGCTGCTGCCTGTGATGTCGTTCTTGTGAGTGTGAGAAGCTTGCACCACTGCTGCTTGTGATGTCCTTGTGAGTGGGAGAAGCTTGCACCTCAGCTGCCTGTGGTCTCCTTGTGAGTGTAAGAAGCTTGCACAGCTGCTGCCTGTGATGTCCTTCGTGCGAGTGTGAGAAGCTTGCACCGCTGCTGCCTGTGAGTATGAGAAAGATTGCATTGAGCATCTCTGTGCTGTGCCTGTTCTTTGTAAGGGACTCTTGCTCTGTTGCTGCTGCTGCCTTGGCACAGTACCTGCTGTGAGTGTGTAAGGGAAGCTTGCACCACTGCTGCTTGTGATGTCGTTCTTGCGAGTGTGAGAAGCTTGCACCTCTGCTGCCTGTGGCCTCCTTGTGAGTGTAAGAAGCTTGCACTGCTGCTGCCTGTGATGTCGTTCTTGTGAGTATGAGAAGCTTGCACCGCTGCTGCTTGTGATGTCCTTCTTGTGAGTGGGAGAAGCTTGCACCTCAGCTGCCTGTGGTCTCCTTGTGAGTGTAAGAAGCTTGCACAGCTGCTGCCTGTGATGTCCTTCTTGTGAGTGTGAGAAACTTGCACCGCTGCTGCCTGTGAGTATGAGAAGATTGCATTGTGCATCTCTGTGCTGAGCCTGTTCTTTGTAAGGGACTCTACTCACTACTCTAGTCACTACTCTGCACTCACTACTCTACTCACTACTCTACTCACTACTCTACTCACTACTCACTACTCTACTCACTACTCTACTCACTAGTCTACTCACTAGTCTACTCACTACTCTGCACTCACTACTCTCCACTCACTACTCTACTCACTACTCACTACTCTACTCACTACTCATTACTCTGCACTCACTACTTTACTCACTACTCTACTCTACTCACCTCACTACTCTACTCACTACTCTACTCACTACTAACTACTCAACTCACTACTCTACTCACTACTCTGCACTCACTACTCACTACTCACCTCACTACACTACTCACTACTCTCTTCTCACTACTCACTACTCTGCACTCACTACTTTACTCACTACTCTACTCTATTCTACTCACTACTCTACTCACTACTCACTACTCTGCACTCACTACTCACTACTCACCTCACTACTCTATTCACTACTCACTACTCTACTCACTACTCTACTCACTACTAACTACTCAACTCACTACTCTACTCACTACTCTGCACTCACTACTCACTACTCACCTCACTACACTACTCTCTTCTCACTACTCACTACTCTGCACTCACTACTTTACTCACTACTCTACTCTACTCACCTCACTACTCTACTCACTACTCACTACTCTGCACTCACTACTCACTACTCACCTCACTACTCTACTCACTACTCACTACTCTACTCACTACTCTGCACTCACAACTCACTACTCTAGTCACTACTCTGCACTCACTACTCACTACTCTACTCACTTCTCACTACCCTACTCACTACTCTGCACTCACTACTCACTACTCTACTCACTACTCTACTACTCTACTCACTACTCTACTCACTACTCTACTCCCTACTCTACTCACTACTCTACTCACTACTCTACTCACTACTCTACTCACTACTCACTACTCTACACACTACTCACTACTCTACACACTACTCTGCACTCACATCTCACATCTCACAACACTTACGACTTGAAAGCGCTGCAACAAAAGATGTTACAGTTAACCAATGAATTGGTACGCAGTTTACATACATAGGAAGGATGGACATTTACGTTGGCTTTGCTTGTTCTTCCTATCAAAACCGATGTTCGCAGCAAGAGTTTAACTCAGTGAGACATCTTGCTGTACATTATGCGTGTTAGTGCTTACAAACTACTGTATTCAAACTACGTTTTGTAGTGTTCTGCTCTGCAGTGCCCTGTATGACCTCTGAGCCCTCCATTGCCATTTGACCCGCACTAAAGTGCACAGGTGCACATCCCCTCCCTGGCCCAGGGCCTGGGTTATTGCCCTGTGTCCTTTATGTGCTGCGTACAAGTGCCTAGATCTGCTTGCGTCCGTTCTGCCGTGCCATGAATAGGCGCTGGAAGGAAGCGTGTCACCTCTACATTCATTGTGTAACAGTTTGTTCTAGCCTAGGCAGCAGTGTAGCTCACTGTATGTCTTGTGCTGTGTCATGCTGCACTGCATTCTGCAGCATTGTCTCCCATCTCATTGTCTCGCCTAGCCGGCTTTTCAAATTTTGGTTATCCATTTGTTGTTGAAAGTGATTCTCCCCGCCAAACCTCACAGGTTATTTGTTCGTCGCTGCATATTTGTTCTAGTGCGGAGAAGGGATGTTCTTGTGCAAGATCCTTGTCGATAACACCTACATCCGGTCTTCGTCCGGCTTTCCAGTTCTGCATCTGCAGTCAATGCTATTGGTCTTTGTCTGTCTTTTAGTTTTCCCAACTCTACTTTAATGATAATCAGCATTTCATCTCGCCACCGTTAGAAACATAGTTGGTCTCGTTCATTATGCAAATATCCAGTTTTCTGTGTTTCATGCAGCCGCAGCCCGGTCAGCTTGGCCTACCCCAGGTGACAGGAGAGGGGGGGAGGGGGAGGGGGAGGATGGAGGGGGGTTGAGGGGGGAGGAGGGGGGGGGGAACTGGAGCACTCTCAACCCAATGGGCTTTGCATTATTTCTTTGGTGTTTTTTTAGCTGATCTGAGCCATAGTTTTCATCCGTTTATAGTGCCTGGTGCGTTTCTCAGTGATAAGATTTGTTGTAGTTATTAGTTTTCACAGGTGCTCGGTGTGAGCTGCTATAACGCATATTTACGTGCTCCGACTTAAAGCATTTTTTCCTTGTAATCCCCTCTAGAAATGTCCTGGCCTTTTTGACATAATCCGCGAACTCCTTTTGGCCCGTGTTTTGGCAAGATAAGAGTGTTCCTGCTCGAAATAGTGTGTTATAAGAATACATAATCCTTGTATCCCACCTTCTTAAAGATTGATGGAGTTTTGGCAGCGCAAATCACGAACAGCTTGGATCCGTGTGCTGTTTTGTGTTTACACAGGCGCTCCTCGCATTGTGATGCTTTACAATTTCAGCTTGGCAAACCGGTGCAGACTACAGCGCCTCGCAGTTCGGTGCTTCTGCTGCCGCTGCCCTGCGCGTGCCCATTACCCAGTGCGGATGGCCTCGGGGGCCATACGGGAGCACAGCGGCGCTGCTGCTGCCACTTGCACGTCCCCATAAACTGCAGAGAGCACCGCAGCACATCTACTGCTCCTGGCACGTGCCCATAAACTACAGACTAAATCGGGCGGGGAGACGGGGGGTGAGCCAGAGAGCGGCAGAGCAGCTCCCCGGGCCGGCAGGAAGGAGCCGCACACGGCGTCTATGCCTGTGTGCACGTGAGGAGGACGCGCGCCAGACAAACACACTGCTAGATGGTGAACGCGCGCACACCATCTGGAATGCATTACACGGCCACCCTGACAGCTCCTAATTATAATTAATGTACTTCTTTGCGCGAGCACGAACAAAATATGCCCAAAATGGCGGAACAAAACTACATTTACCCTATCACTTCAAGCCTATTAAAACGACAACACAACGAAGACGAATCACTGGCCAGATGACAGAACACGCTAAGGAATGTGTGGAATTTGTCTCGGCCAAAGCCCTAGGAGATACTTCTTTTTTTTCTTCTTTAACATTAGTTCTCTAACTCCTCCCACTTTCAGTGGGGAGGAGTCCGAGCCCTAAA
The DNA here is from genome assembly GCF_964261635.1 of Lissotriton helveticus. NCBI lineage: Eukaryota > Metazoa > Chordata > Amphibia > Caudata > Salamandridae > Lissotriton > Lissotriton helveticus. The sequence continues at coordinate 8,765,142 of NC_136057.1, read as the reverse complement.
AACGTACAGTACCGAAATTTTCATGTATTAAAAAAAAAAAAACATGCACCATTTCAAATGCGAATCTGTATTTTGGGGTGGGCAATGTTACACATGCATCTTATTGCTCTAGTTTTAGTAATTTGATGGACATAAATTTGTGGAGTGGGTGTTGTGTTCTAATCTAGGACCCTGATCGACCCTATGACCTTATGCCCCTATACGGCTATAATCCATTTATTTCCATATAATGGCATAAACGTTCAAGTGTGATATTACAGAAACTTGTCTCTGACCTCACCCGATCAGAGCCACATTCCTCCTGCAGCTTCCTCTGCAGCTCATTAGCAAAATGACACAGCTGAAGCCGCTATCTTACATTCCTAGATTAACACTCCGAGTTCTTCAACAAGATAAAAACTCAGCAACCTGGGAAATCCCCGCTTGTTATGTTTTGATTAGTAATAGAACTCTAATGAGCACTGAGACGATCACTTCCTAGTGACATATTAAATTGACGTCTTATGTCCAACAGCTTACGTCAAACAAGGCACCTTTCAGGTATAAATATTACCAACGTTGCCTTAAGCGAGCGAGTTGTTGCTGCTGATGCTATCGGTGTCGCTACCGCTGCTAACGAGCGAACGATAGTGTGGTGAACAAGGAGCAGACCAGCTGTCCCCGGCAGAACCCAACAAATGCAAGCTGCCCGCAGACGCTGCCCCTCCTCCTCCTCCTCGACGCGCTGAGAGAGACGCTGTCTTTTCTCCTGCCGAGAAAATCCAGCTCCGGCGTTCCTGGCCCACTCTTGTGAGTGACCAGGATATCGAATCCTGGAAGGAGATACCAGACCTCCAACATTCTATTCCAGAGGTATGGTGTTGACTAAAACCTTAGAGAGAATTCTTGAAGCAAACCTTGGCAAAACCAACTTAACTTAAACTTGCTATTTACTCCCATCCACGTGTTAGGCTTAGGTCAGGTACACTGGGGTAGGCCTAGTTAGAAGCACCAGTTGAGTATGTTAGTCTAAATGTATATATGGATGTATATATGTTTTATTCATTTTAAACCATTGTATGGCTAAGAAACCATATCAATGCTTTTACAGTATTATTTCGCAATCCTCATTTTACTGTACGCACTTTTTATTATAACTAGTCTTGCAATTGTGGCAATTCATTTCTTTTGTATGAGAAGAAAGACTGTTCAATAAATAATACCTTTTTATTGAAAACGCCCGTCTCTCTATTCTCTACATAATGGTGAAAGTAATCTGCACTATAACTGACTGAGTAAAATAACTGTCTATTGTTTCACACGACCCTAGAGATTGACTCTTATCTAAGGAGCAAAGTTGTCATGTTGCACGGTTGTTGGAAAACTGAATCCCTTCTTGTCTGTGCCAAGGAAGCTGATCACTTCCTATTCAGTCAAGAAAGTTTCCAGTGATCTCTGAGCTAGTTGGTAACAAACCCAATTAAGTTTAGCATAGTCAGTAGAGGCCTGGAAGATCCGCACTTTTACGTCGATACTACTGTTTATGTTATTCCAATGCGCAGGGCCTATTGGGAAAATAGGAACTACACTACAAAGGTTTAACATGATTAAATATTTTTGGGATATCACACGGACTTCAATGACCCTAAAAGTGGTAATAAATTCAAATGTATTCCAAATAGGGAGCCGCAAATATGTGTTGCCCGGGCCCCACAAATTATTAGCATATCAACGAACTAGAAGTCAGCTTCATATGCTAGATATGAATAAAACAACCACCTTACTTTAGGGAACAAAGTCCGGATATCAAAGGGTTCAATGTACAGAACTGTGGACAAAGGTGCTTAATAAAGACATGTATTCTGAGAGAAGAAAATAATACTGTTCTGTAAAAATATGCTTTTGTTTCCTCCTAGCATACCTCGTAATCCATTGCAGAGGCAACCTCTCACTGAGTACAAACATCAACAAGCATTGGCATAGCAATAGGTCTCACCTTTGGGACCCAAGTGTTTAACTATGCAACAGTTAATGTTGTTGCACCAAACATATTGTGCTGCATAACTAAATACTTCTAAGGTCCCAAAAGCGAGACCTATTGGCTAAGCCAATGCTTGTTTGTACTACTAGTAAGGTGCATAGGAAACATTAGGTCTCTTTAGACATTAATGCAATCAGCAATTTACTAAAACTTAAATACTACTCAAAACAGTGTTTGGTCATTATTTACCTTGATAGGATTGTCCCTGAAAAATACCTAATCTGACATTGAACTTTAATTCAACAGATTCACATTTATGCTTTAGCCAATTATAAGCAAAAGACCCACAATTGATGGACGGAATGCAGAACAAATCAAAACATTCACCCCAAGTCAAGAGATCTGGGTTAAATCCATAATTATTTTGCTCACCATTCCACCCTAGTTTAGACCTGGCCATATGCAAATCAGACTTGACCCTGTGGCTCATGGGAATAGCCCAGCCCAAACTGCCAAGCCCTCCCTCGACTGGAAACAAGCATCCTAGGACCGGTTTCGAAGTTTCACCCCGAATAAGCTTGACTCCAGTGGCACAGTGAACCCGGGACGCACGCCTGGGCATACCAAGCACACTTAGGGCCAATTATAAGGCATGTTAAAAAAAAAATGTAAACATATGTTCTAGAAATTAGCAGAATGACTTACAAGGTTCACAATTGTTCTGCGCCTTGAACAGTTTGTCAGTGAGTCACGCATAGATTACACATTCTGTAACAATGTTTAATCCCTCAGAATGTTATTTGAACATCTGGGAATAAATAAATACCTGAACTTTATAAATCTCAAGTGTATAAAAAAGCTTGTAAACAGTACTACATAACAGCTCTTTAATGTCAGCATGTGTGAAGAAATTCACAGGTGAATAATCTATTGTAGACATAAGCTTAGTTTTTCTCACATATTTTGGCAATATGACTTTGGTTTAAACCACAACCTATTTGTAAAGTAAGTCTGCCACTCACACTAGTTGCACTCCGTCTCTAACTTAATAAAGTCAAAGTAGACTTGTCTCCAGAACTACACTTAATATATATCTCATGGATGCACAGGTCCATACAGTCAATGCATGATGTAATTGATTGTGGGGCCTTTACAAATTACTTTATTTTCAAAAATAATTAAAGTGGTTTATAGAGTGTTTTGAGGAGCAGTAGCTCAGTGATGTCATACATGTCATTTAGCATGTCACGAGTGATGAAAAAAGTGAGGTCTTTAGTAGTGCCAGACAGGGTACAAGTTAGTTAGCTCACTAAACTAGAACTGGTGAATTTGTTTTGTTTAAGTGTTTGTTTAGGCTCTTTTTTTCCCTGCACCGGAGCGAAGGTGGGTGAACTTTTTTTTTTTTTTAAAAGCTTTATGAGGATTCATCAAACAGCACCAAAGTAAGCAAAACAAAAAATGCTCTGCCTATTGGAAGTCTGACTTACATATTACACAGTGGCAACTGCCACAGAGTACCATATATATGTATTCACGTATATACACCTGCAAAATCATGTTAGAACCCAGGTTACAGCAAAAGACAACGCCACCATCTCCTTCTTATAAACAAAGATAACCAATAAAAATGTATCAAATCCCCAAGGCAGAGGGGGCGTGGCTAGCAGGCCAACATGGCGGACGGAGTTTGCTAGGGCTCCGGAGCCGCCGGGGGAGTAAATATCCTGCAGCCCACGCCGAGGGGCTGACTTTACCTAAAAACGACTGATTCCAGTAATTTGGACCCCCTGCCTGCTCCGCTGAAAATCCTAGTGAGTTGCTGGCCGGAGGATCGGAGCTCCGCCGTGTTTGGATCTGCGGCCTGGTGCCACGCTACTGACCGGGGGCTCGAGTGACAGAGGTGCCCGGAGAGTGGAGACAGGAAGGCGGCGGTGCGACGGAGCATCGGCGGACCGGAAACGGACCTCCGCGACAGAGATCCTGTCTATACACCTGCTGGGAGTGCTGACCAATACCCTGCGACCCCGGATACCAGCGGGAGCGGGGAGGGCTGTGCCCGGCCCCGAGCTGAGACCTGGGGATCCGAGGCGCGGGCGCTGGAGATCGACTGCCCGCGCCGACGGCGGCGCCTGCGGACTGGGGCCCTCCCCGCCTGGCCCATCGACATCCTGCATCGAGGTGAGGAGCCTGGGGGCGTGAGGAGAGAACCCCTGGGGCCAGAAGCTGTGCGGGACACTGTGGCCGCGAGTGCAGATGCGGCCCTGATTGGAGGTGGTGGCGGAATAAGGCGGGCGGGGACCCAGGAGCCCGTGACTGGACCTTGCTGCGGGGACCCCCAGGGGATCGACTGAAGAGCGGGGGAGCCGCGGTGAAATAGGCCCTACCCCCACGAGTGGATCGGGATCTGGGACATAGACGGGGGCCAGGGCGCCACCTACCATACGCCGCTGACCGACCCCCCTGGGTCGGCCTCTGCCTCTTCAAGACTGGCAGCCAGTAAGTAACTGAGGTCAGTTGAGTCTGCTGGAGACCCTGGACAGCTGGACCCGGATAGTGGGTGGGAGAACCACTTTGCCTAACAGGAGGGATACTAGGGGCCGCTTGAGGGCCCACTTGGCCTGGACTGGGTGGGAAACACACCCCGCCTCCCTCTGCGGAATTACTGAGACCCCACTGGAGAACGCCCCGGGAGGGAGTGGAAGGAGAGGCCGAGCAGGTCACTTCCAGGACGTATAACGCACGCTGAGCGGACGCAACTCGGCCGGAAACGTAACCCTCTCTGCTACCTGGACACCCGCAGTCCACCATGGTGCGTAAAGGCGTGAAGACTACGGAGGGCAAGGAGGGAGCGGGCACGGGACCCACCCTGGACGCGGACCCGGGGGGCCCAGCGTCACTGACATTGACTTCCGGGTCCACGGAGAACCAACAGGGAGACAAGTTGGACCTCATACTTAAAGAGATCAGAGACTCCAGGACGGTGATGGAGACACAGATGGGCACCCTCACCACCAACCTTTCCTTGCTTAAAGCAGACCATGAGAAATTAGCGGATAGAGTCAGGGATCAGGGCCTGACGATAGCTGAACTTACACCGGCGGTGGCGGAACATACGGACTCCGTACAATTGATCCAACGTCAAGTAAAAACCCTGATGGACCGCGTGGAGGATGCTGAAGGGCGTAATAGACGCAATAACATCCGCGTTATTGGCCTGCCAGAAAGAAGCGAGGGAGCCCGTGCAGCGGAGTTCATGGAACAGTGGTTCCGGGATAATGTCGCCTCTGAGGGTTTGTCATCATTCTTCTGTGTAGAGAGAGCTCACAGGATCCCAACTGGCCAGCCGAAACCGGGACAAACATCACGGCCGCTTATTGTCAAGATCCTAAATTATCGGGATAGAGACATGCTGCTGAACCAGGCCAGACTAAAATCGAACATACAGTGGGAGAACAAACGAATCTTATTGTACCCGGACTACATCACTCAAGTACAGAAACAGAGATCCTCCTACTACGAAGTAAAACAGAGACTACAGCGGGCCAAACTACGCTACGCCTTGTTATTCCCTGCGCGCCTGAAAGTGATCCATGGTAAAAAATCTCACTTTTTGAAAGCCCGGCCGACGTGGAGGAATGGATGGAAACAATGGAAATTGAAGACCATCTGGATCAAACGCAAACTTCTACAGATGCTGGGTCCAACGAAAGCTCGAAACGGGGAGGGACCGGGAACACCGCCAGACGCAATCACCCGAAACAGCACAAACCCACTGTCCACCAACAGAAGCAGGGACAAAATGATGCAGTGGCAGCAGTGGGCTCCTTCAGGGAAGATCGAGAGAAGATCACCTCGGACACTGAGGACAGCACAGTCCATTCGGACTCGGACGGCAGCATGGTCCTATTCCCGACAGTGACACTCAGAGCTGCGGACGAACTTATGGATAATGCCCAAGAATGATACTCCCTGTGGCTCTGTCCTGAGGCCTGGCTGCATCATGATATCCTTTTTGAATGAACTGGGGGGTGGCGGAGGTGGGAGGGGAGAGATTCTGTGTTTGTTTTGAATACCTATGAAACCCTCCCCTTACTGGATTACACTAGATGGACTGGACTTGAGAAGGGAGGAGAAGTGAGACATCTGTCTGAGGCTCGTGGAATGAAGCTCGGGCATTTCCTGTGCCCCTGGGACACCTGTTGCATCCTGCTGCCAGCAATAGACAGCGGCCATGATCCTTCCCTCCTCCCTTCCCCCCTCCCCTGTCCCTTTGCTTCCCCCCCCCCCTCAATGAGGCGTGGCTATAGATACTACGCAAATATGACAGAACTCTCCCGGCGGCACCGCTGAGCCGGCGGCTTGACCGAGTATGGCACTATGGACATGGCAAGTGCTTGGTCGACCCCCCACTAGCGTATGCAACGTTACCTGTTTACTTTTGATTACAAGTTTATGGTTTGGCACAGCAGGGTTTAGAGGCTGCGCCTTCACAGTTGGGGTTTGGGATAGGGAGGGAACTGTCTCCTGGTTGATGATAAAAAATCAGTTGCTTGATCATACGGGAACACTCTTTGCGACACCTACAAATGGTTATGGCTGATGTTAAAGGAAAGTATAGGCTGGTCACCTGGAATGTGAGGGGACTGGGGGCTGTACAGAAGAAACACAGAGTGCATGCTTTCCTACTTAGACAACAAGCACATATAGTGTTCCTTCAGGAATCTCACATGACACACTCCGAGTCACTCCTGCTGCGGAAGAAGTGGAGGGGTACTGTATTTTCCACAACATACTCTGCCTTTTCCAGGGGGGCCACGATATGGGTACGTCACGGCACCCCGTTCGTGGAACTAGAAAGACGCACGGACGACCAAGGGCGCTATGTACTAGTGAGAGGCACTCTGGACGGGGAGGTGGTGGTCTTGGGCAGCATCTACGCCCCGAATTTTGACCAAGATAGATTCCTTGCTGCAGTGGGCCGGGCATTAGCGGACTGGATAGATGTCCCCTGGATATTAGGGGGTGACTGGAACATGATTTTAGATGTGGCCCTAGGCAGGTCACACCCCCCACTACAGGCGGCGGGAATACATAAACTATCAGGCTCTTTTGGGGCATGGCTCCAGGGCTGGCGGTTGCCGGACATCTGGCGCGCACTGCACCCAACACACAGAGAATATTCATGCTACTCCCCCGTACACAACCTACATACCCGATTAGATAGATTTGTGTGCTCCAACTCCATCTTGACTAGATGCGCCACATCGGACTACCTAGCTAAAACGTTTTCAGACCACCGACCACTGACACTTGATCTACACTGGGGAAAGGTACCCTCGCCAGTCCCTACATGGAGACTTAACCCCACACTGCTAGAGGATGGTCCATTTCGATCACATATAGCTGACACTTTGACTGAATACTTTGCCACAAACTGGGACTCGGCGTCCTCGAACCTAGTCGTATGGGATGCAATGAAGGCTGTGATTCGGGGGGCTGCTATAGGCCGACTGGTGGGAGCCAGACAGGAGATCCATGATAAATTATGCGACGTGGAAAGGCGCTTGCGAGACCTTGAAAATGCGTCAGGGCAGGACCCCGACAGGAAAGCAGATCTGCAGCTGTGCAACATTGAACATGCAGAGCTGCTGGAAACCCTGAGGGTGATAGATTACAGGACATACCTGAAACGCCAACAAGCGGAGGCGGACAGATCCGGGGCTCTACTTGCCCGGCAGGTCAGAGACGCCCCAGAGTGCCCTACAATAACGGCTATTCGAAACGCAGCGGGCGAACAAGTACACACACAACTAGGGATTAACAAAATATTTAAGACCCACCTGGAGAACCTCTATGCTCCACCCCATGTGGAGGCCGGAGACGACATGACGGACTTCCTGGGAGAGCTTACACTCCCAAGGCTGGCCCCGGGAATTCAGGCGGCCCTGGCTGGGCCTATCACACAGCACGAAATAAGGATAGCAATTCACACACTTAACCGAGGAAAGACCCCGGGCATGGATGGCCTACCAGGAGAGTTCTATCAACCATATACTGAAGAGCTGGCCCCCGTACTGGAGAAAATATACAACACTGCCTACGAGACGGGCATCTCCCGGACACCACCATGCAGGCCTTGGTGATTTCTGTCCCGAAACGAGGTAGGGACACTCTGGAGGTGGGTAACTACAGGCCCCTCTCCATGCTTCCCACGGAATATAAGATCCTCAGTAAGGCTATCGCCATGCGGATCCAGCACCACCTCCCTGGCCTGATCCATACTGATCAATGTGGCTTTCTCCCGGAAAGAAGTACCTCCCAAAACTCGAGACGCCTTCATGCCCTTATGACAACTACCCCTACTACTCTACCACATGCTGGCTGTATAGCCCTGGATCTCCGCCAGGCGTTTGACTCCCTGACGTGGAACTTCATGTTCGAGGTCCTGCATCGATTTAGATTCCCGGAGTCCCTTATAAAATGGATCCGCCTACTATACACGGGCCCGACCGCCAGGGCGCGTACGGGCAGATACACTTCTAACAGCTATGAAGTCCACCGGGGCACCCGACAGGGCTGCCCGCTATCGCCGCTGCTGTTCGTTCTGACGCAGGAGCCACTGGCTATTGCGCTCCGCAATAGAGCTAGGGAGGACAGCATACCGGTGGAGGGTACGGACCACATGGTCTCTATATACGCCGACGATATCTTCGTATTCCTCCGGAACCTACGAGGGGACCACTCCCACCTGGCGTCTATCTTCAGACGATTTGAGACCATATCTGGCTTGGCTATAAACCCGGGAAAGTCTCTGGGGTTCTTTTTTCGGGATGGACAACAGCCCCCCCACATACAGTTCGGCGCTCATGACATCCAAGTGGCACCGACCACGTTTAAATATCTCGGAATTAACGTATACAGAGACCCGGCGGCCCAAATGGACGGTAATATCCGGAAGGCCATTACGGGTCTCCGTAGTAGTATAGGCTTCTGGACGTCCCTACCCTTGTCGGTAATGGGACGAGTGGCGATCTCAAAGATGGTCCTGCTCCCCCGTATATTGTATTTCTTTGTAAACCTGCCGATTCTGCTCCCGCGACAAACTTTCACCGCGCTCAATACATTACTGATCACCCTTATATGGGGCTCGGGGAGAAGACGTATCAGCCTTAAAAAACTGCAACTACACTCTAGACGGGGAGGCCTGGGCGTGCCAGACCTGCAGAACTATTACTATGCTAGCCAGCTCCAATGGTTGACCCGATGGGTGGCGGGCAGAGATCTCCATGAGATAGCTTACACGGCGGACAAATTAGCACGTGGAGAATTACACTCCCTCCTACTGCCCAATGCTAGGATTCCCAGAGACTGCCACCCTCTCCTACATGTGGCCTTGACCTGCTGGAGGAAAGCACTGTCATACACGGCTGGGACCTTTCCGTATGCAGACAAGATACCCCTACTGGGACTCCCAACACCACAGGGGACCCTGCCATCGCGTAGACTACGTCCCTGGATGGAGGCCGGGGTGGGCAGAGTGGGAGACCTGTTTGGAGATGATGCCATGCTAGATCACGCTTCCTTTGTACAGATCACGGGGGCGCCTCCGCGCTTATACATGGTACACGCCTCAGTGACGCACTTCGTGCAGCGAGCTTGGGCCCCACAGCGCACGAAGCCAGAACAACACGAATTAGTACACCTCCTACATTACATGGGCACGAGGGGACATCTGGTGAAATGGCTGTATGTCGGAATCAGAGAACATGTGACGTCGCCGATCAACACACTTAGAGAGGTTTGGACTGAGGACTCCGGGGAAAACATAACGGACGGGGAGTGGAAAATAATATTGGGTCATCATAGAAGAGTGTCTAGGAATGTTAAGTTTCAGTTCATACAGGCCATGATTCTCCATAGAGCATATCTTACACCGCAGAGACTTCATAGGATGTTCCCTACTGCCGCACATTGCTGCCCGAGATGTCAACAAGATGAGGCACATATTCTACACATGCTCTGGACATGCCCGAGATTACATACTTACTGGGGGACGACCAAACACGATACACTCCATAACTACGCTCCGGATCCCTGAGGGAGCATTACCCTGCTTGATAGGGAATAGGAAAAGACCCAAAACACGCAAAGCACAACTGAAATTCATGGTTCTAGCACTCGTACTGGCTATTAGGGTGCTCACTATGCGATGGAAGTCGCCCAGGGCCCCGCAGGTAGACCTGTGGCGGACTGACTTGCTGAAATGGGGCAAAGCCGAATCTGCGGCGCTGCGAGAAGAAGAGAACAAGGGCCGTCGCAAATACCCTATCGCGCAGGATTGGGACTTGATGATAATTGAGCTGGAAGAGACGGATCTAGATATCCCGGGAGGCCAAGTGGGGTAAAACACTTACATATAGCGGAGGGGGGCTAGGACTCACGAGCAGCAATACCTTTACATGCCTAGTCCATCCATTTATTTCAGGATAGTTTGAGACACGTTGATCCGTAATATAGAGTGTACAAGAGAGGACGACCAGGAGACGGAAAGCGGGAGGGTGGGACAAAAGGGTAGTTGGGGTTTAGAAGTTATTTAACTCAAGATCTTATTTATTTATTTATTTATTTAAACACTTGTTAAGCGCAGCGAAGGCCCGTGGGCATCTTGGCGCTAAGTATTTGCTGAGATCTGCCTTAGAGAGGGATGTGATTATTGATCAAATAGCCACGTTTTAATGGTTATAGCTTATAAATGAGGTTATTCAGAGCCTGTATGAGAAAACGACACACACTGGAATAGATACGAAATGTATAATCACTAAAGAAGAAAACGGAAAAGACTGAAATGTAAACAGATGTAACAATGTGAAGTAATGTATAACACCTTGTGCCAGTCAAGAATAAAGAGTTTAAAAAAAAAAAAAAAAATCCCCAAGGCATCTCTTATCCTAAAAATACTGCTACCAATGACAACCAACACTTTCAATGTCACACACCGTGATCGATCAATAAACAATAACAACAAAAATCAATAAACATTAACCATTTTTTCAACACTTTTTTAGGTCTCGCCTGCCAATGCGCTTGCGCATTGCTGGCGAGGCTGGCGAGAATTATAGTAAGTAGAAAAGAAAAGTCTACCAAAACGGCTGCGGATTAGCCACAGTTCATGTGAGACAGGCGTGTGCACGAGGCTAGCAACGTCATACCACCATTTGTCTGTGTCTCACATCAGACTTCAAAGGCTGCCGCTCCCCACCCAAATCACTCTTCAAAGGTTGCCGCTGCCCCGCCCCCCGCATCAGACTTCAAAGGAATGCGCTCCCGCTCCCCCCGCCACAGCAATGCCGAGAGCTTGTTTCAATCCTCTGCTCCCCTCCTTTCTCTCACTCTGTTTCCATCACTCCTCGTTCTTCTATAGTATCCACTCCCCGCTTCTGCCCCCAACACAACTCAACCTACGTAACGGCTTACTCCGTCCCCCCTTCTCATCGCCACCACCTTTCATTCATCAGATCACACCCCGACTTTCCTCCAGTCACCCTTCTTTGCCGCGCTCATGACCCACCCGTCCCCCTTCCCCCCCATCACTACTACACGATCGGCACATCTGGCCTCCGCCCGGTTTCCAATTAGTGAAAAGCTGCTAGTACCTATCCTTTAACAACAATCACCAGTGTCTCTTGTAGTTCAGGCACTAAGTCCTGGATATTTGGTAAACGTATGTTGTTAGCACCTCGTCATCCACGAGTGACTCCGCTTTGTGTTGTTGTGCAGCCGCAAGCTTAACCCTTATCCTCAAAAATAGGAAACCAAGGGCATTTCAGCACCTGCTGCACTAATTGCACGAGAAGGCAAAACTACACTCTTGTTTTCTTTACATTGAAATCATGGCCTCCTCACAAGTACAGTAATTGTAGCGGCCGCCTGTTGAACTTTACTTTGTATGCACGTTGTGAAGCGCTATGTTCTGAGTTGTATGTGAACATCGCGCTCCATTTATTTATTTTTTATTTACATTGAAATCATTGCGTCTTCACAAGCGCAGTAATTGAAGCGGCCGCCTGTTGAACTTTACTTTGTATGCACGTTGTGAAGCGCGATGTTCTGAGTTCTATGTGAACATCGCGCTCCGATTATTATTTTTTTTTTACATTGAAATAGGGCGGACGCGTGTTTTGTGTTCTACACATGTGACAGTGTGTCCATCTCCTCTGTTGCATAATGAACCCCGTGTTTTTGTACATGTGTTTCCCTTCTCTGTATACGTTTTACTCCTGTCTATGTGTCTAGTTACTTTGTTGTTTGTCTACTACCGCGTTCCTGTGTTTTTAGGTCTCGAATAGCTCTACGTCTCATATGCCACCCACCCCATCAGCGTGTCTGTGCATGTCCTATTCTCTTGCCCCTCACCCTATTTCCATCTGTACAGAATCACAATCTTCGCTTCCCAGCCCATTTAGTCTCATCATCTCCGTCCCCCCCTACTTTCTAATCACTCTACTAGTTCGACCCCTCACTTTCCACTTCTGATCGTCTCTCTCCCACCCCACCAGTCCCCCACAGTCAGCTCGCCAATTGCACGACTGTCAAATCTCCACTTCAATCTTTTTCTCACAGTCACCTTCTACCCACTTCCCTCATGGTTGTACGGAATGCATGCATATTGCTTACTACCCCTAACAAGCCTCTAAAGCGAACCGCAGCCCCCCTCGCCTCACCAGGCAGCAATCCCACCATGCGGGTGCCACCTTCCTCTACATAAGCCCGGAATTTGTAAACCTCACCCTCACATCCCCTCACCCTCACACCCTCTTAGCCCCACACCCCCACTCACACCCTCACCACCCTCTCACCCTCACCCCCTCACTCACACCCCCTCACCCTCACTCACACCCCCTCACCCTCACTCACACCCCCTCACCTCCCCTCATCCTCACCTCACACCCCCTCATCGTCACCTCACAGCCCCTCTCACACTCCCATCCTCACACCCCCTCACCCTCACTTTCACCCTCACACCTCCTCTCATCCCCTCACCCACCCCTTCACCCTCACATCCCCTCACAACCCCTCACCCTCACACTCCCTCACCCTCCCTCACCCCCTCACGCTCTCACACACACCCTCACTCACTGCACCCTCACAACCCCACAGCCCCTCACCCCATCACCCTCACAACACATCACCTCACCCATCCTCACACACCCCCTCACCCTCACACACCCCCTCACCCTCACCCACCCTCACCCCCTCACCTCACAACTCCTCACCCTCACAACCCTCTCACCCCCCTCCCTCCCACACACCCTCACACTCCCTCACCCTAACCTCCTCACCCTCACACCCCCACCTCACACCCCACAACCCCTACAACCCCTCACCCTCACAACCAGTCACCCCCACAACCCCTCACCCCTACAACCCCTCACCACCCTCTCACCCCCTCACCCTCATACACCGTCACCCTCACACCCCCACAACCTCACCCCCACACACTCCCTCACTCACCCTCACACCCCCACAACCTCACCCCCCACAATCCCTACAACCCCTCACCCTCACAACCCCTCACCCTCACACCCCCTCATCAGCATAGCATAGCATAACAAAACAAAGTATAGGATAGCAAAAAACATAGCATAACAAAACAAAACATAGCATAACACAACAATGCATAGCATAACAAAACATTGCATAGCATAACAAAACAAAGCATAAAAAACAAAGCAAAGCAAAACAAAACATAGCATAGCATAACAAAACACAACAAAACATAGCATAACATAACAAACCATAGCATTACATAACAAAACAAAGCATAGCATAACAAAACATAGCATAACAAAACAGTATAGCTAAACAGTATAGCAAAACATAGCATAATAAAACACAACATAGCATAACAAAACAAAACACAACACATAGCATAGCTTAACAAAACATAGCATAGCAAAACAAAACATATAATAGCATAGCAAAACATAGCATACCAAACACAACAAAACATAGCATAACAAAACACAACACATAGCATAATAAAACACAACAAAACAGCATACATAAGAAAACATAGCATAGCAAAACATAGCAAAGCATAATAAAACAAAACATAGCATAGCAAAACAAAACATAGCATAGCATAACAAAACAGAACAAAACAGCATAACATAACAAAACATAGCGTTACATAACAAAACAGCATAGCAAAGCATAGCAAATAGCATCCCTAATATCTCTTTGATAAATATCCCCTTATTGGACTGTATAGGGAAATCAACATCCAGGATAGGCACATTCTATGATATGTTGCTAGAAAGTAAGAAGGATGATGTAGAGCATATTGAATCTATATGGGCAAATAAACTTAACATCTTAATGCCGATATTGACATGTCACTACAGATCTTATCAGAATCATTTATTTCTTCTAACTTAAAGGCCCAGTTGTATAAGACAATATATAATCTATATTACACACCGGCCAAACTGTATACTTGGGGGAAAAGAGTGAATTCCGAATGTCCTCGCTGCGGTACTAGTCCAGCACATCTGATACATATGTTCTATGAATATGACAAATTAACACCTTTCAGACAAATGATAGCGGAATTTTGGCAAGAAGTGTTCGGCCATGCCGTAGCTGAATCACCGACTCTATATCTACTAGGATATGACAATACTCTTATGCACAGCAAGGAGGAGGAAATATGCCTCTTTCTAGGGACGGCGGTGTACAGAATAATCCTAGCATCACGAAGGAAGGAGACAGAAACCCCTAATTTCCAAATATGGCTGACACGATACTTAGGGATTAATAATCAAGAAAAAGCAATTTACACATGAAGAGGGAAAAAAGCCAGGATGCGAGGGGAAAGAATTTGGGAGCCGATTGAGGGCTGGAATATTAGGACCAGATAATTACATTAAAATAGTAATAATAACAACTCTTTAATTTCTATTTACTCTTTGATGTAACCATTATGTTATGTTCTTTTGCTTACATGATTACATAATCTGTATTAATCATAAGAAATATTAATGTTGATACATGCATAATTTCTGCTTATGAATACGTCTTTTGTCATGTACAAATCTTTTTGTGTTGCTAAATAAAAAAAATTAAAAAAATCTCTCACCCAAAACAAAAGCAAAGCATAGCAAAACATAGCATAGCAAAGCATGGCATAACAAAACGCAACAAAACATAGCATAACAAAACACAGCATAGCATAACAAAACAAAGCATAACAAAACAAAGCATAACAAAACAAAGCATAACAAAACAAAGCATAGCATAAAAAACATAGCATAACAAAACATAGCATAACAAAACATAGCATAACAAAACATAGCATAACAAAACATAGCATAACAAAACATAGCATAACAAAACATAGCATAACAAAACAGTATAGCAAAACATAGCATAATAAAACACAACATAGCATAACAAAACATAGCATAACGTAGCATAACAAAACAAAACACAACACATAGCATAGCTTAACAAAACACAACAAAACATAGCATAGCAAAACAAAACATATAATAGCATAGCAAAACATAGCATACCAAACACAACAAAACATAGCATAACAAAACACAACACATAGCATAACAAAACACAACACATAGCATAATAAAACACAACAAAACATAGCATACATAAGAAAACATAGCATAGCAAAACATAGCAAAGCATAATAAAACAAAACATAGCATAGCAAAACATAGCATAGCATAGCAAAACATAGCATAGCATGATAAAACAACAAAAAATAGCCTATAACAAAACATAGCATAGCATAATAAAACAACAAAAAATAGCCTAACAAAACATAGCATAGCATAACAAAGCATAGCAAAACACAGCATAGCATAGCAAAACACAGCATAGCATACCAAAACACAGCATAGCATACCAAAACACAGCATAGCATACCAAAACATAGCATACCAAAACACAACAGCATAACAAAACACAGCATAGCATAACAAAACACAGCATAGCATAACAAAACACAGCATAGCATAACAAAGCAAAACATAGGATACAAAACATAGCATAGAAAAACAAAACATAACAGAGGATAATAAAACAAAAAGTAGCATAGCATACAGCATCACTCGGCGGCACCACAACATCACTATGCGCTACCACAGCGTCACTGAACGCCACAGCATCGCTCGTTCGCCATCACAACATCACTCAGCGCTACAACAGCATCAATCTGTGCAACCATTCAACAACAACTGGTTCAAATATATTCTCTCAATGTATCAAGCTTTATTACAAATGTAACA
This sequence comes from Lissotriton helveticus, assembly GCF_964261635.1. Taxonomy (NCBI): domain Eukaryota; kingdom Metazoa; phylum Chordata; class Amphibia; order Caudata; family Salamandridae; genus Lissotriton; species Lissotriton helveticus. The sequence continues at coordinate 8,748,876 of NC_136057.1, read as the reverse complement.
AAAATATGTTAATATTTCACTTCTGTTTTTGGATTTTCGTCACAATAAATTACACTGAACATAATCTTCACAAAAGTTATTTATAAAGTTTAAGCTATTGCCATTATAAATTACAATAACTTATTTAAGTATTAATTATTACAAAAAATTAAAAGCCATTGTTATTTGTAATATCAATACATGTAAGTCACGTAAATTCAACACATATTGCATTACAAATGCTATAGGTGTCACATTTGCGAAAGTTATAACTATTGGAATTGTAAATGACAAAGCTATTAATTTAGCTATTTTCAAAAACAAAACATTAATAAAAAATGTGTAATTTACAATACCAATAGCTCAAACGTTCCTAATGCAAGACCTATTGCATTGCAAATGCTTGTTATATACATGCTACTCTTCCTAGAATAACGTTTAGGGCAATTCTGGAAATTTGCTGTAAACCAAGAGAAGCAAGATAGCATGAACGGATGTACATGATAATAAAAACAGCAAAACAGAGAAATACCTTTCTAAATAGCTGAGTAATTTTCATGAGCCCATTACAAAGACAAATAGAATTTACACTGCATTGACAATTAGGAATAAATTATAAGTACACTAATCTGGAAAAATCCTGGTTGATAACCAGTACCCTTTCCTTAAACAAGGGGTGTCCATCCTAGGCCCAGGCGGGGCAGAACCATGCCGAATTGTCCGATTATGCCAACAACAAAAAAACTCCACATAATCTTAATCCAAATAAATTCTAATTCTCACATAGAATGTTTATTTATTTGGCAAGAATAGCATGTTGATCAGAAGCTTTTTAAACAGCAATAAAAATGTACAATAATCAATGAGGGTGAGGCGATTACCAATAGTTTGGATCAATATCAGCACAGGCATGGAGTAAATGACTGGTAAGGACAAATGAAGTGGAGCAGAAGGCAGCAAATGTACATCGCTACAGAATATATGGGCTAGAATTGTGGTCACCGTTCAATAAATAATATAGGTTTATTCACTGATATTTTCAGCTCTTAGAGAAAGGGTTTCACGAATGTCTGCAATTAGGTAGTTCAAGTGCAGGAGGCCCAAAGGGTAGAAGGACTGCAACTGAGAGACAGCATAGTATCGATTGAGAGTGACTAAAAGGTTATGGATCTTAGCTTACGATATTGGTGAAGCAGTGAGGAGCTACACTAGTAGTGCTTTGAATACACAGATTTGTTTGCATATGCCACTGTTTTTTGCTGGCTGCATATAGACAAGGAAGATGTCCCTGGGTAAACTGTATAGAGATCAAGTAGAAGAATGTAGGAGTAATGGGTGAAGTCAATCAATAGTGCTTAAAGAGTGATTCTAGATGTGATGACGGTAATGATGCATCTTGCACATATTCAGAAGTTAGAAATATGTTGCAGCGGATGGGCAGAGTTGCGAAAACGTCAGTTGTCTTAGATAGGTTGAAGAGAACACCGGGGTTTCTGGCCAATTGGGTGAACTTAAGCAGGAGCTTAAAAGTAACCCTAAACGTTACACCTAAACCCAACATTGTTAACTTACTGGAAGCTCTCTATTGCTCAAAATCAGATGACAGGCACGTCTCGAAATCACTTATTTGGACATTAGCTGCACTACGTAGATTAGCTGAGTCTATTTAGCATTTCTCCCGTTTTGGTCACAAACAAGTAAACGAATTAAGTCTGCTACTTGCTCAGATTCAGAAAGGGTCAGGAGTTGGTGTATAAATACGACTTTGTGTAAAATCCTTCTTATATAGTATAGCGATTCCGTTTATGTAAGTTTAGCCTGGTTCAGGCCTGCCAAGTGTCACGCATCAGGCGTAACACTAGCGCATTTCAGTGTGGTAATCCGCATTACCGCACTGAAATGCATTGGCGTCAGGGAACATCTTCATGACCGAATATATCGGCTTGCCCTGGCGTCGTCCGGTTACGATTGTGTAACTAGGTAAACCGCCGCCTTAAGTTGGGCTGTCGGTCCGGGCAATACTGAGCATCGACTTGTGCCTTGACCTAACACGCACTGCCTCGGCAAAATTGAGGTCTAGTGAAAAAGGCAAAATTAATTGTTTGTCCTGATGATGGTTCCTATGATTCCTTAGTGGAACCGAAACGCCGTCGACTTGCTCATGCACCCTATACAAATATCTGATTGTTTGATTTTCTGTAACGGTGCAGCTTGATATTTTCTGTACAATGCATATGTAAACAGAAAACGCTTGTTTTGCCTTTGAACCTTTCCTGTTCTCTCCAACTGTAATCACCCCGTAAGTGTTGGGCACAGGCTTGTGCACCACATAGGGGCTTTGTGGAAGGTATTCTTGTTTTATCTTGAGAATTTTGTTTATTCAGTAAACCCGAATGACCTCTGTCCGGCTGGGCATGTCCTTCTAAAATATAGAATTGATTTCGTCTATATTTATTAGTTGTTTTTATCAATCCATGCATGGGACCGTTGTTGTTTCATAAAATTGTTCCCCGAGGTCCCTGGCTGACTGAATTGGGGTCCCTTGTTGCTAAAAAAGTAGGCCATTAGGTGAAGCAGCATGAGCCTGGTGTGCTGCTGGCAGCATGCAGTGACACATTGTGAGCTATCTGACCTCTGCCTGCTGCACACAACTGAAGCATTGCAAACTAATTTAATGTTTGTACCCGGTCAAGATGGGAGTGTCGGTCGCGCCGTCTTCAGGGCTCAGCTGTAGCTTTCATTAGCACAACTCTGTTTAGGAGGCTCAACCCGGGCCGGCAGCGACGGCATGCATCGCACTTGGGTTCAAGTAAGTCAGGATTTTTCAGTTATGTTTGAGGGATATAGCATATAGACCCCCCCGCCCTCGAGGTTTTTTTAAGATAATTGGTTGCCGAGGAAAGATGATTGTCCTGACGTCATACGTAAATCACGTTGTTGCCCAGTACTTTCCTTTCATTTTAGTCTCATGCACAAGGAGACTACTGAACCCGACTACCAATGGCCAGTCCATCACTGAGGCACCTCCCAGCAACTAGCTGCGTGCTACAGCATTGTGCACCCTCCTGCAACAGCACTTGACTTTTAAAGATGCCCCGTCTAGAATTGGCAGGTAGGACAAGAGTTCAGCAGCAACACGTAAGCAGAACCGAAGGACTGCACGTGCGCAACTTGTTTGTTGCTGTGTATTTTCATTCTGCTGAACTAGGCCCAGAGCTGCTATGCTCAGCGACACTGCTTGGGACTCCTCGCCATGACAGAGTCCGTTAGCAGTACTGCAGCCTCCAGCACCGTCACCGAGACCACCTCAGCAGCAGCAGTGACCTGGTGAGATGGAAAGGATTGGATGAAGTTAGAGCCCGTGGGTAGGAAAGGCGGTGTCTGTCTGCAACCACATTGGCCATATGTGTTTTTTTCGCATCACAAATGTGGGTTTGTCTTGTCGCACCTATGTTTCCACCCCTGCCTCAGAGTGTTAATTTTAGATGGACTTTCAAAGTCTGTGTTTGAAGTGCTTTGTAAACAGGAACTCTTGAATAGATCATGTGTGATATTTCCTTTAATAGCCCGCTTTTTCATTTTCAGTTACTCAACGTTACCTAGAGTTTCTAGTACTTTTGTGTGTCAAAGTAGAAACTCTGTCGCCCTCTATTCTGCATCATCTATTTGTTAATTGATTTGCATACTTTGAATTTTTCACCGACATCAGGTTGTCAATCCTCTGTACCTAAATAAAGTAGCAGTGTTATAATAAGTACTTTTAGTAAGTCAGCTATTATTCTGATTGTTGTGTCTTTCATTTTTAAGTCAGTGGGAGGCTACTCCTTAAGCCAAGTTGCAGTGGCCATCTTAAGGTTCTTATTGTATATTACACAAAAGAGCGCTCTTGAGCACAGTTGTAATCATAAATATTAGAATCACTGATATGATAACAGTATAAATGTACCCTGTTGCATGTCCGACCTTCATGCCATACCTATATATATCGTCGTAAAACAAAATGAGGGTGTAATTTCTGATATTTGTTTCCCTTGTCTTCATTGCTTGATTTTTGACCCTGCGAAAGTGTGATTATGATTATGATGTGGATTTGTAGAGCGCGAATTGCTGCCCTGAGGCGTCCAAGCGCTAGCAATAACCAAAACCTACCCGCGAAACAGAGGTGTCACTCATTTTTGTTGAATGTCACTCATAATTACACTGAAATTATGAAAATATCACACATAAGCAATCTGAAACCTTGGCAGCTATGCTGGTGATCATTTAAAGACCTCTTAAATGCGTTTTAACACTGCTAGAACAACATCACGTGCTCGACCGTAGAAGAGGCTCAGCCGGCTTTGCTATCCTTCACCAGGATTCAAAGTACCATGCTTCTAATTTTCAATCATGCTTCAAATTTAAATAGCCTAACTGCAAGAGTCTGTGTGTGTACGAGTCCAGTCTTTGTTAGATTGCTGGTATAACTATCATACATATTAAAACCTTTAACGACGTCCAGGGGCACATTTCAAGCCTCCAATGAGCGCCCGCTCGCCTCCTTCCTTTCATGTCAAAATAGTTAACATGAATAAAGTCGCCCATTTTAACACACACATGCCGTGCGCCGGAAGTTCTATTAAGCCCCGCCCTCTTCGCGCGATTGGTCGCCGAGAGGAGCTACAAGGACATTGCCCAATCACCACCCAACCTCGATTATGACGGCGAATCCAATTGGCTGGAGCTGTTCTGAATGCCATAAACAGCCGCCCGGGGCGCACAGTAAGCCTCAGGGACGAGAATAGGCCGCGGGGGCGCGAGCAGGATGTCACTCACCGGTGGGCCGCCGGCTCTGTCACCGTCCACAGCCGCCGCTCCTTCGAAGCCGCCCACCCTGACAGACTCTTGCTTGACCCCTTCGATAAACCGCGCAGGCGCAGTCCGAGTCCGGAGCGAGACGGGCACCGAGCTCCACCAATCACAATAGCCTTCCCGCCCACCTCGAGGCTGTCGAGAACAGCCAGGGGCGGGTCTAAATGAACCTGTCTGTCTTGAGCTCGACGCTCATTGGGCAGAGGGGACACGGGAGCATCGGTTCGGGGACTGTCCAACGGGAGCCCCGTTTCTTTGTGTCGTCACAATGCTGGAGGCCTGTTAAAGCTTCCGTTGCTGCGCCAGTCTCCAGAGTGTTAGTGAACATAGAAAAGGGACACTTGTCGTGCTCGGCATGAGTGAACATAGAAAAGGGACACTTGTCGTGCTCGGCATGAGTGAACATAGAAAAGGGACACTTGTCGTGCTCGGCATGAGTGAACATAGAAAAGGGACACTTGTCGTGCTCGGCATGAGTGAACATAGAAAAGGGACACTTGTCGTGCTCGGCATGAGTGAACATAGAAAAGGGACACTTGTCGTGCTCGGCATGAGTGAACATAGAAAAGGGACACTTGTCGTGCTCGGAATGGGTGAACATAGAAAAGGGACACTTGTCGTGCTCGGCATGAGTGAACATAGAAAAGGGACACTTGTCGTGCTCGGCATGAGTGAACATAGAAAAGGGACACTTGTCGTGCTCGGCATGAGTGAACATAGAAAAGGGACACTTGTCGTGCTCGGCAAGCTGCTGAACGGTACCTACGAGTCTTCGCCTTTCATTGAGTAGAAACTGTCTTTCGATCTATAATATACCCACCCTCGTACATCCGGGTCCGATCAACGCTCTTTAGTGATTGTTCAGAAGAGACGGATATTACTCTAATGTAGGCCTTCATCGTTAAGTTCTCGAAGAATACTTGATTTGTGTGTTTTTTTAAACACCTAAGCATGCTGGCTCCGCCCCATTTCATATTCGGCCATTTAAGTTTACAGTTTTGTTACGAGCTCTCGCGACCAGTAGGTCGGGGTGCACTTTTCCAACATGGCGGCCCTTCCTCCCTGCCGTGTCCGTTTTCTATGTCGAGGCCCTTCCTCCCCGCCGTGTCTGTTTTCTATGTCGAGGCCCTTCCTCCCCGCCGTGTCCGTTTTCTATGTCGAGGCCCATGCGATACTTCCCGCCTTCAGAGGCAGCCATCGTTAGTCCACTTGGCACGTGCTGCTGTGGATACGACGGACTTATTTATTTGCAGTTTTATATAGCGCAGATATGTCCTGAAGGCACCAGAGCGCTCTTCAACACACAGGATTACAGTAATAGTAGTTCAACTGAGACGTTTACATTTTATTCTATTTTATTTTATTTATTTATTTATTTATGCATTTTTATATAGCGCGGACTTTACCCGAAGGTGTCAGAGCGCTGTACAATAGAACCAGTTACGTTACATGAGAGAACTGTTACAGGAATGGAGCAAATAAAAATAGCATGCCATAGAATCAAAACGACGCAGGCATAAGGCACACAATCTCAAGCACAGACTGTACAAGCAAAAATATGAATATAAATGACAAATTTTACAATGACAAAAGTGTTGTATATCTGGTTTCAGCGTTTCAGCAAGTTGTGTTGGTCTGAACATAATTGGTTGCCTTTCACTTATGTCACTTAGAACGTTCATTCACTATTTAACTCACGTCACTTCGAGCGTCATCATTCTGTTTCTCACCAGCTGTTATTGATAGCCGCTCTGTGTTGCGAAGCAGGAGCGGACACGGGGAAAGGTATATCCTTTTATTAAGTGTAAGATAGAAAGGCCCACCAGGGACAGGAAGGACAGAGCAGGTATAGGGACGGTGGATAGGGGAGAAGATGGCCGGGGCAGGGGTGACGTCACATAAAAGGAACACTGGCATTCCAAAATGGAATGCATGACGTAGGGCCATACCGCGACAGATAACTACGGTCCGCGACAAGGACCATTAACGATAAGATACAACATCTCCCTCCTTTACCCCACAAAACACATTTAGTCTTGAACAAAATCCTCATAACGTTTTGGCATTCTGATTTGCCTTCCACTTCTAGTTTTTACACCTGCCCCTCCCGGTGCTGGGACCCTGACGGGGGCAATGTCTGGTTCTTCCTCGTGGTGACTCTTGTCAAGGATACTGCTTTTCGTCATACTCCCGACGTTGGACAGGTTGCCCAGCTCTTTTTCCATCCTGGAGTACGGGCTACCGGACACTTCATCCCATTCTAGGATGCTATCATCAGCATCTTCCTCTTCCGCTCTTTTACCATTGAGAATGATCTTCTCTTGTCCATGTTTTAGCTTGACCACATCGTCTTTGCTTCGCCAGCCCTTTTTTCCTAGGTACACTGCCCCTTTGGTGGATTCTTGCACTTGCACTGGACCACTGTAGGTTGATTCTCCTTTGGTCACCAAGCCAGGTTTCTTTGCCATAACCCAGTCTCCGCGCTCTATCTCCTTTGCCATGGCTTTATTGACTTGGTCAGCGTGCTTTTGGTCTTTTCCTGTTTCAGAACGATTTTCTCTCTGACGTGCAGCTCATCGTCCCTTATCTGTTCAGTTTCGCCCCCGCTCCTGTACCAATCATCGAATTTTGGCGTAAGCACATCCCTACACTCTCTCCCTCTCATAAGGTAAAATGGAGTGAATTTAGTAGTTTCATTCGGTGTGTTGTTGTATGTGTTTATTTTTTCACGTATACTGTCCTTCACATTTAGTTGAGATGCGATGGCTAATTGGATCCCTTCCTTGATGTATTCACTCTCTCCACTTGGCCGTTACTCTTGGGGCTATACAGCGGCGTCTTTTGTTGTTTTATGCCCGCCTTCTTCAGGAACTCCACCATTTGTGCAGAAATCAGTTGTGTTCCGTTGTCGGAGACTAAGATTTTGGGTTGTCCCTCAACAGCGAACATTTTTTTAAAGAACTTGATCACTTTTTCTGTCGTGATCGATTGTACGAACTTAAAATGCAGCCATTTGGAGTAGTAGTCCGTCACAACTATCACGTACCTGTTGTCTTCTGGCAATATCAGGAACGGGCCAGCAAAATCTACAGCAATTTTTTGCCATGGTCCACTCGGTATCTCCACCATCTGCAGCTCCCCTTTCCTTATCTTCCAGTGTTTGTCTGCCTTGAGACATGACTCGCATTCGTCGATGAAGTTGTTCACCTCCTGATGTATTCCTGGCCACCAGTAGTGTTTTTTGATGATGTTTTTTGTAGCGTTACTTCCTGGGTGTCCTTTGTGTGCCAGTTTTATTATTTTCTGCCTCAGTGCCGCTGGAGGTATGAACTGTTCACATCTTCTTAGTATGCCGTTTTCCACATTTAGTTCTTCACTAATCTGCTGATAGCTTTTGAACTCGGTTCTCAAATTCCTTATTGGGGGCTATTTCGACTGCACGTACTGCATAACTTTGCTTACTATCCAATCTTCCTCCATTCCTTCTTTCCATTCACCTTCAGTTATGGACCCATATTCGTCTTCCACGGCGTCAACCCAGGCCACTACACATTCTACGTCGTCCAAGGACTCACGCTCATGGTTTTCCAGAGGCATTCTTGACAGGCGGTCTGCTCTGCTGTTCAGGCCCCCTTTGATGTGCTTTATTCCGAATGTGTACTCCTGGAGCTTAGATAAAAGCCTTATGAGTCTGGAGCTTGCATTCCCGCTGCCACGACCTTCTCCATCCATCATGTGTACGAGCGGCTTGTGGTCCGTAACTATTTCGAACTTCTTTCCCCACAGATAGTTCTTTAGTTTTTGCACTGCCCACACGCATGCCAGAGCCTCTCGCTCGATCGTGCTGTAGTGCTTCTCCGTGTCGTTTAGTCTCCTTGAGATGAAAGCGATGGTGTTCTCCTTGCCTTCCTTCATCTGGCAAAACACTGCTCCTATGCCTTTGGCGCTGGCGTCTACTGTGATGATGTTCGCCAGCTTGGGGTCGTATGCTTTCAGAGCTGGTGCCTTTGCTATGTCTTCCTTTATCTTATTGAGGGCTTGCTCTTGCTCCGGCATCCACACGTAACTCGTGTTCTTTCTTAACACCTTCCTCAGTGGTTCCACTTTATCTGCATATCCCTTCACAAATTTTGCGTAGTACTCGCTGAGTCCTAGGAAGGACTTCAGGGTTTCCTTGTCTTTTGGTTCCGGTGCCTCCCGGATTGCTTTGACCAGGTCGTCTTTTGGGGTGATTCCCTCTGATGAAAGTTCATGACCCAAGTATTCTATCTTCTGTCTCATGAATTTACACTTTTCTTTCGACACCGTCATTCCTCTTTTCCACAGAACGTTTAGTACTCTGCTCAGCACCTGTAGGTGTTCTTGCTCAGTTTCAGTGTGTATCAGGATGTCGTCCTGGAACGCTTTCACTCCCTGGATTTCGCCAAACAGTATATCCATTAGTTTCTGGAAAACCCCTGAGGAGGCCAGCCCGAAGGGTAATCTTATGTATCTGTACGCGCCGAAGGGCGTTATGAACGTAGTAAGTCTTTTGGATTCCTCTTCTAGCGTGACCTGGTGGTATGCTGCTTTTAAGTCGATAAGAGTGAAGAATTTCGATCCTGCCACCGATTGTAAGATGTCCTGTATCAGTGGGAGAGGGTGGCAGTTTACTAGTATATTTTTATTCAATGACCTTAGGTCCACACATAGCCTTATGTCTCCCGTCTTCCTTTTCTTCGAAACTACTATTGCCGACACCCATTCGGATGCATCCGCCTCTTCTATTACGCCTTCATCGCATAGCTTGACCAATACTTCTTTCAGTTCACTTCTTAGGGACAATGGTATAGCTCTCACCTTGTGCTTGATTGGCTCTGCACCCTCTTTCAATTTGATTTCGTGTGTAAAACCACGTACACAACCTATAGAGTCTTTAAAAACCTCACCATACTTTTCAACTACCTCTTCAACTGTTCCTTGGCTTTCAACCATGCATATACTGTTCACTAGCTCTTCTCTTAGAATAATAGGTTCCTTTGCTCCTGGTTGGAGTATCACGCCCAACTTTGCCAAGTCTTTCCATCCTATTAAGATCTTGCCCTTTACTGCCACGTACATTTTCGTGTGGATTGTCCTACCTCTGAATGTGACCGAGTCATTGAAATAACCCTTCATTTCAATGTCCTTTTCCCCAAAAGCCTTGGGGTTCACGTCTGTTTCATTCAATGATATTCCGGCCATTTCTCCTCGAACATCAGATCCGATACGATTGTTAAGGGCGACCCAGAGTCTGCACAAAATTGTAATTCAATGTCTCCAATTTTTGCTTCTCCAATGGGTCCTTTGATTCTTCCTCCTTCCATGTCTACGCATAAAACTATTTTTTCGCACATCTCCTCGTCGAAGTCTCCTACCATATTCACCATAACACTTTCAGACGTTCTTTGCTTAGTTTTACACAAGGTTGTAAAATGGCCAAATCTTTTGCATTTTGCTAATTTTTTACTGATTGCTGGGCATGACTTATGATCTGCAAGATGTTCGTGCGAACCGCATCTAAAGCAATTTAAATTTCTTCCTCCAGTTCTCTTATCTCCCCAGCTTTTCTCTTGTCCTTTCTGTTCACTCCTCCTTTTGTCTTGTATATAACATACGCTGGTATGACTATTACTGGTTGACAGTACCTTCGTGGTGACCAATGATCTTTCAATGGCTTTAGCTATGTCTGTTACCTCCTGTAACGTGGGGTTCCTGCATGTCAACAGGCTCTCTTGAACCTTCTTTGAGTGACAATAAAATACTATTTGATCTCTTATGTAGACATCCGTCATTTCATTAAACTCGCAATCTTTTGCCAGCACTCTTAGACATCCTATGTACTCTTCTATAGTTTCACCCTCTTCTTGTTTGCTGAGTGCGAACTTATGCCTCCCCACCATTATGTTGCTCTCCTCATCATACTGTTTCTCAAGTCTCTTGATAGCTTCATCATACTCATTTAGTGGTATAAATACCCCTGGTGGATTCTCGTATTCAGGCAAACTATCGAACACTTCTTGCCCTGTTTTGCCTAACAATCCGAATAAAAGAGCTAACTTCCTTTCTGCATCATATTTTTTTCCATCTATGGACACAATATAGTTCTCGAATGCCCTTAACCATTTCTTCCATTTCATCGTGGGCCTCCCAGGTTCCTCTAAAAATAGTGGAGGCACACAGATGTTATTGCTCTGGGCCATTTTCACTTCACACTAGTTGAGTTGTCAGTGCGTTCTTTTCTTTTTTTGAAATGGTGTCCTTTTTGTTTTTATGAATGTTCACTATGATGTTTTCATATACTTTAATAGTATTGGATTTATTTATATTCTTCCCCTTCAAAACAGCTCAGCTGCGTTTTTATTTTTTACTGCTTCCTCTCCTGCTTCATTAAGAATACCTTTGCCGATTTATTTCTTTTTATGCGGCTATATTCCGTTTGGTTTACAGTCATTAACTTATTATTGCAGGCACTGGCTTACGCTACAATTCGCTAGCCTTTTTTCCTCTCAGCTTGATTTATTCCCGTTCAGTCGGTGAAACTGACAGGATTCCTTCGGGGTTTCTTTTCCTAAGATGGCCGCCCCGATGACGTCATTCCCCTTTGCACCAATGGGCTTTCTTCACCGGCGTGACGCTGGAGCATTCCCAAGATGCCTCACGCGCTGTCAACTACGCCGAGCCCTGGTCAATTTCAAAAGCTGCCATACGCACCGACACTTACTTCAGTCTTCTTTCTTCTAGCATGATGACTACTTCGTTTACCCGTCAGCACGTCAGCTGCTTTCCCTCCTTCTGGCAATGCGCGCGGCACCGACAGTCCGGTGAGCCTCTCCTCCGTCAGACCCTCGTCGCCATTGTTGCCAAGCAGGAGCGGATACGGGGAAAAGGTATATCCTTTTATTAAGTATAAGATAGAAAGGCCCCCCTGGGACAGGAAGGACAGAGCAGGTATAGGGACGGTGGATAGGGGAGAAGATGGCCGGGGCAGGGGTGACGTCACATAAAAGGAACACTGGCATTCCAAAATGGAATGCATGACGTAGGGCCATACCTCGACAGATAACTACAGTCCGCGACAAGGACCATTAACGATAAGATACAACACTCTGCCTCCCAGCTGTGTGAGCCTTGTTACCTTAATAAATATTTAATACTTACCTGCTTCTTAGTGTTTCATGTTGTGTGCCGTGATGCTTCAAAAGGTTAGCACAAGAGACAGTTACAACAGTTGGGCAGAGGAAATAGACATAGCTGCCAAGATTTCAGATTGCTATGTGTAACATTTTCACAATTTCAATATAATTATGAGTGACATTTCAATGACTACGAGTGACATTTTCTCACAACAGTCAATTGTTACGACCACTTGACAGCGGGCCCCCGCTATATGAGAGCACTAGTATCAATGCTCAGCCTGCCCAGGTAGAGGGGCCCGATTTCCCTGCTTAGCTCAAAGCTACTGTTCTGCTCAGATGTATGGGGAAAACCAACACGCTGCTCTTGGCCTGCAAGGGGGAGGGGCTTGTATTCCGGTGCCACAATCAACGCTGTCCTGATTACCAGGAGGGCAGAGGTGGCATCATCATCTGCCCCACAAATATGCAGTGTAATCTAAATCTAGGGCTGTGGCGGTCAGACGTGCAGAGACGCCCACTTGTAAAAGTAACCCCAAAGCCAAGCAGTGCGGCCCGGTTGGCAGCACAGATTAGCTGCCTAAGTCAGCACATGACACATGCAACTCTGGTACAGCCGCCGTATCAGCACGAGGCATTGATTGAGGGGGCCTCGGGATGGGACACAATTAGCCAGGTGGCAGGTTAGGAGTGTGCTAGGGCGCTGTTTATGTTGTCTTGCGAAAACTACAGTGTGAGTCATAGAGTATTATAAGTATGATTAATGCCACTAAGCACATTTTTTTTAACAGTCTGACTCGCCATTCGAGCTGCGGCATTTCAGTTTAACGGGCCGTCTAGTGGCTGTGATGACGGACTCCTGGAGCAAACGGCCTATCACCTGGGCATTCAGGCTTGGCTAGTAGAGCAGCTCAGTGGCATGCTCTGGGCTCCAGCGGCTTCTGCAGTCCGTGGAGTTGGGTCCAGTCACGGTAGCGCAGAAAAACATTCATTAAAAAAAATGTACTGCAGCCTCCAGAACAATATAACGAGGAACTACAGCCTGAGCCGACCGCTGTAGCGCTTGTGCCATTTTTCGTCGTGGTAGCCATTGGGCACTGTCTATCCTGAAGTCAGCCGCATGGAGGGAATGCCGTGCCATCATGTCGGAAATAGCCTATGGTTACTTTGTAGCACTGCAACTCAGTAAAGCCTACCCCCAACCATGGTGGGAGCAGTGTGCCTGGAAGAGCGCAGCTGCCACTCTAGTTTGTAGTTTCAATCACAGCATTGCTGAATTCTTTTGGAGCGCTACATCTTCATGACAAACAGAGAAGGCTCTGCCATTTATGCATGACTTTGCATTTCAGTGTGGTGATGCGGATCACCATGCTGAAATGTGTTAGTCTAACGCCTGATGCGTGGCACTCGGCAGGGCTGAATACACAGTTACACAAAGTCAGATCAGGGCACAGTGGAGAAAGTACTTAAGTCTGGTCAAGTGTGAATTAACCAAGATGTCTATCAAATAGGAGGAGCTTGAGGACCTTCTTAGGTCTAGCCTAGAAGCAGCACACATGTGCTGCTTTGTGAGGCATGTTGTAATCCCTCTGAGGGCTAGGGCTACACCCACCACTCCCCATTTGTTGCATTGTGTGCTTTTCTAAATAGCTTTCTTTTTATTGGTGAAACGCTGCTCTTTGTTCCGCCTTTGGCTGTGTTTTCACTTTTGTAGGAACATGACAGTGAAAACATGTGCCCTTACTGTCGCATTTATTTATCCTTTGTTTGTCGCACTATTTTTTTTCTGCATTGAATGGTCCCGCACTGTTTCTCGCTTGCCCGCTGCCGCTTTGTTTCCTTTATGGATATCTATGATTTGCTCTGAGCACTACCGTTGTCAGTGTTGCCTTTGCTCCTGCCCCTTCCTGGTGTCCTTGTTCACCTTCAGCTCCTGTTTACTCGCTGCACGGGCCTTTCGTTCGTCCTTCTGGTATGTTTTATGCTTCCTCCCTCTCCCTTTGTTTTGTTCTTATTGCTACCTGTCTGTTTATTTAACTCCATCAACTTTCATTTCTGAAAAATTCCTTCCTGTCCTGTTTCCTCAGTTCCGAGGGCTCCAGTTCTGCGGTCATTCTACATTTCACGTTCTGTTTATTTTTGTTACACCCTCAGCTTGTCTCATCTCGGCTAGTCAGTCCCAGCCTTCACAGTTCCCAGGGGAAAATAACACATCAATATTGTTGCATATGTTTGCTTTTCTTTTTGTTTGAAACATTTCTCCTACTGTCCTCAACAACCGGACCTCACCCCAGGACCTTCAAACAACATCGGAGGTCTTTCAGCCTCCATGGTTCTTTGTGCACCTTTTCTTGTCGAGGGTAGTAAGTGCTATATAAACGCAATGACAATATCAATGAATTACCGACATAGATAACATGGAGAGATTAAGATGTGCACTAGACAGGAGCATGGCCTGAGGGAGAACTGGATGGCCTTCTGCTTTGCTAAAAAATGGTTTTAAAAGTCAGGACCTGAGCTCCTCTGGCAAGTACTCATTAGTATTTCCTGCAGTATAACATACCGCTTAAGGTATTATGTTATGTCATACTATTTTTAATAGTTCATTTTTACAATTAATAAGACCTCAAATGCTTTCTGAGTAAGCTGCCACTCTCTTCTGCGTGGGTGGTAAAGTGTGTGTTTCATATTGTGGCCATTGTGGGAAGAAATTTGATATCTCAGTGAAGTTAGGAGTTATATTCTATTCAACTATTTTGTGACAGGCTTGTGGCTGTACTTATACTGTAGGAGCCTTTATCTACACCCACTGCTAGTTCAGCTGCAGTAGCCTACCCACACATCCCAAGCAACAGAACAAAGGGCAGAGGCTGATAGAATCCGCACCCAACACGTGAATAGTGTCCACGTATTTAATTATAAGTGCACGAAACCAGGGGGTACTTCCCTCTATGTTACAGTCCCATACAATGTATGTATGGACACCCATACAGAACAATACATTTATGCAAAACAAGAAAATAATAATAAACAGCACAAAGATGTATTTACAGTCCAATATGCTTAGGACATCGTATGTCATAGAAAAAACGACGATCTTGCAAATCGAATTCACACTGTGTAGGAAGGGGGAGTCTCTAGTTGGCGCAGTGCAACACTGGCGACAAGCAGGGCCTCTCTCTTCCCTGTCAGGGCTGAGGGTTACCTTCAAGAACAACCTCTGCTTACCCTCTAGGTAGTGTGGCGCAAGCAGTCTAGGCTAATCTCTGGGGCACATAGGGTTAAACATTTGCAATATTATACCACCACCACCAACCCACCACACAATGACACCAAACTGTATTTGTAAAAATATATTCTCTTTATATTTTGTTTAAGCAGGCTTGTAAATACAGTCTTGGTTACTTCAAAATGCAGGTTCCAGTTACTTGTAGCAAAGAGTCACAGTTCTTTAAGCAAATGTAATCTTTTGGGCCTTCTGCCCAGGTTTTGAAAAGGTTCAGTGCTTTACAGCGCCTCAATGCGCTTTCCGCTGTCTCCGCTTGCTTCCTCGGAGGAAATCGGGCCCGACCTGCCAAAGCTCACGCTTCCTGCGTGAGCCGCGAAAGGCACGGCCGGGTCCGCTTTTGTAATGAGTCACCCTTCGGGGCTTGACTTGAGGGGAGGGGGCCGCGGGCCACGGGGAGCGTCAAGAGGGGCCTCGGGGGCCAGGAGCAGAGCAAAGCAGACAGCTGCTGCGAGGCTCCCGGGGCGCCCAAGCTCACACAGCGCAGTGTAGAGACACAGTACCTTTAAGTTCTTGGAGATCTTGGAGCGGACGGCTGCCAGGGGAGCTGTCCCACGTCGCGTTGTCTTCCTTGGGGGTGCGGCGGCCTGCGAGTCGATGCTGCAGGTCACAGGGCACCCGGGATGGCGGTGCGGTCACGGGACAGGGTTCTCCTTGACAAGGTTCGCTTCACGCTCTGAAGGGGGGAAGCTGCAGCAGGCGGGGCTGAGGGGGGTGCACTCCACGAGGCGCGGGGCACAGATCAGGCGAGGCCCGGCAGCGAGTCACTTCCAGCTGCGGGGGCCAGGGGGTCTCAGCGCCCAAGTCACGAGGGGCACAATCTTGGCAGTGCCGGTCTTTGCGGGGCAGCCTGTACCTCGGGGGTCACACAGGCGGCGATGCTCGGACCGGGCAGGTCCTCCCTTTCCTTTGCTAGGGCGGCTCAGCGCGGACAGTCACGGCGCTCGGACCAGCGTGGGGCTGGTCTTCACTATGGAAGCTGGCACACGATCAGGCCACAGTCACTGTGGTCGGGGGAGGGGCACGGCTGCACAAATTGTCAGAGTGCGTGGCGGAGGGCACAGCGCTCTCAACTCTCCTCCACTCGGCGCTGTAGAGACACACAGCACACGCCAGCAGCAGCTTTCTTCAGAGGGGTAGCGCCCACTGTTCCTGGGGCGCTGGTCAGGGGGCAAGTTCACAGGCAAGCCCTTGGAGATCTTTAGCAGAGTTTGGCACAAAGTTCAATAAAAGCAAAAGTCTCTTGTAGTCTCTTCTTTTCCTCTCCTTCTGCAGCAAGGCACCAGACACAGGCCAGAGACAGCACTCCTCCTTGTAGTCCTTCCAGGTCCTTCTCTTCGGGCAGAGTTTCTTCTGTAGCGCAAACAGGATCTAATTTACAAGGAGCAGGGCTCCTACTTTTATACAGCATTTCTTTTGTCTTACCAGGCCAGGGGGGCCTTTGCCTAACTGCTCTCAGCCCCTGAGCACTTGTGGTGGGTACTTCTGCTTCTGCATTCAGTGTGAGGGCAGGCACATCAGCCGCTCCCCAGGGAGGCGGAGCCGGCATTGTGAGGACAGGGGTAGCCAGGAGCACTTTGTTGACAAGCTTCTGTCCTTCCTGGGCCAGGTGCAGGCTGAGTCATCAGTCGCTCCCCAGGGGGGCGGAGCCAGCATTGTGGAGGCAGAGCACAGCCTGATGCATCATTCAGGGGAAACTCCCACCTCCCACTAAGGTGTCATCCTGCTATTCACTACCTGTCAACTCCCAGCCCTGTCACTCACACAACTCAGACAGTCAGATACACACAAGAGCAGAGGCGGGCTGAAATGGTTAGGCAAGCAAATGCTAACTTTCTAAAAGTAGCATTTGCAAACACAGGATATTAAAATAAACTTTACTAAAAGAAGTATTTTATTATTCTGAGTTCAGGCATACTAAACATTAATTTCTACCATGTTCCCTGAGCCTGCTGGGATTATAGAGTGTAATAATTCCAGCAGCCCATCTGGCCTAAAGGGAACTGGTAGCCTTACAATAGTGAAAAACTAATTTGGCAGTAATTCACTATTAGGACATGCCACACACATCAGAGCATGTCCTACTGTGGCAGTTTGGGTGGGGATAGGCAAGAGGCGAGTCTTAGTTGGGTTCAGACTAGGTTTTATTGCTTGATACAGTCTGTCAGTACAGGTGGGGCGTACACGGAAAGGTCGAGGGGACCGACTTCTTTCCCGGCGGGGTTTGATGTTTCCTTCCGGCTCCCGGCGTCGGGTCGGGCTCCTCCTCCCAGGCACTGCGGGCTCCGTCGCGTCCCAGGCTCCACCGAGGGGGGAAACAGAAAACAGAGGAGGTATGAGCAATCTGTTTGGGTTTACAGCCAGTACAATGGGAAAGGGAGTGAGGGAAGACTGTGTGCTTTGCTCCTGATACGATCAGTGAAGGGAGTGCAGGGGTACACGTTACACTAGGGCCCAGCCGGTCGTCCTTTCCCCAACCTCAACCACCCGGTGACCCGACCCCGTACCTCTGTTAGCCACGCCCCTCCGGGGGAGTGGCTGGGCGGATCGCGGGTCCGGTGCCCTCCTGGGATCGTGGGGGTCGCCTGTCTCAGCAGCCCTTCTGGCAGTCGGTAACTTGGGTCTTCCTCCTCTCCGCGGTCCAGTGATCCCCTGGCCGCTCGTCCGTCGTTCTCTCGCTCAGCGGCTTCCTCCTTGTCCGTCTGGGTCCGGGCTGGGTAAGCAGTCCCGGCGGATCCGTCGAGCCCCTCTGAAATCGCTCTCCCAGGCAAGCCGCGATTCCGGTCTTCTCCTCTCCTCTCCGTCTCGTCTTCTCCTCTCTCCGCTCTCCACTCGAATCCTCTGCTCCACGCCGCTCCTCCGCTCTGCACCTCTCTGACCGCTCCTCCGGTGTATAGACACACCTGGTCCTGGTTTCGTGCGTCATTTAAAGGGAAGCTCAGTCCCTCCTCCTCATCACCTGTGCTGGGCCAGTTAAAGGGGCTGTGCTCTAGGTCCTCCTCATCACAGCTATACTGGACCGCCCCCGGGGTCCAGTTCGTGGAGTCGGTTACCTGTGGAGAGAAGAGGGGGGGGTCACAGAGTTTAGGTACACTCCGGGGGGTAGGGGGGAGCGGCCCCTCAGCCCGGTTACACCTACCTTACACTTACAATGCACCCTGCCCTCAGGCCTACCATAGGGGTGACTAATATGAAGTTAAGGGAAGGTTTAGGGGCTGGCAAGTGTGTGCACTTGCCCAGCCAGCATGACAGTACCAGACTGCACGCAGGTTCTGCAGTGGCAGACCCTAGACACATTTTTAAGGCTGCTTCTGTGGGTGGCGCAACCAGCGCTGCAGGCCCACTAGCAGTATTGGCATTTACAAGCCCTGGCACTCCTGGTGCACTTTACTGGGGACTGACAGTAAATCCAATGAACCAATCATGGACATCAATCACATGTACACTTTTCACAGGGAGAGCATATGCACTTTGGCACTGGTCAGCAGTGGCAAAGTGCCCAGAGTCATTAAACCAACAAAAACAGGTCAGAGAGAGTATTGGAGGAAGGCAAAAAGTTTAGGGATGACCCTGCCAAGAGGCCCAGGTCCAACACACTGCCTCTGAAATACTGCGTTTTGCTTGAAGAATATACTATATGTCATACACTGTGAGGTATTGTTTTTATTGTGATATTTATATAGAGGTGTTGGGTTTCATGTACATATGTATAGGGCTTGAGTGCTATCACCTTTTATCTTTATGCACTAATCTAGTCAAATGTCAAATGTATAGCTCTAATCCATGAGAGTGAGGACGGTATAGTCAGAGGGAGCATGAGCGGTTCCCGATGCAAAAACCGCCTTGAGTGTGGGTCCATCTACCCTGAAATTGTTGAATATACACTGGCCCAGGGCAACAACTCCCTGACACCATTGGTTTAAATAATGTTCCCCCGGAACAGTCAATATTAGTGCCCTCCAATAAGAATCCATTGAATCCCCAGGTAACAAGGGTTCTTTCCTGGAACATTGCAGGCCTTAATAGCAATTTAGATGATCCTGAATGGGAAATCTTTATTAAACAATTTGAAATCTGAATGTTTCAGCAAACCTGGGCAAGAAGAGAGGCCTCTAAACAAGGTCAAATACCTCAGCAACATCGAGGGGAATTGGGAGCACATCTGGGGGCCTCACTATTTGGGTAGGACCACACTTGGGGTGTTCTGCAAAACAAATTGATACTGTGTCAATTGACATTCTAAGTGTTCGGCTACGGTTTTCTTCAAAGCCCCCTGTTGTTTTAATAAATGTATATTCAAGACCTACTATTAAGGGCAATGAATCTAACACAGTGGAAGAGTTACCTACCTTCCTAGGTTCTATTGATGATAATCAAATGATTATAGTAGGTGGGGATTTTAACTGCCAGTTTAAGCCACTAGAAGGACTATCCTCCGATAGCTTAGTCAATGAGGACCACCTCCTGAAAATCCCAGAGTCAAGATGTCCAACAGTTAAAAAATGGTCTCCACTGGTGATCCAGATGAGTTGTCTCACATTGAGACTTTCTCTATGAGCTTGCAATGAAAGATCCTTATCTGAATCATCGAATGGCTATACATTCTACAGTAAAAATCGTGGGTTCATATTAGACTATATTTTTATGAATTCGCAGTCCTGGGACAGGATGATGGATTTTAAAATGATCCCACAATTAGATAGCGATGATCATGCGCTCGTAGTAGAACTTAGGGCTCTGAACATGGCAAGTTTGTCCCTCTCAGATAACCCTATCGATTTCAGGGTGGTGGTTTCTAACTGTAGGAAGAGAGTGAGATGGGCCAATTTTAGTCAATCTGAGGATAAAATGGGCAGTTTATATGATGCCTTGTTACCTGTTCTTGCAGTGGCGTCCAATTTATGTAACCCTAGTGCGGCCGGTATAGACTTACAGCAGGCCGAAATGATTAATGCTAAACTAGTAAAAGTCACTTTTGAGTTATTTTACCCAAATAAATATACGAAGCAGGACAAGCCGCCCACCCACCCTTGGTATAATGCATCATGCCACAAGGTCAAAAAGGCATTAGTAACATCTATCAAAGCCAAAGACCGCCCTTTAATAAGGACAGCCAGAGTAAATTATAAAACGGTCATACTAGAAGCTAAGAAGAGGTGGGAAGATGAAAACTGGGCCACACTGAAAACTGCTTGAGGGGAAAGAGACATGAGGACCTTTTGGGGAGGGGTACATTTAGGAATGACCGCCCCCCGAAGCGCGGCTGAACCAAATTTGGATGAAAAGGTCTGGCATGAGCATTTTGAATCCCTTTATGCTAAGGAGCGATCGCCCGGAGTTGCCTCTACCAGTAGCTGCGATTTGTTAACGCTTTGCCCGATAGCTAAATGGGATCTATCCCTCTCGCCTGATGGTGCTGTGGGACCAAGCATAAGCCTAAAAGAAATAAAGGGCGCACTGGAAAGGATAGCTCCGGGTAAAGCCCCAGGCCTGGATAAGATACCAGGAGACCTCTTCAGGAGCGAACCAGACGTCTGGGCCCCATATTTTTGGATGCTTTTTAATGCAATAATGAAGATTCCCCCGAGCTGGCTTGGCGCGGAAATAATTCCGATTGTTAAAAAGGGTTCCCCACTCCTCCCAACTAATTACAGGCCAATCAGCTTAATAGACATATCACAGAAAGTATTTACACTTGTTTTATTCCTTAGGCTACAATCATGGATGGAAAAGCGGGGGGTACTGTCCGCCCTGGAGGCTGGGTTCAGGGAAAAGCTGTCAACCCTCGACCAAGTACTGAGACTGCAACTGTTGTATTGGAAGACCGTAAGCCTGCAGGGGGGCAGTGTCTACTTAATTTTTGTTGACCTGAGATTTGCATTTGACCTAGTTCCTAGGGATAAACTGTGGCTGGTCTTGGGTGGGATGGGGGTCCCTGAATATTTAATTCAACTCTTTAAACGTCTACATGAGTGTAACTATGCGCAAATTAGGCATGGCAAGGATGGTAATCTTACAGCACCTATAGCCATTAATCGTGGAGTACGCCAGGGTTGCGTGCTTGCGCCAACCCTATTTAGTCTCTATATTAATGGCTTGATTGATGCCCTGCTTGCAGAAAAAGACCTAGATGCCCCTAAGCTAGCCTCCCGTAGAATCTCGGCAATGATGTTCGCGGACGACACTCTATTGATAGCCAAATCGCCAACAGGCTTACAACGGGTTTTAGATAAATTTGAGATATTCTGTAGGGAAAGAGGCCTAGAAATAAATCTACAGATAACCAAATTTATGGCGTTTAACTGCCCAAAAAGTACACGTCCCAACCCATCTCTAAATGGTAAACCCCTTGAGAGAGTGTCTTTTTTGTGTACTTGGGTATTACAATCACCGAATCTATGGAATGGGGGGCTCACATCATGAAATCTAGGTTACAATTAGCACAATCCTCAGCTGGCATCATGAAGGTTCTCAACAAGTCCAGCAAAAGAATAGTTAGCCCAGTAATAGAAATTTATAGAGCACAGGCTAGAGGCGGGGCTTTATATGGTGCAGAGTTATGGGGACATCTGAAACTCGAGAACCTAACGCAGGTGGAGAACCAATTTTTAAGACAGTTATTTAGATTGCCACGGGGCACTCCGTTGGTCCCATTACGTCTTGATTTGGAAATTACACCAATTGCCGAAGTGGCGAGTCTTAAACCTATAATGTATTGGCGCCGCCTGTGGACTACCCCCAAACTTATATTTTACAGGGAGGAATTGTTAGACAGGGATCGAAAATTCTACTCGACCGCTCGCATAGTCGAGCTAAATTTAACAAGGTCGAGCTGTTTTTAGGTCCTACTCGCCCTTTCTGGCGAGTAGGAAAACAAACCAACTTTTGTCCTCCGTCTGTGAAAACTGAACAAATGTGACAAGATTTTAAGGCATTTTTATTGCTCACAAAGTTAATGAGCAATAAAGATGCCTTTAAATCTTGATATCTTGTCACATTTGCTCCGCTTTCAGAGACGAAGGTCAAGAAGGTTGCAGTTAGGTCGAGGACATTTTTTAAGGTACTAGTCCTGCAGGACTAGTACCATTTTTTGGATTTTTCGAGCCCTGTTAGAGGTTTTGAGAGGGAACGGGCCGCAGTAAAGTTCCAATGGTTCGACCACATCAAATCCTTGCTTAATAGCATAGGTTTAGGGCAGGGGTACTCAAAGTACGGCCCGCGGGCCAGTGGCGGCCCGCCTGGCCTTCCTTGGCGGCCCGCGAACCTGCTTTCCATTATACCAACGTTTTTCCCAGGAAGTTAGTAAACCGAGAAGATGGCCGCAGGAACATACGTAGTGAATACGTATACAATACCTATTCACTACGTTTGCTCCTGTGGCCATCGTCTCTGCTTACTGCTTGCCTCTAATTGGCCTGCCTCTGTGACATCACATACAGCACCCGGCCGGCGCGAACCACAGGTCCTTTAAAAGTCAGCTGTAACTAGCGCTTTTACAGCTGACTTTTAAAGGACCTTTCGGAATCTTCCTGGATCCATGGTGACGACGTCCTTCCAGCCCGCAGCCCCGGAGAATCTTTGCAGCAGCCTTCTAGTCAGAGAATATTCAAAGTTCCTTTACCCGCAGGTACGTGTTCTGATTCTTGCCGCCCGCCATGCTTCTGACCCCCTCCTCGGTCCCCTTGTTTCCACCTCCCCACCCACACCCACTATCATTAGCGGTGTTAGGAAAACTGTGAGCATGGGGGTGTCTGTTTTGAGGCACAAGCCAGCCCTCGCCTGTGTGAAAGGTCTTTCTACGGAGGTCGCAAGGGCCTGGCTCGTGCCTGGCTCGTGCCTGGCTCGTGCCTCAAAACAGACACTCCATGCTCACAATTTGTCTTCCTAACCTGCAGGTACGTGTCCTGAGTCTTGCCGCCCGCCATGCGTCTAACCCCGCATATTCCTTGTTTCCCTCCTCGGTCCCCTTGTTTCCACCTCCCCACCCACACCCACTATCATTAACGCTAATTTGAAAACAAATTGTGAGCATGGAGGCGTCTCCCACCTCACGGGGATGCCGAGGTAAACACCGCAGTCACCAAGACAATGCACACTCCTTCCAGCCGGTGTTAATAGCTTCTTCAAAGTTTTTATTCTTTTTTCATTGTTTTGCTTCTCAATTGGACTGAGAGCAAATAACAGTGCATCAGGAAAAAAACGACTGGCGCTTTTCGGCCAGAGGCCTTCGTTCGTCTCATAGAATGTAAAGTGCAGAGTGTATTAAAAGGGGCTTAACCAACCCCTCCATCCACCATCCAAGAATTGTTTTTAACTTTTTATGGCTCTTTTGTTAGAGTGGGGATAGGGCAGAATGGGCAGTTGTTCCTATTCTGCAAATGCTTCTGTAAATTGTGGGTTTTTCATTTGGGTAGATAAAAATGTCAGTGTAGTATCTGCTAAAATAAATACGTATTAATTATTTTACTTGCTGAATAGTCATGGCATTGCATTGTTCAAATAGTTGTAAATTAATCTCTTTTGCCCCTTAATCCTGAGTCGGTACCAAAGTCTGTTCTTACAAGATTGTCGTTCTTCTCCGTCAAAGTCCTTTTGAAGTTGAGGTGGAGTTGTCACCCCTGGCAACTCAGCTGATTTGATGCTTTTTTTTGTTACAAACTTTTCTCTGCAAGGTCCCGGGATTCCTCTTCAATCCATTTTTAAATAGCGCTGTGTCCCTGCCCTGCACTCAAATTTCTTTCAGGAATGTAGATGTATCTTTTATTCTCTCATTACCTAGGATGGGTTCCAAATGGTCTGATAAAGGTAAGCCAAGCAGGTGTTGCTTTGTGGGCGTTTTAGCTCTCTTTAGCGGGCTATACCTATTTTTAGGTAGCGCTATTAGTTCTCTTTGGTCACCTGGCCCCTAGAACCTTCTTTGCCGGCGTGGGAAAGCAGCAAGCTCGAAGGATTGTCACCTCGGAATGGTCTTGCACAGAAAGGCTAATCCCTGTCTGGCCTTCCCAAAAAAATAAAAAGCATTTGCAATGCAACAGGTCTCGCATTTAAGCGAGTTTCAGCTATTGGCATTGCAAATGACCATGCCTTTTATTTATCTTTTGGTTTTTTAAACCTAAATAAAACGCATTGTTATTTACAATGCCAATAGCTTAAACTAGGGCAAATGCGGGTCCTATTGCATTGAAAATGCTTGTTATTTATGTTTGCATTTGTTTGAAAATCTCAATAAAATACAAATAAAAAACAAACAAGCATTGAAAATGCAATAGGTCTCGCAATAGAAGAGTTTGACATTTTTCGTTTTGCATATGGATGAGTGGCGTTGCGTGGATGAGTGGCGTTGCGTGGATGAGTGGCGTTGCGTGGGTGAGTGGCGTTGCGTGGGTGAGCGGCGTTGCGTGGGTGAGCGGCGTTGCGTGGATGAGCGGCGTTGCGTGGATGAGCGGCGTTGCGTGGATGAGCGGCGTTGCGTGGCTGAGCGGCGTTGCGTGGCTGAGCGGCGTTGCGTGGCTGAGCGGCGTTGCGTGGGTGTGTGGCGTTGCGTGTGTGTGTGGCGTTGCGTGGGTGTGTGGCGTTGCGTGGGTGAGTGGCGTTGCGTGGGTGAGTGGCGTTGCGTGGGTGAGTGGCGTTGCGTGGGTGAGTGGCGTTGCGTGGGTGAGTGGCGTTGCGTGTGTGAGTGGCGTTGCGTGGGTGAGTGGCGTTGCGTGGGTGAGTGGCGTTGCGTGGGTGAGTGGCGTTGCGTGGGTGAGTGGCGTTGCGTGGGTGAGTGGCGTTGCGTGGGTGAGTGGCGTTGCGTGGGTGAGTGGCGTTGCGTGGGTGAGTGGCGTTGCGTGGGTGAGTGGCGTTGCGTGGGTGAGTGGCGTTGCGTGGGTGAGTGGCGTTGCGTGGTTGAGTGGCGTTGCGTGTGTGAGTGGCGTTGCATGTGTGAGTGGCGTTGCATGTGTGAGTGGCGTTGCATGTGTGAGTGGCGTTGCGTGTGTGAGTGGCGTTGCGTGTGTGTGTGGCGTTGCGTGTGTGTGGCGTTGCGTGTGTGTGTGGCGTTGCGTGTGTGTGTGGCGTTGCGTGGCTGAGTGGCGTTGCGTGGCTGAGTGGCGTTGCGTGGCTGAGTGGCGTTGCGTGGCTGAGTGGCGTTGCGTGGCTGAGTGGCGTTGCGTGGCTGAGTGGCGTTGCGTGGGTGAGTGGCGTTGCGTGGGTGAGTGGTGTTGCGTGGGTGAGTGGCGTTGCGTGGGTGAGTGGCGTTGCGTGGGTGAGTGGCGTTGCGTGGTTGAGTGGCGTTGCGTGGTTGAGTGGCGTTGCATGTGTGAGTGGCGTTGCATGTGTGAGTGGCGTTGCATGTGTGAGTGGCGTTGCATGTGTGAGTGGCGTTGCGTGTGTGTGTGGCGTTGCGTGTGTGTGTGGCGTTGCGTGTGTGTGTGGCGTTGCGTGTGTGAGTGGCGTTGCGTGTGTGAGTGGCGTTGCGTGTGTGAGTGGCGTTGCGTGTGTGAGTGGCGTTGCGTGGCTGAGTGGCGTTGCGTGGCTGAGTGGCGTTGCGTGGCTGAGTGGCGTTGCGTGGCTGAGTGGCGTTGCGTGGCTGAGTGGCGTTGCGTGGCTGAGTGGCGTTGCGTGTGTGAGTGGCGTTGCGTGTGTGAGTGGCGTTGCGTGTGTGAGTGGCGTTGCGTGTGTGAGTGGCGTTGCGTGTGTGAGTGGCGTTGCGTGTGTGAGTGGCGTTGCGTGTGTGAGTGGCGTTGCGTGTGTGAGTGGCGTTGCATGTGTGAGTGGCGTTGCATGTGTGAGTGGCGTTGCATGTGTGAGTGGCGTTGCATGTGTGAGTGGCGTTGCATGTGTGAGTGGCGTTGCATGTGTGAGTGGCGTTGCGTGTGTGAGTGGCGTTGCGTGTGTGTGTGGCGTTGCGTGTGTGTGTGGCGTTGCGTGTGTGTGTGGCGTTGCGTGTGTGAGTGGCGTTGCGTGTGTGAGTGGCGTTGCGTGGCTGAGTGGCGTTGCGTGGCTGAGTGGCGTTGCGTGGCTGAGTGGCGTTGCGTGGCTGAGTGGCGTTGCGTGGCTGAGTGGCGTTGCGTGGCTGAGTGGCGTTGCGTGGGTGAGTGGCGTTGCGTGGTTGAGTGGCGTTGCGTGTGTGAGTGGCGTTGCGTGGTTGAGTGGCGTTGCATGTGTGAGTGGCTTTGCATGTGTGAGTGGCGTTGCATGTGTGAGTGGCGTTGCATGTGTGTGTGGCGTTGCATGTGTGTGTGGCGTTGCGTGTGTGTGTGGCGTTGCGTGTGTGGCGTTGCGTGTGTGAGTGGCGTTGCGTGTGTGAGTGGCGTTGCGTGTGTGAGTGGCGTTGCGTGGGTGAGTGGTGTTGCGTGGGTGAGTGGCGTTGCGTGGGTGAGTGGCGTTGCGTGGGTGAGTGGCGTTGCATGGGTGAGTGGCGTTGCGTGGGTGAGTGAATGGTTAGCTGTTGCTTATGCGACGTATAGCACTTAATACTAAAGTAGGCAGACCTTCTTAGCCTTTGTGAGAATAATAGCAAAATAAAAATAAAAACCAGATCAAGTCAAGGACGCAAACGGCACCATGCTATTGTTTATTTACTCAGATGATATGCATAAAAATGTAACTTGTGAGCACGTTTCTCTAACTCTCCAATAATCCCATTACAACA
Source organism: Lissotriton helveticus (assembly GCF_964261635.1). Classification (NCBI taxonomy): domain Eukaryota; kingdom Metazoa; phylum Chordata; class Amphibia; order Caudata; family Salamandridae; genus Lissotriton; species Lissotriton helveticus. Next base: position 8,721,971 of record NC_136057.1, on the reverse strand, counting down.
CTTTGTACAAATGAGATTGGGACTCATCCTTCCGAAGTCGAGAAAAATGTGCAACGCTGTGTTGAAGTTAATTTTTTTAATTAACAAAATGCAAATAATGTGGAGAGATTTCAAGTGATTCAGGAATGGGGGCCCTTGTAAAGAGAAAGTACGGCCGGCCTGGGCAGTGATAGGGGAGGAGGGAGGAGAAATGCGAGTCACGGCAGCAGCAGCCTTTGATGTGCCTGCCGGCCGGCCGTGAATAATTAGGGGGTGAGAAATGCGCTCGGAGGGCTGCCTTTGATGTGGTAATGCGAGGCAGGCAGGCAGGCGGCTGGTGGCATTGTGCACGCGCTTTTTAGGGCTTGCGCAAGCGCAATGACCTAAAAAGCACATGCACTTGAAGGAATCGCCAGTGGAATCGCCAGTGGATAAACACTGGATAAGCCCCTATAGAGCTTCGCCAGCTATGCGCTGAAGCGCATCAGCAGGCGAGCCCTAAAAAGGACCTGGTCGCATATGACCACGCCCACTACACAGCTCCAAGCATCAAATTAAAACATTACTCAGAAGATTTAGCACAAATCAAAGTCTAAGGAAGTAAGACAGCTTCTGATTGGTCAACACAACACACAAACACATTCTACATTATAGAGCCATAGACCAATGTGACTGTGCAAAAATGTCCCAACGTGAGGTGCACCTGGGCCCACACTACAGCCATCTTAATTATATGAAAATAACCGCAACGAGAAGACATGCCAAAGAGAAAGACAACTTCTGAGGAGAAACATAACACACTCAGACCATTGCAATAACACCAGAACTCACTGAAAGCCTAAGTAACACCCTTCAAACAACTAGGCAACTTTGGGGTACTGAGAGCCCATAGCACAGACTATGCGGCGCCACATGGGTGTGATCACACTTTAACATCAGAGCGCGGCGAAAGCACTGAAATATTGTCAGTACTAACTTACTGATGCAACTGAAAGATCTAGGAAAGAAATCTAACATCGATGCAAGGGGCAGCAGAATACACCCAGACATGACTACACAGCACGGGGAATCACTGTTCAAGGCCAAACAACCTGGGAAGTAACACATCCCACAGTCGGGATATAGCCAGGCAGATACTAAGCGGTGGAATACAACCGCCAAACAGCAGCAGTGCACTCGGTAATGGTGACAGAGTACAACTTGTAACTCGGAGGTCACAGGGTTCATACCCAACAACCTGAAATATATGCTTTGGTCTTTTCAACACCATCCCAATAGGTACCACTACTTTGGGCACAAGTAACATCTATTAAGTGTCAAAAAGCTATAAAGTTTGAGGCACTTCCTATATGTATATCAACTATGCGCATTGTTAAAGTAACTAGCAACAGTGAAAGCAGCACAACATCAGCCAATTGAAGCCAAGCTGGACAGAAAGATGGGCACAACCAAACAAAGTCTAGGCCTTCAAGCGTGTCCTTCACAAAGACTACTACTCAACCTCTGAAGGACCTCAGTGGTGCCACACACAACCACACACCAGAAAGGGGGCCTACACAAGTATCACTACACTAACATGCATACAACGAGGAGTACCACCCAAGTGCCAGGATACACCGTGACACAACCCATGGGTTGCAAAGGTGATGGAAACAAGTACAACCAACCACACATCATCAATACAAGCAAAACAGAAATGTAACACCGCAAAATGAGAAGCTAGAGAGGCAGGCAGCTTCTTAGCACGAGGAATCAGAACATAGCTAAAACTTTTCAAAACAAAGTACATGCCCAGTGTCCAACACTAGCCTATCTCTTCATCTTTACTTACTCAATACCCTACTTGTTCACCTTTACTGACTCACTACCTTATCTGATTACCTTTCCTAACTAATTACCCAATCTGTTCATCTTTACTAACTCTCTACTCTACTTGTTAACCTTTACTGACTCACTACCTTATCTGATTACCTTTCCTAACTAATTACCCAATCTATTCCTCTTTACTGACTGACTGCCCTACCTGTTCACCTTTACTAACTCAATACCCAATCTGTTCATCTTTACTAACTCTCTACTCTACTTGTTAACCTTTACTGACTCACTACCCTATCTGTTAATCTTTAGACTCGCTATGGCTTTTTTCATCTTTACTAACTCACTACCTTATCTGTTAATCTTTACGGTTTCATTACCCTTTCTGTCCATCTTTACTGTCTCAATACCCTATCTGTTCATCTTAACCAACATACTTCCCTCTCAGTGCTTATGCTGGAGGTGGAAGGGATTCGAGTACAGAGAACCCTCCCTCAGCTTAAACCTACAGAAACTATTTAAATCCACAGTAAAGTCAATTTGGAGGCCAGGTTGTGTTGGGACAAAATGCCGGTCCTACAAAGAGCCTCGGTGAGGTTTGTGCGTGCGAGGCTCGCTTTCTTCACACGCCGTACCTCTCCTGCTGCCTATGCAGTGCTTACTGTGTGTTTGGGAGGTCTGCACGGCTCCGGCTTGGACTGTCCCATTTCAGTTCTTGAGGGGGGGGGGGCACCTTGCAGAGATACCACACAGGTTGTGACTGTTCTGTGAGGGGAGGCTTGCACTCGAGCAGCCAGCGTGAGGTTCCGTGAATTCTGAACCCGTGTTTGATGTCCTGGTTCCGTTACGATTTTGGTAGCAGTGAACCGCAACTAATGAGTTCAGCAAGTACGAGTGTTTCCGCCATGTTGCACACAAGGATTCACTGTGTATTTGAAGATTCCATTGTGAACCATAGTTCTCATTCCGTGTAAGGCAGCCATTTTGTGGTTGCCCTCACATAGGCCGATGACTGCGGCTGAATGAGTTTTCGTAAGACCTATGCCCTTTAGCTGAGGTTCGCGTTGACTTTTGGATGAACCAAGTGAACTGACCTCGTTGCCTGAAGCTGACCTTGATGAACTAGTTTCCCTCGCCCGGTAGCTGATCAAGATTAAGGATCAGAGCACAGGACATCGTAAAGTTTTATTGCACACAAATATGCCTTATCCTACTTCTACCTGTTTTCTTTTTCTCTCTTTATGGGCTATTTATGATATGGGTCGTGGCCTCCTTGTTATGGGTTCGTTTGGCCCGTCTAAAGAAGAATGTTGGGTTTGACCGATGATTGATCATGGGCTGGGCAACTGAAAAGTGGGTTTTACTGTCATGCGATACCTTTGGTGTGGATACATGTGATTGGACAGTTTGTAAATGTTAGGTATTTGTCTGGAATGTGATTTTTGGCATAAAAAGGGATGACTTGCTTTGCAAAATTGAGCAGTCTCCTGAGAACTCATACCGTGATGATTTCTAGGACTTCTGTTACTGGCTGCAGTCAATAAATGTGTCTCTGGATTCGAAGACAGGTGAACCCGAAGACTTTGGGCGTGCCCCTGGTGCCGCCGGGACTAAAATACCCAGTTCTTCAAGCGCTATTCTTTTGTTGCATAAAGCCTGCACGGCCGATGTCCGTGTGTCCTACTGAAGCATGTTCAAATCATCATGTGACTACACAACGGGCAGAGATAGATACACATCCGATGCTGCTGGTTACAGTCGAGCAAGCTGCATGTACTGCTTGTGGACAGTAGAGGGCAGTCTACACTCGGCATTCACAGCTACATCCACTCCGAAGGGAAACAGCCCGTGCCCGACCAAGGCTACTGCCACTCCCGGGCCAGGACCGCCCTCTCCAACTTCGGTGCCCCGTAAACTGGTAATGTGCGAAGATCCTCTACTTAGAGGGTCCCGGAGATCGGGATCATTTCTATGTCCAGTTCTCGTGTCTGACCACTCGTTCTGCTGGAGCAACCCCTGGGCCTTCAGCGCCTACTTAGGTTAGATATTTATTTAGTTTTAGGCTACAGCTTGTTTGCAGAATGTTAAGGCCGGTGCATAAAATAAAAGTGCAGGTACTCTCTCTGACTGTAACAGAGTACCTGCTTGCTTCTGAGAAGTGCCGGCACTTTCCAATTAAAAGTCTGAATGAAGCTTAGGTTTTCAGCACACTACAGCCAGCCCACGTTTGTCCGGGATTGTTGATTATTCCAAGGCGGTTGTCAGGCTTAAATTGCATTTATATAGCGCCTACTACCTCTGACGCGGTGCCAGAAGCTTGCTAAAGCCCACCTAGCGTCCATCTCTTCCACATAAGGTGTTCACTGCAAGTCTGCCCCTTGAAACAGCACGGCGGACCCTGTACTAGGCGCTTCAAACGGAGATTCCGGGATGCCTTTCCCATGCTACTGCAGATGCCTTTCCAAAGAGTGTCCTTCTACTTCACGGTGTATGCTAAAGCGCTCCTATTCCCTAATACTAGGAGGCGCTATATAAAAACTGTAAACAAATAAATACATTTAAAACCAGCACCGCCTCTCCACTACCTCCACCACCGCCGAAGAACGCGAAGGAATGCCTGCAAAAATGCGGAAAAAAATAAATTACCCGGAAACGCGATAATTAATCCCGCCCCTCCCAGACTGGTGACCTGACTCATGGTTGCCATGGCGATATTTCAGAGAATACGCTTGCGACACCGTAAGTCACGTCACCGAGTCCTCAAAAGGCGGGATCACAGCCGGACAAATCATCCAAACAGGGGCATTGTCCAATGGCAGGCCTCCATTTCGCGAGGCCGGGCAATGCCAGAAGGGGCGTGGTTTTATGCCCCTTCCTGTTTACAAGAACTCTCGCCTGCAGCAGCGCATTCGCTGCAACGCAGGCTTCGACCTAAAAACTACTGAGGGGAAAAAAATTAAGGATGGGTCTGACTGCCTCAGCTGCCTGAGCAAACTGTGTACACACAAGATAGTGACTTATAGGAATCCTCAATAATATGTTTATTGGTGGGGTCCTCTTAGTTGGTTAAAAAGAGGTGACACGTAGAGATAAGAACTACGCCAACGTCATGAAGTTAACATACAGAATTATAATGTAGGAGTTAACATTTTCTTACTAGACCCCTCATACTAGTAATATCAAGTGATCCCTTCACAGCTAAGGCCACCCGGAAGCATTGTCATTCTGGACTATGGTGAAGTATACCACAAAATGTGGGTGACATCTATCTCAAACCACATGGTGGTTTTTAGTAGGTGCATCTGCATTCTGGATTAATCCATCGGATTCCTTTTGATTTCTTATGGTTGACATCATCTTTGTGGAATTTACTTTTATTAGGACAGGACGGTGATCGAGCCATCCTTCAATCTTCTACCTCCCCTGTCTGAATATAGTCGAGCATACAATATCACACAAACTAGTGAGTGTGATTAGTGATGCTGCAAAGCTGACCTCTCGACACCAGACTTCACATAACCTAGGAACGCTTTTTATGCTGCAGGTTCAAGTTTAGCATATTTGGTTGATCAGGTCTTCTTAATTACTTTCCTAAAATACTGGAGCTAAACAGAGAAACCCTGCCCATCATTATGACTCACTGCCCTGGACTTGCTTTTTGTACTGCCCCAGCACTACCCATCTCTCAACAGTCTGTCTCCTATCCTGCCCCATCTCAGTACTCTCCTCTGGCCCCGCCCAATCTGAACAGTATTCATCTCATTGGTCCTCCCAATCATGTCTCTTGCACTAGTTCCACTTTCAATACCATTCCTTCCTCTGGTCCAGCTCTAAATTAAAAGGCTTCATAAAAGGGGGTGGTGATGAACAGAGTGTCTGAATTAAGCAGACCACTCTTACCCAGTCCAAAGATCAGGGCTTGATCCATCACCGTTTTTTAGCTCACTGCCCCATCCCAGCTCAGAACCTGGCTACATGCAAATTAGTCTGTTCCTGTCCCAGTGCATGATGGGAACAGGGCAAACTAAACTACCAAGCCAATTCTTATACTGGGAAGGAAACAAGCTTCCGGGGACCGGTTTCTGCCATTTCAGGCGTCGTCGGCCCGGCTTGCTTGAATCCTGATGGTGCAATGAGCAAGGGACTCACATCTGAGTACACCCTTCCACGCTTATGGTGGACAACATGAAATGCCAGAAACCGGTCCCCGGTAGCTTGTCTCCTTTCTGGTGAAGAATTGGCCTGGTAGTTTGATCTGCCCTGTTCCCATGATGCACTGGGCCAGGGACAGAATAATTTGCATATAGCCAAGTTCTGAGCTGGGATGGGCAGTGAGCTAAATAACGGCGATGGATCAAGCCCTGATCTTTGGACTGGGTAAGAGTGGTCTGCTTAATTCAGACACTCTGTTCATCACCACCCCCTTTTCTGAATCGGACTAAATTAAAAGGCAGCATTTTTATAAAAGAAAAAGTCCAGCGACGCACGAGGGAACAATGGACCAAAATGATTTAAAGCGATGGAAACAAGCTTAAATCAAGCACTGGCACAATCAGTGAGGCTTTTAGCATAGATCTGTTGAATGAGTACACTTCCATAATTTCTCACCTCACTGAATTGTCACCAAAGGGGACAAATGCATTTTTTGACATGTAGATTTCCCAACCATCCGCTCCCTTGGACAGGCACATTTTTCTAAAAATTCTACACCCTGACTGCCCCTTGATACTGTCCAGTCCTCAATCTGTCCTTTCACTACTGCCTCATCTGAATGATGTTCTCTGCTCCAAATCCCGTTCAGCTCACTGGCTGGGCTAATGTGCTTCTGAGTGATTTTTAAATTTATTTTATTTTTATTTTTATATAATTATTATATAATATATTATATAATATATATATATATTATATTATAATATATAATATATATTATAATATAAATAATATATAATATATATATAAATAAATAATATATAATATAAAATATATATAAAAAATTATAATAAAAATAAAAAAATGTTTTTTTAAATCTTTAAATTTCACTTGTCCACTACGGCTCAATCACAGATTTCTGAGACGAGATAGAGAAGGAAATTGGTAAATAGGAAGGGCGAGAGAGAGAAAGACACAGGGGCAGAGAGAGAAAGACATTATGCAAGGTATGCTGCATCAGACTCAGTGACACAAGCCTTTGTGCCTGACCCCAAAATGGCTGCTTCACTGCAAACAACTGATTCAAACATTTTTGGAATCTTTACATCCGTTCTGGGTGGCTGTAATGTTTTAATTTAAGCCAGGTACAATAATAAACCCATACAGACCTGCACTTTCCAGGCCCCATAGAAGTAGAGGAGCATGACAGAGCTACTCGATTTGTTTCTGGCCTTTCTTGGGAGGACATGACCTTGCTCGTGACCTCAGTCTCAACAGAAATGTGAAAGATTCAGCGTATAATGTAACACTCTGTCCACTCTATATAGGCTTTCTACTAGGTTTATAGTAAAAAGATACTACCATATACAAATCTGCATTATTCGGTGTGTGTTATACACGTCTATTTATATGCAAGTCTTGCCCCTGACGGTACAATAAAGCAGAAATGTACAGGATTAAGAGGGATGCGCATGCTGCACTCATCCTCGTGCGTACACGGTAGAAAATCAATGTCTGACACAGAAATAACTCCAATATTAGACTCACAAATACGATTAAATGGCAAGGACACACATGAAACAATTGCTACATAATGTGGGATCTTCCACCCCCCACAGGATTCAACAAGTTGAAGCTATTGGCATTGTAAATGACAATGCCTTTTATTTATGTTTTTAAAACAAAAAGGCATAGGGCCATATGTTTGAAAGCTATTTTGCGATCGCAAATGCTGAAATTTGCAATCGCAAAGTAGCAGTATTCAATGTATGATACAAAACACCCCTCGCAAAATAAGGAATCGATTGCATTTAAGGAATCGCAAATTGAGATTTCTTAAATGCAATGTAAGAAGCACAATGAAAGTGTGATTTGGCTGTAAGGAATCGCAAATCGAGTTGGTGGTAATTTGCGATTTCTTTGAAAAATGCACTTGTTTGCATTTTTCAAAGTGCCATGTGACGCACATACATGCCCTTAGGGCATGTATGTGTGCCACATGTGCACACATGCACATTTCAGGGGTGCAACAGGGTGTCCTTTTGACAACCTTGAAATTGCATTCTCAATTTGTGATTCTCTAATTGCGAATCGCAAATTGAGAATGTCTTCACATTCATTCCTATGAGCCTCGGGCCCATAGGAATGAATGGGGAGGTATTCCTTAATTGTGAATCACAATTTGCGATTCCCAATTAAGGAATATGTAGGATTCGCAAAATTCTTTGCAAATCTTACATACATAGCGTTTTGCGATTCTTAAATAGCGATCCACAAAAAAATCGCTACTTGAGAATCGCAAATGGACATTTTCATACATATGGCCCATTGTTATTTGCAATGTCAATAGCTCAAACTCGCGTAACTGCGAGACCTATTGTATTGCAAATGCTTGTTGTGGTATTGATAGCTGTTCTATCTCCGCACTCTGTCACTCATCTTTTACGAGCCAAAACCCAGTCTTTGCGAGTGCAATGAAATATTTCGCGAACGAGCGCTCCGCTATGTGGGCAAGATTTCCGATTGATCTAACGCTAGATTTTACTGCCTATGATTTTTGTGTGAGCAAGTCATACCCAGATTACTAATAAACCTGCGACCATTTTACCCCACAATGTGTCTCAACAGGTATTTGTTGGGTGCGAAGGGGACTCATGGCCCTACTGCTTGGGCTAATGTGCAGGGATGGATGGCCTGCAGTCTGAGCAGCCTCCAAACTCTGGAAAGGGTCCAATAAGAGAGACTTAAGCAGCAAACTATAGCAAAGTGCCCCAAGCTGAAGTGCGCCAAAGAGAGCTCAGAGGCTCAGATAGGTTGGCTCGGCCTTTGCCCCTGGCACTGTGGGTAAAATGAGAACAACTCCAGATGTGCACTTACAGAATGCACAAAATCGGCTTCTTGAACCCTCGAGATTTTCGCTTCTGCATAGCTGCCTACAGCTTCCATATTGCACCTGTGTGAATAAGCACTTGCACCCTACAGGTGCCTATATTCATTCATGTATCCGTTGTGTGCAACAAGCTCATTCCGTTTGTTGCGTCTTCCTTCTGCGCCTATTTTAAATAGCACATGTCCAACGATCTCCCTAACGAGGGAGCAGACAGTGTTTCCCAAGCAGTAAGGATTCCACACTCCTCTCTTTCTTCTGGGAGCTTTTCTCTCTCGTCCTTGCTGTTTTCCCATCAAATATACCCACATGATTGAAACCCAGGTGAAGGGATAATATTAAAGGTGGAGGGAAAGTAAGCGGCGGGAGCGTGCCGGCAGCCCGAGGAGGGAGCGCTGCTGTGAGGGATCCATGGGGTGGAAAGCGCCTGGATGCTGATAAGGGGGCTGGCACTGGGCCACGATGCATTCGCTGCAAGTCTGGGCTCCCGCACTCCGAAAGCTGAGGAAATCGGAAAATATTCTGAGAAGCAGACAGCTGAGGGGAGCGAGAGGGCGAGAGAGGGAGGGAGGGAAGGTAGGAGGCTGCACAAGTACTGGCCACACTCGAGAAAAAAAAAAAACTCCCGGGTCTGATCAAGAAAGGAGCTGGAAAAATGCGCCTGGGCCCGTCCCCCTCCTCCCTCTCCGGTGACAGTTAGAGCAGGATGAGGGAAAACTTCAAGGGCACTGAGGAGAAGCTAATGATCGCGATCCCGGCGCTGCACTTTCGCTGATAGCATCAGCGCTGCCCGGGCTGTGCTGCTGCCGCCGCTGGGGGCTGCGCGGCTGCGTGTGCGCGTGACGCCTGCAGGGGGAGCGCACACCGGTGATCGCTTTCCGAGATGGTCCAGGCTGCTGCTCCTCCGGCTTCCTGACGGGGACCTCTCTAAAGGCGCGGGAGCGAGCGGGATCCGCAGCAGCTGCACGGCGGCGGGAAGGTGCCGCCTTGGAGGTCACGGCGGAGGAGGTAGGGACACCCCGGGCGGCGCTGCGCTGCGCCTGCCGGCCGCCCCCTCCCTTGCCCCCAGTCCGGTCACAGGGAGAGGGATCACCACCGGTCCCCTCAACAGCCCGAGGGAGGCTGATGCGATTATCGCATTACATAAAATAATGATCGCTCTGCTGCCGCACATGGGTGGTGGGAGTGTTTGAGCGACAACTCAGTGGAATGAGGACCCTGGGGCTGGGTGCTGCTGGGTGACCGGTCCCCCTTCCCATGTGTGGATCCACCATTCTTCCTCCATGTGTGACGCTCGCCGCGGAGTCTCCCACCCTCGCTGCTCTGACAGCGCCGCAGTCCCCGTGTGATGAATGACTCGGGACGAGCATTCGTATTTCCCTCGCTGAGGGGAGGGCAGCCCTGGCACGCCTTGATCTCCGTGCTCTCACCCCCTTCTCCCCCAACCCCCGTCCATCATCAGCGGATGCCACTGCAGTTCCAACAGCATCCCTGTCACTCAGAGCCCGCTGCGCCCAAGGCTGCAGCAACGGCTCGCATCACTCAGGCGATTACTCTTGGCAACACAGGGGATGTGCACGGCGCCGGCCGGCGCCGGCTGGGCGTGCGCGCTCACGAGGTCAAATCTCGGCCTGGAAAAGCGCTTGGCACTTTGCTGTCCACATTCCCTCAAAAGTAACAACAGTAGTTGTCTCGCCCTAGACAGCAAAGCTTCGCTTTGCTTTCGTCTAGGCGAGACCTAAAAAACAAGGTCTGAGCAGGTATTTGTGAAAATGAGCAACAACTCCACATGCCCCCCCCCCCCGCGGCGGCCTGAAGTACGGAGACACGAGGAGCCCCAGAAGCGAAGAGACCCCCCCGCGGCGACGGAGAGCAGCGTCGGGGGCGGGCGGGGAGGGCGAAGCAGCAATGAAGCATGGCCGCCGCCGAGAGAGTCCGCCCGCCCGCCCGCGAGGGAGGCCGCTGCGGGCGGGGACAGAGGGGCCCCCCCCCTCCCTCCAAAAGAGAGGGAGACAACAATGAGGCGGCGCCACAAACACTTGAGAGAAATGGACTCACCAGTCAGAGGGGGCCGATTCATGCAGGCTCTGCCCGTGCGTTGACGCTCCCCGCCTGGCAGTGCACGCCCTGCGCGTGTCACTCACGCATGCGCACACACACGGGGGGGCGGGCACGAGTGACACTGAGACTTGAACACGGCAGCCGCACTAGGCTCTTTATCGGCGCTCAAGGCCCTTTTAATTGTTCAGCTCATTTGACGTCACATGTTCCGGCGGGGGGGGGGATTGTTAAGGGTTCGAGCACCTCTGAGGCCAGCTGGCGCGTCTCGCATCAGAAAGGGAGATCGGAGCACCTTTCCATCCGTTTGATCATCGGTTTGAAGCAGCTCGCACAGACTTACAGTGCATCCCCCGCCATTGCACGCACACCCGAGGGGCTTCTCTGTTCCACCCTGGTTTGTGTTCCCCGTTTTCACTGCTAATCAGCTTGTTGTGACTTCCTTCGCACTAATGCACTGAAAGCTCCATCGACTTCACGAGAGGGATAGTGAGGGCGTTTACAACAGAAGCAGTGGCACGTGTCACATGTCACGCGGGGGCACTGTAATGTTGTGCAAAGTGGGCGCGACCACCCTGGCCCACGAGCAGCCCTAATGTGTTTTGTCACTCCCCCCCCCCTTAAGGGTAGTTTAAATGGCTCCGCCCGACATAGGGACAGAGGGCACATTGGTTTGTTAATAAAAAGCCCAAGACCCTGGGCGTGGCAGGCAGTTGTCTGACCACTAATCATACACACGTGTGGTCTCCTTTAATGCATGTTGTGAGGCCTATTCACAACACGACATTGGCGACAAGGGTGGTCTCGCCACCCCACCGCGTGCCACGCTCTGCCCTTTCACTCCGGGCGAGCCCCTGCTGTGCATTCCGTCCTGCTGTCTCAGCGGAGCCCTCCCGGCCGCCGGGCACGCAACCCTGTGCCTCACCGTGTGGGGCCCAACCTCGACGACCCGGCACCCTGCCGCCCTGCCACCCTGACTCGCAACTGCATCCTGCAGGCAGTGCCGCGGTTCTCCTACCTGCCAGCAAGCGGCCCGCCGCCTTCACCCAGCGGGACCGGCCTCACAGCCCCAGGTGCGTGCTCCCTGCCTGTGCGCCGTTCGAGTGCCCTGCCGCGCTGCCTCTGGGACGAGCTCCCCGCCTCCGCTGCCCTGCCGTGCTCTCGCACTTGCCTGCTTCCGGCCTGACTTCACGCGGCCTGCCAGGCCCGCTATGCGCCTCCCGCGCCATCCTTCACGCTTCCCGCGTGCACCGTTGCGGCCCGCCTGCCGTATCCCACGCATCTCGCGTGAGGACATCCTGCCGTTGTACACGCATTTCGCGTGCAACGCTGCCAGAACCTGCCGTTTTCGCCTGAACTTGCCTGCAGTCACCACCAGCGTGTCTCTGGGCCCCTAGCCCCCTGGTGTCTGGGTGTTTCCTAGTCGTCAGCCCTTCCCGCCTTCCCCGATGGCCATGGCAGCCGTGCCGCCACTTGAACCCTTCGCGGTCACGGGCACGCCTCCCTCCCAAGCTGCCCGGTGGAAGAAGTGGGTGGAACGCCTGGAGAACTACTTTGTGGCGGCGGACATCGCAGTTGAGCAGCAGCGTGCAATGCTTTTGCACCTAGGGGGAGAAGCTATCCACGACATCTCGAAGGACGTGGTGGAGGGCGGCCCGCCCCAGAACTACGCCACACTACACGACGCCATAACAGAGTACTTTGAACCTTTCGCCAGCGCGGATTACGAACGATTCTTGCTCCGCCAAGCCCGCCAGCTCCCAGAAGAGTCCGTCGATGTCTTCTATGCGAGAATCAAAAAGCTAGCCAGCACATGCACCCTCCCGGATGTGGACGACGAGATCCGCGCTCAATTTATACAGGGCTGCGCCTCCTCGAAACTACGTGAAAGGGTCCTAGAGACAGACAACATGTCCATGCGCGACATCCTAGCGCTCGGACGGTCTAAAGAACTATCGAAAGCCCGTGCAGCTCACATGGAGCCAAAACCAACGGTCGCAGTCAAAGTTGAACCTGTGTGCGCCATCAAGACGAATGCCACAGACACTCGCACGAAACCACCCCGAAGACCTCGGCTAAGCCCCGCTCAGTCATCTCACGACTGCCCCTGCATGTGGTGCGGAGGGACAACCCCCCAAAGCGGGGCATGCCCGGCGCAAGGGAAAATCTGCAGCGCCTGTGGAAAAGCCAACCATTTCGCGAGCGTGTGTTTATCCTCACAGAGGAAGAAGCCCAACGGCCCACCCCGAAGAGTGAGACAAATAGAGCCAACACCAGGTACCGCCACCAACAGTGACATGGACGACGACGAAGCGGACGCAGCGTCCGTCCACGTGGTACGAATGCTCAACACATTAGCTGCTACACCATCCGCAGAACCTATGTGCACAGTGAATGTGCAGGATCAAGCATTAGCAGCCCTCATCAACACCGGGGCAACGATTAACCTAATGGCGGCCAGTGTGTACCGGACATTAAACGAGCCGCCGGTACTCCATCCCACGAGAGTACAAGTATACGCCTACGGCACCAGTCGACCCCTCCGCCTCTGCGGAGTGTTCCGGACAACAATCTCACACGACTCCCATCGCGTACACACCAAAATCTATGTGTCGCAAGAAGGGTCCGGGTTCCTGCTCGGCTGCCGGACCGCTCAAGACCTCAGGCTGTTACACTTCGCCCTCACGGTCCAAGCCCACAGCCTCGACCATCTCGTATTACAACATACGTCACTGTTCGACGGGATCGGCTGCTTGAGAGGACCCGCCGTCCGCCTCCACATAGATCGCTCGGTCGCTCCGGTGGCCCTCAGACACCGACGCATAGCGTTCCACCTACGGCCCAAGGTGGAAGCAGAACTACGTGTGCTAGAGAGAGCCGGAATCATAGAAAGAGTCAGCGGACCGACTCCATGGGTGTCACCCATCGTAGTGGCCAAGAAACCGAAACAACCTGACGCTGTGCGGATCTGCATGGACATGCGCATCCCTAACCTCGCGATCAAGAGAGAACGCCATCTGACACCAACCATAGACAACATCATCGGTGAGCTGTCAGGTTCGAAGTGGTTCTCGAAGATGGACCTGAGGTCCGGATACCACCAGATCCCTCTACACCCGGACTCCCGCCCGATAACTACTTTCTCGACCCATGCAGGCCTGTGGAGATACACCAGACTCAACTTCGGGATATCCAGCGCGGCCGAAGTATTCCAGAACATCATTCAAAACGTCCTGCAAGGCCTAGACGGTGTACTGAACGTGAGCGATGATATCTTAGTCCACGCAGCGACGCTCGACGAACACATCCGACGCCTCCAGGCCGTCTTCACCAGGCTGCAAGAGAGAGGTCTGACCCTTCACAGGGAGAAGTGCGAGTTCCTCCGGAAGGACATCAGCTTCTTCGGGTACCGGTTCTCCGACCAAGGCGTTGGGCCAGACCCGGACAAAGTAAAAGACATCCATGATGCCCCCGCTCCAACATCAGTGACTGCCGTCCGCAGTTTCCTGGGGATGGTAACATACTGCGGGCGTTTCATTAAAGACCTGTCTGATCTCACCGGCCCCCTTCGCGACCTCACTAAGTCCACAGCCACCTGGGAGTGGGGACAAGAACAGCAAGAGGCCTTCCAGAAAACCAAAGCGGCACTCTCAGCAGACACGACCCTAGCCTACTTCAACCCTCGATACGAGTCCCAACTCGTGGTAGATGCTAGTCCAACCGGCCTCGGAGCGGTCCTGGCCCAACAGCAACCCTGCAGAGAGTGGGCACCTGTCGCGTACGCAAGCAGGACTCTCACTGCAACAGAACAAAGATATTCACAAATCGAAAGAGAGGCCATCGCTATTCTATGGGGGTGCCGCCACTTCCATATCTACGTGTACGGACACCCCTTTGTGGTAATCACAGACCACAAACCACTACTCCCACTGTTCCAAGGATCCTCCTCACGTCCTCCTCCACGCATCGAGAAGTGGGTACTCCAGCTCCAAGAATACCAATTCGCGGTGGAATATCGACCAGGCTCCAGAAACCCCGCCGACTATCTGTCGCGGCATGCCCGCCCGGCCACTGAGACAGAAGCCGCGGAGGCCGACGCCACCGAAGAATATGTGAGAATGATAGTGGAGCGTTCAAGGCCATTACCCATCTCCCTTGAAGACGTGACACGAGCCACCAGGGACGACGACTGCCTACAAATCGCCATCCAGGCCATCCATTCAGGAAACTGGAAACCACTACAAAGCCCGGCGTCGTTCCGCACCCCAGAAGCCCAAGCCACACTAAGAGCGCTTTACCAAGTCCAGAGCGAACTATCCATCTCGCCAGAAGGATGCCTCCTGCGAGGCCCCCGCCTAGTTCTGCCCGAGAGCCTCACCCAGCAAGCAGTCCTCCTAGCTCATGGCGCTCACCAGGGCATTGTGAAATTGAAAAATCGCATCAGGACCAAGCTCTGGTTCCCGGGGCTCGACAAGAAGGTTGAAGACGTCATCCAACGATGCCCAGTATGCATAGCGACCAGCCTGCCCATTCTCCCAGCACCGGTAATCACAGAAGAAGGGCCGACCGCCCCGTGGACACGAGCCAGCGCAGATTTCGGTAGCCTCCCAGGCGGGAAGTACATGTTTGTCGTGGTGGATGACTACTCAAGGTACCCCGAAATCGAAATTCTACCCTCCACCGCAGCCTCCGAAGTGATCCCAAAGCTAGAGAAAATCATTGCGACCCATGGCCTAATAGGAGAATTGCGCACTGACAACGGACCTCCTTTCAATGGCGGTGATCTGGCAGAATATCTACAATCACACCGCATCAAACATCGGAAAATAACCCCAAGATGGCCTCAAGCCAATGGCGAAGTCGAGAGACTGATGAGGACTCTGAACAAGACAATCAAAATTGCCATGGCAGATGGCCAAAACCTAAAACTAGCCCTCTTCCAGTTCTTACGAGAGTACAGACTGACCCCCCACTGCACCACCGGGGTCCCTCCAAGCCGCCTGTGTTTCAACAGAGCAGTGGTGGATACTCTCCCACACCATCCCAGGTGGGCCTCAGCTCCAACTCCAAGCAACCGGTCCATGGAGCAACGAACCAAGGCTAACAAAGAGGCATCAAGACGGAGGAGAGCTGCAGACAGCCCCATTCAAGTGGGCGACCGTGTGCTAGTGAAAAATCGTCACCCAGGAGGGAAATTCCGTCTCCCGTTTGAGTTACACCCCTGGATTGTCACCGGCGTTAATGGCACCATGACCACCGCAGTGAAAGGGAGAAAGACTGTCACCAGAAACGTATCATTTTTCAAGAGACTGTTGCAGAGGGAAGAGGACGAATTCCCGGACTCAGCTGAGCTACTCCCAGGGCTGACCCAAAGCCCAGGAGAAACAGAAAGAGAGGATACCCCCGACGAGGAAGAGACTCCGCAAGCAGACGCCACCGTACCAGTCAGGAATGAACAGGAGCCGCAGGTGGCCTAAAGCCACCCTGGAGCTGGTGTAGTCAGAGACTCGGAAGAACTGACCCCCACCCAGTCGGGTGAGCGCAGCCAAAGCAGGTACAATTGGCGCCCCTGCCCGAAGCCATCCCAGAAGTACCAAGACTTCGTGGCCTGTTGCGGACGCTGAGAGAACTCGAGTTGCGCTGCAACCACCTTATAAGTAAGACTGTTCCTTTTGCATTTATAGACCTCAGAGACTGTAAGCAGAGAAGTTGATACATGATGCCATGTTGTTTGTTTGTTTTTCTTTAGGGTAAAGGAGGAATGTAATGTTGTGCAAAGTGGGCGCGACCACCCTGGCCCACGAGCAGCGCTAATGTGTTTTGTCACTCCCCCCCCCTTAAGCGTAGGTTAAATGGCTCCGCCCGACGTAGGGACGGAGGGCACGTTGGTTTGTTAATAAAAAGCCCAAGACCCTGGGCGTGGCAGGCAGTTGTCTGACCACTAATCATACACACGTGTGGTCTCCTTTAATGCATGTTGTGAGGCCTATTCACAACACGACAGGCACTTGGCAGCTATTAATAATGTTTAAAGGACAATAGAGAGTTTCGCTTTAATCCACCCCTTCTCCCAGATGTCCCTTCTAATATGGACGGGACCACTGACTGCAGGTTAGGAATTCAAATGACGTGGGGGAGTCTAAAGTTTGGAAAGCAGCCCTGATCGCCAGTGGAACGATTACTAGACCCTTGGCCCGGGCTGGGTGGCACGTGTGTCTTATCTGTGAAAGTTCCTGCACATTTAAAAGTATCCGAGGTGTGGCAAACGACCTATTCAGAACCCAAGGCCAAGAAACCCCACTCAGAAAATGTGCAATGTCCCTAATTGGTGAGCAGCAAAGAAGTGCTCGTCTAGGGCATAAGAGATTGGGGAGGCCAGGGTCAAGGAGACAGTAATGGACTCTATCATACCCTGACTCTGGGATGAGGTATATCTGTGTGAGCAGTACAGAAACAATTAGCTCTGCATATACATTCTTTTGAGCAACATCAATTTCTATCAATCTCTTCAGTTGATCTCTTTGTAGGTATGTGTATGTATATAGCGCAAGCCTAAACGTGGATCAACAGAGCACTCTGCAGAATTGGAATACAATACAAGTCTTTTTCTTCCTCCTCCAAATAGGCAAATTCTCAAATACTTCCTAACCCTCAAGCCCCAGACAATGCGTCAGAAGGGAGGTTTTCCTCTCCGATGTTAAGTTTGAACCACAAACCTTGGCATAGTCGCCAAATATATTTACCTCACTTTCCCATTTCATAGGAGGTTCTCCTGGTGAAGTTAGAAAAAATGGTGGGGCTACTGTGTTCTGCATATTAAGTGTTGAAAAGGAAAATAATGATTAAACGCAAAACAAAACTAGAAAAGATTGGAAATATGAGTTGTTTATGTAAAGATTTAGTTACAGAAATGATTTAAATAACTGTTCAAATGTTTCATATTTCCACGTAAATAATCAATGAGGAAATTGGTGAAAGAATCCTGATTGCTGCAGTAATAAATGACAAACAGGATCTGTCTGACTGCCAGTAACCTTAGCCGAGGGAAAAACAGTTGCTGATCTAGAGCCTCATTTATGAGGGCGTACGCCACTTTTATGCCGCTGGTGCGTCACTTTTTGTGACGCACCAGCGGCGTAAAAAATGCGCCTTTTTCGCGCCATATTTACAAAGTGATGCATCTAGGTAGATGCGTCACTTTGTAAACCCCTGCGCCACATTATACCTGCGCCAGGTATAATGTATGCGGGGGGGGCGTTCTGACGCAAGAAAGGGTCATGGAAGTGACGCAGTGAAATCTATAAGATTTCACTGCGCCAATTCTAGGACTCAAATGTGTCAAAATCTTACGCCTGCCTCACAGCAGGTGTAAGACTGACGCAGGCCCTTTCACATGGGGCTTGCCCATGTGGAAGGACTTATTGCTGGAGTTGATACACTTTTATCAGTGTAACAAAATACCTGCCTACAGGCTATAGCACAGTGTCATAACAATCCCCACCTAAATCCTATTGCCCTCAACACATGCCTTTCACAACAATTAAGGAAGGCCTATTTGCTTTGTCATAATTTTTTTTATTATAAATAGATCACTCCTAAAGATTCCAACATGACTTTTCCCAGTGAACTGATAAGGCCTACAGCCTGTACAGTTGGTCCGACACTATAGCCAACACAAATATTACAGTTGGCAAAACAATATACAATCCTTCATTAGGGCTAACAAGAATCAGCAGAGTGAAAATTCTCTACTCTCAGGAGTTATCAGACTGGGTTTCATCACCAAAGCACTTGCCTACTAGGGTAATGTATGAGAGTACATGTAACCAAATACCTGTTTACAGCTTGTAATATAGTGTTATAACAACCCATTGTAGGAGGCCTATTGGCTTTAACAAATGCTTTTCATGCCAAATAAGCCAAGTCTACTGCCTATGCCATCAGTTTTGAAATAAACAGACCATATCTACGGCATCTGGCATAACTTTTCCTTGCCCACCAATAAGGCATGTATGTGTTCTCAGTTGCTTGTTACAATGACCAACTCAGGCCTACTGCACTGTAAGTAAACTTTTACACAAGGCATAGTCATGACATTACAAATGTGTATAAAGTTAAATACTATCACCTATCTCTCCTAAGAGAACCTAATAAAGAAGATTTTAGTGCCTATCCTCTATGCTAATGGTTTGTTTAGTTGAGTTCCCAAAACCAAAACCCTTGCCCACTGTGGTAATGCGTGAGATTCCATGTAATAAAATACCTACCTACAGGCTTTAGCGCAGTGAAATACCAATACACCCATAAAAGCATATTGCCTTACCACATATGCTTTTCATGATAACCAGGTCAGGGCTACTGGCATTTTTCATAATGTTTTATAATAAATAGATACAACCTATGGGAAATGGCATGGCTTTTACTGAAGATATAGCCTTTATACCTTAACGAACACAAGCTTATTCAACTGCACATGAATTGGCAAACATCATGCAAACAGTTATAAATCTGCGAACATGTAGAAAATAGAAAAATACAGTGTGCAAACAACTATATAACCACTCCTAATATTGCTTAACAAGAACAAGAAGGATTACAGTAAAAAACCCTCAAGGTTTGTCAAAGTGGGTGATGTAAATGTAAATGTAGTTGAGCTTATATAGCGCACAGCTACCCGCAGTGGGTGTCCCGGCGCTTGCTTAGGGAACCCTTCCTGGTATTCCCCTGTGAGATAGCAGGGTATCCACAAGGTGAAAGTCAGGCATCCCGCCGCGACGGGCCGTTGTGGAGATTAAGCAAGCTATTGCCCAGAGTCGCAGAGTGTGAACCCGTGAGTCGAGGAGGCACTGGGGCGAGAATTATCGAGTCCGTGGAATTTTTAGCCCAAGACCCCGCCGAGGAGGGGAATTGAACGCTGGTCCAGGACCGATCTCAGCTTCCGGGTCTGCTGCCTCTAACCCCTGAGCCACACTTCTCCACAAAAACACAAACACAAAAACTCTCACCTGCTATGTTAATCTGAGATTACATGTAACAAAATATCTGTCTATCGCCTCTAACACACTGCAATATTGACCAGTTGTTAAATTGGCTTAACAAATATTTTTCACAATGAATAAGTGAGGCCTACTGCCTTTGTCATAACTTTTCATAATAGGTTGATCAGACCTAATGTATCGGACATCATTTTTCCCAGTGCAGCAATCAGGGCTATAGTTTATCACCATAAACAACTGAGTTCTACTGATTTAAGCATACACTTTTCCACAAGCAACCATGAGGCACACAGTCATAACATTAGAAAAGTATGCACAATTACAGTTGGCTTATCAAAATATAATCTCTCCTAAGTAGACCTGAAAAAGGATTCTCATAGAGCAAATCTTCTACATCCATGGTTTGTCACAAGGGGTAACCAACACCAAAACCTGTGCCTACTTTGGTAATCTGTGAGATTCAGTGTACCAAAATACCTATCTGAAGGCTTTAGTATAATAAGAATCTACCCTTAAATGCCTATGGACTTTAACATGTACTGCCTGTTTTGGAACATTTCTTAAGAAACAAACCAGGCCGAAGCAATGATCATTGGCATGGCAGAGGCACTCATGGCTAAACTGTGCGCGCCTCTACAACGCAGCCCGAACAATGAATGCATCTGAGCAATGCATTCTTTTATCACACATGCCTTTTTTACCTCACAATCTCGTGGTAAAGGCATGATCGGTAAAGGGATGTGTGTTAAAGCTCATACCCCAGCCCCTCTGTCCTGAGCCATGAAACCCTGGCCCCTGCCCTTTAAAAAACCTGACTCCCCCTGAGCCCTAAAAACGACCGCGCCCCTAAAACCTAAAATTACCCTGATCCCCTCCTGCCCTGAACCCTAGAACCCTGGCCCCCGCCCTATAAACATTGTCGTATGGTTTATGGGACTCTTTTTGCGTGCATGTTAAGTTAGCATGGCTTATTCGAAGTTTAAATGCCATTTTTCCCTTTTGCTGCTTTTGCACACGGGGTTGTTTTTCGACATCTCTAGACATACATCGTATCCCCAGTCTGTACAGTGAGTGCTAAGGCGCCAAGGTTATCATAATGCGAGCCTGTTTATTGGCTGGTCCGTGTAACACATTCTAGAAACAACAATTTGGAAGCTGCAAGCCGAGAAGGATTTTGGCGCCTTTATCATAGCACACTTGCCAGAATTTCCACCCTCCCTCCTTCTCTAACTCCCTCTTCTCTTCTCCTGTGCCGATACGCTGTTCTCTTCCACCCCGCCTACATCTTTAACTCCCTGTTCTCTTCTCCTGTACTGATCTGCTGCTCTCTTCCACCCCACCTCCTTCATTAACTCTCTGTTCTCTTCTCTCGTGCTGATCTGCTGTTCTCTTCAACCCGCCTCCTTCTCTACATCCCTGTTCTCTTCTCCCATGCTGATCTGCTGCTCTCATCCACCCACCTCCTTCTTTAACTCCCTGTTCTCTTCTCTCGTGCTGATCTGCTGTTCTCTTCCACATCACCTCCTTCTCTAACCCCCTGTTCTCTTCTCTTCTCCTGTGCTGCTCTGTTGCTCTCTTCCACCCCGCCTCATTCTTTAACTCCCTGTTAACTTCCGCTGATCTGCTGCTCTTTTCTACCCCACCTCCTTCTTTAACTCCCTGTTCTCTTCTCCTTTGCTAATCTGCTGCTCTCTTCCACCCCACCTCCTTCTCCACCTCCCTGTTCTCTTCTCCCGTGCTGTTCTGCTGCTCTCTTCCACTCTCTTCCACCCTGCCTCCTTCTCTAACTCCCTGGTCTCTTCTCTTCTCCTGTGCTGATCTGCTGCTCTCTTCCACCCCGCCTCCTTCTTTAACTGCCTGCTTTCTTCTCCTGTGCTAATCTGCTGCTCTCTTCCACCCCGCCTCCTTCTCTGCCTCCCTGTTTTCTTCTCCCGTGTTGATCGGCTGCTCTCTTCCACCCACCTCTTTCTCTAACTCCCTGTTCTCTTCTACTGTGCTGATCTGCTGCTCTCTTCCACATGCATCCTTCTCTAACCGCACACACACATACATATAACCACACGAACACACACAACCACACCACACACACAATCGCACACACAACCACACACACAATCACACCCAACCACACACACAACCACACATACACAAACACACACCTCTCTCTTTCTCTCTCTCTCTCTCTCTCTCTCTCTCTCTCTCTCTCACCTCCTTCTTTAACTCCCTGTTCTCTTCTGCTGTGCTGATCTGCTGCTCTCTTCCACATGCATCCTTCTCTAACTGCACACACACATACATATAACCACGCGCACACACACACACATACAACCACACACACAACCACACGAACACACACAACCACACCTCACACACAATCGCACACACAACCACACACACAACCACACACAACCACACACACAACCACAAACACACACCTCTCTCTCTCTATCTCTCTCTCCCCCCCCGTGTCATGGTATAGGGGGGGGGTGTGAACCTGTGCATCAATGATATTCCAATTGCGCTTCTGACCTCAATTTCACTCCACATCACTTCCGTTTCTTGTCTCGTCATGATGATCTGATGTTTCGCCCTCTTGTCCGCCAGAAGCTTCTTGCGAGGATTGTCTCTGCCGTCTTATTCTTTGTCTGTGGCTCCCCTTCGCCAGTCTCCATCCCTCCAGCCATTCCTGTGCCTCACTGGGTGATTCAAAGAACTAGGGTTTTCCTTCTGCCTCTACTCTGAGCTTGGCAGGATAAAGCATTGCATATTGGAGTTCTCTGTTTCGGAGCTCTCGCTTGACCTCCGTGAAAGTGCGCCGTTGGGCAGATTCGGCTGCCGTGTAGTCTGGGTATAGGGATACTACGCTATTGTCGATTTGAAGAGGTGGCCCAGTCCTGGCCGCTTGTAGGATTGCATCCCTGTCTCTACAATTGAATGTTCTTGCCAGGATAGGCCGAGGGGGGCTCCCGGCTTGGGACGTCCGCCTGGAACTCTATGCGCCCTTTCCACCGAGAAGAATTTGGAGAGTCTGTGAGGGCAGAGTTGCGTCTGTACCATCTCCTCAACAAACAGGTCTAGAGCTGGACCCTTGACAGTTTCCGGAACACCAACTAGATGCACGTTATTGCACCGAGAGCGCCCTTCTTGATCATCGAGTTAGCTGTTTTTGTGCGAACTTCAGTTGGCGCACTTGCTTCTGCAGAGTAGCAGTGTTAGACCTGTCTGCCCTTTGGGTGGTCCCTCCTATTTATTTATTTATTTATTTTTGTCCCCTTACTGCCTCCTAACCTTTGTTTTTTTTTATGTCCACTGGACTTTTTAGGTGTTGACCTAGGGGTTAGGTTCTCCTTGTCCCTATAGTCTTTTTCCCCTGCCTTAGGTGCCTTTTCTGACTAAAACCACGGGTTACACAAAATGGTGGCTTTCAACTGTCACCTGCCTGGCTACCTCGGGAACCAGGGCCATAGAACAGAATGAGGGTTTCCAGAACCTTCTGGACTTCCCTGGACATTCTAGGGTCAGCCTATAAAAGGTGGAATGTTGGGCAGCCATTTTGTAGAGGTTGGCGAGGAGTGGTTTATGGCTGGAGTGGAGGCTGTGGAGCGAGGAGATTAGTGCGCTGAGAGGGGATCTGACTGCCTCGAGGAGTTGCTGTTCCCACCCATGATGCTGTCCCTCTCCCATTGACCTGCCCTAGCAAGAACCAACGAAGAAGCTGAGGGGAGTGAGGTGAGAGGGTCTGAGCCTGCCTCCAGTCTGTGGCCAAGACTGTTACGAAGTGCCATTGCCTGGCTGCTTGCCCCCACACCCCCCTTTTTCTGGACACAGCGTGATTCTCTCGACAAACGGACTGGGTTAGTTCATTTAAAAGAGGAACTTACCAGTCGCCCGTCTGTAGAACCCTGGTCTCCCTGGGCTTCCTGCGTTAGCCTGATCTGGCTGCATCTGAGCTTTAGGAGCGCCTGTGGCCGGTGAAGTGCGGAGCTCGTGAAGCAGAGCTTGCCATGGCCGCGTGTCAAGCCTCTGAATGTGGGTTCGGGAGGCAGGAGTGAGGCACGAGCCGGTCCGTGAACCGGGACCTGTGGGGGAGCCTGCGAAGAAGGGTGCTCTGCGTGGTGAAGTGCGGAGCTCGTGAGGCCGAGGAAGTTGGAGCGTAGCCCCGCCTCGTCGCTGATTAGAGGAGCGCCTGGGGAGGTGGTGCGGCGTGACAGGAGAACGGAGGGAGGAGCCGGCCTTTCCTGTGGCGAAAGGGAAGAAACAGACGAAAGGAAAGCCACTCGCCCGGCGGAAGTCGGGTCCCGCCTCCGAAGTCCTGCGGATATCGTACCTCGGCCAGGACCCGAGTGAGTTTCCCTGGCTTCCCAGCCGTCTGTCATCGGCTGTGTGGACAGAGCAACACCCAGGAGTCTAGTAAGCTGGGAAGACGACTGCGGGGGCTGAGGGGAGGAAATTGGGAGCATAGACTCCTCGACTTGGCCTGATAAAACCCGGGGGGGGGGGGGTTTCCCCGCCCTAATAAAAGAAATCCAATTGGCTGGGTGCAGAGATCATTGAAGGGGGAATTGATAGCAGAGTTTTCTCTACTCTCGGTGTGATTCTCGAGATCAGTTCTTGCCACAAAGTCTCATTAAAAAACATATAGTTAGACTGTGTTGGCGACGTGCCAAAAGCTTTTTTACTGGTAAAAAGTCTTTGGATTCAAAAAGAGGAAACAAGTCCAACAAATAACTTGCTCGGCTATCAACATCCTAGTATGTGAGCCTGGCCTGGGTGCAGTTATTTGGGTCATGTGTGGGCTTCCACGTCATCTCTTTAGGCGCAAAGTTGCAGTAGCGTCACATTTATAATCATGGGATTCCAGACACTGTATACACATATGTTTTAGGCATGGGGTGATTATGTGAATCGCCCAATCGCAGGTTATTGCGCTGAGGCTGGTTATTTGAGCCTGGTAATGCTTACCTAGTTCCAGGGTTGGCATCTCTAGCCCCAAGGTCACACCTCCTCCCCAGGTGCCTCTGACATCTGCTAAACAAGAACTCGTCCACCAATGTCTAACATGTTGGCACATACATGTATCTGTGTGTTTTAAAACCCTAACCAAGCTATGCAGATCAACGTAGCACCGCAGAGCTCCTTTGATCTACAGCTTGGTTAGAGTGTTGGTGCTACCAGCCTAAGTGAGTCACGCACTCTGTCTCAGACTGCACAGTTCACTCATCTGATCTCTGCCGCATGTGCTTTAACCATAGTAGGACACTGGCTGCAATTACTCAAGTTAGTTTCCACATGAGGCTTAATATTTTTCCAAAATGCCTGGGGTTTGTATGAATGTTTTGTTTCTAACACGAGAGAAACATAGTCCAGTACTGGTTAGCACAGTGGTGAACAGCGCCATCTGTATTATAGCGCTAGGAGTCCCCAGCCAGCGACAGAAAGCGCTGTGGATAGGCACATTGTTTTAACCCCTTCGCTGCTAGGCCTTTTCCCCCTCCTGTGCTAAGGCTTTTTTTGGTGTTTTGGGGTAGTGCGCGCTTAGGCCCTTGTAACTTTTTGACCACATAAGGGATCCGCGTCAAATTTGCGTCCTTTTCTTCCAACATCATGGGGATTCTAAAGGCGCCCAGGGTTTGTGGATTCCCTTGGAGGGGTCCCAGAAATTAACCAAAATATAGTGTTTTTTTTGTTTTTTTCAGAAAAATGGGAAAAACGGGCTGCAAATGAAAGCCTCTGGCTTTTTCCCTGAATATGGTATCAAAAAAGGGTTTGTGGGGCTGAATTCTCAATTTTCTCAGCTTTTAGGGAATGACAGTGTTTTGTCAGAGAACCGAAATTTTTCACTCAGTTTTGGCATTTTTCTGGGACATAGCCTATTTTTGCTATTTTTAGAGCTTTCCACCTCCTTCCAGTTAATGGTAGAAATGAGTTTGAAAGCAATAATGGATCCTGGAAAGCTTTACATTTCCGAAAAATAGACAAAATTCTGAATTCAGAAAGGGGTCATTTGTCTAAATCCATGAAGGTTTCGTTATAGAAACTAACAGTTAGATATTGGAATATTTGAAAATTTGTTGAAAACAACGGCCTTTTGTCTCAACGTTTTCACCTATAACTTTCTCTAATTTTGACAGCTCTTGGAAAGCAATATACCGTTACATCCGTTAGACCTTCCTGGTTGTGGGGATATATGGGGCTTGTAGTTTCACCAAGAACCCGACGAACCCAGATCCAAAAACTGAGCAGCAACTTGCAATGGTATTTTTTCATTTACTGGGTATAGTGCACTTTGTCTTGGAAAATGTACACATGGAATAATCTGCATGAAAGACACCTATGTATGTATGAATTGGGTACAAATGATAGAGTTCAGAAACAGTATATAATTGCACATTTTCAAAGTTGGGAATACTCATACTAGCATGAGAATTATTGGTCATTTTTCATAAAGTTTTTTTTTCTACACAATATCTTTCATACAAAGGGAAAAATGCAAGAAAGCTCAATTGGTAATAACAGTTGATTTACATATCTGAATTACCCCAAGTGTCCCGATAAAAATGGTACCTCACTTGTGTGGGTCGGCCTTGTGCCTGCGACAGGAAACGGCGCAAAATGCAACGTGCTCACACCTAAATTTTGCAGTTACAAATTGACCCTTTTTTGGCAAAGTGCCTACCTGTAGTTTTTGCACCCTAGTTCTTCCGGCACCTAGGGAAACCTAGCAAACCTATACATTTTTGAAAAGTAGACACCCAGGGGAATTCAGGATGGGATGACTCGACTGCCTACCACCAGGTTTTGTTACCCAGAATCCCTTGCAAAGCTCAGATTTTGACAAAAAAAACACATTTTCCTCACATTTCTGTGGTGGAAAGTTCTGGAATCTGCGTGGATCAACAAATTTCCACCCACCCAGCGTGCCCCCAGGTCTCCCGAAAGAAATGGTACCTCACTTGTGTGGGTCGGCCTTGTGCCTACGACGGGAAACGGCACAAAATGCAACGTGGTCGCTCCTCAATTTCCCAGTGAAATCTTAAGCTCTTTGGACAAAAAGACTACCTTTTGTTTTTGAGCCGTAGCTCAACCAGCACCTAGGGAAACCTAGCAAACCTATACATTTTTGAAAACTAGACACTCAGGGCAATTCAGGATGGGGTGACTCGTCTGCCTACCCCCAGGTTTTGTTACCCAGAATCCCTTGCAAACATAAATATTTGACCAAAAAAAACACATTTTCCTCACATTTCTGTGGTGGAAAGTTCTGGAATCTGCGTGGTTCAACAAATTTCCACCCACCCAGCGTGCCCCTAGGTCTCCCAAAAAAAATGGTACCTCACTTGCGTGGGTAGGCATAGTGGCTGCGACATGAAACCGCGCAAAACGCAGCATGGTCGCATCTCAATTTCCCAGTGAAATTTAGCACGATTCGGACAAAAAGACTACCTTTTGTTTTTGCGCCGTAGCTCTGCCAGCACCTAGGGAAACCTAGCAACCCTATACATTTTTGAAAACTAGACAACCAGGGCAATTCAGGATGGGGTGATTCGTCTGCCTACCCCCAGGTTTTGTTACCCAGAATCCCTTTCAAACAAAAAAATTTGACCAAAAAAACACATTTTCCTCACATTTCTGTGGGGGAAAGTTCTGGAATCTGCGTGGATCAACAAATTTCCACCCACCCAGCGTGCCCCCAGGTCTCCCGAAAACAATGGTACCCCACTGGCGTGGGTAGGCATAGTGGCTGCGACATGAAACAGCGCAAAACGCAGCATGGTCGCACCTCAATTTCCCAGTGAAATTTTGCACGATTTGGACAAAAAGACTACCTTTTGTTTTTGCGCCGTAGCTCTGCCAGCACCTAGGGAAACCTAGCAAACCTATACATTTCTGAAAACTAGACACCCAGGGCAATTCAGGATGGGGTGACTCGTCTGCCTACCCCCAGGTTTTGTTACCCAGAATCCCTTTCAAACAAAAACATTTAACCAAAAAAACACATTTTCCTCACATTTCTGTGGTGGAAAGTTCTGGAATCTGCGTGGATCAACAAATTTCCATCCATCCAGTGTGCCCCCAGGTCTCCCAAAAAAAATGGTACCTCACTTGCGTGGGTAGGCATAGTGGCTGCGACATGAAACAGCGCAAAACGCAGCATGGTCGCACCTCAATTTCCCAGTGAAATTTAGCACGATTCGGACAAAAAGACTACCTTTTGTTTTTGCGCCGTAGCTCTGCCAGCACCTAGAGAAACCTAGCAAACCTATACATTTCTGAAAACTAGACACCCAGGGCAATTCAGGATGGGGTGACTCGTCTGCCTACCCCCAGGTTTTGTTACCCAGAATCCCTTTCAAACAAAAACATTTGACCAAAAAAACACATTTTCCTCACATTTCTGTGGTGGAAAGTTCTGGAATCTGCGTGGATCAACAAATTTCCATGCACCCAGTGTGCCCCCAGGTCTCCCGAAAAAAATGGTACCTCACTTGCGTGGGTAGGCATAGTGGCTGCGACATGAAACAGCGCAAAACGCAGCATGGTCGCACCTCAATTTCCCAGTGAAATTTAGCACGATTCGGACAAAAAGACTACCTTTTGTTTTTGCGCCGTAGCTCTGCCAGCACCTAGGGAAACCTAGCAAACCTATACATTTCTGAAACCTAGACACCCAGGGCAATTCAGGATGGGGTGACTCGTCTGCCTACCCCCAGGTTTTGTTACCCAGAATCCCTTACAAACATAAAAATTTGACCAAAGAAACACATTTTCCTCACATTTCTGTGGTGGAAAGTTCTGGAATCTGCGTGGATCAACAAATTTCCACCCACCCAGCGTGCCCCCAGGTCTACCGAAAAAAATGGTACCTCACTTGCGTGGGTAGGCATAGTGGCTGCGACATGAAACAGCGCAAAACGCAGCATGGTCGCACCTCAATTTCCCAGTGAAATTTAGCACGATTCGGACAAAAAGACTACCTTTTGTTTTTGCGCCGTAGCTCTGCCAGCACCTAGGGAAACCTAGCAAACCTATACATTTCTGAAAACTAGACACCCAGGGCAATTCAGGATGGGGTGATTCGTCTGCCTACCCCCAGGTTTTGTTACCCAGAATCCCTTTCAAACAAAAAAATTTGACCAAAAAAACACATTTTCCTCACATTTCTGTGGGGGAAAGTTCTGGAATCTGCGTGGATCAACAAATTTCCACCCACCCAGCGTGCCCCCAGGTCTCCCGAAAACAATGGTACCCCACTGGCGTGGGTAGGCATAGTGGCTGCGACATGAAACAGCGCAAAACGCAGCATGGTCGCACCTCAATTTCCCAGTGAAATTTTGCACGATTTGGACAAAAAGACTACCTTTTGTTTTTGCGCCGTAGCTCTGCCAGCACCTAGGTAAACCTAGCAAACCTATACATTTCTGAAAACTAGACACCCAGGGCAATTCAGGATGGGGTGACTCGTCTGCCTACCCCCAGGTTTTGTTACCCAGAATCCCTTTCAAACAAAAACATTTAACCAAAAAAACACATTTTCCTCACATTTCTGTGGTGGAAAGTTCTGGAATCTGCGTGGATCAACAAATTTCCATCCATCCAGTGTGCCCCCAGGTCTCCCAAAAAAAATGGTACCTCACTTGCGTGGGTAGGCATAGTGGCTGCGACATGAAACAGCGCAAAACGCAGCATGGTCGCACCTCAATTTCCCAGTGAAATTTAGCACGATTCGGACAAAAAGACTACCTTTTGTTTTTGCGCCGTAGCTCTGCCAGCACCTAGGGAAACCTAGCAAACCTATACATTTCTGAAAACTAGACACCCAGGGCAATTCAGGATGGGGTGACTCGTCTGCCTACCCCCAGGTTTTGTTACCCAGAATCCCTTTCAAACAAAAAAATTTGACCAAAAAAACACATTTTCCTCACATTTCTGTGGTGGAAAGTTCTGGAATCTGCGTGGATCAACAAATTTCCATGCACCCAGTGTGCCCCCAGGTCTCCCGAAAAAAATGGTACCTCACTTGCGTGGGTAGGCATAGTGGCTGCGACATGAAACAGCGCAAAACGCAGCATGGTCGCACCTCAATTTCCCAGTGAAATTTAGCACGATTCGGACAAAAAGACTACCTTTTGTTTTTGCGCCGTAGCTCTGCCAGCACCTAGGGAAACCTAGCAAACCTATACATTTCTGAAACCTAGACACCCAGGGCAATTCAGGATGGGGTGACTCGTCTGCCTACCCCCAGGTTTTGTTACCCAGAATCCCTTACAAACATAAAAATTTGACCAAAGAAACACATTTTCCTCACATTTCTGTGGTGGAAAGTTCTGGAATCTGCGTGGATCAACAAATTTCCACCCACCCAGCGTGCCCCCAGGTCTACCGAAAAAAATGGTACCTCACTTGCGTGGGTAGGCATAGTGGCTGCGACATGAAACAGCGCAAAACGCAGCATGGTCGCACCTCAATTTCCCAGTGAAATTTAGCACGATTCGGACACAAAGACTACCTTTTGTTTTTGCGCCGTAGCTCTGCCAGCACCTAGGGAAACCTAGCAAACCTATACATTTCTGAAAACTAGACACCCAGGGCAATTCAGGATGGGGTGACTCGTCTGCCTACCCCCAGGTTTTGTTACCCAGAATCCCTTTCAAACAAAAAAATGTGACCAAAAAAACACATTTTCCTCACATTTCTGTGGTGGAAAGTTCTGGAATCTGCGTGGATCAACAAATTTCCACCCACCCAGCGTGCCCCCAGGTCTCCCGAAAAAAATGGTACCTCACTTGCATGGGTAGGCATAGTGGCTGCGACATGAAACAGCGCAAAACGCAGCATGGTCGCACCTCAATTTCCCAGTGAAATTTAGCACGATTCGGACAAAAAGACTACCTTTTGTTTTTGCGCCGTAGCTCTGCCAGCACCTAGGGAAACCTAGCAAACCTATACATTTCTGAAAACTAGACACCCAGGGCAATTCAGGATGGGGTGACTCGTCTGCCTACCCCCAGGTTTTGTTACCCAGAATCCCTTACAAACATAAAAATTTGACCAAAAAAACACATTTTCCTCACATTTCTGTGGTGGAAAGTTCTGGAATCTGCGTGGATCAACAAATTACCATGCACCCAGCGTGCCCCCAGGTCTCCCGAAAAAAATGGTACCTCACTTGCGTGGGTAGGCATAGTGGCTGCGACATGAAACAGCGCAAAACGCAGCATGGTCGCACCTCAATTTCCCAGTGAAATTTTGCACGATTCGGACAAAAAGACTACCTTTTGTTTTTGCGCCGTAGCTCTGCCAGCACCTAGGGAAACCTAGCAAACCTATACATTTCTGAAAACTAGACACCCAGGGCAATTCAGGATGGGGTGACTCGTCTGCCTACCCCCAGGTTTTGTTACCCAGAATCCCTTACAAACATAAAAAGTTGACCAAAAAAACACATTTTCCTCACATTTCTGTGGTGGAAAGTTCTGGAATCTGCGTGGATCAACAAATTTCCACCCACCCAGCGTGCCCCCAGGTCTCCCGAAAAAAATGGTACCTCACTTGCGTGGGTAGGCATAGTGGCTGCGACATGAAACAGCGCAAAACGCAGCATGGTCGCACCTCAATTTCCCAGTGAAATTTTGCACGATTCGGACAAAAAGACTACCTTTTGTTTTTGCGCCGTAGCTCTGCCAGCACCTAAGGAAACCTAGCAAACCTATACATTTTTGAAAACTAGACACCCAGGGGAATTCAGGATGGGGTGACTCGTCTGCCTACCCCCAGGTTTTGTTACCCAGAATCCCTTACAAACATAAAAATGTGACCAAAAAAACACATTTTTCTCACATTTCTGTGGTGGAAAGTTCTGGAATCTGCGTGGATCAACAAATTTTCACTCACCCAGCGTGCCCCCAGGTCTCCCGAAAAAAATGGTACCTCACTTGCGTGGGTAGGCATAGTGGCTGCGACATGAAACAGCGCAAAACGCAGCATGGTCGCACCTCAATTTCCCAGTGAAATTTAGCACGATTCGGACAAAAAGACTACCTTTTGTTTTTGCGCCGTAGCTCTGCCAGCACCTAGGGAAACCTAGCAAACCTATACATTTTTGAAAACTAGACACCCAGGGGAATTCAGGATGGGGTGACTCGTCTGCCTACCCCCAGGTTTTGTTACCCAGAATCCCTTTCAAACAAAACAATTTGACCAAAAAAACACATTTTCCTCACATTTCTGTGGGGGAAAGTTCTGGAATCTGCGTGGATCAACAAATTTCCACCCACCCAGCGTGCCCCCAGGTCTCCCGAAAACAATGGTACCCCACTGGCGTGGGTAGGCATAGCGGCTGCGACATGAAACAGCGCAAAACGCAGCATGGTCGCACCTCAATTTCCCAGTGAAATTTTGCACGATTTGGACAAAAAGACTACCTTTTGTTTTTGCGCCGTAGCTCTGCCAGCACCTAGGGAAACCTAGCAAACCTATACATTTCTGAAAACTAGACACCCAGGGCAATTCAGGATGGGGTGACTCGTCTGCCTACCCCCAGGTTTTGTTACCCAGAATCCCTTTCAAACAAAAACATTTGACCAAAAAAACACATTTTCCTCACATTTCTGTGGTGGAAAGTTCTGGAATCTGCGTGGATCAACAAATTTCCATGCACCCAGTGTGCCCCCAGGTCTCCCGAAAAAAATGGTACCTCACTTGCGTGGGTAGGCATAGTGGCTGCGACATGAAACAGCGCAAAACGCAGCATGGTCGCACCTCAATTTCCCAGTGAAATTTAGCACGATTCGGACAAAAAGACTACCTTTTGTTTTTGCGCCGTAGCTCTGCCAGCACCTAGGGAAACCTAGCAAACCTATACATTTCTGAAAACTAGACACCCAGGGCAATTCAGGATGGGGTGACTCGTCTGCCTACCCCCAGGTTTTGTTACCCAGAATCCCTTTCAAACAAAAACATTTGACCAAAAAAACACATTTTCCTCACATTTCTGTGGTGGAAAGTTCTGGAATCTGCGTGGATCAACAAATTTCCATGCACCCAGTGTGCCCCCAGGTCTCCCGAAAAAAATGGTACCTCACTTGCGTGGGTAGGCATAGTGGCTGCGACATGAAACAGCGCAAAACGCAGCATGGTCGCACCTCAATTTCCCAGTGAAATTTAGCACGATTCGGACAAAAAGACTACCTTTTGTTTTTGCGCCGTAGCTCTGCCAGCACCTAGGGAAACCTAGCAAACCTATACATTTCTGAAACCTAGACACCCAGGGCAATTCAGGATGGGGTGACTCGTCTGCCTACCCCCAGGTTTTGTTACCCAGAATCCCTTACAAACATAAAAATTTGACCAAAGAAACACATTTTCCTCACATTTCTGTGGTGGAAAGTTCTGGAATCTGCGTGGATCAACAAATTTCCACCCACCCAGCGTGCCCCCAGGTCTACCGAAAAAAATGGTACCTCACTTGCGTGGGTAGGCATAGTGGCTGCGACATGAAACAGCGCAAAACGCAGCATGGTCGCACCTCAATTTCCCAGTGAAATTTAGCACGATTCGGACAAAAAGACTACCTTTTGTTTTTGCGCCGTAGCTCTGCCAGCACCTAGGGAAACCTAGCAAACCTATACATTTCTGAAAACTAGACACCCAGGGCAATTCAGGATGGGGTGACTCGTCTGCCTACCCCCAGGTTTTGTTACCCAGAATCCCTTTCAAACAAAAAAATGTGACCAAAAAAACACATTTTCCTCACATTTCTGTGGTGGAAAGTTCTGGAATCTGCGTGGATCAACAAATTTCCACCCACCCAGCGTGCCCCCAGGTCTCCCGAAAAAAATGGTACCTCACTTGCATGGGTAGGCATAGTGGCTGCGACATGAAACAGCGCAAAACGCAGCATGGTCGCACCTCAATTTCCCAGTGAAATTTAGCACGATTCGGACAAAAAGACTACCTTTTGTTTTTGCGCCGTAGCTCTGCCAGCACCTAGGGAAACCTAGCAAACCTATACATTTATGAAAACTAGACACCCAGGGCAATTCAGGATGGGGTGACTCGTCTGCCTACCCCCAGGTTTTGTTACCCAGAATCCCTTACAAACATAAAAATTTGACCAAAAAAACACATTTTCCTCACATTTCTGTGGTGGAAAGTTCTGGAATCTGCGTGGATCAACAAATTACCACCCACCCAGCGTGCCCCCAGGTCTCCCGAAAAAAATGGTACCTCACTTGCGTGGGTAGGCATAGTGGCTGCGACATGAAACAGCGCAAAACGCAGCATGGTCGCACCTCAATTTCCCAGTGAAATTTTGCACGATTCGGACAAAAAGACTACCTTTTGTTTTTGCGCCGTAGCTCTGCCAGCACCTAGGGAAACCTAGCAAACCTATACATTTCTGAAAACTAGACACCCAGGGCAATTCAGGATGGGGTGACTCGTCTGCCTACCCCCAGGTTTTGTTACCCAGAATCCCTTACAAACATAAAAATTTGACCAAAAAAACACATTTTCCTCACATTTCTGTGGTGGAAAGTTCTGGAATCTGCGTGGATCAACAAATTACCACCCACCCAGCGTGCCCCCAGGTCTCCCGAAAAAAATGGTACCTCACTTGCGTGGGTAGGCATAGTGGCTGCGACATGAAACAGCGCAAAACGCAGCATGGTCGCACCTCAATTTCCCAGTGAAATTTTGCACGATTCGGACAAAAAGACTACCTTTTGTTTTTGCGCCGTAGCTCTGCCAGCACCTAGGGAAACCTAGCAAACCTATACATTTCTGAAAACTAGACACCCAGGGCAATTCAGGATGGGGTGACTCGTCTGCCTACCCCCAGGTTTTGTTACCCAGAATCCCTTACAAACATAAAAAGTTGACCAAAAAAACACATTTTCCTCACATTTCTGTGGTGGAAAGTTCTGGAATCTGCGTGGATCAACAAATTTCCACCCACCCAGCGTGCCCCCAGGTCTCCC
Source organism: Lissotriton helveticus (assembly GCF_964261635.1). Classification (NCBI taxonomy): domain Eukaryota; kingdom Metazoa; phylum Chordata; class Amphibia; order Caudata; family Salamandridae; genus Lissotriton; species Lissotriton helveticus. The sequence goes on along the minus strand of NC_136057.1, from coordinate 8,687,109 downwards.
GAAAAAAATGGTACCTCACTTGCGTGGGTAGGCATAGTGGCTGCGACATGAAACAGCGCAAAACGCAGCATGGTCGCACCTCAATTTCCCAGTGAAATTTTGCACGATTCGGACAAAAAGACTACCTTTTGTTTTTGCGCCGTAGCTCTGCCAGCACCTAAGGAAACCTAGCAAACCTATACATTTTTGAAAACTAGACACCCAGGGGAATTCAGGATGGGGTGACTTGTCTGCCTACCCCCAGGTTTTGTTACCCAGAATCCCTTACAAACATAAAAATGTGACCAAAAAAACACATTTTTCTCACATTTCTGTGGTGGAAAGTTCTGGAATCTGCGTGGATCAACAAATTTTCACTCACCCAGCGTGCCCCCAGGTCTCCCGAAAAAAATGGTACCTCACTTGCGTGGGTAGGCATAGTGGCTGCGACATGAAACAGCGCAAAACGCAGCATGGTCGCACCTCAATTTCCCAGTGAAATTTAGCACGATTCGGACAAAAAGACTACCTTTTGTTTTTGCGCCGTAGCTCTGCCAGCACCTAGGGAAACCTAGCAAACCTATACATTTTTGAAAACTAGACACCCAGGGGAATTCAGGATGGGGTGACTCGTCTGCCTACCCCCAGGTTTTGTTACCCAGAATCCCTTACAAACATACAAATTTGACCAAAAAAACACATTTTCCTCACATTTCTGTGGTGGAAAGTTCTGGAATCTGCGTGGAGCAACAAATTTCCACCCACCCAGCGTGCCCCCAGGTCTCCCGAAAAAAATGGTACCTCACTTGCGTGGGTAGGCATAGTGGCTGCGACATGAAACAGCGCAAAACGCAGCATGGTCGCACCTCAATTTCCCAGTGAAATTTAGCACGATTCGGACAAAAAGACTACCTTTTGTTTTTGCGCCGTAGCTCTGCCAGCACCTAGGGAAACCTAGCAAACCTATACATTTCTGAAAACTAGACACCCAGGGCAATTCAGGATGGGGTGACTCGTCTGCCTACCCCCAGGTTTTGTTACCCAGAATCCCTTACAAACATAAAAATTTGACCAAAAAAACACATTTTCCTCACATTTCTGTGGTGGAAAGTTCTGGAATCTGCGTGGAGCAACAAATTTCCACCCACCCAGCGTGCCCCCAGGTCTCCCAAAAAAAATGGTACCTCACTTGCGTGGGTAGGCATAGTGGCTGCGACATGAAACAGCGCAAAACGCAGCATGGTTGCACCTCAATTTCCCAGTGAAATTTAGCACGATTCGGACAAAAAGACTACCTTTTGTTTTTGCGCCGTAGCTCTGCCAGCACCTAGGGAAACCTAGCAAACCTATACATTTCTGAAAACTAGACACCCAGGGCAATTCAGGATGGGGTGACTCGTCTGCCTACCCCCAGGTTTTGTTACCCAGAATCCCTTACAAACATAAAAAGTTGACCAAAAAAACACATTTTCCTCACATTTCTGTGGTGGAAAGTTCTGGAATCTGCGTGGATCAACAAATTTCCACCCACCCAGCGTGCCCCCAGGTCTCCCGAAAAAAATGGTACCTCACTTGCGTGGGTAGGCATAGTGGCTGCGACATGAAACAGCGCAAAACGCAGCATGGTCGCACCTCAATTTCCCAGTGAAATTTTGCACGATTCGGACAAAAAGACTACCTTTTGTTTTTGCGCCGTAGCTCTGCCAGCACCTAAGGAAACCTAGCAAACCTATACATTTTTGAAAACTAGACACCCAGGGGAATTCAGGATGGGGTGACTCGTCTGCCTACCCCCAGGTTTTGTTACCCAGAATCCCTTACAAACATAAAAATGTGACCAAAAAAACACATTTTTCTCACATTTCTGTGGTGGAAAGTTCTGGAATCTGCGTGGATCAACAAATTTTCACTCACCCAGCGTGCCCCCAGGTCTCCCGAAAAAAATGGTACCTCACTTGCGTGGGTAGGCATAGTGGCTGCGACATGAAACAGCGCAAAACGCAGCATGGTCGCACCTCAATTTCCCAGTGAAATTTTGCACGATTCGGACAAAAAGACTACCTTTTGTTTTTGCGCCGTAGCTCTGCCAGCACCTAGGGAAACCTAGCAAACCTATACATTTCTGAAAACTAGACACCCAGGGCAATTCAGGATGGGGTGACTCGTCTGCCTACCCCCAGGTTTTGTTACCCAGAATCCCTTACAAACATAAAAAGTTGACCAAAAAAACACATTTTCCTCACATTTCTGTGGTGGAAAGTTCTGGAATCTGCGTGGATCAACAAATTTCCACCCACCCAGCGTGCCCCCAGGTCTCCCGAAAAAAATGGTACCTCACTTGCGTGGGTAGGCATAGTGGCTGCGACATGAAACAGCGCAAAACGCAGCATGGTCGCACCTCAATTTCCCAGTGAAATTTTGCACGATTCGGACAAAAAGACTACCTTTTGTTTTTGCGCCGTAGCTCTGCCAGCACCTAAGGAAACCTAGCAAACCTATACATTTTTGAAAACTAGACACCCAGGGGAATTCAGGATGGGGTGACTCGTCTGCCTACCCCCAGGTTTTGTTACCCAGAATCCCTTACAAACATAAAAATGTGACCAAAAAAACACATTTTTCTCACATTTCTGTGGTGGAAAGTTCTGGAATCTGCGTGGATCAACAAATTTTCACTCACCCAGCGTGCCCCCAGGTCTCCCGAAAAAAATGGTACCTCACTTGCGTGGGTAGGCATAGTGGCTGCGACATGAAACAGCGCAAAACGCAGCATGGTCGCACCTCAATTTCCCAGTGAAATTTAGCACGATTCGGACAAAAAGACTACCTTTTGTTTTTGCGCCGTAGCTCTGCCAGCACCTAGGGAAACCTAGCAAACCTATACATTTTTGAAAACTAGACACCCAGGGAAATTCAGGATGGGGTGACTCGTCTGCCTACCCCCAGGTTTTGTTACCCAGAATCCCTTACAAACATAAAAATTTGACCAAAAAAACACATTTTCCTCACATTTCTGTGGTGGAAAGTTCTGGAATCTGCGTGGAGCAACAAATTTCCACCCACCCAGCGTGCCCCCAGGTCTCCCGAAAAAAATGGTACCTCACTTGCGTGGGTAGGCATAGTGGCTGCGACATGAAACAGCGCAAAACGCAGCATGGTCGCACCTCAATTTCCCAGTGAAATTTAGCACGATTCGGACAAAAAGACTACCTTTTGTTTTTGCGCCGTAGCTCTGCCAGCACCTAGGGAAACCTAGCAAACCTATACATTTCTGAAAACTAGACACCCAGGGCAATTCAGGATGGGGTGACTCGTCTGCCTACCCCCAGGTTTTGTTACCCAGAATCCCTTACAAACATAAAAATTTGACCAAAAAAACACATTTTCCTCACATTTCTGTGGTGGAAAGTTCTGGAATCTGCGTGGAGCAACAAATTTCCACCCACCCAGCGTGCCCCCAGGTCTCCCAAAAAAAATGGTACCTCACTTGCGTGGGTAGGCATAGTGGCTGCGACATGAAACAGCGCAAAACGCAGCATGGTTGCACCTCAATTTCCCAGTGAAATTTAGCACGATTCGGACAAAAAGACTACCTTTTGTTTTTGCGCCGTAGCTCTGCCAGCACCTAGGGAAACCTAGCAAACCTATACATTTCTGAAAACTAGACACCCAGGGCAATTCAGGATGGGGTGACTCGTCTGCCTACCCCCAGGTTTTGTTACCCAGAATCCCTTACAAACATAAAAAGTTGACCAAAAAAACACATTTTCCTCACATTTCTGTGGTGGAAAGTTCTGGAATCTGCGTGGATCAACAAATTTCCACCCACCCAGCGTGCCCCCAGGTCTCCCGAAAAAAATGGTACCTCACTTGCGTGGGTAGGCATAGTGGCTGCGACATGAAACAGCGCAAAACGCAGCATGGTCGCACCTCAATTTCCCAGTGAAATTTTGCACGATTCGGACAAAAAGACTACCTTTTGTTTTTGCGCCGTAGCTCTGCCAGCACCTAAGGAAACCTAGCAAACCTATACATTTTTGAAAACTAGACACCCAGGGGAATTCAGGATGGGGTGACTCGTCTGCCTACCCCAAGGTTTTGTTACCCAGAATCCCTTACAAACATAAAAATGTGACCAAAAAAACACATTTTTCTCACATTTCTGTGGTGGAAAGTTCTGGAATCTGCGTGGATCAACAAATTTTCACTCACCCAGCGTGCCCCCAGGTCTCCCGAAAAAAATGGTACCTCACTTGCGTGGGTAGGCATAGTGGCTGCGACATGAAACAGCGCAAAACGCAGCATGGTCGCACCTCAATTTCCCAGTGAAATTTAGCACGATTCGGACAAAAAGACTACCTTTTGTTTTTGCGCCGTAGCTCTGCCAGCACCTAGGGAAACCTAGCAAACCTATACATTTTTGAAAACTAGACACCCAGGGAAATTCAGGATGGGGTGACTCGTCTGCCTACCCCCAGGTTTTGTTACCCAGAATCCCTTACAAACATAAAAATTTGACCAAAAAAACACATTTTCCTCACATTTCTGTGGTGGAAAGTTCTGGAATCTGCGTGGAGCAACAAATTTCCACCCACCCAGCGTGCCCCCAGGTCTCCCGAAAAAAATGGTACCTCACTTGCGTGGGTAGGCATAGTGGCTGCGACATGAAACAGCGCAAAACGCAGCATGGTCGCACCTCAATTTCCCAGTGAAATTTAGCACGATTCGGACAAAAAGACTACCTTTTGTTTTTGCGCCGTAGCTCTGCCAGCACCTAGGGAAACCTAGCAAACCTATACATTTCTGAAAACTAGACACCCAGGGCAATTCAGGATGGGGTGACTCGTCTGCCTACCCCCAGGTTTTGTTACCCAGAATCCCTTACAAACATAAAAATTTGACCAAAAAAACACATTTTCCTCACATTTCTGTGGTGGAAAGTTCTGGAATCTGCGTGGAGCAACAAATTTCCACCCACCCAGCGTGCCCCCAGGTCTCCCAAAAAAAATGGTACCTCACTTGCGTGGGTAGGCATAGTGGCTGCGACATGAAACAGCGCAAAACGCAGCATGGTTGCACCTCAATTTCCCAGTGAAATTTAGCACGATTCGGACAAAAAGACTACCTTTTGTTTTTGCGCCGTAGCTCTGCCAGCACCTAGGGAAACCTAGCAAACCTATACATTTCTGAAAACTAGACACCCAGGGCAATTCAGGATGGGGTGACTCGTCTGCCTACCCCCAGGTTTTGTTACCCAGAATCCCTTACAAACATAAAAATTTGACCAAAAAAACACATTTTCCTCACATTTCTGTGGTGGAAAGTTCTGGAATCTGCGTGGAGCAACAAATTTCCACCCACCCAGCGTGCCCCCAGGTCTCCCAAAAAAAATGGTACCTCACTTGCGTGGGTAGGCATAGTGGCTGCGACATGAAACAGCGCAAAACGCAGCATGGTCGCACCTCAATTTCCCAGTGAAATTTAGCACGATTCGGACAAAAAGACTACCTTTTGTTTTTGCGCCGTAGCTCTGCCAGCACCTAGGGAAACCTAGCAAACCTATACATTTTTGAAAACTAGACACCCAGGGGAATTCAGGATGGGGTGACTCGTCTGCCTACCCCCAGGTTTTGTTACCCAGAATCCCTTACAAACATAAAAATTTGACCAAAAAAACACATTTTCCTCACATTTCTGTGGTGGAAAGTTCTGGAATCTGCGTGGAGCAACAAATTTCCACTCACCCAGCGTGCCCCCAGGTCTCCCGAAAAAAACGGTACCTCACTTGCGTGGATAGACATAGTGGCTGCAACAGGAAACGGTTCAAATCGTACGGTGGTGAATTTACATTACCTTATTGCAAAACTACCTTGATTTTGGGGGGGGGGATCTGAATTTGTGGCCCGGGGCTCGGTGGTATTCTTTGCAAAGTAGCAAACCCAAACAGTTCTGAAAACTAGACACCTGGGGGAGTCCAGGGAGGTATGGCATGCATGGGTCCCCCAATGTTTTCCTACCCAGAACTCTCTGCAAACCTTAAAATTAGGTAAAAATTGCCCTTTTCCAAACTTTTTGGCGTGGGATCGCCGTGCCGGCAAAAAAGTCGTACCACCCTGCGCTCCCCTTGTTCTCCCGAGTAAAAGGATACCTCACTTGTGTGGGTGCCCCAAAGCAGAACACCCCAAAAATGAATTTTGAAAAAAGTAGTTTTTACTCACATTTACGTTTTACAAATTAAGCACCCCAGCCTAAGTCACTTGCCTTTGGCCCACCCACACAAGTGAGGTATCATTTTACTCGGGAGAACAAGGGAAACGCTGGGTAGTAGGACATTTGTTCCGGCAGCGAGATCCCACCCAAAAAAGTATGGAAAAGTGGGTTTTTGGACCAAAATTTCAGGTTTGCAGGGGTTTCTGGGTAGCAAAACATTGGGCGACCCACGCATGCCATACCACCCTGGACTCCCCCGGGTGTCTAGTTCTCAGAACTGTTTGGGTTTGGTAGTTTCCAAAGATGCCTGCCAAGCCCCGGGCCAAAAGCTCAGGTGACCCCCTCAAAAAATAAGATTATTTGGCTAAAGGTAATGTTTTCGTCTCCACAGTATGAATTGGGCCTTTTCCTAAAGCAGCCGCTATGCCTAACCACGCAAGTGAGGTACCATTTTTATCGGGAGACCTTGGGGAACGCTGGGTGGGAGGTAATTTGTGTGAGCCCAGTGATGCCACGCTTTCCCACACTAAAACGTGTGAAAAAACTGATTTTTTCCAAGCAAAAAATGAGGTTTGCAAGGGATTCTGGGTAAAGGAACGTTGGAGGATCCACGCAAGCCATACCTCCTTGGAAGCCCCCGGGTGTCTACTTTTCAGAAATGTGTGGGTTTGGTAGGTTTCCCTAGATGGCTGTCTCGCACGGGGCCAAAAACCCGGGTAACCCCTCTTGCAAAAGCTGGTGGACATGAATTCTCCAGCTTTTGCAAGAGGGGTTACCTGGGTTTCTGGCCCCGTGCGAGACAGCCATCAAGGGAAACCTACCAAACCCACACATTTCTGAAAAGTAGACACCCGGGGGAGTCCAGGGAGGTATGGCATGCATGGGTCCCCCAATGTTTTCCTACCCAGAACTCCTTGCAAACCTTAATTAGGTAAAAATAGCACTTTTCCAAACATTTTGCCGTGGGATCGCCGTGCCGGCAAAAATGTCCTACCACCCAGCGTTCCCCTTGTTCTCCCGAGTAAAAGGGTACCTCACCTTAACAGAGTTACTCAAAAGTCAAACATTCAAGCACGGCTATCTATTCCTCAAAGACACACACATACAGGTTGGATTTGGCACGAGGGCGAGTGATGGTTCAGTATATAAAATTTTATTAACAAGATATTTCAAAAAAATGAAATGCTCTGTCAATAAATAAATGCATAAAAACCGAACCAGTGACTCGCAACTCGTGAGCTGTAAAGCCACGACAAGGCACCAACCGTTTTACAGGCCATTCACGCACCTTTCATACCTGATACAAACAAGACCACTGACACCATCTGGAATAAAAGCAACACATTACAACAATCACAATAAGGGACAAGGTACACCCTAATGCAGAAAGAGAAAAAAAAACAATTATTACTGCACACCCATCTAATCCGCAAGCACACACACATACTGGTTGGATTTGGCACGAGGGTGAGTGATGATTCAGTACATACAATTGTATACGCAAGTAATTTCACAAAAATGAAATACACTGTGTATAATTGCAAGTATGATAAACTGAACCACTGACTCACAGCTCGTGAGCTGTAAAGCCACGTCAAGGCACCAACCTCTTTACAGGCCATTCATACACCTTTCGTACGTGTGACACATTCAAAACATTCACAACGCCAGCCGCGGACCCATCACATTGCAACACTCACACCAGCAAACAGCGCCATTCAAGGGCCCATCACTTTCACACGCCCACATTTCTGACACTGGAACTACACAAATTGATGGACTGCGTGGAGTGTCACTCAACAAGCAGTGTGTGCAGTGACCAACAGAAAGTAACTACTCACACACCGCCAGCCGAGCGCCAGTCCACCCACACCACCAGCCAAGCACCAGACCATGCACACCGCCAGCCAAACACTCAGCGCACACCACCAGCCAAGCGCCTCTCCACGCACACCGCCAGCCAAGCACCACTCCGTGCACAGACAGCTAAACACCGCTCCACGCACACCCTCCAGCCAAGTACCACTCCACAAACACCACCAGCCAAGCGCCACTCCACACACACTGCCAGCCAAGCACCATTCCACACACACTGCCAGCCAAGCACCACTCCACACACACCGCCAGCCAAGCAGCACTCCACACACACCCCCAGCCAAGCACCACTCCACACACACCGCCAGCCAAGCAGCACTCCACACACACCGCCAGCCAAGCAGCACTCCACACACACCGCCAGCCAAGCACCACTCCATGCACACCGCCAGCCAAGCACCACTCCATGCACAGACAGCCAAGCACCACTCCACGAACACCACCAGCCAAGCACCACTCCACACACACCGCCAGCCAAGCACCACTCCACACACACCGCCAGCCAAGCACCACTCCACACACACCGCCAGCCAAGCACCACTCCACACACACCTCCAGCCAAGCACCACTCCACACACACCGCCAGCCAAGCACCACTCCATGCACAGACAGCCAAGTACCACTCCACGAACACCACCAGCCAAGCGCCACTCCACACACACCGCCAGCCAAGCACCAGCCGGCACAAACCACAAACACATTTAGAATTCTTTTTTTGAAAATAACACTAAACAAATGGAAATACCTACAAATCAGGTAACACAAATTCTTAAAATAAAAACTTTGCACTAATGCCAATCCTTGAAACAAACTAAAAATGTTTTACAGAATGCAGACCAAGCAATTCACTTTACAGCTCAATCAAACTCCCAATAGTTCTTTTGCGTGTGGTACGATTTAAAACAAGCTGACATACACAATGCAGGCTTAGAAAAACACATTTTCCTCACATTTCTGTGGTGGAAAGTTCTGGAATCTGCGTGGATCAACAAATTTCCACCCACCCAGCGTGCCCCCAGGTCTCCCGAAAAAAATGGTACCTCACTTGCATGGGTAGGCATAGTGGCTGCGACATGAAACAGCGCAAAACGCAGCATGGTCGCACCTCAATTTCCCAGTGAAATTTAGCACGATTCGGACAAAAAGACTACCTTTTGTTTTTGCGCCGTAGCTCTGCCAGCACCTAGGGAAACCTAGCAAACCTATACATTTCTGAAAACTAGACACCCAGGGCAATTCAGGATGGGGTGACTCGTCTGCCTACCCCCAGGTTTTGTTACCCAGAATCCCTTACAAACATAAAAATTTGACCAAAAAAACACATTTTCCTCACATTTCTGTGGTGGAAAGTTCTGGAATCTGCGTGGATCAACAAATTACCACCCACCCAGCGTGCCCCCAGGTCTCCCGAAAAAAATGGTACCTCACTTGCGTGGGTAGGCATAGTGGCTGCGACATGAAACAGCGCAAAACGCAGCATGGTCGCACCTCAATTTCCCAGTGAAATTTTGCACGATTCGGACAAAAAGACTACCTTTTGTTTTTGCGCCGTAGCTCTGCCAGCACCTAGGGAAACCTAGCAAACCTATACATTTCTGAAAACTAGACACCCAGGGCAATTCAGGATGGGGTGACTCGTCTGCCTACCCCCAGGTTTTGTTACCCAGAATCCCTTACAAACATAAAAAGTTGACCAAAAAAACACATTTTCCTCACATTTCTGTGGTGGAAAGTTCTGGAATCTGCGTGGATCAACAAATTTCCACCCACCCAGCGTGCCCCCAGGTCTCCCGAAAAAAATGGTACCTCACTTGCGTGGGTAGGCATAGTGGCTGCGACATGAAACAGCGCAAAACGCAGCATGGTCGCACCTCAATTTCCCAGTGAAATTTTGCACGATTCGGACAAAAAGACTACCTTTTGTTTTTGCGCCGTAGCTCTGCCAGCACCTAGGGAAACCTAGCAAACCTATACATTTCTGAAAACTAGACACCCAGGGCAATTCAGGATGGGGTGACTCGTCTGCCTACCCCCAGGTTTTGTTACCCAGAATCCCTTACAAACATAAAAAGTTGACCAAAAAAACACATTTTCCTCACATTTCTGTGGTGGAAAGTTCTGGAATCTGCGTGGATCAACAAATTTCCACCCACCCAGCGTGCCCCCAGGTCTCCCGAAAAAAATGGTACCTCACTTGCGTGGGTAGGCATAGTGGCTGCGACATGAAACAGCGCAAAACGCAGCATGGTCGCACCTCAATTTCCCAGTGAAATTTTGCACGATTCGGACAAAAAGACTACCTTTTGTTTTTGCGCCGTAGCTCTGCCAGCACCTAAGGAAACCTAGCAAACCTATACATTTTTGAAAACTAGACACCCAGGGGAATTCAGGATGGGGTGACTCGTCTGCCTACCCCCAGGTTTTGTTACCCAGAATCCCTTACAAACATAAAAATGTGACCAAAAAAACACATTTTTCTCACATTTCTGTGGTGGAAAGTTCTGGAATCTGCGTGGATCAACAAATTTTCACTCACCCAGCGTGCCCCCAGGTCTCCCGAAAAAAATGGTACCTCACTTGCGTGGGTAGGCATAGTGGCTGCGACATGAAACAGCGCAAAACGCAGCATGGTCGCACCTCAATTTCCCAGTGAAATTTAGCACGATTCGGACAAAAAGACTACCTTTTGTTTTTGCGCCGTAGCTCTGCCAGCACCTAGGGAAACCTAGCAAACCTATACATTTTTGAAAACTAGACACCCAGGGGAATTCAGGATGGGGTGACTCGTCTGCCTACCCCCAGGTTTTGTTACCCAGAATCCCTTACAAACATAAAAATTTGACCAAAAAAACACATTTTCCTCACATTTCTGTGGTGGAAAGTTCTGGAATCTGCGTGGAGCAACAAATTTCCACCCACCCAGCGTGCCCCCAGGTCTCCCGAAAAAAATGGTACCTCACTTGCGTGGGTAGGCATAGTGGCTGCGACATGAAACAGCGCAAAACGCAGCATGGTCGCACCTCAATTTCCCAGTGAAATTTAGCACGATTCGGACAAAAAGACTACCTTTTGTTTTTGCGCCGTAGCTCTGCCAGCACCTAGGGAAACCTAGCAAACCTATACATTTCTGAAAACTAGACACCCAGGGCAATTCAGGATGGGGTGACTCGTCTGCCTACCCCCAGGTTTTGTTACCCAGAATCCCTTACAAACATAAAAATTTGACCAAAAAAACACATTTTCCTCACATTTCTGTGGTGGAAAGTTCTGGAATCTGCGTGGAGCAACAAATTTCCACCCACCCAGCGTGCCCCCAGGTCTCCCAAAAAAAATGGTACCTCACTTGCGTGGGTAGGCATAGTGGCTGCGACATGAAACAGCGCAAAACGCAGCATGGTTGCACCTCAATTTCCCAGTGAAATTTAGCACGATTCGGACAAAAAGACTACCTTTTGTTTTTGCGCCGTAGCTCTGCCAGCACCTAGGGAAACCTAGCAAACCTATACATTTCTGAAAACTAGACACCCAGGGCAATTCAGGATGGGGTGACTCGTCTGCCTACCCCCAGGTTTTGTTACCCAGAATCCCTTACAAACATAAGAATTTGACCAAAAAAACACATTTTCCTCACATTTCTGTGGTGGAAAGTTCTGGAATCTGCGTGGAGCAACAAATTTCCACCCACCCAGCGTGCCCCCAGGTCTCCCAAAAAAAATGGTACCTCACTTGCGTGGGTAGGCATAGTGGCTGCGACATGAAACAGCGCAAAACGCAGCATGGTTGCACCTCAATTTCCCAGTGAAATTTAGCACGATTCGGACAAAAAGACTACCTTTTGTTTTTGCGCCGTAGCTCTGCCAGCACCTAGGGAAACCTAGCAAACCTATACATTTTTGAAAACTAGACACCCAGGGGAATTCAGGATGGGGTGACTCGTCTGCCTACCCCCAGGTTTTGTTACCCAGAATCCCTTACAAACATAAATATTTGACCAAAAAAACACATTTTCCTCACATTTCTGTGGTGGAAAGTTCTGGAATCTGCGTGGAGCAACAAATTTCCACCCACCCAGCGTGCCCCCAGGTCTCCCGAAAAAAATGGTACCTCACTTGCGTGGGTAGGCATAGTGGCTGCGACATGAAACAGCGCAAAACGCAGCATGGTCGCACCTCAATTTCCCAGTGAAATTTAGCACGATTCGGACAAAAAGACTACCTTTTGTTTTTGCGCCGTAGCTCTGCCAGCACCTAGGGAAACCTAGCAAACCTATACATTTCTGAAAACTAGACACCCAGGGCAATTCAGGATGGGGTGACTCGTCTGCCTACCCCCAGGTTTTGTTACCCAGAATCCCTTACAAACATAAAAATTTGACCAAAAAAACACATTTTCCTCACATTTCTGTGGTGGAAAGTTCTGGAATCTGCGTGGAGCAACAAATTTCCACCCACCCAGCGTGCCCCCAGGTCTCCCGAAAAAAATGGTACCTCACTTGCGTGGGTAGGCATAGTGGCTGCGACATGAAACAGCGCAAAACGCAGCATGGTCGCACCTCAATTTCCCAGTGAAATTTAGCACGATTCGGACAAAAAGACTACCTTTTGTTTTTGCGCCGTAGCTCTGCCAGCACCTAGGGAAACCTAGCAAACCTATACATTTCTGAAAACTAGACACCCAGGGCAATTCAGGATGGGGTGACTCGTCTGCCTACCCCCAGGTTTTGTTACCCAGAATCCCTTACAAACATAAAAATTTGACCAAAAAAACACATTTTCCTCACATTTCTGTGGTGGAAAGTTCTGGAATCTGCGTGGAGCAACAAATTTCCACCCACCCAGCGTGCCCCCAGGTCTCCCAAAAAAAATGGTACCTCACTTGCGTGGGTAGGCATAGTGGCTGCGACATGAAACAGCGCAAAACGCAGCATGGTTGCACCTCAATTTCCCAGTGAAATTTAGCACGATTCGGACAAAAAGACTACCTTTTGTTTTTGCGCCGTAGCTCTGCCAGCACCTAGGGAAACCTAGCAAACCTATACATTTTTGAAAACTAGACACCCAGGGGAATTCAGGATGGGGTGACTCGTCTGCCTACCCCCAGGTTTTGTTACCCAGAATCCCTTACAAACATAAAACTTTGACCAAAAAAACACATTTTCCTCACATTTCTGTGGTGGAAAGTTCTGGAATCTGCGTGGAGCAACAAATTTCCACCCACCCAGCGTGCCCCCAGGTCTCCCGAAAAAAATGGTACCTCACTTGCGTGGGTAGGCATAGTGGCTGCGACATGAAACAGCGCAAAACGCAGCATGGTCGCACCTCAATTTCCCAGTGAAATTTAGCACGATTCGGACAAAAAGACTACCTTTTGTTTTTGCGCCGTAGCTCTGCCAGCACCTAGGGAAACCTAGCAAACCTATACATTTCTGAAAACTAGACACCCAGGGCAATTCAGGATGGGGTGACTCGTCTGCCTACCCCCAGGTTTTGTTACCCAGAATCCCTTACAAACATAAAAATTTGACCAAAAAAACACATTTTCCTCACATTTCTGTGGTGGAAAGTTCTGGAATCTGCGTGGAGCAACAAATTTCCACCCACCCAGCGTGCCCCCAGGTCTCCCAAAAAAAATGGTACCTCACTTGCGTGGGTAGGCATAGTGGCTGCGACATGAAACAGCGCAAAACGCAGCATGGTTGCACCTCAATTTCCCAGTGAAATTTAGCACGATTCGGACAAAAAGACTACCTTTTGTTTTTGCGCTGTAGCTCTGCCAGCACCTAGGGAAACCTAGCAAACCTATACATTTTTGAAAACTAGACACCCAGGGGAATTCAGGATGGGGTGACTCGTCTGCCTACCCCCAGGTTTTGTTACCCAGAATCCCTTACAAACATAAAAATTTGACCAAAAAAACACATTTTCCTCACATTTCTGTGGTGGAAAGTTCTGGAATCTGCGTGGAGCAACAAATTTCCACCCACCCAGCGTGCCCCCAGGTCTCCCGAAAAAAATGGTACCTCACTTGCGTGGGTAGGCATAGTGGCTGCGACATGAAACAGCGCAAAACGCAGCATGGTCGCACCTCAATTTCCCAGTGAAATTTAGCACGATTCGGACAAAAAGACTACCTTTTGTTTTTGCGCCGTAGCTCTGCCAGCACCTAGGGAAACCTAGCAAACCTATACATTTCTGAAAACTAGACACCCAGGGCAATTCAGGATGGGGTGACTCGTCTGCCTACCCCCAGGTTTTGTTACCCAGAATCCCTTACAAACATAAAAATTTGACCAAAAAAACACATTTTCCTCACATTTCTGTGGTGGAAAGTTCTGGAATCTGCGTGGAGCAACAAATTTCCACCCACCCAGCGTGCCCCCAGGTCTCCCAAAAAAAATGGTACCTCACTTGCGTGGGTAGGCATAGTGGCTGCGACATGAAACAGCGCAAAACGCAGCATGGTTGCACCTCAATTTCCCAGTGAAATTTAGCACGATTCGGACAAAAAGACTACCTTTTGTTTTTGCGCCGTAGCTCTGCCAGCACCTAGGGAAACCTAGCAAACCTATACATTTCTGAAAACTAGACACCCAGGGCAATTCAGGATGGGGTGACTCGTCTGCCTACCCCCAGGTTTTGTTACCCAGAATCCCTTACAAACATAAAAATTTGACCAAAAAAACACATTTTCCTCACATTTCTGTGGTGGAAAGTTCTGGAATCTGCGTGGATCAACAAATTACCACCCACCCAGCGTGCCCCCAGGTCTCCCGAAAAAAATGGTACCTCACTTGCGTGGGTAGGCATAGTGGCTGCGACATGAAACAGCGCAAAACGCAGCATGGTCGCACCTCAATTTCCCAGTGAAATTTTGCACGATTCGGACAAAAAGACTACCTTTTGTTTTTGCGCCGTAGCTCTGCCAGCACCTAGGGAAACCTAGCAAACCTATACATTTCTGAAAACTAGACACCCAGGGCAATTCAGGATGGGGTGACTCGTCTGCCTACCCCCAGGTTTTGTTACCCAGAATCCCTTACAAACATAAAAAGTTGACCAAAAAAACACATTTTCCTCACATTTCTGTGGTGGAAAGTTCTGGAATCTGCGTGGATCAACAAATTTCCACCCACCCAGCGTGCCCCCAGGTCTCCCGAAAAAAATGGTACCTCACTTGCGTGGGTAGGCATAGTGGCTGCGACATGAAACAGCGCAAAACGCAGCATGGTCGCACCTCAATTTCCCAGTGAAATTTTGCACGATTCGGACAAAAAGACTACCTTTTGTTTTTGCGCCGTAGCTCTGCCAGCACCTAGGGAAACCTAGCAAACCTATACATTTCTGAAAACTAGACACCCAGGGCAATTCAGGATGGGGTGACTCGTCTGCCTACCCCCAGGTTTTGTTACCCAGAATCCCTTACAAACATAAAAAGTTGACCAAAAAAACACATTTTCCTCACATTTCTGTGGTGGAAAGTTCTGGAATCTGCGTGGATCAACAAATTTCCACCCACCCAGCGTGCCCCCAGGTCTCCCGAAAAAAATGGTACCTCACTTGCGTGGGTAGGCATAGTGGCTGCGACATGAAACAGCGCAAAACGCAGCATGGTCGCACCTCAATTTCCCAGTGAAATTTTGCACGATTCGGACAAAAAGACTACCTTTTGTTTTTGCGCCGTAGCTCTGCCAGCACCTAAGGAAACCTAGCAAACCTATACATTTTTGAGAAATAGACACCCAGGGGAATTCAGGATGGGGTGACTCGTCTGCCTACCCCCAGGTTTTGTTACCCAGAATCCCTTACAAACATAAAAATGTGACCAAAAAAACACATTTTTCTCACATTTCTGTGGTGGAAAGTTCTGGAATCTGCGTGGATCAACAAATTTTCACTCACCCAGCGTGCCCCCAGGTCTCCCGAAAAAAATGGTACCTCACTTGCGTGGGTAGGCATAGTGGCTGCGACATGAAACAGCGCAAAACGCAGCATGGTCGCACCTCAATTTCCCAGTGAAATTTAGCACGATTCGGACAAAAAGACTACCTTTTGTTTTTGCGCCGTAGCTCTGCCAGCACCTAGGGAAACCTAGCAAACCTATACATTTTTGAAAACTAGACACCCAGGGGAATTCAGGATGGGGTGACTCGTCTGCCTACCCCCAGGTTTTGTTACCCAGAATCCCTTACAAACATAAAAATTTGACCAAAAAAACACATTTTCCTCACATTTCTGTGGTGGAAAGTTCTGGAATCTGCGTGGAGCAACAAATTTCCACCCACCCAGCGTGCCCCCAGGTCTCCCGAAAAAAATGGTACCTCACTTGCGTGGGTAGGCATAGTGGCTGCGACATGAAACAGCGCAAAACGCAGCATGGTCGCACCTCAATTTCCCAGTGAAATTTAGCACGATTCGGACAAAAAGACTACCTTTTGTTTTTGCGCCGTAGCTCTGCCAGCACCTAGGGAAACCTAGCAAACCTATACATTTCTGAAAACTAGACACCCAGGGCAATTCAGGATGGGGTGACTCGTCTGCCTACCCCCAGGTTTTGTTACCCAGAATCCCTTACAAACATAAAAATTTGACCAAAAAAACACATTTTCCTCACATTTCTGTGGTGGAAAGTTCTGGAATCTGCGTGGAGCAACAAATTTCCACCCACCCAGCGTGCCCCCAGGTCTCCCAAAAAAAATGGTACCTCACTTGCGTGGGTAGGCATAGTGGCTGCGACATGAAACAGCGCAAAACGCAGCATGGTTGCACCTCAATTTCCCAGTGAAATTTAGCACGATTCGGACAAAAAGACTACCTTTTGTTTTTGCGCCGTAGCTCTGCCAGCACCTAGGGAAACCTAGCAAACCTATACATTTCTGAAAACTAGACACCCAGGGCAATTCAGGATGGGGTGACTCGTCTGCCTACCCCCAGGTTTTGTTACCCAGAATCCCTTACAAACATAAGAATTTGACCAAAAAAACACATTTTCCTCACATTTCTGTGGTGGAAAGTTCTGGAATCTGCGTGGAGCAACAAATTTCCACCCACCCAGCGTGCCCCCAGGTCTCCCAAAAAAAATGGTACCTCACTTGCGTGGGTAGGCATAGTGGCTGCGACATGAAACAGCGCAAAACGCAGCATGGTTGCACCTCAATTTCCCAGTGAAATTTAGCACGATTCGGACAAAAAGACTACCTTTTGTTTTTGCGCCGTAGCTCTGCCAGCACCTAGGGAAACCTAGCAAACCTATACATTTTTGAAAACTAGACACCCAGGGGAATTCAGGATGGGGTGACTCGTCTGCCTACCCCCAGGTTTTGTTACCCAGAATCCCTTACAAACATAAATATTTGACCAAAAAAACACATTTTCCTCACATTTCTGTGGTGGAAAGTTCTGGAATCTGCGTGGAGCAACAAATTTCCACCCACCCAGCGTGCCCCCAGGTCTCCCGAAAAAAATGGTACCTCACTTGCGTGGGTAGGCATAGTGGCTGCGACATGAAACAGCGCAAAACGCAGCATGGTCGCACCTCAATTTCCCAGTGAAATTTAGCACGATTCGGACAAAAAGACTACCTTTTGTTTTTGCGCCGTAGCTCTGCCAGCACCTAGGGAAACCTAGCAAACCTATACATTTCTGAAAACTAGACACCCAGGGCAATTCAGGATGGGGTGACTCGTCTGCCTACCCCCAGGTTTTGTTACCCAGAATCCCTTACAAACATAAAAATTTGACCAAAAAAACACATTTTCCTCACATTTCTGTGGTGGAAAGTTCTGGAATCTGCGTGGAGCAACAAATTTCCACCCACCCAGCGTGCCCCCAGGTCTCCCGAAAAAAATGGTACCTCACTTGCGTGGGTAGGCATAGTGGCTGCGACATGAAACAGCGCAAAACGCAGCATGGTCGCACCTCAATTTCCCAGTGAAATTTAGCACGATTCGGACAAAAAGACTACCTTTTGTTTTTGCGCCGTAGCTCTGCCAGCACCTAGGGAAACCTAGCAAACCTATACATTTCTGAAAACTAGACACCCAGGGCAATTCAGGATGGGGTGACTCGTCTGCCTACCCCCAGGTTTTGTTACCCAGAATCCCTTACAAACATAAAAATTTGACCAAAAAAACACATTTTCCTCACATTTCTGTGGTGGAAAGTTCTGGAATCTGCGTGGAGCAACAAATTTCCACCCACCCAGCGTGCCCCCAGGTCTCCCAAAAAAAATGGTACCTCACTTGCGTGGGTAGGCATAGTGGCTGCGACATGAAACAGCGCAAAACGCAGCATGGTTGCACCTCAATTTCCCAGTGAAATTTAGCACGATTCGGACAAAAAGACTACCTTTTGTTTTTGCGCCGTAGCTCTGCCAGCACCTAGGGAAACCTAGCAAACCTATACATTTTTGAAAACTAGACACCCAGGGGAATTCAGGATGGGGTGACTCGTCTGCCTACCCCCAGGTTTTGTTACCCAGAATCCCTTACAAACATAAAACTTTGACCAAAAAAACACATTTTCCTCACATTTCTGTGGTGGAAAGTTCTGGAATCTGCGTGGAGCAACAAATTTCCACCCACCCAGCGTGCCCCCAGGTCTCCCGAAAAAAATGGTACCTCACTTGCGTGGGTAGGCATAGTGGCTGCGACATGAAACAGCGCAAAACGCAGCATGGTCGCACCTCAATTTCCCAGTGAAATTTAGCACGATTCGGACAAAAAGACTACCTTTTGTTTTTGCGCCGTAGCTCTGCCAGCACCTAGGGAAACCTAGCAAACCTATACATTTCTGAAAACTAGACACCCAGGGCAATTCAGGATGGGGTGACTCGTCTGCCTACCCCCAGGTTTTGTTACCCAGAATCCCTTACAAACATAAAAATTTGACCAAAAAAACACATTTTCCTCACATTTCTGTGGTGGAAAGTTCTGGAATCTGCGTGGAGCAACAAATTTCCACCCACCCAGCGTGCCCCCAGGTCTCCCAAAAAAAATGGTACCTCACTTGCGTGGGTAGGCATAGTGGCTGCGACATGAAACAGCGCAAAACGCAGCATGGTTGCACCTCAATTTCCCAGTGAAATTTAGCACGATTCGGACAAAAAGACTACCTTTTGTTTTTGCGCTGTAGCTCTGCCAGCACCTAGGGAAACCTAGCAAACCTATACATTTTTGAAAACTAGACACCCAGGGGAATTCAGGATGGGGTGACTCGTCTGCCTACCCCCAGGTTTTGTTACCCAGAATCCCTTACAAACATAAAAATTTGACCAAAAAAACACATTTTCCTCACATTTCTGTGGTGGAAAGTTCTGGAATCTGCGTGGAGCAACAAATTTCCACCCACCCAGCGTGCCCCCAGGTCTCCCGAAAAAAATGGTACCTCACTTGCGTGGGTAGGCATAGTGGCTGCGACATGAAACAGCGCAAAACGCAGCATGGTCGCACCTCAATTTCCCAGTGAAATTTAGCACGATTCGGACAAAAAGACTACCTTTTGTTTTTGCGCCGTAGCTCTGCCAGCACCTAGGGAAACCTAGCAAACCTATACATTCCTGAAAACTAGACACCCAGGGCAATTCAGGATGGGGTGACTCGTCTGCCTACCCCCAGGTTTTGTTACCCAGAATCCCTTACAAACATAAAAATTTGACCAAAAAAACACATTTTCCTCACATTTCTGTGGTGGAAAGTTCTGGAATCTGCGTGGAGCAACAAATTTCCACCCACCCAGCGTGCCCCCAGGTCTCCCAAAAAAAATGGTACCTCACTTGCGTGGGTAGGCATAGTGGCTGCGACATGAAACAGCGCAAAACGCAGCATGGTTGCACCTCAATTTCCCAGTGAAATTTAGCACGATTCGGACAAAAAGACTACCTTTTGTTTTTGCGCCGTAGCTCTGCCAGCACCTAGGGAAACCTAGCAAACCTATACATTTCTGAAAACTAGACACCCAGGGCAATTCAGGATGGGGTGACTCGTCTGCCTACCCCCAGGTTTTGTTACCCAGAATCCCTTACAAACATAAAAATTTGACCAAAAAAACACATTTTTCTCACATTTCTGTGGTGGAAAGTTCTGGAATCTGCGTGGATCAACAAATTTCCACCCACCCAGCGTGCCCCCAGGTCTCCCGAAAAAAATGGTACCTCACTTGCGTGGGTAGGCATAGTGGCTGCGACATGAAACAGCGCAAAACGCAGCATGGTCGCACCTCAATTTCCCAGTGAAATTTAGCACGATTCGGACAAAAAGACTACCTTTTGTTTTTGCGCCGTAGCTCTGCCAGCACCTAGGGAAACCTAGCAAACCTATACATTTTTGAAAACTAGACACCCAGGGAAATTCAGGATGGGGTGACTCGTCTGCCTACCCCCAGGTTTTGTTACCCAGAATCCCTTACAAACATAAAAATTTGACCAAAAAAACACATTTTCCTCACATTTCTGTGGTGGAAAGTTCTGGAATCTGCGTGGAGCAACAAATTTCCACTCACCCAGCGTGCCCCCAGGTCTCCCGAAAAAAACGGTACCTCACTTGCGTGGATAGACATAGTGGCTGCAACAGGAAACGGTTCAAATCGTACGGTGGTGAATTTACATTACCTTATTGCAAAACTACCTTGATTTTGGGGGGGGGGATCTGAATTTGTGGCCCGGGGCTCGGTGGTATTCTTTGCAAAGTAGCAAACCCAAACAGTTCTGAAAACTAGACACCCGGGAGAGTCCAGGGAGGTATGGCATGCATGGGTCCCCCAATGTTTTCCTACCCAGAACTCTCTGCAAACCTTAAAATTAGGTAAAAATTGCCCTTTTCCAAACTTTTTGGCGTGGGATCGCCGTGCCGGCAAAAAAGTCGTACCACCCTGCGCTCCCCTTGTTCTCCCGAGTAAAAGGATACCTCACTTGTGTGGGTGCCCCAAAGCAGAACACCCCAAAAATGAATTTTGAAAAAAGTAGTTTTTACTCACATTTACGTTTTACAAATTAAGCACCCCAGCCTAAGTCACTTGCCTTTGGCCCACCCACACAAGTGAGGTATCATTTTACTCGGGAGAACAAGGGAAACGCTGGGTAGTAGGACATTTGTTCCGGCAGCGAGATCCCACCCAAAAAAGTATGGAAAAGTGGGTTTTTGGACCAAAATTTCAGGTTTGCAGGGGTTTCTGGGTAGCAAAACATTGGGGGACCCACGCATGCCATACCACCCTGGACTCCCCCGGGTGTCTAGTTCTCAGAACTGTTTGGGTTTGGTAGTTTCCAAAGATGCCTGCCAAGCCCCGGGCCAAAAGCTCAGGTGACCCCCTCAAAAAATAAGATTATTTGGCTAAAGGTAATGTTTTCGTCTCCACAGTATGAATTGGGCCTTTTCCTAAAGCAGCCGCTATGCCTAACCACGCAAGTGAGGTACCATTTTTATCGGGAGACCTTGGGGAACGCTGGGTGGGAGGTAATTTGTGTGAGCCCAGTGATGCCACGCTTTCCCACACTAAAACGTGTGAAAAAACTGATTTTTTCCAAGCAAAAAATGAGGTTTGCAAGGGATTCTGGGTAAAGGAACGTTGGAGGATCCACGCAAGCCATACCTCCTTGGAAGCCCCCGGGTGTCTACTTTTCAGAAATGTGTGGGTTTGGTAGGTTTCCCTAGATGGCTGTCTCGCACGGGGCCAAAAACCCGGGTAACCCCTCTTGCAAAAGCTGGTGGACATGAATTCTCCAGCTTTTGCAAGAGGGGTTACCTGGGTTTCTGGCCCCGTGCGAGACAGCCATCTAGGGAAACCTACCAAACCCACACATTTCTGAAAAGTAGACACCCGGGGGAGTCCAGGGAGGTATGGCATGCATGGGTCCCCCAATGTTTTCCTACCCAGAACTCCTTGCAAACCTTAATTAGGTAAAAATAGCACTTTTCCAAAAATGTTGCCGTGGGATCGCCGTGCCGGCAAAAATGTCCTACCACCCAGCGTTCCCCTTGTTCTCCCGAGTAAAAGGGTACCTCACCTTAACAGAGTTACTCAAAAGTCAAACATTCAAGCACGGCTATCTATTCCTCAAAGACACACACATACAGGTTGGATTTGGCACGAGGGCGAGTGATGGTTCAGTATATAAAATTTTATTAACAAGATATTTCAAAAAAATGAAATGCTCTGTCAATAAATAAATGCATAAAAACCGAACCAGTGACTCGCAACTCGTGAGCTGTAAAGCCACGACAAGGCACCAACCGTTTTACAGGCCATTCACGCACCTTTCATACCTGATACAAACAAGACCACTGACACCATCTGGAATAAAAGCAACACATTACAACAATCACAATAAGGGACAAGGTACACCCTAATGCAGAAAGAGAAAAAAAAACAATTATTACTGCACACCCATCTAATCCGCAAGCACACACACATACTGGTTGGATTTGGCACGAGGGTGAGTGATGATTCAGTACATACAATTGTATACGCAAGTAATTTCACAAAAATGAAATACACTGTGTATAATTGCAAGTATGATAAACTGAACCACTGACTCACAGCTCGTGAGCTGTAAAGCCACGTCAAGGCACCAACCTCTTTACAGGCCATTCATACACCTTTCGTACGTGTGACACATTCAAAACATTCACAACGCCAGCCGCGGACCCATCACATTGCAACACTCACACCAGCAAACAGCGCCATTCAAGGGCCCATCACTTTCACACGCCCACATTTCTGACACTGGAACTACACAAATTGATGGACTGCGTGGAGTGTCACTCAACAAGCAGTGTGTGCAGTGACCAACAGAAAGTAACTACTCACACACCGCCAGCCGAGCGCCAGTCCACCCACACCACCAGCCAAGCACCAGACCATGCACACCGCCAGCCAAACACTCAGCGCACACCACCAGCCAAGCGCCTCTCCACGCACACCGCCAGCCAAGCACCACTCCGTGCACAGACAGCTAAACACCGCACCACGCACACCCTCCAGCCAAGTACCACTCCACAAACACCACCAGCCAAGCGCCACTCCACACACACTGCCAGCCAAGCACCATTCCACACACACTGCCAGCCAAGCACCACTCCACACACACCGCCAGCCAAGCAGCACTCCACACACACCCCCAGCCAAGCACCACTCCACACACACCGCCAGCCAAGCAGCACTCCACACACACCGCCAGCCAAGCAGCACTCCACACACACCGCCAGCCAAGCACCACTCCATGCACACCGCCAGCCAAGCACCACTCCATGCACAGACAGCCAAGCACCACTCCACGAACACCACCAGCCAAGCACCACTCCACACACACCGCCAGCCAAGCACCACTCCACACACACCGCCAGCCAAGCACCACTCCACACACACCGCCAGCCAAGCACCACTCCACACACACCTCCAGCCAAGCACCACTCCACACACACCGCCAGCCAAGCACCACTCCATGCACAGACAGCCAAGTACCACTCCACGAACACCACCAGCCAAGCGCCACTCCACACACACCGCCAGCCAAGCACCAGCCGGCACAAACCACAAACACATTTAGAATTCTTTTTTTGAAAATAACACTAAACAAATGGAAATACCTACAAATCAGGTAACACAAATTCTTAAAATAAAAACTTTGCACTAATGCCAATCCTTGAAACAAACTAAAAATGTTTTACAGAATGCAGACCAAGCAATTCACTTTACAGCTCAATCAAACTCCCAATAGTTCTTTTGCGTGTGGTACGATTTAAAACAAGCTGACATACACAATGCAGGCTTAGAAGGACAGTCAGGACAGTATATACGAGACTCCTTCCGCACGCCTCTTCGCCAACAGACTCTGCATCTTCTAGTCGGAAAGTCTCTAGCAGTAGTGGAAGGAATAGATTCAGGAAAGTGGCGATCTTGCAATCTAGCCACTTCCTCCACCACTCCAAATCTAGGAACACTTGCCTGCTGCACAAGTACAAGGCTGCCTATTATAGACTCCTGAAACTTAAGAAAAGCCATCTTCGTCCCAGGACAAGACTTCTGGTACACAACGAAAGCATTAAATGATGCCAAGTGGAACAGATGGATAGCCAACTTCTTGTACCAAACGTAAGCCTTTCGAAGAGCAGCATAAGGTTCCAACCTCTGATCTACTCTGTCAACACCACCCATGAACTTATTGTAAGCTACAATGCACACAGGTTTGCGCACTTCAGCACCCTGACCCCAAACAGGCACAGGTACAGTACTTTCATCGTGGATAGTAGTCAGCATGTACACATCTCTCTTGTCTGAATACTTCACAGCTAAAAGCTCCCCACATCGCAATGCCGTAGACTGTCCCCGCACAAGCCTTTTGCAAACAAGTTCCTTTGGGAAACCTTTACGGTTACTGCGCATTGTGCCACAAGCAACAGTGCCCACTTTGGCCAACTCCTTGAACAACTGCACACCAGTGTAGAAGTTATCTACATATAAATGATGGCCTTTGTTAAATAATCCTCTACCTAGTTCCCACACAATTTTCTCAGTTACTCCAAAAGTAGAAGGACAACCAGGAGGGTTAATGCGGGACTCCTTACCAGTGTACACCCTGAAATTGTAGACATATCCAGTCTCACTGTCACACAGCATATACAGTTTGATTCCATAGCGTGACCTCTTACTAGGAATGTATTGCCTAAAAACCAAGCGGCCCTTGAACAACACCAAAGACTCATCCACTGCAATTTCTTTACCAGGGACAAAAATCTCAGAAAAACGATCAACAAAGTGATCAAGGACAGGCCGAATTTTAAACAAACGGTCACAATCAGGGTGATCGCGTGACAACGCTAAACTATTATCAGCAAAATGCATCATCCGAAGAAGAAGCGTATACCGATCACGACTTATGACTGCTGGAAATACAGCTGTTACCATCAAGGGACTAGTGGACCAATATGAAGTAATTGATGACTTCCTTATCAAGCCCATCAAAAAAGTTAATCCCAGAAACTTCTTCATCTCTTCAACATTGGTGGGAGTCCACCGGATTGCTCTACAATAGGGCTTAAGGCTGGCACTGTTGGCCCTCAAATATTGTTCTGCATATAAATTGGTTTGCTCAACAATCTCTTGCAAAAACACATCGTCAAAAAACAACTGAAAAAAATTAATTGGCAGAAAATTCTCTGTATTCACTCTACACCCAGGAACACCAGTGAACTCTGGCAATGCCGGCTGCACCAAGCCAGGGGGAACCCAGAGGCCATCCCTATCAACGGGGGGAGCAGCCACCCCAGCCTGCAGCACCGAAACATCTTGCTGCTGTTCTCCAACGGGAAGCCTAACAGCCACAGATACTTCTGGCTGCACAACACCAACAGAAGACGTAGCATCCCCAGAGGGCTCTTCCTGCACTACACCAACGGGAAGCCCAGCAGCCTGAGATGCTTCTTGCTGCACTACACCACCGGGAAACCCAGCAGGCCCAGATGCCTCTTGCCGCTGTACACCAATGGGAAGCCTAACAGCCCCAGATGCCTCTTGCTGCACTACACGAGCAGGAAGACGAAAAGCACCAGATGCCCCTTTGCGCACCACAGCAATGTGAAGCCTTTTGGGTGCAGGCTCCAGCCCACATGCCTCTTGCCGACGTAAAAAGAAAGGAAACCTTGCGGACCTAGGCAGCAGCACAGGTGCCTCTTGGCCCACTACCGGCAACACAATGTCCTCCTGTACCATAGGCCCTTCATCAGCACTAGAAGAAGAGTCATCATCCGATGATGATGATTCCATGCGAAGAGAAAACTCACTGCCTGAATCTTCTGCCGCTTCCTGGGAGTCCGAATCGGACTCAGACTCTGAACCATGGTCCGAGGAAGACTCAAAAAGCAAACCAAGAACCTGCTGAGCAGTAATCCTGCGACTAGCCATTATCCTTACAAAGCAAGAAGACTGCACACACAAGTGAACAACAACTTACACTGTGCAAAGTAAGAAGTAAACAAGGTAAGGCTTTCACTAAAAGATAAATACAATCCAAAACAATTTCACTCTTACAAAATATAGCTACACTCACCAGCACCTACTCTGTTGAGACACAGCGAAAAGAAATGAAATCCCACTAGAAAGAAAAAAAGAAATGACATTAGAAAACAAAGTGCACATCAAACACTAATGCTGAAAAAAAAAAACACAGAGCCACACAAACTGCTAGAAGTACAACCTTTTTCAAAAAGACAAACATCAAGGAGAAGTAGTACAAAATACATTCACTTACCAAGCACAAGCAACTACACAAGCTGCAAACAGACACGCAACCTACAATCCAAACAGCAAAAGCCTGGAACAAGACAAAAATAGAGAAGAAAAAAAATTACTACCACATTTCACAAACAATATAACAATTAAAAAAACAACACACAAATTTGCCCCCCAAATTAAAATTCGGCCAGATGGGCCATCAATTAGGGCTTAGACCAAATGAGATTAGATGAGGTTTAACATCAAGACACTGGATAATTTTTTGAATTTTTGTAAAGTGCCTGACCACTTTGGTGCCAGTCAGTCTTTTGCTACTACCAGTACCCATATCACACAGGGGCAGTAAGGACATTCATACACCTTTTGTACGTGTGACACATACAAAACATTCACACCGCCAGCCGCCCATCACTTTCACACGCCCACATATCTGACATAGCAACTACAGAAAATGATGGACTGCGTAGAGTGTCACTCAACTAGCAGTGTGTGTAGTGACCAACAGAAAGTAACTACTCACACACCGCCAGCAGAGTTCCAGTCCACCCACACCACCATCCAAGCACCAGACCATGCACACCGCCAGCCAAACCCCACTCAGCGCACACCGACAGCCAAGTACCACTCCACGCACACCATCCAGCCAAGTACCACTCCCCACACACCGCCAGCCAAACACCACTCCCCACACACCGCCAGCCAAACACCACTCCACACACACCGCCAGCCAAGCAGCACTCCGTGCACAGACAGCAAAGTAGCACTCCAGCACACCACCAGCCAAGCGCCACTCCACACACACCGCCAGCCAAGCAGCACTCCGTGCACAGACAGCAAAGTAGCACTCCACGCACACCACCAGCCAAGCGCCACTCAACACACACCTCCAGCCAAGCAGCACTCCACGCACACCACCAGCCAAGCGCCACTCAACACACACCTCCAGCCAAGCAGCACTCCGTGCACAGACAGCAAAGTAGCACTCCACGCACACCACCAGCCAAGCGCCACTCCACACACACCGCCAGCCAAGCAGCACTCCGTGCACAGACAGCAAAGTAGCACTCCACGCACACCACCAGCCAAGCGCCACTCCACACACACCGCCAGCCAAGCAGCACTCCGTGCACAGACAGCAAAGTAGCACTCCACGCACACCACCAGCCAAGCAGCACTCCACACACACCGCCAGCCAAGCAGCACTCCGTGCAGACAGCAAAGTAGCACTCCACGCACACCACCAGCCAAGCGCCACTCCACACACACCGCCAGCCAAGCAGCACTCCGTGCACAGACAGCAAAGTAGCACTCCACGCACACCACCAGCCAAGCGCCACTCCACACACACCGTCAGCCAAGCAGCACTCCGTGCACAGACAGCAAAGTAGCACTCCACGCACACCACCAGCCAAGCAGCACTCCACACACACCGCCAGCCAAGCAGCACTCCGTGCAGACAGCAAAGTAGCACTCCACGCACACCACCAGCCAAGCGCCACTCCACACACACCGCCAGCCAAGCAGCACTCCGTGCACAGACAGCAAAGTAGCACTCCACGCACACCACCAGCCAAGCGCCACTCCACACACACCGCCAGCCAAGCAGCACTCCGTGCACAGACAGCAAAGTAGCACTCCACGCACACCACCTGCCAAGCGCCACTCCACAAGCACCACCAGCCAAGCACCACTCACCGCCAGCCAAGCACCACTCCACACACACCGCCAGCCAAGCGCCACTCCGTGCACAGACAGCCAAGTACCACTCTACACACACCACCAGCCAAGCGCCACTCCACACACACCGCCAGCCAAGCACCACTCCGTGCATAGATAGCCAAGTACCCCTCCACGCACACCGCCAGCCAAACACCACTCAGCGCACACCGACAGCCAAGTACCACTCCACACACACCGCCAGCCAAGCAGCACTCCGTGCACAGACAGCAAAGTAGCACTCCACGCACACCACCAGCCAAGCGCCACTCCACACACACCGCCAGCCAAGCACCACTCCACACACACCGCCAGCCAAGCACCACTCCGTGCACAGACAGCCAAGTACCACTCTACACACACCACCAGCCAAGCGCCACTCCACACACACCACCAGCCAAGCAGCA
This sequence comes from Lissotriton helveticus, assembly GCF_964261635.1. NCBI lineage: Eukaryota > Metazoa > Chordata > Amphibia > Caudata > Salamandridae > Lissotriton > Lissotriton helveticus. The sequence goes on along the minus strand of NC_136057.1, from coordinate 8,658,698 downwards.
CTCCGTGCACAGACAGCAAAGTACCACTCTACACACACCACCAGCCAAGCGCCACTCCACACACACCGCCAGCCAAGCACCGCTCCACGCACACCATCCAGCCAAGTACCACTCCCCACACACACCACCAGCAAACATGCCCAAGGGGTCGCTTCCTAAAAACTTTGTGTTAGTGGGCATTTTCCGCCCCCCCTGGGGGCAAAACGGCAAAAAAAACAGGCCGATTTGCCCCCAGGGTGGACAGAAAAACAAAAACACAATCATGTCCACCTGGAAGCGACCCTTACCCAAGGGGTCGCTTCCCAAAACAAACACATTGCCCCAACAAAAATCCCTGGTTCTAGTGGGTAATTTCTGCCCCCCCTGGGGGCAAAACGGCCGAAAAACGGGCCGATTTCCCCCCAGGGGGGGCAGAAAAACGAAAACATACTCAGACCTCACCTGGAAGCGACCCTTGCCCAAGGGGTCGCTTCCTAAAAACTAAAATTACATCCCTGGTGTCTAGTGGGCATTTTCTGTCCCCCCTGGGGGCAAAACGGCAAAAAAAAACGGGCCGATTTGCCCCCAGGGGGGACAGAAAAACGTAAACAAAATCAATGGCCGCCATCTTTGTAAAAATCTATATCCCTGGTGCTAGTGGGGAATTTCTGCCCCCCCTGGGGGCAAAACGGCCGAAAAAACGGGCCGATTTCCCCCCAGGGGGGGCAGAAAAACGAAAACATATTGCCAGCCAGCCTGGAAGCGACCCTTGCCCAAGGGGTCACTTCCTAAAAACTAAAAGTATATCCCTGGTGTCTAGTGGGGGCATTTCCGCCGCACAATCGCGACGCTGTGCGCGATCGTGAGGCAGAAATGCCCTGCAAAGAGACATCAGTGGAAAGGAAAATCTCTTTCCTCTCCCCTGATGCCTCTTCGCTGCCCCCAAACCCCCGCCGGAGTCCCAAAACCTACCTTCTTTGCCAGCGCGCAGGAAGCAAATGGCTTCCCGAGCGCTGGGAATCCCTGATGATGTCAGCGCGCGCTGTGCGCGCTGACGTCATCAGGGATTACCATGGGGGGGGCGGGGGCGGCAGCGGAAGCTCTTCCACTGCCGCCCCCAGCAAAACAACGACGATCAGAGAGCCTCGGGGGGAGCGCCAGCGCTTCCCCCGAGGGTGGGGCTGATGACGAGCTGGCCTTGTCATCCGCGCAGGACAGGTAAGCGCGATGACGAGCCCAGCTCGTCATTAGCCCCGAAGGGGTTAAACTGGAATTGCAAACAGTATAAGATAGGCTGGTGCAAAATGCAGAAACTTGGTGTTCATTATAAACCTAGTCTTAATTTTCCATTTGAGGGGTTTTGTAGAAGTTTCACGTAGTTTTCACAGCTTCTCAGTCCTCAAAAGGGTGTAATTCCTGACATTATCTCTTTCCAAGAACCTCATTGTTTGGATTTACTTGCGAGTAAGTGTCACTCATAGTCGTTGAAATGTCACTCATCATCACACTGAAATTATGAAAATGTCACACATGGCAATCTGAAACCTTGGCAGCTTTGTATCATTGTTTCTTTAAACTTATTCGTTCAATCCGTGGACCAGCATTCGAAGTGCAATAAACAAGCATTGGCATAGTGTTAGGTCCAGGGATGATGAGATCCAGTCGAGTAGATGATATAAAGATGAGTTTATTCCAAATAAAAGAGTATAGCGCCAAGGAGCCTCTCCAAAGCGCCTCTCTTCCCCATCCTACAGCATATAACTGCTAAACTGGAGCTTGCAAGGTGATAACATTCTGAAGTGCTAGGCAACAGTACAATTGAAGGATACACGCTAAGTTACATGCTTAAAATGTGAGGGAGAAGAACATAACACACCTTCCCCCTAAACAAAAACAAGCATTGGCATAGCCAATAGGTCTCGCTTTTGGGACCTTATAAGTATTTCGTGATGTAGCACAATATCCCTGGTGCAACAACATCAACTGCTGCATGGCTAAACACTTATAAGTTCAAAAAGGGGGTGGTGATGGACAGAGTATCTGAGTTAAGCAGAACACTCCTACCCAGTCAAAAGATTAGGGCTTGATCCATCACCGTTTTTTAGCTCACTGCACCATCCCAGTTCAGAACCTGGCTATATGCAAATTAGTCTGTCCCTGGCCCAGTGCATCATGGGAACAGGGCAGACCAAACTACCAAGCCAATTCTTCACTGGAAAGGAAACAAGAGTCCCTTGCTCACTGCACCATCAGGATTCAAGCAAGCCGGGCCGAAGATGGCTGTAATGCCAGAAACCTGGCCCCGGAAGCTTGTTTCCTTTCCAGTAAAGAATTGGCTTGGTAGTTTGGTCTGCCCTGTTCCCATGATGCACTGGGCCAGGGTCAGACTAATTTGCATGTAGCCAGGTTCTGAACTGGGATGGTGCAGTGAGCTAAAAAACGGTGATGGATCAAGCCCTGATCTTTTGACTGGGTATGAGTGTTCTGCTTAATTCAGATACTCTGTCCATCACCACCCCCTTTATGAATCGTTTTAAACACTTATAAGGTCCCAAAGGCGAGACCTATTGGCTATGCCAACGCTTGTTTTCTCTCTCCTCATCTGCCTTCTCATGCTCTCTTCACTTGATGCCCTCATTTCCAACATTGAGAAATCAAATAAAAAAGTGGATTTGCTTGCATAGCATTCATTATGGAAAAGCACACATTGAAAGCAATGTGTTAAAAGTAAAACAGGATAAGAAAAAGCGTTCCCAATGTCCCTAAAATATCACTTTCCAAAGGAAGCATTTCAGATCAAACCTCATTTGTTTGTAACACCGTCCTGAACATCTCACCCGTATCTATGAAGAAAAGCGCACTGATTCCGTTGAGTGGGAGCTCTTCTTCTGCAGCACAGGGGTGGCCGGCTGCCAACCTGTCAGTGGGCAAAGTTTGAATGGAATCTGAACATAATGCTAGGGTTCATATTTGCATTCAAAATATTCACCAAGCCCCTAGTATTGCCACGTGGCACAAGCAGAAAATCTCAAATGTAATTTAAGTACACTTTTATTAATTAGATCCTATTAAAGTTAAAGTTACCATTGATTTTCACGCCATAAATATTTCCCCACCTCGTCACCTCAGCTTAGTTCTTGCTGAGTTGCACAGAATGTTTCCATGTTGAGTTGGCGACCAGGCAAGTGCCTTGGGATGATAAAGTTGGAGAGCGCGCAATATAAGAATTATGATCACATGTGTCCCGCCCGCATCCACAGTACACTTCATGTGCCCCAAAAGAGTGATAGTGATAGGGATGTGCAAGCTGGAAGCCTGTTTCACAAAATGACAGCGAGCCTGACCCTGTTTTTCACAGTACGGAGGCCAAATAAAGAAAAGAACAATTTT